>NC_136063.1:1345455417-1346736903 GCF_964261635.1 Lissotriton helveticus | reverse complement strand
CACCCGACACTAGCCTAAGCCCACTAACTCTATCCGACACTACTCAAACACCTCTACACTACCCTAAACCCTAAATCACTACCCCCTAAAAGTCCTTATCCCTTTCCCGTCCTGTCCCTACACTCTTTCACTAAACTCCATGACCCCTCTGACACTACCCTAAACCCTAAAACTCTACCCTACACTACTCAAACACCTCAACACTACCCTAAATCCTAATTCACTACCCCCTGCACATGCCTCCCCTGACCCCCTGTCCTGTCCCTACTCCCAAACACTACCCTTCACGACCCAGACACTATTTTAAGCCCAAAAATAAAAATAAACACTACACAAACAAAACACTACAACTTAAAAGACTATCCCCCTGAACAACCCTAAATAAAACACAACCCACTTACCTCTCTCTCCTCGTGGTCCCTCTTTTCTCCTTCATCTGTGGTTCCTCTCTTCTCCTGCTTAATGCGTCGTCATAATTGCACATCGTTGTTTGGAAACGAAAGCGCCTCCTTTTCCAAACAACAATGTAGATAGTCTGCAAAGTAAAGTACTTTACGAAGTAACGGTAAATGCTAAGTAAAGGCATGCTAAGTAAAAAAATGCGTACAAAAAGATCCTGCGAAATGATAAATGCGTACTAATGGTAATGCGTACTAGTGCCCACTAACTAAAGGTAGATTACCCTTTTTACTTATTGTTATTATGGCTCATGCGCAATGTGTGCAGTTGCTCGTCAAGAAACACGTATCACAACAATTTGTCTAACTGGAACTTGGGACCAGGTATATTAAAAAAATTTATTAGGGCTTCACCACTTTTTTGGTGCACTCCAACCCAAAATTAATTTTAGTATTTTCAAAGCCATGCAAACCCTGATTTGCGTGGTTTTGTAAAAAAAAAAGAAAAAAGAGAAAAACAACACAGTGCATAGCATAGCACTGCTTTGTGTTACCTTTAGTCAGGTAGCTGTAACTTGGACGGAGCATGCCGTAAAAAGGAGAAATAACTGCAAACACAACAATGATGTTTTTTTTCCTCCTAATTTCTTTCCTATTTGCATTTTGCAGCACACATTCAAAGAGGAAATAGACTCAAAATAGGTTTTGTGCAACACAGTATGCCTTTCTGCACAACAATTATCCTGACCATAACGCAGGCACCTTTGCGACATGTCGCATGCGTGCCTGCGTTGGTGCTATGCAGCCGCAAGTGTGCCAGCACTAGGAGAGGGCAGATCCGTGCCGTATCTTAGTGAAGTTGGCACCGTTCTGCTCTCTTCCTTTTGTGCAACACAGCACCTCAGATTTCCTTCCTGCTTTGCGTTTTGTCAAATCTAGGTAAAACCAGGCCTAGGTTGGGTGTCGTTAGGATATAGACTAGAAAGAGGCTTTCTACACATCTTGCCAACATTTCTCTGAAGCTACAATTGCAGCACTCCAATCTCCATTAATGTTAAATTAACAGGACATATGACGAAAAATCCAGCATATTACCATAATGTAAGTCCCCAGAGTAATTATGTGATCTGGTAATGAACCAAGAGAAAAGATTGTTATTGACACTGTTTCTCGAGAGGCATCTAACCAGCTCACTGGATTGGATTCTGTGGCTCTATTATATGTGGTTCAGATTTATGCACCTTTTCGCATTGATCTTCCCACATGTTGACTATGTCAAATATATGATGAATTCCCTTTATGCATATTCTGCTCCTATATAAGGTTTTCTTTTCTTTAGAGGCAATCCTTTCACCCCATTTTCCTTTCAATGTAAATTGAAGTAAGGTAGCCCTGCCATTTTGGCTTGAAGGCCAGAAGATAAGGGTGTGTGCCTAAATCTCAGGATTTGTGTAGGTGACCATTGCAAGCCTCTCTGACTGTACCCGTTATTAGGCTAAAACAGCAACATTTGCTACGTCACGTTTACGCGGAATTCATGTGTTCTTTTGTACATACTGCTTTTTTCTTTTAATATTCGTAGTAATTTTGTTTTAATTTCTATAACTGAGATCCAGTTACAGACCCATTTTATTTATAGTAAATATATTTACCAAGCTGAACAATAAAACTATTATTAGTACTATTACTACTTCTACTTCATATTATAACTCTATATTTAATAGCCACCATTTTCCACACATTACTGCGACCGTAAAACAAAAACAAAACAGAGCCTCACATTATTTATCTATGCAGCTTTTACTCTGCTCATAGAATATGCATTGATATGTTTCCAGTGTTGCATCAATTCACTTCTCAGGCATTCTATTAGGCAGTAATAGTTTTCCCCTAACAGGACTTCACACTTCCTGTCCTTAGACCTGAAGCACGTTGCTGTGGGCGAATTTAATGTCGACACTGATTTTTCTCCGTGGGTGTTGTTACTGGAATTTGTTCATAGTAACAGATTTTGATTTTCCACACAGTTTTGCAATGTACATGGACATCTGCTCTATAATGCATGCACATTCGTCCTGACTTCGCACAGCTCGAGGAGCTCGATTTGCATTATCATTAGGATCGCATGGAAAATTCAATTTTCTCTGCAGTGATGCTTTTTGCATGAAATGTTCTCGTTCTTCAAACAGGAATTCCAGGTGGAATGTCAGGCCGCAGTAAGTGAGCACGAGGGCTCGATTAAGTGAAGTGCTAAGTATTAACATGCTGTGAGGAAATGGCAAGCAAATAGTGCAGGGGGGCAGACATCATAACGAATATAGTGTTTGAAGGACAAATAATTCAATTGAAAAACATGGAAATGGAAATTTGCAGCCCAAAAAATACATTTAGAATACACGGTAAATAAAGGGACAGATAAAAGTGAAGCCATTAAACTGCTATCTGAAGGAAATGTTCGAATATTTTACTTTATTCAGCACACTATGGAGTTAGTGGAAGGGAGTTAAGGAATCAGGGGCCATATGTATCAAGCAAATTCGCATTCGCAAGCCTTTGCGAATGCAAATTTGCTACATGGTATGCATGAAGCAAAATCTGGTGCAAAATAAGGAATCGCAAAATTTGCGATTCCTTATTTTGCAATTGCATTTAAGGAATCACAAATTTTGCGATTCCTTAAATGCAATGCATGAAGCAAAAAAAATTAGCAAAATGTCCTTAAGGAATCGCAAATTACCACCAACTGCTAGTTGGTGGTAAGTTGCGAATTCCTTGAAAAATGCACATTTGTGCATTTTTCAAAGTGCCATGTGACGCACATACATGCCCTTGGGGCATGTATGTGCACCACATGTGCACCCATGCATATTTCAGGGGTACAACAGGGTGTCCTTTGGACACCCCTGCACACTTGAAATTATTCTCAATTTGCGATTAGCAAATTGCGAATCGCAAATTGAGAATAAATTCCCATTCATTCCTATGAGCCTCCTGGCCCATAGAAACGAATGGGAAAGTATTCCTTAATTGCGATTCGCAATTTGCTAATTGAAATTAAGGATTTTTAAGAAATCGCAAAACAAATCGCTATTTGAGAATCGCATATGGGTATCTTGATACATATGGCCCCAGGTGAGGAGTGTTGTTCCACATAATGATCAAAAAGTATTGCCAGAGGTTTGCCGCTGCGTGGAAGATGCTCTTCAGTGGTGTGAAGTTAAACGGATGTCTGCTAGCGAGCTAGGTGCTGCTGTCAGCTGGTTACCACATGACCACGGTTTAGTTTGTACTGGTATTTGCCGATGCTCTGCACCAGCACTTATTTCTAAACACCTGCACATATTTATCGGAGGCCACAACAAGGTAGAGAAGTGTGTCTATTTTTTTTTTCGAAAACCACATCAGTGGAGAGTTACATTATTTAATATACTCAAAAATGATAACATTAGGAACTGAAAGCCATCCCTAAAGCTGAGTGACGTGAAGTAGTCCTAAACTGCTTGAGTGTGATTGTTAATACTTAATGCTGGCACTGGCCTTCAGCAGCAGTGGCAAGAGTGTGGGCGAGGCCAGCAACAGTAGAATTCTCTGAAAAACTTTGGGCCCTGTCCCTTATTTATTTTCAAAAATAAGCACGGCATAGGACAAGGTGTTCGATGGCAGTTTTGAAGTCACACTCTCACAGGTACTGTTGAATTTATGGAGATGGAACAGTTGTTGTCAGTTTGTCTGTGCCTTAATGAAGTGGATATAGAAGCAGCTGTGAAAGTTAAATCCCAGGGACTTGACAATGTTGGCAAGTTGGAATTTTAATAACCTTTTTAGTTTACTAATGTTATAGCGAGAAAGAGGTTTTAAAATGCATAAGGGAAATTTTACACACACACAAAGCACTATTTTGTAAATATGATATAGTAAAAATGCACTTGATTTAGTAAGGTCAAATACATATGTTTTGTATTAGGTGGTGTTGGACTTGGCCTTTTCCCCCCAAAATTTTTCGCTTTTGACCCCCTCATCTAGATTGTCTCCCCCATGGGATTAAACCTGTATAGGCCATGAGTGGTGTGAGACACCTTGTGAAAATGTAATTACCTGAAGTAATGTGAGCACTTGTAAAATCCCCCATTTTAAAACTGCACCTGATTGAAATGTATTGTATTTAAAATGGATGCCATGGCCCTGGGTTTTGCCACTGGACTGACATAGGTCAGCGGTCTAGATAATATTACCCAGCTACCCCTAGCTTTTGGAGGGAAAGCCTGGCACCCAGGGTGCTCACCCCCTCCCCTAGAACCAGTTTAGGCTAGATGGGCCAACATTCTAGAAGGTCCTGGCACTGCCTGGGAGGAGGGTATAAATAGGGAGAAGTGTCACCAGAGAGTCAGTCAGCGCTGGGACAAGGAAGGGAGGGGACCTGTTGTGAGGTGCTACCGCCACATGGGCCTGTGAGCTGGGCCCTGCACCCCTATAAACCCCCCCGCTGCTGTCCCCATGGGCCCCTGACAAGGGAGGGCCCCTACCCAGGACACTGACGCTGTGGGACCTTGAACTACGCCAGCGCTGAGGGAAAGAGGTGCCCACCTGAGGAGGAATGCTGTGGGCTTGAACCCCCCAGGAGGTGAGGAGTGTGCCCCTGGAGCTGGCTGTGGAACTGTTCGCCCCCTCCGTGAGGTGCGCCTGTCAGACGCTGTTTGGGGAGGTTGGTGCCCCCAGGAAGCTGTGGCCCCTTTGGAAGTGCTGCTGCTGCATTGCCTTAAGCGCTGGATTGGGAGGAGCTGCGTGTCCTTAGAAGCGCTGGACTGACTACCCAGCACTGTGGGAAGAGAAGCGCTGTATTAGTGTCTCTTAGCGCTATCTTGGGTGCCCCTGCGAAGCGCTGTGAAGTTATGAGGCGCTGTACATATGGTAGCTGACATCAGTGAAGCGCTGTGTGCTCGGGACCCAAAGTGGCTGCCTGGCACTGTGTTAGAGTGCGCTTCTGTGCCCAGGGTTACTGCCACTGGTATCAGCGCTAGAGACTGTATGCCCCTGAGAAGCGCTATGACCGCCTGCTGAAGCGCTATGCTGCCCGGGAACTGCTGGGCTGACCGAGCGCTGCATGCCCCCTAAGAAGCGCTGGCATCGTGTGCCATTCAAGCGCTGTGAAGCTCCTCCGCGCTGAACGCGCTGCTGCCCCACTCACCGCCGCAGCCGAGGCTGCCCTGAGGAGAACTGGAGTTGCCCCGGCGGCCCTCGGTGCCAGGAGAGGGCCGCCGCCATCCTGAGTGAGCTGCGCAGGGCCCAAGTGTGGAGAGTCCTAGAGGCGGCCCCCGGAGCCTTGGAGAGGCCGCCGTTAAAATTCCTGTCAGGCCACCATCAAAATTCCTGTCAGGACGCCGGAGTTTGAAGTGGGCCGCGCTAGGCCCGAGGAAGCCGTCCCGCTAGCCTCACGTGACGGGGGCGCGTCAAACCACGCCCCCGCCGCGCAGTGATTGGTCGCGTGGCCGAGCCCCTGGCAAGCGAGTCTCGGATTGGATCCGGGGGCTCGGTACACGCCATTGGCTGCCACCCACGCGCCTCCCTCCTGATTGGTCCCCGGGCCCGGCAAGCACCAGGGAGGGCCCGGGACGGGAGAGATACCTACGCGGGGGCTCGGGAAGTGCATCGGAGCCCCGCGTGTCACTGACATCGCCGGAGGGCTTAGCAAGAGGCCCGCCTGCCGGCGCAACTCAGGGGAAGGCCCTGACCCGCCAGCGTAGGCCCCCGGAAGGCCGGGGCAACGTTGAAACTGAAGGGAGGCCCCGAGGGAAGCGCCGGAGTAGCGCGGGCCTCCCCTGACTGGCCCCCAATACCCTGGAGGGTCCCTAAAAGAGACAGGTAAACCCCCCCCCCCGAGAAGAGGAAAGTGGTGGTTGGGCCCCATTGGCCTTGACTAACTGCCACAGAGGGAGTTCGCCCTCCCTGGGGGAAACCGAGTGACCGTTGGGCCATGGAAGTAGCCCCTGGCTGGGGAATTAGTTAATCACAGGATACCAGTTAGGCCCTACTGGACTGCCTACAGAGGCACCGGTTAATCCTAAAGGCCACAAGGGAAATGTAGAATGTTGTAGAGGCCCCCAGGGAAATGTTGATACGCATAGCCAGGTGATATGCCTAATGAAATGCACATTTTTACCTGTTGCCTGATGTTCAATGAAATGTTCCTGCCCAGTGGCATACTCATCCTGGTCTTAATGGAATGGTTGTTTATCCATTGAAAGGGTTATTACCTCATGAAATAGTAGGCCTGATTATTCAGGGTAATGCACGGCTTGTTCCTGAGTGAGGAAAGGCTAACTTACTGCCTACACTCTTACAGTGATTCTTTAATGGTTGCATCCCAGTGAAATGTTATCTGACCTCTAAAAAGTGTTACATTTGAGCCCTCGTTTTACATCTGTTGGAATGTTGCCTGGCCAATTACCTGAATGGGTCTACTGCTCCTCTAGGGAAGTGTTAATTGCACGAGGAGATGTTGCGTTTACCCTGATGAAATGTGTATGCCCCATGTTAAGGAGCCAGCTGCGCTGATCCATTACAGGTGTTCCTGTCTGGTGTTATATGATGTTTTTCCCTTACAGGGGTTGGGTTGGTGTTGTCACACATGAGGTGTACTTACGCTAATGTTGCAACTTACAATTTCAGCCAACCCCCTAAGGATGAGAGCCCGAGTTGGCCCCGCCAGATTGGTTCTAGGGCTACTGGTCATTTAACTAACCTTTTCCCTTACAGCATGGACTTTGGACTCAACCCTTTTTGTCCCATGTAAATAATTCCCCATGATATACTTGGCTCTGGTGCCAGTTGGCGCCTTGTTGTGACTACCACTATTCTATTTCTTTTTACCTTGCAGGTTGGAGACATAACTAAATTTAATCTTTTTCCAACCAAAGGTGGTGTCGTGACTCTTTTGTGGTGTGATTGGTAGGTCGTCTGTGTGTACTGCGTAAATGCTTCACATGTCCTCGGAGTTTGGCCTGCCCGCTTGATGCCATGCTACCCCCTTTGAGACTTGGGCAACCCCCATTTCCAACAGGTGGTCAATACAAAAGCCTTATTTAGAGCTTGGCGGAGCTGTATATTTTCCTAAAAAGTGGCAGATGTTTGCCCCCGCCATTAGAGTGTACAGAACTTTAAATATGGCAGGGGGGACACACCCCTTTTTGCCAGATGTACTGCATCCAACAAGCGCTAAATAACGTCTAATTTGTAGAACTATGCACACAGGAAAACAGCCAGAAGCTCTATGTAAAAAGTGAAGATAACAGGTCGAAAATACATTGGAGCCTTGGGGAAGGACTGAAGTTCCTGGGAGGAATTCTTATTGAAAGGTTCATTTTCACAGTCTGGTTCCGGTGGTACAGTAGAAAGAGAACACTTCAGTAAAGTGCATCCAAAGGCCATATGTGAAGTCAGAGTATTGAGCAGCACTAGCTGACTGACTCTGGCGACGTTCAGGTGGATGGGGAGTCAAAAGTCGAGATCAGAACCTAGGCCTTCGAGTTCTAAATATAATTTAGACACTAGAGCACTTTGCCTAGATCCAGTTGAGAGAACCTGAAAGTACATCTTTATTTATACGTGAAAGTAGATTTATGGGTTCAAGAGCTCACTTAAGGGTCTGCCACATGGTTGGTGCAGTTATGTTAAATTTTTTCGAAACAATAACGGAGGCACTTTTGGTGTAAAAAACAATGCTGGCTTCCACACCAAGCCATAGTAGTAAGACCATTCAGCCAGCATTTTTCTCACATTCCAGAAGGGAAACAACCTTTACAACACAACCATTACATCGCACTACATATACAACGCAGGAATTACATCGCAACATCCTTTACAACGCATGTCACTACAACGCATTCATTACAATGCATGTCACTACAACGCATGACACTACATCGCATGCCACTACAATGCAGGCATTATATCGCATGTCATTACAACGCATACCATTACAATGCATAGTACCCCTACACTATCCAAAAATGACCCTACTGTTACACCCTCTCGTGTTAGAGTAGTAATTTTTACCCCTACACTATCCAACACTTACCTTAAATGCAATGTAATAGTATGTGTTGTAATTGTATGCGTTGTAAAGGTATAATGCGATGTAATGGAATGTGTTGTAAGTGTATAATGCGATGTAATGGAATGCGTTGATAGTGCAGTTTTAAAAAAATCGTTGTAGTGGCATGCAATGTAAATGTTTGCATTGTAAAGGATGTTGCGATGTAAAAACTGCGTTGTAAAGGCATGCATTGTAAATGTATGCGTTGTAACGTCATACATTCTTTCCAGAAACAATACCCCAAAGTGTTCTTTCAAGACAAATGAAAAATGAATGTCGCTGACAAACTGTTTTCCCCCAGAACATTGGGAAGATTGATTTGGTTTTCCTGCCCGGGTTCAATAAGCTGTTAATGGAAAGCCCCAGCACCAACAAAATACATGTTCATGGTGTTGGAATGTCCAAGATAAGAAGGAAAAGTCTTCCAATGTCATGTGGGGGGCTGTTACCTGGTGATGATAGTGTTGCGGATGGCTCCACCTTCAGAAACACATTTCAATCGCATATATACGAGGTAGGCAGATGGAACATCTATCAGTTTTTTAGCGAATGTCTCATTACTGCCTATTTCCAAATGTCTCTTTTGTTTTATCCATGTTGAGGTAGTATTTTGCTCACCGTAGATGACACGAAAAGACTACAATTCTAAGGTGATGTTTGTCTGGAGAGGTCTCTTTTTAAAGAGCAGAACATTGGTTCATTTTATTGTCCACTATATTTTGTCATTGTTTCAGCAATTCTAACTTCACTGTGGCTGCTGCCAATTAGATGACAGATTTTTCATGAACTGTCACCCAGGGCCAGACTGGAAAATAAATTTAGGCCTTCCAAAAATGTTAAATCTTCCCCATGCTGCAGGAGGCCATGCCCACAACCTGGCATGTTTGGCTCATGTTAACCCATCCTAATCTGAAAGCAGCCCACTACCCTACAGCACACTGGAAAAATACCAGAGTGGCAGAATGGCCAGTCTAGCTTTGATACTGAAAGTAGGGCTCAGTTGCAACCACCTCATATCAACTTTATACAGTATACTAACCCTGGTGAGGCATCTTCTGCATTGTACCCAATTTAAAATGTTATTGTTCAGTTACCAGCTGACTCCATGTCACTGGGATACCTTTTTGCCAGTCCTGAGTCTTAAATTAACAAATCAGTTTATTCTGGTCATTGTTTAGTTGAAGAATGTGCACTAACCTGAAATCATCAAAAAAGTTGAAGCAAAACAAAAGAGTTATCCAGAATTTAAATAATAATACAGTAGTGGAAAGTTAGTCGAGTTTTCTGAAGCTCCCTGACACCAATGACATAATATTCAAGATCAATTTTCCTTTTAAAATGTATTGTTTGCAGGTGTGCTAATCCAGTTGTTTCACATCAAGTAAACCAGAAATAATTGGGTGTTATACAAAAACCATGGAACAGCTGTTCATTGCTTAGATCTCTTTAACAGTAACCCTGAATGATAGATCATGTTAGAAAAATTCGAAAAACATGACATTGAACATGTACAAAAGGATGCTTCCTTGAAATCCACCCTCTTAATATATTTGGATAGCCACGGCCTGTGCGGGTAAGAGTTGTGGGGCGGGGAGGGGGGATTTCGACAGATGACGATGAGGGGAAAATATATTTTTATTTCATTTACCCTCGTGACTGTCTAATCCCTCCCCAACCCTGCCCCACCTCTCTTACCATGCACAGGCTGCTGCTATATTTGTGTAGCTGAGATAGTTACCCACTTTCCTTTAGAGTTATCCATGCTCATTGCAGAATGGCCAGTCCATACACAGGTAAAATTCTAGTTGGCTCATGGGCTGTGTGGATGAGCTAGGAGATTCAGAACTTTAATGATACATAAGGGAGGAGCCATAATTGTTTTGCCAACAAATACATGATTTGGTGTGAAAGAGAAATGATGCCCATTGGTCCTCTGGTAGACCTTGAAGTACTTTCTCTGTTGCCAGGATTGTCTGTGCAATTATGGCTTCCAAACCAATGTGTTTGAAAACATGCAAATAAAAAAAAAATAATGTGGCCTTTTTTTTTTTAAAACATCTCGGCTTAGGATACCCAACTCCCTCTTGAAGAGGATTTAACCACCATGCTGCGATTGTTCGGTGCAATATGGGATTAGGTAATAAAACCTTTTCTTGGGCTGCATTAAGCTCAAAAGCCAACCATGTCAATACCAGGCACTAAAACGCCATGTTGTGGTATGTAAGATACTGGAATTTGCAAAGCAAGAGGCATATTTATGTGAGTGCCTGTTCAGCATCTACTGGTCCAATGTAGTCCTTACTTATGTAATATTCTGTTAAGTGAACACAAGTGCTGTTTCTGTTACTATCATATCCAGGATTGCTCAGATTATGGCATCCCATGGCAGTTAAACATGCAAGAGTAAACTCAGGTCTCCTAAATGTGGCCAATTGGAATAGAATTTAGAAATAACAGCAGCGAGGGAAACTAAAGGTGAGATTTACTGATCAGCTGTAAATTGGCATGATAAATTCTCACGCCCAGATAAAGAGTTTGATGGACGGTGCACTTTCCATCCGGTGGTGGAGGATATTACATCTGCCATCCTGATTAACTACCATCGCTCAATCGACAGCAGGTCCAGTAGTCATCTCTGTACATTGAAAGAATTTGGGTGACGAAAATACAAAAGGCCTCACTTATAATCAGGTGGTCTGTACTCATTCCCGCCAGACCATAAGCAAAAAGATATAGGTATATCATGTGTACAACCGAAGAAAACATTTGAAATACTTAATCAGCCTCTTTTACAGAGCCATAGGCCCGTATCATGATGGGCCCTTCTGGTGCAATGCAGAGCCAAGCACACATTTTATGTGCCTGCTTTATTTTCAGACAGCACAGCATGGAAACAGAAAGAGGCAAACCTTGTTCACTATTTTCGAACCATCTAATCTGAATGTACACACTAACTGAAAGAAGCTTTGAGTTAAATGAATTCACTTTTTCGCCCTGCCGGAACTTAAAACAGTCGCTCAGCTGTGCAAGATAAGCCCATCATGATAGGCCCCTGGTGAGCATGCTTAAATTGGAAAATGTGTGATATCCTAATTACCAAACAGTTCTGTGTGCAGGGATTTTTAGTTTTGCAGTAAATGTGAAGTTCGAATTGAATTAAACGTTATGAGTTGTTCACTCCACTTTTCATTTATTTATGATTCACTATTATAATGTGGTAGTGGAATTGGGCTGCCAAATTAAAGTACTGTTTAATGCCATTGGGAACCTAAAATATAGAGCAGAATGTAAGTTGGGTTTGGTTGGTTCCTGGCAATTTGAAGGGGGGATTTTAATGCTAAAATTGGCTTTGGTGATACCATTTCTGATCCTTTTCCCATGATAACCCTGACAGGTCCTGGTGGCATGATTGATAATAGAGGGCGAATACCTTTGCATAATTTATTGGAATTACATTTCCGTAACATTGCCAAAATCGGATATCCCAACTTTTACAGGCAGGGATCAAGGCACAACCATAAACTATGTTTTTGTAACTTGGGAACTGACCAATTATGCATTGGCTGGAGGAGTTATTTCCAGTGGATCCATTGATCACAGCCTCATTGAAATGACCCTAAATTTGCCATTAGGGCACCAACCTGCACTGTAGAAAGGAATAACTAATGTGGCCGCCAAGAACAAGGGGCTCAGGCTCAAATGGAAGCGTATAGACATTCCCTGTGTAACAGCCAGGGCTATCAAAGCCGATTTGAATCTGATTATGGATCACCTGCTATTCGAATACTGTCCAGCCCTGGACACCGTTTCCTCACAGGGTGGTTCAACAGGGCATGCCGGGCTGCCAACCAAAATCTGAGGGACGTCCTAACTTCCAGACCCAGAGACTGGGAAATTATACATAAAGTCAGACAGTTCTACAAGTGTACAATCAAAAAGCGTAAGGTAGCCATCAAGTAAGAGCCATGGAATGGCCTTGTTTCTGCCTACAAGTATAGGGATCTTAAGAAATTCTGGGCAATTTCTAATGAGAAACAGCATCCAAAAAATAATTGAACATCACCCCCCAGAATTGGATTAACATCTTAAAATGTATCTATTCCTTTGAAGGTCCAACTCCTGGAGAGCAGGACGTTATTTGTCCCTCTTTTCCCTTAACAGCTAGGTTTGACCTCAAGGAGATACCAAAAGCATCACTAAAAGGCCCGCAAAGAAAGCCCTGAGACAGGATAGGGTTTCCATGGACATGTATAAAGATAATATTTCTCTTTGGGCATTTATTATCACCATTGCCCTTAATGCTGCTGTACCCTGTAAGATTCCCACCTCATGGCAGCAAGCTATTATTTTACCAATTTCTAAAAAGGGCTTCAGACAGGTCACTCGCTGCTATAGGCCAATTTCAGTCCTTGTGTTACGGTTGTAGGCCTCGTAAAATCTTCACAGGATTGAGGGTTGGGTTAAGCTGAATGAGCAGGGCTCAATATGGCTTTCAGGTTGGCCTGGGGACTCAGAATCAATGTATTTATATTTAGTATTTATGAAGCCCAGTGTGACCAGAAATGGTATACTGGCGCTAGCTAAACCACTATGTAAGAGAGCCAACAGGAATAAGACTGAAGCCGCAGAACCTGGTTATTAGTGAGGAAAAAGCCAAGTTTTCAGAGACTTTCTAAACATAAGCAGATCAGTATGGGATCTCGGTGGGAGTGGTAGAGTATTCCAAATCTGAGCCGCTTTTGCAGTGAAGGCACGAACTCCTTGTCAGACTTCTTAAAATCTATATTGTTGGACATACTTACCTGAAGCTGATCGGAGAAGTCTGCCAGGGGTGTACTTTCTTAGTTTGGCTTGTAAAGGTTTTGATCCTTTTCTGTGTGGTGCTCTGTGTACAATACATAGTGATTTGAATATCATTTTCTGTTTAATAGGCAACCAATGAAGATCTTTAAGGGCGTTTGTAGCAGAAGAGTATAGGGATCTATTTAAGGTTAGCTTTGCAGTGACTGTCTGGATGCGTTCTAACTTCTTTAGTAAAAAGCTTGGAGCTCCTAATGGAAGAGGGTTACAGTAATCCAGCCTACTTAGTATTACACCTCTAGAGATAAGTGATCTAGCTAGAAGATCAAGCAGTGGGTATAACTTCCTGAGGGAGCGAACAAAGTCCAGTGATTCCATTCACATGTTTTTCCATAGAAAGATTTTAGTCTATACCTGCCCCTAGATTGCGTACCATATTTGAGTTGCCCATTGGAGCTTCTGTGGGCAAAGGCCAGAAGTTAGATGGTACGGGAGTGGGGATTCTGCTAGGGGGACAGCAGAAGAACTTAGTTTTACTGCCATTCATTTTAAGTGAATTAATGCTCATCCATTTAGATATGTCCAGGAGACATGCATGGCTACCATGCCTTACAACGTACACACAAGATTTAGTCTGAATATGACAGAATACAAAGATTTGTAATCTTATGTTACTGTTATATGAGTAACTATTTCGCATTTGAACTAGTACCAGTATTTTTCTAGATTGTTCGGGAGCGCTTGAAATAGGTATGGCAGTTTAGGGAGGACGGTCATTTTGACTGTGTGTATTCGTCCCAACCAGGATATAAACAGTGGTTTCCAACGTTTAAGATCCTGCTGGACCTGGGTGAGTAAGAGCGGGAAGTTCACCTTGAAATGACCCTCTAAGTGGGTTGGGATCTGGATCCCTAAATACGTATGTTTTGTTTGGCCCATTTAAACAGAGTCTCCCCCTGCACATGTAACTTCACTCTATCTGATAACATTTAGTTTAAACAGATGACTTAGTCAAATCAACTCGAAAGCCAGCAGCCACTTTCAAATTATTTCAGCTCCTCCTGAAGGGCTCACAGGGAGGTTCTGGGGGATGTGAGAGTCAGCAGGACATCGTCAGCAAATAACCATACCCTGTGTTTTCCCCCGAAATCGAATTCCCTGGATGTCTGGGGTTGCCTGGAGCTGAGCCGCCAGCGGTTCGATACTTAGGGCAAACAACAAGGGGGATTGAGGACACCCCTGTTGGGTGCCTCGTACTAGATCGAAAGGGTTCAAGCTCACTCCTTTGACCTGAACTCCAGATGGTGGCCATGCTTAGCTCTGATGATATTCATAAATGCGCACCAAAGCTCTTCAGAGTGAGGAAAAGAAGTGCCAAACAACTCTATCAATAGCCTTTTCTGCGTCCAATCCTACCAAGACTGCTGGTATTTTGAACTTGGAAACCTTTTCTATAAGATGCAGCGTCCTGCATATATTGTCATTGTTAGAATTCTATGTCTCTAGCTGGCACAGGTAGGTACTTGTAACAAATAGGGACCCTGGCCTCTAGTCAGGGTAAGGGGGATACACTCTTTAGATAACCCCTGCTCACCTCCTTGGTAGTTTGGCACGAGCAGACAGGCTTATCAAAGGCAATGTATAAAGTATTTGTACCAACACTCACAGTAACATAGTGAAAACACCACAAATGGACTCCACACCAGTTTAGAAAAATAGAAGTATTTAATTGAAACTAAACAAGACCAAAACGACAAAAATCCAACATACACTGTTCAAGAATATGGTTTTAAAAGAGTTCTTAAGGTTGCGTTAAAATAATCCACAGTTGCGTCACGTTTTAGCCAACAGTACCTTTAGATGCGAAAAAGTTCCAAGTGAAAGCTGCAGCATTGAAAAACAAGCGATGCATCACTCCTGAGACCCTGGGGAGGCGATGCGGCGACAACCCTGCTGGACGTAGCAGGCGTGTTGTGGTGACCCCGGTCTGTACGGGGAGGGATGTGATACCTCGTGTGGATTCCGGTGCGCAGATTTCGTAGGAAGCGTCTCGCAAAGGTACGATGCAACAATCTCAGGTGCGGCGACAATGCGCGGCGCAGTGTCGATCTTCTCCTCTCGCAGCCCCTTGATGCGATGGCTCTGAGACAACTCCCACAGCGACGTGATGCGGTCCGCAAGCAAGCAGTGCGACGATCTCACCCAGTGACGATAGGCTCTGTGACGATACTCGCAGTGATGATACTCTTGTAGCACCGGAGCGATGTGTTCCGCAAGCGTAGGCTGCGACGGTTCTTGCAGCGGCAACAGGCGCTGCGACGATCTCGATCTTCGCGGAGGCGGGAATTTCCTCGCACTAACAGGGATGCGATCCGCAAGCGAGCGATGCGTGAAACTTGGTAGAAAGACTCCGTTTCTTCTTGTCCAGCTTCCCAGCCAAAAGGTACAACTTCCAGAGGCACCACAACTAGCCCAATCACTCTAGGAAGGGCAGAACTCTCTCAATAGAGTTCAGGGGGGAAAGCTGGGGGTGAAGTCCTTTTGTTCCTGGGACTTTTTAACAGGGAGCCAGCTCAACTCACGCCCTTGGAGATCTCTTCAAGCATGGGAACACAGCACAAAGCAAAGTCATTCCTCTTTCCTTGGCAGCAAAGCAACAGCAAGTCAGCCCACAAACACACAGCAGGACAGTCCTTCCTTTTCAGTCTTTTAGCTTTCTACTTGGCAGAGGTTCCTTCTTGATTCCAGGATGATCTAATTTTCTGTAGTTTGGGATCCTATACTTATACCCCTAAAAGGTCTTTGTTCCCTTCGTGCAGGATGGCTCTGAGCCCGGTCTGACCCAGTTCTGGGTGTTCCTTGAACACTTTGTTTTACTGGCCTCTCTTTCCTTTCAGAGAGAGTGGCAAGGTCGTCAGCCGCCCAGCAAGAGATGGATCCAGCATTGTGGAAGGGAGGCACAGCCCTATTCAGGCCCTGGCGCTACCCCCTCCCACCACTCTAGATGCAGATGGAGCTATTCAGCCCAGGGATGTGTGGTATATAAATAAATAATACCGGATCTAGGTTTTACTGGACATAGCAATAACAGATAGCTCAATAAATAAGAGTCAAGATTCGAGGTAGTAGGAGTTTGCAGGTTAAATACAGCATAAGGGACAGGAACAGGACAACCTGCACGGGAACAGGATGACAGCGCTGCCGGGGGCAGGATCAGAATCGGCGTAACATTTAATAACATTGCACAAATATATATATACTAAAACAGTTACATTACAATGAATTACAGTAGGCGGAGCAGTGGGTGTGGTCAATAGCAGTCGCGAAAGATAAGGGTGAAAATGGGTGTAACAGGGGCGTATACATAGACATGTGATGTAAACGTAACAGAATATGTCATAAATGGGGCGGAAACATGGAGGGGGCTACCTAAGGAGCCGGGACCTCTAACCTAATGGTGCGCGCAAACTGACAATGACGTGTTACTAGGAGAAGCTGGGGGCTATGAACTCTGTGCTAGGAGCAGAGACTGAAGTCTGGAGAGTCAGGGCGACATGTACCTAAACAGTATCTAGTATCTGATGTTTAGAGAACATGTTGATAGAATCCAAAAGTTATCGGGGTAAAGGCTAACAGACTCTAAGAATGGTGCATGCATTACTCTACATGTAGTGCGTGATGAAGAATATTAAATGACCATTAAATGCAGTATTTCTCTTACATGGAGACGTAAAGGCTAGACAATGACGGAAACTATTGATGCGATTCAGTAGCTTAGGAATGCAGAGAAGGAGGGCTGGACTGATAACTAGAATCATAACATACTCTTGGCAGACTCGTAGGCAGAGCCAGGCTGAGCCGGGCACTGTGAGGCAGGAAGTAAGTGAAGGGTCGAGGATTACAGGTGGGGGCTGTATCCCTCCTCAGCGAGGACTCAGAAGACAGGAGCTGAATCTGGTGTCCGGGCCCTTTTGAGGCCTAGAAACGGGGACTTTACAATGAAATAACGTGCACACTGAGAAACGTGGCAACGCAACTTTACATAGGCCTAATACTCGTAGCTTTCACGAGAACTGGAAACTGGCATACTAGTGATGGACACAACTGTAATTGCGTCTTTAATCAAACATGGGGATACATATGCATATTTAATCATGCACACATAACATAAGATGGAGGACACGTAGGGACACAGAACATGGCAAAATTTACTTTTCCGCATTCCCTCCTTGTCACTACGTTTCCATCAGGAAACATCAATATTCATGATACCATCTATCATTTCATACAGTATCATTTGCTCGTCTCGAATTTTCTTGGAACGGGATTTAGGACGGGACTTGGGACTAGGAATACAAGATGTAGCACAAATGCCGCAAATTGCAGGGCCACATTGTAAACAGAGGCAGCAACTGAATATGATCGCTACTGCAATACCTAGAAATGACAATACTTTCCATCCCCAGGCGGAAATTATATTCCAGAACCAACCGGACCATGTCCAGGTGCCTGGATCTTGGTGTAACATATGGGCAATTTTATGGAGTCTGGTAATAGCTGAATAAACAGACGGTGCGTTATTAGGAATGAAAATGCAGCAACTAGATCCGATGACTCTACATGCCCCGCCCCTATCGGCCAGTATGACGTCAAGGACGAGACGATTCTGGAGCACGACAATTCTCATAAAGGATTGTTCTTCGGTTAAGTTACCTAGAGCAGAAGTAGTCTCGATCACTACTGCTTCAAGTGTTCTGGTTAATCTACGTATCAGTTTACTATTCACGACAGTACCTAAGTAGGGGAAGACACCTTTATTGATATCTATGTATTGTTCTAGAGCAGTTTCAGTATAATCGACAATCGGGAAATTTCTCTTGTGTCTAGTATGTACTAGGTGGGAATTCCTATGATAGTCAGGTGGAGCTAGGAAAACTGGTGGCAGTAGGAAGGCAATGTAACATGTACCATCCCAATCAAGGGGCAGACGAACATATGCGGTCTGACCACAAACAAAATAAGAATGACGTGAAGCTTTGAAAATAGATTTCCTACTGTCACTATACTTGACAATAGTAGTACAATCACTATGGCCTACATGTACGGAACCATTATTTCGGACACATAATTCACCTTTGACTGGTAGTACTGAAATAGCAGGTAAGTCTGGAGTAGAATCAGACTGAACATTCAGGACCATGAAATTCGAAGAATAATTACCCAAATTATAAACTTCATTTTCTAGATCTAACCCTGTTCTGTGGGGAAGACCTTGCTTGTCTGGGAAACATGTGCTGTTCAGAAAGGACATATCTGTTGAGGATGACGTTAACGTGGACCATGCTCCACACGAACCGTTATGTGAGAATGGATAAGGAAAGAGTGGCAGAACTCCCTTCGGTGTCTGGAAAGGGGGGAGTCGACCACACACCCAACAATTTGTGGCATTGCTGGTCTGGTGTGAATAATGTAACATGCGGATAAAGGAGTTATTACGCATAGCAAGACGATAAGAAAGTTCATGAGGAGGCAGATCACTAAACGTGTGCTCTACTGTAACATTAACAGACTTATTTACATGAGAAACTGAAAAACACAAATAAAATGCATAACTGGTGCAGGAAATCATAATGCTGAAATATAGCAGAAAACATAAAATAATAGTGCAACTTCTAGAGTTCTCACTAACTCTCTCTCTATGGGGGTCTATTATATACATGTCAGAAACCGGTCTAACCGTTTCACCTAGGGGAGGACTTAGACAATCAAACTGGCTGACTTATTTTACTAGACCTTAGTTTAAGCTTATACTCCTGTTGCGGAGTTTTCTCTAACAGGGAAGGGTTCGTAGCAATGTCTTTTGCGGGACAGTCCTTAAGAATTGTACTTTGGCAGTTTTTAGAATCCTCGGAAATGTTCTTTGAAACAGGTTTCAGTCCAAAAAATCTTTTCACATGTGACAGGTGGACCCAGCCCTTCCTGCCTTCCAACTTGACGGCAGTACGGGTGGCCAGGAGGACCTGTCGGGGTTCCTTCCAGCGAGGCTCCAGCGGACTTGAACGATCAAAATTCCGGACAAGAACCATGGATCCGGGAACGATTTCATGCGGTGCCACCTCGGTATTGTCTGGAAATGCGGCAGCAACCTGTGAACGACAAGAGTTGAGGGCAGACATCAAGGAAGCTAGGCAATCTGTCAGCATATTACTTGAAACATCGGTAATACTTCGAGGTCTAGGTGTACCCCACATGTTAGGGGGGCGGCCGAATACGACCTCGTACGGGGACAGACCTGATCTGGAATGTGCGACCATGCGCATATAAAACAAGGCAACTGGCAGATCTACTAGCCAGTCTACACCTTTCTCTTTACATACTTTTGCAATTCGAATTTTCAGGGTCTGATTATGTCTCTCTACGAGACCGGCTGCTTCTGGATGGCGTACACAATGGAACTTCCACTGGTACCCTAACAAAAGGGAAATGTGTTTCATGAGCTCAGATGAGAATGGCTGGCCGTTGTCAGAATATACGACTCTAGGGAGTCCATAGCGGGGGAAGAATTCACGAACCAACTGCTTGGCAGTGGTCGCGGCTGTGTAATCTGGGACTGGATATGCTTCTGTCCACCTGGACAAAGCGCATACAACTACAAGGACATACTTGAAACCTCGACATCGCTCCATCTGAATATAATCCATCTGGAGGACTTCAAAAGGGTGGTCAGGGGGCTGGAATCCACCTTGTTCCACCGGGACACTTTTACCTGGATTAAACTGACAACATATCATACAGGTACGGACTTTCTGCTTGGCTGCAGCTCGTAAATGCTTGTTGAACCAAATGTTCTGGATACTATCTAACATAGCTTTTTCTCCTAAATGTGCTGGACTATGTGCGGTATTGATAATGACTTGAACCATAGAGTCGGGGAGAAACCATGTGGCTTTACCCTTCGTCACCCATCCCTGATCTGTCTGGACCCCTCCTTGTTCGGACCATTTCTTGATTTCCTCGGGAGTAGCATGTAACTGGATATCTATGACATCTTGAGTAGGGTCCTTAACTGTCATACAGGTAGTCGGATCTGGAGTGTATGTCGGTGTCTTATTAACTGGAATGTCTGGTGTCTGTGCTGTAAGCTTGGCTGTGCGATCTGCTAGATCATTACCTTGAGAAATAGTGTCGGTAACTTTCGTATGTGCTTTGCATTTCATAATAGCAATAGATGTCGGTAAGTGTATGGCATCTAACAGAGCTTGAATAAGGAGACCATGCTGAATCTTGAGTCCATGAGAAGTCATGAAACCTCTCTCCTGCCAGAGCACTCCAAAGTCGTGTACGACTCCAAATGCGTAACGTGAATCTGTGTAAATGTTAACTTTCAGGTTCCTGGCGTGTATGCAGGCTTGTGTCAGAGCAACTAGCTCTGCTGCTTGAGCATACAGGGTGTCAATACGGTGTGTTTCAATAACTTCAGTGTCAGTAGTCACTGCATACGCGGCTACTAGTTCTCCTGTACTTGTTCTCATACATGAACCATCCACATAAAGTGTCAGGTCGGGATCTGGTAATGGAATATCTGTCAAGTCTTGTCTTGGCTTAGTCATAATGTTAACTACTTCCACACAGTCATGTGTGGCAGGATTTGAAGTAACTGACGGTAACAGTGTTGCAGGATTTAGAACGTTGCAGCGTCTGATTTCTATGTGTGGCTGGAACAGTGTCAATTCATAACCTGTTAAACGTGCAATTGTCAAGTGCTGAGTCTGTGTTCGGTTTAGAAGAACTTCCACGGAGTGTGGAACTTGTACTGTCAAGGAATGTCCTAATACTATGGAATCACTTTGTCTGATAGCTAGTGCTTTGGCTGCAACTGACTTGAGGCACGCAGGCAGAGCCTGGGCTACAGGATCTAATGTGCTCGAAAAATAAGCACAGGGCTTGTACTGTCCTGCTTGATCTTGTGTGAGAACAGATAATGCTGTACCTTCGCGTTCAGTGACGAAAAGTGTAAAAGGCTTACTGTAGTTCGGTGTAGCTAGAACTGGAGCTTGGCATAGAGCTTTCTTTAATTCATTAAAACTAAGTGTATGTTCAGATGTCCAAGGGAGGACAGTCGATACGGCTGCCTCCTGTGTCGTTAACTGTATCAGTGGCTTAGCTAGAAATGCATACTGAGGAATCCATTGTCTGCAGTAAGAAGTGAGGCCGATAAAAGCACGTACCTCCTTCTGGGTCTTGGGCTGAGGAAGACTCGCTATTAACTGGATACGGTCAGGTGTCAACTGCCTACCCCTCTTGGACAGTAAGTGGCCTAAATAGATCACTTGCTGGACACAGAATTGAAGCTTCGAAGGGGACACCTTGTGCCCCATCTCGGCTAGGAAATACAAGACTGTAAGGGATGCTCGCTCGCAAGCACGTTCAGAACGGGCTGTGATCAGTAGATCATCGACATATTGGAGCAGGGCAGTGTCAGTTGGCATGTGAATGTTGTCTAGTTGTCTCTTGAGTGCTTGACTGTAAATACTAGGACTTTCTGTGAAACCTTGAGGAGCGCGTGTAAACATATAGCTCCTTCCATTTAAACAAAATCCGAAAAGGAACTGGCTGTCTGGATGAATGGGGACACTAAAAAATGCGTTCTTGAGGTCTATGACTGAAAAAAATGAGGCTTCAGAATCAATGGCTGTCAATAGGGAAGAGATATCTGGGACAACTGGGTACTGGGGAATAATACATTTGTTAAGTTCCCGGAGGTCAATCACTAATCGATATACAGGGGGTGCATTTGGATCAGTACGTTTCATGACTGGAATGATCGGAGAATTACATACATTGGAGTCAGTTTCTACAACTACTCCTTGAGCCATGAGCTCGTCAATAATTTTGGATAAGGCTGCTACAGCCTCAGGTGGCAATCTGTACTGTCTGATTCGTGGTAACACTACACCTGGCTTGAGAGTCACACGATGGGGTGTGATTTGCATGAAACCTACATCAGTTGGACCTTGTGCCCATAGATGCTGCGGAACATTAGACAATCTCGGATCAAAATCTCGTAATACATAGTGACCCTTGAAGTCACGTAGGAACAGTCGTATTCCCTCTGGGGAACAGCAAATAACTGCACCTAATTCTTTCAGTGTTTTAATGCCTAATAAATTTTCTGGGCATGACTTCGTAAGTAACAGATCAGTAGTGCGGGACAATGGACCTACTTCTAGAGTAACTGGCTGAGATATCTCATTTACAATAGGCTTTCCTGAAAATCCAAGGGAAACATTTCTAGAGCCTGAGAGCGGAGCCCCTGGAACTTCGGCGTGACTGATGGTGGTCCTACTTGCCCCTGTATCAATCAAAAACTTTCTGTCTTTCCCTAATACTTGACTATGAACATAGGGACCCTCTTGATCTACAGGTATCTCGATGAGAGGCAAGCCTACCTCCCTCTCTAGGCTGTTTCATGAATATGGCTGATACTCTGGATACTCGGACTGCGCATACTGGTACATCTGCTGTGTAACATGCTGTGTTGCAGCAATAGGCTGCGGTGCTGGAACTGTCTGTTGTGCATTCTGTGGCTGAGAAGTCTGTGAAACTTGTTCTTGTCTAGGCAGACGTGGTCTTTCTTTAGTTTTACCAGTAGCTATATTGTGTTTCAGAACTGCACACTCGTTTATATAATGACCTGGCTGTTTACAATAATTGCAGGTCCCTTTAACGGGAACTGCAGAATGACTGGCCTGATTCGGACCCCTCTTCTGACTGTCTTGTGGAATAGATTGTGCAACTAGTACTTTCATTTTCGTGTCTTTCATACGTTTCCTTTCATGATCTTGCTCTTCTCTGATTCTATTCTGGTGATATTGAAGCATCTGTAACATCTGGGACGGGGTATTAGCTTGCCAGGTACTTTCGACTTTCAAAACTCGATTCTTAACTTGTGGACTTGAATTCTCGACTAATTTAGTAACAAAAAGATGAGGATATGACTCGCTACTTGTCTTGAGGCCACTGTTAATACTAAAGCATTTCTCGAATCTAGAATAAAAATCACTAGTGTCTTCATCTTGTTTCTGTTTACAGGCTGAGATTGCATCCCAGTCTTCCTTTTTAGTGGCTAATAATCTTGGCAAAACTTGTATTAACAATTCTGGTAATTCTTTACATTTTTCTCCTAGACCGGTACCTGGTACTCGTATCTTGTCTTCGGCTTCTAGGACTGCCCAATCGATCTTTTTCTCTCCCACCTCCCAATCTTTTTCCTTGAGTTTTTCGTATACCCCTGCGGGCAACAGGACCTTTAACATTTTAATTATATCTGGATACGTGTATTCTCCCATACGGAGCATGTCTTTTAATTCTCGGTGGAACCCTGCTGGATCTTTGTCATGACAGGGAATTAATTTCTTCATCTCTAAGAGTTCCATCTTTGTAATCGGAGTGTAAACAAACACTCGTTGCATTTCACCATCTGTTGTCCTAACTGGGTGTACTTCTCGTAACGGATTCTGTCTGTCTATGTAAAAGGGTTTACTTTCTGGGGGTGAGACATGAATGAAATGCGGGTTTAAAAACATACTATATTTGTGGCGCTGTTCTAGGATGACACTAATTAAATCGGTACCTAGACCTTTCCATCTATACTGGAGTAACTCGTTCAGGACATCGTGTAACGGACCTGGATCAGAATGTTGACCCTCGTACAGAGTAATGAGGTGCTGGATCATATACATACCCACCAGTCGTTGCTCGGCTGGAGGCAGTTTCAGAAACATTTGTGCCACTATTTCGTCTGGAAAAGTGGTAGAATCAGTAATCCATCGGACTGCTGATCGGGCTAGTTCTTGTTCATGCATAGTACTTAACTCACTATAACCGATTCGTGATTTCAGAATGTGATCGGTAGCTTGAAATACTTGTTCCAGAGAACCTTGTTCTGGTGCTGGATGAGGTAAAACTGACTTGTGTTCTAGGCGCAAATGGCGATCTGGAAATCTAGATTTTCCTACATACGCTATTCTAGTGGGATTCTCGTCGTCTACCTCTTCAGTAGAGTCATTTTCTTTCTCGCTTACTTGTGCTGCTTTACGTTGTTCGTGTAACTTTAGTATTTCCTTACGAATTTTCTTGTACATACTCTCTATACTACTGATAGTCTTGTGTTTACCCTCGGCTATATTATCACTCCACCTTGTCAGAATTTTCATTTCGGCCGGATCTTTAGTCGGGGAATCTTGTTCTCTTATTAGACAATTAATCAGAAACTTTAATAACATGAGCTGGATCTCAGCTTTCCTTTGAGACATGGCTTCGCCAATACTTTCTGGATCATCCCCTGTACGGATGAAACGATATATTCTGTCTAGATCTCCTTTCATATCTGGTAGGGTGTCCAAATACCCGGTCACCCGTCTTACACGGATGGAATATATTACTGTACTATCATCACCTGCAACTGGATCATAGCGGCATTCCGTGAGAGCTCGTCGGATTTCTGCAACGGACTTATATTTGGGCGTACGCTGTAACGCACATTCATGTAACTCGGCCAACGTTCTACGTTGGTGCGGTGGTGGGGTACCAGGAGGACCTCCTCCTGCGGCCCCTAAACTGGAATCGTCGACTGATACTCTTCGTACTAGCGCGGCGGGAAATTGTAATGTAGGCTGGACCGGGGGTACCGTAGCAGGTACTGCAAGAGGTGCCCCGGTGTCTGGAGGAGCTAGATTTACATTATTTACAGGGACTGGCGGAACAGGATTCGCATATTCTGGGACTGTGTCGTCCAAATAGGACGAGATGAAAATATCAGCTGCGGTCGGTTTGTGACGTAGCTTAGTCGGAACTAGTGGTGGCGGAAAATTACTGGATGCCTCCGGGGTCGCTTTTGGCAAGCCCTCGGCAAGAAGAGGATACATACCCTTGATGAGGGCATTCCTCTGTCTGTCTGACTGTTCTGTTTTAACTCGTTCACCTATCTCGATTAGTTCCCTTTCTTGGGCTCGTTCCAAAGATTCTCTACTTAGTTCTGACTTTCTGATTTCTTTTTCGGTTCTTCTATGAGATTCTTTACGCCATAACTCGATGGCATCTTTCTGTGACTGTCTGGCTTTCTTTTTCCATAATGCTTCTTCTACTCTCATGATGCACTCGGCATCCCACGTACCTGATACGGGCCATCTATACTTTTCCTCTAACTCTTTGGTATACTCTACCCATAAATCTAGATATAATATGGCACTTATGCCATGCTTTTGATACATAAAATGACCTGGACTGTCCCTAGGCGGGACAGGAACTGCTGCTTCTAGCAGACCTTTTCTGGTTTTTAACTGACGTAGTTTAGAAAATAAGGGCATGACTGAACTGTAATCTAGACACAATACAATACACAATGAACACGATAATTACTCCACATTCATACCACGACATTAAAATACGTGCAGAACATTTAAAATAACAGTTCGAACAGAATACTACCTGGAATACTGAAAACAGAATACATGAATTTTCTCGAGAACAGAACTGACTAGAACAGAAACTAGATGCACTGCTGAAACAGTACGAAACTTACCGGTCTCATAAAGAGACACGTCAGGACCCGCATCCACCGAAGTGGACACTTCGTTTTGGGTCTGTGTACCACCAACCCACGGACCAGAGTCAATTAGATTGACCCTGTCTAGATACTACCCCAGCAATGGTACTCACCGGGCAGCAAGAACGGAAGGCCTCGGACTGGACTGGACTGCTTCGACGCCGGACGGACGAACTTCGGACTTCTGTTACGGGTGGGCCTCCGGATACCTCGGACCTTGGACTCTCGGCTTGGGCTCTGGTCGGGACTCGCCGCGTTCCTCCACCGCCTCGTCTGGATGCTGGACCGCCACCTCCGTCTCCTCCGTGGGCTTGAGGGATACTTGAAGCAGAAATATCTGCACGTGCACTGTATGGTTCCGTCACGGCTGCAGAGGGTCAGGGGGCCGGCGTGGCTTCACCGGCGCGTGGGGAAAGGGCAAGTCCCTATTCGGGCGCCATTATGTGGTATATAAATAAATAATACCGGATCTAGGTTTTACTGGACATAGCAATAACAGATAGCTCAATAAATAAGAGTCAAGATTCGAGGTAGTAGGAGTTTGCAGGTTTAATACAGCATAAGGGACAGGAACAGGACAACCTGCACGGGAACAGGATGACAGCGCTGCCGGGGGCAGGATCAGAATCGGCGTAACATTTAATAACATTGCACAAATATATATATACTAAAACAGTTACATTACAATGAATTACAGTAGGCGGAGCAGTGGGTGTGGTCAATAGCAGTCGCGAAAGATAAGGGTGAAAATGGGTGTAACAGGGGCGTATACATAGACATGTGATGTAAACGTAACAGAATATGTCATAAATGGGGCGGAAACATGGAGGGGGCTACCTAAGGAGCCGGGACCTCTAACCTAATGGTGCGCGCAAACTGACAATGACGTGTTACTAGGAGAAGCTGGGGGCTATGAACTCTGTGCTAGGAGCAGAGACTGAAGTCTGGAGAGTCAGGGCGACATGTACCTAAACAGTATCTAGTATCTGATGTTTAGAGAACATGTTGATAGAATCCAAAAGTTATCGGGGTAAAGGCTAACAGACTCTAAGAATGGTGCATGCATTACTCTACATGTAGTGCGTGATGAAGAATATTAAATGACCATTAAATGCAGTATTTCTCTTACATGGAGACGTAAAGGCTAGACAATGACGGAAACTATTGATGCGATTCAGTAGCTTAGGAATGCAGAGAAGGAGGGCTGGACTGATAACTAGAATCATAACATACTCTTGGCAGACTCGTAGGCAGAGCCAGGCTGAGCCGGGCACTGTGAGGCAGGAAGTAAGTGAAGGGTCAAGGATTACAGGTGGGGGCTGTATCGCTCCTCAGCGAGGACTCAGAAGACAGGAGCTGAATCTGGTGTCCGGGCCCTTTTGAGGCCTAGAAACGGGGACTTTACAATGAAATAACGTGCACACTGAGAAACGTGGCAACGCAACTTTACATAGGCCTAATACTCGTAGCTTTCACGAGAACTGGAAACTGGCATACTAGTGATGGACACAACTGTAATTGCGTCTTTAATCAAACATGGGGATACATATGCATATTTAATCATGCACACATAACATAAGATGGAGGACACGTAGGGACACAGAACATGGCAAAATTTACTTTTCCACAGATGGCCCACTCAGCCTCTGGGAGCCACCCAGGCCCTGCCACTCACAAACCAGACATTCAATTCGCAAACAAGCCAAGGCACACAGAAAGGTCAGACAAGAGAACAGCAACTTTCTAAAAGTGCTGTTCTCAAACACAGGATTTAAAAAACACCTTTCCTAAAAGATGTGTTATTAAATTCTGAGTTCAGGGACACCAGACTTTTATGTTCTATCTTGCTCCTATGGGAAGATATGCAGGTAACCACTGTACACAGCATTCCCCATGATAGACTATGGGCAAGATAGCCTTAACATAGTGAACGAAAATGGCTGTAATTCACTACCAGAGCATGTCACCTGCACTAGTACATGCTCTACCTTTCACATACACTGCACCCTGCCCAGGGGGGTACCTAGGGCCTTCCATAGGGGTGTCCAAAGTGTACAGAAAGGGAAGGGTTAGGCCTGGTCAGTGGGGACACTGGCTAGGCTGACATGGCAGTCCACGGACTGCACACAGGCACTGTGGTGGCAGGCCTGAGACACCATTTTAGGGCTACTCATGTGAGTGGCACAATCAGTGCTGCAGGCCCACTAGTAGCATTTGAATCACCAGCCCTGACACACTTAGTGCACTTTACTGGGGACTTCTTGGTAATACAAATGTGCCAATAACCAATTACATGTACAATTTACTCGGAGCACTTGCACGTTGACACTGATTAGCAGTGGAAAAGTGCCCAAAGCATCTATACCAGCAAACCAGCAAAAACAAAACCCAGCACAGCGTCAAAAATACAGGTGGTTAGGCAAAAAGACTGGGGAAACAGTCATGTGTTTATCTCCCTTTTATAAATCTGCATTGGTCACGGTGGATAATATCTGGCTTTAAACTCCTAGTGGAGTTCTATTTATATTCACATTATGTCCGGGTAAGTGTAGCCTCTAGCTCCACCCTTTCCTTTGCTCTCTGTTTATTCAGTGCAGAGACCAATGAAATACATTTACCACGCATTACAGCTTTGAATGCATTCCAATTGTTCAGGGGTGACATGGGATTCAGGTCATTCATCTGAAAAAACTCCTTGATCGCTACCCTCAATTCATCCCATAACATTCTGTCCCGAGTCAGAGAAACAGGAAAATACCATCTCGGTGGGCCCTGCACTTTCCCCCATCATTGAAGGCACACTGTGATAGGGCTGTGGTCTGACAGTCTGATGGGAAGAATCTTAGCATCTTGGATAAATCACTTTAGCCCCTGAGAAACAACGGCCTTCAATATGTCTGATGAACGTGTGAGAAATATGTATAATATTTGGGAAGTGGGGTGGAGGGACCTCCTGTCATCAAAAGCCCCAGGGTGTGAAATGTGTGTTTTAATGTTCTAGGGAAACTTCTTCCTGCAGATCTGTGGGGGTGGGTACTATTCTCTGTTGGGTGCCAAGTAAGATTAAAATCCCCAATTAGAACTTTCTGTCCTTTGGCAAAGCCCCCTACCATATCCAATAGTGAATTCACAAAGGCTGCTGTGTTATGGACATAAGCCGAGACAAAGGTGACATGTCTTTCCCTAAGCTTACCCTTTATCATGACCACCCACCCCTCCCTATCTGTCTTTATCCCTTACAGCTGGAATTTGATATTGTTGTTTAACATTAACGTCACCCAGCTGTGTTTTGTGCTGGCGGATGATCTATACAAAAGGGAGTAGCTTTTGTGGCATAGTCTCAGTTCACCCGGTCTCCTTAGGTGTGTTTCCTAGAGAGTCACTACATCAAATTGAAGATCTATCAAATATTTTTCAATTTTCTTTACGTTTAAGCAGGGAATTCAAGCCCTTCACATTCCAGGAGGCAATCGATATAATCTCTCTGACGTACTCCCTCCTCCCGCTTGTTGTATCTTCTGATGTACCCCTGCCCTCTGTTCCCCTTGTCTAATCTTTGAGCAACTCTTCTCACAATCACCTTCACCCCATCTGTTATAGCAAAGGAGAGCATCATTCAACTCTCTGACCCAGCTTCTCCACCACCCCCCTTAAAAGTAACACCCCATTAGAAAAAACTTAAACAACCAACTGGAAAGGTAAACCTGGATAGCAGGACCATCAGGTACCCCACTGTAGTGTCACTCCAGGTTGCGGACATATTGGCTAGGGACTAGGCCCAAGCCCGTCACCCAGCTGTCTCTATAGAAAATACAATGTAGCTTTCTCATATTAAGTGATCAGTTTAATCTAAGTACGCCGGTGGGTCATCTTAATAACATGTGATCGATCTGCCTCTGTCCCTGTTCACTCTTGTGGGACAAGTCTAGGTTGGATTGACGTGTATACATGTCTGTTAGAACCACAGGCTCCTTTTCCTCAGTCCCACCTGTGGATAAGCTTGATTCGCCTCTTCTCCTTGGGTCAAGTCTTAGTTTGGCGGCCCTTGGAGACCGGTCTCCACTGTGATGCTTTCGCACGCGAAGACTCTCCCGTTCCACTCAGGAGTGAGGGAACCCTCCTCTTCAGGAACCGGGAGACCCAAAATCTCCAGGCCTTCCTTACGCTCTGTGACGTGGCGCTGCTTATTATGGAACTCAAAGGCCAACCCAAATGGATATGTCCAACAATACCTCACACGTTCAGCTCTCAGTTTTTCTGAGAGTATCCTGAAGGTTTGCCTGCGTCGCAGGGTTGCCTGTGCCTGGTCTTGGAATAGTGAACATGTGAAACCCAGGAAGGAGATTGATTCTTTCTTTCTGGACTCCTGTAAGATAGCTTCTTTGACCTTGAACGCATGAAGCTTGACTAGTATATCCCGGATGCGTCTTCTTTCTCCATGTACTGCTAGCCCAACCCTGTGTGCTCTGTCCATTTTTAACTTCAGTTGCTTTGGCCCAAGGATCTATGCAATAAGACCTTCTACAAAGGCCTCCAGATCGGGCCCCTCTGATCCCTCCTCCAGGTCTCTGCTGCAAATATTGTCTCTCTTTGACCTGTTTTCTAGGTCATTATTCTTTAAGAGGGCCATCTGGAGCTGTGTATAAAGGATCTGCACTTTGCTGTGAGTCTCCTTCTCTATCAATCTTGTCCCTATATAGTCCACGTTTGTTGAAGGGAAGTCATCTTCTCCGTTAAATCAGCCTTCAGATGTTCCATAGAGGCCTGGAGGTCACCTTTTAATTATGTGCGCAATTCTGTCTTGAAGTCCTTCAAGGACACCAATAGGTCTTCCTTAGTCAGTGCCATGCTGGATTCAGCATTCCCCTGCTCGGGTGTTTGTTTCTTCTCGGTAGGGATAAAGAAGTGTGATACCTGGCTGTGGTCTTTTTTGTTGGATAGATGCGATCTCCACCATGCACGAGGATTCTCTGACCCCTCTGCTCACCGTGCCACCCAGGCCAAGTTTCTGTGCCTTATAATGATTTCTTGTTAAATTCCTTGTTGGGTTCCTTTTGGTCTTCTAACGTATGGTAAAGTTGCAGCTCCTCATTTTAAATGTCCCAAGTGGCGGCCATCTTGATGTCAGGCTTGAGTTATTGCCCAGGATTTTCCTCACATTGGGTCCACATGTCACTTCCCCTATGCATCTCAGGGGCCCCCATGTGAGCCCATTGCTTCATCAGGTGCCTCCCTGGGCGCTTCATGTGGAAAACTCCTGGTGGAGGACTTCGACCTCCATCTTGGGGTCAGGCGTCATGGAAGGGGGAAACCTCACGACACTTGGTGCAACCTCCCTTCTTGTTACAGCACCTCACTGACTTTGGGGTACATAGGAGATTGCACCCCTGTAGTCACACCTCAATCGCACTCGTCCCCACCGTACTCCAGTTCCCCGTACTGACGTCTGCTGACTTCCCTGGGATGCTCGAGTTCTGGTCCCGATCTCGATTGCACTGCTGTGAGAGCAGGGAATTCTTTCTTCCTATGGCTATTTACTTTCGCTCACTGCTCCATCCTCGATAGCACGTAGCCTGTCTTCTCCGCCGGTGTTCAGGTTTGGCGGTTGCACTGGGACGGCGCCATTTTGGATATTGCCACTCCGCCGGCAAGTCCGGAGCTTTTCCCTATTATCCTGTTGACAGACAGCTCCCGCCAGGCACCCTAGGATCACCACAGTGTCAGGAACATGCTCCAGTGATTTTCAGCTACGTTGGGGCTATAAACCGCCTGCAACAGCAAACTGGCAACAGAGCCAGCACGGATTACGTCCGTCCGGCCATCTTGCTTAGCCACGCCCCCCTGACTGAGGCCTCTTTTAACAGAGATGTTATAGAGGACTGTCTGTCCAGTGATCACGACTTAAGCATCCAATGGCTGAAATATACTCACAAATCAATGGCGACCATGGGTAGGCGGGAGTTATTCTCCTATCCACACACTATTCAAAAGGGTATAATCTGCTAAGATCAAAGATTTGTTTTTGAACTGAGTAGCCTCCAGAAGGGAAGACTGCGAGGTGATGACGCCCAATATTTGAGAAATGGTGAGCCTACATACTATCACAGGGGTGGAGCCGTACCTATTCTATGTGGGTAACCTAAGGGAAATGGCTCTATTGATGAAGTTCTGTTATGGCTCAATCAGATGTCATTTGTGTTTTCCTCTTGGCCAATGTGATTTATGCTACTTTGTCCCTGTGACGAGTCATCTCCCCAAACCCTAGCCTATTTTATATTTTTTTGGAAGTTTTATGAAGTTCTCAGGAAAAACTTCGTATTGCCATTATTCAAAAACCTGGGCTTTGACCAATTCAGGCCTGCTCTTTATTACCTGTGGAAGCTCCCAAACCACCATGTGTCTTTTACTGTAGGAGCCTTTTTAAGTAATGCACTACATTTGCGTAACTCCACAGCCTTTTAAGCATCACGCATTGTGGATAAGTGGTCATTTCAACATTTCACTATAATTTGAAACATGTTCTTAATCTTTTTTTAAGTACTGTGCAATACAGTTCCACATGAAACTTACTGAGGGCTGTCTTATCACAAAAAAAAATCTTTTTTGGTTAAACTTTACAGCCACTTTAGTATCATGTAATGAGGTCAAGAGGTCATTTGAAACTTTTATGACATTTCGAAATATGTTTGAATAAAATTCTTGTATGATCCTTGTTGTATCTTAAAATAAATGGCCGAGCTTTTTTAAGGATATCACCACCGACTTTATTATTACGAATTTGCTACATGACGACAAGGTTTTGTAGGATTTGTATTGTGTTGTTTTAGTTTGTTGTCATTTTTTTTACTTTTATGGATTCATCTTAATTTGAGTAAAGACTTTTTTGGGTGGGGGAGGGAGAGAAATTGTATAATGAACAAGGTCCATTCTAAATCATGTACGTAAATAACAATCCAGGGTGTGTGAGATATTTTATAAGTAGGGTTCCATGGACAACATGGTTTTGATCAAAACATGGCATCTGACAGATGGTTAAATTAATTTTGAAGATTTCCTAGTAAGCCCCCTGTACTGATATAAAGAGCTTTACCTTTTTTGATTATAACCTCAGGTGTGGTAATAAAATATGATCTACCCAAAGTCAGACCGAAGGAATACACATTAGTAAGCCACTCAGAATTAGAATAACAATCCATTGACATACAGTGCTTTATAGTCATTTTACTCATGGTAGCAGCTGGATTGTACAAGACAAATGCCCACAGCATGAGTGGAGATATTGCATTCAATCCTCAAGGTTCTTCATGGCAAGAAAAAGAAGGCAACTTTGAAGACAAGCTAATAGGTACCGAAAGAACCCATTCTCCTCAACTTGCAAGGGATGACAGTCGACATAGCCCCAGCTCTGTAAAATACCAAAGAAGTATACTTACTTTTATACAAGCTAAGTATTTAGGGTAAAGATTTTTTTCTCAATCTTGAGGTGCAATTGGAAACCTGAGCTTGAAAGTTAAGAAAAGTCTTCTTAGTATTAATATGTAGCCCGATCTAGTCGATTTATACAAAACAACATTCAAGAGATGAGAAATACAGTACCTTGCAACAAAAAAAATGTGTGCCATTGGAATAGGTAGGAGGCTTGGGTGTTTTAGGGCCAGGGTCATATAGAAAGATGTAGCATACTTAGTACTCAAGTCACAGCTGTACAGAAAGGTAACAAAAACCATCAGTTTATTTTTTTAAACCGTTAGCTGTACAAACAAATTACACGGAGAAAATGACCACATCACCTCGAGTCCTCAATTGGGCTCAAGATGTCATTTGCCCCAAAATCATTTACTTGGGGCATAAAATGAAACTTTAAGGCTCAGATTTCTCAAGCCTTTGTGTTGTCCTTACATTACACAAAGCGACGCAAGGACAATGCAAAGCCTTCAGCTATTTTTACAAAGCCACGCAAGGGGCGATTTGCGCAGCCTTAAATGGCTTTTTAAAGAAATGTAATGCAACACAGCGGCTTGTGCTGCGTTACGTTATATTTCAAACAGGGAGGCAATACAAGGATGGAGAATGGACGCACCCATGCATCCACTTATGGATTTTGGGGCATTCCCAGATTTACTAAGCTAATAAAAAATTTAATTTGGCAAAATGATATACCTTCCCCATTGAGGCGTAACTAGGAGGAATACATATCTTTATTTCTCCTTGTTTACTTCCTTTTCTTGGTGTGTTGCATTCTGCATATTGTTTTTGAACAGGAAGGTGTCCCTTAATGCACAAAAAAGCTATCTTGCCTGCAACACAGACTCCCTTGCACTATGGGGCAAGGGAGTCTGTGTTGGAGCTTGGCAGCACACACTGCACCAGGAGTGAACAAAAATACTCCACAGGGCAGATTTACAGGAAGGTGCCGCAGAGCGGCACCGCAAGCCCTTTGGCTGCGCCACGCTGCGGCACTTTCAGAGCACAGGAATAAGACATATTTACAATTATATGTCGCATTCCTGTGCTATCCCATGTGCTGGTGCACAAACAGCTGCCATTCGCCGGCGCAGGCACCCTTGCCTGCATCATGGGGAGATTGTTTTTGTGCAGGAAGGTTCCTGCACAAAAAACAATCACTACAGGCATTTTCCTCTCTCAATGCGTGCTGTAAAATGCAGCACCCATTGAAAGAGGAAAAAATGAGGAGAAATAAAAATATTTCTCCTCGTTGCGCCTCGTTATGCTACCCCTGGGGTGGCCTAGCATACTGACGCAGTTCCAGGTTTACGATTCCTCGTACATCTGGAAATGTGTCTGGTTCTATGGGTGTTGCGTGGGAACACCCTAAGCAACACCCATGGATCACCCCTTTCACGCAAAGTAAGGGGCCGTATTTACAAGGACAGGAAAAGCCGTGCATTGTGGCATTTACTGTCCTTGTAAATATGGGGCAGTGAAATACGCCGCCAGTGCGTTGTCCTTTGCATGGGTGTAGACTGGGGGTCATGATCTGGCCCTATTACATTGGGAAAAGGAACACTTTTAAAGTGGTAAACAAATGGACTAAATGCTTTGCATCCGTTTACCCGGCACGAGCACCCATAAAAACCTTTAGCACATAAACCCATATGTCTTGCTCTGTCCCCTGGCAGAGATTTTAAACTTCTCGGAACAAAAGTTTTTTTTTAGCAGCACAATTTTTCCGAGCTGCTATGATCGTTAACTGCAGCCGTTTATTTGTGTCTTCCTCTCGCTCATCGAAAGATTTCCTGGAGCCTGGAAGTAAATGCTTTTAGTAGGAATCAATACTCTGTTTTACCAACAATCTAACAGGAGCCAATATTTCAAGCAATTAAACATCTCTTTCTGGTAACTGAAAAAAGTAGTGTGTGTTCACCTGTCTCTGTGAAAACATGGACTGTGGAAACGTGTGCACTGCACTGCTTTGAAGGGTCACTCCTGCCCAGAATGAAAAAATCGATTCCCTGTAGAGATATTCAGACACACGGACAGCATTGGGACAATGATAGACAGCGCGCGCTCAGTCTGTGTATTTATTGGAAATTAATGAAGTAAACATATCTCAATGGAAAGAAAAATGTATACCACCCAGGCGTCGTTCAGATGTTTTTGAAGTGTTCCCTATGGCTGCTCCTTTCTCTGATCGTTAACGCTTTCTCACCCTTGTAACTATCAGTTTTAGGGCCTGGTTAAAATGAAAGCAAATCAAATTAAGGAGTTTAGCGTGGTTACATTTTGTGAGCAAGAAGACAACATTGAAGAGGATGTCCTAACAGAAAAATAGAGAAGGTGAAGCAAGGCAGAAATTGACCAGGGAGACAACTTTAGTTGGACTCAACTCAGTAGAAAGGTACTTTTCCACAATATCGAAGTTTAAATTATGATCTGCACTTATATGGAGTCCACAATATTCGCTATGAATACATTGTCAAGTTAAGAAGATGTTCAGCTGAGCGTAGAGGTGCAAATTGACACATTTTTGGGATGACAGTGCAGCAACTAAAGTTGCAGCCCTGCGTTGTGTCAATGGGAAAGACAAATAAAGCCTCATTTCTACAAAGATATAGCGCTTTTTTCTCTCTCCCCCACCTCTGGTGCACTATTGGCTCCTATGCGCCAATGAACAAATCCTTGTAATGGTGGGTGTGTCCTGTGAAGCATAGGTATTCATAATGACAGGGGACCCTTTTAATTCATTTTTCACTTCATGTCACACATGCACAGTTTGAAAAGTTTTGAGCAATGATTTTCTGAAACCTTTCACATGTTTATCAATAGCTACCAAACTCATGGGTGGTTGATGTAAATGCCCATATACCACCCATGGAATGCCTCCTCAACACAAAGTAGTGCATAGGCAACGTATTTGCATTGGAAAGTAAATTCCTAAACAACCTTCTGTGCTTGGTTAGTGTCATTGTTGTGACAGCAGCTTGGCACAAGGAGTTTATCAATATCCCTCTCTTACAAAGTATGTTTACCCTTAATGTAAATTGGAAGTCACCCTTGTTTAGTCAACAAATGTGCAGATGGATAACATGTACCTAAATACTGGAACATATAATCGGTGAAATACCTGAAAGTCTTTCCCTCAACAACCCTGTTCACTACTGTTGAAAATGCACTGTTGCTGATTCTTCTTTTTATATATTTATGTCACCATGTAAAATGAAAAAAAATATTTTCTGGATTCATCCTCGTGCAATGTGACAAACATAAGATAGCTCGCTCACCCTTTCTTTCTACCACATCTAGTGGTTTCCCATGACCCAATTTAAAATGACAAGTATGTGTTCCAAACACTACAACAGTGTCACGATTTCACACATTATTCATAAATTGGATAAGCTCAAAGACTCTAATACTCGCGGGTGGGCGCGGGGTTCATGAGGGGGGGTCGTGGGTGGTGTCACACGGTGGCCAAATAATAAAAGAAAATTAAAAATAAACTTACCTCGAGGCCGGGTCCTGCGTCATCTCTGCTGCTGCTCTACTGCCTCTGACAGAACCATGAAGCAGGCAGCCAGGCTCCCTCCCCTCAGCCAATCACAATGCTGCAGTACAGCGTTGTGATTGGTCTGAGCGCCGTGACACAAGGCGCTCAGCCAGGGGCTGTAGGGGTGGGCATGATCTCCATCCAGGATGTAATGCAGCCTGCATTGAGAACAGGGAAGTGCGATTGACTGGTTTGGGCAGCCCAAGAGGACCGACCAAACAGTCTTTGCGCACTCTGGAGTGGGCAAACCACTCCTGCCCTGCTCCAGCCCTGCACCCCCAACTGCTGCAAAGCAGCAGAACAGAACAGGAAGAATAAAATGATAATAACCTAAAGTTCTTATCATTTTATGTCTCCCTTTTAACACTGCTTAACAGCAGTGGGGCAATGCTCCTCAGCCATAGCGGTGGAGCCGTCCCTGCTATTAAGTGATAATGAACCACTTCTGCTAGATGTGAGCAATGTTGAAATGAATGTGCAGCAAATAAATTGAAGAAAAAGAACAATAATTAACTCGTTCCACTCCTCTTAAGGTAGAAATTATGCATAGGGAGAAAAGAAACAGTCTCAGATATTTGAGGAGCAATTGAACCAATACTCTCTCCCTATTCTACTGTTTTTTAATAAATATCACTTGCGTGTCAAGGCTCCTGAGACAGTGGAAAATGATGGCAGTAGCAAGAATTGGCAACCAGAAAAGATGGATCACCTACTTAAATCTAAATGAGCACTTTCTAAAATATTTAACACCACCTGGCATCAGAGAAGAAACAATAAAACACATAACAATAGCCAGCCTCAGTGAAAATGAAGGGCAATACAATGTTGATAACTACTCTAGGTCTAATAATAATGCCCCCTGAGACTCAATATGAGCTTGCTGGCAAACAAGCAATCTATGAAGTTTAATATTGACAAAAAGAGGAGCTACAGGATGGAAACCTTGTTAAAGATGCCCCTCTAATTCTAACGGTGTTTATTTTGACAACCAACGGTGTGAGATTTCCCGTGCACCGCTTGTATCCTCCATTTTTTCAATAAAAATCCAAAGACAACAACACGCTCTCTGTTCCTTCAAAGACTTCCCACTGACAGCCTAAAACTCAAACTCACCTCTAACCATTCTGGCTTCACATGAAGTATCAACACTCTCCTAATTGACTTCAACACACTTTTAGAAAACCAAGCGAACACGTACTCTGCAACTGAAAAATGCAAGAGCAAGCTGTACTTCATCAACTGTATGGGAACAAGGCTTTAATTCCAGACAGTAAATGCTTGTTTGATGACACTGTTAATGATGCTCCTTTACTCAAGTAACAGAAAATCATTGGATCAACCAAAGTGCTATACAACACTGTAAATAAAGCTTCAGGAAGAATCATGTCACTCTTCATGTCTATAAGCTCCCTACCTGCTTTACAGACAAGTGCAACACCATCAATCTCTTTTTCTGTAAAAAAAAAATACAAAAGATCCAACAGCACTTCAACAACACTAGACCTTTCTCACTGCATCTCAAAATGGTTATCACTCAAACCAGTTTTTCTCACAGACCACCCCAACATCCTCAACTCTCTCAAAGCCACCTCCTATTAAGATCAGGTTTTATCCTTAGCCTTCATCAAAGTCCCTCTACTGAGATCGCTCACCCCTGCTCATCTGTTTCAAAGTTTCTCTCACACAAGACATCTTTCAAAAAACTCTTAAGACAGGTTAGATCCTCACACACCTGACGAGTGGTTATCTAATACAGATAAATGAAAACATAAGACATTTTCATTTAGCAGGTGCTGATATTTCTGCTGTATCCATTAGCAGAGAAAGTTCAGAAATCAAGACAAACTTATACATAGTATTGTTTTTTTAATTTTTAGAGTCAAATGAGGTGGGTTCTTCAAATACAGAGATAGCCTTAGCCACTGAAAACTGTTTGAGAGAAGAACGAAGTGATAATGAGAATTTTCATTTGAACATGCAAATATCTTAATTGCGCTATGTGTTTCTTATAGTCTGTTTTAATAATGTATTTACATTAAATAACTGAGGACAGGAACAATTTGCAAAAATGCATCATTTAATTTTGTGAACAGCACACTTGTTTTATACCTGGTCCTGTAATAAAATTACTGCACGGTAATAACACTTGGCTAAAGGGTTTCCAAGCAAATATTGAGGAATAATGGATGCTAATAATCTTATCACCCTATTCTTTGATACCAACAGTCGTTTGCTGGTGAGGATATAGCATCATATTTCTCTAATGGGATATGGAATTACTACATTTCACAAAAATTACATGCAATGTAGATATGTGTGATGACAATGATATTACAGGTCTCGACTGTTAGACCTGACAGCCTTAGGGTGGTATTCCCCCCAACTTTTTGTCTGCCTTCCTCCATTTTCCTGGCCTCGCTTTTGCTCGCTTTAGGACTCTGTTCACTTTACCACTGCTAATCAGTGCTAAAGTGCTTGTGCTCTGTCCTCTAACCATGGCAACATTGGGTTATCCCCAATTGGCATATTTAATTTACTTATAAATTCATTGTAAAGTGCACTATATATGCCCAGGGCCCGTAAATGAAATGTTACTAGTGAGCCTGCAGCATCATTGTTCCACCCACCTAATTAGCCCTCTAACCATGGCTCAGGACTACCTTTGCAGGGCCTGTATGTGCAGTGTTACACTGCCACTTCGACCTGGCAAGAACAGCCTCTTACCAAGCCTAAACCTTCCTTTTTGGTACATATACGCTACACCTCTACAGTGTAGAGAAAACCAAAGCATTGCATTTAGAACTGCTGCATCGTTTTTGGAACGATTGCATCACCATTGTTGCATGGAAGACATCTCCTCAACTATGTGGGGATCACTGATGCATCACTTGGCTGCACCCTGCATCTACGTCGACGTAAACCAAGGATCAAGGTACCTTTGTTCAGCAGGCCTATGTGGGTCCCTGTATCCAGCCCACATTTTATCGCAGTCGGCCTGAACTCTTGACCTTGTCCTGATCCGGTGCAATCAATTAACTCTTTAGGCGCTTGCTCCATATAAGTGCGGGTTTTGCATTTATTCTTTTAAAATTCATGTGTCGACTTCCTCACATTAGATTTTTTTTCTTTTTGGTCTTGTCATATTTATACAATTATTCTCTATTTTTCTGACCTGTAGTGGACTCTTTTTACAGTGATTTCACTGTTACTGTTTGAAGTATTGCACAAATACTTTAATCATTGCCTCTTAAGTTAAGCCTGACTGCTCTGTGCCAAGCTACCAGAGGGTGAGCACAGGATAATTTAGGGTGTGTTGTGACTCACACTGACTAGGATTGTGGTTCCTTCTTGGACATGGTGCATACCTGTGCCAACCAGAAACCCAATTTCTAACACTGACCAACAGCTGAGGGCTCCATGTTGTAGTAATAGTTCTTGAATTAGGTTGATGCGGGATAACTCATGTTTACTATTTGTTTTGAGATTGGCCATGTGGTAGTTTGCTGAAAATGTCTCAATGACAGAAGGTATTAATTGGCAATGTGAAGCAGAACTTTGTGTTTTGATGACATAACTCTTAAACAATATTCTTCAGAAATATTAGCGAGATAGTGTTCCACCAGTGTTAGAACTGGGATTTCTGGTTGGCTAAGGCTGACGCCAAAGCCAGGCAGAAACCACCATTCTAGTCAGGGCAAGGGAGTCACATACCAAGATAACCCCTGCTCACCCCCTTGGTAGCTTGGCACGAGCAGATAGGCTTATCCCGGAGGCAATGTGTAAAGCATTTGCGCACGCACACAACAGCAACAACATCCTAGGCACACCACAAAAGGAACTCCACACAAGGTTATATAAAAATAACTTTTGTATTGTCAAAACACATCAGATAGTAAAAACACAATATACATTGTGCCAACTGGCACGGGCAATATTCACAAGGGATTATTTACAGGACAGGGCCACATGGGCCACTGTCAGAATCAACACTTTTAGAACTAGAAATACTGTTAGAAATAGCACTTTGTAGATCATAGAATAATAATTACTTTAGCACACAACCAGTAACTACTGGTACCAGGTAAGTACCACCTACGCAACCCTAACCACCTTAGGAGAATATTGCGCAGGGAACCAGGACCTCACTAGCAACACCTGTACTAGGAGAAAAACAACCACCTAAGTATCACCATACATTTAGGGGTATAGGCAAGAACACATTACACATGATGCATCACAACATTCAGAGGTGTAGGGAAGGAAAACACATGATGCATAAACATACATTCAGCGGTTTAAGAACAAGGCACATGATGCATCAAAACACATTCAGAGGTGCAGGGAAGGAAAACACATGTTGCCTAAAACATTCAGCGGTGCAACACAGGAAAAACACATGATGTATAACCAACACATTCAGAGGTGTAAGAAAACACAATAGCGCAAAACATCACCTTAGGCAATTACTATCATAAACATAGTAAAATCTCATTAGGGCCTTACGCCCCATCCACATACCAGCCCCCTGGCCAACTGGCCATCCAACAAGGGGACTCAAAAGCCCTGTGTCCAGATTGTCAGGGCGCACTGCCAATGCAGCGCCAGTCAGGGGTGCACCACCGGCGCAAACCTAAACGTTGCAGCTGCCCACTAATTGCTGGGCAGCTGAGAAGGCCTGGCACCTCTGTGCCATCTCTGTCCCTCCCAGGGACTCTCTCTTTCAAATTGCGCCTAAACGGTGCAGCTGCCCACTACTTGCTGGGCAGCTGTGTCTCAGGTAAGGCAAAGGGGGGCACGGGCTTTCACTAGCCTGTAGGAACAACTAACTGTGCCCCTTGGAGCCCTTTGGCTCTTCAAAACACGACATGCCCCCTGGTGGAGCCACTCAGGCTCTGGGAAGAAGTATGCCTCCGCCACGGGGCTCAGAAAATAAGCATGCCCCTCGTGGGACCCCACAAACTCTACAAATAACTTTGCCCCATTAATAACGGTGGGGCGGCCCACTGCCATCCAGAGCCGCCCTGAGTACACCTCTACCATCGTGGAGCGCACTGGCTCCTGCCTAGAATGTGGGCACCGGAGGGGGTGGGCACAGACAACGTGACCCGACACCACCCCCCCTTGTAAATAACAAAGTGTGAGCCCCTCTGGGCTTCCTGAAACAACATGCCATTGTTGGGGCCCGCAGGCCCAGAGACAGAACCTACCCCCTACAAGGCAGTGGCACGATCAGGAGTCAGGGGAGCCCCAGTCACCGGGCTCCTCCATGTGTTTCCATTGGGTCTGCGCCCCTTCCCACAGCCGTTTAAACTCACCGGCTCTCTCGTGGGTCGCGGCGTGTCTCCTCTCAGCTGCGGGACCGGCCTCCTCTTCCCGGTCTCAGTAGTGCAGCGCTTCACTCGGCGGTGGCAGCGGGCGGGGCTCTCTCACTCCTGAGAGCCTTGCGGGGATCCGCTGCACCGCGAACTCCATCAGATGCTGCAGGGCTCCCCCAGCTCACGGGAGCCCTGCCGCCCAGCCGCCATGCTCCCTCTTCCTCCCTGCCGCACAGCTTCCGGTCCTGCCGCGGCCCCGCCCCCATCACAGGCCAACTCGCCTGACTTCCGGGGCGGCCGCGGCCGGGCTGCAGCAAATCTGGGACACAACGAGGGGTGGGCACTCTCGCAATAATAAAGCGAGGTGGGCACTCGCTTGGGAGCATAAAAGCGGCACCAGGTCCCTGGCGGGGTGGGCACCTGCCAGGGGTACAAAACCGGCAGATCAAGCGCCCCCAGGCGCTGAAGGGAGAATAAAGCGCTCCCAGGCGCTAGTGGAGAAATAAAGCGCTCCCAAGCGCTAGGGGCCAACTACAACGCTCCCCAGCGCTATAAATCCAGTTCAGGGATAAGAGAGGTGGAGCACAGCAACTCCCAACAAAGAGAAGTCCTCCAGCTCCCCCAGGAAAGTCCATCAGGTGTCCAGGAGCTGGGCAGGGCCCAGGGAGGCAAGCCTTCCCCTGGGCCCAAGCAGCAGCACGCCCCTGGCAGGATTCAAGTCAGAAACAAGAACATTTTGTAAGGGGACACAGCCCCTTTTTATACAGTGAATTCCTTTGTCTAAAGGTGCAGGGTGGGGGAAAAACCAGGCGCAGCTGGTTTGGGAGCCCCCTTGATGAGCTCAGCCACCCCTCCCATTCACTAGTCAGGCTAGGGTAATCAGTTGCACCACAGGGGGCGGAGCCAGCATTGTGTGGGGAAAGCCCAGCCCTATTCAGGACCCAGGTGCACCCCTCCCCTCACATCAGCATGCTAATCTCAACACTCACCACTGGGCAGACCCATCCAGACTCCTGGAGCCAGGCTCCAGCCAATCACGTGTCAGCATCCTCACTACACACGCACACCCATGTCTAGAAGTGGCACTTCCACACTAGACACATTCATGCCGCATATATCATTACGCAACATTCAATCTCATGAGTTCACACATACCAAACTCGACCCTGCACTCCCCACACATCAGGAACTACCATGGTCACACATATTCCCCATGCATTCCTATGGGAGGGCAGGTCACTCTCACACATACACAGAGAGCTCACGCACTTTACACTGTACCACAGTGAAAAAGTGCGCAGAGACCTAAAATCACCAACACCAGGTTATAAAAACAGGCTAGGCAAAAGCAAAAAGTTTCGGGGTGAACCTGCCAAAATGGGCCAGGTCCAACAACCAGCATATGGTGTAAAGTGACATATCATGTTTCTATATAATCCTTAATTTTACTGTTATTGTCAGGAGCTTTTTTCACTTAAGTTGCAAAACGTGTTGCAGTGTCAGGAGTGGGGTGTGAAATATTAGATGCAGACTTATATCCTTTAATTGAAAAGCTGGTTGGGGCTTGTGATAAAACTTCTTGAATTACGTTACAGACGTTGAGCTAAAAGCAGCAGAGAAATCCATGGTTGAGTTTGTTCCAAGGAGATCATAACACTACTATTAAAACTTCAATTATAGTTGCTTATATCTGCAGCTATATAAGCCTTTTGCATTGCTTTAGTCAGTTGGTTGTATTGTTCAGAACAGAAAAGTGTAGCCCTGATCTGCATTGGAGAGAAGGCTAACTTCCAATCCCTAAACAAAAATGAGTTTGCATAGGGATCCCAATTTTGAGTTTAGTGGCAAACACCATACCCCTCCAAATATCCAACATCACATTTCAGCAAGTAAAACCTGCTGAAATCTTCCTGGGCCATACCTGGAGGAAAATTCTGATATATGTTGAATTTGGCTAAGTAAACAGAGATTCTGCATGTAATTCCCCATTTTCCATGTGAAATCTCGAAATAGGAGCAGTTTCCCAAACCCAGTGAATACAGCATGACCACTGCATGCAATAAATACCTCACTGGGTGTCTCATAATCATGTGTTAAATACTTTGTCGGCAGGGAGGAATTCCAGCAATACACTTGCAATGGCTTTGGCAATAGAAAACAACATCATCTACAGCTTTTTCAAAGTGTAGGCCTGGTGTATCTAAAATAGACCTCATAGACTTCCATTAATCTGGCGCACTCACACACAACATGTATGTAGAGTACATAAAAGTTGAATTACAAGAGTGGGCCAGTAGGCCTCCACTCCAGTGACTCAGGTAAAAAAGGTCTGGTCTCACTATTGCTTCTCAAAACATGGTGTGCTGCACTACCACTATATATGCTAAACCCATGAGAGGGATACAAGCCCACTGTCAACAGATGAGAGCTTGCTTGGTGTAGCCATCTAGGTCACAGGACAATTCCAAGACCACATCATAGTCAGGGACAGTCCTAGGCCTCTGTGCAAACCTCAGCCAAAATTCCAAAGTCCGGATGCCAAATATACTTAGTAGGGCCTGTAGGAAACACACGTGTTAACCATGCAGGGGACTTTCCTATCTCAATGACGAACTTCGGCAATGATGCTCTGCTATTACAATTCCATTCCATAACATGTTACTTGTAAGATTCTGATAGTCTTATACCGTATTAAAAAGTAAATTATAAATAAAATGCTAAAACAACTGGCATGTGCATTCACCTTTTGATTTTAGTAATTGTTGTAGTGTTCAAAAGGTGGATCTGATGCATCATAGTTGTAGGCAGTAAAATGAATGCCAGTGGGGGGGTATGCTTTTTCTAGGGGTATGCCTCATTATATCTCTTTACTGAAAGAAATAGTTTTTTTCTATTCACACAATAGTTTTTATTCCCCCTTTGAGGATCATTAAGATTAATGTATTAATGAGACAGATGTATCAACAACCCATGTTGATGAAAACAGTATGTAATCACTATGTGTAATTTTCCCTCATGGGTAGAACACTGGTGGAAAACAAACATACAAGGAGTTTGTGGTCTGTGAAGCTCTCACCCTTGAGTCATATATCTGTTTGCAGGCTTTCCGTCTATGAGAAACAGTGATCTTTTTTTCTTCCAAGGGAAACATCACAGTAAGCCTGTTAGACCTGGCATCTTTTGGCGTGGTGTCCCCTGTCTTTTTCCTTATGACCTCCTTCTTTTGGCTGTGTGATGACTTTTGTTTTGGAGGCTTTATGACTCTGGGCACTTGACCTCTGCTGACCAGTGCATAAGTGCAAGTGCTTCATTTATAAAACCTGATGGTAATTGGTGTCTCCATGATTGGCGTATTTGATTTACTAGTAAGTTCCTAGTACAGTGCACCATGTGTGCCAAGGGACCAGTAGCCCGAATGCTACTAGTGGGCCTGCAGCACTGATTGTGCCACACATGAGTAGCCTCACAAACCTGTCTCTTGCTTGCCATCACAGTGCCTGTGTGTGCAGTATTAAACCCCCATTTCCACCTGGCAAGTGAACCCACTTGCCAGGCTCACACCTTCCTTTTTATTACATGTAAGACACCCCTAAGTTAGGCCGTTGGTAGCCCCATGGGCAGGGTGCAGTGTATTTAAGAGGTAGGACAGTTTCACATGTCCTGGTAATGAAAACCTACTAAGCTAGGCTTTCACTACAGCAAGGTCTATTTCTCCTATAGTTTAACAATGGAGCTGCCTAATAACATCGTACCAGTGTATCTTCCAATTGGGAATAGATAGAATGTTAGTGTTTGGTGCCTCTGGACTCACAATTTAAAAACACATCTTTAGTGAAGGTGGTTTTTAGATTGCAGTTCTGAAAATTACACTTTTAGAAAGTTGCCATTTTCTTACTTAACCATTCTTTCCCTCTGCCTGTCCCTAAAATGCAAATGTGGGTTGGATGACAGTTGGGCTTTGTGAATTCACTCTAAGCAGTTGCACAAATAGGGAGCTGAGGTGGGCCCTGCATATCCTGATGGCCCATCAATAGGCTGATCAGCCTTCCTGAGCAAGAGTGGTGGGAGGAGCTGACACTCGCACCTGAATAGGGCCGTGCCTGTCCCCACACAAATAAGTCTACATCCCTGTAGTGTATCTGGAGCCAGGGCCAGGAAGGGTAGGGTCTTGTGCACTACAAACAATGTCTTTAAAATCTCCCTACTTCAAAGATTAGAATTGGTATAAGTTCTGGACCTCTGACGCCACATAGAAGGAACACTTCTGGACTAAAAACATTGTGCCAGGAAAAAAAGCTGAGGGCTGCCAGGAGGGATGCCATTTTGCTGTTTGCTTTGCTGTGTTGGCCTGCTACCTGCTGCTTCAGTCCTGGAAGTGATAGGACTGGACTTTGCTCTCTACATCCTGCTTCCTAAAATTTCTCCTAGAGCTTTAGTTGAACTTGCCTCCTATTGTAAGTATCAGGGCCATAAAACACTTCATCTGTGGTACCTGAGCTCATCTGCTGAGAGCCCTACTTTCAAGTGACGCCAATTCAAGTTCCTGGAACCTCAGAATTTTTTGAGTTTCCGTGCTACATGAAGAAACCGACATCGAGCAACTCCGGAAGTAGTTCCTATTTGCAATTCTGACGCTGTGCCTCTGCCAGCACTGAGGCCGTGGTCTCTGCCCAATGCATCGACCACAACTTACAATGCAGGCTCTGAAGATGCCACAGCGCCTCCGAAGAATCGCCACTGCGGGAGGCCGGAGCACTGCGCCACTGACGTCTGTGATGCACCGCCCAACCCCTCAGTTGTGTCCCAGTGGTTCGACCTTGACGCTGCGAAACCGAGACCTCACGGCTTGACCACCCACTTCATCATAGATACTGCACAGCAGTAAGGAGCTGAGGTACTGCACCTGCAACCAACGCATCCCTCCCCTGAGCCTAGCATCTTCCCCAGACGTTAGCAGCTCCACGACCCAGCACCACCTCCAGGAACCGACGCTTAGAGTGACGTCACACCTCCTTTGCGCAACACGCTGTCCCCAACCGCTATCGTGCCAACTACTCTGCACAGCAGTAAGGAACTGATGCCTCACCTGCTTTCACTACACCTCACCTCCCCTGCACCTCACATCATCATTGAGTTTTGACATATCCAAGGTACTGTGCTGGGTTCTACCTTACACCTGTATCTAGCCTGCATTCCCTCGTTGTCAGACTGAACTTGTTGATCAGTCCTTGTCAAGAGTGACCCGATAGCCCCAGTCGGAGCTATTGTTTCCTAAGAATGAGAACTTTACTTAATATTTATAACTTCATAGCATGATTTGTGTATTTAGGATTTTAGTTGATTTGGTCTTGTTTGGATAGTTTTCTATACTGGTGTGAGTACTTTTGTGGTGTTTTCACTGTTTTAAAGGATGTGCATGTACAAATACTTTACACATTGCCTCTGGGAATAGGCCTAATTGCTCTTGCCAACCTACCAAGGGGCTGAGCATGGGTTATTCTTAGTGTGTACCTTACTTATCCTGACTTGAGTGAGGGTTCCTACTCTGACAGTGTGCAAACCACTGCCAACTAGAGACCCCGTTTCAATCAAAGCCTTTACCTAGGATAAACCCACATACATTAATCTCATTTTATAATAATTTTCCATAGAACAATTATGGGTTTTTGTGTCACTAGAGTATAGTCAATGTTGATCATTTAAGGGAGACCAATATACCAAATAGAGAATTGACTGCATTTGTTTCATTTGCAATTCTAAAATAATTTTAGAATTTCTCATCTGTCCTAGAAGTATAGGCCCCTCAGTCCATGTTTTCTCTTAACTTGTAAAGTATTTTCAACAGTGAACAGACATAGGGTCTAGATAAGACCCATGAAGCCTGCCACAAAATTACTTTGAAAGATATTTTTTTCCTTTCTGGTCTTACAGATTGATTGAGAACGGTGTTGCAGTGTGGTAGATTTCAAATTTAGGTTCTACAATTGTTGGAAATATTTAGGAGAATTATCTATGTCACTTTTGAAATATCACAATGCCAGTGGCAGTGCAATTGAATGTGGCGGAGACTATGACTGAGAGTGACATTTGGGATTTTTTGACATGCCTCTAGAACTGTTCAATGTGGGTGATGTGTCCACCTGGCAGGGATTTAATAACTCTTTTCCATGACTTTGATAAGTTTTCCAGTGGAATTCTGCTGCTAAGTGTTTCATCTGTTGCCTGTAGTTTATAACGTGCAATTTCTAGGTTTCTACCTGGATATTGAAATTTAATATTATCAATCAATCAATCAGTCAGTCAAACAATCAATTTGATCTTTATTCGGCAGATTAGAACTGCCATAAAAGTGCATACCGTATCATATAAGATAGAATTCAAATTACATTTTAAATGTCATAAATGCGTAATTTACATCAAATGAAAAGTTAAAAGGAGCCATCCTACCACTTCTCTGAGTCACAACTAGCACATAATAATTTCCTGAGATATGGGGCCCCCTTATGCGAAATGCAACATTAACCGAACATGGGGATCTTGAAGCAAAAACAAATAACTCTATGCGCTTTTAAAATCTCTAATATTCACAGCAAGAAAAGGCATCCTACAAGGATGCAGCACCACCCCTTCACTGAGTCACAGCTAGCACACAATACATTTCCTGAGATATAGGCCTCCCTCATATAAAGTGCAACATTAAAAGAAACATGGGGGTCTTGACGTGCAGTTTTATCAACTCTAATATTCTGTGCAAGGTGTAAAGTTATGTAATATATAAATCACAAGGTAAACAGGTTCTTGAAGCAAGAGGTGGGTTTATTCAACCTCATCCAGCAACAGCCCACAGCAACTGACAAGAACAGAATCCTACAGATACAACATTCTGTATTCTAAGAACACAGGAGCTCTCTGAGCCCTCTAGTCTTAAAGGAGCATGACAGAGAACATCACACATCTCCCTTCTATACACTTGAACAAATGAGAAAGATATGCAAAACATTAAGAGAACATGAGAGAACCAAAATTGAGTAACTCACATAAACACCTTTAGCAAAGATAATAAAACAATAAGCATATTCAAACATAATCTCTCAAATACCCAGGAGCTCTGCGGGTTCTTTGACTCCTTCTAAAGGAAGAAAAAGAAGGAGAAAACCTGTCAAAGGAAGAATTAGACAAAAAATGCAAATTATCATGTGAATCATCAACATGAACAGAGTCCCTTTGAGATGTCAAATATGGATCAATGACAACAACACGACTCTTATTCCATATCCTCCCATCATCAGTTTTAACAGCATTTTTAAAGATCTTAATCACAGCTCTAATAGCAGCATATTTGGACCAAGGTCTACATCCTACAGGAGTCTTAATTTTCACAAAGTCTCCAACTTTGACATCTTGATAATGGACATTTTTTTTTGTCAAAGTAAGACTTGCGAGCATCTTGTTTGAGTAATTCTTTTGCCCTCCAAGCACCAATGTCATTGTCCACCAGACCTTTATTCATGCACATCCACCCAGGGCACAATAAAGTGTTAGGAACTCTCCCTTTGAAAAGTTCAAATTGAGACCTGCCCGTAGAAGCATGAGGAGCAAAGCGATAGGTGTTGATTCTGTCCTGCAGAGTGGACTTCCAATTCAGACTGGAAGAACGAGCGAGCTGGATAGACTCCTTCAATGTCTTATTAACTCTCTCAATAGCGCCATTGGTTTCAGGATGGTACAAAGAACATTTCTTATGAACAATCCCACATTTTTTTTGAAAATCAGCAAAAACGAGAGAACAAAATTGAGGCCCATTGTCAGATAATAAACTGTTAGGAAAGCTCTCCTTATTGAACAGAGGTTCTAGAAATTTAATGATAGCCTCAGAGGTGATATCTCTGACAGCAGAAACTTCAATCCATCTAGAGTAAAGGTCAATTAACACAATAAGATAAGGAGTATCAGAAACTCCTGAAAGAGGACCTACGATGTCGATAGCAACCTCATCCCAGGGATGACCTGGCAAAGTTCTTTTTACCATAGGCATGTGTCTAGTTTTTAAAATCTTATCACTAGCACAACACTCAGGACATTCTCTGACCATTCTCTCAATATCTAAGTCCATACCTGGCCACCAAAATTGCATGCGAAGTATCTCCTTGGTTTTTACTATGCCTAAGTGACCAAAATGAGCATGTACTAATAGTCTTTTTCTCAATGTGCCAGGAGGAACAAGTTTGGTCCCTCTAGTTAAAAGACCATTATTAACTGAAAGTTCATCTGAAATCAACAACCAAGGTTTAACCAACCTAGGGCCGGATGTAGGTCGGTCGGTAACGGCTGAAAATCGGTATTTTCGGCCGTTACCGACCGGTATTTACGAAATGGTATGTAGGGCCACATATTTTACAGATTCGGTAAATTTACCGATCGGTAAATTTACCGAATCTGTAAAATACCGAATCGGTATTTTTACCTATTCGATAAATTTGATATGTAGGTGGGACTCTTCTGAGTCCCACAACCCTTACCGAATCTGTATTTTACCATCAAATATATTTGATGGTAAAATACCGATTCCGGTGTGCATGCACATGTGTGCATGCACACCTGTGCCATATGACAGGCAGACCTGCCCTTAGGGAAGGTATGCCTGCCACATGGCACCCGAGCCTCTTTTGGGGGTGCCAGAGGGTGTCAAAGTGACACCCCCTGCACCCTTGTGGAAATCTGCATTTACCGAATCGGTAAATACCGAATCGGTAATGCCCATTCATTCCTACGGGCTGCAAAGCCCATAGGAATGAATGGGCATTACCGGTCGGTATTTACCGAATCGGTAAATACAGATTTTTACCGATTCGGTAAAAGGAACATCTGGATGTTCCTACATGTCCCCCATTCTTATTTACCGATTCTTAATTACCGAATCGGTAAAATTCGGTAATTAAGAATCGGTAACTGAGTCCTACCTACATCTGGCCCCCAGTGTTATTCTTCAAAGATTGCATGACATTCAAAATTTCTTGATCCTTCTCCAATTCTACTCTCCATTCAGATTCATCAATTGCACCATCAGTCACCTCACACACATTCGTAAACTCCTCCCAGTCACCTGAGTCATCAACTTCAGAGTTATCAGAATCAACTAATCTAGACATACAATCCGCAGATTTATTAGCTAAGCCAGGAATGTACTCCACATCAAACTCAAATTCTTGTAATGAGACAATCCACTTTCTGATTCTGGAAGATATCGCATCCAGACCTTTCTTTGAAAACACCTCTCTCAAGGGTTTATGATCAGATAAGACACTAACTTTCGTGCCCCAGATCAAATTTTTGAACTTCCTTAAAGCCCAAAAAATTGCGAGAGACTCCCTCTCTATTACGGAATAATTGCATTCTGCACCCCTGAGACAGCGAGACGAACAGCAAATCAAGGCATCCTTCCCATTCTTCTTCTGAACCAACACCGCCCCAAGTCCCTTATCACTTGCATCGGTAAACATAACCGTGGGAAGACCAGGAACAAAAGCATGAAGAGAAGGTGCCTTTCTTAACTCATTCTTGATGCATATAAATTCTTCCTTACATTCATCCGTCCAGTCAAAGACAGCATTTTTTACCGTTAACCTCCTCAAATTGCAAGTTTTGTTGGCAAAATTAAAGATAAACTTACCATAGAATTCTACCATCCCTAAAAATGAGAGAAGTTCATCTCTACTCCTCGGCTCTTTTACTTTATCAATTGCCTCAACCAATTCCTTCTTAGGAAAAACTCCATTACCAGTAATCCGATGGCCTAAACAATTGACCTCCTGTACCCTAAACTTACACTTAGACCTCTTCAGAGTCATACCAGCACCATCCAAACGTTCCAGCACCAAAGAGACCCTTTTATCATGCTCAACAATGCTGTTACCATAAATCAGCAAATCGTCCTGGTAGCATTTGACACCCAACAAGCCCCTTAGGATCTTTGACATAACTCTTTGAAAGACAGAGGCCGCCGACACAAGGCCAAACGGCATCCTCCTGAATTTAAAAGTACCCATGGGTGTTACAAATGCGGTCAGATCTTGAGAGGAGTCATCCAACTCCACTTGATGGTACGCGGAGGCAAGATCAAGTGTGGTGAAATATTTAGCACCTTCCAACGTACAAATCATCTCATCTATATTTGGAAGGGGGTACCTATCAACTACTACCTCCTTATTTAAGGACCTCAGATCAATACAAAGACGGATCTCTCCAGTAGGTTTCTTAGCTATGACTACTGGAGCAAGCCACTCAGTAGCCTCAACTGGTACAATAATATTATTTTTGACAAGTTTATTTAATTCTTCCTGAACCTTAGGCTGTTCTACCAGAGGGATCCTTCTGACTTTTGCCACAACGGGCAGAGCATTAATTTTCAATTTAATATGGTGCTTGTAACCACGTAGACAACCCAAATCATCTTTAAAAACATTAGGGAATTGTTTAGCTAAACTCAAAGATAACTTTTCATCACTCATGTTGCTTACAGTATCAGATATTTCATGAACTGGAACCTGAGGAGATGCATTGGGGTCCAAAGTAACGCCTAACTGACGTTGATGAAGCCAACCCAACAGTGCATCCCCCTTTTTTGACACATAAACTTTACCCACAATAATGTGAGAACCAAGTTCAATCTCAGCCATAAAATATCCTAACATAGAAATGGGTTTCTCACTATAACCTAGAGGCATGATGTCACATCTAAACAGTTTCACTTTCTTTTTAAACAGATCAATGAATAGTTTTTCATCAATTATCGTTATCTTTGAACATGAATCAAATTTAAAATTTACCATACAATTTTCTACTTTCACCATGAATGAAGGATGATCTGGTTCACTATCTTTCACCTCAAAACATATAGATCTCACCTGTGGCTGAGACCATCTCCTCCTTGAGTTGTCAGTACCTTGTGGTCTTGTCCTGCAGAATTTCGCATAATGACCTTTCTTATTACATAAATTACAGGTTACCTTTAAAGCAGGACAAATGGGAGCATTAGCTAAATGAGTAAATTGACCACACCGAAAGCATGAAAACCTATTATAAGAAGAATTTGAAGGCCTAATTTGTTTTTCTTCAAAATTATCACCCACAGTTCTTTTAACCTGACAGATCGTCTCATCTACTTTTACTTCATCTTTTAATTCAGACATTGCAGGTTTATCTTTTTCTTTTTTTAGTTCCCCAACACATTTTGTCATGTGTTCAACCTGTTTTGCGATTTCCAAAACTTCTTCAAGGGGAGGTTCATCTTTTAACCATAGCTCTTTTCTGATTTCATCATGTGCACATCTTAACACAAATTGATCACGAATCCTCTCATCAAGAGATTGACCAAAGTTACAGGACGAAGCAAGTTTCCTTAAAGAAGATACATAATCTTCCACCGACTCATCTTTCTTCTGTTCTCTTAGGCCAAAATGGTATCTTTCCATTATTGTACTGAGACGTGGTAAGTAATGCCTATCAAGCTGAACAATCGCTATTTCATACTCATTTAAGTTCCTCTGTTCAGCAGCTGACAAATCAAGCAAATGCTCAAGTACATCCTGTCCTTCCCCTCCTAGACAATGTAATAATAGGGAATGCTTTCTTTCGGCACTCAAGTTTGTTCCACAGACTCTTGCATAGTTAGCAAAGATTTTCTTCCACTTCTTCCACTTTACATTTGGTTCACCTGGACTTGTTAAGAAAAATGCAGGTTGTGTTACATTCTGCATATTTTATAATTCCGCTTCCTTTATGTAAATAAATTTATATCTTCTTTTTTTTTTTTTTTTTAGTAAAAAAACACCTTGTAATCTACCTGCAATTTGACTCTATCACTGTAGTTCACTTGCAATTTGACTTTATCACTTGTAAATGCAGACTTTTTTTTTACTTGCAATTTTGACTTTACCACTGTAGTTCACTTGCAATTTGACTTTATCACTTGTAAATGCAGGCTTTTTTTTCTTTATTTAGCTTGAAAAACAATAAACGAAGTACACAGCCTTTTCCTTTTTTTATTCTCCTTTCCTGCGTGAAGTCAAAGCGTTATAATGCTCTTCACGTTTATTTCCTTTTGGAAGACGTTCTATTTAGAACAGGCAGAACAATGCAGCAGGTCGCGCCAGAAGTATAGAACTGAACGGCGGCTTGAAACGCAACGTTCCGTTTCTCTGAAACGCAGAGACGTCAAAGGGAAGCACGTACTGCGCGCACTGTGACGTCTACTCCAGCGCGAGTACCAGATGAACAACATGGACTCGCGAGCAGGCGCGAGCACAGTAAAACGCTCGTTATGCGCCAAAACAAGCCAGAAGTCTCTTTAAATAACTATAAACCATGCGCTTTAATAAATTTTAAGTTCTGACTGCCACCCGCTCTCCTCACCAGATGGATGCAGCCGCTGGGAAGACTACGCTTCACTTCTTTTCAAACAGCCGCTGGAGGAGAAAACAGGTCAGTTACTCCGCTGTGTTGTCGAGTTGAGGCTTTTACTCCCGATCGTCGCCAATGTAAAGTTATGTAATATATAAATCACAAGGTAAACAGGTTCTTGAAGCAAGAGGTGGGTTTATTCAACCTCATCCAGCAACAGCCCACAGCAACTGACAAGAACAGAATCCTACAGATACAACATTCTGTATTCTAAGAACACAGGAGCTCTCTGAGCCCTCTAGTCTTAAAGGAGCATGACAGAGAACATCACACAAGGAGAATTGGTTTAAGGTAATAAGTCCTTAAATACTGGTAAAATCCACAAAACATCATTAAGTGCAGGGTGCTTTGCTTAGACCGGCCATCACAGCGACAAGGAAAAGAGTTCAGAGGACATACCTTTATTTCGTTAAAGGCAATCAAAGGATGCAGTATGCCTGCACATAATCTTATCAGGGCAAAATGGTGCTAACAAGGAACAAATAGTGCTGACAACCTGACATTTAAAGGCAAAAGCTTGTTTCCTCAGGTCCTCTCTCATTCTAAGGTCATGTCTATGCTTTAAAACAGCATGACATGACTGATTTTGTGAAGCTCATTTAATCTCTAGGTCAGATGCAGAGCCAGAGTAATAAAGGTTTCAATAGAAGGTGATCTTCCAAAAATCGCAACCCGAATTCCTTATGAGCAATCAGAGATAAAGCTGAGACAGAAAGCCATAGCAAACGTTTTATATAGGACTCCCCTTCAACTTGAAGAGGGTTACAAGGGGTGTAACCCCACGACTCCCTCCCATATATTGCAGTAGACACCCCTCATGCCTTGTAAATATCAGCCATTTTCTTGACTGGTCAGCAGCCCATCTTTTGGGAAAACCTAGAAATTACGTGGCAATTCCTATTCATCTTAGAACTAACATTTGTGACCTGTCTTGTTCATGTACCATTGCTCAAAAAGGGTATCCCTGGGAAATAAAAAGAGCTGGTTCTTGTAATTGGTGAGTCCCCAATAAAAAAAGATCTACACTTGTGCACCTTTTTCCCGCAGGCCATGACACAGGTTTTGGCTTCATTAATTGCCATTTACTTGGAGTCAATAAAGGCCCCCAATGTGTTCATCAAGTTCTGCAGGCCGATTGGTGTCCTAGAGAGTAAAACAGGATTGTCAACGTATAGCACTAGAGGAACCGAATGCCCAATGATCTTGGTGCATCGGCCTGCAGAACGTGCAGGGCAACATCAACCCCATTTATAAAAAGCTAGAACAAAAAAGGGGCCAATACACAGCTCTGTCTGATTCCCTTCTGGAACCCGAAAAGAGGGGAACATTCTCCGTTGGGGCCATACTGAACCTGTGCGGTCAAATTCTCTTTTAGGCATGCAAGAAAACAGATAATACCAGGGCACTAAAGAAGATCAGGGTTGAAAACCACAGGATGGAATGGTCAACCAAATTAAAGGCGCTGCCAGATCGGCAAAACAGAGAAAAAGGGATCCTTCATAACACTGGTATATTTCCCAATCAGCAGATCCAAATTGAAACATTGCTCAACTGTCTCCAAGCCCCTCCTGAAGACAAACAGTACCCGCAGATAAATTAGAATTATTCTATGCCCATTCCTCCTGTCTCCTTAGTAGTACTTTCCTCATTAATTTCACTTAGGAATCAAGAAGAGAGAAAGGGTGATAACATTTAAAGTCTGCTTTATCTCCCTTCTTGAAAATAGGAACTGTAGTTCAGATGGCCAAGGAGGGAGGGATCGTACTTTCTGCCGCTGCATTGAACACCCGTGTCAAAATAGGGCCCCATAGATCCCCTAATATTTTGAGTACGGAGCCTGGTGCTTTCCCACCAGTGACCTGTAGTAGGGCAAGGAGGACCGCTTCAAAAGTCATATCCAATGGGAGAGTGTGCCTAGGTGGAAACCCCTCAGCCAACAAGTTGACTTTCTGATTTGAGTCAAAGATGCTTGCTAAATGTGCCACCCATGAATCATAGGAGACAAAGGAGCTGAGCTCCGGGGCAAGATTACTTATCAGAAAAGGGACATTAACATGTGTCCCAGAATAATTTTGCATCCTTTGTCTCAGCCGGCGGGAGCAATTTAGACCAGAGCTCCTGGAGCGTCTTCTTCCTAGCAACTAGTGCTTGGTTGTAGTTTTTAAGAAAGTAACTTATGGTCTCTGGGTTAATTGTCTAGACTCTAGTACTTCTTTCTAGTGTTTCGAGGCTTGGGGGCATGAATAAACAAACCATCCCAGCTTACTACATTTAGTGGGTCTGGCTGGCCACATAAGTAGTGAATTTAAGAGCTTATCATTATCTACTACCCCCTCTAGGCAGTAGTTGAACTCGGCATGGTTCAAGCCTATTAGATGATGTAATATTCTACTAGTATCTATTCTTGCCCATTTTATGCAGACACCATTGGGTCTAACTAGAGCAACGGCAGGGCTACAGGGCTATGATCTCTCATTGCAGTTGGAATTATGCGGGGGTACAGATCAAACTACTTGCAGAGGTGGAAATTAAAACACGGTCGAGAATGGTGTGAGCATCTCTACTAAAAAATAAGGGTACCTGCTCCCTGATATTGTGAAGTACTATAAAAATAGCATAAAGGGCTATACCTATCAATAGCCCCAATCCCATTTACCAAATATTCAGTCAGTTGGCAGTGAAGAAAGTTCAATCATTTATTAAGCAAAATACTCTATGGAGGAGCCTCTCCAACCCTCACCCATCAGGTGCGCAGAGCAGACTGTTGGCTTGTATTCAAACATGAGGTTATATACTTTTCGGTTCAACACATATTATCACTGTAAAAGGAAAAACACCTGCTGGCCCTCAAGCTCCCGGGAAGGAACATATATGGCACACACGGTTAGTTCAAAGCTTAACTATTTATTACTGGGAAGGTCAGGAGGGGTGACTCCCTTTCATCTTGGTGCCCGGGAATGTAGGCACGGCGCCTCCAGGAATGCGCTTATCGCACCCAAAGCCAGATGCGACCTTGAGTCTCAGGAAAATCGGGTAAACAGCCTACGTTCAGCTGCTCCGAGTAATTCAGATGAACTGGGGCTTGACAACTGCCGGAGACTAACACGTGATCACAGCCCCTGTTCGAGCATAGGTTTAGAACATTGCGTTTGTATGGTTCTGGGCCTACTCTATTAGCAGTGAATACGCAAGGAGCAGATAAACGTTTTCCTCCCTGCAAACACACACACATATATATATATATATGTTTACACGTGGGCTGGTGGGAGAGGCATGTTCTTGGTGGGCTCCGTGATTGTCTGGGAGACTCTGAGACTGGTATTGTTAACATGTGGCGTTTCATAGACGATGTCTTTATAATCTGGCAAGGTTGTAATGCTTCTGCTGAAGAATTTGTGAAAAACATCAACACAAATTCATTGAATCTTGAATTTACTGACAATATCAACAATGTGAGTGTTGACTTTTTGGATGTAGAGGTTTATATTGTGGATAATAGTATCATGACTAGGATGCATAGAAAATCCACGGCAGGAAATTCAATTTTACATGCCCAAAGTAATCATCCTCGCCATCTTATTAAAAGCATCCCTTATGGGGAATTTTTAAGAATTGGGCGTATATGTAATAATGAGATAGACCTTAAAACGTGTCTTGAAGATTCCTTTCAAAGGTTTTTACGCAGGGGATACAACAAAGATGCCCCTACTAGTTCCCTTAAAAAAGTGATGTCTAATCAGGTTGATTCTGCAGTCAATTCGGGGGTTACTACTGATAACATAATAGAGTTGGTGCCCACTGAGACTGAAAAAACAACTATCCGTTTAATTACCACTTTTAATAATCAAGAAAGGAAAATCAGACAGATTTTGAAATCTAATTGGCCTATCCTCAAGACGGATATTACATTAGCTCCCCTGTTGGAAGACATGCCGGGAATTACTTTTCGCAGAGCACCCTCCATGAGGGATGCTCTGGTTAAAACTAGTCCGGTGATTAACATTAAACCTAACTGGCTATCCAATAGAACTGGGTTTTGTAAATGCAGTTCTTGCAGGGCATGTAAATTTGGAACCAACTCTACTGAGTATTATGAAGGACTCACTAAAACTGCCATTAAGATCAATAATCTTTATACCTGCAAGACTGATCATGCGGTCTATGTTTTAAAATGCACTTGTGAGTTGCAATACGTTGGCAGCACTAAGCTACAAGTGTTTAACCGCATTTGTAAATGTAAATGTAAATGTAAATGTAGTTGAGCTTATATAGCGCACAGCTACCCGCAGTGGGTTTCCCGGCGCTTGCTTAGGGAACCCTTCCTGGTATTCCCCTGTGAGATAGCAGGGTATCCACAAGGTGAAAGTCAGGCATCCCGCCACGAGGGGCCGTTGTGGAGATTAAGCAAGCTATTGCCCAGAGTCGCAGAGTGTGAACCCGTGAGTCGAGGAGGCACCGGGGCGAGAATTATCGAGTCCGTGGAATTTTTAGCCCAAGACCCGCCGAGGCGGGGAATTGAACCCTGGTCCAGGACCGATCTCAGCTTCTGGGTCTGCTGCATCTAACCCCTGAGCCACACTTCTCCACCTATGGCCCGCATTTTACAACACCTGCGGGCCATAGTAAATTCTGACCCAAGTTACCCAGTGGCGCGTCATTTTAAATTAGTACACAACAACAATTTAAATGACTTACAATATTTTGTAATTGACGCTGTTCCTCTGTCCAAAAGAGGTGGAGACACAGAAAAGAAATTGAGACAATTGGAAAGTCACTACATAGTCCTTCTTAATAGCAAAATTCCCAATGGCCTGAATATGGGGAAAGATCTTCATAATTTGTTATGTATCTTGTTATCATATATCCCCTGTGTTTGGTTTATACCATCATTAACTTTAAGGAATTTTAGCTTTTTTCATTATAAGCACAGTTTTTTTAATGGTTTTACCTATATTTATGGTTTTACCTATTTTTATATTGTGCTGAGGATGATTTGATGTCAATTTAATGGGCTAATTTACTGATACTTAGCGGTTTATAAAGATTTTAACAGGCATTTATAACACTTTATATGTACTTTTCTGCTGATTATGATGTATTAGCCGTTTTTTGCACTTTATTGCACTTTGCACTTTTCACTTTAAGAATTTCTTTGCTGCTGATAATTTGTAATTCTTTGAAATTATCTTGCTCTAGTCCATTTTATGGGTTAATATTTTTGCACTATTTTTCCACTTTCTATTACATTATGTGTTTTTTTCCCTTTTACTGAACCGTGTCCCCTCTGACCTCCTTGGACAGTAGCAACAGGTTAATATTTTTCTGTTGTTGTACTAGTCGTCTGTAGTATTGGGCACTTGCCCTTCATTTTTATCACTTTCATTATTTTTATCATTGTATTTGTAATGTATATATGTATATTATATTATTTATATATATATATATATTCACTGAAAAAACCATAGGTTACAGACCATATATAGTTAGGAATTAGCATTTAAAAAACCTTATTTTACTCACACAAAACCATTGAAATTCCATATATAGTTAGTTGCACTAACTATATACCGCGCACCCGCAATCCACTGCTGATGATGTCACATATTACATCATTCATGACATGGTCAGTGACATCACTGATGACATCACTGATGACATCTCAAATGACATCACTGATGACATCATCCAGTGACTGTGTGTTTCTGTAAAGTTTTAATATGTTTGATATATTGAAGAATGAGTGGATGTATAAGTGTCTGGATGAAGGATTTAGTAGGTGCGTGACTGACTGTATGAGTGAGTGGATAAATGTGTCGTACTAAATGCATGGGTTAGTGACTAAACTGTCTGAATGTGTGCATCAGTATGTCTGTTGTGATGTAAACTGCTGCATGTGTTGATCATTAGCTATACGAGAGGCTATATGTGTTATTGATTGGTTGCCCAAGTATTTGTATGGGAGATTGAGTTTGTGTGGGGGTGGCTGGGAGGTGTGTGACTCTGTGCATAGATGTGTGAGCAGTTGATTCACTAGGTGTATGAGTTCAAGAGTGCATGTGGAAAAAGCTACATGGGCGGTTGACTGTGTGCATGAGTGGATTGATGAGTGAATGGATATCTCAATGCTACATGTCATAGTAAGTACATATGTAAAACACAGTACATGTGAGAGTTGGCATATATAAATAACTGTGCATGAGAGCCACTGAATGTGTGAGTGGCTGTATGGATCATTGTGAACTTGTATCAGGGATTGTATAAGAGAGTAAATATGTGTTAGTATATGTTTGAATAAGTAAGGTGTGTATAACTGTATAGTTGAGGAAATGGAGGTGAGATTGTTTCTTTGCATGACTGACTAGGTGTGTGAGTAACTCCATGGATGAGTGACAGTGTGTGAGTGTCTGTATCTAAGGTTATATTAGAGTCTGAAGAGGTTTATCGTATTAGCACAAGAATGATGTCAAATGAGATGTCATCAGTGATGTCATCAGTGATGTCATTTGAGATGTCATCAGTGATGTCACTGACCATGTCATGAATGATGTAATATGTGACATCATCAGCAGTGGATTGCGGGTGCGCGATATATAGTTAGTGCAACTAACTATATATGGAATTTCAATGGTTTTGTGTGAGTAAAATAAGGTTTTTTAAATGCTAATTCCTAACTATATATGGTCTATAACCTATGGTTTTTTCAGTGAATTTTCAAGGTTTTTTAAATGCTAATTCCTAACTATATATGGTCTCTAACCTATGGTTTTTTCAGTGAATTTCAATGGTTTTTTAATAGCAAATATCATAAGCTGTCGAATGTCAAGTACGTGGTAAGTAAAAACATTTTCGTGTTTATGCACACTGATCTGCTTTGAATGCTGCCCCCCCCCCTCATTTCTATTACGAGTACTCTCTCTTTGCAGATAGTGAAGGGTAGTTAATGCAGGCCTTTGTCGCCGTTGTAATCCCTCGTGCCTGCTTCTCTCTCCATTTGATTGATTGTTATCCAAGCATTTACTGTTTTAGAATTGGTTCTCTTTGGTTCATTCTCTATTTACAAACAAGCACAGAGTCGCAATACTCTGTTTAGTCTTTGCAGATAGTGAAAAATTGTGTAAAAAAACAAAAGGAATCGAGCAAAATCAGTGGGCCACTAATGGGATCTCTTTTTGACCTCGCTAAAATAGAAACATTAGGAACAACCCCTCATGATTGCTCGTGGAATGGCCACGACGGGGCTACGAGATGGTGGTGCCAGCTTCAGTCTGAAACATCAAGAAACACTGTAGACTACCAATTCGATCAGTTCCGGTAGCGCCCCAACGTGACCCGGTAGAGAAGAACTTGCCCTCCCCTCTTTGACTGATGGTTCTTGTTGCCTGTCCCTTCTGTTGTCATTTAACAGAACTATTTAGCCTGCTGAAAGGGGTTGTGTTCCGACCGCTGGTTGGTGGAGACATTTTGACTATATTCTGGACCTGCGTTGTCGCGTAATGCGTCATATGACGCGCCGCGTTAGCGCATCCGGAAGTGCTCCGATGCGCGAAGCGCAGCTTCCCGGAAGCGATCCGGGGCGCGGCGCGCTGCGCGTAACGTAAGCATAACAGGTCACGTGACTTGTTAATAAAACTTTTCATTGGTTCATTTTACTTTTCTGATTCTAATGATGAAAGGCTTGGTCATATGACCTAAAAATTACACTTTTTATTACTTTCGAACATTATTTTTTCTTAAACATATATGTTATGATGTTCCAGGCTAATGTACTTTCCCGGAAAATTTACAACTGTCCTGCAAGTAAAATATATTCCTTTTTCGAGAAAAAGGGCGTTTCTTCGTCCCATGTTGGAGCCGTTGAGCAAAAGAGGCTCGGCCTGCTGTCTTAGTCGCCGATACGCCTGAATATCAGATTCTTATCGATCACTTTATGTTGCAGGAGTAGAAAACACAACAGCCCTTGACCATTTATCTTTACTGCGTTCCTGCGTATTATACCTTTTACCCTTCATGTAATTGGACTGCTTTATTTCACTTGCCTTTTACTGATTCGAAAACAGTGACTATTATTAAAAACTTTACCAATGTAAATACTACTACCATGTTTTCTTTTAAAAACCTTTATTGTGAAAATGTCAGTATACAAATACGGGCCTATAACCACGTGGGTCGGCCACGGAGCAAACTGTAATCGTATATGATGAGGAGACATTTACACTGTAGAGGAACGTAACGGGCGGGCCATTAGCTTGCAAGAACTAACGTGTCTAACAGTTGCGGAATCGGTGGACGTACATTTTATGATTAAAATACGACAGGGCCAGTTACAATAAAATTATCTAGATATACATTTGCGGTCAAGTACCATGGGTGACGTTAATTCGAACTTTCAATAGTACAGTAATCAATAACACATCAAAACTTAATATCAATAGGGATGTCGAAATATTCAATCAATTCTCGTCCCCGCCCGCCATGTGCTTCAAAACTGCATACATATCTCGTGATATCAAGGTTGTGCAACCAGTACACAACAAGGAGTTACGAGTCCCATTTATTCCGGCGCCATTTTGGGCGAGGACGGGCAGGTCCAGGATATAGTCAAAATGTCTCCACCAACCATCGACTATGATGATGTTCATATGCTGTATTTATTAGAGTAACACTCATCTATCCACATGAAATTAATTTGCCACAATCTAAACATGTCATTTTAATCTTTCCAAAGTTCTTCTGAATATTTGGGACCGTTTCCCTTGCCTCTGATGCTGTCAGTGCCACTTCTTTGGTGAATGTACTGGCAGGTCGGGGGTTGTCCTCCAAATCTCTCTTTTGTGCACCACTATAATTAATCGGTGCCACCTCTCCATATGACGATGCATGGTATAATTACCATAACTATATTTTTTTTCGGTTCCTCTGGAGAGTACATCGTGGCAGATGAGGCAGGTAACGTACCGGGCATTTACCTTTTTTGCATGTAGAGGAAAGGAAAAAAAATTCGAGCGTCCGAGTTCTAAGGTGTCCCAGGGCCATTTTAGTGGACCAGGCCCAAATCCAAAGAACAGGCCGCCATTTTGAGAGTCCTGTTGCAGCCGCCTGTCGCTGTAGCAGCAAGAGCGGGCGAAACTCAGCTAGACGGCGCTCCACTGCAGATGAAGTGCCTCAACCTGGAGAGGCGGGAGAGGCTCGTTTGCGCCGCCTCCCCCCCCTTCGGGCACCCCACGCCGTCTTTCGGCGCAGCATTGTAGGATGGCCACACCAGTGCGGCAACTTGCTAGACACCACCTCGGTGCCATCCGGATCTCGGCGCCCCACTGCAGATGAAGTGCCTCCACATGGAGGGAGAGACTCGTTTGCGCCGCCTCCCCCCCGCTTCTCAGAACTCTCAACTATGACACCACCTCGGTGCCATCCGGATCTTGGCGCCTTGTGCTGGTTCCGGCCTATTCACACATCGGTCCGCTACTGACGCCACCTCACAGGCCAACGGGGCGCCCCACGCCGACTTTCGGCGCAGCATTGTAGGATGGCCACACCAGTGCGGCAACTTGCTGGACACCACCTCGGTGCCATCCGGATCTTGGCGCGTTGTGCTGCCTTTGGCCCTATTCGCACATCGGTCCGCTACTGACGCCACCTCACAGGCCAACGTGGTACCCCACGCCGACTTTCGGCGCAGCATTGTAGGATGGCCACACCAGTGCGGCAACTTGCTGGACACCACCTCGGTGCCATCCGGATCTTGGCGCGTTGTGCTGCCTTTGGCCCTATTCGCACATCGGTCCGCTACTGACGCCACCTCACAGGCCAACGTGGTACCCCACGCCGACTTTCGGCGCAGCATTGTAGGATGGCCACACCAGTGCGGCAACTTGCTGGACACCACCTCGGTGCAATCCGGATCTTGGCGCGTTGTGCTGCCTTCGGCCTATTCGCACATCGGTCCGCTACTGACGCCACCTCACAGGCCAACGTGGTACCCCACGCCGACTTTCGGCGCAGCATTGTAGGATGGCCACACCAGTGCGGCAACTTGCTGGACACCACCTCGGTGCCATCCGGATCTTGGCGCGTTGTGCTGCCTTCGGCCTATTCGCCGCAAGTGCGCACGCAACTCAGCTGCATAGCGAGTGAAACACCAAGGGGCGCCCCACTGCAGCCGAGGAACCTCCATCTTGGGGGCGACGCACAGCATCACATTGCTTTCCAATGCAATCAGATCCTCAAACAGCCCTCACTGACTGACGCGAACTCACAGGCCAACGGGGCGCCCCACGCCGACTTTCGGCGCAGCATTGTAGGATGGCCACACCAGTGCGGCAACTTGCTGGACACCACCTCGGTGCCATCCGGATCTTGGCGCGTTGTGCTGGCTTCGGCCTATTCGCACATCGGTCCGCCACTGACGCCGCCTCACGTGCCAACGGATTTTCTACGCTTTTTATAACCCTATGCCGCATAACAGGTCATGTGACTTGTTTATGAAACTTTTCATTGGTTCATTTTACTTTTGGTTTCCTAATGAGGAAGGCTTGATCATATGACCTAAAATAACACTTTTCATTGGATTAAAACATTTTTTTTCCCAAACGATGAAAGCCCCACCTTGTTTCTGGATGTTTCAGACTGAAGCTGGCGTCAGCATGAAAGCACCACCATCTCGTGGCTCCGTCGTGGTCATTCCGCGAGCAATCATGGCAGCCGCTCCCCACCGGAAACCTGCAGGAGTCGGGGGCCCCCAAGACTTTTGTAGAATCTTTAAGGCTGAGGGGACGCTTTCGAGAATGGGGTCCAAGACCTAGCAGACAAGCGTCCGAGTTCCAAGGTGTCCCAGGGCCATTTCAGTGGACCAGGCCCAAAAAGGAAAGAGCCTGCCGCCATTTTGAGAGTCCTGTGGCAGCAGCCTATCGCTGCACCGCAAGAGTGGGCGCAACTCAGCTGAATGGCGGATTTTGGCACAGTGTACCAAAAGCGGGCGGAATGGCAACTGAAACGGTAAAGGGGCGCCCCACTACAGCAGACGAGCCTCCACCTGGGGAGGCCCGTTCACGCCGCCTCACAGCCCCCCCCCCCCCGGGGCGCCCCACGCCGTTATTCGGAGCTGCATTGTACGATACCAAAACCAGTGCGGCAACTTACTGGACATCACCTGGGTGCCATCCACATCTCAGCGCGTTCTGCTGCCTTGGGACTATTCGCACAACAGACCGCTACTGACGAGGCCTCCCCCCGCACCCCTCGGGACGCCCCACGCCGTTTTTCGGAACTGCATTGTAGGATACCAAAAACCAGTGCGGCACCCTGGTAACATCACCTGGGTGCCGTCCAGAACTCAGCACGTTGTGCTGCCTTGGGACTATTCGCACAAAACACAGCTACTGACCATTGTTGCTTCTTTTTTCCATAAAATGTTTAAATGTATTTACTGTTTTTGTTGCGTTGTATATATTTATAAGTTATTAAAGTTTTATAATCCTACTACTTTGTTGGAGTGCTATATATTTTTAATGTGACACATAATTGTAAAAACTTTGATGTACAAAGAGGCATCCCTGGAATCTTCCGCTTCAGGCTGGGTCCCCTCCCCAATCACAATACAGGATGGTTTTCAGATAGTAGGAACGCGTGTGGTGTGACGGATCTCATCGGGTGGGGGCCTTGATCTACTGTAACTCCTTTGAAGAGGGGTGATTCTTTACAGCTGGAGCCATAAACTACATCTGCAGGGCTAGGTGATAGCCTGGGACCGGCCTGGACAATCGGACACATAGGAAGAGGAGTGTCAGCGGGTGCGGTAGTGAATAGGGCGAAAGGGAGGTGTCGAGCGGGCACAGGGTGTGATTCTCAGGGAAGAGCAGCGCAGATGGGGGGAGGTTTATTGCCCATGCATAAGACAGAGAGCGGGGGTGACCAGTGCCTGGGGGAGATGCTTGCGAGGGAGGGGAGCCATGCTAAGGATCGACAGCGTGCAGAGAGTGGTTCTGGTCAAGGCATCTAAAATGGCTGCCGTGCATGACAAAAGTGTGGCATTTGAAAAAAGGCAAGATGGCGCAGACAATGTTTATCAACACTTCCTGATTTCCTTCGAATCGAACGTTAACAGACCTTATCTCTCCCACACTACCGGTCCCCCTGGGCTTAAACGCCGAGATAGTAGGGACTGCATCCCGTGGAGATACGCCGAGACGTCACTCAGCAGAAAAAAAACAAACAAAAAAAAAGTCTATAAACATACAATAAGTTAAAAGTAAATCATTCTTGTTTCCTTGTAGTACGCTCCCCAGTCCGCTTTCCGTTACGCGTACCGGGCGCACCCCACGAAAAAAAAAGATTATTTTTTTTTTGCCCCGCGGGGCCCATTTAAAGCCTCCACATCAAACCTAGGGGGTCAGGGAGGATCTACTATGCCCCCTTATGGTCATTTGCCCCTTCGCTTTGGCCTCCTCTTGTCTCTCGATCCTACCGAGAGACAAGATGGCGGCCGCTACGGACTGTTTGAAATGTTTACAGACACCGGAGAGCCAATCAGCTTCGCTTCGCAAAGCTCCGTAACGCGAAAAGTACGCGAAACGGATCGCTGCCCGGAGCGCTGTCACAGATATATATCTTTTTTTGAACGTTAATTTCTCAAAATCCACTGGAGCACATATATTGAGACCTAGCAAAGGCACATCGGGCTACCAGTCCCTACAATTTTGCCAAGTTTCGTGCAAATCCATTCAGCCGTTCGGGCTAAAAGTGAGGCCAACCGCCCTATGGAAATTAACATGGGAAAAACGCGTTTTGGGACCCCCCTTTTTTCTCGGCCCCCCCTTGACGAACCCCCCCCAAATTTTCAGGAGCTGCTCAGAAACAAAATGTTCCATTTTCCTGAAACTTTCAGCCAATTCCGTCCACAAACGCCAAAGTTATTAGACATAGAATTTTCAAAAATCCCATAGAGAAAAAATCCTAACTATATATACCTACTGGCGACCGCCAGTAGGTAATATATATATATATACACATATATATATATTGTGTCCTTTTGTACCAACTTAGGGCATAGAACCCATTTAGATCAATCTCTACTCACACTATGTGGAGAAAGTTCAGGAACTATATATATTTTTTCCTTTTTTATGAACTCAATTAATACGATGATGTTATTAATGTACATTTGTGGCATTGAAGTAAATGTGATAGCCAGCCGATCTTAATGATATAACATGAAACAGTATGTTCACTATGTCCATGACCATTAATGGGAGGAGTCAGGGGGAGTGACCGACAGTATTTAACCACTTGTATCTCTGGGACTGTCATGTGATCAAGTCCGGGTTCCCCGGACGAAACGTGTCATGTTGCCGATTCCATCGATGGAATAAAGCACTTTATAACTCCACAAATCCCTTGTTGTGGTCTGTACCTGTGTTCGTGTTGGTGCTGCCGGTGGGTCGCACGCACTACAGGATTGTGGAATTCTATATATATATATATATATATATTCACTGAAAAAAACATAGGTTTCACACCAGTTATAGTTAGCTGGAAATTTTACTCGCATAAAACCAATGAAATTCCCACGTTATAGTTAGTTGACTCACTATAACTTGCGCGTGCAATGCACTGCTGATGACGTCACATATTACATCACTCATGACATGGTCAGTGACATCACTCATGACATCACTGATGACACCATCCAGTGAATGTGTGTCTTTTTAAAAAATAAATATGTGGTATATATGTATATGTAAAAGTTGATGGAAGAATAAATGTTTAAATAAGTGTTTACATGGATGTTTAAAAAAAAAATTGATTGGTTAACTGGTTTATTAAGTGTATCTTAATGAATACATATATTAGAGAGTAATGTTTAAATATTTAAATATATGTATTAGTGTTTCACTTTGTGTATAAGTGGCTGCATGGGTTGGAGAGTAGCTACATGTGTATGTATATGGGTTATTAGATGTTTTTCTTAGTATCAGTATGAGTGTTTGTATGGTTTGGTGGGGGTATTACTTAGCACATAGATGCATGAATGACTGACTCTCTCTTTGTATGTGTTTTGAAGGCAGCATATGTGCAGGACTGTATGGGTGGATGAGTGTGTATATGTGTGTGTTAGTGAGTGAATGACTGTCTCACTAGTGTCTTTATCAGTAACTACATATGTTTTAATCTAGTATATGTGAATATTGATGTATATAAGTGAGTATATGTGAGAGTGAGGGATTGTAAGAGTTCCTGTTTAAATTAGTATGTGTTTCTATAAGTGATTGTTTAAGAGAGTAAGTATGTGTACGTTTCCTTACAAGTAAAGTGGTAGTGTGTGTATAGCTGTATATGCAAATAAATGGATGTTCAATAGTTTATTTGCATGTGTGAGTATGTGTGAGAGTATCTTTTGGATGACTGTCGGTGTGTAAGAGGATGTATAGGTGTATCACTACATATGATGAGTGAGTATATGTATGAGTGACTATATAGAACTGTTGGTGAATGAGTGCATGAGTATATAGATGGTGGAATTACTGAATTGGTTGGTGTAACTGGTATGGGTATCTCCATTTTTTTGAAAATGTTAGTTTTTATTTTTGAATATGTGTTTCAAGGGTTACATTTCAGTGAAAGGAGATCTGTCACTCTGTCACAAGGATGGTGTCATCAGTGATATCATGAGTGTTGTCACTGACCATGTCATGAGTGATGTAATATGTGACATCATCAGCAGTGCATTGCACGCGCAAGATATAGTGAGTCCAACTAACTATAACGTGAGAATTTCATTGGTTTTATGCGAGTAAAATTTCCAGCTAACTATAACTGGTGTGAAACCTATGGTTTTTTTCAGTGAATTTCAAAGGTTTTTTAATAGCAAATCTCTATAGGTATGAAATGTAATATTTTTTGTAATGAATTTTATATTGTATATTTATGTAATACTATTTTTTTATGTATATTTTTCCCTTTTTTTTTTGCCTTGGTGCGCTGCCGGTGCGCGTACCGATGCGCTCACCGGTAAGCGCACTCTGGCCGCGCCCCGGTGCGCGTACCAGTGAGCGTCCCGTTAGCGTTATTGCCGCGAACGAAAACATCATCGTGACGTATCGCGTAGCCGCGTGATGCGTCTAATGACGCACGGCGTAAGCGCAGCCGGGCGCGCCCCGGGGCGCGTAGCGTAAGCGCATCGGGTCATGTGACCTGAAAAGAACACTTTTCATTGGTTCAGAACACTTTTGGTTTCCAAATGATGAAAGCCGGGTCATGTGACCTGAAAATAACACTTTTCATTGGTTCAGAACAGTTTTGTTTTCCAAATGATGAAAGTCCCCACCTTTTTTCCTCATTCTCACTTTGTTGTTTGAGTGAGGAAGACCTGCTTCTATTGATAGAGAAATGGCTACAGTAGCAGCAGCAGCTGGAGCATCTGCACCACCACCACCACCACCACCACAAGGACCACCACAACATCACATTGGTGGTCAAGAAGAAGAGGAGGAGGAGGAGGAGGAGGAGGAGGAGAGAAGGCAGTTCCTGCCTGAAGACAATCCCCCATATAAACCTAGGGAGCACTTTATATGGGAGTTTTTCAAAATCCCAAAGGGTGCAAAGAAAGTTAATGCTGCAAAGGTGACCTGCCTCATCTGTGGCGCAATACTTTCCAGGGGGAACCCTGCAAAAAAATATTCATTTGGAAATCACACAATGATTCGGCACATGCAACAAAAGCACCCCAATAACTATTCTGCAGCAGAGGTCAGAGAACTGACCAAAAACCCTCCCCAATCTTCTCCGAGCACCTCTAAACAACCCACTCCATCGGGTCCAGAAACTAGAGAGATGGTCCCAAACATACAACGCAAGTTTGGAGATTACAAGATTACTTGTATATTTTGTGGGACTACCATTTCTTATGGGGAGCAGAGCATCACACTCATAAACCGTGCTGGAGACAACTACCGGTGCCGAAAGAACCCTTAATTTTTCCTGGTTTTTTTTTGCTCCAGTTGAGCCATTTACAATTCCCTGTTTTTTGTTTGTCCCCATCAAAAATACAAAAAAAATATAAAACTGTTCATAAAAGCCCAAAAAAGTAAAAAATGTTCAAAAAATCAAAAAATATATAAAACAACAAAAAGAATAAAAAAAACTGTTCTTTTTAGAACTACCTCAAATTTATAAAAAAATGCAAAATTTTTAAAAAACTGTCATTCTTTTTTCCCCATGGTACGCTCCCCGGTGCGCGTACCGGGCGCTCCCCCCCCCCGCGAAAATCGAAAAAAAAAGTAAACTTTTTTTTGCCCCGCGGGGCCCTTTTATGGCCCCCACATCAAACCTAGGGGGTCAGGGGGGGGGGGGGCTACCCTGCCCCCTTTTGATCATTTCCACCTTTGTTTTTGCCACCTCTTGTGTCTCGATCCTACCGAGACACAAGATGGCGGCCGCTCCGGACTGTTTGGAATGTTGACAGACACCCGAGAGCCAAGCAGCTTTCCGCGCGTGAACTCGCGTAGCGTGCTGGTACGCGCCCCGGTGCGCGTACCGGGGCGCGCTTATAGATATATATATTTTTTTGAACCTAAATTACTCAAAATCCACTGGAGCACATATCTTGAGACATAGCAAAGGCACATCGGGCTACCAGTCCCTACAATTTTGCCAAGTTTGGTGGGAATCCATTCAGCCGTTCGGGCTAAAAGTGAGTACAACCGCCCTATGGAAATTAACATGGGGAAAACATGTTTTGGGACCCCCCTTTTATCTCGGCCCCCGCTTGACGAAACCCCCTCCAAACTTTCAGGGAAGGAGCGGAGCGGGCCATCTTCTTTGAGAAATTCGCGAAGATTCGTCCACCGGCGCCAAAGTTATTCCCAATAGAATGTTGCGGATTTCCTATGGAAACTAGGTCCTAACTATAACTACCTACTGGCGACCGCCAGTAGGTAATATATATATCAAGCAAAAAGATACGTATAGATGCATCATGCTAACATAATATGGTCCGATACACCTTATGTATGGGAAATCTAATTTTTTATCCTACAATTGGTGCATCTCCATTCAAGGAGGACTAGATTGAATTTTAAGATTAAGGAGTTCAGTGCATTTCCATAGACACTATGGGGAAAATGTAGGGAACTAACCCTTCATCGCTGGAGAGCCTGCAAACCTACTTCGCTGGGTGAGGGCATGTCTGAATGTTGAAATTGCCTGCCCATAATATAGCAAAATTAGAATGGGTCAGGTTCAATAGGCATTAAGAGCATGTACCACTGAGCTACAAGAGGAACCAAATATGTTATTATAAAAATTGACAACCAATAGGGCAGAGAACCCCTTGAATGATAACCAGAGAAACTGGCAATACTGTGCAACATATGCAAGCTTCCTTGTGGTAATAGGGAACTTATTTGAAACTAAAAATCTGTAACCCCGCTTTGCCACACCCTTCTGGAGATGGTATGGCACCCAAGGAGTGGCTAGAAAACCCATCAACATATATTGGATCCACACTCCAAGTTTCCTGGATATAAATAATGCTGAATACTGACGTAATTCGTAGCCAGCCAGGGGAATTCAAATTATTCAACAACCCGCACAAAATCTAAGTAACAATGTGGTAAAGCCCTTCATGGACTTGAAAGGTAGGAGTCAGGAGAAGCTCAATGAGATCACAAATATCAACAATATCATTAGCATTAACAATTGCATTTCCATTTGGCTTGCAAGTAGGTATCAGTGGAGGCTCAATAGAATCATAGGATCAGCATTACCATTAACAGTAACAAATGCTTTTGAGGTCAGCTTACCGGTGGCAGCAGTAACACATCCCACCAAAAACAAAGAGCAGAATCGAACATAACAGGCAGTCCCATGTCAAATTTTGCCAATTTGCCCATATGACTGAGGGTGGGAGACGGGATAGTCACTCCTTGAGCAAAGTCAATCCTTATCTTGCAAAGAACTCACGGGATGGAACCTGTTGGACAGAGCTATAGGAGTATAGTAAGGAAGATGGCAAGGTAGACTACATACGGGCCGCAGCTGGCTATGTGGTTTGCCAATAGACAGCAATGAAGAATCTCGTAGATGGCGGTAAAGGAAGCCCAATGGCAGTAATGTAGTGTTCATGGCAAATGCTGTGATTGGTTTTGACCTTAACAAGTATTCCTCTGCAAATGTGGGCTGCCTAAAATGAACAATTATGAAGTCCCCCTCAAACACCTTTCTTAACGGACCAATCCATTCTACTCTTCTCATCAACAGGAATGGATCATCCCTGCTAGATGGGAATACGTCCTTGGAATGGAGCCAGTGAATGACTTAATTCCTGAGCAGATCATATGTTTCAATTGAACCAGAAGCCAAGGGAGGTATATTAACCAAAAGAGCCACGCAACAGGCTGGTAGCAAGTTAATGGTTACTGGGTCAGAAGGCATCTCAATGCCATTTTGAACCTATGCCCCCTTGGAGTTGTAAGGTGGCGATAGCAAAAAAGACGTCTGAGTCCAGATCACTGTTGGCCTGACTAGGATGGGGTAACTCAGAAGTACCCATAGATATTCTTCCATTGGTGATACTATGAAAGTTTGGACATGTTCCGCTGGCAGACATGGTGTCTACGGACTGTACAGGTCCGAGCACTGGCATAGCCTGGAAAAGATGCACACCAGAATCATCAGGGCGTGGCACCTTGAGTTTTAACAAAGGTTTTTCAACAATTCCCAGATGCTTAGTAATCAGTAACAGAAAGCTTTCCATCAACTCCTTAATGCTCTCAAGAAGTTTCTCATGGGAAATTTGAAACATATTAGTGGTCTTAAGGCATGTGGTATTTGTAATAGCATTCCTAACAGACTGGGGATTCAATTATAAAAGTTCCTTTTTTAACCCCTGTCGTCTTTTCTGCTTGGCTGGAGGAGCCTTTATTGGAAGGTGAGACAGAGAGTTGACTACAATCTTGACCAAGGCTTGTGTTGGATCAATAACAGACAGGGAAGTCAGTGGTACAGGCTGTGGTTAGGTCAGGGCGGGGGTAGGGAACCAGAGGAGCCAGAGACTGAAACAATAGTAGCAGAGAGGCGTTGTTCTGCAATCGCAATTTCTTTGTTTAAAGTGCCTACTGTTTTCCTGATATAGCCATTCAGGCGCCAGATTTGGTACTGGGTTAATCGGTGGAAGTGCCTTGCATTTAACTATCATGCAGTAATGTGAGGGCTCAAAAGACGCACAAGGGGCAAAGGCAATATTAAGGAAATATTAAAGCACAGGACCTAAATTGTCACGCCGCAGAATGAAGCCTCATCCGGCCATGGACGGGCGCAGACAGGCCTGCTCTTGGCCTGTTCTTCGTACTGCGCTGGGGGAGTCAAAGAATGCCTATGCACATCAGATCAGCTGTAGCCCAATGCCCCTCCTCCAGGCAGAGTGTGTGCCGGGGGACCGAGTCCCACCCCAGTCAGGGCCAGTCAGGGATTGGAGAGAGCCGACAGGAAAACGCTTGTCCAGGCTTTAAAATTGCCCGTTTTCGTGTCACAATATTATCAGATTTTTAGGATTCTCCTTGGGCCTGATAGTATTTGGTCACTGTGAGCTTGAAAGGGGAACACCACGTTAAAAGCTAATTTTGTCATTTACTTGAAAAATGTTGGTCAGTGTGCAATCCTCTAAGTCACAATTTTTCTGAATTATTACTCTCACCAAGTCAATGTCACTCCATATGATGTTCAGAGGAGATCTTGCCTGGCAGTTCAGGCGGAGCTGTTCCTATTGGACCAGGAACAAAGCTGAATTTATGCTTGCTAATGTCTGACAAGGCATGGTGGGCAAAAGGCGATGGATTGAAATGTGGCCCTGAATAATTACCAGAGGCTGAAACGAATTAAAGTAGTTCATCACTTTTTTGTGTTCCACATGACACCACAACATCGAAAGGACAGCTATCTTCTAACTCTGCTCCATTGAACAATAGCACTACAATCATGAGGCGTTTGGCAATATGAATGAAGGAATTTATATTCATTGAGAGACAGTCTGATTGATGAATGATGAGGATGCAAAAGGAACAAATAATGGACAGAATTCTGGCCCTAGATCCATCCTTTTTCTGCTCCCCATGCCATTTCAGTTTAAACCCAGCCATACACAAATCAGTCTTGACCCTGCTCCCCATGGGGCAAGTCCAGCCCGAACTGCCAGGCTAGGTCCTCCCCGGACTAGAAACAAGCATCCTGGGACAGGTTTTGGGGTATCACCCCTCATCAGCCAGATTAGAGGGGCTATGGGTAGCAGGGTCAATAATGATTTGCATATGGTTGGGACCAACCTTTGGTGGCATGTTGAGCAAAAGAATGATAGATTAAAACCATATATTTTGACTGGGTGAAAGGTTTCAGCACTTGGTCCATCATCTTGTTGTGTTTGTAAGTGATGAGGACGGGCAGGCCAAATGGCAAACTAGTTTTTTTTGTGAAGTGTGAATTAATTTTAAGACCCTTAGTTTGGATACATTCCACTACTAGCTGGCAACAGTTTAGACTTTCAATACTAACCAATAGATATCATGCTAATGGGGTGTGTATGCATGCTGCCCTGTCAAATTAAGGCAATGGTCTTCTCTTGTTATTTTCAAATGAAGGTTTTTGAAGAAAATGTTGCCATTCATACCAGAGTATTTCCTATGGTTATGTTCACTGTTTTTATTGGCTCTGCCCTGTTTACAAAGAACTAATTTGAAGGTGGGGGCACTTTAAAATGCTTGTCCACTTCATCTGCACTAAATGCAGAGTTATAGCATTTCCAAAAGGGGCTCATGTATTTTTCTAATTTTGTTGTTTCAGACTGGTAGTTATCAGTTCTAGTGGCATGAAGTCTTCAGACGAAAGTATGTGTTTTACTAGTTCTTCACTCACCTGTAGAAAATGTAAACAATTTCTTTCCATCTCTTGCTGGAAATGCTCTCACCACCTTAAACGTACTTGGAGTCTCAATGCTCACTAGATAACAGATCACATTTCAATCGTTTTGCAACAGTTTCAGTATCACATCTTCATAGTTAATTGGCTGCGGTTTAACAGCATTAGTTCTTCCTGCCTGGGACCGTATCATGACCCAAATGCACTTGTGAACAAACTGTTTGCACACTTCATTTACAAAGGCTTATGCACATTCCTTTGATTTTTACACTGAATCTTAGGTGTGTGCAAAGGCATTCTCTTGAAATTAGCGCAGAAGCGCTTATTGATTCAGCAGACAACTTACATGCCCTCTGCTAACCTGGGTATGCTGTGGAAACGACACAGCAATTTTAAGGCCCTAGTTCAAAAGGGGTTCTAATGCAAAGTTATTTTGAGTCATATCACTGTTTATTTCTTCAAACTATGCATTCCAAAATTACAATTTGAATCACGTTACTTTGATTTTGTTTCTGAACCACTGAGGCTCTTGAGTACTGAAATGTACATATGTATGCTGAATTTCTACAGATTCTAGACCTACCTAAGTCATCCAGTACACGTTTTGGTTTTCTATCTTTGGATTTGTAGTTTTGTTTAGACTTTTGTTGTGTCTTTAGTGATAGCCTTTTGATACTTTTTGAGTGATCATGATGTGGCCCAAGAAATGCGCGTTCCTTTGTTCAAACAAAGGGGCCTATTTATGAGCCAGTTTGCATCGCTCTTGCACCACATAATGTGGTACAAGAGTGACGCAAATCTTACATGTGATTTATGAAGCCATGCAAGTCCACTTTACATGTCCCTGAGTTGCCCCATAAATCTGGAGTAAGGCAACAAGTGCCATGTGTGTTGCATGAGTGTTCCCAAACGAGTCAAGAACAACCGCAGAGAGGCACTACTAGAGACCCTACCTCCGAAAGAGAAAGAAGTCCAATATGCATCACAACTTACCGTGCAGCATCTAATCTCGTTAGGTAAAATCATAAACAAACACTAAAGCACACTGAATAGTTCAATTCAATTAAAAAAACGTTATTGCGGCTGTTTATAGCCATAAAAGCGCATTCAACTTACGACAAATATTGATACAGATCAAAGGTAACTTCGAGAATTATCATAACGTACATTGGCGTTTAGGCAGAATAAATTAATACCATTATTTTACAATCGTCATTATGGGATTTCATGGTTTTAAAACACACTATAAGAATATAATTTAAATGTACAGATTCATAAAACTCTAAAAACTCTAAACAGAAGCCGCCCTCATCTCCTGATCCCTAGGTGCATACCACCAAAACTCCCTCCACGACAACCCAGGATAAAAAACTCCCAAGGTTAATCATAGTACCAGGTATAACAAAAGAGGGGGTGCTATTCATTACTTGTAGTCTGCTCCAATTTTAACAAATTCCTGTGGGTTAACCACATAGAAAACAAAAACTTTGATATTGCAACTACGTAAACTGGGTCAGTATCAGTTTTAAGGATCCTAAAAAAATCTAGGTAATTCCTAATGCCCAGGTTCCTACAAAGTTGGATGATCCATTTAAGCCTTGCCTGTTTATATGCCGCGCAGAAGAACATAACATGAATTAACGATTCTTCCTCTGCGAGGCAACCAGGACAAGAGCGAATGGGAGCTCCCACCCACCTATTAGTAGTCGCGTGTAGCGGCAGAGTTCCATATCTAAATTGAAGGAACAACTTCGTTGCTAACGTTGGTTGTATAGAATCCAGGACCCTCTCAAATTCACAATGGCTCTTAAAATCAAGAAACCTGTAGGTAAGGCTCGTTGGATTTGCTAACTGCAAAATGTTTGTCAATTTATACTCTTTTAGAGCATTTGCCAGGGTTTTCTTAGAAGTGGCTAGGCAGGATACTTCTGGATCTGTCCAAAGGTTTTCCATGCCAATTGCCCTGAAAGAGTGCTTTACAAATGAAAGCCAAGGTATACTACCAGCCCCTAATGAAGTCATCACTGCTTTTAGTTCTTCCCTGAACCGCTGCCAATAGAGCAACGGGCGTGTCGAGATAAGATCCGCAACAGGGAGAATGTTTAAGTCCATCCTTAGCGGGACTATTTTTTGGCAGGGTCAGAATTTGTCTAACAAAGTTGTTTTCAGTTAATGTGAGGGCATTATGAGACCTATGGCCCCACAATTCCACCCCATATAGGGATGCTGACCTAGCTTTAACCTTATATATTTACAGTGGTGGGCTTATGTTTTTTAAAACACAACTCTTCTGGACTTTTAAAATTCCCCCAACAGCCTGGGTTAATTTTAAGTTGGCCTTGTCAATCTGAGGGCCCCACCCCATTTTATCAGTCAACGAGAGACCCAAATAATCAAAGATAGGTACCCTTTCCAGGTGACCATCCTCCATCATCGGATGAGGGCAATTAGTAGAATTAGCATTAAAGACCATGTATTTAGTTTTGTTAATGTTGACCACAAGATTCCTTTTTTTACAAAACTGGCCAAATTTATTTAAAACACGCTGCATACCCATAGCTGACTTGGAAAGCAGCAGGGTATCATCCGCAAACATTAATGCAGGAAATCTGCGATGAGACAATTTCGGGGTTTCTATATCCTTAATGGCAAGTAAATCATCTATCAACCCATTTAGGAAGAGGGAAAAGAGATTCGGCGCAAGCACACAACCCTGCCTGAATCCCTTCCCAACAGGAAACGGGGCCGTCAATTGTCGGTTCTTGCCATGCCTTACTCTAGCAACGGTGCCTTCGTGGAGTCGTTTAAGCTAAAAGCATAGATATGGTGGAACCCCCATAGCCAGCAAAAAACTCCACAGCTGGTTATGGTCCACCATATCAAATGCTGATTTCAAGTCCACGAAGGTTAGGTATAAGCTCCTTCCTTCCAAAACTACATGCTGCCAGTAAATTAACTGGAGCCTGAATAGCTGATCTATAGTGGGAGTTTTGGCTCTAAAGCCTGCTTGTAACGGGGTCAAAATATCATGGTCACTAATCCATTCCTGCAATCGTTGTAATAACACCCTTGCATAGATGTTTTGAGATACATCGATGAGGCTAATTAGCCAATAATTGGCCGGTTGCATGGGTGACCCCTTTTTATAAATGGGGATGATCTCAGCTCAAGCCCAAGTGCAGGGGGTTTGAAGTCCCTGACGAATTGCGTTAAATAATAATTGTAAATAGGGAACCCACACTGCCTGTTCTCTTCTATACAGGTCTCCGGGAATCCTGTCTAATCCTGGCACTTTGTTCTATTGGAGCTTAACTAAGGCTGATTGCACCTCATCCGCTGTGCACGGTGGTATACACCATGTGGGATCTGCAGTTAAGAGGCATACCGGCAGCTCACTTTGTTCATTTGGCAAAATTGAATAAAGTTCTTTAAAATATAGACGCCAGGCTTCCTCACAAATATTTGGTTCAGTAGTGGTCTTGCCCTCTGGCTTCCCTGTGTGAACCAAGTTCCAGAAAGCCCTTGCATTTTTTACATCAAGGGCAGACTTAATGGTCTGCCATCTATCTGCTTCCCATTCTGATTTTGCATTAAAAAGAATTTTTTAAAAATCTGCCCTTACTGACTTAATACGTAAATGATCGCCCCCCTTGAGGGATGATATGAGAGTTCGCTTAGCTACCCTGCATCCCCTACGAAACCACGGGTTTTTATCACCACGAGGTTTGCATTTGGTTGACCTGCTCTATAGAAAAAATCCGCCAGCGTTACAACCATTTCCTGGTGGATTTTTCCCAGGTCATCCCCAAAGCCACTATCAAAAGTATTATAAAAGACAATACTTGCCTTTTCTATCAAGGGAATAATGCTATTATACATTCTTGCCATTGTGTCTGGGGATTGAATAATTGTGGCCCAGCAAATACGCCTCCCACCATTAACTACTCTAAGATCACTTCGAGGGGGGTTAAAAAACCTTGGTCTGTGCCACTCAATTGGAAATCTAACATGATGATTAGTGGATTATTGTCGCTTTCAGTGCGCTGCACAACCTTAAAATCTACCACTTTATGCCATATTTCTACACTAATTAAAAAAATAATCAATTGCTGATACCTGTCCTAATCTTTCAAAGGTTGGAAACCCAGGGTTATCACTCGGAAATCGCCCATTACAAGCCCTTATAGTTAGTGTGAGTGAAGTCATTTGAAGGACTAGTGGGGTCCACCCCTTTACCTCGTATGTATTTGGGAGTGGAATTGACCAAATTGCATCCTCGTCAGCAGTAATGGATTTCATAAGTCCATTGAGGGGTTCATAATGACAATTGAAGTCTCCACCAACCAAAAAGGCCACGTCACCCGTTAAAGAGTTCAAAAGGCTTGCCAGGGAATCCAATGTCGGGGATGTACCACCGTACTGAACTGGCCGAGAATAGATATTGATAAGTGCCAGTTTTTGTGCATTTTTGTGGATCAAGAGAATACAACATATGTCTAGGGAATGAGTATCAACTCTTTTCACCACACATCCAAGGTGGATTCCCACCCATATAAACAAACCCCCGATGGTCTGCCTCTAGGGCCCTTGACAACTGGCTCGGAATATGTCGCAAATCCCACCCTATGAATAGGTCTTAGGGCACAAGTCTCTTGAAAGAGGCAAATCCCATGGGAGTCAATGAAGTCTCCCCAATTCGGCAAATCCAATTTGGCCGTAAGGCCCGCAATATTCCACGACAACATTTTTAAGCCTCCATTAGGACCCTCTAAGCCACTCCCAACTTTTACCTCAGACACTACACTCTCCAATAAGCCTAGATCCAATAAACCTAAATCATCAGTGCGGGGACGGGAAGGGGATACAACTTCAGAGGATGATATAACTTCACTAGGTACGATTGATATATCGTTCATTAACACTTGAATCCCAACCTCTACCTCAGAATCAACTATAGGTATTCTTCCATTTTCACTAGACCCTATTACCTTAGTTGTTAAAAGGTCTTGTTTCTTTCCCCCAGGGGTCCTTCCTTTAATTATGACCCTCTGCCACTTTGATGTTACAGTTGGAGATACACAAATAGATGGCAGTCAATATACCTGGTCTAGTGCACTAAACCTATTACTTACTGGGAAACCCAACAAATGCTGGTTTCCACCCACATATTCTCTATACCTCTGGGTAACATGTTGAGCTTGCCATCCCCTATTAAAACCATAGTGGCCTCGAATCAAGCTACGAATAGGAGGAGGATAAAAGTAACTTAAGTCCAGGGGTTGAATTGTCGATAGGACATTTTTAGAAAAACCCATACATACATGTTTGACCACCCTTCTGTCCTTAAAGTTGATACTAATACATCCCCCTCCACTTATTTGGGTCTGCGTCCTACACATCCCACTCTTCTAGCAAATACGATTTGGCATTGCACATTTCTGGGAAGAGGTCTATTATTGTTCAACCAATGGATAGATTTATTTTTTAATCCAATGTATGATTCAGATCCATTGGTGTCTAGTTTAGGTACCCCAGTCAGAACAACTACATAGGGTGCGCTTTCCGGGGGTAAATCAATTTGTGGTAAATTGGACTTCAGTTCATCAGCAATAGGTTTCCCACTTAGCAATCTGCCTGGTGTTCTCCGTTCTTCTCCTCCCAACTGTTGTACAACTTTAGTTTTTCTATTGCTAACCGTGGTCAAGAGATCGTCTGAGCAATCAATAAGGGATAGATGAGTTGAACTATTCAAAAGAGTAGAGGGACAATTAGATGGCAATGTAGAGATTGTGGGCAGAAACCCCTCTGGGGCATTCTTTGCTCGTACTTGACCAGAGTTTGCCTTTTTGTCCGTTATATAGTCCATACTCGCCATAGATGATTCTTCAATTTTTTATATCCTCTGCTCAATTAATAATAGTCTCCCCTCAAGGGGCTGCAGTGATGACTGTAAAACAGCACCCAATTTCATCAAGAATGAGTCTTCAGCTAGAGGTAATGTGTATGAATTATTTACCCCATCGGAGATAATTATTGTTGGTGGGATCTCCTGCCCGCTTTCTGTGACATTAGGTTCCAGGATAACGGGATCCTTATTGTTGCTAAGCTTTGGGAACTTGGACTTTCTACCCCGCATAGGTGCACCCGCTCGCTTCCTTTTAGGGACAGCCCCATCAAAACACCCACGTAGCTGGAAGTATTAGGGTCTTCAGATCCACATGCTACTATATTGATATCGGGAGTTGTCAATAAATCATCAGTCAATACTGCTGGTTGTGACAGCTCTCCAATTGAAGGTAGTTTCCCCAATTCTTGGGCTGACTGGGTATTAGTTCCACTTGAGGGCTCTTCAGTGACAATCCTTTGATATAAATGCTCCGTTGTACGAGCGTTTGCCAGGGACCCCAACAAAGATCTTTTAGCAAATGCTAGGTCCTGAGAGAACCGACGCTCAGTTAGAATTATTTCATGTTCCAAGACAGACGGTGCCCTGGTAATGAATTTATCTAGCGTCCCGGCAACATACCCTCCCGTCTTCACTTTCTTACTCTGACCTTCACGCCCAGCCATTTTCTCAAAACAAGTTAAGTTGACAATGTGGGTACTTACAAGATAATGAAGAAACCTTCAATATGCCAACTGCGAGACGTTAGATGGGTGGCCTGGTCCGGTCTCCTCCGGGCTACAACAGGCTTAAACAGACCCGCCCTAGGCCCGGGCTTTGGCCGGCGCGCGTTCCACGAAGCGGGGGCTGCGAGCCGTAAAATAGCACTGAGGGTGGGCGGGTCTAGCTTCAAGCCCGGGTGAGCGTGGTGAAAGTGCTCCTGGTCCTCGTGGTCCTTGGGCTCTGCAAGCGGCAAAAGATCAACCAGCACAAACTCCGGCTGCGAGCGGCACCCTCTGAATAGTGTGAAGTTACAAATTTCAAAACCCATGTTCTTAATAAATGGAGGCACAGCCTTGTGGACCTGTTAGTCCACACATGACCACGTAAAACAAACGAAATAAGAGAGAACCAGGGGTGTATTACCCCAATAAAAGGACATACATCACCCATGTGGAAGTTGCAGGGTCTGCCATCTCACTCCGACAACCAAACTGATCACATTTAACAATAATAACACCTGGAAATGAATACATTTCACCACTTGTAACTCCCAATGAATAGTGTACATGATAACGTGCCCTTGCAAACTACATTAAATAGGGATAATCATCCTCAAAATAAAAACCAGAATCTGCAAGCACAACAATAATCTCAGATGTGGGCGTGCGACCATGAAAATGTCAGTTCACTATATGGAACACAAGCAAACATTGAGAGATTACTATTGGCTGATTCTAGAACAAATAAATCAGGAATCACAACTGTTTGAAAAAGACCAATGTGAGTGTTCAGATAAAAGACATAAATTGAAGGTCCGACTGAAAATATACCCTGGGGCCAGTTCACAAGATAATTTAGGGATTAAGCATTACACTGAACTAACCTAGTTTGGGCTCTTATCCAAAAAGTTTTCTTAGAATCCCATTGACACCCTGATCATGAATACATTACTATCGCTGACTGGCATCCTTGCTTTGAAATATTATTTTCAATACAAGAGCCATACGTTGTGTGGTGCAAGAGCATTGCAAACCGGCTCATAAATAGGCCCCTCAGTTTACATTAAGTGGAAGAATAGGTGCCAGCTAGGTTGTACATTAAAACACACACTTTCACGTACAGTGACCAAACGACTAGCTGCACACAATAAAATATACAAATGGGTTTCCCCACGCAATACCCATGGAATTTGAGGCTGCCCTAGATTTAAAAAGTGATGTAAAGTTGGGGAAGCGTCAAATTCGTACGCCTCTTGAGGTGATGCATAACAAGCAAAAATGTTTATTTTTCCGCAATCTTTCCTCTCTCTATCTGTGCTGCATTCTTCAGCACACATAGAAAGAGGAAAACGCCTAGTTAGATGGTTTTTGTGCATGAAGATGCCCCTTCCTGCACAAAAACAACTCTACCTGCAACTGAGGCACCTTTGCACCATGCTTACATTGGCGCTAGATTGCCAAAGCGGCACCAGTGCAGGCAGAAAGGACAGGAATACACAGTATTGCTTAAAAAAGGTGCATTCCTGCCCTATGCTAATATGCCATAGATTAGGCCCCCGCGTTCATTTCATGTTACAAGATAGACAAGTCATACAGAAAAAAACATATTGATGTGCAGACCTCTGTAAAAAAGTGACGTTATTTTTATTGGTGGATGCACTTCAAAATATATTCTTGTATTTATCCAAGGTTTTGAATTCGAATCATGCTGCACTGTATCTTTCAAGGCTTTCTGTGCGTTTTCAATGTGTATGGAGTTGCTTCCTACCGTCCGATATGCTTTACCGTTCAGTTTGTTGAAAGAAAGTCACTGCTGACCCTTATTAGAGTCAAGATCATATTGACATGTAGTGAGTGATTCCGTTTGGCGTAGAAATGCATTTATTCATGGAATGCTTTCTTTCTTCCTCCCCGAAGCTTCACACTGATCAGGATAAAGGAGAAGGAAATTTAAAATACATTCTGTCAGGAGACGGGGCTGGCAGCGTGTTTGTTATAGATGAAAACACTGGAGACATCCACGCCGCAAAGCGATTGGACAGAGAGGAGCGGGCCCAGTACGTGCTGCGTGCCAAGGCCATAAACAAAAAGACCGGCGTGCAAGTGGAACCCGAGTCGGAATTCGTCATTAAAATCCATGACATCAATGACAATGAGCCAAAATTCACAAAGGAGATTTACACCGCAAGTGTTCCCGAAATGTCTGAAGTCGGTAAGTGCGTTATCATTTCCTGAAAAGAAAAAGAATGTCTTGACGTGCGATCAATTGTTCGTTTCTGTGCCTGGCACTTTCTATTCACATGGGCTAATTCCCAGGTTTCATGTTCGTTCTTTCTTCTGGCTATGGTTTTCATGGTGTATAATGTATCTGCCGGGCTTTGCTGGCCGAGGTCGCCTCGCGACATGAAAAGGATGGCCTGATTACGCATAACTCGAAACTGACATTCAGTTTAGTATTTAGCCCTCTGAACACTGTTAGTCGCAGCGCATCTTTTAATGCCTGATTTCGAAGAGAGCAGTTAACATTTTCATTTAATGTTTTCGCTTCGTCATTGTATAGGATTTCTTCGGTTCAAATGTCAACATGTGAATATTTTCTGATTTTTGGCAGTTTTGTTTTGGCTTGACTGGACCAGCAGGGCTTGGGCGACTGGAGACCGTCGAGTCTGCGTTTTTAGAGCTTTGAGTGCAAGGGTTGAAACCCATTACAGGCATGTGACATATCTCACTCTGTGGCAAATTCCACAACGCATGTGACATGTTACACAGCATGTCATAGACTTCTGACATTCTCTTTTATGCTTAACTGCAGATAGTGCTAGTGTCTGCGTAAAATAAAAATACATGTGCTAGCGTTGTGTAAAATAAAAATAACTTAAAAACAATATAAAACGTCCTCCTGTTTAAACCGCTTGTCACTCTGAATCATGTTTCATGGTATTAACCATTATACCGAGCACTCTGTTGCTATATTTTGGCTAACTGCCTCTTTATCATAGAGATGGTGTGAAAGTCCTTTTTCTATTTCCATGGAGATTTTCTTTTAAATGCCCCTAATTCACAGCTGATTTTCATGCTTTATAGAAAAAAGAAAGCAACCCTTCCCCTCTTTCACCCTGGCACTGGCCCCATACATTTCTTTTTCTTCCACAAAATTCCTCCTACTCTCCTTCCACAAATTAGGGGATTTCTTTCACTTTGCCCCCCCCCCCCCCATGCCACATTATGCCACGAATTTCTGACACACATTGGCATGACTAAATAGGCCAGAAATCTCCCAGTGTTAGGGTGTGATTTATAAAGAGCCCTCTTCCATTTAGGTAAAACAAAAAACATTTGAAAACAATTAAAAAAATGAATATCTGCAGGAGGGGTGTGAGCCCTTGTCAAAGGCATTAATTGCCCAAGCCATTAACCGCTAAGCCAACCAGCACTTTCATAAAGTATAATGGCTAATTGTCTTTTTATCACATAAATAGAGTGGAAGTCTTACTGATTGATATTTCTAGGCAATTGTTCTTTCACATACAACAAAATCACAGTTGGATGTTATGCTTTATACACAAATAAACTTTCCTCTCTTTCACTCTGGGACCATCCTCATACTTTTAAGTTTCCAACAAAATCTTCCTCTAATACTCATGCCACAATTTCATTTCAAGTTTTCATGCCTCAAAAACAACCACTTTTCCTCTCCTTCACGGTGTCTCTTTAAAAAAATGTATTTTAACAGACATTTGTTAAACGCCTGTACCCCATACAGTTTCATGGCGCTGCAGCATAAGAAGACTGACCAAACAGACTGCTAAGAAAGAGAAACTCTAATTATGTGCTTGTCGGAAAAGCCAGGTTTTAAGAAATTGTCAGAATTTATAATAGACTGGGCTAATCGTATCTCAGGAGGAAAGGAGTTCCAAATGCGGGGGGCAAGGACAGAAAATCAGGAACAACCCATTCTCAGTTTTTTTAAAGTCAGCTACCGACAAGAGGTTCTTAGAGGATGAATGCAGTGTCCTGTTAGGTGTATAATTAAAAAGTTGAGATGTGATGAAGGCAGGGCTTTTACTTTCAAGAGATTTAAAAACAATGCTGTCTGTTATGAAAAAAATCCTTTGTTCCAAGGGAAGCCAGTGGTGATCCCACAATAAGGGGATGAAGTGACTGTGTTTAGACTGCCGAAATATTAGGTGGGCCGCCTGATTTTGAACTATATGGAGCCTGTGAAGAAACGTCTTAGGAAGATCAGCATAGAGGGAATTAGAAAAGTCTAGTTGAGATATCACCAAGGCAAATACAAATTGGATGAGAGCATTTGAGGTAAGCAACTTAGTAATTTTCATTATCCTGCGGAACAATAGAAAACAAAATGATATCACTGCAGCTATCTGGGGTTTCATTGATAACTCACCATTGATCAGAACACCAAGGCTTTTTACAGATTTCTTAGGGGACAGGAGGGTTTCTCTTATCAGGAGACCAGAAGAAGGCATTCCAATAATCAATCTTGCTTTTTCGTGAAAACGATCTCAATTTCCTCTGCATTAAGTTTAAGATGGTTACAGTTCATCCAATTGAGGATGAAAAGCATGGTTTGTTGAAAGGTATCCTTTGACATTGGGGAGTCATTAAGCTTGAACAGTAGTTGTACATCATCAGTGTAATGGCACATTGTCGGCAAGTCAGTGGCAGGAAGTAGGGGCCAAAAGACTGTTTTTATATTTTCTCGAAATTGATGACAAGGGGCAATTGAGTAAATAATTCATCCAAGTGACCACACTTTCAATGGACAGCCCGCACTCACTTTGACGATGAAATTGAAGAGGGCTGTGTAAAAGACATTTTCCCTGATGGAACAAGATGCATGCTGGGAATCGCAGTCCATGAGGAGGGACTGGAGTATGTTACCTCATCAAGTAGTGGTCAGCTGTGCTTCTACCAATGGGACTGAGGCAGCACGTTTAAAAATCATGAATAAGCGACCCCCGTTGTGAAAGGCATTTGAAGAAGGCACACTCGCCGAAATGCGTCAAGCCACTCATTAAATAAATTAACTTCTTGAGACCCCGCTGTGTCCCCTATTCCGCTTCTTAAAGGAGGGATTTGCTGGAGACACTCTTGGTTGAGGGATGAAGTCTATGTCAACAAAAGGAGAGGTAGGGAGAGGTATACAACACTCTTATTCCCCGGTTATGTATAATTAAACAAAAAAAGAGTGTCATATGGTTTTACACGACCACACGAAGGAGCAAAGGAGAATGAAACCGGCCTCACTCAGCTCAGTTAGGAAGGCCCTCACTCACCAACTGGTGATGACATGCTTCATCATTGGGCCCCACTAAAGAGGCCGAGTGCCTCTTTAGTGTGCTTCGACGCCAGATCTACTGCGGAGCAGGATTAGTGAGTTCAGGCGTGTAGTGAAAATTAAATTAAATGGTGGTGAATGGGTTAAAAATGTCTTAGTGTATCCAAAAATGATTTATTATTTGATCACTTGGGACATATACTTAAAATTAAGTGTAGGAAAGGTAGTCCACAACTAATTGTGTGGTTATTTCCAAAACGTTAATTGTCAGTCAACATGTTTCTGCCTTTGAAACGGTGTGAGTTTACCAGGCATTCGTCAGGACTATATAAGTGTACTAAACCCTGGCGGTATGGACAAGCTAAGGCCCACCCTTACCTAGGGACGTGAAAGTAAAAAGAAAAAGAAAAGTGAAAAAAGTGCATAAAGGAAGAGAAAATGTCTTCCTAAAAACTCCTAGTTTAGTAGGCTTTCTACGGTCGGTTTCTGCACTTTTATGGTGTAATAGGGGTACACCATGGGTCACGGGAGGGGGTGGTAGCGTAATTGGCACACCGCCCTCGACGCTAGGCACCCTCAGTCTACCTGCGATACCCTCTGACCGGACCCCGACGATCCATCGTGTACCTATTACACCATAAAAGTGCAGAGACCGACCGTAGAAAGCCTCCTAAAAGCCTCGTGTAAAACCATATGACACTCTTTTTTTGTTTAATTATATGAGGGATGAAGTCCCCATCAGTTGTGGGGGTCCACTATGTGGGGCTTACCTCCAGTAAGCCCCACATAGTGGGATTGCTGAGAGGTGGACACAGGCCAAGCACCCTTTCTCCACCACTCTGTAAACACATCTCCTGGCGTGCTATTGGTTGGGAGATGAAGCCCCCTTGCCTCCTGAGGGTCCCTGGGGGTCCACTACCCCACCTGTTATCTCTAGTAAGCCTCACACAGCTGAATTGCTGAGAGTGGTCCAAGGCCACGCCCCCTTTTCACACCGCCTCCTAGCAGCAGTCTGCGCTTCACTTTTTTGTCAGCCGGATTTGCGCACCCAGCGCGAATTCAGCAAAAAAATATTTTTAAAAACATGCTTTTTTTGGCCCTTGGGGTCACAGGCCTAGGGGGTCAGGGTGTTTCTACCCTTCCCCCTTTTCTTGTTTTTCATTTTTTCATCATTTTTTACTGTTTTCTTGTGACTAGGTTCTATCGAGTCACAAGATGGCTGCCAACACATTTTGGTTTGGAGTGTTGGCAGCCAATCAGAATGAAGCTTGTGCTCAGGAGGGTTTGCGAATCATCCTCGGCCCTCGGATATCTTTATTTTAATTTTTTTAATTACTCAGAAACTACTGAACGGGGTGATTCGTCAAGTGGGGGCCGAGAAAAAAGGGGTGTCCCAAAACGCGTTTTCTCCATGTTAATTTCCATAGGAACTTTAGACACAGCTACAGCCCAAACTGCGGAACTGTTTTTAAATGGTGTAAATCCGTTCAGTAGTTTCTGAGAAATGTAAAGATTTCTCAGATATGCAACTGTGGCCGCGTTGGATCCGTGAACCCTCCCGCTCTCGTGCCTGAGATCTGATTGGCTGCCAACACTTCAAACCACGAAGTGTTGGCAGCCATCTTGTGACTCTATTGAACTGAGTCAGAAGAAAAAAGAATTAAAACAAGAAAGGGGGGCAGGTTAGAAACATCCTGACCTCTAGGTCTGTTCAGGGCGTCCCAGACGGAGCCCCAGGGCTAAAAAAATATGTTTTTTAAAAATTGTTGGCCGTATACACGGTGGATCCGCGAATCCGTCTGAAAATCTAAAAGAACGGAGTGCGAGCTTCTGCGCTTCCTTTCCTTTAGGCCCCCGGATGGGCCAGGTCCCACAGGCAATTAAAAATTGAGATGTGGGGGCCCGCACAGGCCCCCACAGTCTTGGGTCCGCCACCTCCCGGGGGCTAATAGTGTGAAATATGTTGGTGCCATGCACCCCCCACAGCCTTGTGGACCACCACACCCCCTAGGCCATGTGAAACGTAAATGTGTGGGTGGCAGTAGCCCCCTCACGAAACCCCGGGGACCGCCACATCCCCGGAGCTATATTAAAAAATAATGTATCAGGGCTTCAGGCCCTCCACACATCCCGGGAACCTCCACCTCCTCCGGGCATCTTTCCAAGGTGGGTGGGGGCCACGCGGTCCCCCTCTTGGAGCCGTAAATAGCTCTGGGGACTTCCACCCCCCCCCCCCCCCCCATGGCTGGCTCCAGAAATGTCCCGGAGTGCCCACCCTTGGGACATTGCAGTTTGCTGTGGAATGATGGGAGCTGTGCTCCCACCATCCCATAGCAAACCAGTGTGCTTGCTTTGAACAAGTGAGAGCACTTTGCTCTCGCTTGCACACACTGCTTTTTAACTCCAGGGACCTGCATCTTAGCAACTCCCTGGGGGGTAAAAAGCAATGCCGGCAGGGACCATCGGGGCTCCCCCTGCAGTCCCAAAGGAGATGGCCAAGCCCGGGGGATGGGGTCAACAGGGCCAAAAATGGCCTGGGAGGGGGGCGCTCGGCCTCCCTCCCTTTTTTTATTTAAAAAAAATGTCTGAGAAATCGGCCTGGTGGTTGCGTGGCCACCTCCCTTAAAATAAAATACATTTAAAAGAAAAAAAAAGAAATGGCCTGGATCCGGTGGATGGGGTCCCCGGTGCTGAAAATGGCCTGGGGACCCCCTTCCTAAAATAAAAAAAAAAAACAATGCCAGCAATTCACCGGAGGCCCGCCCCCTTTCTCCACTACTCTGCAAGCGTGCCTCCTGGCACGCTCTTGGATGGGGAATGAAGTCCCCTTCACTGCTAAGGGTCCTTAGGGGCTAACTAGCCCACCTGTTACCTCCAGTAAGCCCCAAACAGTGGGACTGCTGAAAGGTGGTTGGAGACCACGCCCCTTTTTACACCACTCCGCAAACGCACCTCTTGGCGCACTGCTGGTGGGGCGATGAGGTCCCCTCATGCCCTGAGGACCTCAGGCTAAAGTGGACTTCATCCCCGAACCTGCGTTTTTGGTCCCGTACTCGGCTACCATCTAGGGAAACCTATCAAACTCACACATGTCTGAAAACTAGACACCTGGGACTGAATATGCCCAACAAATGTTGGGGGAGCAAAGGCCCTTTGCCCAAGGGGCTGCACCTCCCCTCCCTGGTGCCTAGTGGGAGGATTCCTGCTGGGGGTCGAACTCCTGCGGTTATCCCCAAGCAGGAATCCCATAGGGGGGCACCATTAGAAAGATGAGATTTTCCTCTTTCCATTGATACGTCTCCCATCTGTCTCGGTGCTCAGGGGGCTGAGATAGCCTTCTGAGCACAGATGCAGTGAAACTGAAACAAGCTGATCGGCTCATTACAGTTTCAGTTTCACTGACATGACGTCAATGAGACGTGCTCGCTGATCGTCATTCTAGTGAAAAAAACTGAACAGCCCCAGGAGCTGAAAATGCTCTTCCCCAGGTCTTGAGGCTGTTTAGGTTGAAAGGAAATCCCTCTAGTTCCCGCACCAGAGGGGTTTCCAGTGCCATGTGCGCAGACGGCTGGGAGCTGTCCAACGCACACGAGCACTATGGTGTCAGACGGCTCTAGGCCATCCGACACATGGAATGGGTTAAAGATGTTGCTCTTTCTCTAACCACGAGGGTGATGACCTCATTGAAACGAATAACAGCCTAATGAAAAGGCTTATGGCCAGAGAGCCTTGTAATAATCTTATTTGTGCAGATGCTCAGTCTAATCATGCCACCTGTTCAGTTACCTCTGGGATTTAGGTCACTCATGCCAATGGGAATTATTTGCCTCCTCCTATTCATACGTCCACCCAGATTACCCCCTAATGCTCTGTTCCAACTTTTCAATATACAAGTTAAGGGGGTATTCAAATGGCACGGAACACCTGTCCTGATGACTGTAATGCTGGCTATCACAACAAAGCCCCCCCCACCCGCACTTTGGTATCAGGACCTGGTACTAACTCAATTATTCATACCAGGGCTTATACCAAGCCCCTGTCTGGGGCGAGTACTGGGAAATTTTTCCCCAGAAATGACTAACTAATTTTCCCAACGATTGTACACCTTATGTGGCAATTTTAGTGTGCGGGCCCCCACTTAAATCAAATACTCATGAGAGGTATCCACAGCTCAAGAATAAAGAAACATATTCGTTTTCTAAGAGGGCAGGGGCTGGCACCAGTATTCACAGAAAAATAAATGTGGTGTGAAGAGTGGGATTGGTTGGTTGAGGTCCCAAGTTTGTCATTGTGATTGCATCATGGGGTATTTCAGTGACACGTAAGCAGCAGGCATAATCCTAGCTTCTTTTCAAGGGACAGAATGTTTTGGATTGGGCTACGTCCGCTGGGGTTTTTCTATAATCCAGGTCCTGCCCTTGGGGTGAGAATCCCTAGCTCTCATCCCCCACGGGTGCCGCTGGATCCCCAAGAGACACACCCTAGGCCTTTTAGGGAACAGTCTGCCCTCTTAGTCTTTCTAATAGGTTTGTTGTCCTTGATTCTCTTGAGAAGGTAGACTGACCATCATCTCTTAAGCTTGAGGATGATCTTGTGTAGATCGGCGAGGATGTGGTTGGCTATCCCACAGGGCCTAACCTTAGGGTTGAGTTTGAGTTTTTCTCGTGGAATAAAGCTGGGCCGGAAGCATAGACTAAGGATCTATTTTAAGTTTTTCAGCATTAAATTGTGTCTTGGCTGAGGTGGAGACAGATGGTCCATATGTAGTGGCGGTCCTGCTTACCTTTTTAGCTCAATCCATTAAATTAATCGTAAACATCTATAATTCCCATGGCCATACTCCTCATTCTGGTGTTAGCTCTAATCTGGGCGTTGTTATAGAGAAACTCAAAACCTCCTTAGTGACTCCTGGTGAAGGCCTTACTTTGTATACTATGATTGTGGTCATGGGCAAATTTAACATCCATCCAAGCTCAGGACCTTGCCATATTGTTCAGGATTTCTCTGGTGACGATGATCCCCCAGCTACGAATTTTGAACATACTACTCAAGAGGACCAGGTGAATCGGTTGACACAATCCCAGAACCTGGTTATATCTAGTATTCAGGCAGTTCCTACCTATGTAGGCAGAGAGTCAGAAACAACAGTGGATCATAAACTGATCTACTAATCACTTATTAGCCTTTTAGTTGATTATCAGACCAAGTTGTCCGATTGGAGTGATCATAACCCCTTTGCACTAGTCTTAAACTATCAGTGCCAGAGACCCCCCTCATTGGCCTTATCTCTGAAACACTTGATCCGCTCAGACCACGGTAGATGTCTGAGGTGGACCAAAATAACTCCAGAAGATTTCTGGATTATCTTGTTCAGGCAAATGAGTCCTGAGATAGAACATTGTCTTAATCGCGATTAATGCCCTAAAGTCGTTCTAACTGCCTTTTCTGCACTTTGCACAGGTGTAATACTCACCCTTACTGCTCCTAGTTGAGGTCATACTGTGTCCAGTAAACCTGACCCAAGAAATATGGGGAGATTAGATGTTTAAGAACACACCACAAGAAGGTTTTAAAAGAGAGAAAAGAGCCCCTTGAGATGATGTTTAGGAACAACTAGTCAGTGCTAGTGACTTCACTAATTGTGCCATGTTATGGAGAGTCTTACATCACCCTTTTCTAGCTGATGAAGCTGCCCCAACTCTTCATTTTGTGATACCTGAAGATAAGTGGAAGGACCACTTTTCCCAAATGTATTCCTTCGAGGATGGGATAGAGTCAGCTATCTTAAATATTGATAACAAGGCACTGAGCAACCCTAGCCTCTTGTTCTCCACAACGGAAGTCACTTGTGCCATATAACGTCTAACCTGTAATAAGGCTCCTGGCCCTGACAGGGTCCCGGCAGACCTTTTCAGGAGTGATGTTGGTATTTGGGCCCACTTGTTGGCTAATACCTTAAATGCTGCTGCATCAATAGGCCCTGCAAGTTCATGGTCTCATTCCATCATTGTGCCAGTTTTTAAGAAGGGTGATTGGGTGGTCCCAAGATATTATAAGCCTATATATTTGATTGGCAAATCAATATATGCAACAATAAACTGTTAAGAACTACTTTGACGAGGTGTTCACATGGCATGTATCAGAGGATGATAAGAGAGACGTAAGGTTGTGCATCAACATCAGCAGTTGGGCCATCTGTGGAACCCTTAACACTTGACCAGATACTTACCATCCTCACTGTTTTACCAAACATAAAGACATTGTGATTTATGCGAAACGTCAAATGCTAAGTGGAACTGAACGTATTGTCTGTTGCCCACTTTATGGATGCTGTCAAGAAGCATATTGTTTTTTTATCTCATCGTTCAATCTTCCATCACTCTTTAAACACGAGTAGATAGCTGAAAAGCAAATATAAAATACAGTTAATTTCAGATTACAGACTATTAGATTACATACTATAAGAAAGTGAATAGCTACATAAGTGGTTGTATCAGTGTGTAACAGGCTGTGTAAGTGTCTGAGTATGGTTGTATAAATGGGCATGTAAGTGGCTGTATGGATTAGTAACTGTCTGTGTTAGTGGGTGATTGGGTGTGTAACTGTGTGTGGCTGTATTAGAACTGGACACATAAGTGCTGTGTGGGTGTGTGAGTGTATGTGTAAGTGCCTCTGTCACTGTCCGACTGAGTGTGTGAGTGGCTGTACAGTTTTCTAAATAGGTATCTTAGTGGCTGTATGGGTAGGTGACTAGGTATATAACTGGCTGTATGTGTGTGTAAGTACATGTGTTACTGACTGTCTAAGTGCTGAGTACCTAGATGGATGCATAGGAGTGTAAGTGGGTGTGACAGTCCCTGTATGGGTGTGTGAATGACTGTGAAAGCGAATGTATAGATGAGTCAATGGGTGTCTGAATGGTTGTATGGGTGTGTGACTGAGTGTTCCAGTCACTGTCTGGCTATGTGGGTAGTGGGTACATAAGCGCTAATATTGGAGTGTAACTGGGTAGGTAAGTGCCTGCCTCACTGTGTGAGTGGGTGCAAATTACATACTATTAAATTATATACTTTAAGCAATCACTAATATCTTATTTCAAACACATTCATTCCTACTTGTTTAATAAACCACCTATAGTCACAGTATAGCAATGATTAATGACCAGAAGGATAAGGAAACATGACAACATACCCTCCGTGAGATAAAATAATTAAATCCTTTCCTCAAACCATATTATTGCTGTGTGGGAACCTAAATGCCAAAATCCCTAGTTCCTGCTTCTGGGATTTATTTCAAAAGGAAGGGGGGGCTAGTTAGATTATCCTGTCCCAGCTATTTATAAATAGAGAGAGTGATATGAGAGGGAGAAAGATTGAGAATATATTAAACAAATATAGTCTCATTGTCATTAATGGAAGATCTAAAGGAGATCAACTGGGTAAGCCAACGTTTGATAATGGGACGGTATTCTCACTTATCAACTATACAGTAATCTACATTGAGAACATTTGCTTAGTTGAGGATTTGTTTATAGAGGTATTGGCTGGTCATTACCCTCTCCTATTGACACTTGGTTGGTCGGTTAGTGAGAGTTGTGGCCAAAAACGGTCATAGAATAATATGGTCTGTGAAAATAAAGAATAAGTTAAAACAATTGGTTCAGAACCTCTTAATGCTGCATACAGGAAATTCTGGGGATAATATCTGGTTAGAATATGAAAAGCTGATGAATGATATTCACTAATTTTCAGTTAAATTCACAAACATTAATAACAAGAGGCAAATTAAACTGAGTTCGGAGAGGAAAAAAGGGAAAGCTAAGAAAGCATTAAATAAGAAAATATGAGAGGCTTATAAATTTGGCCCTAATATCAGAAATAGGCAGATTAAGATGTTCAGGAGAGAGTGCAGGAAGGAAGTTAGAAAGATTGTATGGAAAGAGAAGGAGTCTATATAGACAGAAATTATTACAGCTCTCCCCAGTGGTAAAACTACAACCTTCTTTGAAAGTGAAGGGTAAAATGATGGGTGCTATAAATAAAACAGAAGCTTTGCCACTCGATAAGAAGCAATGGGTTAAGTACATTACAGACCTCTGTAGTATTAAGGCTAAAGATAGTAATGCAAAGGTGTTGCAGAATGAATCGAACGGTTATCTGAATGCCACGAGGTTACGAATAGAGAAGTAGAAGTTAATCCCCTCAATAAAGGATGTGACATTTATAATAACAAATTTAAAGAGCTCACTGGCCCAGGGACCAGATGGGTTGTCTGCCGACATATTGAAAATGAATCCCGACCTATAGGCACAAGTATTGACAGCCCTGTTCGCTAATATAGTTCATGTAAATAGAATACCAGATTCTTAGAAAGTGATAATATTTAAACAAAAGGCTCCCAGGAAAGGCCTAATAGTTATCAAATGATAATCCTCCTGGATATATCCATTAATCCATGCAAAATATCTTTTGCAGGTTTTAGAAACATGGGCTGAGAAAGAAGTTATTCTCCAGAAAGCTAACTGGGATTCAGAAGGAACCTTTCAACTGTCAATGGCTGTTTTGCATTAAATGTGTTAGTAGAGGATTATGTTTCAATAGGAAATTAAGCAATTTATATAGCATATTTAGACCAATTGACTGCTTTTGATATGATCAACCAAGGCAAGCTCTGGGGAAGTCTTTTAATTGGATTATACCACCGAGCTTACTGAAGCTGATTTTACAATTACACAAGGGTTCCCGGAACCATGTTGAACTGGAAAGAAATGGAGCCTTAACAAGGAAAATCTACACTTCAGATGGGTTAAGCCAATGATATATGTTGTCCCCATTGCTTTTTATCTTATACATCACGATATCCCCGCGAATATAGATTCCATACGTACATTTCCCCCCAAACTAGGAGGGAGACCGATTCCGGCAATAGTTTATGCAAACGATGCTATCTTGTTGAATCGTACCCCTTTGGACCTTCAGAAGCAGCTCAATGCTTTTACATCTTAATGTCAGCTTAACGATTTAGTAATTAATATCACAAAAACAAAGATAAATATATTTTCAAAGGCAAGGGTTAAGCTAGGGAACCTAAAATGGTGGATTCAAACCAGCATACTAGATGTTATAAAATAATATAAATATTTAGGGATACTTTTCAAAGATAATTTTAATTTTAATTTACACATGGTTTCTCAGGAGCAGAGGGCAAAAGCCATTGGTCGTCATTGAAGAAACTGGACTCTGCCCAGCGGCATACGTCTCTTGAGGTATTGAAAGAAATGTAAACCCTGAAAATTGTAAGTCTACTACTTTACAGCTCTGAAATTAAGGCACAATCCAATATGCTACACTTACAATTAGTAGAAATTGTAGTATGGAAACTCTGGTTGAATCTTGCAAATGGGTCTATCAACAGTACTCTTATACTGGAATTAGGCCTTCCTAACATCAAGTGTAAATATTGGCAGAGAATTTTAAACTACGGAGTGAAATTATGGTCATCCGCAATGGGCTCCTTTAGATATCTGTTAAAATGCCAAATGCAATTGAGGGGCGGAAATTGTTGGATCTTAAATTTATATACTACCTTGCAGGCACAAAATCTGTTTTCGGCTTTTAATCATAATAAACCAAAGCTAGGTCTCAGTACAAATAAGATAAAACATATAAGAGAGTACTTGTTGCAAGCAGATATAACAGAATGTAGAAAGCCAACAAGTTGCACATTTACCACATACTGAGCTTAAAGGCAAGCTGCTATGGTATTTGGAAGATATGGCAGCACACAAGGCCTAGCCCTGGATACTGAAGCTGAGAATAGGTCAGACGCCACCATTGATAAAGTAGAAATACAGCGGCTTGAGTTCTATCATGGACCATCAAAAAGAGAATCTCCCCATGCTGTGCACAGTGCCCTTTGCATCTATGGCATATTTTCATCTTTTGTAGTCTTTTTACAATTGAAAGGAAAAGAATAGTATTATCAATTTTTAGAGAGCTCCTAATCCACCATACACAAGACCTATGATCTTTAATTTGCCCCGTGTAGATAAATCAATTAGGAGACATCCATAGCACTTATCCACCATTAACCAATACACACACCCATACCCACACATAAACACACTTCCATCATTGAACATTAGACAGACAGTCCAAATGTCCTAAATACATTGAAGCACAAATATGCCTATAGTTGGTTATTGTGTTGCTCCCCATAGCACTTGCCCCCCCAACATACCACATACAGGTAGAGCATCCAAAATAGGAAATCTGTACTGCCTCATCTCCAATGCTGGACACACTCTTTGCATGTGGTGTGACTTGGTGGCAAGTGGGGTAGGGAGCAAAGTGATAGTAACTGCTTTTGGGAGCAGCACACCACCAACACATTATAAAGATGGCACACAGCCAGTGACACCAGGTCTAGACTACTTGTTCTTGGTAGTTAAAATGCATATTCCCACCATTTGAAGATTACATGCCAGCAGGAGACTTCTACACGGCTGTAGATAAGAAACTGACAAACCCAAGAAGGGTGAGAGCCCTTTTAGGGTTATAGGTATGACCGGCCAAAGCCTAGAAGACTGACATTAGCTGTCTTTCTGAGTCTGCATGAGCATGACAGAGTACAGGCGCATGATCCTTGTTTAACCCCTTCAGTGCTAATGACAAGGGTAACTCGTCATGGAGTTTCCATTGATTTCAATGGAAAGTGCATGCGGAGCCATAAAACACCTTAGCATCCAAGTGGTTAAAAATAGCTCCTCTCATACCATGGGGCAAGTCAAAATCTGCAGCTTTAAAAGATGGCACAGATTCTGCTGATGTCAACAACTGAGATTGTTGTTTTTTATTTGTCATTCCACTCGTTTAACATAAATGTGAATAGACAGTGTCTTTGCCTTTAAATGGTTGCATAGGTTTCTTCTAATTTCTCCTTTTAGGTTATTGGGCATGACCTACTTCGATTCTACTCTTTTTGTGTAAACAAACACTTAGGACCTGATTTATACTCTAGCAGATGGGATACCCCGTTGGATATCTTGTCCACTGTATTAAAAATCCCGTAGGATATAATATAATTGTAATACAGCTGTGGGGATATCTGTTGCGTTATCTGAATGAGTATCGCATCCACTAAATTATAAATCAAACCCTTAGTTTGCTCTACTGCTTCATCCACTGTCAAATAACGCCTACACATTCAACACAACTTATTTGAAAGAATTTCCCTAATGCATCCAACACAACAGCAGTATGCCCGTTACTGAGCTATCCTGTTGCTCCCAACAACAACTGCCATTAGGATACATCACAGAAAAAGAGAGCTTATAACATAGCCCATCAAATAGGACATCGCACCTACACAGCAATACCGCTCAAAGGGACCATTGAGCTAGCAACCCATGAAGAGGCTCTAATCACTCGGCAAAAGGCATGTTTTCCTGCTAAGAGGTCTGTAAGCAATTGGTTAAGGCTATTTTGCTGAGCCAACCAACACAAAACTCAGACACAATTAATTGAGCGTGACTCCCAATCGAAAATTAACCAGAACAAACACTCAAAACATTTCCTCACTCTGGTCAATGAGGGAAACCTTAGAATCACTTGCTGTGACATTAAAAAGCTGACAGCTGGGCGGCCAAACTTATTGCAAACTGTGTGCCAGAAAAATGGCTACAACATAATATTAAATGCTAACAATCAGTGCATTAGAGTTTTTTTTTAAAACTCTTTATTGAAAAATTGGCATGTTAAACAATAAAGACACAGTATTTCACATGCAGTGAACGGCACACATTGCGATAGTGCAACAAAGATCCCTCCACCACAGTGCAACATGAATGTATTCGGGAATGACACATCATCCAATATCGTTGATCCCATCTTCCCCACCCCTCGGTTGCTCACATATCTCCCCCCGGAAAGTATTCCAAGGCCCCCAAATCTGAGACCACTTCTTCGGGCATCCCCTGGAGACATAGATAGGTATCTCAGTCACCATACACCAATCCTTGTCTCTAGCCCAGTCTGCAATGCTTGGTGATGTTGGCGCCTTCCACAATCGTGCGATATTTCGCTTGGCCACCATGAAGCCCAACGTGACCCATATCCTCTCTTTGACTGTAAGGTCAGTGGGGTCCCATATGTTTAACAAAATCAATTTGATGTTGCATTGTAACTGTTGCCCCAGTACTTCCCCCATCATTAAAACCACCCCCTCCCAAAATTTCTGAATCGTCTCACATTCCCAAAGTGTATGGGTGAAGGTGCCCCTCTGCCTGCAAAGCTGTGTACAGTCACTATCCTGGGCATACCAGCGAGGGGCCAGACAGGTACGTCCTGTGGAGGATTTTTAACTGAACCAGTCGGAGCCTGGAGGAGATGGCAACCTCGCGGGGAGAAGCCACTGCGGCTCGCCATTCCTCGTCATCCAGACCTGCCACGTCATGATCCCATTTGTCCCATAGCCGTGTCAGGCGATCAGTCATATTCTTGATAAGTTTCTTGTATATGAGGGATATGGCCTGTTCTGGCAGATCGCCATCTAGAATCCTGTCCTCTAAGGGGTAGAAGGCCGGGAGGCTCATACCTTTAGGGAGAGCCGAGAGTAGTGCGTGTCTAATCTGGAGATACCGGAATTGTTCAGAGCCAGCCATTTCAAATTCCTGACATAGTTGGGGGAATGATATGACTTTCCTGGATTTCCAAAGGTTTCCCATTTTAGAAATACCAATGGTATCCCATTTGTCGAACCCCAAGGACCGCGACAATCAACCCAACTGGTCACAGTGCCAGAGCGGTGCAGCTTGAGTAAGTTTGCCCTCCCACCCCAGACTTTTAGTAGCGTCTCTCCATATTTGCACTGCGTGCTTAGTTGGACCGGACAAGACATTATTCTGAGACTTTGTGTATAGTGCGCCCTCAAACCCACCTCTGGGGAGGAGCCATCGATCGATCCGAAATGCCGGGTCATCGTACCATCTATAGGTGCACTGATTAATGGCAGCAAGCTGCGAGGCCCAGTAGTATCTCTTCATGTCGGGGAGTCCAATACCCCCGTCGAACCATCCCAGTGTGAACTTATGTGTGGCGATGCGAGGTGGTTTACCCTCTGAAAGCAAGTCTCGTACAGTGCTCTCCAGTTCTTTAAAATACGACACCGCAACCGGAAGAGGAGAGTTCTGCAACACGTACAAAAGACAGGGGAAGGACATCATTTTGAATAGGGCAGCATGCCCCATGAGGGTCAAGGGGAGTGATTTCCAGTGCTGGACATCAGATTTAAGGCGCGTTAGTGGTGGCCGGAGATTGGTGTCATAAAACCGCGTTAGGTCTTAAGATACCCAGATTCCCAAATATCTGAAACCTTCAGCGGCTTCCGTCAATTGGCAGTCTCGGGGAAGTCGAGGTCATTGCCCGCTGAGAATGTAAAGCACCAAGTTGCACCAATTGATCTGATAGCCCGGCGAATCTACCAAAAATGTGAAAAATGTCCAGACCCACATTAGGAGATTTCGCCGGGGAGGCAAGATAGAGCAAAATATCATCTGCATACAGTGATATGCGATCTTTCCATCCATAAGTCCATTTAAGGCCCCGCATTGCGGGGTCTTGCCGGATCCATGCTGCGAGAGGTTCCAGGGCCAAAGCAAAGAGGAGCGGTGACTGGGGGCAGCCTTGCCTGGTGCCCCTTCCCAGTGAGAAGACAGGAGACTTCCGATAGTTTACGACCACTTGCGCCAACGGTTTGCTATATAGAAGACATACCCAGTTGATAAATTCTGTACCGAACCCCAACCTGTGGAGCATTGCGAACATGTAGGGCCATTCAATAGTGTCCAAGGCCAAGGCGGCGTCAAGTGACACCACCACGGCATCCTCACTGATCGTACCCGCCCTACAAAGTACTGCATGCAGATGACGGAGGTTGAGAGACGTATTTCTAGCCGGCATGAACCCAGACTGATCCGGGTACACCAAATTGGGAAGCACTTGTAACAGACGAGTGGCAAGAACTTTTGCCAGGATCTTGGCCTCGCAGTTAAGGAGTGAGATGGGCCTGTTTGAGGAACACTGGTCGGCCGTTTTACCCGCTTTGTGGATTACAATTATGTTAGCCCGTCTGTGATCCTCTGGAAGAATCCCTACCTCTTTACTTTCTCTATACATGGCAGTGAGAAAAGGGGCAGCCGTGCCTGCTGTTGACGTAAATAATTCTACTGGGATCCCGTTTGGGCCTGACGCTTTCCCCCCTCGCAGATCATGAATGGCCTACTCCACTTCAGTTACTGTAATGTCACGATCTAGATCGAGACATTCCTCCTTTGTAACTACTGGCATCCGTATGTCGCGTATGAGGGAAGAGGCCTCTTCCTCCGAATAGGTCATGCTGGAAGAGTATAGGGAGTGTTATAAACTACCAAATGTGTTTGTTATGTCTGGCGGAGCCTTGAGCCGGGAGTGAGAGTCAGTTGTAAGTGCCCCATCTCTGCAATCCAGCCAGGCCAACAATTTGCCCGCCTTGTCGCCTACATCGTAGATCCTACTAAGAGTAGCCCGATAGCGGGCTTTAGCGGGGTCTGTGGCCAGGTCTAGGAGTTCCTTGGTTTTTACGTGGAGCCTTTGGCGCATTTCTTCTGAATCCTGCGACCTAACTGCCCGTTCCACTTCGAGGATCCCTTCCTTTATGCACACCGTGGCGGCAGTCTTCTCCTTCCGCTGCCCCGCGATTTGTCTCAGGATCACCCCTCGAATTACAGTTTTGTAGACCTCCCAGATTGAGATAGCAGAGCTGACTGACCCCTGATTTTCTTGAAAATACAAGACAGTTTCAGACAGTACATTGTCCCTAATGGGGGGGTTGTGAGATTCCACGGGTTGATCGGCGCCACCCGCCGACCGAAGGCTCTCCCACCTCCAGTGAACACAGAATTGGGGAATGATCCGATATGTCCCTAGCCAAGCGTCATATCCCTTTGACGGGTTGGAGGTGATGAGTGAGTCTAAGCACATAATCAAAGCGTGACATGGTGCCATGGGGACCCGAGAAATGCGTATATTGATGGTCCGTTGGGTGCAGGCACCACCAGACATCCACTAGTCCCATAACACCTAAGAAACTGTGGATCCATTTGCGGGATAATGGCAGGTCTTTCTGGGGCCAGCAGTCCAGGGTATCAGAGACAATGGAATTAAAGTCCCCTCCTATCAATAACTGCCCATCCGGCAAACCCAGAAGCAGGTCACCATGATCAATAAAGGCCTGTGTATGGAGGCCCGGTGGGATGTATTCTGAGACCAAGTTAAGGGAGGCTCCTTCCCAGGTCCCAGACAGAGCTACAAATGTACCCAGCGGGTCTGTGCGAATCGTGTTGATCATTAGGGGGAAGGATTTACGAACGAGGATACCCACACCCCGGGAACCTGAGCCAAAAGCAGAGTGAGCAGCCAGCTGAAAACCCCATTGTGACAGGGCCCTACACCCGTTGCCCAGCATGTGGGTCTCCTTCAAAACCACCACATCCGGTGAGTAGCGTTTCAGGAATTGGAGAACCATCCCTCTCTTTATTTTGTCCCCCAGCCATTCACATTCCATGAGAGCAACGTAAGTTTCTGTTTACCCATAGTGCTCATCACACAGGTTAAGAGATACAACATGCCTCGGGGAGGAGCAACCGGGGGGAAGCCAAGGTATAAGGCCATTAAATTTCCCAGAACAGTGATACAGGAGGGCGTTGCCAACGCCGTGTCTTCTGCAATATTTTTCTGTGTCCAAGAAAATAAGACATGCCCGCACCACAACAATAACTCAACCAAAACACAAGGAAACTCCCCTCCCGCCCACCCCCCAGATCCAATACACATCCCCCAAATCCCCCTCCCTGCCTCTCTGCTCGGCGGTACCAAAACTTCCCGCCCCCCAAACTAGCAGAGTGCCTATTGCCCACCCTTCCGAAAACTTACAGGTATGTGCAGCCAACCGAGCACTCATCTCTGAGAAATTGTATTACTGATATAAAGATTGATAGCCTATTGGGCTTGTACTAAGAGCATTGGCAAGGGCCCAATATATACCCACTAACGGCCACATATTTAACAATGGCAAAGGTCAAGGGGTTCAGATCAACCAGGCCAACTATAACAGGCTGGCCCTGTACGACAAAAGTCTTGGGCAATGGACTGAGTCCGCTCCTGCCCCACAACCCTCCATCTTAACGGAAACGGTCGACCATCCAAAGAAAGTTTAATACAGACCAGTTATTCTGCACCACCTGCCGCCTCATTCCTGTCTTGAAGAGGTGAGCCACAACCTGAGGCCCGGGCATCTCCGTCCATCCTCACACTCCGAGCCTGATCGTTACGGCGGCCCGCCGTATGCCAGCCCTCCAACCAGTCCCATGTTTCCTCTGGACTGGGGAAGAACCAGGTTTTCCCCTCCAACTCCACCCTCAACTTGGTTGGAAACATCATGGCATATTTCAAGTCCTCGTCCCGGAGTGCTTTCTTCACTTCCAAGAAGCTCCGTCGTTGTCTCTGCACCTTGAGGGTGAAGTCTGGGAAGAAGGTGATGCGACTATTCTGGAAGTCCACTGGCGGGGCAGATCGGGCACACTGTAGGATGATATTCCTATTGTGGAAATGGAAGATCCGAGCAAGAAGAGGTCTCGGTGGGGCTGCGGGCCTCGGCCGGCCCCCTGGCACCCGATGCGCTCGCTCCACCGAGAAGAAATTGGAGAGTTCCTTTGGCTTGAGATAGGTAGTGATCAACTCCTCCACAAATAGGTCCGCTGAGGGTCCCTCTGCTCTCTCAGGTACCCCAATTATAGGAACATTGTTGCGTCTGGAGCGTCTTTCATAGTCGTCAAGCTGGGCTTCCAGTTTCGTAGCGTGAGTTTGTAGCTCCTCCATCTTCCTCTGCAATTCCAACATCTCTTCCACCAGAGAGGTCGCCTTGATTTCAACGTCCTTCAATCGAGAGTTCATTGAGCGCATGTCCTCCCTGATAAGGGACACCTCAGTGGACACCATATCAATACACGGCCCCAGCGACGTGCGGACTGTGGTGATGGCTTCAGGGATGTCCTGTAGAGTTGGTTCCTTCTGCTTTCCACCTGTCTCGGATTTTTCGGTCACGGTCGGTCCCTCTTTCGGGCTCATGCGGGGACCCCCTTCCCAGTCGTACTTCGTCAACTTGGCCTGGAGGGCTGCCTTCGAGCTACAGCCCCCCGCCATGATGTGCGTGAATCCCACCAACGGGCTGGCTTGCGGTGGTGACAGGTATTACATGAAGTATTCGATTGAGAAATCGCCAAAATCCACCGGTCAGCCCTGTGCAGACCAATCATAGGGGGAATGCAGGCCCCCGCTTTCCTGTGTCTGGGGTCCCCTCTACCACTGGTGTGGGAAGGTGCATATCACGTCGATGCCATAAGTGCGCTCCAACTCTGCCATCTGTCAATGTGGGACGGGAGAGAGGCCCCCACCGCAGTCGTGTTGTGGCAGGCGACAGTATTCCCTTGTGTCACAGTTACTTGCTGATGGCAGGGTGGGACGGTAACACAGTAACTCTCATTGATGGCTGTAGCAGTGTCCCGGCAGAGAGTCTTTAAATTGGTATGCTGCAGGACAAGGACCAGTCCCAGAGTCTCTCCCAAACACCAGTCCCCTCAACCATGCGGCCGTGTAGCAGAGCCACTGGTACTGCAGCGCTATGTTTCTGGCCCAGCGCCCCCTTTGGTGTATGAAGGTGCCAAGTAATCTCCTCACCCGGTCCTTTTGGGGTCTCCTCCACCCCCAGGCACTGCAAGCATTGGGTGTATGTCACAGAAGGCCAGAGCTGCTGCAGATGCCAGTGGCAGCGCGCTGTGCTTTCCTGTCTCTCAGGTCTTCTCTCCAGACTCCCCCCCTTATTCAATGGAGTAGCGGCGGGAAGCGGCAGACGGCAACCGCGGCCCGGCTCTGGCCCTCAAAGTTCTTAAAGAGCCGTCTCTGAGCATTTCACCACTACGCTTACGGAGACAGCTGCCCCATTGATCGTGCTCTGCCAAGGTGTCTCCCAGACAACAGACCTTGCTGCCGTGCCGGGCGCGATGAAGGAAGGCTCGCCAATCAAGTTCTCCGCCTCCGTGTACGCAGCCCTTCCGGTGTGCAGTCAGTATTTTAAAGCCCCAAGCCAGGCAGTATGGTACGGATGTTGTCGCGGATTCGGTACTCGGAGGGCAGAGCCGAGAGATCAGGCGACCATGTTGACGCTCGGCCCCAGTGCATTAGATTTAATAACATAAGTGCACTGGTCCAAAGTTATTCTTCGGAGCCTACCAGTGGTGGGGCTGAATGCCAGTGTGGCACAATACTGAGGTTGCTGAGTAGCACAACTGCCTAATTGTATTCCACTCATGCTTTTTTCTTCTACCACCATCCTGTTCCTGTCTCTTTATTTCACTCTTATAGGTTCTTTTGTACCCCTGCTTTCACACTCCCTCACTGTGTTCCTATTCTCGCTTCTTTCTCACTGAAAGGGCTTTCTTTCTGAATCTGATGATGAAAAGTAAGGTCCTATCCCCAAAAATGAGTGTCATTGTCCACTTCTTGCAAACATCATTACAAATTGAGCACCGCTAATAACTAAACATGACACAGAGTAACAATGGAAATGTTGTGAATTTCATACAGTGATCGTATAACCATGTTCCAGTTTATTGTAGTTACATTTTAACCATTGCAAAGTGTCTAGTTCTGATATGAAATCCATCCGGTGGAAATACTGTTTCCACCACTGACACATTTTACTCCTCAGCAGTGAATGAAAGTTCACCATATTTAGACTTACTAGCCAATGCAATAAATCGGCAGGAAATCTATTCAAAATGCCAATTTTACTGGCTGATTTTAGTCTTCCGGCACCTGCGAATGAGGTGATATGTGGGTGCGCTTTGGGAGAGTTTGAGTTATTGCACCCGTACTGTGTCCCCGTGAGATCAGGAAGGAGGAGCCACGTACCACAGCGAGTTGCCACTGCGAGTTGCCGCTTCTCCGCACTGCTCTGCTGCCCCCGTTTCCTGGCGGTTGCCATTTCCATCCTTGCCCCTGCTCCCGCTCCCGCTCCCAGTCTGGTTGTTGCCGCCGCCGCACCACCACCATACCGCCGCACTGCCTCTGCTGGACCGTGATTGGCGTTGGCATTGGGGCTGCCCGGTCTCTGGCTCGGGGGGGCTCCTGCGGCTTGTGGAGGTGTCGGAGCGGACAGGCAGGGAGGAGGGGTGGAGCTGCCGCGGGTCACTGCGGATTGCCTGTGTGCATGGGAGCATGGAGCGTGGAGAGCCGCAGGGCAGATTGTTTAACTTGTTTGGCGTGGCAGGGGCAAAGGCAGAGGTGGATGCGGAGAGCCTCTCTGTGGGGAGAGACGCGAGACACGAACGCGGCCGGAGCAAAGCCGCAACCCACAAGCCGCAAGTGAGCCACGAGCCGCGAGTGAGTGCGGCTAGAACGTGGCTAGAATGTGAAAAGTTTACCATCGGACCCGGCGAAGCTTTCGAGCTCGGAGCTGTTGGAGATTGGGGCTGCTTTCTGTCCCCGAGTGATTCGGTGCAGTGGGAGTCCGCACGGTCAGTTCAGACCTTTTGCGAGTGCCTTCGAAGCGGGCAATAGACTTAAGGCTCAGGCTCAGGGCGATTAAGTCAGGCGATCTAGGCGGGCGTGGCAGGAACCGCCAGGAAATAGCCAGGAATCGCCGGGAGACGGGAGCAAGAAAAGCCTGAAAACGCGGGGGTAGCCTCTGCCTCCATTACCTGGGCTCCGCTATTACCCTGTTACCTGCTGTAACCTGCCGGTTCCGGTGCTTCCCGGAGCTGAGTGAGCGGGGCTGGGGGAGGAGCGAGGTCCGGGCCGGTCCGAGCTGAAGTACGAGTGCGGCAGGAGCTGCCGTGGCTGTCGTGGCTCAGGGCAGGGGGCTGTCGAGAGATCTAAGTGTGGCAGGAGCGTGGCAGGAGCCTGAGGAGCCGGAGGAGCCGCTCGAGACACAGGAGCCGCTGAAAGCCCAGGCACGGGAGCCGCTGAAAGCCGCTGAAAAACCCAGGCACAGCAGGAACCACCGAGAATTAAAACGCGGTTGGAACGGCTGGGTTCTGAATGCGGTAGGAACCGTTGACGGTTAGCAGCGGCGGGCCTGTTTGCTTTATCACCTATCCTTCATTCTCCATGCCTTAATAACCGAAAAGCACCAAGAGTAAGCAGTTTCTAAGTTTCTTATGCAATGGTAATGCCAGTTAGGGTTCTACGCTCACAGTTAAAAGGGAAATCAGTAGTAAACCAGGAAGGTAATAATTCGAGAGATAAGAGCTCCCTTAAACCACAGAAAACCATTCGCCGCCGGAGAAACGGTGAGCATCTTACACTTGTTAAATCTTATCCATCGGTGTTGACAATGTTTTCAAAAGGGTTAAGAAGTTCTAAGCGTAGAAAAGGTTTAAAAGATGAATTGAAAAGTGAGAAGTCAGGTGAAGAATTAATGGACATCCATGTCGTAGCAGGGAATAGGGTGGAGTGCCAATTTATAAAACCGGAGGCGCTTTACCCCACTGTAATCATACGCCAGAACAATGGGGGTGAATCCGATGTGGTACCTCCTCCAAGAGTAATGGATCCACGGTAAGCAGAAAGGGAGGGTAATACCTCGGAAATGGAAACGGAAACAGCCTTGTCGAGGGTGGAGGAAGATGGTAACCATCGGGAAAGGATCGCCAAAAAAAAGGAAGTCACCCCATTTTCCCCACTAGCAGAGTTGGTTACCCTTCTTGGTAATACAAAAGCGACTCAGAGGCCTGTGCCTGCCTGTCTGCTCATAAAAGAAAGTGATCTTTTGCTTGGGATAGATCGGCGGTTAGAATCCAGCTTTAATTCTGGGCAGGCGAAACCGGAGGATTTTACATTACCGGACATTGCTACTCAAATAGAAAAGAATGCAGAACAAATGAAGCAGCTGGAAAAGTCTGGTACTTCGGAGATGGACTTAGAATTGTCTCCAGATATTCAAGCGTACCTGCCACTAATAGGAGCTCAAACACATATGCCAGCCATGTATAGTAGCACACCTACCAATTTGTCTTTGGCTGCTGATTTGTTAGATCTCTCAGTTGAAAAGATATCAGGAGTTTCGGTGGCCGAGGACAAAAGGCAGTGAATTCTTTGAACTCTCTCAATATAAGTGAGAACGTTTGGTCAGGGGGATCTTGGAGTTCTTTTTGAGATTGGAGAAAATCATGTCCACAATTTTGTCTTTGTTGGAGAAAAGTACTTTAAACTCTGATCACATACTGGAAGTCCTCTCACCTATATTGATAGGGGTTCAAGATCTTAAACAGCTTAAACAAGCCCCATTATTTCCGGAAAAGGCCCCATCAGTACCTAGTCAAGTAGGTCAATTATATGATGTGATGCAAAAAATTTATATAAATACAGCGGTGGGGGGACTAAAAGAGCCGATTGATGGCTCTAAAAGCGCTTCCCCCCGAAAGTAACCCAATTTCAGGCTCACTTTATCCTAATAGTGTGTCAAGGTTCCTATTTCTGGGGAAAAGATAAATATAGAGGTTCCCTCAGTTTTAAACCCAGTACGTCTTTTCCCAATTTTTAATAAAATTAATTCAAAAGAACTAAGTGCTCAGCCATTTGACGAATTAGGTAACACCTCAGTTAGTGCACCTGTGGGGGAGGCCTCTTTAGTGAGTAAAGGAAATACTAAAAGTGGCCGTAGGGGGAAGAAGAAGAAGATGAAGAACCGTCGGCCTCCGAAACGTAAACAGAAAAAACTGCGGTTCTATCCTGAAAATGAAATAGGAATTAGTTACACATCCCCCTCCATCGGAAAGAATACAAGGTCCATGGTGCAACCCATAATGGAAGAGAGTCAAAGTTATGGGCAGGAAAGTGATCTTGAGCATAATAGGTCAACCATAGCGTTGAATGCCCCCTTGATTCAAGAGAGTAAGGAAAATAGTGGGCAAATTTATGGCTTAAACAGTGACCTTAGTTTAGGAAGTAAATTGGCCAAATTAAATAGCCCCGTAATAGACCCGAATGTAGTTTCAGGGGGTGCCGCCCAACATCCTGCGGGCCTGTTCTGTCCTCAATGAGTGCTGTATCCGGCCAGGGTATGGGTGGGAGTTGGAGAATAACGTTGGTTGATAATAATAGTGGGGGTAAGCCAAAAAGTAATTTACCTATGGGACAATCAGGCATGAATACCACGAGGAACACTGATATAGGTGCCAGGCAAGTGAACAAGGTCCTAATCTTTAGCTCTCTTTTCGACGATGAACCAATGATATTGAATAGAAGTGCCCTCCTTAGAATTATTTCCGAAATAGAGGATCTGGGGTTAATCACTACTAAAGATATTGAATTGGTATACTTAGATTGGAGGAGCTCTCCCCCTAGTACTATAGCCACCTTTTCCTCAGGGATAGTGTCAGCACTCGTTTTAGCAAATGTTGATAGCTTTAGGAAAAGAGGAATAGACATTTTACCCAGTGTTGTTCCTCATAGCACCCTGACCAAAAATTCTGGAGCATGTTATCAGGTGCAAGGGAGGGGCTTCACTGAGTATAAGGATGAAAATATATACTTAAAGTTTGAAGACATGGAAATAACGGTAGGAAGTAAAACGGGTGTAAGAGAAATTAAGCTTCCAGTACTTGAGGTTCAGGAGGCCCTTAGAGTGTTCGGGGATGATGAGGTGACAAAATGGAGTTGGGTTGCAGGTACCTTGAATGGGGCAAAAACATCGAGTATAAAACTTGTAGAGCGGGGGTAGCCAACTGGGGAAAATTATATCATGGAACGTGGCGGGCTAGGAAAATCTTGTTACAAGCTCAAATCTTTGGTTGACTTAAATCCCATGATCATCTGTCTCCAAGAGACGTGGGCGATGGAAGAGTTCTAGCTTAAAACTTTTATGTGTATTGCAGTATCGCAAAAAAATCTTTAAAAAGGCACGCAAGTGGAGGCCTAGCCATTTTACTTAGTTGTGATATAGCATGGGACCCCGTGATATATAAACACCCATCAAATTGCTGTATTTGCGCAAAACTGAAATTAGGAAATGATAACTTAGGGCATGCAAAGTTTTTGCTTTTGGTAAATGCGTACATTCCCCCAGGGAGGGCGTTTAGCCCACTGGTTGACTCCATCTGCAGTTTCGTGCAAAGTTCATATAATACGGAAGAAAGTGCACGTATATTGATGGTAGGGGATTTTAACGCTAAGTTAAATAACAGTGCTGTTCTGTCCTTCTCTAACACGGATTTGGAGGAGGTGTGGGCTATTCCAGAGTCTGTACTCCCGGCCCAGTTAAAATCTGATAAACGTGGCCTTTCTCTCTTGCAAAATCTTAGGAATCTTGACCTAGTACTTTTAAATGGTAGATTCCCTGAGGATTCCCCTGCAGCTTATACTTTTAATGGGACATACGGTCAGTCCCTTATTGATTACATGGCAGTTTCCATCCAATTGTTCAGTGCGTGTACACAGTTTAAGGTGCTCCCTTCTAAGATGAGTGACCATAACATTCTAGAAGTAAAGATGGTTACAAATATCGTGAAGCCTGAACTCTGCAATCAGAGGAACGAAAATGTTACTTTCTCCCGAAATAACGGCCGTACTTGTTGGTCATATAAGGCACTTCCGAACTTTCAGAGGGTATTTAAGAATATTGCGTTTAGGCCAAGCCCGGAGACTCCGGTTGTGAGGTACGAGAGAGTTTTGGCAGCAATTAGAAAATTGGGAAGAAATAAGCAAGGTATGAGAGCCTCCCCTTTAGTATTAACTTCATGGGAAATTAAAAAATTGAATGAGGAGATTAACGGGTTGATCAGACTCCAATTTAGAGTACCTAGTTTACAAATGCAGCGAGAGATACACAGATTAAAACAGGTACGGAAACGAAAAATATCATCAGATCGGAGGGCCGTTGAAGATGAAAAATGGGTTACCCTACGTGAAGTGGCCCTATCCGGGGATACTAGAAAGTATTGGGCATTGATAGCGAAGTTTTGTGATGGTAGAGAAAAATCACAACCCATTTTAATCTCAGAATCTGAATGGTCCATTTATATTTCCTAACTGTATGCTCTCAATCAATTAGCAGATCAGTTTGAGGGGGTTGCTAATAACTCAGAATTGGGGGTCGATGTAGGAGAACCAACAGAATCGGAAATTGAAGGTTATATTAAGGGGGCAAGATACTCTGGGGCAATGGGGCCAGACGATGTTCCAGTAGCCATAATAAAACAGGATCATGAAGATTGGGCAAAATTTTTATATCCGCTGTTTGCACATTGTTATGATACTGGGGACATCCCGTATTCCTGGAAGGGAAGTATATTGGTCCGGTTATATAAGAAGGGCCCAAGAAATTCCCCGGCTAGTTTTAGACAAATTTCCCTTTTAGACGCAACGGGGAAACTGTTTGCGAAGAGTATCCTTGGCCACTTGCAAGAGTGGGTATTCGGAAATAATCATATACCTCTGGAACAAACAGGTTTCCGTAAGAATAGTGGCACTCTGGATAACATTTCCGTCCTACAAACGGTAATTGAAAAAGATCCTGTGGGTCGAGGGGTCCCGTTGTATACAGCCTTTATAGATTTTTCCACAGCGTTCGATAGGGTAGATCGGGGAACGCTGTGGAGGAAATTGGTTACAATGGGGATCCCAGGGAACCTTTTAAGATTAATAATCGCACTCCATTCTTTGACGTGGACAAAAGTTTTGTTGGGGGGATCTCAAGGCCTATCAAGGAAAATATGTACACACAACGGGCTGAAGCAGGGGTGCCTTTTGGCCCCTTTACTCTTTTCTATCTATATCAATGATCTGCAGAGTCGGGTAGGACAGAGTAAAGGGGACCCTCCCCAAATAGGTAATCTTAAACTAAGTTGCCTGTTGTATGCAGATGATGCAATAATAATGGACTTAACACCAATTGGGTTGCAAAGAAGATTGATAGAGCTGGTTAGGTACACAGAAGAGTACTTTTTAAAAATAAAAATTTCAAAGAGTTATGATTTTTAGCTATCAAGGGTGTAAGGTGAGAAAACATTTGAGTTGGTTTCTGGGAAAGGAAAAACTGGAAGTAGTGAAATTTTATCCATATTTAGGAAAAATATTTTCAAACAGGTGTTCTGCTAGCAGACATATGGACCATTGCAAAGGGAAAGCAATCTCACAAGCCTCGGCAATTAATCGCCTGTATATGCAATGTGGGAAAAGACACTTTTCCCACGTCATTTTGGTTTACAAAATAAAAATCCCACGACTCTGAATTATGCTAGCGAAACAGTAGATGAGTGTGAATGGGCCAAATTTGAGAAAGTGGAAGGAAAGATTTGGCGCCAAATATGTATTTTGAATTATGCTGCGCCGATCGCGGCACTTAGGCTCGAATTTGGTCTTCTCTCGACATACGTGTTATCAATGGCTGCCTGTTTAAGGTGGTGTAATGCTTTGATAAATGGCCCCGATAATTTATTGAGGGTAGCATTGCACAGGGAAATATTTGTAAATATGATGGGGAAAAGCGCTATTTTTAGAAATTATATAAAGGCATTAAGTATGTTCGGTCTAGATAAGGAAGGGGCAGCAGCTTTATGTAAAACCTTGTTAAGGCAAATAATTAAGAAGACAATATATGTGGTTTCTCGCGAAAGAGATCTGATACTATGTTCATTGAATGGAAGGATGGACTGCATCGTTGGGAGCTCCATTGTTAAAAAACCCCAACCGTATTTTCTATGGAACCTGGAACACGGAGTACGTAGGGTGATTCTGTTGTTAAGAATGAATTTATTACCCCTAAGAATTGTAACAGGTTCCTGGGAGGGTATTCCCAAAAATGAAAGATACTGTCACCTGTGTAACTGTGGTATACATGATCTGAATCATGTTTTGATTGTGTGTCCAGCACTCCATTCAATACGACGTAGATATTTAAGGACTGTTTTTTTTAAAGTATAATATCTCAACAGCTGAACAGGCCCGTAACTGTCTTCTGTCCCCTCCATCCGAACTGATGTGTTTTAAAAAAAATTGGTTTTTCAAAGAGTTTTTAAACATTTATTAGGATTGTAACATTTTAACCCCATCGACGCTCATGACGAGCCCAGCTCGTCATGGAGTTTCCATTGGTTTCAATGGAAATTGCATTGAAGATCCAAAATAGCCTTAGCATCCAAGTGGTTAAAGACTGCTGCTAGGGGAGGGGGGGAAATATTTGACCCCAAAAAATTGCACAGAGCACTTGCACTTTTTGTATGACATGTAAATTGTCTTTTTTTAATATTTTTAGGTTAGACTATCTACATAGCTGCTAGGGGAGTTTTGGTAATACTCCTCCAAAAATTGCACAGAGCACTTGCACTTTTGTATAATAAGGTAGTGCCTTTCTCTTTTCCCTAAATCCGGATTACAACTGTTATTAATTCTCCTGTGTACCTCTTTTTAATCAGGTTTTCCCGACAGCCCATAGTGTGTTTTAACTGAAAGAAGTTTGTTTGAGTTGTAAGCTTTTCTGCATTGAAATGACGTTGTCCAGTGTAGATCTTAGTCTACTGAAGGAAAAAAGTGTTCTCTTTTAATTGTTGGTATCTTAGCATAAAATTGTATTTGTAATTTTATTTTGCATTCCTGTATGTACTGAAAGATGTTTTACTCATGTACTTTATGTGGAATTCTTCGGAATTCTAATTCATAATAAATATTAATTGATTGGGTGCGCTTTGGGGAACAAACCACAGCCCTTCTTAACTTGGAACCTACCCCATGGGATCAGAAGACTGATGCTCTTTTTGAGACTACATTTGCTGCCTTTAAGAGAAATTACTGCATTTGGGACAAAATACCGAAAAAGGAGAGCATCTGTGAGATGTGTCATCTACAAGTCCAAGAGATTAATTGCACGTTACTTGTGTGTCCAGAGTTCCTAGGTGCTATTTTTTACAACATTTTTTCCTCAAATTCAACATTCACTCTGCCCTCGAGGCCTGTTCATGTATTTTGCCACCCCCCAAATGAAATGGTTAGTAATGGGATTTAAAAAAAAAAAGTTTTCTGGAGATATATTAGGAATTTTAAATGTGTCTCCGTATATTGTAATAGTGTGTATTGTTCCTTACTTAGGTGCACGCGGATTGTCATATTTTAGGATTGTTTTGTTGACCCTCAAACTTTGTATATTGCACTTTGCACGTTGTAGCTTTACAAGACTGATTTATTCTATTCTGTTTTCTGCTTGGTATGTATGGTAATATATTTTAAGGAGATAGTTTTATATAAAGAAAAAAAATATTTATTGTAGAAAATGTATTCTTTGTTCTATCTTCACTGTCTAATTATTTGGACCTTCGTAGGAGTTCCGTATCATAGGAATATACATAAACTTGAACACTTGAGATTGAAAGTTTCACCACTATGTGCAGGTCTTGCCAATATATCTATCTTGAGGGGTTACCAACATCACTTATACCAAGAATTTGCTTTGGACATTGCCCTGCATTAAGGAGATTGTTTTTAAAATATTTTTCTACCATATCCATCTTGCTTCTGTGGCACATTTTTGGAAGAAGCAGTGACAAAATTAGTAGAGTTGCCATTGCAGGATAATTGCAAATTGGCACAAATCTACATGTGTGGTTTCTCAGCATAAGGTAGCATTACCACGTCTGCTGTGTTTGGTAAGGTTTCCAGTCAAAACCCTACACCAAATTCGGGTGTTTGTCAGTTTTATGCAAGTTTTTTAAAATGAACATTAAACTCCTACTTCCTGCAGTTAGTTTACCTGATAGTGCAAACACCATTTCCGTTGCAGAAGAGTGGAGCATCGCTATAAAAAATAGAAGCTGATATCCCATACAATTTCTGGATATTTGAATCTAGTTCAAAGGTCAGCTTCGTCATTTACTCACATTTCTCGAATGGAAGAATGTAGTTCGTGTGAAAAGAAGATGCAATCAAGGGGTTGATAATACATTTCCCTAAATCTACAACATATTTAGCTTCCAGCATTCGTCAAGTAACTATAGTTAAACAGGATCCACAATCATTTGTTATCGAGTACACATTACAGTAAATAAGAACCTGCATTACTTACAGGATCATGCATTTTGATATTCTATTGAAATTTAAGTATGATTCTAGTCAAGCTCTTTTACTAAACATATACAATATTTATTGTAATGCAAGATGCTCTGCGTGCTGAATGAATACAAGGAATCAACATCTTTGTTGAGTGCCTAAGTAAGAAGACACTGATTTGAAATGCCTTAGAATGTTTCTGAAAGGGTTTTGTTGAGCTTTGAGAGTAGGTGATACAAGTGTTTTGATGTGGGATAATAACACATCAAAATATTTTATTTCATAAAAAAGGATAGGATGTGTATGCTTTGCTTAAAAAACATTGCTTGATGTGCATTAGGTCTACTATTTCTTTGAAGTGTGCACTTTTTAGGATTCGGCTACAGATAGTTTTAGGTTAAGCTGCCTGGAGGTAGAAATATTATTTTCAATAGATAGAGTGGACTTTAGGTCAGCTTCATGCTCATGATTGGATGGTTTTGATGTTCATCTCAATTCCCTCCTCATGATTTGATGGCTTTCCTTCTTCTTTTTGCATTTGTCCGACTTTGAGCATTTTGCTCTCACAGTGTTCTGATCGGATGAGTCCTATACTTCCAATGCATACTTGTGGGGATTATTTTTTAAATGTTCTCTTGAGAGTGCATATGTGTCCTTGCACTTTCCCCTTCCTTTTTCCTCCCCCATGCCCGTCTTACTATCTCTTCCTCTGCACCACGATGATTTCCATCCTATTCCAAATATCACCTTTTTAATATATTTATTTTTATTCTTCCACAGGCGCCAGGCAGCTTCCAACTCTGTCTGGGTTGCTGCCACCTGCTTCTTCCTCTTTGCTCCAATGGGCCTATGTCTAGTCTCACATCCTGCTACCCGACTCCTTCCCTGTGTTCATTTTATTTATTTTATTACTTTATGTATTTACTCAAGGGCTCAGTAGATGCAAAGTACTACCAGGCTGATCACATCCTTTTCCTCACGTCCCTCTCATTTTCTATTCAACTTTTGTTCTTAATTTACCACCCTAACATGGCTGTCCATATTACTTGAACGGTAAAATAAAATGCCTTCAGACATCATGATGCATGGGTACACATGCTTCACAATACTCATGTGTGCATGCATCAAAACCCACGTGTTACTACCGTGTGCACGTCATGATGGATACACATCAGTGGCCATCTCAGAATGAGTTTTCTTTACTGGAAGACTCATTGCAAGAATGCTAGCCATGTGTGCACATGCATCTTGATGCATTCATTCACATGTACTCATCAAGAAGCATTAGCAAAGCCAATACCTTAGCCTTTTGGGTGTGAGAAATATTGACGTTGCCAAGGCTTTTTTTTAATATATTCATTAATTTGCTGGGATGTGCAGATGTATTACTTAGTGGAATTTACATATGTGATGTTTCATTATGCAAAACACCACTTGGTGCTGGTGCGCAATGTGTGTGTGTGTTGTTGTCTGCTGTGCAATTATGCCGATTTGTGCCTCTTTTGGGGTCTTCATTGCATTCAAACATTGACTGCTTGAAAACACAGGAGGATGTGAAGTATACAGAGCACCTGGGATACCCACATATGTGTTACATAGTGATTCTGCCCCCCCCCATGCCCTTAGTGGTACTGACAACTCCCATTAGGCTTCATGAAATCGCAGAGTGGTCGTCCTTTGCTAAGTGGGCCTCTGTTGTGAAATCTAAGAGTGGTCCTCCTTTACTAAGGCTTTCTGTTCTTCCAAAGGATCAGATGCAGTGTGCACATGCATTGCCTAGCCTGTGTGACTGTTGGTCTGGAGCAGGCTGTACTGATATCATGTGCCCAATAGCACAATTAGCCCACGTTTGGAAAGATTACAGCTACCCCAGATGGGAACTGTAGTCTGTAATGCTCACGGCGATGATAAATGGCAGCCACCTTTCAATTGGTGGCCTTTCACAGGACCCCCAACGTACCACCAGTTTGCAGTGGGCATGCTCCTTTGTAGGTGAATAAACATTATCAAAGGGCATTCCCTTATATTTATGGAGATATGCTGTAGATCAAATAAGTACAGATGCACTTGAAAACAAATTGTTTCCAGTGGCAAACATTGTCGTACCCTACTATTTCCTCTACAGGTCAAAGTCCAAATTGTGTCCCTCTTGCCATTAGTGGGGATAATTCCAATTATTAGGCCTGTGAGTGTCTCACAGCGTTCAGTATTATTTGCTTGTTTCATGGCAGTAGAAGACATTAAAAGCTCTCACTCTAGAAGTTGGCCTCAGAGTCCCGACTCTTCCTCTTAGGAGTGCCAGAAATGGAGGAGTTTTGATGTGAGCTAACCAGAAAATGGCACTGTCATAAACCAAGTTGCCTCAGAAATGAAGGGGTTCAGTTACGAGCTAACTGGAAAAGGGCACTGTGATAAAGCAAAATAATGCCCCACGCCCCCCTGCAGAATATGCGGAGGGGCCCCTGAGGCTCCCATTTGTCACAGATATTCAATGGTCCTCAGGCCCTCTGAAGAGCGGGCAGCTCGGGCACCACAAGTGCTGTAGCGGCCTGTATTACATGCCCCAGAAAAAACGATAAACTCTATGTTTCTAAAAAGCAACCAGGTGCGGCTCTAGGCTCATGGCGGCCCTGGAGACGGAGCGTAGGTAGGGGGCCCCTGGAGGAACGCAGGCGCGGAGGCCAGTGAAGAGGGGGGGGGTCAGGGTGTTTGAACTGGAACAGAGCCGGAGGCCGCCAAATCCCTGCCTGGGACCGCCATCCAAATATGTATCCATCCTCAGAGGATTATTATATTAAGGATATATATTGGCGTGGCGACCCCTGGGGTTTGGCGGCCCTGTGCAGGTGCACAGCTTGCACATGCCTAAGGCCGCCCCTGAAGCAACCCACGCTACCCTATACTAGAGCTTGACACTCAAGCTGCTAAGTTACCTAAACAGGACCTTTCTCTGAATGTCTCAAAAGCAATACCAGACAGACTGAATGTCATAGCTTGTCAACCCACCCCAAAACACACCTAAAACACTTGATTATCTCTTTACTGAACTATATTGTCTTCTTTCATTCATAAAAAATTACGCCCTTGTGACAGAAAAGGAAAATATTGTATATTTGTTATTTAAGCATACCATTTCCCCACCTCTTCCGGGTCTGGAAATCTGACCATTCCTCTCAAACAGATCATGCCACTATTCCGCTGCCTTACAGCGTTTGTAATGCTGGGCGATACATTGATCTTTTATGACAGCCCTTGAAAGTCTATTGACAGCTATTAAAATAGGCCGGGTGCGGTAAAATAGAACAATTATAAAAGATTGACGTTGGTCAGTATTTTGATAACAGGATGTATAAGTCATTATCAGCAAATATAAGAATCTTATCCGGTTGCAGTCCAAAAGACCTTGCTATTGTTCACTTGTCCGATTTTCGCATTCAATTCACAGTCAATATAAATTATAAACACATACATGAATATAATGTTCTCCTGTTTCAATACAGCTAGCCCTGTCCGGCGTTGCCATGGTAACTCTCATTCTGCTTCTGGTGTTGACAGGGTGCTGTGCATTATTTTAAAGCACTGGATTAATGAGTTCCTGTCACTTACAATTACAGCCTTTTAACTTAGAGAAATTGATTGGCAATGCACCTTTCAGTATTAGCTGCTTAAAATTCACTTGTCAGTTTAAATAGAAACGTTCAAACAATATTATATAATCTATATTTACTGAAAGATTTGAAAAAACATCTGCATTCGTCAAGACCACACAACTTGGGGGAACGGATACAAATCATTTGTGTTGGCACTATTAAGGTAGTGCCCGCTTTAACACATTTTTCGCACTGTATTATGAAAACAAGTTTCTGGATGTGTTTTGTGTGCCCCTTTGATGTGTGCCACTTTGTTGTGCTTGCGATGAGTTCTGTTTTATTTTTTTGTCGCTGTCTTTTTGTGCTGCATTTTTGTAATGTGATTTTGTTTTGTTAAACTGCAGTTTTTGTTTTGTGTTCGGTTTGAAATGTATTTTTTGTGATGTGCCATGATATGCTTTAATTGTGGGATTATGTTACTTTGTGTCTGCTATTGTGCTATGTTTAGTTGTTTGCTTTCGATGTGTAAACAAACATTGCTGTCTTTCCAGACAAAAGCAGCACATGCTTTTAGTGGTTCTGTGACACACAACCATTGACAGCTGTCTGTTGTGATAAAATAGCACTGCTACAGCTCTTTCAGTACTTAATACACCAATCTGCCCACATTTCTGGCTGCCACCAGAGTTTACTTTAGGTGATACGGCCCCTGAAGTACACATGATGTAAATAGAGTGCTTGGATTGCAGGCATATAGAGTTGTGTATATGGGGTGTAGCAGGCCTTAACTTAGGGAGTCAATACAAATGATACAGAGGCACATATCCATTGTATGCCGGTGCAAGACTGATTAGCCACACCCATGCTTGTTTATTCCTCTGTACATGGACCAAAACACACACTTATGCAGGAGAAAATTAACAAGATAACCCTTTGATGTATGTCGGCGTAGTACAGTACATTCTCCCCAACTTTAATGAAGCATATTAAAACATTTTATTGCCAAAATATAACATTTCACACTAGTAACTCATTACGTTACTACTCCCCAGGTCATGGTCTTCTGCCTGTATAGTCAGACCACAGTTTCATACAGTCATCAGACTAAGAAGTACTTCAGGCAGGTGGAGAGCCCTGAATTGCCTCAAAAATTATACCTCAGGTGGTCTCTTTGTTTTGAGGATCTCGGGGTAGGGGACTCCGGCGGCACCGAGCTGCTGCTATAAACCCCTCCGATGGTATAGGGCTTAGACGTGTCTTGTCCTGACCCTGAGAGACCTCGGTCTGGATCAGGGTGCCGGCGATGATGGTGCCCATGCATCAGTGACTGACAAGGGATCAGTGGTTGTGGATGACTCAGCACTCCCTGGAGTACTCCCTTGATCTTCTTGAAAGAAGGACATGTTGCGGGTGAGCTCTTTATCACTTCTGCGGGCTGTTATCATTGTTCCCTGGCTTCTCACCACAAACCATAGGTGGTGTTCAAAGGGAAAGTGGAACTTGCTACAGGGCTGTCTGTCCTTAACAATCACAGATTCTCCAGGCTTGATGTCGGAAGGCTGAGCCCTTCGCTTATCTCCGGCTCGCTGGTTGGTTGCCATCCTCCTGCTGAGGACATTTGCATTGTCTATGGGGCTTGGAGTCCATTCCAAGTGGTATGGGATGGTATCAGTGAGGACACGCCCCATACTTGCATGTCCCGGGGCTTGCCGATGTTTGAATGCGGCGTCTGTCGATACTCATGTAGGAATCCATAAATCACCCATTCGATCGGTTGTTGGTCAGCATTAACTATCAGTGATGGCTGCTGACTTTGAATGTGGTGGGGCATAAATGTGAATATTATAGAGAGTTACCAGAGCTCAAAAAATCCACTTGCCCACTCGCAATGGAGAGACAGATTCAATCAGGACGAGCTATTTTTAGGGCCTACTAGTCTGTTATGGTTAGTTGACAACAGGTGTTCGTTCTGCTTGCTCACAAATTGAATGAGAAATAAAGATGCCTTCAAATTTTGTTAACTCGTCACATTTGTTCAGCTTTCAGACACAGTGGTCAAAAGTCAGTTTGTCTTCCAACATATACTTTTCTTTCTTTGATTTAAGTGAAAGGATTTTGTTAAGTGAACTGTGCGACAATCGTGAGTGCTGGGCAAAACATGTAAAATGAAAGGCTGTAAGATTTCAGCCTTTTTTCTAAAATAATATTGAAATAGTTAATAAGTGAACTGTTTACATTTTTCAAATATTTTTCACTGGTTATGAAAACACAAATGTGTAATTCTGTGGTGAACATAACATTTTTATAGGATCAAAACTAATCAAAACATGTTAGTTGGTGATTGCAAATTTTAAATATTTTTTCTGAAACCCAATTTCCAAACTGTATAGTATAGTTTTATATATAACACTACATGTTAGTGGGAACGTTTGTGGCCATTTCAATGGAAAATGAGTTATCAGTAAATAACAGTGCGCTACCACATCATGCTTTAGTAATATATTTAGGAAAAATGAGTTTTTAAACGTGAACTGTGAAATATTCCTGCACCTACCCAGAAGACAATGCTATTAGTGAGTTAAGAGGCAAGCCAGGGATCATTTGTACTCTATGTATGTGCTTGCTTCTTAATATACACAGAGTAAATGCTTAGTCTAGTAGTTTTTTATACAGCAGAAATAGTGAATTTGCACATTTGAATGTGCTCTCTGGTGTGATGATGAAGAACGAGGTGGTTCCATAAGACAAAATATTTGCCTAGGATCACACAGTTTGAGACCAGTTCACAGGTCAAGTACATTACAGTTAGGTCGAGCAGATTATTCGAGTTACTTGGCCTGCAGATCCAGCAACATTTTTATTATTTTTTGAACCCTGGTTACCTTGACGTACCTTAAGGTACTCTGAGTCCTGAGGTTAATCCTGCCGGCTTGCGCTGCCTGCTTGTAAAGATGTATTCTAGCTGTGAAAAATAACCCGGAGCTCCCAAGCCAATGCAGGCACTGCTCTTATGCTACATACAATACTAAACAACATAAGAGCAGTTCTATTATTGACTGGGATATGCTAACACAATGCTCTATTCAAGACCAGTAGGGCTGTGTCATTGCTGATGCAGCTCCATGGGTGCCTTGAGTGTGGGATGAAGTCTGGAAGCAAGCTATCCAGCCTAGAGACTATGACCTTTGTATATAATTTGACATCTAGGTTAAGGAGTGCTATCGGCTGGTAGGATTCACATTTATGAGGATCTGGGATTAAGGCCTCGCTCATAGAAGAGGACACCCTGTTGTATAGCGTTTTGGGACCCTAGTGTAATTTTTCCGATTCATGCTCTTATATAGGTATAAAATACCGTATCCTTATATAGGCTTAGAAATAATAACCATATTAAGACACAACTTAAGTAGTCCTAATACGGCTTGACTACTTCCACTAGTTCCGAAAATCTACAACGATTTCTTGGAAAAACCCACCTTCAGCAGTCAGGGACTTCCCCCTGCATGAATATTAATTTATCCAAGAACTAATGGAGTTTTCAGAGAATTAAGTCTCTGATTACGTTATTATGTCCAATCTTACGTCAAACTCGGCACCTTCAAGGTATAAATATGCCCACACTTGTCCAAACAAACACACAGTGGTTTGGAGCAGTTCGACTATCTACTTGCCCGACGCGCCCTGCTGCAGCAAGTGCCGAAGGAAGCCGACCCTCCAGCTGACGCACTAAGAGACGGTGCCGAGAAATCCAGCTCCAGTGTTTCCAGGCTACCCTTGCGGGTTGCTGGGTAATCGAGTCCTGAGAGAGAGAGCTACCAGACCTCCTACATTCTCAAACCAAGGTATGGAGCTGATTAGACCCTAAGAGAATTCTTGGATTAGATTCTTGGCAAAGAATACTAAAACTGGGCTACACCTTACTTACTTCTTCCCTTGTACTAGACCTAGGTTAGGTACACCGTGGTAGGCGTATTTTAGAAGCACCAGTTGAGTACTATTAGTCATTATTTATCACTGTATGTATTTTTTGCATTTTAGGTATTTTATGGCTTAGAAACTATATCATGCTTTTACAATAATATTTTATAATACTCTTCGTACTGTACGCTTTGTACTTTACCACAAGTATTACGATTGCAGCAGTTCATTTCTTATGCCTGAGAAAGAAGACTGTTCAATAAAATACCCTTCTATTGAAAACGCCCGTCTCTCCATTTCTTTGCACCTCTGGTAAAATGAAGCATGCACGATTGACTGAGTGAAATAACTGTCTATTGTTTCCGCGACTCTAGAGATATATTTCTTATTCTTGGGAAACAAAGTTGTCATGTTTGAAGCGGTTGCCAGAAACTAATCCCTTCTTGTTAATTTGAGAAAGTTTCTAGTTTCTAGTGACACTACAACCCCCCTCCTTTCGTCATAGAATTAAATAAAGGTACAAGATGGGGGAGTGGCTATGAGCTAAAGGTCTTGTAAAACTTTATTTCCCTGTTCATATGTTCAAACCAAAACCTTCCCTTACTTTAACAATGAAAGTTTACGATAGCGCAGTGCTCTTAGAGGCTTCGTGAAGCCGCAAATTAAACTGGATGTAGTGAAAGACAGTCATGAGAACAGAGTCTGAAAGAACACAGTCATGTGAAGTACCAGGTAACACGAACCAAATGTTCCTTTCACATCTAAAACAATCTATGTGAGAATTGTGAGTATTAACAAGGGGGAAATCTAAGGTTAAGCTCCTGCCAAGTTAAGTAACTCAATGCACAATTTAGAGTTGAGCATGCGACCTGACGTCTGCTAGGGAGTGGATGTAATAACCTCTGATCCCCTGGCAATCTAAAATCTGGCATGCTGAGAGATCTCAGCCAAGCTGTCCTTCAAAGAGGTTGACTCCACACTACGCCCAACAGTCTTTTTGACTTACTTCCTTTGACTTTACTGACAGTAATTGTTTTTAAAATGTCTTTCCTAGGGGTTTTACTCAGCTATATATAAATCAGCAGTATAGTTGCATTGCTACTGCTGCTGATCTTTCAGCACTCCCAGAGGCTGCCCTATTACAAAGAGAGACCCCCTTCTCATCAGAAGTGAAAAACCAATTCAGATTGGTTGTGTTACCAAGTCATCCTCATGGGTGACAGGAGCTAAGCAAGTTTTCTGAAAAACCTGCATGAAAGGCCGACTAAACTCTGAACCCTGTTACAGTATAAATATGTTACCAAACACATGCCTGGCATGTGTTTTTTCTTCCGGTGTAAATGGTCTCTCCCCTACCCTCTCATTCCTGAGATAAGTTGAGGTGAATGTTCCTGCCATTAACATCCTTCTGTGTTCATGAGAATAATTATCTAACAGGCAGTTGCTGCTAAAGGACTTTTGTTCTCTAGGATTATTGGTACCTGTTAGACCTGGCATCCTTGGCATGGTTCTCCTTGACTTTTTGCCTTCTGATCTATTTTTGATGGTTGCTGCTGGCTTAGTTTTTGCAGGCTTTAGGAACTTGGACACTTTACCACTGTTAACCAGTTCTAAAGTGCATGTGCTCTTTACTTAAGACATGGTACATTGGTTTCTCCACAATAGGCATCTTTGATTTACGTATATGTCCTTACTAAAGTGCACTACATGTGCCCAGGGCCTGTAAATCTAATGCTACTAGTGAGCTTGTAGCACTGATTGTGCCACCCACTTAAGTAGCCCTTTAAACATGTCTCAGACCTGCCACTGCAAAGCCCGGGTGTGCAGTTTTAAACTGCCATGTCAATCTGGCATGTTAACCTACTTGCCAGGCCTAAAGCTTCCTTTTTATTACTTGTAGGTCACATTTGCACTCATATAATAACCACAAACTCGGGAAGTTTTAAATTCTTTATCTAAGTTTCTTAAATGGTCATGACCCAAAGATTAAACACAAATAGACTCTCAATTATGAAGATCAGAATCAAAATATAACTATGCAAAGGATGTATTAAACTGATTTCGATCATTTAGAAATGGGGAAGTTAAAGAAAGGGAACATAAAATACGATCAAAACATTTAAGCATTTAACAAAAGGGAAGGAAAAAAAGGAACATATGTCAAGTTTTATCAATAGGAAGGGTAAAGAGAAGGAACATAATATTCAAGCACTATTATCAAATATGTAACATTTAGGGAAGGTGAGAGAAGAAAACAAAATAATGATGAACCCTCACAATTTTATATTTACCTAAGAATGGTGTGAAGAACTAACCCTGGACACAGGTCAGTTTAAAGGACAGAACCCCGAAAGTTGCATTCTCCAGTAGGCTTGCAGGTGCAGATTCAGAATCAGGACAGATAAAGCCAAATTGGATCAGGACAGGGCCATCAAAGGTTAAGACCAGCCGCGGCCCGTGGAGGGAGTTACTGTGGGGCAGGGAGGCGGGAAGGGGGAGGGTGCTAAAAACCGGCATATGGATAATTGCAGGTAAGTACACAAGTTAATTAATAAAACGAAATTCGTAGCGTGCACAGCATCGCATTTTGCCATGCAGTGCGTGCTACGAAATTCGTTTTTATTAATTACATTGTGTAATTACCTGCAATTATCCATATGCCGGTTTTTAGCACCCTCCACCCTGCCCCCCCCTTCCCACCTCCCTGCCCCACCGTAACTCCCTCCACGGGCCGCGGCTGGTTAAGACTGGCACCCGCAGTTAAGTTGCAATGCCTGCACTACTCCCTCTCTGCAGCTAACAGCCATTACCCCTATAGGGATATCGATTTCCCCGACAAAGTGCTTCATCAGCACTTCAGCTTCCCAGAACCCCGATTGGGTCAGCGAATCTTCTAACAGAGTGCTTCGCAGCACCTCCGCTCTCGATCACCTATTGAGTGCATTGGGTCAGTGACAGGTCAGCTATTCGGACAAGTCGGACAACTCCTCTAGCTAAACCTACACTAGTTATACTATTTTTCAGGTCAGTGTACCACCTGCCAATGTTGCAAGTGTAAGGATCCCCAAATTTGATTAGACAAGGAATGAGGAGAGGTCGTCACACCATGCCAAAATCGTATGGAATGTAATGCAGTGTTAGTAATACGAACATGTTGATTAATTCATTACTGGTATGTTGAGAGGGTTGAGTACAAGCAAGTCGCGTTACTTGCGAATCCTTGCTCCATCAGTAGGCCCTGGACAGCCCATGGGCAGGGTGCTGTACATTCAAAAATAGGACAAGTGCTTTTATGGTTTCCATTTCCTGATAGTGTGATGCTCTTAAATTTGTTTTTCACTACTGCATAGCCTATCTCTACCATAGAATAGCATTAGGATTGCCTTATTACATTTTATAAGTGTAATCTTCATTTGGGAAAAGATGTGATCCCCGAATTTTGTGTCTCCGGAATGACAATTCAAAAACACAACTTATGGTGATTCTGAAAATGCCACTTTTAGAAAGCTAAAGACACACAATTTTAGAAAGTTGGCAATTTCTTACTGTAACTATTTGGTGCCTTCTGGCTGTCTCTGGAAAACACCTCTGCACCTCTGGGGTGGATGACAGCTGGCTTCCTGCATTCCCTCCAGACATCCAGACACAAAAGAAGGGTAGGTGTGACTGAGGGGTCATTGGCATTCTGATAAGTAATCCTGAGGAGGATGGGAGGGAGGAGCTGACATACCCAAAAGGGCGTTTTCTGTCCACACACAAATGGTTCCATACTCCCTTGTAGAGAGTCTGGAGTCAGCACAGGAAAGAAAGGGACTCTGTGCAGGTCAAAGCGTCTCTTTGAAGTCTTCCCAACTTTCAAGGTCTAACTTGGTATAAGTATTTGACCTCTGACTCCACCAAAAGAGAACACTTCTGGAACTAAGAACTTTCTCCCAGGAAGAAGGACTGCTGTGCTGCTAGAGGGATTTCCACTTTGCTGAACTGCTTTGCTGTATTTGCCTGTTGTCTCTTGCTTGAAAGTGAGAAAGACTGGACCTGCATCTCTACATCCCAGAACCAAAGTATCTCCAGGGGCTTGTTGTCTTGCCTCTTTTTTCTGAAGTTTCAGAGATATCAAAGAATTTTCTCTTCAACCTGCAAACAGCACCTGGACTCTGTGCACTGTGATTCCTGCTTGGCCACGTGGTGGCCTTCCAGTTCTGGGTCCTTGAAAGTAAGCATAAAGTGCTGCATCTGCTAGAGCCTGTGCATTGACATTGTTACACTAATTGGAACCGACGCATCCCTGCTGTTGCAGTAACTAGATTGATGATTGCACTTGTAACCACTGCATCGCCTCCGTAACTGATGCATTGCCATCATTGCATGGAGGAGATCAACACATCATCTATACAACAAGGGGAAACCTGAGGCATCGTATTTGGAACTGCCACATCTCAGAACCAACACATCACCACTGTTGCATGAAGAAATCCAGCGCATCACCCCAACTGAGTGGGGATCACAGATGCACCTTGTTACTGGCGACCAAGATCAAGTTACTTTTGCTCAGTAGGTGCTGCATAGGACCTGGATCCGGTCCACTCTCCATTACAGTTGGCCTGAATTTTTGACTTTGTCCCAGTCCAGCGTGACCAATTAACTCTTTAAGTACTTACTGCTTCTAAGCACAATTTTCGCATTTAATCTTTAAAAATGTATATCTTGACTTCTACTGAGTGGCTTTTTGTCCTTTTGGTCTTGTTATATATATAAAAATATTCTCTATTTTTCTAAACTGGTGTGGGGTATTTTTGTGGAGTTTTCACTGTGTTACTGTTTGAAGTGTTGCATACATCCTTTACATATTGCCTCTTAGGTTAAACCTGACTGCTCTGTGCCAAGCTACCAGAGGATGAGCACAGGTTAATTTAGGGTTTGCCTGCCTCTTCCCTTGACTAGGATTGTGGTTGCTACTTGCTTTGGGTTCGTACCCCAGTCAACTACCAACCCAATTTTTACCACTGTGTAGGATCCACCCACGTATAATTCAGGGACTTAGTTTCAAAGAGGCATTGATAAATGGATGGGCAGCCAATAAGTGTGGGGGGCATTGGGTGGGGGACCGAAAAAGGAGGGGGATCATGGGTCTCACAGGAACTCACTCCTTGTGTCCAGAAATGTATCATATTGAACAGTGATCTTGGCTTTCATCGCTCATAAGTGGCCACTTTACATAGTTCCTGTAGCCACTCATCGAGTGTTGGACAAGCTGGCGGATTCCAGAGCCACAGAATACACATCTTTGTGGATGTCAGCACCGTGGTTAGCCATCAGGACTGTTAAATCTTAATAGCTGGGCATTCAGCAAAATGATGAAGAGCGGTTTGAGCTGTTAACTCTCCAATGAGGGGTGTTGTTCATCTGACTATAGGTGTGAAGGAAGATCAGGAGTGGTGTAGTCCCAAAGCAGATCACCAATGTCACTGTCTAACGATCCGCATCTCCAGCATGCTGCACTTGGGCGGAGGGAAAATCTGTGAAGTTGTAGAGGTGTCCAATGCCACCAGTGGAGCAACTTGAAGTAACTGAATTTGAGGTGGACCTCTATCAGTATTTGTCAAAGGTAGCTAGGAGATCCTGTCAGTCGTCCTCAGAATAATCAACCTGTAGCCTTTCCAACCACCATTCCCTAGAGAGCACGACAGCCGAATGGAGCATAGTCGATCTATCAATATCCAACAATGTCCGTTTGTAAGTGCTCCATTTCCATACGTAGTCCATCAACAGAGAGGAGGGAAGACCTGGGGGATGGCCTAGGATTGTATGAAGACAGTGCTGTAATCTATGGAAATCCCAGAAATTACTTGAGTGTAAACCATTCAGTTTCTGGGCATCAGCAAAAGATGTGTACTCCCTGTCCCTAACTAGGTCTGAGATATGATGTAGACCTCTAGATTCGAGTAGCGTCCAACTAGGTTCCATCCTCCCTATCAGCATTGAAGCATTAAACCATAAGGGAGCTTGTCTATAGATGTTGGGGTGTATCTGCAATAGTCTATGAGCAGTCCACCAAGCATGGACAGTCGTGGCCATGGCTGAATGTGACATAATCTAGTTAGTTGTGTCTCGTGTGTGCAGCATTTTAACCACTCTGACATGACCCAGAAGGACTGATTCTAAAAATACCCAGTCGGGCGTGTCCAATGTAGGGTGAATGACATATTTGAGGGTTGCAGTTAGGGATGCCAACCAGTAACAATGAATGTTTGGAAGCAGCATGCCACCCTGCTTTGAGGCGACATATAGCTAACCCCACATTCAGTCTTGGTTTCCACCCTCCCTACAAAAAATAATTCAGTGTATTCTCGAGGGAGTCCATGAAGCAGACTTTGATGCAGAGCGGGAGCTCGGTGAACACATAGTTCAGTCCGGGCATTACATTCATTTTGAGTATCTGCACCTTTCCCCATGTTAGGACACTGAGTTGGGATCAGTGGTACATGTCTGTTCTAATGCATGTATCGAGTGGGTCATGGTTAAGTTCCACCATATGCCTAAGAATCGGGGTAACTTCAATCCCTAAGTATTTCAAGGAGGAGAAGGACCATTTAAATGGCAGACCAGCAATCATGGTCAGTGCTGTGTGATCTGTGAGGGTATGGTCTTGCTTTTATCCAATTTACCCAGACAGGGAAGAAAAGTGCAAGATCAGGTTGACGAGGGCTCTCAAAGAGGTGGTAAGACATGTGAGGGTGACCAATATGGCATCTGCATGTATCAAACGTTTCTGTTCCTCCCCCTGGATGGGGATGCCATGTCATTGGAGGAGGGGATAAGAGACACCCTTGTCTGGTGCCTCTGTGGATTTCAAAGGAAATTGAAGCATGACCGTTGCAAGTAAATACAGCGATAGGGTGAAATTACAGTCTCCAAATTCAGTTCAAAATCATCAGGCCCACCCCATACTAGTGCAGGACTTGGAAAAGAAAATTCAAACTGGCCTAAAGCATTTTCGGTATAGAGTGATGCTAGTTTTTCATCATTATTATGTCAGACACTCCAAAAATATGTGCCAAAGTGCAGTGAGGGACAAGTGGATCAAGGACGGGGGAACTCATTTAAGTCTGTTAGCTAGGAGTTTGGCCAGTTGTTTCATGTCAACATTCAACAAAATAATTGTGGGATAGCTAGAACAGTTCAAGGGTTCCCTGCCTGACTTAAGAATAAGGGAAAGTAAGTCTCTCTTAACTTCTGTGAGGGTGCTAGAAGATGGTGCGTCCTCACTGTAGACCTTACCAAACATGGGAATATACCCATGTGCATTTTATAGTATGCAGACGGGCAGCCATCAAGCCCCGGGGCTTTACCAGATGGTAGGCCTTTGATTGCCTCAAAAATTTCCTAGGAGGTGATGCCGGCTTCTAGTGCATGATTCTGGTCTGTCATGAGGCATAGGGTTGCAATGCAAGTCAAAAAGACCACTAGTTGTCAGAAGTACATGTGGTATCTGAGGCGTAAAGGGTCTCATAGTAAGTCTTTCAGGTCTCCAGGATGTCAAGTGGGTGGGTGAAGGGGTGGTCCATTATCCCGCCGAATGGCCGGTCTGATGCAGGAGTTGTCCTGATGCTGTAATTGTAATGGCTAAAAAAGTCCTGCTTTTTCACCCTTCTCATAGTGTCTCTGTTTAAGGTGAAACAATGCTGTTTCTGCCTTGGAAGTATACTGTGTGTTGTACTCATATTTGGCTCACAGCGGAGCCCGTAGTGTAGACTGTGAATGGGGATGGGAGTATTGGGCCATGAGAGATGTGAGGGTAGATTCAAGTTGGATTTGTTTGTGTGAAGCCTAACATTTTCACTGGCAGGTGTCACACATTAATTCTCCCCATACCGTGGCTTTACCAGCCACCTAGAGGGTGCCGGTGGAGGTAATCAACCCCTAACTGATGTCTAAGAAGGTGTGGAGAGAGGAGTGCAACCTGTCCTCGACTGTGGGAGTCTTGTCATAATAGGAAAGTTTAAGTCTCCAGCAAAGCGGGGGAGGGTGAAGCGCAGCTAGTTGCTGTCAGAGCAGAATGACATTATGGTCTGAAACCGCAGAGGGATCTATGTCAGCGTCTACTAAATGCCAGAGCAATAACATTTTAAGTAAAAATAAGCTGATTAGGAATGTAGTGCCATGTACACTGGAGGTATAGGTATAATCTCTTGTGGTAGTGTGAACAGTCTCCAAGGAAGCAGTGAGAGAAAAGTCCAAGATCAGATCCCGGACGAGGCCCCTCTCCGTGGGGTTTTGTAGCAAAGCTTGGTCATTTTTGTCCAAGTATAGGTCAGTGACAGTGACCATGTTCCAGTCGCCCCCTAAGAGAAGTTTAATTTTGGGGTGCTGTTGGAGGATCCTAACTAGGCAGCATTCGTGGCTTTCTTAAAGTGGATTGGATAGTATATAAAGCGTATAAGGAGCACATAATCGTGTAAGGAGATCTTAATGAGTATTTAATAACCATGTTGATCTTGCCAGACTTTGAGGGTTTTCGATGATAAGTGCTTAACCAGTAAAATGGTGACACTACCTTTCTGGTAGAGTTTGTTGGAGTGGACTTCATCTGTCCCTGGTTCTGATTTACAGGCATGATCCTCCTTCCTCACACACTGCCAACTGAGCTTCGGACTTTGTACACCAGAGAGATGGGTCCCCTGTAGGAGGGCAATGTCGGGTTTTAGGGATTTGGCATAGCTAAAAAATTTCTGCTGTTTTGTGTAATGGGTGAGGCCATTTAAGTTCAGCGATATCACAGTGAGAGGCTTTCTTTATGCTGTGTCCCTCATACTGGCAGTATCAGGTACGGTGCCCGGGGGAGCAAGCAGGCCAGGACTTACTCGCAGCTAAGACAACCTTTCTTTGGTCGGGTCACAGGGGATACACCTAGGCAGCGGGTGAAGAATTAGGGTGGTTGCCATATTAGAGCCCTAAGCAGGGTGGAATGGTTGACGAAAATAATTTGTTATTAACTATGTGCAGGTAATCTCCTACACGGTGGATGATAAGTGGTGTATCATACAGACGTGCCTCAATAATGTGTCTTGGGTGAGGTGCAGCATTTGTGGAAACTGTTGTCTTTAAAGGGGAGTTAGAGTGTCCCTTGATTGAGATGATTTGCAGGCTTGGCAAGGCTTGGGAACTCCAGATCACGGTCTATGGAGCTCATAAAGCCACTGTCCTTCATCAGTGGGGTCCCTAATTGGCCTGTTTGTTTTGTCAAGGGCCAGTCATCCATGTGGCCAGCAGTGGGTCCAGGTCCATATCAGTTGGTGAAACCATGTCCAGAGAGCCTTCCAGTTGGTCTGGGTCATGGAACTACATTTTCTTGTTGTCGTGGGTGATCAGCGTTATCGCAGGATCCAGGGGTCCATAGCAAACTACAAGTTTGTCAGAGGTGAGGTGAAGGTGAAGAAATCTTTTGCAAGTGTTCTGAATTTTATGGGAGAAGTATTGCAAAATAAATATCTTGTGCCCCTCAGTCAGAAATGGTCATTCTTTCTCGCTGCATGAATAACCTGCTTTGCTTGCTGGTGATGAAGGAAGCATGCGATAATCTGCCTTGGTCCGCCGCCGAGTGATTGTTGGTGCTGCCGTACCATAAGAGCCCTTTAATACTCCAAAGGAGCGAGAAATTCCAGGTTGGTGATCATCAGTAGAAAACAGGCTAAAAAACCCATGATATCAACGTCCTCAATCATTTCTGGCACACCAGAGACCCGGAGGTTTTTCCTCTGGGACCGGTCTTTCAGTTCTGCAAGCTTGTTCTGGAGAAGCCAGTGATCTTGTTGTGGTCTCGTCAGAGACGGCCGCTCCTCATCACGCTGCCTCCCCGTCCTCACTGCCGTATCGTTCATTCATCTGCTGTGCTGTGCCCAATTTGATTGCTCATTTAATCATTTAGCTGCTTTGCTGCTTTGTGCTGCGCCCGATTTGTCCACTCATTTATTTACATAGCGCTCCTTATTTCAGCAGAGCAGAGTAGCGCTAGTCCATATCGGACTAATTAGCATACTAGCACAGCGCGCTGCAACGCTGAGCTTTATCTGAGGTGCCTCGCTTTAACTATTGTGCCTCCCTGTGCCCTAATAGTAACTTTTAGCGTGTGATTGCAAGTGTGTGCCCCGACTGCCATTTTGTATACTACCTTGTTGTTGTTTAGTCTCCCCTCCCCGGATATCCACCCCGCCTCCCAGCTGCTCCGCCCTCCCACAGTGCATCAGGCTCGGTCTGTCCACACGACCTCTGTGACCATCCTGACTCGTCAGAGACGGCCGCTCCTCATCACGCTGCCTCCCCGACCTCACTGCGGTATCGTTCATTCATCTGCTGTGCTGTGCCCAATTTGATTGCTCATTTAATCATTTAGCTGCTTTGCTGCTTTGTGCTGCGCCCGATTTGTCCACTCATTTATTTACATAGCGCTCCTTATTTCATCAGAGCAGAGTAGCGCTAGTCCATATCGGACTAATTAGCATACTAGCACAGCGCGCTGCAACGCTGAGCTTTATCTGAGGTGCCTCGCTTTAACTATTGTGCCTCCCTGTGCCCTAATAGTAACTTTTAGCGTGTGATTGCAAGTGTGTGCCCCGACTGCCATTTTGTATACTACCTTGTTGTTGTTTAGTCTCCCCTCCCCGGATATCCACCCCGCCTCCCAGCTGCTCCGCCCTCGCCCCCCCCCCCCTACTCCTCATATGACTGATGAACTTCCGCGCAGCGTTCACGCGCAGCGGTCGCGCCGAAGGTGCGCCAAAGGTAAGCCCGTCTACGCCCGTCCGCGCCTGGACCGCGCCCAGCGCCAAACCCCCTGGTTCCCGTAATGCCCAGCCCACTCGCATCACTTACGATGCCACCACCCTCCTAGCCTTTAACCCCGGCCGTTCCCTCAACTGCGTCCAAGCCGCTCCTGGACACACCCATGGACCCTTCTCTTGCAACTCCTGCAAGTTCGACGGCACCAAAACCAATTCCTCATCCACCAACACCATACAGAGACCTGACACCAACCACCTAAAATGTATCCTACTCAACACCCGCTCGGTCCACAGACACGCCATCGACCTTTGGAATCTACTAGACACCATCTCACCGGACGTCGCCTTCCTAACAGAAACATGGATGAATGCCTCTTCAGCCCCAGAAATCACCATTGCCATCCCGGAAGGATACAAGATCATCCATAAGGACCGCATCAAGCAAACAGGAGGAGGCATCACTATCGTCCACAAGAATTCCATCCACATCTCAACCAGCTCTGACGCCAACCTTGCCAGCGCCGAACACCTCCACTTCCAGATCCACACCGACCCCAAGACCACACTCAGAGGCACCTTCCTCTACCGGCCTCCAGGACCCCGTGCACAATTCTGTGACGACATCACTGACTTTATCACCCCACACGCCCTCCCCTCCGAGGACTACATTCTATTGGGAGACCTCAATTTTCACCTGGAAAAGAGCAATGACAGCAGCAGCACCACCCTTCTGGACAATCTCGCCAACCTCGGACTCAAACAACTTGTCACTACCCCCACCCACATTGCAGGTCACACACTCGACCCCATCTTCACCTCCAGCAAACATGTCTCATTCAGTCACACCACAGATCTTCATTGGACGGACCACAGCTGCGTTCACTTTATCTACAATAAGACCACAATCCACAACCATCCTCAACCCACCCTGCGAAGAAACTGGAACAAAATCACCATCGACCAGATTTCCTCATCGCTTCTTCTAAACCGGGGCACACTCCTCAAAACCCCACCAAGCAGCCATTAACCTCACCCAATGGCTATCCAACAGCGCCGACATCCTAGCACCGTTGAAAAAACGTCAAATCAAACTAGGCAGCAAAAACGCCTCCTGGTTCAACGATGATCTTAAGAAATCGAAAAAACTCTGTCGCTCCCTCGAGAAGACCTGGAAAAAAGACCCAAACACCAGCACCAAGGACGCCTTCAAAAACGCTACCCGCATACACCACCAACTAATCCGGTCTGCCAAGAAAGCCGCATTCAAAGACCGACTAGATAACAACGCCCAGAACAGCAAGGAATTATTCAACATCGTCAAAGAATTTACCAACCCATCAGCCAACTCCAACGACATCACCCCCTCCCAAGCCCTCTGCGACTCCCTAGCTTCCTTCTTCCACCACAAAATCGCAGACATCCACAACAGTTTCGACAACCGACCCGAAGACCAACCCACTCAACCTACTGCAGGACCTTCACCCCCCTTGAACATCCTTAACGACTGGAACCCAATCTCCACTGAGGACACCATCCGCCTGATGAACTCCATCCACTCAGGATCCCCAACTGACCCATGCCCTCACCACATCTTCAACAAAGCAGACTCCATCATAGCACCACACCTCCGAGATGTCATCAACTGCTCCCTCAACTCCGCCACCTTCCCGGAAAACTGGAAACACGCAGAACTCAGCGCCCTTCTGAAAAACCCCACAGCTGACCCCACCGAACTCAAAAACTACCGCCCCATCTCGCTTCTTCCATTCCCGGCCAAAGTCATCGAGAAAGCTGTCAACAACCAGCTCGCCACCTTCCTTGAAACCAACAAATCCCTCGACTCCTCACAGTCCGGCTTCCGAGCCAAACACAGCACTGAGACCGCACTTATCGCAGCAACAGACGACATTCGAACTTTACTGGACAATGGAGACACAGTCGCCCTCATCCTCCTTGACCTCTCCGCTGCCTTCAACACAGTCTGTCATAACACCCTTCTCCAGCGCCTCAGAAACGTCAGAATCCAAGGAAAAGCACTGGAATGGATCACCTCGTTCCTCACCGGAAGAACCCAGAGAGTCCGCCTCCCTCCATTCAAGTCAGAGGCCTCTGAAGTCATCTGCGGCGTACCACAAGGATCGTCACTCAGCCCCACCCTCTTCAACGTATACATGAGCCCCCTTGCGGCCATCGCTCGCCAACACAACCTCAACATCATCTCCTACGCTGACGACACTCAACTGATCCTCTCACTCACCAAAGACCCTAACACCGCCAAAACCAACTTACACGAAGGAATGAAAGAAGTAGCCGAGTGGATGAAGCACAGCCGTCTGAAACTGAACTCAGACAAAGCAGAAGTCCTCATCTTAGGCTCCTCCCCCTCCGCCTGGGATGACTCTTGGTGGCCAGAGGCCCTTGGAAAAGCACCCATCCCGACGGACCACGCACGGAACCTGGGCGTCATCCTGGACTCCTCACTCTCGATGACCAGACAAGTCAATGCCGTTTCATCATCTTGCTTCAACATTCTTCGCATGCTCAAAAAAACATTTCGCTGGATCCCCACCGAAACTAGAAAAACGGTCACCCACGCACTGGTCACGAGCCGCCTGGACTACGGAAACACCCTATACGCCGGTACCACCGCAAAACTCCAGAAAAAACTCCAGCGCATCCAGAATGCTTCAGCCAGGCTCATACTAGACATCCCGCGTAAAGAACACATCTCTGGTCATCTGAAAAACCTCCACTGGCTCCCCGTAAATAAGAGGATTACTTTCCGCCTCCTAACCCACGCACACAAAGCACTTTACGAACTTGGACCCGAATGCCTCAACACACGACTGTCCTTCTACACCCCCTCCCGTCAGCTACGATCCTCCAACCAAGCCCTTGCCACTGTACCTCGCATCAACAAAACCACCATGGGAGGTAGATCCTTCTCCTACCTGGCAGCTAAAACCTGGAACTCACTTCCCACTCTCCTTCGCCTTACTCAGAACCACCTAGCATTCAGAAAGCAACTTAAAACTTGGATATTCGACAAGTAATTCCCCACCCTTCCTCAAGCGCCTTGAGACCCTATGGGTATGTAGAGCGCTATATAAATGACTTGACTTGACTTGACTTGACTTGTTCCCAGTCAAAGGAGGCCACTAACTTCTCCTTCATGTGGTCCAATCGAGATTCAGTCATAAACACTCTGGCATTGAAGCAGGCTATATCCTGGTGGATACCTCACTGTCTGCTGAGGTCTTGGAAGTAGACACCTCTGAAAGGGAAGCACTAAGCTTGTGGAGAAGCGTGGCTCAATGGTCAGAGCGGCAGACCCTGATGCAGAGGTCTGGCCCGGGACCAGGGTTTAATTCCCGCCTCTGCGGCTCTTGGACTCAATCTCCCCCGACCTGATAATTCTCGCCTCGGTGCCTAGTCTAATCATGGGTCCCACTCTGTGACTCTGGGCAATAGCTTGCTTAATCTCCACAACGGCCCCAGCAGCGCTTGGATGCCTGGCTTCACCTTGGGGGTGCCCAGGAGTGGACATTTCACATGGAAAAGCCAGGAAGGGTTCCACAGTGGTATGAGTGCAGCACCGGGACGCCCCGTTGCGTGGGCAGCCATGCGCTTTACAAATACAACACATTTACATTTAGGCTGCCTAACATCCAAGGCTGAGTCAGATGACAGGTCTGTGTCCTTCCCAGGCTTAGTCAGCTTCCAGGCTACCACCTCTGTAAACAAAAGCTGTCTAGAAGTTGTCAACATGGTGGGTACTAGGCAAAGCAACGGGGATAGGGACCTGAAATCGTTGGTTCAGGATGGGGTACATGGTTTCTCCAGCAGGTAAACTGGCCCAGTGGTTCGTGGGGCCCCCTCACTGACATAGTAAGCGCAGGGAAATGCTGTGAGAATGTTAAGGAGCCGAGGTGCGACTCCTAGGTTTTGGGCCCTTAAACGCTTATAGGGCAAAAGTCAGAGCCAACAGGTCGCAATAAAAAGTCAGGGGGCGTGGCCCATGCAGGAGGTCAAATGTTTTAAACTGTGCAGTTTTAACCATGTTTTTGAAACCTGATGAGGCCTTTGTGCTAGGACTGAAGCCGGTCCCATTCACTCAGTGGTATGCAGCAGAGGCCGTAGTCTTAAAAAACTGGCGCTGTGGTATGTGCCCAGCTCGTTTGCACTGGGAGGCCAACTGTGGAGAGGCGATCCACACCCTGGCTGCTCCACAAGAGTGTGTCCCCTTCCTGTGCCCAGTTCGCCTGTGGCTCTGTGGGCCACGGACGACTCACATGATAATGGTCCAAATGTGCTGAGGAAGTCACAGATGATTCAGGGCTCCACAGGCCCTCGTCATCAGCCGTGCGCCTCACTTCGCTGTACCTATGATAAGAGGGGAGAAATGTTGTGGGAGGCATGTTTGTATGGCACCGGGTCACCAGGTGATGACTAACAGGCCCCAACATAAGTGCGAAGGATGCAGTTCCGTACACAGGCAGCTCAGCGAGCAAGTAACTGCTTTACATGACCAGAAGCTGTCCTGGGAGGGAAGCCCTTTGTTTCCAGGTAGGGACACCACCGACCACAAGGTAGGAGGTAGCCCTGTCGAAGAAGGCTGATATGAGCTCAACAGCAGTGCCGCCATGTTGTCCAGGCACCAAGCTCCACCCTCTCTATCTGTTTGTCCAATGGTGCATTTGGTGGTGTTGAGTTCTTGTGAATACCGGTTTGTGCAGAACTTAGTTATCACCCTCTATATTGTGGGACATGTGTGTCAGAAAGTGTTCTAAGATTTCAGTGAGATAGTCACGCAAGAGATCACTCTGTGGCTAGCAAGGTTCTTGTGGAAGGAGTAGGGAGGATATTTTTGAAATACCAAAATGTGATGGTATTGAAGTAGGCAATTCGTGTTTTGTAGATTTGTGCATATGATTTTGAAAATCAATGCATAGATATCAGAATAGTTGAGGAAATCGAATGAAGAATTGGAATGAGATGTGGTTTAAAGGTTTACCAAGATAGTGTGACTCTGGAGAAGTATGAAATTTGAGGTTGATTGAAGAAGAAAGTTTCAAGGAAAGTCTATCATAATTTCGGTTTTGTTGGAGATGGAAAGAATGAAGGTAGGTGTGTTCAGTACTTGAGATGGATGTAGAAGATATTGGCAAAATCTTCCAGAAATACATCCCGAGGGTTCAGATAAATTATTATACGTGTGTTGAGGAGAGGCAAGATTGGTGAAGTAATGATGGTTATGTGGATGTTGGTTCCTATAGGATGAGAGAGGTGCAGAATTTTGCAGCACATCAAAAGATAAACAGTACTTAAAGATTACATTTTCTTATTTTCCAACCAGGAATTAGATTGTTTCACTTTTAAATATCTAGACATTCATCCCATTCAAACCTACCTTATACCTTCCTTCCTCCTGATTCACATTATGTTACATGCTTCATTATCAAATGGATTGTGACAAGTGTTTGAAGTCTGAATCAATCAAAATGTTTACAAATTAGACAACTATCATATTTAGTTTCATATACATTTTACACAGTACTTAAAGTGTGGTATTTTGATTTAAGAGTAAGCTTCGAAGTATTTTGTTATTACGCGAGAACAACTGCAGCCAAACTAGATCGAGTGCCTATGAGCACCGTCTGTTTGCCACAAAATTCCCTTAATGCAGTGAAGCTGATTCACAAATGCATGTAAGAGTACTTAAAAGAGTCCACCTGTAGTACTCCTATGCGTACTCTTATATGCCACTGTGATTCAGGGCCTTCTTGCAGTTTTACTAATAGGGAATTATACATTTCTGGACAGATTCACAAAGGCATATAAGTGCATATAAAAAGTACTCCTCCAATTCTATTTCCTGAACTCATAAATAAATGTTTTTGTGAATTAGCCAATGTGTTTCACCTTAACTTCATGGTGCTCATATTACCATGTGAATTGCAAAAAACACAGTTGATGGACAGAATGTAGAACAATGTCATACATTCACCCCAGTACAAGGATCTGGGCCTAAATCCATCGTTTTTTTGCACTCCACACCACCCTGGGTTAGACACTGGCTATATGCAAATCAGCTCTGACCCTGTGCCTCATGGGAACAGTCCAGTCCGAACTACCAAGCCATGTCTTTCCCAGGCCGGAATCAAGCATCCATGGACCGGTTTCTGGCTATCAGCCTTCATCAGCCTGGATAGCTTGACTCCAGTGGTGTGGAGAGCCTGGGACTCACGTCTGAGCATACCCAGCCCACTCTGGGTGAAAATTGCAAAAAACACAGTTGATGGACAGAATGTAGAACAATGTCATACATTCACCCCAGTACAAGGATCTGGGCCTAAATCCATCGTTTTTTTGCACTCCACACCACCCTGGGTTAGACACTGGCTATATACAAATCAGCTCTGACCCTGTGCCTCATGGGAACAGTCCAGTCCGAACTACCAAGCCATGTCTTTCCCAGACCGGAATCAAGCATCCAAGGACCGGTTTCTGGCTATCAGCCTTCATCAGCCTGGATAGCTTGACTCCAGTGGTGTGGAGAGCCTGGGACTCACGTCTGAGCATACCCAGCCCACTCGGGGTGAAAATTGCAAAAAAAACAGTTGATGGACAGAATGTAGAACAATGTCATACATTCACCCCAGTACAAGGAACTGGGCCTAAATCCATCGTTTTTTGCACTCCACACCACCCTGGGTTAGACACTGGCTATATGCAAATCAGCTCTGACCCTGTGCCTCATGGGAACAGTCCAGTCCGAACTACCAAGCCATGTCTTTCCCAGACCGGAATCAAGCATCCAAGGACCGGTTTCTGGCTATCAGCCTTCATCAGCCTGAATAGCTTGACTCCAGTTGTGTGGAGAGCCTGGGACTCACGTCTGAGCATTCCCAGCCCACTCAGGGTGAAAATTGCAAAAAACACAGTTGATGGACAGAATGTAGAACAATGTCATACATTCACCCCAGTACAAGGATCTGGGCCTAAATCCATTGTTTTTTTGCACTCCACACGCCCTGGGTTAGACACTGGCTATATGCAAATCAGCTCTGACCCTGTGTCTCATTTTTTTTTTTTTAAATAGGTTTTTATTGCGGATTCTGAACAAAAATCTCAAATCAGGACAGGCAGTACACTTAGATCATCATTGAGTAACCAATCCAACTACAATAACATACACAGCCATTCAGCCCACAACCCGGAGGTCAGGCGGCGTGGGGTGTCTCACAGATGTTGATACGCCAGTGTGCCCGCCCTGTATAAATAGTCAGATATCTACGATACACAGTTTCCGCTTTTAATCCCCCTAACAACAACTCCCCTTACAACCCATTCACAACGAGATAGTTCCAGGACCAGCCCTGGCGCCGGAACCAATGTGATGGCAACCTATCATATATGGTAATGGTGACCAGCCATAGGACACAGTTCGTGCGCCTCCCTGTCCTCTAGGGATAGTCTTCTAGGGACCCTAATCTGCAACCTACCACTAGATCCCAGCACCTAAACACCTTATGGCCCGCATGGTGATCCCAACTACCCCGAGGTGAGTGTGTCTTGCCCTCCCCCCCTTGCCCAGCTGCTGCTAGTGCGAGTGTACATAAATTACAGTAAAACCAGATCACGACATCGCTCAGTAGAATCTACCGTATAGTAATGCTTCATGCAGTCCTTTCCAATTAGTGCTCACCAACATCAGCCTCGCCTCCTACCACATAGTCGCGCAGCGCCTGCACTATCAGTTCCCACGCTCTCGCCACATCCATGCATTTATCAGTGGCACTCCTGGTAGCCTGCCGCAGTCTGATGACACTCTCACAGCCCGCCCATTTCAACAGCTCATGCATCCACCGCTTCAACGATGGTCCCTCTTTAGACTTCCAGTGCCAGGTAATCTCCCTCTGGGCCAGCATAAGGCCCAGATCGATAAATTTGTTAGTGATTTTCGTCCGCTTTGTATGAGGGAACCACAGTAGCAAGCATGCAGCCATATCAAAATCCACCTCCCTGTCTGTAACTGCGTTCAGGAGGTCTCCCACGTCATGCCAGTATGACCCTAGTCCCGGGCACCCCCACAGCAAATGATCTAAGTCCGCCTCAGGCGCCAAACATCTCGGGCATACGGCGTCCCGTACCCGAAAATATCTCGCTATCCTCTCCGGGGTCAGGTAAGCCCTATGAACAATGAAAAAATGTATCTGTTGGAATCGGGCATTCCTCGTTCCCTTCCAGGTTCGCTCCAAAACATGGCCCCAGACTACATCCGGAATGGGCCTACCTATACTAGCTTCCCAATTTGCCTTCAGTGCCCCCAGCGGGGCCAGACCCTCGTGCTGTAGTCTATTATGGAGGCAGGTAACCGCCTTGGTAGTGCCTGCAGCCATAACCACGTATTGGCACACCATAGTCGTCTCCGGTTCCACCAGCCCCCCTTTCCAGTGTTTTTGCATTGCCACGATCACTGCCGCATGCAACAGGAAATCCCCGTCTGGCAGACCAAACCTGTCCTGTACCTCCCGGAACGGGGCCAGTGTCCCCTCGATGTATAGATCTCCAACTACCTGCAGCCCTAGTTCCTCCCAGTCCGATAGCGGGGACCAGTCGCCCCCATGCGGCAGCGCGGTCAGCATCCCTAGCGGAATCTCCGGCGCGTACGCTCGGGAGATATCCGCTCTCTTCAGGCTCCTGTTCCAGCAGAGTCTGAGCGTCTTTTCTTCCAGCGTTAGGTCCCGCACCTCCAGCTTCTGTTGCATGATAATGTACGATAAGACATGCCGTTGGATACCCTGCCCCCTAGTAATGTCCGGACCTCTGAATTCCCTGGCCACATGTTGCGTCAGTACCTGCAGTTGGGCTGCCAGATAGTACAGCTCAAAATCCGGCACCGCCATCCCCCCCTCTAGCTTGGGCCTAGTCAGGGTCGTCAACGCTACTCTGCGCCGTTTCTGCCCCCACAGGAATCCGGACACCAGCATCTGCAGGTCCGCAAACATGCGCCGCGGGATCCACACCGATATAGTCCTAAAGTAGTAAAGTAGCCTCGGGAGTGCCACCATTTTCAAGAGCGCTACACGGCCCAGCACCGACAAGGGGAGAGAGGCCCAGAAGTTCACAGAACCCCTCAACGCGCGCACGCAGCGCCCCACGTTACCTTCCAATAGGTTCGTGGCCTCATGGTAGATACGAACACCCAGATATGTGAAGCTGGAGGGCTCCCAGACCACACCCAGCCCAAGGGGGGGCTGCGCGTGCCCTCCCGGAGTGGAAACACACAGGTCTTGGACCAGTTTACTTTAAGGCCTGACACTTCACCAAATCGTGAGAGCATGGCTACAGCTCCCTCTAGCGCTTGTCCGGGGTCGGCCAAGTACAGTAATAGATCGTCCGCGTACAGTGATATATAGTGCGCCCTCGCCCTTTGCGTCACCCCCCGAAAGTGCACGCCCGTCCTTGCCAGTGCTGCTAAAGGTTCCATGGACAGTGCAAATAGCAGAGGAGAGAGCGAGCATCCCTGCCTCGTCCCCCTACGCACCGGGTAAGCTGAAGAGATCGAGGATCCCAGACGCACCCTGGCCGTGGCCGAGGAGTACAGTACCCTCGTCCATCGCCGGAATCCCTCTCCCAGGCCAAATTTCGCCAGTACCTCATCTAGGTATTTCCACTCAAGGCTATCGAAAGCCTTTTCAATGTCGACAGACAACACCACCGGATCATGCGGCGAGTCCCTAGCATCATCCAATATCTGTAGTAAGCGGCGCACATTCATAGACGTGTTCCTGGTAGGGATAAACCCTGCCTGGTCGACATGCACCAACCTGGTCATAAGCGGCAGGAGTCTGGCGGCCAAGATACGACTCAGGATCTTGTAGTCCACCGTCAGCATGGATAAGGGTCGATAGGACGTTACATCCAGCGCCTCCCTTCCCGGCTTCAGCAACGGAACCACCAGCGCCTCTCTCATCGTTTCGGGTAGACATCCCTGCTGTCCCGCTTCCGAGTACACTACCAACAGCCTAGGTGCCAAAATGTCAACAAATTTCCCATAGAATTCTATGGGCAACCCATCGACGCCCGGCGTTTTGTTTTTGGCCATCTGTTTGATGGCCAGTCTAATCTCCGCCAGCGTTATGGGCCCCCCTATATCCTCTGCATCCTCCGCCTCTAATACCGGCAAAGCAATAGAGTCCAGATACGCACGTATTCCAGGCGCGTCTACCGTTAGTTGGCACTCGTAGAGATCAGTGTAATAGGACGCGAAGCGCGATAAGACCACCGTCTGCGAGTAAGCTACGTCCCCCGTTTCCGTTCGTATGCTCATTACTGGGCACCCCCGAGGTTCTGGATCAGCGAGCCTGGCAAGGAGCGTACCCACCTTGTCCCTCTCCGCATGCACCTTGACCATATATAGCTTATAATCGTAGCACCGCAGCCGCTCAGTCTCCCTCGCAACCAATTCCTTGGCCTCAAGCAATCGCTCCTGCAATTCCGGTCGTTCCGGTCTACGTTGCTCTAATCCCCGTAGCACATTCTCAGCCTTCGCCAGGTCAGTCAAAAGCGAAGTCCGCACATTGGCAAACCTGCCCATGCACACTCCCCTCACCACCACTTTCATCGCATCCCATTCCACCAGTCTCGTCGCCGCTGTGCCCTCATTCTCCCTGAAGTAGTGTTCTATGCCCTGGCAGACGGCATCGCTAAACACCGGATCCTCCAGCGTGTGGGGCTGTAGCCTCCACGTGGGAATCGCCGATCTCACCTGTTGCCAATGTATCGATATCAGTAAGGGGTTATGATCCGAAATTGTCCTAGTTAAGTATTCCGTGTGTCTAACCAATGCGGCCAGGCGATCACTACAGAGTATAGAGTCTATCCTCACATGTAATGCATGTAACGCTGAAAAAAAGGAATAGTCTCTCATTGAAGGGTGTTGTTCTCTCCACACATCTAGTAACCCCCAACTGTCCTGCCACTCCTTCCTCTGGGTAGCTAGCCTGCGCACTGTCGAATCGGTCAATGGTGGATGGGATCTATCCAGGTCCACATTAGTTATCGAATTAAAGTCCCCACCCAAAATGACGGGGCCCACCAGGTAATGCGCCAATGAGCCCGACAATTTATCAAAAAATAAGGCCTGTTCCGTATTAGGGGCGTACACACTACACAGGGTCACTTCTCGACCATAGAGCCTCCCTTCCACTACCACATATCTGCCCTCCGGGTACACCCGCTTAGAGATGACCTGGAACGGTATCCCAGCTCTAACCCAAATTAACACACCTCTGGCAAATGCTGAGTACGTGGTCCCAAACACCTGCCCTCGCCACCTCCTCTGCAGTGCAGCGCATTCTGCTTCAGTCAAGTGGGTCTCCTGCAGCATCGCAATCTGAGCTCCACGCCGCACTAAGTGGGCATGCACCTTGTGACGTCTCACCATCGTCCTGAGACCACGGACATTCCATGAAATGCATTTTAAATCAGGTAACGTCCCCATAGCAGTCTCTTCGGTACAAAAGCAGCACTAGCCCAACACCCCTCACACCGCAGCAGCCGGATCCCCTAACTCCAACACCCAACAAAACCCCCCAAACCCCTCTCCCCAGGACAGGACTTAATAACCCAGCTTCAGCCCCGTTCCAAACTCGCAACATAACACACAACACGCTACTCTGTGGACTCTACCACAGAAGGCCTTAAGGGCCACTAGAGGGTGGTTCAGCGCCTGACCCAGAAGCAGCGGAGCCCCCACCCCACACCTTAGGTCCCATAGTGTGGCCTCAATCCCACTCCTGAGTGTTCACTGAGCGATCAGAGTGGCCATGCCCACATAAGAGTCACAATCGGGCAATGCCCCTGTACCTCACTCATTGAAAAGTTCATCCGATGTCTGTGGAGTGACCTCCGGACCCCTCGTGCTCTCCACTTCCGATTCATCTCCTCCCGTTTTCACTCCATCGTCGTCGGAACCAGTACCCTCCGACGTCCTCTCCTGTTGCGATCCCGTGATGATCGCGGTTGCCGCCAGCGCCCCCTTCCTGTCCGCTTCCATCTGGGCTTTCTGCATCGCCATCTTAAGTCTATTCCGTTTTCGAATGCGCTGAGATTTTCTGATCCGAGGGGGTTGCTGCGCAGGCCTATCACTTTTGCCAGCGCGGTCAGTCCCAACACGGTAGCGCTCAAGCCACGACCACGCCTCGTCCGGAGTCAGAAAGAAGTGGGTTGTGCCATCCAGGATCACTCTCAGCTTGGCCGGGAAAAGCAACGAGTACTGGATCCCTTCATCCCTCAACTCCTTCTTCACCGGCAAGAAGGACGCCCGGCTCCTCTGGACTTCCTGAGTGTAGTCCGGGAAGATCGTAACCTTACTGTTTTCCACTTGAAATGGGCCCTGCGAGCGTGCCCTCTGTATCAGGAGGTCCCGATCCTTATAGTGCAGCAACTTTATCACCATTGGTCTGGGAGGACTACCCAGCTGAGGCGGACGAGCCGGGACCCTGTGCGCCCGCTCCAGGGAGAAGAAGGAAGAGAGGCCCTCCGGCGCCACCACCGTGGTAAACCAGTTCTCCATATAGGCCACAGCATCCTCCCCTTCAATTTTCTCCGGAAGGCCTACAACTCGCACATTATTCCTCCTATTACGACTTTCGGCGTCCTCCGCTCGTCTTTCTAGGGTCTCCAATCCGCGTAGGACATCAACCAGTTTGTGTTCAGCAGTGACCACTGCCGGCTTCAACTCCTGCAGTAGCTGTTCATTGTTCTTCACCTTGTCAGCGAGCTTCGTATGGTCCGCTTTGAGAAGTCCCAGCCCCGTGGCAACCTGCGCAATATCCTGATGTAGGGATTCTTTTGTCGCAGTGATCGCGTCCAAGATACTGTCCAACCGATCATGCAGCCGCTGTTCCTGAGTCGTCGCGCCAAATGGACCAGGCGCTCCGCCATCTTGTGACCGTGCAAGCACTTCGGGCGTTCCACCAGTAGCGGCCATCTTAGTCCCCACAGCACCGCTCCGAAGTCGTCACCAAACCGAGCGCCCTCCCCCGTCGTGTGGCCAGCCGGTCACCAGTGCTACCCAGCTCTTGAAGCCAAAGTTCCTCGTGGGTCCGCCAGACCAACGCACCACCAGTACACGTGGCAGGGTGCAGCCCACAGCCAGGGCCTCAACAAAGATACTCCAAACGCCAAGGGGACGTGCAGGGCAAACGCAGTCCAATAGTGGGGGTGCCCAATCTGCAGGCGGCGACCCGCCCCAGGCCGGACCTCCCACCCCACACAACCTGCAGGCGTGCCCGGCGCAGGTCCACAGTGGGCTGCACCGCTATGCAGCAAGGGACACCCCCTGTTCTCCGTACTCCACGGGCAGCAGTAATGCCTCTCAGCAGGCTATTGTCGCCCTTCCGCCTCGCCAACAGACAGCAGAGTCCCAAGGGGAGCGTGTGACCGGCTCCCCCGCATAACCGCACCGTGCTCTCCTCTGGGCTGCAGGACCGCCCCCTCCGCTCATACAATCCCGGGGGTCTGCTGGGGGGCCCCTATCACAGGTCTCCGCCGCGGCCGCCGCCACCCTCGCCAAGCTCTCCGGGCTCCGGGGGCGCCGCACGTCACCCGTACAGTAGTGCAGGGAGGCGGGGGAGGGGCTCCGTGCTCGCCCGGCTCCCGGCCGGCAGCAACCACTCGGCCGCCCCAATTAGTGCTGGAGCAGTCCGCCGGCTCACCTCCGCTCTGTCCCTGCTCCGCACTCTGTCCACCAGCCTGCCTCCGTCCGAAGCCCCGTTACACCCGGCCTGAGCTCCGTCAGTGCCTCGGAGCCGCCATCTTCCTTTGTTGCGGCGCAGCTCCGTCGGGACTCGGGACCTGCTAGGAATGCAGCGTCCAGGCACCCACCAGGTCGCGATCGGGGTCCCTCGGTCTCGCTACACCCAGGGCAGCGAAGTGTACCACTCAGGGGGTACTGTTCCCGGTGTCTTCAGGAGTTATTGCGGGACCTGGTGCGGAGCCGATCGCTCACGCCGCCATCACGGGCAGCGTCCAAGCCACGCCCCCCTGACCCTGTGTCTCATGGGAACAGTCCAGTCCGAACTACCAAGCCATATCTTTCCCAGACCGGAATCAAGCATCCAAGGACCGGTTTCTGGCTATCAGCCTTCATCAGCCTGAATAGCTTGACTCCAGTGGTGTGGAGAGCCTGGGACTCACGTCTGAGCATACCCAGCCCACTCGGGGTGAAAATTGCAAAAAACACAGTTGATGGACCTTGGATGCTTGATTCCGGTCTGGGAAAGACATGGCTTGGTAGTTCGGACTGGACTGTTCCCATGAGGCACAGGGTCAGAGCTGATTTGCATATAGCCAGTGTCTAACCCAGGGTGGTGTGGAGTGCAAAAAAACGATGGATTTAGGCCCAGATCCTTGTACTGGGGTGAATGTATGACATTGTTCTACATTCTGTCCATCAACTGTGTTTTTTGCAATTTTCACCCCGAGTGGGCTGGGTATGCTCAGACGTGAGTCCCAGGCTCTCCACACCACTGGAGTCAAGCTATTCAGGCTGATGAAGGCTGATAGCCAGAAACCGGTCCTTGGATGCTTGATTCCGGTCTGGGAAAGACATGGCTTGGTAGTTCGGACTGGACTGTTCCCATGAGGCACAGGGTCAGAGCTGATTTGCATATAGCCAGTGTCTAACCCAGGGTGGTGTGGAGTGCAAAAAAACGATGGATTTAGGCCCAGATCCTTGTACTGGGGTGAATGTATGACATTGTTCTGTATTCTGTCCATCAACTGTGTTTTTTGCAATTTTCACCCCGAGTGGGCTGGGTATGCTCAGACGTGAGTCCCAGGCTCTCCACACCACTGGAGTCAAGCTATCCAGGCTGATGAAGGCTAATAGCCAGAAACCGGTCCTTGGATGCTTGATTCCGGTCTGGGAAAGACATGGCTTGGTAGTTCGGACTGGACTTTTCCCATGAGGCACAGGGTCAGAGCTGATTTGCATATAGCCAGTGTCTAACCCAGGGTGGTGTGGAGTGCAAAAAAACGATGGATTTAGGCCCAGATCCTTGTACTGGGGTGAATGTATGACATTGTTCTACATTCTGTCCATCAACTGTGTTTTTTGCATATTACCATGTGAAGCATGTAGGCCAAAATCCAATTAACAATGCACTATGGAGGGCTCTAGATAATGATACACACTCTGCCTATACTAAGTACATACCATCATCTCTAAAACTCACAAAAACGACAAACCTTTGGCAATTGAATCTTCCAATCTCTTCCTTTCAGTTAACGCTAAAGAAGGTAGCTATGAAGAATTCATTAATGGAGAACAAAACAAGCTTGAATAAGAGACCCCATGCATGGATGGTTTTGCAATCATACACCAAACTACAACTGGCGATTTATCTAGGTCATACATATGCCTTGTATTTAAAAACAAAGAGGCCTATTAGGATGGCGACCCTAGTGGTGTTGGGACCAGCCGCTAGTGGTGCAGCGGTTCCACACTGGCAATTAGGATGCCACCACCACAGTGGCGGTGGCATCCCCTATGCACATCACATTGGTGCTGTGTGCACCTCCCGCCACAATACAGTGGCTGCATACTGTGCATTTGCATGCACAACGTGGCAGGCACCGCGCGGTGCCTGCCACGTTGCGCATGCAAATACAGGGGGATGGGGGGTACCATGAGTACCCCCCATGTGCCCCCAACATCCTGGGGGCCCGCAACAATCCCCCAACTGCAAAATCTGCATACCTTTCTGTGGTGGCAACAGCGCCATGGAAAGGCTGAATCCCGCATTCATCATAACATGGATGGCGGTGTCTAGCAAACACCGCCACAATATCAGGCCCCTTTTCCGCCCGGTCACCTCTGTGACCGGCGGAAAACCGGTGGACGGTGTTTCTGTCCGCGGGGGTCCCTCTCGCCATCCTAATATGGCGGGGGGAAATGGATGGCGGGCAGAGGTTATTGTTGGGCAGATCGCCACCGCCATGCGGGCGGTGGTGATCCGTCCGACATCCTATTAGACCCCAAAGTTCTTAGCACTATGTCTTGACCCGCTTCCATCAAACGCCGATAAAACAAGCTGGCAATATAAAGGCCCGAAAGCATGCAGTCTTTGTGGAGCATTAAAGCAGAATCTACTACACTTAATTTGTGTCTGCCTCAATCTAAAGCCATATCACCTTTGTTTTCTGAAAATACATTTTAATATAAGTAGCGTTCTCACTTGCAGAGAAACAATATTGAAATGCCTTGATCCAAAAGATCCACAGCTAAATTGTAATCTGTTAAAATTTCTAGCCTTGTATGAAAAACTAGTAAACTCCAGCCTAAAGGAAGTTACAGATTAGCATATTGGAGGGCATATACTCCACAATGGCTCTATACCAGTTTTAAACCCATATTATGATGCTTTATTAATATTTTACACAGGACTATGAATTGAGACTGTATCTCTCAAAAAAGGCTACGCTGGTATGATTTTTACTCCTTTCCCTGTTACCCTCAATCAAGGATCTTTGAATTAACTGATGTTTTAACAAAAGAAAAAAAATGTTTTGTACAATTCTTTTAATCCTTGTTTAAACTAAGTACATTGTTGTGGTTTTAATTAACTAAAACAATAAAGTATTTTTTGAAGGCATGTAGGCCTGGCCCGTCAAACAGCGGTCAGGCCTGTATACACTCACATTACACCTCTGAATTTCGGGCAAATGTGATAACCTTCGCACTCGCCCCCACCTCCCCTCTTTGTACCATTCACCATACTGCATTCCCATTATGCCAACTAAATAAACCAATATACACTTCTGTCTTTTTGTGGTCATTTGTTGGCCACACTTTTTTAGTTTGGAATACAGTGACAATATACATAACTTTTGCATTTTGCTGTTTATTCTCTTTTTGACCTTGCCGGTCGTTTTTCCTTTTGGTGGGTTGGATTTGGGCTCCCCTTGTGCAGACGGGAGGGAAGGCTTCTGTCCCGGGAGTTAGGCCATGACTTGCTACCTTTCCGGTTCTGGTTGTGCCCTGCCATCTGGCAGGATGGGCTTCGAGCGCCGTCTCCGTTTTTGCTACCCCCCCTTTTTACGTAATCCGCCTCACCCAGCCGTGAGGTATCCGAAGGGGAGTGGTCTTACACTCTGCCCTTTGGCCAGCTCTCCCAGCCATGAGGCAACCCAAGGTTAGTGGTCCCGTCTTGGCACACCACCCTCTGGTGTACCTTGTTACCAACCCTTATCCGTGTAGTTCTCTGCCACGCTTGCCCCTATGCCTCAGCCTGCGACATTGCTGTTCCTTTGGTGTGGGTGGGTGGGAAAATTCCTCTCCAGGTGCTGCTTCCCCTGCTCCGGCCCTGGGTATGGAGCTCACCTGGGGGAGCAGGCCTTATATCCCCCCACTCCTTTGTTTCCTAGCCTGCCTGCTGGCTAGGCCCCTTATTGGGGGATTAGTACCACACTTCCCCCCTATTGGCCCCGGCGGTCCCCATGTGGGGGGAAGTGGCGAGCCTGGGCTGTTTTCGCGCCCAAGCTGTTTGCGCCCCAAAAAACTGGCTCGCTGACTTGTTCCTGGGGGTGGAGGGGGGCCTGGCGACCGTTATTGCGCGGCTCTCGAGACCCCACTTCGTGGACGCAGCTTCTGCGACATGAGCTGCTATAAATATACTTCATTGGTCTGCAGGGCATGTTATTTTCGAATCAAAGAACAGATAACCAGTGTATGTATAGCAAGTTATGGAAAGGGTGTTGATACAGTGTTAATTAAGAGAAAATGTGCACGTTTTGCCTTTGCTGCAATAGCACATTTTCACCCATTGGGACCCAATAAACTTTACTAAGGCAGTGCTGTTCTGAGTTAGTTGTTCTGATTGCAGCTTTGCTTTAAAAGTTGAATTCTTGCCTGTTCTTCTCTAAATTGCTGCAAGACGTTGTTCTAACTTAGCCAAGTCATTGCTAAACCTAAAAGGCACAGCAGGTCCCCCAACTGACAGATCCAATTTACATTTTGATAAAGCTACCTTCAGTAGCAACCCTGAGGAAACTTGGTGAATAAAAAACAGCTCATTCAGAATTCAAATGTGCATACCTTAGGCAGATTGCAAATATCCCAGTACTTCCCTAGACAATGAGGTGTGAACATGCTTCACTGAATTCCGTTGCTAACAAAGTCACACCGGAAAAGCAAATTAATCTACCGCTCCCGTAAGAGGATTGTGTACCTTTGCTGCTGCCTGAAGAAACTGGCACTTTTACAATTTAAAGTTATAAGTTTATTAAGGTGAAAAAAGCACAGTAATACATAATCGGATTGGTCTTTTCAAGTAACATAATTTAATGCAGGTTGTAAAATGCAACTGGATTTGCAATTACATTTATTAGAAAAATGTTCTGGGCATGTCTTACTGTTCGGAAAGTTGCACATTTCTACCAGTATATCAGGGAGACCCGTAGATTTTGAAATTTTATCAGGGTGCCCGAATCTCCCTTTATGATTTAAGAAAATATGATTCAATTCTTGTAACGATCAGAGTTCCCTAATATTCAGTACAGATTTACGGTGTGTGAGAGATGATTTACAACACTGGTGCAAAACTTTCTAACATTTCATGTAAAAATCTCAGTAGCCACGCTGCGTTGCGTGGAAGGGAGTGAGCAGCAAGTGCCATACCTACTAAGATACGGTGCTGTTTCTCTCTCCTTGTGCTGTTGCTCTGTTGTCACCACAGACCAATCATACAGCCTTAGGCCATAATACAAGAGCTTGGGCACTCTCTCAAGAATATGTTTCGCACTGGAAAAGAACCCATTCAGTACAAAAACTATCCATGTAAAGAAGGAACAACGTGGAGACTTTTAAAACTTGCTCCACTGTTACGCCTTCTTAAAACTTACACCACTGTTATGCCTGTCTCAGGCAAACATTTTTGGCATAAATCCTTAGTTACTAATATTATTGTGTCAAAACTCATAGGTGGATGTACGGAAATCCCACCCATAATACCCCTTGATGCATAGTTGGGGGATAGCATTATTTTGCATTCCTTTAGGCAACCTTTCATTGCAAATCATGATTTGATTGGAAAGCATATCCCAACACATCACATTGTGCTGGGTTTGAGTTTGTGATGCAAACTCGGTACCAACTGTTATTAACTCTGCCCCTCAGTTCTTAACATGTTAACAGTTCTTAACATGGCTTTGAAAGGCAATGTGAGGAATCAACATAGTAACTGATTATCCCTGCATCAATTGGGGGATAATTCCAAATAGGTAGAGGGATATAAACATTGCAGTCTGTAAAGTGTGCATTTTATCACAGTGCATTAGAAAGTTTACATTTGGTTTCCCAAAAATTCTTATAGAGGTCTGAATCTGTATAAGCGCTGTTTGCCATTCAGAGGAACCGGGGGGCATATTATCAAGGGATTTATCTCCGCTTTTTTGGCTTTAAAAGCCAAGAAAGCGGAGATAAAATTATTTCCCTATTACCTAGCTGTCGCTAACACCAGTTAGCGACAGCTAGTAGGAGATAGCGACCATCTTGGGCCCCGCTTTGCATGTCAGAAAAATGTATCACTAATGACATGCAAAGTGGGCGTGCCAAGATGTTAGCGACTGGAAACAGTTAGCATGCTAGCCATTCCAGATCAATCAGCAAAAAGTGTTTAGCTAATCTTCAAATAGAACAGGAAGGAGGCCAGGTCCACAAAGTGATGTAACATATGAAATGATTGAATGGTAGCGGGCCCAAGAATAAAAGTACAGCAACCAACAAGAATGGAAGTGGCCCTCCAATGAAAGTAGCTGCTTGTCCAGTTAAGATTGCCTCTCCAGAGGACCACCAGGCCCAGTGTTTGAAATTCTTAGAAGGTGGCATACCAAATGATATGGTCAGGGCCTGACCACAAAAGAGGCAAAGCAAGGGAATAGCCAGGACAATAAAATAACCCTCACTTTGAGTCCTATGATATTGAATGAAGGATAAAGGCAAGCAATCTAAAATTTCTCCATGAAAAGCAAAGTATATGTGTCATCCTGTGACAATTTGCAAGAAGAAGTGCAAAATCATGCATTTTACAGACTGACTTTAGAGGGATTCGGTCATAAACTACATTTACCTTAATTGACTTTTTTCTTTCATTTTTTTCTTCTTTCTTTCGCTTGTTTCTTCTTTCGTTCTGTCCTTTTTTATCCAGCTTCCATGCTTTCTATTATTCTTTCTTTACTATTTAGCATTCTCCTTGAATTCCTCTTTCCAGCTTTCTATTCATGTGCTCATCTTCTTTTGTTCCATTGCTTATTGTTTCTATCTTTCTGTCCTTCTTTATATTACTATTGAATTTTCTTTCCTTCTTTGAAGCCTTCTTCCAATTCATTATTTTCGTATCATCCTCTTGTCCTTTCTTGTCCCCTTCATTCTTTCCTTCTTTTTATATTCATTCCATTTGTTAATTCTTTCTCTTCTTTCCTTCCTTCAGCCTTCCTTCCGTCCCCTATTTCTTCTTTTCATTATTTCATAATATTTTTCAGCTCTCCTGATTTCTTTCCTTCTTCCTATTTTTCATTGCATTTGTTCTGTCAGTCTTTTCTTCTTGCTGCACTTCTTTGCATTCTTCATTTGGTTTCTTTTTTCCCTCCTTCATTCTTTTCTCTTTCGTTCCATGTCTTTCTTTATTTCCATTTTTATTTTGTGCCTTTTCCCATCATGCTTCCTTTCTGCTTTCCATCTTTCTCTCCTTATTCTATTGCCTCTCCTTCATTCGCACTCCCTCCATCCATTTGCCTCTCACTTAATTTTTTCTTTACCATTTAAATACTTTCTCTCTGCCACCTTTTTGGCTTATTTGACACCATTTAGCCTCATTTGACACCATTTTGCTTCCATCCCACAGTTATGTAATGGTAATAATTCTTACAGTACTGCGAGCCACATATCAAAGTTAGGAAAGGCCATACAACTATTTACACTTCCCCAGTAGCACCCATGGCTAAACTGATATAGCAGGTGCTTCACCATGCCCTTGAAGTCGCATAGCAAAGGCAGGTGATATTGAAGATGATCCACCGGCCCCAAGGGTGAAACAAGCAACCACAACCGGGCAGAAGAACTCACATAAGACACAGGATAAGAGGCGATCACACCCATGCCCAGCAAATGAAGAAGCCAGGGAACCCAGACATGCCACAGCCTTGGGGAAGAAACACCAAAAAAACAGTAATAAAAAAATAAAATATTGAAGTCAGAAGTCCAAAAGGAAGCTCTCACAATGAGAAGAGCATGACCCGGCAGAGCTGAGAAAAGATTTTGGCAGAGATGAAATGGGAAACAAAAGGCAACAGAAGCCTCAGCAGGAGATGATCAAGTTCACCAAGCTAATGGGAGATCCGTGACAGACGAACAGAACCAAAAAGGACAATGCTACATATGGCCCAAGAAATGCAAAGTACTAAGCAGTCGAAAATGAACTTGTGTCCAGAAGGGCAAGTACAGAACACAGCAGAATACACCTCTGTCAGCAGAGCGAACAGGCGTGCAGCCCCGCCCCACACAGAACCAAAAACAGAACCATGACTAGCAATCCACTTCAAGCCCCAAAGCTCCACACAGGCTGTGAGGGAGTGTGAACCAACTAATGCATGGTAACCCACCAGTGACAAAGAGGCAAGGGATATGAGGGGAAAGGGAATACCCAATATGCTACAAGATATGATATCACAGGAGAAAGTGTTACAATTCCACATTACCCAGCAAAGCAACAAAATACAAATACATAAGAAACATGCAAGGAAAGGCACATAGACAAGGCTTGTGACCATTCTTTACCACACATATGAAGAGAAAAATGCCTCCAATAATTGTTTTTGTGCAGGTGTTCCTTCCTGCACAAAACCAATCCTGCTGACAACACAGACACCCTTAGGGTGCCTCCTTTGGCGCTAGGCATCATATTCTGCCATTCGTGGCTGGCATCTACTGAGGGGGATGGGGGCAGGCAAATGGGTGGGTGCACGTGCGGGCAAACAAAAAAAGGAAAGAAAAAAAATGAAAACACTTATGGGAACCGGACAAACAACGTCCTCCTCACTCTGACCTTTTCTGCTAGGACTACAGTGCAGACCCCAGCAAATTACCTTGACCAATCCTACCCTGCGCATGTGCTGGTAACCAGCTATTGAGCAGTAGCCTAATTGGTGGGAGCAGCCTCACTCCGCGCTTCCCAGCGCTCTGGAGGCCTATACTTGCTCTCAGCCTAGCTGTCTTAAGACAGCTGGGTTGCGAGGTTTCAAGTGCCCAAGTTTGGCTGGCAGTCACAAGACAGCTGGCCATAGAGACATGCACACTTTAAACAGTGTAAAGGAAGCCCTCTGCCCACCACTCCTCCCTGCTGTCACTTAGCAGGCCCGCCCCATCCTGACACGTGGTTTCGTATGAGACGATGAAAAATATAACGGCAGTGAATTACCGTTTTATTTTTCATGTCTGGGGCTTTGGAGATCACTTAAGTGGGGCAACGGTCCTCAGCTCCTACGGAGGAGCAGCGCCTGCATTCTGAGCCAATGCAGAGAAAAGACAGGAATGCATCGTATAATTTGTGATGGATCACTGAAAGAATATCGACTGAAAGAATATCGACTACCCAAAATATCGTTGAGAAAATATCGACAGTCAAAATATCGAGTTTCTATCTACAAACAGGTAAGTACAAAAATATCGAGTACAAAATATCGTTTACAAAAATATCGTTGTAAAAAATATCGACTTTACTAAAAACAATGTTTAATTACATTAATATAAAAAATTAATTACTAAAATATAATTAACAATACTTAAAATAACTTTTAATAATTAAATAATTAATGAAAGTAAAAAAATATTTTTTTTTCATCATATTTCTTAAAACATATATATATAGTAACAAAATTTAATTAAATAATAGGCAATATTGTATATGTACCCCAAAAACCCAAAACTGACCCTGAACCCTAAAAATACCCCTTTACCCAAAAACTGAAAACTGACCCTGAACCCTAAAAATACCCCTTTACCCAAAAACTGAAAACTGACCCTGAACCCTAAAAATACCCCTTTACCCAAAAACTGAAAACTGACCCTGAACCCTAAAAATACCCCTTTGCCCAAAAACTGAAAACTGACCCTGAACCCTAAAAATACCCCTTTACCCAAAAACTGAAAACTGACCCTGAACCCTAAAAATACCCCTTTGCCCAAAAACTGAAAACTGACCCTGAACCCTAAAAATACCCCTTTGCCCAAAAACTGAAAACTGGCCCTGAACCCTAAAAATACCCCTTTACCCAAAAACTTAAAACTGACCCTGAACCCTAAAAATACCCCTTTACCCAAAAACTGAAAACTGACCCTGAACCCTAAAAATACCCCTTTGCCCAAAAACTGAAAACTGACCCTGAACCCTAAAAATACCCCTTTGCCCAAAAACTGAAAACTGACCCTGAACCCTAAAAATACCCCTTTACCCAAAAACTTAAAACTGACCCTGAACCCTAAAAATACCCCTTTACCCAAAAACTGAAAACTGACCCTGAACCCTAAAAATACCCCTTTGCCCAAAAACTGAAAACTGACCCTGAACCCTAAAAATACCCCTTTAATTTAACATAATTAGCAATTAATCAATTAAATTAAAGTAATTACCAATTACATTTTAATTAATTAAAAAATATTTTTTAATTAACAATTATTTAAATATTACTACCAATTATTAAATTTACATATTTCATTAATTATAATTAAATTACTTCCCACCCTATTCCCCTATAAACCCACAACCCGCTACAGAAAATACATTATTTTAATTTACATAATTAGCAATTAATCAATTAAATTAAATTAATTACCAATTAAATTGTAAATAATTAACATATATTATTTAATTACCAATTAATTAATTATTACTACCAATTAATAAATTTACATATTTAATTTATTATAATTAAATTACTTCCCACCCTATTTCCCTATAAACCCACAACCCGCTACAGAATAAAATTACACAATAATAAAAAAAAAATATTAATTAAAAATAATTGTTAAAAAAAATGACACTTTTCACATATATTATAACATAAAAACACTATAAATAATTAAATATTATTTAAAAAACTATATTTTTTACTATCTAGATTATATACTTGGATATTTTCACTGTCTATATTATTTACAGTCGATATTACTTCACTTACCTTAAAAACGATATTTTGACTGTCGATATTCTGTCTAGTCGATATTTTCTCCAAACGATATTTAAAACTCGATATTCTTTCCAGTCGATATTTTGGAGTCGATATTATGTCTGTGCACCATTTAAAATACACCACATTTCTGCCCTTTCCCTGTCATGCAGCGTAGTGCACTAATGTAACCTGCTGCACTGTGTTATTTTTTCATAAATATGCTCCTAGGGCTCCCACACAGGCGAAGATCTGTGAGACAAACGGGAGGACCACAGAACATGTGATCCAGACAGTAGCCAAGAAACACAGAAAAAGGGTAACTCTAGCACAGTGACAGTGTTGTGTCAATGCAGAATCGTACCAAACTATAAAAAAATAAAACCCAGAAAAAAGTCCTGAAGAAATATGAAAGCACGTTAAATGCAAAGGAATGTAACACAAGAATCTAAAACATATGGAAGAAGCAAAGACAACACAAATGCTTGACAACAGAAAAAGAAGGTATGAAAGCAGTGCAAAATTCAAAATAAAGAGGTGTAACCAAAAAATGGGAGAAAACATGTGCAGTCCAAATACATTGAACATGAGTGCCTTGGGTAAAGCACATAGGGACCGATTACGATGTCGGTCGTAAGGCCTCCAACCTTAGGTCGGAAGCCCTACGACCAACATCGTTGGTTTTAATTCCGACTGGCTGATAATGATACAGACGGTCGGAATTGAAACTGGCTGGTCATCCCAACTGGCTTCTGACTGGCTCCTGGAGACCGTCTGCCAGCAGGAGACCGGCCCGTAATCCTAATGGAAGGTATTTCCGCCTTCTGGATTAGGATGTACGACATTACAACGCATGCTTTTACATCGCATGCTTTTACAATGCGAGTTTTACAACGCATACCATTACAACGCATAGTACTTTGGGGCGCTGGATAGTGAATTATTTAATTTACTATTCCAACTCCAGTCCCCGTGGATAGTAGGGAAGGTGTTGGATAGTAAATTAAATATATTCCCTATCCTAGAGCGCCCCCCCAGCGCAATGCGTTGTAATGGTTTGCGTTGTAAAAGCTGCGATGTAAAAGCACTGCGTGGTAAAAGTTGCGTTGTAAGTGATGTTTCCCTCTAGATTATGATGCATGGTTTCCAGCAGGGTTTTCATGCCGACCTTTCTGACATGGAAACCCTGTCGAAAAGCGTGCCTGTGGGCCCCTAGCAGGGCCCCCCTTCTGTTTTCGGCCCCCAGTTGGAGGCTGAGGGGGCCCCTATTGTTCCCTCCTTTTAATCCCTGCACCTTGTTGTAGGCACCTTGAGGTGCCTGCCACGGGGTACAGGGATGATCACAGACTCCCATTTCTCAATCAGAGCGTGTCTTACGGCCGGTTTACAGCTGTAACACAAGCTCCCATCGGTTGTTCCCTTTTCCCCGACAGTGTCAACCGAATGCAAGTCTGCCTGACATCATAATAAGGCCCATAGTGATTATCAGGAGCATGAATCCAATTATTCCATACATTGTTTTTTGATGCTACTCAAAAGTTTTAATTAAAAAAAAAGAGAAAATGTGGATAAGAATTGACGAAAATAAAAGTCAAGCCAGAGTAACCACAATATATTATCAAATGAGGCAGCAAAGGATAAGACAATGCCAGTGGTATGCAATCCGGTGAAGTGCAAGTACCAAAGACCTCAAGGCACCATTGAGTTATCATGCGCTGCTAGTATGCCACAGAGTATACATAACCCTAGCAATACAAAAAAATCCAAAAGACCAGTTCCCCCTCGCCCCTTAAAAAACTAAAACCAGAGTATCAGCGATGCCTGAACAGCTGCTTGGACTTGTGCACGTGCCACCCATGTACACAATCTACAGCAGGCCTGGCAAATGAAGGAAACCATGCCACATCTCATTGGAGATCGTCTCCTTGGGCTAGGCATGCAGTGCCTCATGTAAGGTTGCCTGCTGAGGTAGGCATGGAGGTTCCGAATGTCAGGTCTCGGAGGTCAATAAACCTGCTGTGTCATCAAGCACGCCCAGGCCTCCAAAGCAGGCGAGAACGTGGAAGATTTGCCAAGAGTCCAGAAGAAAGGAGCCATGCAGCACACTAGCAAGCCCCGCACCCCTTCACATTAATGTGCAGGATAGCAAGGGACATAAAGCACAAATGGGGAAGTCAGACAGGAGTTTTCGGGAGAACGGGGCTCTTACAGCCTGATTCATGTACAATCCGTTTTGCGTGGCCCTAATAGCGAATCATAGCGATTCGCTATTGAGGACACGCAAAATGGCATTCATGTAGGAATTGCTACTTAAATAGCGATTCCTACATGTTCTTTATTTGCGAGTAGCAATTTGCTACTCGCAAATACTCCCCATTCATTCCTATGGGCCAAGAGGCCCATAGGAATGAATGGGGAGTATCCCTCATTTGCGAGTAGCAATTTGCTACTCGCAAATGAGATAGCGATTTTAAGGGTGCCAGGGGTGTCCAAAGGACGCCCTGTAGCACCCCTAAAATGCACATTTGAACAGGTGTTGCGCGCACACATGTCCAAAGGACATGTGTGTGTGCAACATGCAACTTAGAAAAATGCTTTTAAAAGCATTTTTCTGAGTTTCTGCTATTTACCGACAGGTCTGACCTCTCGGTAAATAGCGGCCCCAAAAGTCCAAAATCGCTATTTTGTTTTGTGTCATGAATAGCATTTGAGGAATCTCTATTAGAGATTCCTTAAATGCCATTCCACGCAAATATGCAAATTCTTACATAGCGATTTTTGCATTTGGTATCATGAATACCAAATGCAAAAATCGCACTCGCAAAGGGCCAGATTCTCAGAATCTGGCCCTTTGCGAGTGCAATTTACCTACATGAATCAGGCTGTAAGTCCCTTCTTTGTTTTCAGTACATTCCAACAGAAAAGATTATAAAAAATTCTAGCTAAAATAAACAGCATCAGCTAAAGTGGTATTTTGTCATCCAGAACCAAAGCAGTTCAATCGAGGTATTTTATTTGTTCATTTTTTATTTAACAGAGATTGCAGCTGCTTGAGGCCGGAGTATATGCTTCGCGCTACTGACTGAGCAATTGTTCGCTGTTGGCTGAGTAATTTTTCAGTGGCCTTTACGCTAACCAACCAGCATCAAATGCTGTTACAAATGCTGGTGCAAAATTGCCTGGTCTCCAGTGAGCAATCCTTAACAAGTATTTCATTTCGTTTTGAACTGTATTTGTGTCTGTAGTCTAAAACTTGCCTTTTTAGGTCGATCCGTTGCCTTTTTTTAGGTCAAAGACAATGTTTTAGTCAGTGGGACAAAGTAACTTAACACTGTAAACAAACCCATAGATTGGTTTAGCTTAGCGGTTTTCTGTAGTTTAGCAAGAGCAGTTACAGCGGATGCTGGGGATTGATGGATGTAAAGGGCATTCGCACTTTTTTTATAGCTGTACTTTACTAGCCAATGACGATCCAGCACGTATGCTTTCAGTGCTTGCATTAAGACCCATAGAACCATTGCTACAACACTGGATTTGTTGCATAAATTCAAATAATTGATTATGAAGGATTAACAAATCAAACACTATATTATGGATTTCCACTTTGGAGGACATTTTATATTATATCATGAATTAAAAATAATTTGTTTTATCAGCATAAAACAACCTGCTACGTTAGCGTGTTTCGTTTTATTCGCATTTGACATAGGTTTATTGTATTGAATTTCACATTGCAAGGGCTGCAATATTAACGATTTTTATGTTGAAGTAATGAAAAAGTAACATAAAAAAATCAACTGCCATTAGATTATGGGATTTAAACTCTGCAGGGGGGACATTAAAAGGTCTATGAAATGATGAACATCTTAGAGTCCATCTCACAAGAAATAAGCGCATCTGCCTCGGAATGATGTTAGTCTGTGATTTGCATAAATGTACACATTTTTGAGATTCACGAAATGCAATAAGAATTTGCTTTGAAATCGGTGCAAATCATATACAATGGTGCCGTTTCACAATGTATTTTCCTGATATATGCTAAAGAGATCTGGAAAAGGGCAAACACCACATGGGTAGCATGTCATCTGTATCTCTACACTCGGCACCCCAGCGCATTTTAAGGTGATAAATATAGGACAGAGGACTTTGAATTTTAGTCCACATTCACCTAAAGCACAAGCGTGCCAGTGGTTGTGCAAGAGTTTTAGACCTAGCTGCATCAGCGACAAAGGTGTAGGTCAAGCACTGCACTGGGGGTGAGGATGGGTCTGCAGCGACTTTGTGTCCACTCTTTCTCTTCTGGCTACCATAATGCTCGCCTGCACTAAAAGTGAAGCATCATGCCTAGACCGCCTGCCTCAGCTCAGCCTGACCGTTGTCCTGGCTCTCACTGGTGGATCATTGCGTCAGCTCACTGGAGGCTGGTGTGGTGAAATGGCTTCTGGTGCATATTATCTGTTATCAAGTAGCCCTAAACCTTGATTCATGAATACAGCTGCTCCACAATAGTTTGGTCAATGGCAGGTCACTCATAAAGGATGAAATGGAGGAAAACATAATAAAAAGTACAGGGAGGCATTAGAGAAAAGAAAGACAACTGGCACGCATTGGCTAGTGAAAGAAGTAGCTCAGTATTTTTATACTGGTGGTGAGGTGCTCCCATCGCCAAATTCTTCCATCACATATTTAGCACGAAGATGACACGCCACACGCCCAGGCCTGTCGGGGCAGCTGATTGTAGAGTGCACTAGCGGCAAACATGCAAACACATGCTGATCACGGTGTAAAATAAGACTTCCAAAGCTACCCTGCACACCAGCTGATCATGTTTCAGGGAGTGATGGTCAGGAAGGTGCTACTGTTTCAACTGCCCTTCCCCGCATCTCCTAAAGTGATAGATGGTATTATCCTAAGGTGTCCAAGCCTTTATGCTGGAGACACTGAAAACACGTTAGCACTGTTCCGATAGCTTCCTGCACTGGCCACAGCTCGTAAATGGTATATTTGGATGGGCCAACTTAATTACTTCAAGGTTACAAAAGGAACTGATAGTTAAGCAGGCCCTTCTACTTCATTGTGTCAGTGAGGGAAGCTTCAAACTCGTAAACAAAAATAATTAGCTCTGGAGGTGAGATCAACTACGACATGAATGTTGCTTCCCTTGATACAAACTTCAATTCTCAACTGAACAGCATCTTTAAAAAGTTCAAACTAAAGCAAGCACAACAGTGTCCACAAATCTTATACTAATGAGGACTGGCTACATCTCAAGAGGTAAGATTTCTATCCCTCCCTCCATGGGGCTCTGAGTGGCTTTGCTGGCTCAGGAGGTTTGTCAACCGGCGGTGAAGACAAAGATGTAATTCTGTAAAAAGGAATGTTCTCTAATTGGGAAATCCTGTAGAACACACCAACTTTGACAATATCTTAGCAGACAACAACACAAACTCCCGTTGGTAGAGATCCTTATGTGAACATCATTTAAGGCTGTAAGTCTGAAGTTAGAGAAATTTAGAGCAGCATATGGAATACCCACTATTCTGAATTCAGACAACAGATCCAGTGTTCAGGGCTTTGGAGTTCATTTATCCTTTGACTCTGCTCTGCAAGTAGTGCACCAAAATATCGTCCCTTACTGGCCTTAAGCCAATGGGCAGGTGGAAAGTCTTACAAGAACATTAAATAAAACCCTAAGAATATGTGTGGAGCAGTTAGAGAATGCATAATGAACACCTTTGTCTGCAGATAAAGGAACTTAAGCTCCAGGTGCACTCAGCAACTATGCTGTTTTGGCGTCCAATAAAATAATCCATACCGTGCACCTCAGTGGAACTCCCCCTCACTAAACAACCAGCTCAGTCCACAGAGCAGAGAAAACACCAGTGATAGCTAAGGAAGATATGCCAGATCATTAAATATTAAAGTCAACAACCACTATCAAGGGGGGAAGCTCAGTGCACCGTTTGCACCATGGTGCAAGGGTGCCTGTGTTATAGGCAGGTTTGTTATTCTGCAGGAAGTGACAGCTTCCTGCACAAAAACAGTCCTGAGAGGCTTTTTCCTCTTTGTATGTGCAGCACACATAGAAAGAGGAAACACCAAGGAGAAATAAAGATATTTCTCCTCATTATGCCTCCTCTGGGAAGGTGTAAGATGTTGGTGTATTCCTAGTTTTACAGGTCCCTGTAAATCTGGGAATGCATCAAAATCCATTGGAGTTGTGTGGGAACACCCATTGCAACACCCATGGGTGGTGGTGAGCCTCAGCAAGGCCTACCAGTGCTTGGGGTTCTCCCTTCTCTGCACAGAGTCCTCAGACCAATAGAAAGAAGATGGCACCGAAGCTGGAATAGAAAAGACAGAGTTTATTAAACCTCATGAGGTGGAACTACATTCACACAGCACCCTTCGTTAATGTATGAAGTAGCACACTGAATGGAAGGAGCTTGGTCCTTTTATACCCACACAGGGGCTCAAATGAAGGCAGTACACGTACAGAAGGCTGGTTTTAAATACATATAAGGTCATATAGAGAGTGTGCTGGCAACAAGTGGGAGGGGCTGACAGTTAGCTAATTCTGGTGGACACATCCTGACAGTTACAAGTTGGGGACAGCTGTAAGCTCAACTGAGCATGTGCGAAGCAGAAGAGGCTAAATATATCTCGTCTCTAGGCAGATTTCAAGAGCAGTTGACAGGAAGGTAGGACAGAGCACATGGCAAACACAATGGCTGACAGAAATGCAAAATGGATTCCACGAAACGGACAAGATAGTCTCTAAATACAAGATGTCTTCTGCTAATGCTTAACCTAATCGTTGCTAAATTACAACACATGGAATGCCTACCCACTGCAGAGTAAGGTAACACAGCATTTTGCGTTGTGTTGCCTTACTACAGACTTATGAAGCCACTCAGAGCCATGCAAAGTGGCTTTGCTTGGCTTCATAAATCTTTTGGAGAGGTTTGCATTGTGCATGTACATCGTTGTGTGTTGCAAGCAAGACGCAAACCTCTCATAAATATGCCCCTCTTTTTCAATCGTCGTGAGCAGCAGTATCATGTAGAGTGTACTTTTATTTGTGTGTGTTAGAAATCAGGTTTTATTTTGCCAGAGGTATGCACCCTGTCCAAGCAGGAACCACAATATTAGTCAGAGTAAGTGTAGTACACACTAAAATTGTACCTGTGCTCACCCTCTGGTAGCTGGGCAAAGAGTAGTCAGGCTAAACTACAGAGGTAATGTATAAAGTATTTTTGCACACACACACATACACAGTAACACAGAAAAAACACCACAACAGTATGCCACACCAGTTAAAAAAAATAGCCGATGTTTATCTGAGTAGAACAAGACAAAATGATAAGAATCCAACACACAGAAGTCAAGATACAAATTTTTCAAGATTAAATAAAAAATCAGTGCTTAGAAACCTGTAGCTCCTACTGGCACTATCCGGTCTCGCTTTACTTGGGAGAATCAAAAAGTTCAATCCAACCTTGCTAGAGCTCGGGCCAGATAAAGGAGTCATGCAGACCCGCTGACAGTTCCTTGGGTGTGTCAAAGCTCGGGGACGATGTGTTGACCAAAGGAGAGGATGTGTCGCTGTCGAAGGTGATGCTTTGTTTCTGACGTCTGGCAAAGTTCTTGATGCATTGATGTCAGGAGCAGGGTACATATCCCGATGCATCAATGTTGAACCACTAGGCTTTAGGCAATGCTCCGTTGGCGCGAAGCTGCGCAGAGCCGAAAATACTTCGGGGTCGGGGAGGGTGTGTTGAGACTTGTGCAGGAGCGGTGATTCAGAGGCACTGCAGCAGCAAAGTCGGGCTGCATTGTAAGTCCTGGTCATTGAATCGCACAGTTAGTTATCAGTGTTCACAGCTTCGGTGCAAGCAGCGGCGATGTGCCAATATTGCAGGGAAATACGCTGGTTCCAATCAACGCTTCAGTGCCGATGCCTTGGGTTCTTATTTTGCAGCACCAAACACTCACTTCCAAGGGCCTAGGACTGGAATTGGCACCACTTGGCAGAGCAGGACTCACAGCATAGGAGCACCGATGCTAGTAGCAAGATGCAGGTGAAGTCTTTGATATCCCTGAGACTTCAGAAAAAGGAGGCAAGCTCAATAAGCCCTTGGAGAACGTTTAAAGATGCAAGATTTAGAGAGTCAAGTCTAGTCCTCTCACTCCCAGGCATGAAGAAGCAGGCAGCAGGCCAACCCACAAAGCAAGCAGCAAAGTAGCAGTCCCACATGGCGGCACAAAATCTCTTCTTCCTGGTAGAATGTCCTCAGTTTCAGAAGTATTCTGACTATGTGGTGTCAGAGGTCCAGTATGTATGCCCATTTCAGCCTTTGAGGTAGAGATGATCCAAAGAAAGGACTTTGTAGTGCACAATACCCTGCCTTATCCTGCCCTGTGTCCAGGCACACTCCAGGGGGCTATGCAACTCTTTGTGTAGAACCAGGCACAGCCCTATTTAGGTGCAAGGGACATCCTTTCCCTCTCACTGTAGCCCAGGAAGACTCATCAACCTGGTGTTGGGCCACCAGGATATGCAGGGCACAGCTCAGCTCCCTTATTGTATGACTGTCTAGAGGGATCGCATAAAGCCTAGAAGTCACCCATCCCAGACGTGTATTCCAGAGTCGGGCAGAGAAACAGAATATTTAAAGCACGAAAAGGCCAACTTTCTAAAAGTGGCATTTTCAAACCTATAACTTAAAAAACAACTTTGCCGAAATATGTGTTTTTAAATTGTGAGTTGAGAGACACCAGATTTACTATCTTTTTCCAACTGGAATTTGCACTTGTAAAGTGTTATAAGGGAGCTCCAATGCTAATCTATTGGGGAAATAGGCCTTCATGTAGTGAAAAACGAATTTAAAAGTTTTTCACTACCAGGACATTTAAAAACTGAAAAGTATTCGTACTATCTTTTAAAGACTCTGCACCCTGCCCATGGGGCTACCTAGGTCCTACCTTAGGGGAGACCTATATGTAATTAAAGGGAAGGTTTGGGTCTGGCAAGTTGGTATACTTGCCAGGTTGAAGTGGCAGTTTAAAACTGCACACACAGACTCTGCGGAGGCAACCATGAGACTTGTTTTAAAGGGCTACTCATGTCGGTGGCAAAATAAGTGTTGCAGGTCCGTTAATACTATTTAATTCACAGGTCTGGGCACATACAGTGCACTGTACTAGGGCCATGTCAGTAAATCACATATGCCAATCATGGTGAAACCAAACACCCTTACATTTTCGATACAGAGCACATGCACTTTATCACTGGGCAGCAGTAAAGCAGTGCACTAAGAACTAAAGCCAGAACAAAAAACAAAGTTTCAGCACACAGTAAAAACAGGAGGTCATAAAGCAAAACAGTCAGAGGAAACCATGCCTGGTCTACCAGTATGCTTCTGCAAGTGTCCTGCATGTATGAGTGCGTTCTTGTGTGCATACCTGCATGCATGTGTGCATGTTTGTGTCTGTGCAGACTGATATATTGTCGGCATCCATAGCAGGACAGAATTCAGTCATAGCATAATTTCTGCCCTTGCATAATGTTGGTAATTCTTGGTACTTTGTGTACATCATTGGCATTATTTTCCTCACCCCTGATATAATTTCGATTATTGATGCAGTACCAGGGATAACAATGGTAAGATGTTACACACCTCTCCCAAAACGTTGTCTGTCCCTGTTATATTGTGAACATTCTTGGTATGATGGGGCTTCCTGCTGGCATAAGGCTTTAGAGGAAAATAGTTTTCTTCTTGAAAATTATATACTTTTGGAGAATTGTGTTTACCCAACACAAAACCCTTGGATTTTATAGCTAAAGAGGTATATGACAGAAACTGATAAGCTTGATGTTTAAGGACGAAGTGATAGTATTTCTGAAATATATTTTAAACGAATATTTGATTCATGATTTCTGCTTTACTGCTCTCTTATTGGTGTTAAAAGGCATTTTCTGCAATGGCAGTCATTTTAATTACTTGCATGGAGGCATGATCATCTATGCTGATTAATATTTTTCTGGCATTATCATGATTGCTGTGTGGGGCCTAAGACAATATTTGAGTAATCGTCTTGATGTCAGAGGCTATATGGACTCTATAACCTGAGCGGTATGAGCTGCATACACTCGTAAGACTGGCCTACCACTGATGCTTACGGCATGAACATTTGAGTGCTGTGGAACTTATAATTTTCCTGTCTACCCCTTTAAAACATAGTCTCTCCCATAAAATATGATTGACAGTATATATGGAAGGGGCAGGACATAATGAAAAAAGTGGAATATAAAAGCAAAGAATGATAATGTTATTTGTGGCTCTCTCAGAGAGCCATTAGTGTGAATGACTAAATTCTAAATCATTAATTCACTGCTATTACGTACCAACGGTGGGTTAAAGAGTTTGTTAATCACTGTTGCTACATAATAAAGAATTCAAGACTGCACTGGCTTGGCCCTCTGACAGCCTGTCAGAGCTGCTCTTGAATGCATGAAGCACAAAATCTTGAGGAGAGGAAAGGAAAGGCACAAAGAGTGGTAGGGACGGATAGCAGGAGGCCATGTTATTTTTCTTGGTTTAATTTGGAAGTGGAGGAGGGGTCATGTTATGTATAGCTCCCCCATTACTCCTCTGTCCCTGCAGGAAAACTGCAGGTTTGGCATGCAGGGTACTCCAGCACTTTTGTGATTGAGTGCTGTGTCTGCCAAACTCTAAATGAGGCCCTTAATCAATTTGACATAGGTATGAATAAAAGAAAAAAAAATCTTAACCCATACATAAACCTAGGATTGATGTTTAAGTATAAAACATAAAAGAAACAACTGATGAAAATTGAAGACAGCTATAAAGATACTGATATGAATCGGTTTTTACAAGTCATACATCTTTAGGTGACACGAATAGAGGTTAGCAATGGAAATTGTCTCCTCCTAAAATTCTCTCCCTGTACATTAGCTTTGTTCGTCTCCCCGCTAATGTATGCTCTCCTTCCAGTTACGAATAATGTTTTTCATTTCAAAATTAATATGCCTATTTTTGTATATGAAGGCAAACAGCCAAACGCGTAGGCACACATTTGTTAAGATTGCAGATGTCGAACAAACATTCGTGTCAGCCCTCCACAGTTTCATACCCCTCTTTGTGCACACTGATATTCTGCCCTTCATGATTTTGTAAACAATACTGTTGATTTTACTGTGGTAGACATTAAATGCCTCATTACAGAATTTTGGGAAAACCCACAGTGCTAATGCAGCTCCCAAAAAACAGTAATGTTAGCATGAAGAGTTACTACAGTATTCTGTATTTTAAATTTGGCAATGGGGATTGTGAAGATGTGGGATCGTACGGCTGTGGAGGCTTATTGTGGAGTACACTCACAAATACTGACTTGGGTCCAGTCAGGATCGTTTACTTAACCTTAGCTCAACCCTGGGTAGCTGTGACTGCGAGCAGTAAGGCTTGACAAAGGAACCCAGTGTAAAGAATACAACAGCACAAAAATAACTAAATAGGAAATTCGCATACCCTTGATCATCAAAATCCAACGGAAGGCTCCTAGGTTACATATTTGTAAAATAAATAAATACTTTTAACTGCAACTACAAACAAGCATTGATCAATAAAAACTTTGCAAACTTTTGAAAAGTTGGAAACAGTTACTTTGGTGACTTTTGCCCAGCTTAGGTGACCAAATCTGACAGGGCGGAATTCTAGGAGTCCAGTAAGGTTACTTTGCACAGCTACCTGGCCACCAGATCCTTTGCCAGTCTTGTCCAGTTCCAGTCTTTAAGAAACTACCACTATAGAGAACAATAGAGTGGTCTTGGTGCTAGGGATGTAGGAGAAAAGATGCTCTTGGTGCTGTGCGATTGATTGGGCTGAAGTGCAATTGATCCCTCAGTCCACGTGTGTGGTTAGGCGAATTTGACCATGGCACTTGGGGACCCATAATGTCCTCTTTGTGACAGTAGAAGGACAGCTGCTCCTTGGCTACCGATCTTGCAACACATCGGTCACAGCGAATATACTTGGTGGTAGCTATTGTCCTTCTTGGGAGATATATCTGATCTCTGATAGTACTCCCGGGTCCAGCAGACTCGGGTGCAACTTCTGGCTATCTTGAATTGGTCTCTCGCCATGCACGTTGGCAGCCAGCAGTAATTGTCAGAAATGGCTACTGATTTGCCGGTTTGGGCTTCCTCAGCTTTGATGTCCCTAGTGCTGTTCCAGGGGGCTAGCCAACTGACCCTTAGAGTCACTGCTTCGATTTGGGACTCGAAATCAACTTACCGCCGAGCCGTGAGCCACAGGCGCAGTCCAAACTTACCAGCCCAAGATGCAGCAGGTGCAGTCCTTATGACGATGCAGCCTCTCTTCGTGCAGCTTCAGAGGCTCCAGGGCCGTTCTCTTTAGGTCCTCTCTCTAAAGCCAATGTGTACTGAGGGTCAGAGTGCCAGAGGTGCCCTTTTTATCAGGGAAAGTGCCCCTAGACCCAATTTATTTATTTATTTATTTATTTTTGATATTTGTAAAGCGCATCGTTTACCCATGGGCGTCTTGGCGCTAATAAACCATTTATCTGTGACGGTCAACATAAGGAAGTGATGCTCATTGGGCAAATAGCCAGGTCTTTAAGAGCTTGCGGAACTGGAAAAGAGAAGGGCTAGTCCTGATGTTCGGGGGAAGCGTGTTCCAAAGCCTTGGGGCGGCCACCAAAAAGCGCCGGTCGCCCCAGGTGACGGTTTTCGTACGGGGGATGACCAGTTGATTAAGGGTGGCTGATCGTAGAGCTCTGTTCGGTTTGTATTGTTGTAGTTGTTCCTTCAAAAAGTGGGGACCTTGATTGTTGAGTGCTTTGAACACAATACAGAGAGACTTGAAGTGGATTCTGTTTCGCACCGTGAGCCAGTGAAAGTCCTTTATATCGTTGGATATAGATTCATATTTTGTCTTGCCCGAAAGCAAGCGGGCGGCTGCATTCTGAATAGTCTGCAGTTTGGTAATTACTCTGGACTGAGCATTAAGGAAAAGACCATTGCAATAGTCCAGAGACGAAAGGACAAGAGTGGAAATCAGAGTTTTGATGGCTGAGTCAGGAAGAAAAGGCCGTATTTTCCTTATCATCTTTAACTTCATATGTGCTACAGACACTGTTCTGTTAGCATGATCCATGAAGTTAAGACCCTCGTCAAAGATGATACCGAGGTTCCTGACTTTAGCAGTTGGGGTGGGAGGAGTGCCGAAAGCTTCTGGCCACCAACTTGATGGCCAGGCTGGGGAAAGGGGTCCGAAAATAAGTACCTCAGTTTTTTCTGAGTTTAATTTAAGACAGTTGGTGGCCATCCATTCTCCTATACCCAGCAGTCCCTTCTTGAATTTTTCAGACACAAGATCTCCATCCCCTTTAATTGCCAACACAAGTTGGGTATCGTCGGCGTAGGAGGTTAGGCTCATCCCATATGCTTTGATGGTTTTAGCAAGGTCCGACACATAGATATTAAAGAGTGTCGGACTCAGGGATGAGCCTTGAGGTACTCCACATGGAGATGAAAGTTGGGCCGATTGGAAGGGTCCTAAGATGACAGCCTGTGTTCTTTTAGCAAGAAAGGAAGCAATTAAGTCTTTGGCAGTGTGACAGATGCCGAGTCCCTCGACACGATCGACCAAAATAGTATGGTCGACCGTGTCGAAGGCTGCTGATAGATCTAGCATAACTAAAATGGCTGTACCCCCTTGATCCCTAATTACCCTGATGTCATCAGCAGCCTTAATCAAGGCTGTCTCTGTCCCATGGTATTTCCTAAATCCAAATTGTGTGTTGTCCAGGAGATAATGTTCCTCAATGAATTCGGAAATCTGGATGTTCATAATTTTTTCAGTCACCTTCGCCATGAAAGGTAAATTTGCAATGGGACGGTAGTTTTTTAAATCGCTTTTATCCAGGGATGGTTTTTTTAAAAGAGGTTTTAATAGGGTGTTTTTAAGGGGGTCTGGGTAGGTACCTGATAGGAGAATGGAGTTGCACACCTCAGTCAGCGATGGTACAATAGAGTCCATTACCGGTAGGAGTACTGAAAGTGGACAGGGGTCGAGGGATGATCCAGATTTGATAGTAGACAGTGTAGTTTTTATTTGTTCTGCCGTAACTGGTTGGAAACTGGGGAACATGTTAACTGGAACTAAAGTGGGGGGCTTAACTCTGCTCACGTTTGAATTGGTGGAGAAGACCTGGTAAATATCATCCACTTTGGTGAAAAAAAAGGAGGCTAGTGAGTCACATAGCAGTTGTGATGGAGGAGGGGTGAGGTCAGGGGAATTGCCAGACAGTGCTTTAGTAATTTGAAACAATAATCTGCTAGAATTTTTAGCTTTCTGTATCTGGTCGGTGTAATAATCTTTTTTGGCTTTGACAATCATGGCTTTATAAAGTGCCAATGCTTCCTTATAAGCTACTTTGCTGGTTGTATCATATCCTTTTCTCCATTGTCTTTCCTTATTACGGTTAGTTTGCTTTTGTACCCTTAATTGTTCATTATACCAGGGAGCGGTAGGTTTTGATCTGTTTTTAGACAGTTCTTTAGTAGGGGCTGACTGATTTGTGGCCTGACCCAACCAGGTGTGAAATTGCCGAAGCGCTAAGTTTGGCTCTATTGACAACGTTGGGCGCGTATGATCCAGTGTTAGCTTTAGGTCATCCAAATTAATAGATTATTAGATTAGTAGGTCGCCTTCTCTTTGCTGACAATGTTCCGGTGATGTGTGACAATTGGCAATCCCAGAGTGCAATATTCTTTCCACTCTCAAGATGTCTGATCCTTCCCTCAACTGGCAGGAGCTTGGTAGCCCATCTAAGAGATGTGGTTACCTAAGGGCCACACTCTGATCTGAAAAGTGGTTTGGGGATGGGTTTTCTTTCTCTGTCTCTGTTTCTAGCTTTGAATGCAGGAACAAAAAACATCTTGCTCGGGTGTGTGATTTCAGGTGGCACTTCAAAGGAGGCTTCCCCTTTGATGCTCACCTTTTGAGCAAACACCCAGACTGGCCTTCCTGGGAGAGGAAGTCACCCCAGTCTACCCCAGTCTACGGCAACTAAGTTTGTTCCCAATCCTTGGAGTCGTTCTCACATCTCCCCAGGTGGGCAGAAAGCTGTCTGTTGGCCATGGCTTCTGCAAATTTACTGGACCAGCTCGGGCACAGAGTGGCAACTTTCTAAAAGTAAAACTTTAATAGTGATATTAATACAATGACTAATTTGTTACCTGACATTACTCAGTTAGGTAGTCCCATTCAGAAATTAGCCATGCTGGGTTCCGAGATGTTAACCCTGTGTTAGCCGAAAGAAATACTAACCTTCCCCAGCAAAATTATAACTTTAAGGGTTTTGCTGCTAAGACATATACACACCTATATGTCTTGCTTAATAATATACTTCTCCCCTCCCTGCAATAGGACTCAATAGGCCTTCCTTAGGGGAGACTTATATATATTATGAAGGGAAATGCGGTTTTGCCATTAATGGTAACGGCAAAGTTGAACTAGCAGTGTACACACTGCTCTTCTAGTCTGAAGTGGCAAGCTGGTGGCCATTTTGTTGTTTGTTTCACTCAAGGTGGCACAAACAGTGCTACAGCCCTGGGTGAACTGTCATATACTATAAGTAAGTCAGTACTTGCCAAATGGGTGCACCAAATTCGAAGTACCTTTTGTAATGGGTCTGGGGTCTGGTTAGCAGGCCTCAGTGCACTCTCATAGTTGAAACCCAAGCAGCTAAGACCCCAAATGGGGGTAAACATGGGAAGAAACCTGCAAACGGCCTGTTGCCTTACAGGGATTAACTGCATGAAATAGGGCATGCCTGCCCAAATATTCAATCAAATATTCTTTTCCCTCTTCACATTTCACAGCATTTTTCCTATTGAAATGTGCATGTGTGGAAATGTGCTAAGAATTTTGATATTCCTACACAGCTCATATTCCCTAGTTGGCCTTCACATTATATTTACAGCTGAATTGGGGTCATTTTACTACTTATAATGAAGCACTGGGCATTAATTGTAAGCACGTCATACACTTTCAGGTATTTCAATTACTTATTAATAATGTGGTTCAGTTAATGACAGAAGAAAATAAGTAAGAACATATTGTAAGAAAAAGCCATGATTATATATAAAAAAGAAGCAAACAGTAGTTACTTTGTACCCCTTATTTAAACAGGCATACGAAGGAACGATTGTTCTGTTTACTTTTTTATCCAGATTAATGTCTTCTCACTTTTTGAAGTAGAGGCACTTGCACGGGTGAAGCAAGAGGATGGCTAGTCCGATATTTCACAACCCGGTGTTCAGAAATCAAATACTAAGAAATCCTCAATTCTTTGCAATTAAAGTTATCAATAAGTGCAACTTGTTCATCTTGACCGGATTCTGGATTCCTTAAGAGTAACAGTAGTGGAAGTGCCCCAAACTGTCCTGAAGGGTTGCTAGCAGCTCCGTCACTGTTGAATTTGTCAACATAAACCTCTTCTGGAAAGTGTAAAGACACAGGTGGGAATCTGGTTTAGGCTATAGGAACTAATGATGGGCGGAATGCTGGGCAATGCAAACATTCACCCCCAGTCACAGAGATGTGGGTTTAATCCATTGTTCTTTTGCTCACAACGCCACCCCATTTTTGACCCAGCCATAAGCAAATCAGTCTTAACCCTGTTCCTCATCGGAAGCATAATGGGACCGGTTTTGGGGCACCACCCCTCATCAGTAAATGAAATTTATATATTCAATTGGAAATATTTCTCTTCCTTCCCAAACTAAACCATGCATAAACATATTGTAAACAATGGTATTCTGGTTGGCTGAGGCATACCCCAGGCCAAATTAGAACCACCACTCTAGTCAGGGTAATCTAGATACACACTAGAGATAAGCTGTGCTCATCATCTGGTAGCTTGAAACAGAAAAGTCAGGCTTGTCTAAAGAGGCAATGTGTAAAGTATTTGTGCAACACACACACAAACAGTAACACAATGAATGCACCACAAAAAGACTCCACACAGGAGAAATAGAGAATATGCATCCTAGCAAAACAACTTACACCCAATCAGTAGAAGCCGAGATTTGAATTTTTAAAGATTGAATGTATAAATAGTGCTTAGATGTGACTAGCAGCCAATAGGTTACTTGAGGTCGCTAGGGATAGGTGCAAATCCAAAGTTCAGGCTGACCCCGATCAACGGCAGACCGTCTACAGGACCCAGACTGGTCCTGCTGAAGAAATACCTTGAATTGAGCTTTTGGTGATGTCGAAAGTCTACTGCTTCATTGTCGAGCCACATAAAGGGGGTCCCGCCTCATGGTCGAGCTCTGTCAAAGTGAATACAATGCTTCATGGTCAAGCTGCGCAGATAATCGTCATTGATCCACGCAGGATGTGGAACCTCTGTCGTTGGGCAACCTGTGCATCGGCGTCGAAGGGCGATGTAGCAGAATTTCTCCGGCAGTCGAGGCAATGTGTCGGTTTTTAATGAAAACAGCTGTAGAACCCACAGCTGAGACCCAAAATCTTGAGGAAGCACCTCAGGGTAGGTCATTCAGAAGGCAGAGTTCAGCAGCACCAGCAGAATTGTAGAAAGTCTTTTGTATCCCCAAGACTTCAGGAAACAGGAAGCAAGTCATCAAACCCTTGTAGATCACTTCAAGGTAAGGCAGAGTCCATCCAGCAGAGTCAGGGAGCAGTAGTGCAACAAGCAGAAAAAAGTCTTTCCAGAAAAGCAGTTCAGTTCAATCCTTTAAGCAGCACAGGAGTCCTTCTGACAGAGTTTCAGTTCAAGATCTACCTACCTATCGAAGTGCAAGTGTCAGTCCCTCCCATTCTTTCCTGCCTGGAAAGACCCATCTGAATGCAGATGATTGCAGATGAGTGCTCGGGATGCTGATGAGTCTCGCCTTCCTGTGCTTGTAGATGTCTAGCGGGAATGTACATCGCAGTATTTATCATTACCTTTCTAAACAAATGAAACATGAAAACACCATTCCTCTCTGATCTGGAACTACAGCTTAGAAGTGTATTAAGGGAATTCCAATGCTGGCCTATGAGAGGGGGTAGGCCTCACAGTATTTAAAAAAATTTAAATAGGCTGTTTGTCACTACTAGGACATGAAAAACGTAAAAGTACATGTCCTACCTTTTACAGCACCCTGACCTTAGGGTCGCTTAGAGCCTACCCTAGGGTTGACTTACATTTAATAAAAGAGGAGTTTATTGCCTGGCAAGTATTTTTAAATGCCAAGTCGATATGGCAGTAAACTGCACACGGATCACTGACAGAATATCGACAGTGAGAATATCGAAGTACAGAAATATCGATACGGGAATATCGATTATTATTATTATTATTATGTTTCTTATATAGCGCCTGAATCGACCCCCGAAGGGGTATCTCCGCGCTTGCCTTGGGAACCCGTCCTGACTTTTCCCTGTGAGATAGCCCCTACAAAGCATCCCCAAGGTGAAAGCCAGGCATCCCGCCGCAGGGGGGCCGTTGTGGAGATTAAGCAAGCTTAATGCCCAGAGTTGCAGAGTGTGAACCCATGATTAGGTCAGGCACCGAAGCGAGAATTATCGAGTCCATGGACATTTGAGCTCAAGACCCTGCCGCGTCGGGAATTGAACCCTGGTCCCGGGTCTGACCTCTGCTTCAGGGTCTGCCTGCTCTAACCAGTGAGCCACACTTCTCCACTGTCCAGAATATCGAAGTCCTATCTACATTATGGTAAGTACAAAAATATAGGAAAAAAAACATTGATGTCAAAAATATCGTTGTTAAAAATATCTGGGGTTTTTCATGTTAAAAACATAATGTAAAATAAAGCAAATAATACATAGAATTAAAAGAAACATAGTTAAAAATATTTTAAAATGTTTTAAAATTATAACTAATGAATATAATATAAAAATAAATTAAACATATACATATACAATATAATATATATACATACTTAATAATATTCATAAATAATTATTTTAATAACTTATAAACTGTTAAAATAGCATTTTATAAATTATAAATACATATATACACATACAACAATAATATAAATAAAAGTATAAAAAATATATATATAACAATTTTAAAAATTAAAATATTTGTAATCTTTTTTAAATAAATTATACACTACATTAACCTTTTTGATGCTCATGGTGAGCTGAGCTCGTCATGAGCCGCGGTGCTCTTGTGCTCATTACGAGCTCAGCTCGTCATGGCCCGTGGAACGCTCAGGTGCGGGCAGAATTCCTCCGCTGTGCTGAGCGTTCCACGGGAGCCAATGCACCTGTGACGAGCGCAGCTCGACATGAGCACCGAAGTGCCGTAGATCATGACGAGCTGAGCTCGTCATGAGCATGGGGGCGCTGTGCGCGTGCCCCCCCCCCCTGCACAGCGGGGGAATAACCCCCGCAGCGAAGGGGTTAACAAAAACAGTAGAGAAAATATTGGATAGAGGAGGGAATACCATTACTATTCCCATTCCAGAGAGTGTAACAGTAGGGAAAGTGTTGGATAGCGTGGGGGTACAAATTACTATTCCCACTCAATAGAGTGCAACAGTAGGGAAAGTATTGGATAGCGTAGGGGTTAAAATTAGTATTCCCACTCCAGAGAGTGCAACAGTAGGGAAAATATTGGATAGCCTAAGGGTAATAATTACTATTCCCACTCCACTGAGTGCAACAGATCACTGACAGAATATCGACAGGGAGAATATTGAAGTACAGAAATACCGACACAAAAATATCGATGTCCAGAATATCGCAGTCCTATCTACATTATGGTAAGTACAAAAATATCGAAAATAATATAAATGTCAGAAATATCGTTGTTAAAAATATTGGATTTTTTGTGTTAAAGAAATAATGTAAAATAAAGTAAATAATACATATAATTAAAAAAAGAGTTAAAAATATTTTAAAATGTACAAAAATTATAACTAATACATATAATGTAAAAATAAATTAAACATATTCATATAAAATATAATATATATACCTACTTAATAATATTCATAAATAATTATTGGCAGGCACTGTGCGGTGCTTGCCACGTTGTGCATGCAAATGCAGGGGGGGCCATAGGTACCCTCCATGTGCAACCCCACCCCCCCAACACCCTGGAGGTCCGCAACGGGCCCCCACAGCAGACACCGCATGCCTTTACATGGCGGCAACGCCGCCATGGAAAGGCACATCACCGTCTGCATTATATTATGGATGGCGGTATATTACACCCCTTTTCCGCCCGGTTGACTCGCCGACGGGTGGAAAACCGGCAGATGGTCTTTTTGTCCGCCGGGGTCCCCCCGCCATCGTAATATGGCGGGGGAAATGGTAGGCGGGCGGGAAGGAATGGCGGGCGGATCGCCACCACCATATGGGCGGTGGCGATCCGCCCGCTATTCTAATAGACCCCTATGTCTGTACACCCTGCACACAGGCACTGCAGTGGCAGGCCTGATACAGGTTTGAAAGGCTGCTTCTGTGGGTGGCACAATCAGTGGTGGCACAATCAGTGCTGCAGCCCACTAATCGGTACAAAAGGGGGTGGTGATGGACAGAGCATCTGAACCAATCAAACACTCACACCCAGTCAACAGATCTGGGTTTAATCCATCACCGTTCTTTAGCCCTCTCTGCCACCCCAGTTCAGACATGGCCATATGCAAATCAGTCTGACCCTGTGCCTCATGGGAACAGTTCAGCCCGAACTGCCAAGCCATGCCCTCCCTGGACCGGAATCAAGCTTCCTAGGACCTGTTTCTGGCATTTCAGCCGTCTTCAGCCAGGCTTGCTTGAATCCAGTGGCAAAGTAAGCAAGGAACTCACGTCTGAGCATACCCTGCCAACTTATGGCGAGCAAAGCGGTACAAAAGGGGGTGATGATGGACGGAGTATCTAAACAAATCAAACACTCACACCCAGTCAACAGATCTGGGTTTAATCCATCACCGTTCTTTAGCCCACTCTGCCACCCCAGTTCAGACATGGCCATATGCAAATCAGTCTGACCCAGTGCCTCATGGGGACAGTCCAGCCCGAACTGCCAAGCCATGCCCTTACCTGGACCGGAATCAAGCTTCCTAGGACCGGTTTCTGGCATTTCAGCCGTCTTCAGCCAGGCTTGCTTGAATCCAGTGGCAAAGTGAGCAAGGGACTCACGTCTGAGCATACCTTGCCAACTTAACCATTCTGACACTGAGGGGTCTATTAGGAGTGATGGGACAGTCCGCCGGTGGTGTGGCGGTCCCGCTGTGCCTATTAGGATGCGATAGCCACCATGGTGGTCGCATCCTGTATATTTAACATTGTGGCTGGCCGTGCTGTATCCAGCACCCGCCACAATGTTAAAATGGCATGTTGTGCATTTGCATGCACAACGTGACAGGCACTGCGTGGTGCCTGCCACCTTGTGCATGCAAATGTTGGGGGTACCATGGGTACCCCCGAAGTGCAGCCACCCAACCCCCTGGGGGCCTGCAACAATCCCCAAAGGCATTCTCCGCATGCCTTTCCGTGGCGGAGCCTCCGCCACGGGAAGGCATGAGGCCGCCATCATCGTAATATAGATGCCACCATATTGCAGGTCTTTTCTGCCAGGTAGGCAATCGGGCGGATTGCCTACTGGCGGAGAACTGGCAGATGGTCTTTCCGTCCGCCTGGGTCACCACCGCCAATGTAATATGGCTGGGGGAAATGTTAGGCGGGCGGACAGAAATGGCGGGCAGGGTGGCGATCCACAAGCCATTCTAATAGATCCCAAAGCATCTCCCCAGAAAAAAACATTAGCTACATCTCTCAATGTTAATCTGTTTTTAACAACTAACAAGGAGGAGCTAGAATAACACCTAGGGTTGGTTTTCTGGCCTTTCTACTTTTCATTGTTGATCATAATTTTCAGCATACTATTTACTTTTAAAATTCTATTCCCAAACATACTGAATGGGCAAAGAAGTTATGACATTTTACAATTCATGGTACATCACATTCTATATTTCTAAGCCCCTCCACCACATGAAGAAGGACTGCTCATCATTGCTACCCTGAGAGAGTTAAATGCTAAAAGGGAACAATTGGCCATTTCTTTGGAATGGAATAGTATTGTGGCCCTGGTGCAGCGGAGGTTTGCAACATTTCCCATAAAATATACCCCTAAGTAACCTCAGACAGCTCAACGGCCCAACAAAACGCCTCACAGCAATAGTGTAAGTTAAGGAATGTAGGGGCTCATTCACAGAGATACTTGCGCATCTAAGTTCACATAGGTATACAATAAAATGAATGTGTGAAGGCAAATTCTAATTTCTGCTTCTAAAAATCAACAAGGGTGAGATTGGAAAGGGGGATTCTTCACACAAAAATTCTGCAGCGTGAACAAATATTGATTTTGGTCTGTGGGTCTTCCATGGTGAATCGACTAGCCAAAGAAATGTAAACATTTACATTATTGCTCTGAAAACAATAGCAAAATTATTTCTCTTAAGGTTAGGATTACATGTGTTTTCCATGTGGAGATGTTACATATCTGAGGACTTCTGGCAGTGTTAGGCTGCTAATTGCTATGTTTTCTTATGAAATTCTGTAGGAATTCATAAATATATACTCCGAGCAAGTAACACTACTTTTTCCATAGGTTTGTGAATTGTCTCATAGCATCCTCATTTTAGCATCTTTATGGTAGGGTTATTGAGTATTACAAATATGGGGCCTTATTTACAGTTTGACGGGGATCATACTGCATCACAAACTGAGGCAAATGTCCCATTGGCCTAGGAGTAAATTATAGTCTATGGTACTTCTGATACACGGAATGGGATATCCACCATGTTTTGACAGATTGTGCCATTGCTCAAACTCTAAATAAAGCCCATAATGTTATTGTGTCTGTTACAAACAAACAACCACATACAACGAAGCACACATGCAGGAACTAATATTGAAATAATTGTTAATCAAAATGATCTCTCCACCCTCCTCCACACATTTGACAATAATGTGCATGTTTGACAGCAAGTTTGACACTAGCTTGGGAGTCCTCAGATGGTAGCACGACTGCAGACAAATCCATGTTTTCCGAATATCTTCACCCTTATATTACATTTTCATACACTGCATTGAATTGACTGCATTTCTGAAGCAGGATCGGATTTATGGAAAGGGTTTTCCACTTTCTCGGCACCAAAATCTGACTTATAATTCAGGTTTTCTAATGGAGTAGAGAGAGTTTACTTGCTAAAATGCCTCTCACATTTGCTCCTACGATGACCTTTGTTAATCTATACAACATCATCATCATCACAAGAATTCATAATTATATAGTAATACCAAAGCCTTTTAAGTGAGTTTTAGAAAAACATGTTTTAAAAATGAAAAGTTAAAAATTATGTTAAGTTATCCCAGTCCTGTATTTAATTTATCAATACATGATTCAGGTGACGACAATCATAACTGATTTTTTTTTTTGAGCCATGCTCATCAGGATCATAAGCCACCAGGGGCTGTATTACTTAAACTGTCTCTGGGTGCAGGAGTCATCTAATCCTGCTTTCTGCACACCAGGGCACTTTTGAATTTCAGAAGTCGCTTTTCTGCCCCATCTTTAATACAGATCATGCTGATGAACATATAGCGCCTGTTGTAATTGTCCTTTCTGCAGTATCATCCCCAGAAGTTTTGCTTCCTTCCCTATCCCTTTTTGTTTTGTTGAATTCGTTTTTGGTGGCCTTAGGACTTTGTGACCTTTCTAACTGCTAACTAGTGCTAAAATGCTTGTATTGTCTCCTCTAAGCATTTTAGAATGTACATATAAACAATGGGCATATTTAATTTACTAGTAAGTCCCTAGCAATGTAGCCCTACCTGTGCGTAGGGCCTGCAAATTAAATGCTACTAGTGGTCCTGCAGCACTGATTGTGCCACCCACTTAAGTAGTCCTTTAAACATTCCTGACTGCCATTTCAGCCTTTGTGTGTGCAATTTCAACCTGCCATTTTGACCTGACAAGTTAAACCTTTTGCCAGGCCCAAACCTTCCTTTTAATACATATGTCACCCCTAGGGGTAGGCCTTGGACAGGGGAGGGTTCTATGTATTTAAAAAAATAGAACTTTTTTAGATTTTACATTTCCTGGTAGTGAAATACTCTTTACCAGTGCGTAGTCTCCACACATAAAAACATAGATCATAAAGATGCTACTCTTAAATTCCTTTGAGAATACCAAACAATTATAAATGCACACATTTGCACCAAGTCTGCACCTCTCACACCGAGAATCAGTGCAAGCCGCTGTTAGTCCATCTCTTTGCACCGCAGCATTGACTGCCCATGGGGGACCGGCAACATGAAGCTCCATGATACCTGGCCTGCTTTTCTAACCATGCCAACAGTCTCCCATGATGCTCTCCTTGCTCCTCTTGACCCTCTCCAATGCGAATGGGACTCCTGGTACAAAACATGAGGAGGTAAACCTTCAGTGGGACTAATTTGGAACTGTATCTGATCTGCGCTCCATCGCGGTTGGCGCAGACTTTTGACTTTGACCTAATCCAGTGCACCCATATAGCTTCAGTTGGTGCTTTGTGCTTTTAGGCTCTATTTTTCTCTTTTTTCATTAAGTCATAACTCCAGTTCTACGGAGTGGATTTTTATTGTTTTACTCTTATTTTGTTGATTAAATTCAGCTCTGTTTTTCTAACCTGGTGTGGGATCTTTTGTGTGGTGTTTTCACTCTTTTACTGAATGAAGTGTTGCACAAAATCTTTACACATTGCCTCTAAGTTAAGCCTGAGATCTTAGTGAAAAGCTACCGGGGATTGAACACAGGTTAATTTGGAGTTTTTTTGTGCCTTACCCTGACAGGTTGCTCCTTGACCAAGGCTCAAACCCCAGTCAACCAGTAACCCTATTTCTCACAGCACCCATGCAGTTCCATGAGAACATTCTCTCATTAGCATAGGGTGGTTGCCCCAGGCTATAAAGAAAAATCTCTTTCACCCTTTGCCCGTGCTTTAATATGGATGCGGAAGCTGAGGCAAAGTGACTGTCAATAGATGTAATAACTTTCAATCAATCAATCAGAGTACTTGTAAAGCGCGCTACTTACCCGCGAGGGTCTCAAGGCGCTGAGGGAGGGGTGCTGCTACTGTTCGAAGAGCCAGGTCTTGAGGAGTCTTCTAAAGATGAGTAGGTCTTGGGTCTGCCGTATGTGGGTAGGGAGGGTGTTCCAGGTCTTGGCGGCGAGGTAGGAGAAGGATCTGCCACCGGAGGTCGTACGTTGGATGAGGGGCTGGCGGGTGGGGGTGTGGAAGCTGAGTCTGCTGTTTAGGTAGGCTGGTCCGGTGATGTGGAGTGCCTTGTGTGCGTGGGTGAGGAGCTTGAAGGTGATCCTCTTGTTGACGGGGAGCCAGTGTAGGTCTCTCAGGTGGGGGGTGATGTGGCTGCGGCGGGGGACGTTGATGATCAGTCGGGCGGAGGCGTTTTGGATGCGTTGTAGTTGTCGTAGGTGTTTGGCAGGGATTCCTGCGTAGAGTGTGTTGCCGTAGTCCAGTCTGATGCTGACGAGGGCATGTGTCACCGTTCTTCTTGTTTCAGTCGGGATCCACTTGTAGATCCTGCGGAGCATGCGGATGGTGTTGTAGCAGGAGGAGGAGATGGCGTTGACCTGTTTAGACATGGAGAGGGAGGAGTCGAGGATGAATCCTAGGTTGCGTGCATGGTCGGTGGGTGTTGGTGCTGTTCCCATAGTGGTCGGCCACCAGGAGTCGTCCCAGGCTGAGGGGGTGGGTCTGAGGATGAGGACCTCCGTCTTGTCCGAGTTCAGCTTCAGACGGCTGCTCCTCATCCATAAAGAGAAGACGCACACAGTCAATGCGCCCCCAGAAGGCGACCCATGCAAGGAAGGAATGGGGTGCCATACACCCCTCAGAAATCTCCCTGCAGAAGGGTGCGTTCACTCACTGCACATAGCTTTGGGGGAGATCTTTGCCCCTAAGCACCTACTGTGCTGTGAAAGACTGTTTGCCTGCATCAAACATCTGGTCTGTCTTTCACAAATGCCCTGGCCCCAGGGCAGGCTGAACTTTGCTGCTGCCCTGATAGCGCCGCATTATCTGTTTTAGGGTGCACTGACCATGTCGAAGGTGTGCCCATTTAAAGGTGCACCCCAGTAAAGACAAGGACAGTGCACCCTTTATATTTTACAGTCCCAGACTCATAACAAAATTGCGGAATTCATTCATTTATTCAGTCAGCAGCTAAGTAACTTACCAAAATTCATGCAATCTGTGGACATTAAGGCTTTCACTGTTAGAAGTGTGAGACTACCCCATTGGTATTCTCACACCTGAAAGTAGTGATACCACGAATATCATTGTTTCCAGATTGCATGAATACTGGTTCATTTACATTTTAGCCCATAAGAAATTGAAACAACAAGCAGAAATCAATGTTTCCGCAAAGATTCCCAGAAGCTACTCCTTATATTCCTGATATTTTGCCTTCATTAAGCCGGTGAACTGGCCGAATGGGGAAACTTGTGAGCCGCAGTCCTCTCACAATGGTATTTTATGATGTGATTAACTTTTACTGGCCACAGCATCACAAATATTTTAAAGAGGGCCTAGGTGGTGCCTAAAAATAAGCAACATGGAAATAAATGAAATGAAACACCAGTAATTGTAAAGTGCAAACAATTACCCCTAAGGGTGTCAAGGCGCTGGGGGCCATCGGGAAGATTAAGTGATTCACATGGTGCTGGGTTAGTTAACCTGCCACCAGTGCCGGGGATCGAACCGTGAGCCCCGGTGTTCCAGAGTCAGCTGCCCTGGCCGCTGCGCCATACCTCTTCTTGGAAAAAACTAAATACATTTATTAAAAAGGTGAAATTATGAATGCATATTTTTGAAAATAAGTGTTTTTGGGAAATGTTAGCAAATACTATACCTCCCTGCGAGATTATTTGTGACAATATTTACAATGATGAGAAAGGCGTGACATTACCTGTAAGGTCGATTTCTTTATGATGACAGCAGAATGGAAAATGCTAACTTCTTCGTAGTTTGAGCTTGATTGTCCATAGCACTAGGTAACATAATTTGGATCAGAACAGTTTTATCAGGAACATTTCTGAAGCAGTCCCAACTTCTCATTTTGCTTAACTTATCCGCTAATGAGCGTATCTGATTTTCTGTGTTGTCACGAATTTATAATTGCGTTATTTCACCTGATAAACATATCACCATCAATTAAGTTTTCAATGTGGAATAACTAGCTAAAACTGCCTTTCTATTTGATTCCGTATTTAAAGCTGTTAGCAGCACATTTTGCTGTTGCTAACAGGCACGGCTTTTTCACCCTGTGAAGTAGAATTCCGCTATTTATGATACAGTAAAAACACTTTTCTCTATACCATATAATCAGCATAATGCACATTTCGCACAATTTATTTTTGCTCTTCGTGACCTGTTCTAAATGAGGGACTTTGCTGGAGATAAAAAGAGCTACAAAAAACACATGATAAAAGCAAAGAGATGGGTGTTTGTGCTGAAGATATAAGCGCACTGCTTTATTACTTCAATAAGCCTTCACTTATTCCTTCCCCTCTGGTTTCCTTGGTCTAGTATCAATCGGAAGCCATGACTCAACTAAATGACCAAGTTTGGACAACGGCCTGTGATGAGCAGTGGTATCAGTTGGTCTTTTGCAGGTACACTTATCCTCAAAGCAATTTTATTATGAGTCAAACTTGTTACCAGCAATTTATACACAGACGTCTAAATATATCTCCAGCAGAAGTCGTAAACACCAAGGACCCTATTGCATTAAGACCCCCACAGGCACAACAGGTGCCTCATTATGCATTGTCATTGTTTGCGCACCATTATGGTGATTGCCCTGGGGGCAGCGCATTCATGTGAAAACACGGAGCAGCCGCTCCAGGGGCCTCATTTATGAGGCCTTGCGTCAGTTTTGCGCTTCCGATGCGTCACTTTTTGTGACGCATCGGCAGCGTAAAACATGCCTGATGTTGCACACTATTTACAAAGTGACCCATCTAAGCAGATGCGTCACTTTGTAAACCCCTGCGCTACATTATACCTGCGTCAGGTATAATGTATGCAAAGGGGGCGATCCCCCGCAAAAAGCCTCGTAATAGTGACGCAGTGAAATCTATGTGATTTCACTGCGTCACTTTTAGGATGCTGTTGCGTCAAAATCTTGCGCCTGCCTCACAGCAGGCGTAAGACTGACACAAGCCCTTTCACATGGGGCTTGCCCCATGTGAAAGGACGCATTGCTAGAGTTGCGTCACTTTTGTGACACACTCCAGCAATGCGTCACTTTTGCGCTTACAGATACGTCAGAAATACTGACGTATCTGTAAGTCCTTGCGCAATGATGCGTCATAATGTAAATATGACACATCATTGGGGTTGCAAGGAGGGCGCAATGAAAAGTGACGCATCGCTGTTTTCTCGCAGAGATGCGTCACTTTTCATAAATGAGGCCCCAGGTTTTCAGTGTAGGTGGGCACCCACCTGCACTTTTAAAGGAATTTAGTGATCTACTTGCTGGTGGGTGCAGTCAGTGACTGCATCCGCCTGCAAGGGGATGTCTGGGGGTCCATAGGACCCCCTTACTCCCCTCCAGTGAACTGCTCTCAGGGAGCGCACTCACAGTGCGCAATGTGAGTGCGCCCACTGAGAGCTTCTTTGCCACTGCGCCCACGTCTGTAAAATGGCCCGGGCGCAGAAGCAAAGGAATTCCCTCATTTGCATAGAGCACGACCCTATGCAAATGAGGGAATGCCCCTTGATGGTAGCGCTGCTCAGCGCTATCGGTATTACTGAAGGGGACACACAAGCGTCTGCGCCCCCTTCTGTGATACCAAAGTACCCCACAGGCATGCAAAGCGGGCACAAAGCGGGCCTGTTGCACCCCTGGGGCCCGATGTGTTTCTTTTAAGGTTCCAGATGTGTGCCGTTTTTCTGCACCCCTGGGGATCTTTGGTGTTACATAAACGGCAGCAGACACTTACACAGACCCTTCTGTAATACAGCTGTCCTAAATGGGTGCTCCCTCATTTGCCTGTTCCAGTGCTGTGTTATGGATGCTGGGACAGAGGCACACTGATTAATCAATCAATCAATCAATCATACCACTTGTATAGCGCGCTACTCACCCGGAAGGGTCTCAAGGCTGATTATGCACCACAAGGAGCCGATCCCTAATGCACCAATGTGTTGCGAGTTAGCAGGACATTACAAGTAAAAGGTCACATTATTTGCCGTTTGTGCCAGGCATATTCTGTTAAAGGTGAACCACAAAGCAAGCAAGGACAGTGCGCCCTTATTGTAATGCAGCCCCTGAGCTATGCTACCTGTAGTCTACGCGGACAATTTACTGCACCAGCATCCTAAAATCCTCACACTATTTTATATGTGCTCTGGTTTACTATTGAACTTCTCCTTGCTGCTGTCCCTGCCCTTGAGGGTTCAGGGTGCAACAGTAATGCATTTCGACTGGCATAACAAAGCTTGCCACTGACCTTGCTCGTCAAAGCTCGTTATATACTTCCCATCTCCACCTTTTTTTAAGCTGTCACTTCTGTTTTTTAAGTACCCAGAGCACATGCTATCACCACTAGCACTGCTTTGGCTTCTAAATATATTTCAATGAAAACTAACTGTGAGAATAAAAAAAGTTTCATATTTATTTTACAGATGCTTAACTGTAGAGTATCAACTAAAGTAGCCGCATTTCTCTGATATTTCAGTTCACAAACACAACGTGCTTCAATCCAAGCAAAATGCATAGTGGGACAACATTGTAAGTAAATCACTTCTTCGGCGCCTTCTCTCTCCATTACTGGCTCTCAATTGAACACATCCTGTTTCAAGCTTCTCGCTTTCATTTCAAAAGCAATTACTTACTTTGGTCTTCTTTATCTGCCTTAAAGCGATACTTACACGCCATCCCCCCTTAATGACCCTCTCCACATTAGCAAAGTAATTAAGCCGGCAAGTCACTGTACCTACTTTTTCCGAATGGATTGCTTGATTTAGGAGTGTTTTGAAACCTTGAGGTAAATGTACTGTTTCCGAAGGCTTAGAAGTTCTATCTTAAGTTGCTGGCAGATTCACCAACCTAGCCTTTTGCTATTCCTAAATAGCGATTTTTAAGGAAACGCTATTTAGGAATAGCAAAAGCCTATGCATGTAGGAATCGCTATTAAAATAGCGATTCCTAAACATTCCTTAATTGCTACTCGCTAATTGCTAGTCGCAATTAAGGAATGCTGTACCATTCATTCCTATGGGCCTATAGGCCCATGGGAATGAATTGGAGATTGCATGAGCAATTTGCGAGTAGCAGTAGGTACTCGCAAATTGCTCATGCAATTTCAAGGGTGCAGGGGTGTCAAAATGACACCCTGTTGCACCCCTGAAATTGATATCTGCACACATGTTGCACACACACATGCCCCAAGGGCATGTGTGTGCGCAACTTGAAACTGTGAAAAATGCACAAAAGTGCTTTTTTCAAAGTTTTAGCAAATTACCATGAAGTACAACTTCATGGTAATTTGCTCCCCCTATTAGCGAATTCGCGATTTTTTTGACTTTCATGCATTGCATTTAAGGAATCTCAATTTGGGATTCCTTAAATGCAATTGCAATTTAAGGAATCTCAATTTAGAGATTCCTTTAATTGCGATTTTTGTGTTTGGGTTGATGCATCCCAAATGCAAAAATACCGGGAGCAAAGGGGCAGATTCTGAAAATCTGCCATTTTGCTCCCGGTATTTACTTTGATGCATATGCCTGTTGGTCTTTCATTTCATTGCTGGCTCACCCAGGCCTCTAACAGTCCTTTGTTATTTGCCTCCTGTGTTTCAATTATCTGGTACTGAATTCTCAAACTCATTATAAATGCACTCTCATATCTCAAAGCATATCTTGGTATCGACCCTTTCCCGCCATTGTGCCTTTTCTTCTCTCTTATTAGATCTCTTTCCTTTTTTGGGGCAGGCCATGCTGTTTTAATGCTTGTCAAGCACGGCGTTATAGATTTCAGACATTTATTAGCGCTTCACGTTTAGCTTTTCGTGAGAATCATTGTTTGTTCTTTGAAATACATAATCTTTACCTGGAAGCAAAAATAAGCTCAGAGAATGCGACCATTAAGCACCCCCAGTTTGATCCCCATGCTGCTGCTCTTTCTGCCCGATTGAAATGTTATCCCGCAAATTGGTTTTGTAATATTAATAATGACTGACTGAGTAGCACAAAAGGGATGTCAAGGCTTTAAGCAGAATAAGCAATTTCTGTGGCAAAATGGTTACCCTTCGCTCTCAATCGAAAAAGTACTAGTTATGTATAGAATGATGATCAAACTGCTTCTGGGCTAGTGAGCTGCATATGAAACATTAGACTTGTATTTCAAGAGACACAATCTGTAGGCCTCATTTCCAATATTTTGGCGCATTAAGCCTTCCTGCTGTGCTGCTGTGCGTCAAAAGAAAAGGGCAGGATTGTACTGTAGATAAAAGATTCAGCGCATTCCTGTCCTTTACTTTTGTGCTGGTGCACAGTGGACTGCCATGCGTCAAAGGAGGGCACCTTCCTGCACAAAAACAGCGCAGGAGGTATTTTCCTCTTTCTGTGTGTGCTGCTGAATGCAGCACACATAGAAGAAAGAAAAAACGGGGAGAAATAAAAGTATTTCTCCTCATTGTGCCTCCCTTACACCTCCCCTGGTGAGGTGTAGGAATCGGAAGTATTCCCAGGTTGATAAAACCTTGTAAAGCTGGGAATACGTCAGATTCCATGGATGTTGCATGGACACACCCACATTAACACCCATGGAACTCCCCTTTCACACAGAGTAATGTGTGAAAGGGGGCTATATTTACAAGGCTATGAAAAGTCATGCCGGGTGGCTTTACATGGCCTTGAGAATATGGGCAGTGACACTGCGTGGCCGGTGCATCCAAAAAAGTGACACTTCAGCGGTGCAATGGGCTTGTAAATAAGCTCCTGTATTTTTATTTTACCTTTAGTCAACACGTGTTTTGCACCAGAGACAGAACTTTTTCAATGTTAAAATCTTAGTACGAGCAGTCAGTCCCAGAGTAGCTCAATTTTCCATCAAAAACTGAAAACCATGCTGTTTTGAGACTAACCTATGACACTAAATCTTAATTCTTGGCAGAGCTTTGTTTCTGGCAAGCAACATCACTTCTTTTGTTTCAACTATATAGCTTTTAACATTGCTTATTGTACTATATTCCCCTTTTACTTAATTTGATGGATGTTTTGTGATGGCATCTTTGCTATTCCGTTCCATAAATTGCTTAAAATTCTTATTGTCCCAGTTTCTATTAGTGCGAATATCTATGATGTTGCTAGTCTCATGTTAGTACGATGAGCTAAAGTTCAAAGGAAGGAGGGATATAACCTGAAAATGACAACAATTATCTTTGAGTAATTAGATCAGGGTGTTAGAAAATCTTGGTGAAGGTATATATATATATATATATATATATTACCTACTGGCGGTCGCCAGTGGGTAGTTATTTTAGGACCATGTTTCCATTGGAAAAGCCTTTTGACTTGCCGAAATATTTGGCACCGGTTAACAAATCCTCATGAAATTCTCCTAAAAAGTTTACCAGTCCTTCTAGTTGCGTATGGAAAGTTTCGGGGTGATCTCTCAACTGGGGGCTGAGAAAAAACTGTGGTAAAAAAAAAGTGTCTTTCTCATGTTAATTATTATAGGGATTTTGAACATGACTGCAGCTCGAACTGCTACATGGAATTGCACCAAATTTGGAAGAAATAGAGCTTTTGGTCCAGAAAGCATGCTTTTTGTTATTTTGTGTAACTCCTTTCAGTAGTTTTAGAGTTATTAAAAGAGATCCAAATTTGTATATCTAGGACGCTGATCCTCCAAGGACCCGACAGAACCCATGATAAAATCTGATTGGCTGCCAAGACTGCAACCAAGAAGTGTTAGAAGCCATCTTAGGATTCGGCTTCAGCCAAGTCCCAAAAAATGTAAATTAAAGAAAACGGGGCAGGGTAGGAATACCGGACCCCCAAGCCCTGGTCCTGGGGTCTCCCTTTCAGTGCAACACAGCATATATATTTTTTGCCAAAATTCATTATGGATTTGCGAATCAGGCAAAAAAAAAGCCGGTCTCCCACTCTTGTTCTTAATATAGCCCCGGATGTGCCAGGTCCCGGGCGCACAGGTCCACCACCTTGCTGGGGCTTTATTATTGTAATGGAGTAGGGCAGCGCAAACTCCCCCCTCTTCATCTTCAGGGCTACTCCGGGGACCACCACCTCTCCAGGGCTTAACTTTTAAAAAGGAGGGTTGTGTGGACCCCCCTCTTCAGGCTGTTCGAAACACTGAGGACCACCACATCCCTAGGGCTAAAATGCAATATTTAAAGGAGGACCGCATGGACCACCTCCACAGGGCTGGCCCCTGAAAATGGCCCTCTTCCTGGGGCCATTAGTGACCCTGCGGACCACCACCCCCCAGGTTCGGCTCCTGCTATGTACCCACCCCCTGGACAAAGCTGATTGCCTTTGCATTGCAGGAGCTATAACAGTTCACACCAAGCAAGAGCACACACTAACTCTTCTACCAACATGCAGGAGCAGTCAAACTGCTTCCGCTTGCTGGAAGTGGAGTTTACATCTTTTCCCATGCCCGCTATCATTTATGAGCAGTACATGGAGGTTTTCACCATACCAAGTAATAGGAATCTATACATACAATTCAGATTTGGCACTTTACCTCTGAACCCATTTACTGCTGCTTGGCAGCGGGAACTGATGATGCATCACGCTGTGTCCCCACTGATTAGGGGCTCATGAGACAGTTAACCATGTTCTTTTTCCATACACACTGTATAAACTCCTGAGGCTTAAGTGGTTAGCCCCATTTGCAGGCAGATGGGTACTCGATGTCATCAAGATGCATTACGTATCCCAAAAGCTGACTCCGTGCCATTACTAGCTTGTGCAGTAGCAACATTTCTGGGGGAAATGTGGCATATCAGGAGACTTAGATTGAAGAATGGTTAAACTATTCATTGCAGTTCTTAAACTATACCTGGCCCCATCAGTTTATATGTACTAATAGGGCACGATATACAAATAGCACCAGTATCAGTAAACATGTTATCATGACTGTGTGCTCGAACCATATGTATATACATTTTTATGGGCTTTTAGTACGGGGTAAATGTTGCGGATTTCCATATCTATGCATTATGCCCTATCTATCTATCTAACCTCTTGTTTCTTCTCCATTGGGGTTAAAAATTGTAAGTAGAGTCTGTACCGGTTATATAACAGTTATGCATAATGGTACCATTGCACTATAGGCACCAGCACTTTCTTCCGTCTCTACCTTTTTGTGAAGGTTTACGCTTGAGAGATTTTTTTAGGAGTTCACTTTTGTGAAGTTTTAACTCTATTTTTATGAAGATTCTTTCCATTATGATATCTGTAAGTTTAGCAGTTTTTTTATCCAAAGAGTTATTCAGCCGAATTGTGGAAACTGTGCTCAATAGATACTACCTGCACCTTTTTAATAATCTATAATTGAAAGTACATCATCTTATTTTAATATAACATTTAGTATGGGTTTGTTAGAAATGGGATTCCTGGTAGGCTAGGGCAAGGGCCGAAGCCAGGCAAAAATCTCCACTCTAGTCAGGATAAGGGAGTTACACTCCTAAAATAACCCCTGCTCACCCTCTTGGTAGCTTGGCACGAGCAATCAGGCTTATCTTAGAGGCAGTGTGTAAAGCATTTGCACATAATCCACAGTAATACAGTGTATGCACTACAAAAGGACACCACACCAATTTAGAAAATTATCAAATATTTTATATATTCAAAACAAGACCAAAAACGACAAAAATCCACAATACTATATGTAAAAAAAAGTCTGTAGTTATCAAAATAAGTTTCAAACAATGTTCCTCGATGTCGATAGCTCCGTCGCGGGCTACCAAGGCAGCGTGAACAACAAATCCAACAGTTCTCACTGGTTGCGGGATCGCGGGCCAGCTACGGTGTCGGGAAGACCCGCAAACAGTACCTGTGAGAAATGCAGGGCGTTGAAGCCCTCAGAGTCACTCGCGTTGCAGGTCGAGTTCCTCTCTGATGGAATCAGGAGCACTGGCATCGGCAGACGTCGGGTGCTGCAGTGCGAAGTGTAGCGGTGTTGCGTGCAGTGCCCCAGGTCGCGGTGCGAGCAGCGGGTCGGTGGCAGCATCGGATGGCGCTGTCGGTGAGACCAGGGTCGCAGTGCGAGATGAAGGTGGTGCTCGTCACGGTGCTAGCAGGTCACGGTGCAAGCATCGGCGTCGTCGTTGCTGAAGCGCTGTCTTCGTCAGCTGATGAGCGGTCGTTGATGGTGTCGACGTCGGTGGGCCAAGGCTGCAGTGCAGGATGAGGGCTGCTCTTCATGTGACTTACGAGTGGTGCCTCCAAACCACGGTGCAAGAAGCCACGTCCATTTTGGCGTGAAGCTGCGGCATCGGGGAGGCCAAGGCGTCCTCATGAAACAAGGCGGGCAGAGTGCGGTGCCCACAGGTCGCGGTGCGAGCAGCAACTCGGTGGTGGCGTCAACAGGCATCGTCGGTGAGCCCAAGGTCGCGGTGCAGCGTTGTGGCGGTGCCTTCAGGACACGGATTCGGCAGCTGCGTCATAGACACTGTTGAGTTGCTTTTCCCCTGATACAGCACAAAACACACAGTCCCCAATGCTGCGGGCAGTAGAGCTTAAAGTTTTGGCTGTTCCTGAGACTTCGTAAACAGGGGGCAAGCTCTAATTCAAGCCCTTGGAGAGACTCACAAAATAGGTTGCAGAAAGTCCACTCCAGGCCTTTCACTACCCAAGACAGAAGCAGCCACTGCAGGTCAGCCCAGCAAAGCTCACAGCAAAGTGGTAGTTCCTCCTCACAGCTTCTCCAGCTCTTCTTCTTGGCAGTCTTCTTGATCCAGATGAGTTCTAAAGTTCAGAAGTCTGGGCAGAGGGTGTCTGTGCCCAGCCAGAACCAGTTCGTCCTTCTCTGACGCCATTGTCAGAGGCAGACCTGGCCCTTTGAGGTGCAAAAAAAACTCCTCCCCCTTCTCCCATGGCAGCCCAGGTCTATTCAGCCCTTTCCTGACCCTACCTAGACTATCTAGAACCTCCTGCTCTCCAGCCTTCTGTCATCAGAAACCCAGATAGCCAATCCACATTCCAGCAGAGGCACACAGGATGACTGAGTAAGAAAATACTTACTTTCCAAAAGTGGTATTTTTAAACACAGAATGTAAAAATCACCTTCACTAAAAGATGTATCTTAACATTCTGAGTTCAGGCATACTAAACTCGAATTTCTACCTTGTTCCCTGGGTCAGTCTAGGATTAAAAAGATGTTATAATCAAACTGCCCATTCTGGCCAATGAGAACAGATAGCCTTGCAATAGTGAAAAACGAAATTGGCTGTTACTCACTATCAGGACATGCCACACACACTGGGCATGTCCTACCTTTCACATACACTGCACCCTGCCCACAGTGGTACCTTGGGCCTACCTTAGGGTTGCCTGACATATAAGAAAAGGGAAGGTTAGGGACTAGCAAGTATGTGCACTGGCCAAGTCGACATGGCAGTTACAAACTGTGTGCAGACTCTGCAATGGCAGGTCTGAGGTTACCTTTTCAGGGCTACTCACGTGGGTGGCACAATCAGTGCTGCAGGCCCACAAGTAGCATTTGAGTCACAGGCCCTGGCACACTCAGTGCACTGTACTAGGGACTAAGAAGTAACTCAAATATCCAATCGTGGAAACACCAATCCATACCACAATTGACACAGAGAGCGCCTGCACTTTACCACTGATCAGCAGTGCAAAAAGTGCGCAGAAACGTTGCGCCAGCAAAAACAGAGTCAAAACCGGGAGATCAGAAAGCAAAAACTAAGGGGAAACATGGCAAAAGATGCCACGTCCAACAGGGTTCCATTATGTGTGGGTCTCTCACTTTGTTAAGCCTTATCTTATTCTTTTTTAATTTATCTATTTTATCCATTTTAACTTTTCTTATGATGATACTGTCAGCTAACATTATGTACCGAAACATCGTTATACAATGTGGTGAATCTACTACCCTGTATCTTTTGCACTTTGCTGGTCAACACTGACCGAATAAAGTTTCTCGACTGACATACTCAGTACTCCACAATCCAGACACTACATCCTATGAACAATACTCATAGTTCCCTTACCTGCTTGCTTCTTAACTGTAGATCAGCAGTTAAACATGCCACAGAAATAGCTAATACTATACTAACTGATGGATTCAACATTGTAGTCTAACGAAACCTGGCTCATCAAACACTTGACCCCTATCCTAGACTTGCTCACACCTCCGGGCTATTCCATAATTAGACACGACATTCCAGGATGAAAAGGGGTTGGGGCTAGCAATCATCCACAAAGAAGAAACCTGGCTTAGCACCTTACAGGCCACAAACTACTCGACCTTCGAATACCTCAGAGTCAAAATCGTGACAAAAGGTACCACTCCAATCAAACTCCTCACCATCTACAACCCCCCTGTTGAACTAATGGACCTAATGACACGGTTCTCTCTAACGAACTCTAGTGACATGTTCTTAGGTGACTTCAACCTACACTGGAATGACACAGAAGACACAACAGTCTGTAATCTTACAAACCTTCTTGAAATCAATGATCTCAAGCAACTCTGCAATTAACAGCTCTACAACAAAGGCTCTACTCCTGATGAAATAATTGCCAGAAGCGAGCTTGTCTCCCTCCGAGCCATTAGGCCCATCGACAGATCTGTCCACCATCTCATACTGTTCAATCTCAATGTTTACCCCAGAACCGACCTAGCCCCTTCCAATAAAACAATGCACTGGGCAAGGAGCATCAAACAAATCCCTGTAACTGAGTTGAAATCTAGGATCAGCGCCCAATTACACTCTCACCCTCTACCTCATACCGTAGAAGACTTCACTGCCCACTATAGCTCAGTGATGACAGATACTCTTCATCAAGTGGCCCCACTCAAAAAGAGATCTGGAATAACCCAAACTAGATCCTGATTCAACTTAGATCTCACCAAAGAGAAGAGCCAACTAATACTGACTGAAAGGTTATGGAGACGCACCCCTCACCGGCACACCTTTCACTCCTTATATCTGTCGCCTACAAGATACACATCTTTAGGGAAAAAGCCACTTTCTTTCAAAAGACATTTTGACTATGTTGAGGTAGATCTTCAACATTATAAAACAACAAACTACCCGTAGCTCCCTACACGAAACAATAACCACCAATATTTCCAACTTTTCCACTGACAAAGTTGCAAAAATTGAACGATCTTAAATCCAGGATTCAAGTTTGACTTCCCAGCACATTTACTCTACTGACACACAAGCCACCATGAAAACTCCCCTGAAGATTCCACTTACATCCGGAGTACCCTCAAATTTGTTTTAGACAACAATGATCGCAAAAAAATGGAAAACAATTCTAAGTGGACAAATTTCAAACATATGACAGGAGTCTTGAAAATAATCGCGAACCTGAAGCCCACATACCACACTACTGATACCCTCCATAATAGTACGGAACCTCAACCACATTATATCTCCATTTTGGACCATAATAATCAATGCCTCTCTTTCATCTAGCAGAGTATCTCACTCGCTCCAGCTAGGTCAAGTCTCGCCCATTCTCAAAAAACAGGGGTATACCCAATGACCTCAAAAACCTCAGGCCAGAGACCAATCTTCCTTTCCTAGCTGAAACAATTGAGGACAGTGTCCTACTATAACTCAGTCAACACATAGATGATTTCAACCCTCACAACACATTCAGGATGCAGGAGGAAAGGCTGTAGCACTGAAATTGCTATTCTAAATATATCAGTTGGCATTCACAGATTCTTATATGAAGGTGACTCTTGCCTCCTAATCCTTCTCGACTTATTGGCAGCATTTGATACTATTAATCATCAAGCTTTACTTGAGACACTCAAGAACTGCTCGGGTATCAGCGACACTGTCTTGAGATGGTTCACGTCCTACCTGCAACATCGGTTTCAATAAATAAAAATCAACAGTTCTGTCTCCAAGCCAGCTCCAGTCCACAAGGTGTACCTCAAGGCTCAATCGTCTCTGCAACCCTATTTAATATCTTCATTTACCTCTCACAGTTGTTCTTAAACAAACAGGGGTCAAATGTCAGCCGTACACTGACGACACACAACTCTAGTACAAAATAACATCACCCTGAGACCTCTGTCATCTCAATGCAATGCTTAATAAGATACAAACCTGGTTAAACACCAATCACCTAAAGCTGAACCCCAACAAAACTGAGCTACTACTTCTCCAGCCAAAAAATAATCCTTTACCAATCCAAGAATGGCTCAAAAAATTGGATGTGCTGAACTGTTCTCTTTCGATTTCTACCTTGTATAGTCTTTGGGTATCACCTTGGACAAAAGCTTGTCAGTGAAGGACCACATTAATAACTCAGCAAAAGGAGCGTTGTTACCACTAAAGCGGCTCAAGAAAGTCAAACTGTTTATTTCTCCTGATGATCCTAAGATGGTAGTATAAACAGTAGTCCTCTCAAAGCTTGACTACGGTAATGCCATCATCACTGAATCTCTGAAAAGTAATATTGTGCCTTTAAGAGCAATTCTCGAAGTGGCTGCCAGACTCCTCACAGGAATCAAACGATTTGACCACATCTTTATTGTCCTCAAATGTCTAAATTGGCTTCCCACTGAAGAAATATGCATCTTCAAGACAGTTTGTTTCCCTCACAAAGCCATTCATACATATAAGAAACCCACATACCTAGAAGCCAAACTATCAAGAGCAGGAAGAAGCCAGGCATTGAAAAGCTCCAACTTACTTCTTCTCATGCAACCAAAACTCAGGAAATGCTCCAAAGATTTGGATCTTCCTCTTGAAGGAACTCCGCTGTAACCCCTCCATTTCTTGTTTGAAACGAGACCTCGAATTGCGACTAATGGACAACTACTTCGACACTATCTTAGACTGAGCTATCGTTCTTGAAGATCCAACCCCAGTGACAGGAGCCTCTATGGCATTCCCCTGTCTTGTTCACTCTCTAATTTGCCACCAGTGCCATCAACCTATATTTATATAATCCTGTGACTGCTTTTGACTACCTTAATACTGTATCATTCTATACTCTTTTTGTTGACTGTTTTAACCCACACAAATCCTTGCATGTAGCTTCAGCTAACTTCTTCACATAACTTATAAAGTACTGTGATGCCTTCGGGTCTCGCTAGTGCTACATAAAACGACAAAAAGATAACTTCACCGTCCCTCTCAACTTTGTGGTTTTACAGCCCCTTTGTGACCATAACAACATGTAGGAGTCCAGGGATGTGGAATTCCTATAGCCCGATTCCCGGGACATATTGTTTGGGGTCAGGGGCAACGAGTTTTCATGTGTATTTTGTCCAAGTACAAGTAGGCCCAACCCTCCACAGCACAAACCCTTTGACTACCAGTTTACAGTCCCACATTATAGATCAGGGAAAGGCATTGCCAGCAGTTAAGGTAATATTTGTGTACATGAGTTAATGCTGTTCAAACTTGTATTAATGGTTCATTAATGCATAGCCTTTAATATTAGGGTGAGCTCTCTAAGTAAATGTTGTAAGCTCAGACTGCACTGCTAACAATGGTTCCAGTATAAAAACAAAATGTGCACATGTTTTCAATGTTTAGCAATAGTAGGCAATGTACACTGCTCCCAGAATGCTCTCTGATTAGATGAAAATATTTGCAGAAGCTTAAAAGCAAGATTGATGAATCTTTGCTTGCAAAATAAAATGTTCGGGAAAAAAATGCAAAAACATGCTACTTTTGTGAATTCACAAGACTTTAAACAAGTAGGTCAAGAAGTAGTACTCCTAGAAAATATTTGTAAACTGCATTTCAGCATGAGCAAATATCCAGGTGTACATTTTCTCATACAAAAATCTGATTGTTTGCAAGTTCACTTTCGCTCCAACCACTTTTTTCCCAACCCAGGAAGAAGTTTTATGTCTGCCATTGTCAGGAGTACATTTCCAACCTTTGTCAGTATGGGAAAAGATTAGAGAAGAGTTGGTGAAATCCATTAAAACATGCAAGGTAGTAGGTTTACACAGGCTCAGAGGGGTGAATGTATGACATTGTTCTGCATTCTGTCCATCAATTGTTCTTTTTGCATTTGTCACACTGAGTGTGACGGGTATGCCAACATTGGCCTGTGCTCTCCATGCCACTGGAGTCAAACTATCCCGGCTAATGAGGGCTGTTAGCCCGAAACCGGTCCCAGGATGCTTATTTCTGCTCCAGGGAAGACATGGCTTGGCAGTTCGGGCTGAACTGTTCCCATGAGGAACAGGGTCAAGACTGATTTGCATATAGCTGTGTCTGAACCTGGGTGGCGAAGTGAGCTAAAGAACCATGATGGATTAAACCCCTATCTGTGACTGAGGTTGAGTGTCTGAAAGGTTTGAGTGCTCCATCCATCATCTTCTTGTGTTTGCTTTGTTTTACCATTACCTTCAGCCCCAGTATGCAGATCTGTGTAAACGTGGCAACATAAGAGAACTGCTAGTATTCAAATCCTGCTATGGAAGGAGCCATGTCATAGCAGAGAGGCTATTTCGGAGCTCTTATATATAATGAGATTGCTGCCATAATGTGTCGCCGCATTACATGGCACAAAAGGGACAAGTGGATTTTGTTACAGGACAAGTAGATTTATGAAGCAACCTGCCCTATGAACAAGTAGATATTTTACAAAATTCCACACCCCAGCTGTGAAAATCCTCCACATCTCCTTTGCTTCACTAAAGCCTCCATTACACCAGGAGCAAGCTTGTGTAGTGCCTTGACCTGGTGGTTGTCCTTCTGACAGCAACTCTAAAAAGATACATTCCTAATAATTCACCTCAAAAGGATGTACTTTTCATATGCTCATGTCATGCACTGATTTAAATCATTGCTTTCACCCTCACCAGTTGGTTCCACGGACCAAAACCCTTGATTGGAAATCACTTGGCACTGATTATATCAAACAGCATGCATAACTATTTTCTATCCCCTATATAATTTACTAGATAAACACATTAATCACATTCTAGATCAGGAAGGTAGTATTTGTGCACATTTACTGCTGCTTTCGCACAGCACAGAATTTCTTGTTAAGTTCTGAATTCCATGTCTGAGATAATGGCTCTTGGAATTATATGTCCCAACAAGGTAAACTCACATTAACAAACATACCAAATTAATAGAGCCCAAACATCTGCCACAAATGTCCAAAGTATATCCATTTACCTGCTAGAGAAAGAAAAAACAGATAGGGCTGGTTGGGTGTGGCTCTTACTTACCAAGGGCGAAATGTATCAATCTTTCACGTAACACAACTCAGGAAGACACCCTCCTGCACTGTGTGAAAGGGAGAGGGCAGTAATGTACCATATTTAACATTATGTGCCTGTCCTCTCCTTTTGCTGGCACACTCCTGGCTGCCTAGCGCCTGTGCAGGCACCCTGGCGTCATGGTGCAAGGGTGCCTGCATTGCAGAAAGGATTGTTTTGTGCAAAAAACAACCTGAGGCTTTTTCGTCTTTCTATGTGTGTTGCAAAATGAGGCACATGTAAAAAGAGGAGAAAACAAAGAGAAATGAGGATATTCCTCCTCGTTGCAACTCCCCTGGGAAGACGTAGCATTTTGATGCATTCCCAGGTCTACTACTTATGGTAAATCTGGGAATGCGCAGAAATGGATGGGTGGATGCATGGGAACACCCATGCTCCACTCTTGAAATACCTTTCCTTGGCAGAGTAATGCAAGGAAGTGACTTGTTCTGCCTTGCATTACTCCAGATGTACCAAGCAACACATGGCCACATGGTGTTGCATGGCTTGGTAAATCTGACTTTAGAGTTGAGTTGTCCTTGTGTTACCTTGCATGTTCCAACAGCATAACGACAAATTGCTAAACCGGGCCCCAAGTGTGGTGTCACTTAGTGCTCTGCCAAAGTCTCTAAGGCAATTTCCAACACCATACCCACCTCATCAGGGTCCAGTGGCTTTCAGAATCAGGTGTGGATGCCCACATACACTCTTACTCAGGCTGCAGTTCTGCGTCCTGTAGTGAGAGGGTGCAGCCAGTAACCTTTCGGCAATTTGCAATCACATGACCTGTAACAAAGCATTAATATATTTCTTCACAAAACACAAACAGAAGAATGCCCTTTTGCTGCCTCTATTGTTTCCAATTCACAAGAAATTGCACTGTGACATTGTTAGTCGTGAAGACATTTGTGGTTTGCAGTATGACTTCAAAACATTCCACTTTGGTTTGTCACCCACTTAGCCCAGTGCATGCGTTATGAAGGAAAATAACCTTTTATACCTCAGGATCCATGTCTTTGAGTCCTGTTGAACGTTTTGTACCAAGAAAAATGTGCAATAGCAAGGAAACATTTCCCATATTCGGTTGGTAATTTCATAGGATGATAATTAGAAGTTATGGCTAACTCTTCTTTGTGCCATAAGCAACCAACAAATGCATCAAAGGATAATGCAGCAGGTTCCTTTTGCTTTTCTCTTATAGAGCATTTTTCAAACATTATTATGGGAACCCTGTCGCATACAGTAAGGTTTTTGTTCCTCCAGAGTCTTTTCCTAAAACCCCATCTAGCAGTACCCTTTTCTTTTGTGTGGAAGTAAAAGTCAAATAGCCTGATTCACAATAAATTTGCTGTGATTGGCTATTCAGGATTAAGCCTGGAGTGATACAAGAGTAAGTTCTAGTGCTACATTTTTTTGCATCGGGCCCAGAACGTTGTTACATAGCAATCTCAGTTCATGGAACATGGTGATATTACTGTGGTAAAATGATTTTGCAACAGAACAAGTGAGCACATAGCGTAAAGATAGTGTTGACTATCATCTAGCCTATTTTACTAGCCTATTTTATTCACCAATATTTCCGGTATCATTCCCACTTATGGTTTAGTTGCTGGTGCCGGGTGCATGATTCAGATGCCCAGTACTTAATGCTGTGGCGATTTTAGGCTGAGACGCTTTTAAACTTTCTTGCTGCATGACTAATATGTTGCATAGGAATTTTAATAGCTGTTAAAACTGTGACCTTTATTCTGTATAAAAGCCGCTCCTTACCTCCCCTACGCCGCTTCTGCCGGTGCCCCGTTCCACCACGGGACCTCCTGCTTGTTGTGGAGGGCGCCGGCAAATATCTGCTTCCCCCGCCCTGACTGGCTGCATAGGGTCACGCGGACTTTGTCCCATAGGTCCACCGCTATTTAACCCGGATGTTTGGAATTTCATCTGTTTAGTTGCTGGTGCCGGGTGCATGATTCAGATGCCCCGTACTTAATACTGTGGCGTTTTTAGGCTGAGACGCTTTTAAACTTTCTTGCTGCATGACTAATATGTTGCATAGGAATTTTAATAACTGTTAAAACTGTGACCTTTATTCTGTGTGAAAGCCGCTCCTTACCTCCCCTACGCCGCATCTGCCAGCGCCCCGTTCCACCATGGGATCTCCCACTAGTTGTGTAGGGCACTGGCAAATATCTGCTTCCCCCGCCCTGACTGGCTGCATAGGGTCATGCGGGCTTTGTCTCATAGGTCCACCGCTATTTAACCCGGATGTCTTTCTCCGCGAACAGCGGTCGCGCCCAGCGGGCGCGCGCCGAAGTCGCGCCAAAGTCCAGCCCGTCTGCGCCCGTCCGCGCTGCGGACGCACAGGGGGCTGGGGAGGAGACTGCAATTTTTGTCGGCCCTCAAGTATGTGTGACGTATTCTTGCCAGGACTTAGCTGCACTTAAGCCTCCCAAACTTCCCTGCCACCATAAGCTCCCTCCTGAGGCTTTCCTTGGGTCCCCCGGTTGCTGTTGCTACATCGGTAATATTGAGTCTAAAACCCCTGACATTTCTGAAATACGGCGTTTCGCTAAAATTTCAACTGCGCTCAATGCAATCTCGGAGTGGGGGTTCCTTATTAACACAAGATCATTAGTTAAGAATAACATTGCTTTTAGTGATTTTGTTTCGGCCAGGAAGCCCACATGGGTCTTCATCACAGAAACATGGGCCTCTGACTCCTCTGGCCCGGAACTCGTTAACGCCATCCCTGAGGGCTACGCGTTAGCCAGGATGGATAGAGTTGGTCGCAGAGGGGGAGGTTTGGGCATCCTGTACAAGGTCTCCTCCTTCTGTCGTGTCTCAACTCTTTCCTCCCCCTCGGATTCCTTCCAGGCCATCTATTTCTCCATAACCTCTTCTCCTTCTGTTTCTTTTTCGGGTCTTCTGATTTATAGACCTCCGGGCCTCAGAGCTGGTTTTGGTCATAATTTACTCAAAATATTAGAACCCTATTTTGGTAGATCCCATTTGACCGTCATTTGAGATCTGAACTTCCACTCAGAGGATCTGGGGTCTAGTGACACTCTCTCCCTGGTGGACTCCCTGGCAGCATGCGGTCTCCTGCAACTGGTGGACAGCCCTACCCATCTAGCTGGTCACACACTGGATGGTTTTTTTTCCAACGACCCCAGACTAGCGACAGGTCCCCCCATCTCTCTTGTGTGGTCTGATCACCTAGCTGTCCCCCTGGTACTAAAAGCCCCTCCTCCCCCACTAAGTCCCATGACACCAGGAAAAGGGAGACCAAGCATAATTTCAGGAATATTTCCAATGACACCCTGGCCCCCCCTTATGGTTAATGCCAGGATATCCCCTACAGGGGACGTCAGTGCCGCTGCGATGGAGCTCTCTAATGCCATTGCAAGAGCAGTGGATCTTCTGGCCCCGGTTTCGTACCGTTACTCCGCTAGAAAGAGACCCTCGGCCCCCTGGTTCTCAGAAACACTCATGCAGGGCTTTAGGAAACAGGAGAGGCTCTGGCGACCGAGCTGGGACTTCAGGGAAAGGGAAAAGCATAAGCTTTTCCTTAGAGAATACAAAGCAAAGATAATCCAGGAAAAGCAGGCCCATTTTTCTAACCTAACGGCCCCCCTTACTTCCCCTAGGGAATTGTTCAGGATTGTTGATTCCCTTTGTACTCTGCAAACACCGGACCCTATTGTAGGTTCCCAAGAGTTGTGCGATAAGATCTCGCTATTCTTTTACTCAAAGATAGCTGATATTCAGGCCTCTCTTGAATCACAAAGGGTTCGGCTGGGCTCCCCTCTCACTCTGGCCTCGACGCTTACAGAATGGGTGCCAAAGGAACCCCAGAGTAGTCTGTCTAATTTCCCTCTTCTTACCCTTCAGCAGGCAGATCTGCTTCTGAATAAGATTAAATCTGGATCTCCTTTGGACCCTTGCCCCCTTAAGACCCTGAAGGTCTGTAGGGAAGTCCTGATGCCCCACTTTCTCGAAGTGATGAACCGTGCTATAACTGAAGGTATTTTCCCATCATCTTGGAAAAAGGCAGTAGTCAAATATCTGCTGAAAAAGCCGACTCTAGATCGGGAGATATTAAAAAACTTCCGCCCAATATCTCTGTTGCCGGCTCCAGCAACGATGCTTGAGATACGTCTCAACCAACATCTGACTGCCTTTTCTGACACCTCCGGCCTTCTGGACTTGTCACAACATGGCTTCCGGAAGTTCCATAGCACCGAGTCGGCCCTTACGGTGGTCGTAAACAACATACGCTCGAAGGTCGACCAGGGCAAGACTACTCTTCTGGTCCTGCTCGACCTGACGGCAGCTTTTCCCCCTCGATTTTAACAGCTCGTCTTAGGGAGATAGGGGTGGAGGGCCCTGCGCTGAGCCTGTTGGCCTCCTTCCTCATTCAGAGGGAGCAGAAGGTCAAGCTGGGAGAGTACCTGTCCCCTGCCAAACCTGTGCAGTGTGGGGTCCCACAAGGGTCGGTGATAAGCCCTACTCTTTTCAACATCTATGTGGCCCCACTTGCCAGGTTAGTAAAATCTTTTGGGATGGAGGTGGTGTCATACGCTGATGACACCCAAATCATGGTGTCTCTCTCCCACTCGGTGAGTACCTCCGCGCTCAGCTTCAGGAACTGCATGGAGGCAGTCTCACAGTGGATGATTCTAAATTCACTGAAGCTGAACGGAGAGAAAACCAAGGTCTTGATCTTCGACCGAGATCAGGACATCTGGTCTAGCGACTGGTGGCACCCATCCCTTGGAGTCTGTCCACTGCCCACGAAATCCGCTCGGAACTTGGGCGTGATGATTGACACCTTGCTTGCTATGGTTCAGCAGGTAAATAGAACAATCTCTACCTGTTGGGGCGTAATCAGGATCCTGAGGAAAATCACCCACTATCTTTCCTTGAAAGCCCGTAAACAGATTGTGGTTGCCCTAGTCGTATCACGACTAGACTACTGCAATGTGCTCTACTTGGGCATAAACAAAGGCCTGATACAACGCCTGCAGACGGTCCAAAATGCGGCAGCCAGATTTGTTCTGGATGTCCCCAGTCTCTCCTCCGCTACATCGGCTAGGAAGAGCCTACATTGGCTCTGGATTCAGGCCAGGATCTCTTTTAAGATCCTGTGCCTTGTCCATGGGGCCTTGTTTGGAGAAAGCTCTGATGGTATACGATCTCTGCTGGTTCCATACATCCCCAGCAGGAACCTTCGCTCCTCTAGCAAGAATCTCCTGGCAGTTCCTCGGGTTCGTAGAGGCAGGTGGGTAGGAAGAGCTTTTTCCTTCTTGGCCCCGGAGCTGTGGAATACCCTCCCCACTGAATTAAAAGCACAACCCTCTATCGTGCTTTTCAGGAAAGCTTTAAAAACGTGGCTCTTCTCAGAGGCTTATCTGTAATCCGGTACTTGACTTCTATATTATGTTATACTTCTGTTAGGCGCCTTGATGCCTTCTGGGCTAAGTTGCGCAATACAAGACTGCCTTCATTTCATTTCACTTATGAAACTTTGTGAATGTATGACGCTCACTATTGGTCCCAATTCACCAGTTGCGGCCGGCACAGGTAAGAGAGGTGAGGCGGGGCAGGGTGGGGTACGGGTTGGGGAAGTTTACATATGATGGGATCTGATATCCTTCGGGATCTTGTTCACGCTATATAAAACTTTATAAATAAATAAAATAAGTTACGTCGAATTAAAAAATAAATAAAATCACTTACCTTGTGCTCTCCAACCTGGCGATGTGGCAAGCGCAAGGTAGATGTTTTTACCTGTGCTGGGCGCCACTGCAATTCACAAACGTTTTGCTTAGACCTAGAGTTGTGGTACTCGGATGCATGACGCTACAACGCATGCTTTTACAACGCAGTTTTTACAACGCATACTTTTACAACGCATAATGCTTTTAGGCGCTGGATAGTGAATAGTTTAATTTACTATTCCAACTCCAGTCCCCGTGGATAGTAGGGAAGGTTATTGGATAGTAAATTAACCTATTCCCTATCCTAGAGCGCCCCCCAGAGCAATGCGTTGTAATAGTTTGCGTTGTAAAAGTTGCATTGTAATGGTATGTCGTTGTAAAACTTTCGTTGTAAAGGCTGTATACCGTGGTACTCCTAGCTTACTCTTGAAATCCAGGAGTAAACCAGGGGTAATCCAAAAGTATTCATGGGTTGCGCCCGGTATTCAGAAGGAAGCCAATGGTCATAAAAGAGTAATTCACACCTACTCATAGACACATCTTTGTGGATCGGGCCGTGTAGTTATTCTAACCTGGGTAGACTGAGAAATGGCAGGAGTAGATGCATATTCAATTTCTATATGAAAAAGTTAAAGCAAGGTAATCTCACAGGAAAGTATGTGTTGAGATTATTTGATGCGAGAGATTGCTATAGAAATATTCTCCCAACTTGTTCAACCCTTCCACACCGTATAAATCTAACTCAAATCACATTATTTAAATGAATGTCTTTTGCCGATCCATTTGTTCGCTTCCAATCAACATCCAAACCTTCATTGCACTTGCCTCAATGTGGCGACCCCCAGTCTACAGATACGGAGGCTGCATAGGCATAGGAGAGGTGTGGCGCCGCGGCCAGGGCGACTGACGCTGGAATCTGGGGACCACGGTTCGATCCCCTGCTCCAGCGTCAGGTTAGCCCAGCACCATGTGACTCTGGGCAATAGCTCGCTTAATCTTCCCGACGGCCCCCAGCGCCTAGAGACCCTTACGGGTGAATGTGCGCTTTACAAATGTGGACTTTACTTTACATGTGTAAGTTACCATTGTGTATAGGCTCATTGCTAATTAACTTGCACTAATTGTGCTAATGAACCTACATTAAATACTAATTTATTGCACAATGCTGCTAAAAACAACGATTACAACTTTGTAATGGGCAACTTGAAATTACGTGCATGACTGTCTGCATCTTCTCGGTTAATGCTCTTACCACTCTAAGGCAGCTCCTGGAAGTGATGTAAGGGTTTTATTTGATTCGTCAAGAAAAGGATTATCAAATCAATGAGTTAAAAATGTGAGCAAGACAGCTATAACCATTAGAATGCATCTAGTAATCGCAGCAATGCATACAATATTCAGCAATAAAATTAATTAAGTATTATACATTTCAAACCCAAAAATGTCTTCTAAAGGAAAATATAAAAATACGTTCTACGTGTGTGCCTAAGCACCACATCAATTATATAGGAAAGGGATGGGTGTATTGTTTCCAGGATATCAGCAACTGCAGTGAGGCAGATTACCTCCTCAGAGATATGTGTTTCCTTAGCTACAGACTCAGTTGGTATTTCTGTGCAGATTGCACCCTCTACTGCTGCCATGATGTCTCTTCTGTGAAATCACCTGTTGTTTACATGAGACACCGTATTCCATAAGGACTGTAAAATAGCAATACATGCCGTCTAAATATATCACACTAAAAGGATTGGAAATATTCACAAAATATTTCATATCTGTGTAATAGCATCTATGCTTTGCATTTAACTTTCACATTAAACAATGTTTTAGAATGCAGTTGCTTCAAAAGAAACCTGGAAGCTTTCTACATTATTATCAATACACAAAATAGTGTATAGCATGTCAGCATTTAAACATATACGACCAAAAGGATTTATTTTTAGTCGGTTAAACATGAACATATCGTCTGCTGGAACAAAATGTAGATGATAGACACTTTGGCAGAGGAGACGACAGAAATTGGATTTAATGCAAAAAAGCATTGGGATTAGCAAGCAGCATGGTATCATGTCTGGCACCAGAGCAAAAACAATCAGGAGCTCCTCCAACAAAGAAGTGGCCATCGGATGTGTCTGTGACACAGACATATTGCCAAGGGAATGCCATGCTCGCAGATTGGCACTGTGTCTGGCTACTCTGCAAAAATGCCATCTGCAGTGTGCTAGTCCAACATATATTTAAAAGAGAAGCGAGAACAAAGAATAATGCACTTCAAGTCTGTTTTACAGAAATGTAATTATAAAAGCTTTCATCTGAGTAAGCTTCTTCACAAATAAAAACTAGCCAGAAACTAAAAATCCTGAGAGACAGGACTGCGTGGTATTAAGTTGGCCAGAAACAAAGGGCCCAATTCAGAAATATTTCGTTGTGATCTTCTGAAGTCCCCTACCTTACTCCTGGAAGTTAGACGTAAGTGAGTAATAGTACACGAGTAAGTCAAACATACACATAGAAACATTTTGGTGAATTGTCCATTTTTTTTTCCTGTGGACTTTAATAGAGTGGCTTTAAGCTCTGTCTCTGGTAAATACTATTGGTCAAGCAACAGAGTTGCAAGAAAAATTGTGGATCGTGCAGCACCAAGGCCCAGATTTTCAAAGATTTTGTGTTGGGTTTATTTCACTTTTTTAATGCTGACCTGACACAAAATCCTTTTTGGTATTTACAAAGCAATGTAAAAGTCGATTTATGTTACTGTTCGTCAGGAAGACATCCCACAGGTGGTACATGGGCATTTCTGTCTATCCATTCATAAACTTTTACTTAAACCCATATTTACAAAGAGATGTAGACATGAATTTGCACCAAAATGGTGCGCATGCCTGAGTCTGGTGTAATGAGAAGAAAAGTATTTATTTTTCCTTGTTATTTCCTCGTTGTATGTGTGCTGTATTCTTCAAAACACATGCAAAGAGGAAACAGCCTCTAAATATAGTTTTTGTGCAGGAAGGTACTCCTTCCTACACTTAAATCTAACTAGACCATAGAATATGCAAAATTGCACACTGGCGCTAGGCAGTCCAAAGTGCTCCAGCACAGGGAGAGAGCAGAACTGTACAATTTCTTTGAAATTATGTTGCAATTTTGCTCTCTCACTTTCACACAACTCAGTGCAGCAACTTCATTTTCTGTGCTTTATTGTGTGACATGTTGTAAATCCAGCCCCAGATCTACAATAAGTTGCATTCCAATTATGTCATGAGCTATGCCCCTGCAAAGAAGGCAGGTTTGCATAATACTAAGAGTTGTTCTATGATACAAGGGCAAGGCAGGTATCTTGCGTTAAACCTGTGCTCAAGTTACATCCTCCAGCACATGTTCCTAAGCAAAGACAACAGGTAAAGGGTAAGCCAGGTATAATGTGGAATTTCACTTCAATTGCATGCCACATGTGGGAATATCAACAATATTCTACTTTCCCATTGCTAGTGCCTTCTTTGAATTCACGCAAAACAAATCACAGTATTTTAGTTGATTGGCTTTGCGTTTGTGATGGCGTATCCAATAGGACCCTTTTCCACACATTAACAGGGCACTGGACTTGTGCAGTACGAGGCATTTATGGCACTGCAACCATGTTACCCTTCAGTGCAAAATCCTTTGTGCAAGAAAGTTGAGTGTCAGTGCAAATTAAGGCACTTAGGCCCTGATTGCAAGTGTACAAATGTAGGTGCTAGTTAGCGTACCTGATAAATAACAATACCACGGGGTACATTATTTATTGAGTATGATAAATAGCACCTATTACAGAGTTGTGGGGAATGGCATGCAGATTTTGGTGTTTAACGCACCAAAGTCTCCAGGTAGAGAAATTTAACGAAGCTTGAGGTGTTAAATACCTTCAAACTCGTAATTCCAACCCAAAGATATTTGACCCAGTAATAATCAGGTCCTTAGTATCACTTGTTAAACCTTACCATCGTAAGTGTGGTGCAAGATTTAGTAGGTTTGGCCATTAATATCCACCAGTGCAAAAACACCACAAAACGTGCAAATATACCATTAAAAAGAATGCACACAGTGAACACATCGATCCCTGTTTTAAGACACTGGGTTAACGGTTGAACGGGAGTCAGTAGAAATGGAGATAAACATTTTCAAAGTTTTAAGTAAAACTAGCACCAGAAAGCATAAAGTGGCAACTGTGATTGTTTGATTGCGCTGGACCAGGATAAAGTCACAATTTCAGGCCGACCGCAATGGAGTGTAATCTGGCGACAAAGACCCACTTAGGTCCTTTCAGCACAGTATCTTAATCCTGGTTGTGAAGAGATATGGAGTCATCGCACACCAGAGGCGATGTATAGTACGGGCAAGGAGATGTGTCGGGCAATGGCAGTTACAGGAAGCTGCGAAGTGCAAGGCGATGTCCTTGAGTGGATATGCATTGCGCATCAGCAGTTCTGAAGAGCTGCATTGGGTGAAGCAATATCTTGTCAGCTTCGATGTACTGAGAATAGTGATGTGTAGTCCTTGCGTCGCTGAAGTCCTACCAGCTGAGAAAATGCTTTGGTTCTGAAGGCGATGCGTCGAGCTACAAAGATGATGTGCCAGTTCTGTGGGAAATGCCCTACACTGTGGAAGAGATGGGTCAGTTCTGATGGATCCACAGATGGCCTGTCAGTGCACCTTCAGGTGCACTTCCAAGGGTCCAATACTGGGATGCACCTCTTAGGAGTGCAGGACTCACAGACAGCAGAGTCCAAGTGCTGTGTACAGGATTGTTGGAAACCCATTATGTCTTAGAGGATCTGCCCAGGAGGCCACCAACTAGCCCTTAGAGACACTCTGGGTTTGGGGATGCAGTTCTAGTCCTTCTCACCCAGGCAAGTGGGCTGAAAGGCATCAGGTCATCACAGCAAGGCAGCAGTCCCTAAGAGAAGCAGTCCAGCAGAGTGGCAGTTCTTTCAACAGCACAGCAGTCCTTCTGGCTGGCAGACTCCACAGATCCAGAGTGTGTACTGAAGAGTTGGGACAAAGGGGTCCAATATTTAAACCTGGTGCACACTTTGAAGAAGAGGAAGCTTCTAGAGGTTTTCCCCACCCTACGTAGTCAGGCATCCCCTTCCTCCCTGTCCTGGCATCAGCTTGTCTGGGGTCACAAAAGACCAGTGACAAACCCTTTGTGAAAATACTCAGGCACAATCTTTGTGAAGTGCAAGTGTAATAGGTGGCAGCTCCCCCCCCTCGTTACTTCAAAGTGGCCCATCCTGCCAACAGCTATATTTTCTTTCTCTCACTGTCTGGGAGCAATATACAAAGACCATCTGCCAGATATACCTAGTCATGTGACCCAGGATCAGATTGTAGGCACCAAGTTGTTTGGGACAAAAAAATTCCACTTTTCTAAAAGTCAACAGAATTTTCAAAATTGTGAAAAAATATCAGACTTTACATATAAAGAGGGCTTTCAATTATTATTCATTAGACACCAAACTCAATCTATCTACATAATCCGAATTGGAAGTTATCAATTATTAAATGTAATAAGGTAACCCAATGGGATCTTATGGGAGACATAGGCTTTGCAGTAGTGAAAAACCTTTAGGAGTTGTTCACTACTAGGACATGTAAAAGTTAACAGGGTCAGAAAACAGGAGGGTGAAGGCAAAAAGTTTGGGGATCACCGTGCAGAAATGGGCAAGATCAACGCCTGTGATATGCCTATTGGAGACCAATTTGAAGCATGTATTGGATGAGTTAATTGTGAAGGACAAGATGGATTCACAGATGCTCCTGACAAAATCAGCCCTCAGTAGTAGATACAGGTACAAACAAATATGGCCAAGAACCTTCAGGCTGTTTATATGAACGTTTCTGAAATCAGATGTTTTATATTTTGTAGAACAACGAAAGGATTCCTTTATTTTTTAATAATAGCTATTATTTAATAATATATACTTTGCAAAACAAGACACATATTGGGTCCTATTCACAAATGTAGAATTATAAATATATTAATGTATGGGTTTAGATTTCCTCATGTGTAAATGTACTCCCACGCCAAGGAGCAACTTTAGTTTTAGTATGTTCACCATTTTTTAGTGTAAAGTTACTCCAAAGTGTTAACTTACATGTCCCCATCACCTCAAACAAGCCAGATTTACAAGTGTAAAGTTCTTAATAGTACCTTTTCACATGTAGATGGAGGTCCCTGCCACCATGGTAGAGCTACCCCTATGGAGAACTATATGGACACTTACTAAATGTTATTAAACTATAAACGTGTAATAAAAAGATTGTAATGTTAAATATTCCTGCAAAGTAATTGTATTTTTTTTTACCTAGAACAAATAAAAAATCACAGCACTATTATCTTAAAAGTGTACTAAAAGCAATTGAAATGTATACTTTTTTAGTCAGAGGTTTATGAAAAAAATCCGACCGACAGTAAAATATTTATTGCTACTTATGTATTTAAAATTACTGCGAGTTATGCATAGAATTAATTCTAATTATTGAATGTCTTTTTCAAAAAATAAAAGTAGCATTTATTCTTTAGATTTAAAATGTTAATATTTTAGCTCTGCATACACTTATCCTCAGCTAATTATACCGAGACATGATTTGCATTTGGTTCGAAAGCTCAACAACTATCAGTGTAGAAATGTTAAGCTATAATTTGTATGGACACTAGAGGACCATTCACATTAAACCTGCGTATAACTGATGCATTAGGTCATCGTGTGAGCGGCTGAATGTAGAACTAACAAAACATCACAGCAAAACAAATGTCAGTTTTATCACTGACCTTGCTGCAGCGCCCATCTCACAGATAAATAATACAAGAAAAAAGTGTTATTGAAGCTTTCACTTTGCACTGCAGTAGGCTGTTGAGACAAATGAGGACATTAAAAAAACATATGAGTAGGATATAGATGGCTAAAAAAAAGATTTTTGTTGGTCATTGTTCAAAGAACTGCCACTTAATGACTATTTTAAATTTGTAAAGGGGTTTGCAATAAGTCAACCAATAATATATGTTATCCAATGTAATGAGCCAATGATCAAGAGCCTACTGGAGTATACACCATGAGTTTGAAGTTGCAGGGCTTACTTCTACAGCAGAAAAATTACCACAAGACTGGAACAGCTTTCTCACACTTGTCTGTGGTTATAGAGCAAGTACCTATGTCATTCTGTTCCTATGTATTTTTCAAATATACACAAAAAGTACCCATAGCAACCTATATCTTCATGACAGTTCAAGAAGGGGAGCAGTTAAGGCCAGAAGGAACACTGTAGTTAGGTCACTCCTGTGTTGGCAATATATATTGGAGCTTGTTTTGGAAACAGGATTAACTTACAATTAAGTAAGTTAAACGTACATTGTTCTGCCTGTTACACTTGTTGATTCCCACAGGAAGCAGTCTTCTATGCATGAGATTGGCTAACTGATAAACATATATGACTATTTACATTGCTGTATGTTAACATAAATTGCATACTAAATAAAATATGCGACTTTTGGGTTAAGGAATTTGACACAGTTTTAAAATAAACTTTATGAATCCATTCTTCTCCCACTTGACCATAATTGTCCCTAAGGTCATTTGTTCTTCTAGACCCCCTGTGAAACTTATTGTATTCGTTCCTCCTCACACTTCTGTCTGCAGCAGTTACACCTAGACTTTCGAATTCTAATTTAGGCATGGAGATATGTGCTTAATGTACCCTTGGAATGTTGATAAATATCCCAAACATTACACCTGAGAGGGTGTGCACCATATTTGTCCTGGATTTGCCTGACCAGTCCTTTCACGGAGAGTGTTCACAAGTTCCAAATGAAAGCTTAATAGTGTGTAAGTTCTGCATTTGTCAGTAAGCTATATACTCTTATTTCACTTGCTTGTTTTTGCATTTTTGTTAATACTGTGCCACGCAACTGTAAATTGCTCCTATTTAGTTGGCTTGTGCAAACTTTTAGTTACACTACTGTATATATAGCCTAATTGTTCAATGTTGCATTACCTTAAATGTGCAACATTTCACCATTTCATACAGTACAAAATTTGGCAATATTTGTTGATTTCAGGAGACTGGTTTGAAGAGAAAATGTGCCAAAACATAGATTTTCTCCAGTATCTGATCTAACTTTTTTATATGAGGTATAACCTCATATAGAAATGTTATTCTAGATACCCGTAAAATGTATTTTGTTTAATGCCAACTTAAATGCTATGAGCTCTTGGGCTTAAATACATAATATCTGAACTGTCATGACCACTACAAATCACTAACATCAGGCTAATTGGAATATGTGAGGTGATTAAGCAACACTTCAAACAGCAAAAGGGCAGGGCTATTTTTGAGGTGTTCACTATGTTTACGTTTTAAGGTAGGACAGACAGTACATTACGGAGCATGAAATGTTTTTGATCAAATAATTTCCAAAAAGAGAGCTATTGTCCATCAATTGTATTTGCAATTTACATAATCTGCACCAGATCACTCCATACTTTGATCAGAATTTGACTAAACCCCTTCTCAGCTTCCACTAATAAAGGATCATTAGCATACTTTACCTCTTATGAGAGTGCGGACCCAAACACATTGAAACTTAAGCTTTGGAGTAGCACTATAGTAAAGGAAAAAAAGGTAACTTGATCCAATTTTAAATTCCACTTTGATTTTGTATTTGTAAAATAAATTCTAGCAATCTCAGGATCCCAAAACAGATTGTCAAAAATTGATTGTACTGATCTACTGAAAAAACAATAAAGTCAGCCTCATTTGATTTTGAATTTCAGAAATACAGATAATATAAATAGTCAAATTTTCCAAATCAAATCTATCTCATCTAGGCCACCTATACATGCTAAGAATGATAGCTTGACATCTCAGGATTCTTTATAACAATATACGTCTGTGAGGACTTATGCCTCTCTTGGTAATAATGTTTAAACATGTTGTTAATGCAGGAATACCTTAGAGACACTTACAGCACTTTACTTTTATTTGCCCTGGCCTTCGCATTGTCAGGAAGCAATATCTTACAATGATTTTCAACATAGAACAACGTAGGACCACTAAGACAGCTAGTTGGTTATTATTTAAAGGGTGAAACAACAGATATAAATAATTAGATTCCAAGCTGCGCTAAGGACATTTTTAATAAGTAATGTTAAAACATATGTATGCATTATGTATTTTGTTAGTAGTAATTGTGTAATTGTTAAAAAAAGTACTTTATTTGTAACAAACTAGGTCCAGGCCCTTGTTTGATTTAACTGCATGCAATTTATAAAATCATCTTACTTGTTTGCTGTATTTTCAGTTTGGCAAGCATTTATAGCATAATTACATTTTTATTGGATACAGTAAAGATCTTTGATGATTTGGCATGACTTGACACACACAATTATAATATCCAACGCAACATGTGTCTTATGAGATGAAGGATAGTCAATTTCTCAGTTTGATTTGGCTTTCTGATATTAATGGTTACTTTATTGATATATGATGTTTGTACATTAAAGTACACTCATTAACTTAAAAAATACAAGTAAGAGTCAGGAATGGCCGAGTATTCCTAAACAAAACTTTGGAAACTTATCTAGTTGAAAATAGTAGAATATGTTGAATTTTAAACAATACCTTTTCCGCAGCATATGTTTGAAGAGATGTAATAACAATGAAAGATTCTGATATGAGAGTAGATGCAGGGCACCTTGGAGAAGGTGCAACAGCTGTTAGCTAAGGATAGCACTGGGAAATAACTGATTTGGGCTCTATTGCTTTGCTGACCAATTGCACTGTATGTTTTGTGGTTCTTAGCAACCCGAGACTTGGAGTGCAGCTATCTCCAAGAGTAGATTCTTCTATCGAGGCAGTGTGGTGTGATGTGTCGGTTAACACACTCCCAAATGTATTGCAGACAGACAGATATTGCTGTAAGAGCTGCTCAAAGGAACCAATATGAATGTAGTGTATATGCAATAGCTTTTTATTCGGTTTCACCTCAAAACAAGTAAGCTAACTGGTCCAGTAGACAAGTGAGTCTAGAAGAAGGCTTGAATGATGATAGCGGTCAGATTATACAAAGCTAGCAAAATGTTGTAACTTTCAAGACGCCGGAGAGACATGAGATACACAAGGGTCAGTTTCTGGCATACAGGGATGTGGTGAATACATCAGTGGACACATCGGTCCAAGCCATGGATGAACCATATTTTCTTGTTCTAATTGCGCCTACGCTTAATTGAATTACATACCACTAAAGCCTTTACTTGTGTAGTTAGTGCAAACATTAAATACAATTTTTACTGTAGTTTACATATTGGGATTTAGTGAAATTGTGTACAAACTGTAGCATTCTAATTATTATCGCCTGGCATGCTATTTTGATCTGTTTTTTTAATTGATCTGAAGTATTAATTTTCCTCTTGGTCTTTTGTTTAGGCACCTCTGTTATCCAGGTAACAGCTATTGACGCAGATGATTCTTCATATGGAAACAGTGCCAAGGTTGTCTACAGTATTCTTCAAGGACAGCCATATTTTTCTGTGGACCCAGACACAGGTCAGAAATCATGCTTCCTTGCCTCAATTGTAACTACAAACAACTGTTTTTTGTTGTTTTTATTCATAACAGTAACAAACATAATGTTGATAGAGTGTTTCTCAAATTGGTTTAAGAACCAAAAAATGAACACATGTTGTAATACGATTGACTGAAACACAAAACGATCCCACTAGTAAGGATGAGGTTCAAGATCCTTGGAAGCAGGTTCTTAAACTTCTTCAATATATTTTGGCAATATGATCATCAAACTGTTTGGCTGAGATGTACTGAGATTTTTTGCCCCATGTGCTCTGGTTGGCTTTCTATTCACATCATGAAAAATACCTCCTGATCTAACTTGCACTATGGTGATACTTCTTCTGCTCTGATAGCTTTCAGCTATTGTGGAGAGGTGTGGCTCACTGGTTAGAGGCGGCAGACCTGTAAGCAGAGAACGGCCCGGGACCAGGGTTCAATTCCCGACGCGGCAGGGTCTTGGACCAGGGTCAATGGACTCGATAATTCTCGCCTTAGTGCCTACTCTAACCAGGGAACACACTCGGTAACTCTGGGCATTAAGCTTGCCTCATCTCTACAACGGCCCCCCACAGACGCCGGGGATGCCTGGTTTCACCCTGGAGATACCCAGAAAGGGACCATCTCACAGGGAAAACCAGGACGGGTTCCCCAGCGGTCTACAGCGCCAGGACACTCGGGTAGAGTAACAGTGCGCTTTACAAGTATCCCACATTTACATTTACATTTGTTTCTCATCCAGTTGTACCTGAATGATGCAGGTGGGGCAACTGAATGCTGTTCTTTTTGTCAATGCCTAAACAACTTTGTAATGGTCTCCCTCTCTGGCTCAGCAGACTTCCACAAGACTATATTCCCCAATGTGTAAGTAAAGCTCTTTGAAATCTTGCTTTCCTCTCCTATTGCAGAAATAACTAAAAGCAATGCTGGGGATGAGAAAGAAACTTCTTTGGTTCTGTGCTCTCTACAGAGTGAGGATAAACTAAAAACTGACCATAACCCTTGTGTTAGAAATGGGGATCTCCAGTTGGCAGTGGCTTGCAGCCTGACCAAGTAGGGACCCTTCCTTTTAAGGAAGTTACACACCCAATATAACCTCCAGGATACCTTGGTATCTTGGAAGCTTGGCACAAGCAGTCAGGCTTATCTCAGAGGCAATGTGTAAAGTGTTTGTAAATAACACACACAGTAAAACAGTGAAAACACTACAAATGGATACCACACTAGTTTAGAAAAATAAACAATCTTTATCTAAAACAGACAAGACCAAAACGACGAAAATTCAACATACATACCTCAAAATATAACTTTTAAAAGGTTTAAGCGATTCTCTCCATAGAACTCTATGGATGCATTGATTTTAGCACAAAGTACCTTCGATGGACCAAAATCCAAGATGAAAAACAGCCACAGAGGAAAGCATAGTGATGCCTTGTTTCTTGAGGAGAAGTATTGCGTCAATTCCTTACTGTGAGAAGAAGCAATGTGTCTGTTTGTGCAGGTGACTCCTTTCGGCAGGGAGATGCATTGGAAACTTAGCGGTACAAAAGGGGGTGGTGATGAAGCTTATTGTCAACGCTCCGTCCATCATCACCTTTGGTTTTTCTTTGTTCGCCCTAAGTTGGCAGGGTATGCTCAGACGTGAGTCCCTTGCTCACTTTGCCACTGGAGTCAAGCAAGCCCGGCTGAAGACGGCTGTAATGCCAGAAACCGGTCCTGGGAAGCTTGATTCCGGTCCAGGGAAGACATGGCTTGGAAGTTCGGGCTGGACTGTTCCCATGAGGCACAGGGTCAGACTGATTTGCATATGGCCATGTCTGAACTGGGGTGGCGGAGTGAGCTAAAGAACGGTGATGGATTAAACCCAGATCAGTTGACTGCGGGTGAGTGTTTGTATTGTCAACGCTCCGTCCATCATCACCTTTGGTTTTTCTTAGTTCGCCCTAAGTCGGCAGGGATATGCTCAGACATGAGTCCCTTGCTCACTTTGCCACTGGAGTCAAGCAAGCCCGGCTGAAGACGGCTGTAATGCCAGAAAACGGTCCTGGGAAGCTTGATTCCGGTCCAGGGAAGACATGGCTTGGCAGTTCGGGCTGGACTGTTCCCATGAGGCACAGGGTCAAACTGATTTGCATATGGCCTTGTCTGAACTGGGGTGGCGGAGTGAGCTAAAGAACGGTGATGGATTAAACCCAGGTCAGTTGACTGGGGGTGAGTGTTTGTATTTTCAACGCTCCGTCCATCATCACCTTTGGTTTTTCTTCTGCATTGGAAACTTGGCGCACAGGTGCGATGCGTGGAAATGTGGACGTGCTGGCACCGATGTGGCGGCGAAATAGGCGATTCATCTATTCTTGCGGCTGCGGATTGGTGATGCATTTATTATTTCAGCCACACAGCAGGCCTGAGTAGGAGTCGGAGCAGGATTCTCAAAACTTCGGAGACACGTTGCTCTGGACTCAGGCTGTGGTTTTTCTTTAGGTAGCGAACAGGCGATGCATTGTTTTTTCAACCGCACAGCAAGCTTGCAGCAGAACAAACAGCGCTGGAAAGGCGATGCATGGATTTTCAATTGTTGAGGCAGCAAAACCACGTCCAAAGGCACAGAACTGGATTTGGGACAATTTGGAAGGTCAGAACTCCCAGTAGTGGAGATCAGGGAGGCTGTAGATGAAGTCTTTGATGGTCGAGATACTTCCAACAGGAAGCAAGCACACACAAACCCTTGGAGAACCTTGGAAAAGCAGGATGCAACAAACAAAGTCCTGTTCTTTCAGTGTCCACATACAGAAGTAGCCACTGCAGGCTAACCCAGCTGAGCAGCAAACAGCAAAAGGGAAGTGCTCCTTCTGACAGCTCTTCAGCTCTTCTTCATGCAGAGTCCTCAGTCAAGAAGCGTTCTAAAGCTGTGGGGTTATAGGTCCAATGCTTATACCCCTTTTGGCATGCAGTAGGCATACTTCAAAGGAAAGCCTTTGTTGTCCACAAGATCCTGCCTTGCCCTGCCTTGGTTCCAGACACACTACAGGGGACAGAGACAGTATTGTGAACGGCCAGGGACAGCCCTATTCAGGTGTCAATGACAGCACCTCCCACCACTGTAGCTCAGGTAGGCTTGGTGATGGGTCATCAGAATATGAAGGGCACAGTTCAGCTCCCTTTGTGTGGCTGTCTGGAGTGAAAGCACAAAAAACCCAGCTGTCAGTCTAAAAGAGACGTTGATTCCGCAGGCAGCCAGAGGCACAGGATGGTAAAGCAAGAAAAAGTCCACTTTCTAAAAGTGGCATTTTCACAACATATAAGCAACTTCACAAAAAAGATGTAATTTTAAAATGAGTTCAGGGAAACTAATCTCCAAATCTCTATCTTTTCCCAGTTGAAATTTACATTTGTAAGATGTTACAAGGCTGCTCCAATGATAACCTTTGGGAGCGATAGTCCTTAGAATACTGAAAAGTGGTAGTATTTCACTATCAGGACATGTAATACACACCACTATATATCCTACCTTTCACATACACTGCACCCTGCTTATGGGGATACTTTGAGCCTACTTTAGAGGTGCCTTACATGTAAGAAAAGGGAAGGTTTGGGCCTGGCAAGTGGGTGCACTTGCCAGGTCGACAAGGCAGTTTAAAACTGCATTTGCAGACACTGTATTGGCAGGCTTGAGACATGTTACTGGGATACTAATGTGGATGGCACAATCAATTTTGCAGGCCCACTAGTAGCATTTGATTTCCAGGCCATGGGCATACACAGTGCACTTTACTAGGAACTTACAAGTAAATTAAATATAGCAAACAGGGATAACTAAACATAATCACAATTTACACAGGGAGCACTTGCATGCACTTTAGCACTGATCAGCAGTGGTAAACTGCCCAGAGTTCAAACACTAGCAAATACAAAGTCCAACATAAAGTCAAAAATGCAGGAGGTAGCGGCCAAAAGACACAGGAAACCACACCAAGGATACCAGATTTAACACCTTGCCATGCAGGATGTAAATCAATACTTTGTGAGACCCAGCCACAAAGCAGAGTACATTTTACGTTTTGATTGAGGTATGTATCCCTGCAGAATAAACTGTCATAGTGGAGCTTCAGCCGATTAGGAAGTTATTCATTAGAGTCACGTAAGTTAAGGTTTTAGAACCAGCTGTGCTGAATCTCAAACCTCACCCCAATTTTTTTTTATTGCAGCCATTTATGGCAGGGTGAATATATGTGACACCTGAAGATCCTGAGCATCTCTGAGAGAGGTGGGATGTGTACTGTCCCACTTGAAGTAATGACCATATTCGAAGAAGCACTTTGTCAAAAGCATACATGCAAATTAGCCTCTACATTTAAAACTTAGAGTGTGAAAAAATTAGGTATGAGGTGGGAAAACACACTTACAAGTCTTAAAATAATTGAACTGAATATGAGAAATGAGACCAGGAATACATGCACTCATAATACCAAATGCCTATGCATCACCCTTACAGGTAACAGAAAATGTGTCTTTGGAGGGGGATTAAAAATAAATTGGCTGTCCGGTTTTCCATTCCTGACATGCTTATAAGCATATAGCTGAAGAGATATGATGGGGGCGTGGCCACGGAGCGGATGATGGAAGACGCGTGAGATCGGAGCTCCACGCTGCCCCAATCAAAATCCTGATGCGGGGCTAAAATGAGCCCCTGAGAAGCTGTTCGGGTGTCACTGAGGGCCACGAACTGCGGTGGCGACGACTGAGAGGCACCCGGACACCGGGGACCAGTGAATGCCTGAGTTAAGCTGCCTGCAGGACGGAGGCGCAATATGGCAGCCTTGACTGCGCAGTAAAAAGAAAGAGGAGCCGGGAGGCGACTGTGGGGCCGATGCGGGGACACCGGAGGACGTCTGGACCCGCATCGTGGCAATTATATTGGCGCAGTTGCTGCTGAGCCAATAACTGGAAATACGCAGACTGGGGCCGCTCGCTGGTGGTGCAGCGTTGGGGTGTCTTCTGCCGTTGTGCAACACTGCAACCACGGCGATGAAGAGGAGCAGAACAGGACCTACGGAGCGAGAGGCATTGCGGTGAGGACGTGAGCGGGCGGCGCTCACGGTTGCAGAAATCATTGAGAGGCTTACAGCACTGTTTAGCCCCGGCCCAAGCGGCTGGCCGAAAGGGAGAGCCCAACAATTTGGAAGGGACACGCACAAACGGTTGGTTCTGGAATAAGTGTACGGGTTGTAAAGTTGTCGCATACAACTGGGGTTTATCTGTCTGTGCCTAGCAGGTTGTAGATCAATGATGAAGGTGCAGCCCCTAGATAGGGGTTACCCCCAATGCACAGCGTTAGAGGGCAAATAAAGTTTGTATCAAGATTGTTCAAGGTACAAAGACAAGAAACATAAATCAATCCGTTTTCAATTGTTCTTTAGTAATCACTTGTCATCAATGATCATTCATTTTTCAGAACAGTTCATCATAAATATCACATGATTGTCATTCATAGGTTGTTCAGTAATCCCAATGCATTTCGGGCACTACATGTGCCCTTCGTCAGGGGACATTCTATAAACAAAGGATGAAAAAATAGTCTTAGTGAGGAAAGACTCTCGCCAGTCTAAAAAAGATAAACATCATCCGAGTAATCAAAAGGTTAATGAAGGTATGATATAAAATAAACCAAATGTACCTCAATGTGAGAGATATCGTGCAAAGGAATGTCAAAATAATCATACGTTGGACGGCTGAAAATCGTATAGTGAATTGAGAATGTGCCAAAGAGTAGAGGTAGACAAGCAAAAAGTTACCGGTTATTGAAAGTGTGCAAGTGAAAAGAGAGAAAATAGAGGGTGAGCTGAGCTTTTGATAAATACGAAGACGGACCGGGCGACGCTGTGACGAGAAGGAGCAGGGAGGCCGGATGATACTGCTAAGATACGAGTGTGAAACCCCTTAGAGACGATAGGTCAACCCCCAAGTCTTCATGTGCCGGTGCCTAATGCAAGAGAAGGTCTGCCGCTGCAACGATTCGCACAACTAACAAACGAAATACCACTAAGAAGAAGTATCTCTTTCATATCGGTGGCTCCTCCGGACAGTGTGTATCGCCACACGTACAATCATAAAAGCTAGTTGCTATTCTCAGCAAAAGAAGCATTGGTAGCCAACAGACCCACAAGAGTGAAGGGACCCTGAGGCAAAACGAACTTCAAGATACAATTGGGTTCCGAACAAATGTTTAAAAAAAAAAAAAAATGTAACTTAAAGAATCTGTCCTGAAGAAGGTGTTCTATATGAGAAAAACCGAAACGCTGCGTCGACTTTACAGTGATTCTTGTTTTATGTATCATGTTTTTCCTTTTTTAATAATTGTCTAATAAATAGTAATGTGAAATCACCTATGTTTTTAAACAAATATTAGCAATTTATACTGTATGTGATAATAAAATTTGTATACATTTTTACAAAAACTACTTGGGATTACCTTTGTCAATTGCCCTTTGTGTGAGCAACAGTAATATCAAACCCGTTGCTATCTATAGCACTCATATTCCTGTCATACCAGAACTTCTTTCACCTTCTGCCTTTTTCTTTAGCGACCTAAGAATACCAGATAGGTCTGCACTGGGTCCTATTGCCCGACCCACGAGTGTGTACACACAGTAGTTCCTTAGTGTAGCTTTTGGAACTGTAGATTGGGACACCCTGTGTTTTTCCATTTATTCCCCCTGGTCCCAGACAAACCCAAAGAGGGGGCCTCCTTACTTTTTCTACTTTTGAAGATGGTGGCATTGCCTCGGTTGTTGTACTACTTTAGGACGCTAACGATTTGGTTACCAGGTTCGTCATTCAAAAGACTGCGATCCTTAGTTGGGGAATTTATATGGGTGAGCAACAGACGTCGAGTGGCTTTGACCACGATGATGTGACCCAGAGCGGAGGGAGGATGGGCGGTCCCGCACTTTAAACAATACTACCTGGCAGCCCAGCTGCAGTGGTTTACGCAGGCAGTGGCAAGGGAATTCAGGGGCCCAGACAGGCCGGAGGGCCGGTGGATACCACGTCATATCGTATCATTTGTTATACTTGGTCAGCGATTGCAGCTTGACACGTTAACGCATAAAGAGCGGACGCTAAGATTGTGTTGGATCCGCAATCAAAAGAGAAGTGGGTTTTACGGCCATATGCGCCGGCGATCCGGCTGGGCATGTGCACAGCGCTTCCGCATGGGGGATATTGGTCTGCATTAGCTGCGTGGGAAGAACAGGGAGTGCAAATGGTAGGGGACCTGTATGAATAGGGTGTTCTTTTGCCTTACCAGACACTGCAAGACAGATACGGTTTACCCAAGAGAGATTTCTTGCTGCATTCAGCCCTCACAACGGCAATCTAATGCCGGTGGGGGGGAGCGTTATCCAAGCTGCAGACATCTCTCACGTGCCAGTATGTAGTGATGGTGGCAGGGACCTTTAAAGCCATAACGTGTTTATACAGAAGGATGGGGGAGGAAGGAAGGCAGCCGCTGAGCCATTTACAAGGGAAGTGGGAAGCAGACCTGTGTAAAGAAATACCTGACACAACATGGTCGAGAATAGTAGAGAGAGCGTGGAAGAGTACGCGCAATGCCAGGTTTCAGCTCATTCATTTCTATATATTGCACAGGGCATATTTGAATCCGGCTTGAATTAATAAATATTTTATTGTAGACACAGTCAGATGCCCACGATGCAACTCAGAAGAAGCAGAATTTATACACATGATGTGGAGTTGTCCGCACTTAGGGACATATTGGGAGGAAGTGGTTGATATCTTATGTGGGGTGACGGACAGGCAGATAGATCCAAACATGGGTGCATGCATCCTACATTGGTTTCCTCATACGAACAAGACAAAAGACACGAATAAGTTCCTGGACTTAGGGCTGATACTAGCGAAAAGGGAATTAACGAAGAATTGGAAATCCAGGCAAGGACCCAGCGTTGAGCACTAGAAAGCAGAGTTAACCAGATGGGCAGCAAGCAAGACTATGGTACGATTCCAGTTAGCTAGGAGGTCTAACTGCAAGAAGGATTTGGAGCTGCCCAAGCATGGGAAGCTTTGGTGGCACTGTTGCAGATACCTGAGCCAGAGTCAGATGGGGAGTCATTAGATACGCCAACCGGGACGCCATGAATCATATTGCGGTACCTCACAATTCCAGGAGACATTGTAGCGGAATTAGGAGACAGGTTGATTCGGTTAGTCAACCCAGTAGGAGAGGGAACTATATGCCCTTGGCCAACTTACATACTCAATGACTTTCGCAGGTCGGTAATGTCAAACACACCGGTGGAGAGGGTTTGGGAGGGTAACAAGGGAGGGCATGTTTCACCCATGGGATGGGTGCCTTGACCGAACGAACTGATGGCACATGGACTCAAAAAGGGAGTATACCTGACTAAAGCTGTAAATCGGACACTGCGAGTCATAAGGGGAAAAGTATGCGGGGGAAATGGTGGACATTGGAATTGAGTTATGTCTGTATGCCATAGCCACAGAAATGCGAAACTAAGAAATCAAGAATTGTACCAATGCACTGTTGTGAGACCAATGTAAGTTGTTTCTTGGGTGAAAATTAATAAAACATATTAAAAAAATAAAGAAAATAGCTGAAGAGATCTGATAAACTACATGATAGCATTACCCAGCATAAAAATAATGCAAAGCATTCAGAAAAGAATCATCTTTGCTCCACTTCTGTATAGCTCGCTGACCTGGCCAAAGTGTGCTAAAGCAAAAACATTGGCTTGAGTTAGCCCCACTCAATCTTAGCTTCCAATTTGTGCATTCCCCATTTATGCATCCCCCCTTTCTCCTACCCACTTGCCTGCTAGGAATCATAGCAGTTGTATCCTCCCAATACCTTTGATTGCTTAACTTAGGCCAGAGGTCTTCAATCTGTGGGGCGCGACCCCCAGGGGGGTCGTGGAGTCCCTGGAAGGGGGTCGCAGAATCTGTCCGAGCGTGGCTTGCCTTAACCCACAAGTTCACCGAGGGGTGAAAAACATCAAAGCCTCATTAACACGCAGAAGGTCTTTCAAAGACCTGTGAAGTACTCTGGTGCGGTTGTGTGTGTCCCCGGGAAGCTGTCTCAGCCCGGGCTGACACACACAAGGCTTGGGGAGGGGGAGGGAGGCCGAAACCCTTTGAGTTCGATATATATAATACATTTTAAATTTAGGATTCCTGAAATAAAAAGCTGAATGTTCTGTTTTTGTACAGCGTTAAAATAAGGGGAATACATTTGAGAGTTTACAGAAATCAAGGAAGGAGACTTGTTGAGCTCTTTGAGTAAACAAATGTATTCCCCTCATTTTCACGCTGTAATTTAAAATACATTATATATATCGAGTGTATGTTGATCCTTGTAATTTTTCATAAAAAAGGAAATTAATTACTTTTGAAAACACGTTTACCTATATACATTATGTTTTCAAATTTAGTGATTTGAATGAGATTTCTATGGTATTTTTAGATTAGTTTCAATTACCAGTGGTGCTAGAAGATTAAAATTAATATCTGATCTAAGGTGTAGTTTGTAATACATTGACTCCACACCAAGCCAAGTTATTTCACAACAGCGTGCAACTGCAAGCACCTTTTCTTTTGATGCACCTCTCAATGGGCTACAAAAAAATTCAGTGCCTTAAACAGAAAAGAGCAGCAGTTTGCTCAATAGACGCATGTACATTACTAGCGTGCAGAGGTCAAAATTAAGTTTATGGTAAAACCTTCATGATAAAAGCATTTCATACCCCGTCACAGATTGCTTGTAACATTTACTTTGCACAGGGAAACAACACTCCTATAGTCAATACATCTCTTCAGTTTTCTTTAACCTACTTCAGAAATGTACCCCTTGCATCCTGGTTTTGGTAAGATAAGCAAGGCTTTAAGTGGGCCAGTTCTCACCGGGTCTGCGGACCTACAGTTTTTAAAGGGGGCCTCGAAACGGGTCTCTATCGGGCTCTGTTTTGTGCCCTGGCACAGGCGGTTCGTTTTTTTCCAGACTGCAGTGACAGCAGGCACATGATGTGCTCTGCTCACACTGCTCACTTCTCACTAGTGCATCGATGTGCGCTGCTCACACTGTTCACTTCTCACTATTGGAGAAGTTACGACATGACGTCATGCCAGGTGAGTACACGATGTGCGCTGCTCACACTACTCCCTTCTCACTAGTGGAGAAGTTACGGCATGACGTCATGCCAGGTGAGCGTTGTAGGGGAAGGGAAATCCTTTAAAGAGAGTCATGTTCTCTCTGGATTTCCCTTCTCTTTTCGAGACTCAGGAGCAGCAACATTGTTGTGATGTTAACAGGGCTTTAAGTGGAAGCTTTTTCAATATTAAATACAACAAGCCAGAGTTGCTGCTTATTTATCTTATGCAACTAACAACCATTGACAAAGCCAATAGTCCTAACTTGTTTTAGGTATGATGTTACTTGTTGTATTATATATCTGGATGCAATGACAGAAACAGCAAAATACATGTTGGGTGGCACACTATGCTAAGCACAGATTTTTAGCTTGTGTTTTTAAGCCACACCCTTAATTACATTGGCCACACCCCTTTGAGAGTCCCCCCTTCAGTTTTTTCATCCCACTTAAAGCCATGGAAAGTTTTGTTAAAACCAGCACACATGATTAAAATACCATTGCATAAAACGTGTAAGCAGATTTTCTGTCTCTCACTCTTCCCCCATTGAATGCAATGAAGTGTGTAATTACTATTCTAACCCCACATGTTTTGATAGTAGGGTAGGTTACTTCTACTTTTGGTGGAGGAGGTTGATAAACCATTTGCTATAGCTTGTAACTTGCATTACCATAAGACAGAGGTCTTCAATCTGTGGGGCACGACCCCCAGGGGGGTTGTGGAGTCCTTGGAAGGAGGTCGCAGATTCCCCAGCTTCACTTGTCCCTGAAAAAAGACAGACCTCCTACTCTGGGAAGGCTAATTTAGATCATTATCAGCTGCTTTGCCTGCCTGAATTAAAAAGGCAAATGTGCCTTATCAGGTGATCTGCAAGTGTTAAGGATGCTTGGGCGCAGTCTGGCTCATTGTGATGACAAAGATTTGTTCGGCTCAGTGACGGTCATCCAGTGACATCGGTGAGACCAGAGCTGAGGTGCAGAGTGAAGACGGTGCTCTTTGCTGTGCTGACAGATCATGGTGCAGGGATAGTGCCAGTTGTGGGGAGCTGATGTTGGTCGGTGCAGACTGTGGTGTGGGATGGACGGTGTGTCGAAGACTTGCGAGCAGTGTCCCCAAGCCAGGGTTGCAGTGTGAGATGCAACAGTGACCTCTGCGGTGTCTTCAGGACACGGAGCCAGTGACAGAGCCAACCTCAGAGTCGGTGGCAGAGTCGGTTGCTTTCACCCCTCTGTGGCAAATGAATCCACGGTTCCAGAGGTAGGTGAAGTCTTTGCAGTCCCTTTGACTTCAGAGCAGGAGGCAGGCTCTACTTCAAGCCCTTGGAGATACTCAGCAACAAGTAAAGAAAGTTTAGTCCAGTCCTTTCACTGCCCAAGGCAGAAGCAGCAACTGCAGGCCAACCCAAGAAAGCAACAACACAGCAAAGGGGCAGTACTCCTCTTGGCAGTTCTTCCAGCTCTTCTTCTTGGCAGGGTCCTTGATTCCAGCGAGTTCTAAAGTTCTGGGGAATGGGCCCCAATATTTATACTCAGTTTCTCTTTGTGCTTTTGAGCAAATAATGTCTGTGCCAAACCCAAATCAGTTCCATCTTCTCTGGTCCAGCTTCCTGGCAGGAGGTGGTGACAGTATTGTCCAAGGCAGACCAGGCCATTCAGGTGCCAGGAAATATCCTCGTGCTACTATAAATACAGCCCAGTTCTATTTAGCACAGCCCTGACTCATCCAGGAAAGGCTGGACACACCGTCACCCCCCAGTGGCTGTATGATGAAAATGCATATCCCCAGCCCCTGTCACTCCAAAGCCAGACAGTCAATCCAGAAACCCAGCAGAGAGACACAGGATGGCTAAGCAACAAAATACCTACTTTCTAAAAGTGGTATTTCCAAACACAGAACATAAAAATCATCTTTACTAAAAGATTCATTTTTATATTCTGAATTCAGGCATGCTAAACACATTTCTCTATCTTGGCCCAATGGGAATATATGCTTGTAAGATGTTATAAGTAAACTCCCATTCTATCCTACAGTACAAATAGTCTTTCCATAGTGATATTTGATATTTTGATATTTATGTGTATTTATAGAGCGCAGACATTCGCTCCGACAGGAGCATCTTGGCGCTAGGAAAGCGTGCTACGAGTACATGAAGGTGGAAAAGGATGAAGGAAAAGTGAAGAAGCTGAAACTAGATGGCTAGAGTGAAACATGAAACACACTGTAATTCACTGCCAAGACAAGTCACACGCACCAGTTCATGCCCTACCTTTAATATACATGGCATCCTGCCCACAGGGGTACCTTGGGCCTACCTTAGGGGTGACTTACATGTAAGAAAAGTGAAGAATAGGGCCTGGCAAGTGGGTGCACTTGCCAGATCAACATGGCAGTTACAAACTGCATGCACACACTGCAGTAGCAGGTCTGGAAACCCTTTTCAGGGCACCTTTAATGAATGACACAATCAGTGCTACAGGCCCAACAGCAGCATTTGATTTACAGGCCCTGGCACCCTCAGTGCACTTTACTAGGGACTTACTAGTAAGTCAAACATGCCGATCATGGAAAAACCATTCCTTAATACAATTTACAATAGGAGCACTTGCACTTTAACACTGAACAGCAGTGAGTAAGAGCACAAGGACACTAAACCATAAAAAAAAAGAGTAAAAACTTGGACGTCAGAAAGGAAAAAAAACGGGGAAACATGCCAAAAGATGCCGGGTTTAACAGGCGCATTTATGGTTGTCGATAGTTGTTGATGAAGAGTACCAGTTTCTATAAACTTTTGTCAGAAGGGGGTCCTTATGCCTAAAAAGGTTTAACAAGGGGGTCCCAGCATCAAAAAGTTTGAAGACCTCTGACTTAGGCTGACTTAGGCCTGATTTAGAGTTGGGTGCTTGGGTTACTCCGTCACAAGTATGTTGGGTATACCGCCCACTGTATTACAACTACCATTGGATATAATACACTTGTAATATGGCAGATGGGATATTGTTCACTTTTGTGATGGAGCAACTCATCCGCCGAACTCTAAATCTTGTCCTTAATCTCTCATTGTGATCAGGCGCTTCCTGGTTCCTCATCACATTGAGATCCAGGAAACTCCTGATATTTCGGGATACTGGCATGGCAAATCTTGCCTGATTGCTGACAGCTGTCAAGGTTTGGAACCATCAGGGAAGCCCTTTATTTGCTTTGAGTGTATCACCCATCACCCAACATTTTTAAAAAGCAAAGTCTCTTGAGAGCAACTTAACTCCGCACAAGCAAAACTCTGTTGTGTCGTGCTCTCCTCCTGAGAGTCGACGAAAATAGCCCAAGCCATTTCCCTTTTCAAATTCTGTTTACAGAAATCTTTATTTTTAGTTCTATACAGAAGTGGAGCAAAGATGATGCTAGCCTGAATGCTTTGCATTGTTTGTATGCTGAGTCATGTAGTTAGTGTGTGTAGTAGTGTTTGCAATTTGTAATCATTACACATAAGACAAGGAAAATACCATTATCAATGATGTCACTAGTGTTGTTACATAACACAGTACCGTTGACATGAGAATGACATCACTAAAGGTGCAAGCAATATCTTTTTCCCACATCTGTTTACAGTAGCAATGCACCTTTGTATCTGTACATACCAATTACAGGGACATATAGAGACCGAATGTGTGAAGGAATTATTCATTGATCTCAGATTGTAATGATGGACCAATGGCAAAGCAGAACACACTTTTGTCAGTGAGGGACCTGAAACAAATTGTTTGCCATGCCTGAAAGTTCGTTTGAGAAGGAAGGATTTTTTTTGTAAAATGAAAGACAAAATTTGGTTGGTCTTGGTTTTATCTATTGTGCCCCGTCTACGGAATCATAATAACTAAAGTTGTTTAAGATGAAAGTGACTTAACTTTATTAACTTAATTAAATGACTTAATTCAAAAATATTGCTTTAATAATATTTTCTGTCTACGTAATCTATTACTCAATATTCTTCCCAAACCCAAACACCAATAGTGCTCCCATTTTCCCTAAAATGGTCTATGCTTAAATCTGTTTCAGGAATGATCGGAGAAATGACATCTATTTTCTCCTTTTAGAGAAAGAAAGGAAGTGGATTTTGTTTGTAACTTGCATGAGCGCTGAAAGAATTGATTGATTGGGTCAATTGATTCACCTGTATTTCATCACATGATATTGTGTAATAGATGTTCTTCAATCGTAAACATAGTTTTTACTGACAAAGACGATTGCAATTTTATTTTTTATTTACACTTTTTGCTTTTAGTTTGTAAATAAGTGCATAAATCATCAACCCTTTTCAGTACGCTTTCCACTTACTAGTGAGTCCTCCTAGAGACGTTTTAGGGCATGGGCAAAGTGGCAATTGCCTAGTGTTCCCACCCTCCAAAAGGCCCCTGGGAAGCTGATCTTTATTTCTATATATATCGCTCCTGTCTACATATCTCGATCTTTCTCCTTTTCTTTTGCCTTTATCTACCTCTCACTCTGTCTCTCTCGCTACCTAGTGCCAGTGACCCCACGTGAGAAAGTTTAACCAATAAGTCAATAGTTTGTGGCACCATGTGGTCCTAATTTAGCAGAAAACGGTAATAACATTCAGTTGTTCCTAGGCAAGCCACATGGGCTTGGACTCGAACTATGGCTTGTCTGGGGCCTCAAAATCCTACGGCACTGTGTAATTCATCAAAGTCATTTGATCTAATAGCGGATTCCTTTCTCCAGGATTCCCAATAAGGCCACCATCTTCTTTCGCCGGCCTGTTGCAGCGTGGTGGTACCTGCATGCTCCAGCATGTTGGAGCAGCTTTAACCGGTTATCATTCTAGCCTTTAAACATCCATTACAGTTCCATACATTTTGGAAGTGTTGCTTTTGCTTTCCAAGGTGGCTGAGCTGGAGTGATTTTTTGAATGACGATTTTTTATGCCGTGCTCCGGGGTTTAGGCTGTTATTCAGTCATTGACAGGTGAAAGTTTGATAATCCTTTTCTTTTGATACCTTCAGTTTCTACTATAAGTAATTATAGGTTGATCAGTGGCACCCCAAACAGCAGCTGGAATATTTGGAGTTGTTAAGGTTAAACATAAATCTATATTTTGATTTATTTGTAAGTATTATTTTGTTTCTCCTGATGTACATTATGTCACAGTAATCTGCCCAAATTACCTGATACGACGGTCATTGGCCGCCGTACACACTTTTCTGATTCGTATCTATTAATCAGAAATTAGGCATGCTGCTATGATTAGTTTAGAGCTACAATTGCCTATAGCTTCGGTGATATTAACATTCGAATATACGATCAGACAAGATGAGATGAAAAATGATTAACTCGTGGGCATTCAGAACATTTTACTACTGATAAACTACAAATAATGCGAGCATTTGAATAGTTTTCTTGTATTCATTTCTTCTTTTTTTATTTAATTATACCCAACTATTAAGTTGTGATTTCTAAGATTGTTTTCATTGCTTGTAATGACTTTAAAGCTGGTTATTGGTTTGTAGTATTCTGCAAAATAATTTCCACTGTTAATGTTCTGAAGAAGCTGGTGTCCATTTTGCCATGGTGGCAGGAGTTCTGGGCCCTGTGGGTGGCTTGTCCAGAAGACTGCTTCTTGTGAGCTCCGAAGGTGGATATTCCACTTGGCAAGAGCCTGTTACATATTGTCCTGTGCACAAGGCTGGGTGATGTTTCTGACTGTAAGCGGTGCCCAACACCAAAATAGTATCGGGCTCTGTTCTGGGACGCGCCTAAAAACTCTTGAAAGTAAGGAGACTGGGCACAGGGCTAGTTAGTGTTTATTCCATGAGTTCAGATTATTTAAACCTAATCTGAGAGCTAGGGCCTCCGCAGCAGGGGAACAGAATATAGAATCCGGACACAAAAAATACCTCACACCCAGGTCTACCTGCCCATAGCTGAATCCTGTACTCTGTGTGCGCCATAGAAGTAGGGAACTTTTGACTTTATGTTTGGCCACCAATTAATTGTAGAAGCTGGTAACAAAAAAATATGTTTGTATGTAGCCTCTGTCACTTTCATTTGACTCATGAGCTCATAAAGGTTCTACTTCCTCATTGCTGTTGTTACTTGTGATTTTCGTGGATTATTTAGGTTAGGATAAACAAATCTCGGGCTAATTAACGTGGGAAAATAAAAACATTGGAGGAAGTAATAGAGGACAATCCCCTGCTAAAAAATAAGTGCAACGGAAAGCTTTAAGGGCAAAGGCTTACAGTAAGGGTGACAGTGTAATAGAGGCAAGTACCTAAAGAAGACATGGGAATGGATTACATTAAAGCAGGGCCACTGGAATTATGCAGCAAGAGGGGTTAAATTATGGCGCAGGGTTAAGTAAATCATGCAGCAAGAATAGAGAAATTATGTGCACGATGAGGTACGTTTTGTAATAATACTAATCATTATTTCATAATTTGTATACTTGGTAACACTGTATGGGCATTGATTGCACCTCATTAGTACCAATGTAACCCCCAAATAAAGCTTTACTCAACAGAAAGGTGATTAGTCAAGCTTGTCAAGAGGCTTCTGCTGCGTGGAAACATGTGTTGCTGCATTTCAACTTTTGAACAGTTTGAGCTAAAAACTAAATTTAGATTTTGTTAAAATCTGCAGATTATGCGGCTAGTAATGGCAAATACGGCAAATCTATATGTATGCCAAAATCGCTGTGGCCACACAATCGCATAATTCCAGTGGCCCTGCATTTAAGGGATGTATATCGGGGATTGTTCCTCATAAAAATATAAAAAATCCAGAGGTAAGTGTTGAGGGTAAATTAAAAAAGGTCAAATGTATCAGTTGAGTGAAGGGGGAGTAAACAAGGAGCCTACGTGTAGTTTATAAGAAACCATAATTCTGAATATTCCCTACAATAACCCAGTATGTGTGTAAAAGTGAAAGAAAAAATATAACTCAATAATCACTCAGAGACTCTTCGTTACGTTACGTTACGTTAAAATTATTTGTACCGCGCACTTTCACCAACGGTTTCATGGCGCTCTTGACAAGTACAGTGATCAAGGGTGGGGGGTTATTCAAAGGCAGACTGGAAGAGCCAGGTTTTTAGTAAACTGCGGAAGCAGTCATAGCTGGGACAGAGACGAAGTGTAGGTGGCAGGGAGTTCCAGGTGAAGGGGGCCAAAACAGAGAAACTCAATCCGCCGTGCTTTTTGCGTTTGAATTTGGGGACCACCAGGAGGTTGAGAGATGCAGAGCGAAGAGCTCTGAGGGGGATGTGACGTGTCAAGGCGGATGAGATAAAGGCTGGGGCTGCCTCGGAGAGGGCCTTAAAAACTGAACATGCCAGCTTGAAGGTGCAGCGCTTGGAGACCGGGAGCCAGTGAAGACTACGAAGAAGGGGAGTGACATGCTGGTGTTTAGGCTGGCGAAAAATCAGGCGGGCAGCCTGATTCTGCACCAGCTGCAGCCGGTGGAGGTGGCATGCGGGAATCCCCGCATACAGCGTGTTGGCGTAGTCGAGCCTGGAGGTGATGAGAGCAATGATGACTTGAATTAAGGCATCCCTGGTGAGAAACCTACTGATTTTGCGTATTCGCCTGAGATGGAAAAAACAGGATGAGGTGACCGAATTGATTTGTGGTCTCATCGAAAGGTCTTCAGAGATAATCACCCCAGACTCTTCACTGTTCTCTCAGGGGTAGGTGCCGTCCCCAGGGAGGTTGGCCAGAAGGTGGAGTTCCAAGGATTAGTGGGACCCCCCACAAGTACAAGTTCAGTTTTTGTGGGGTTCAATTTTAGTTGGCTGTGATACATCCACTCTGCAATAGTCAGCATAATGGACTGAAAATTAAGACGGGTGGAGGGAGAAGAATCAATGGGAAAAATTAACTGAAGATCATCCGCATAATTGAAGATTGTGATTGGGGAGTTGCGGAGGGACGCTAGTAAGGGTTGCAGATATAAATTAAATAAAAGAGGGGATAGTGCAGAGCCTTGGGGGACACCATAGGAAAGGGATGTGAGAGGTGCAGAGAAGGTAGACAAGTGAACAGCTTGTGAGCGCTGGTCAAGGAATGATCTGAGCCAGTTAAGGGCCACCCCCTGAATGCCGGCATTGTGGACACGGTCGATCAAGATGACGTGATCGACCGTGTCGAATGCAGCCGAGAGGTCTAAAAGGACAAGGGCCTGAGAGATGTTTTTATCGGCACCTTTCCTGAGGGCGTCCATGACTGCTACTATGACAGCCTCAGTGGAATGGAGGGGTCTAAAGCCGGCTTGTTGGGGGTCCAGGAAGGAGGATTTCTCTATAAAGGAGCTCAGGCAGCGGGTGACATAAGTCTCCAGGATCTTGTCTAAGTAGGGAAGGAGGGAAATGGGACGATAGTTACTTAGAATTGTGGGGTCCGCATTAGGTGTTTTTAAAATAGGTAGGACAGCCGCTTGTTTGAAGGAGCGAGGGACCTCCCCAGTGGCAAGGGAGTTATTGAGTAATGCCAGTGGGGGGCCCGGACAGGCAAGGAAAGCTTCTCTCAGGATCAGAGGGGGACAGCAGTCGTTAGGGGAGCCTGAACTAACTTTAAGAAGAAGAAAGGAAAATTCCTGTAGGGAAATTGGAGAAAACTTCGACAGGGTGTTAGGGTTCCTGGGGGGAAGGGAAGGAGGAAGAGGGGATGCAGGGGTCGGAATATTGTTTTTTATGGTTATAATCTTATCAATAAAATATGAGTTTAAAGATTCGCACAGGGTTTGGGTGGGTTGAGATTGGCGGGTAACCCTATCAGGCAGGGAAAGCTCATTGACGATTGCAAAAATGTCCTTGGTTTTCCTGTGAGAGTCCATTATTTTTTGAGAGAAGTAGGCCGTTTTAGCTGTCAAAATCGATTTTTTGTAAGTTTTTAGAGAGTTGACATAAAGGAGTTTGAGCTGTGGGTCATAGTTATGGCGCCAACGGCGTTCAGCTTGCTGCAAAGCAAGTTTCTCCGTTTTGAGTTGGTCCGTGAACCACCGTTGAGCGTCGTGAGGGCGCTTAGCTTTGACATTTTTATAAGGGGCCACTTTATTGCTAGCAAGACGGAGCCATTCGTCCAAATGATCGGCTTGATCATTTAGCGAATTCAATGGCAAAGGTGCAGTGGAAGCCAAAGTGGCGTGAAAGTCAGGTAGATTTGCTCTTTTCCAGTTACGAACGAGGAGATTCTTAGCAAGGGGAGGAGGGCATGAAATATGAAGATGTAATTGGAAGGAGATAAGGCTGTGATCGGACCAAGAACAGGGAAGAACAGCTGGAGGGGAGATGTCAAGGTTGGACGTCCAGACTTGGTCAAGGATATGGCCTTTATAGTGTGTGGGGGAATGAACATGCTGGGAGAAATTCATGCTAGTTAACAGGTCGGAAAAATCTAAGGAGGATTGACTTTCATGAGCAGCAGACGGCCAATAATTAAAGTCGCCAATAACCAGGATATTGGCATGATTGATCGCGAGTTGGGCAATAGAATCGCTGAAGAGCTGGGGGAAAAGAGGCATGTGTTCAGGGGGCCTATAAACAATGACACAAATGAAGGACGACTTATCTGAAGAGAATTTAAGAGCTAAGCATTCAGTCTTAGGGATGGATGTCACAGTGATCTCAGAGAATTTGAATTGGGAGCGAATAATAGCCGCCACCCCGCCGCCCGTTTTTCCACCGGGGCGGTTGGCTTGCATAATATAGTATCCCGTGGGGATTGCAGCGAGGATGTCAGGACCTGAGTCCTCGGTGATCCAGGTTTCGGCTAGGAGAAGGATATCGATGCTGCTCTGGTGCAACAGTTGAAATATCTCGAGCTGGTGGCGAATGAGGGAGCGGGTGTTAAGGTAGTAGATAAGTAATGAGGCGGAGATCGGCGACAGTGCTGAGGAGGGGGCCTGAGGAGAGTCGTGAACCGAATCAGGAGCAGGGAAATCGGAGGGAACAAAAATGCCGCATTCCTGAGCCGCCCGAACAGTACGGGCGGGGATAGGCCCTGAAGTTTTTAGTCTTAGCAGGTCGGTGGAAGAATAGGAGAAACATTGGGCATTACGACAGGGCCCTGGGCCCGGTCGGCCGCGGACGGGCGCAGACGGGCTTGACTTGTGCGCGACTTCGGCGCGAAGTTGGCGCTCCCGCTGCGCTCGTCCACTGCGCTTCCTCCATACCGCCATTAAGTACTAAAGGGGAGGGAGCACTAGACCGCTAACCTGCGAAGATTCTGTGCAGGGCGGAAGTGGTGTCACTGGCAGGAAGTGACGCTCCTCGAACTGACCCTCCGCACAAACGGCACAAGCCGCTTGTGATCAATCCTCAGTACAAAAGCATCTAAGCCCTTTTCACTACTGACAGATGTTTACATCAGGGTTGATGTCAGGATTGTCAGAGCAGGTCCGAAATACATATACTGCGGAGGCTAAATCAATCCTCACTTTTTCCAATACTACCATGGTAATGGGAGTGGGGAAGGGATTATATAAAGAATTATAGCTTGGTAACAGTGGAAAACAGTGATGTTTTACACCGATGTGTTCTGAGTAACATCAAATAGACAACCAGAGTGAAGCACAACCGGTCTATGACATCATTCAGAAAGCCAAGGTGAAAAGCATCCCCATTATTCACTTTTACCCATCTATAATGTTGTGTACTATATTACCCCTATATTACCTGTCACATCTTTCAACTGCAACACAGGCGCAGAGGAGTAATGGTGAAGTCATATATAACTTGGCCTCTCCACCCTGTCCCACATTTCAAAATAAATACCTGGTTTCCTGCCAACCACCCCACCAGCCTTTTGCCTTCCTTCTCCAAACTGAAGCTATTTTCTCTGCTGCATCAGAGCAGAGATCCCGTGACACACTGAAAGCAGTGCTTAATTTGTACAACAAAATTAAGTGCTAGGGCTCTCATTAGGAGACCACTGCAGCTTCCACCACACATTGTCCTGCTATGCTGCCAATGATAGTAACAACACAACTACTAACCATCACATTCCTATAAGCGTGAACATTCAGACTAATTCAGTCCCCCAAAGCTATAAGAATGGCTTGGGTGGCAGGTAGTAGTCATTTTAATAGCATTAATAATGAAATGTTGTTGTGCTCAGCTCTCAATTACCTAGACAGCTCCACCTTGTAAAAGGATGTCCTCAGCACTGGTGCTTAAAATTAATTGCTGGTGCAGAGCACTGGAAACCACCGGCTCAAATTAGGCACTGATGACAGGCTTTCTAAAAGTCCTGTTGTTGGACTTGGCCTACAGGGTCATCCCAGAACGTTTTGCCTTCCTCCTGTATTTTTTATGACCTGTTGTTGGTGGTTTTATGACTCTGTGCACTTTACCACTGCAAAGCATCCAGGGATTCCTGCATACATAGCAACATTGGCACACAGTTTTGGTTTCCTATATTTTTACATCATAACTGTGAACATGCTGATTTAGAATATTTTATTCACATTAGTGGCTCGCAATGAGAGCCATACATAACACTATAATATTTACTTCTACCTAGACAACTTCAAGCCTTTTATTAAATGTATTTACTCTATCAACATTCCAATTGTTTCTCTTTTGACCTTTCTTTGCAATATTGTGATGGTTTTATTTATATTACTTATTCATTAAGTAGTAAAAACACAAAGGTGATGGAGTAACCAGGGAATCTTTGCCAAGCAACGCCTAGGAGGACGAGTAGAGAGAGAAAGTATTGCATAAACATTGTACGACCTTTGATATAGGCTGCCTCAGCAGGTGCCTAATGAGCAACTTATGACATATTCGGATGTCTTCAAGTAGGAAGTTCTGTTACTATGGCACAAAGCAGAGAATGTTTGGTTTAGAAATTGGGTAATTTTAGGATGTACAACATTACTTGTGATTTTCTCCTTGTGAGGTATGTTTTCCATAGTGGTATTCTGATTGGTGGCAGAGTACAACACTCTACTTGACGAAGACTACCTGAAAATTAGAGGATGCCTTTCAATAGTTCAATGGAAGTTTTGGAAAGTCTGCCAAGGGCAACTTTTTCATCCTCAAAATGTGAAATGATTAATGCTTGTACCCCTTGGGAAAGCCCTTGTCTGGTATAGGATACTTGATTTGCTTGGAACGAAAAGCATGAGCCATCCTTGAAACCTCTTACATTTGTGAACTGAACATTGAAATTTCGGAAGGTGATCAACATCCTACTGTGCTCAGTTTCTATAGCTGATAGTACACGACTTTGGCAAATAATTATTAATTTAAAAAAATCATTAGAGCAGTTTGCATCTAAATGAGGATCTGAAAGTGCATTATTGGCATTCATAAGTAGACATTTGCTACCTAGAGAAGAGCTGTAGGCCACAGGTGAACGTGATCTTGGATATGAGGTGAGCTAATAAGCTATGACTCAACCTGTTTAGGAATCATATCATGAATCAGATGAATCACAAACTCATAAGGAGGCAAGAGACTCATGTAAGCGAGAGGAGAGAATTCCAACCTGATGAGATGATCAGTTTTCCTCAAGGGATAAACTTTATGGTAAAAGCCTAGTGAAGTTCACACCCATTCATACGAAATGTCTTCATTCTTCTGTCTAAGTGATGACAATTCTAGTTATCTTATGTAGGACCTTATCTGCCCATCATCAGGTTTAAGCAGATCAAGAATTCCCTCTAGCCCTATCTTTTTTCTACTTATTTTTCATTTTGATATTTGTTTTTTAAAACTCTGCACTGGAAGGAAGCCTACTAATTAGACCAATTATATGTAATCTGATACCATGCTATATATTTGGCTGCACGTTATTCATAACTGGCATGTTGTGAGACAGATAAGTATGTTTAGTGTCTTCTGCCTGTTTTCCTATTGTTAATTTAAATCATGACAGAATAGCATAGCTTAGAGCAGCCATTTAAATCATGTCATGTAGTTTTTAAGTTCATTGGCTACTGATTTTTATGCTGCAGAAAAATATCCCTTGTTAAAGAAATACAATCATGCATTTCATTTCTAGGTTTTAATTGACAAATACAATCAAAACTAAAGTCAAAGCTTAAGGAGAAACTGGCCAAAGAGTCTAATGATGACACCTGATTTCAATTACCAACATGACAAATCATCTGTCTGATCCATATCAATGGGACCTGGGTGAAAAGGTATCCGGCCTCTTTTATCCAGGTTCAGCTGAAATGGATTTGCTGCTGCGGAGAAGCTACAAGTGGAAGAAACCTGTTTCTTTAGCCCAATGAGATTGCACCTTCGGTGGATCAGCTCGGTAGGTTGGTCCTCCAGCGATCTTGAAGCAAAAAAGTTTTCTTGCTCTACTGAAGGATTTTGACTTTTATTTTTGAGATTAGCCTCAAGGTAAAACCTCTTGCTGGGTTGAACCTGGTTGGTGCATACGACGCATGCTCCATCGCGGTCAGCCGGAAATCGCAGCTAAGTCCCGGCGTAACATGAAAAGTTGATCCGCACTGGTGCCTAGTGCCTTTAGGAGCTATTCTAAAATTCATATCTACAGTTTTATTGGATTTTTGATATTTTAGTGTCATTTTGTTAATTACATTAGTCTCTATTTCTATAAATTGGATTGGGATTTTATTTTGTTGTATTTTTCACTTTTTAACTTTTTAAGTACTTGTAAATGCTTTACACATTTTCTTAAGTTAAGCGGGCAGATCTGTGCAATAGTAACCAATAGTTGAGCTAAGATTTAACTTACTTAAACCATTAACGGGACCTAAAAAGATAGTGCCTTTATTCCTAGTGGGGCCCTGAATGCGGTTTGATAGCACTCTGTGGCATACTTCCCTAAACACCCTGTTATTTGCGCCTAAAATGGCGTTCCATGAGAACACAATCTCTTCTACAAACTCTAAAGCAAGTACTGAGGAAGGAAATAATCATGCAGTCAAGAGAAAATTATCTGGAATCCTTTAAAACCAATGCACACAGCAAGCTAGTTATAGGAAGCAACATGCCCACTAAGCTACATCAATATTATGAACTTGGTGGTTTATGAGAGATAAAATCCAATGTATATGCCTTCACTTTGGACTATTTGGTGTACGAACAGTAGCACAACTCTGGAGATACAAAAGGCATAATCTGGGCTTGACATTTTTGTGACTATAAAAAAGATTCACTCACTCATGGTTGATTCTGCTGTGAGGTTTATGTTAATGGTTATGATAAGTTATTGGTAATCATTCAATTAGGTGCACCAGTAATGATGGAAACAACATGTACTCTCATTTCAGTTTATTAATGCTTAAAAAATACCATAAATCATTGCTCCATATAACAATTATGAACATTAAATTCATTTAAAAAAATAAACACAAATAAGCCCCCTTCGCCAGAGGCTCTGGCCTTTAATTTCATGGAAAGTCCAGTAGGCATATTTCCAGGGTGTCACAAATTACACTGAATCAGCGGGCAGCAGGCCAACACAGCACAGCAGTTAGCAGAGTGGCAGACCCTCCTACAGCACAGCAGCTCTTCTTCTTGACAGAATGTCATTTGTTCCAGCAAGTTCTGATTTGGTGGCGTAATGGGTAGAGTACTTATACCCAGTTGTGCCTTTGGAGTGAGGGAGCACTCAAAGAGGTCTTTGAAGATCACAAGGCCCTTGCCTTTCCTGCCCTGCCTTCAGACTCACTACAGGGGGGAATGCAGCTCTATGTGTGGTAACAGGGACAGCTCTTTTCAGGTGCAAGTGTCAGCTCCTCCCTCACACTTTATCTCAGGGAGGCCCATCAACCTGGTGATGAGCCATCAGAATGTGAATCTCATTTCCCAGCTCCCTTTTTGTGGGACAGTCTAGAGGGAAGGCACAGAGTCCAGCTGTCACCCAATCCAGGAGTGTATTCGGAGACAGACAGAGGCACAGAATGGTCAAAGTATGAAAAAAGCAACTTTCTAAAAGTGCCATTATCAGACTTACAATTTAAATCCCAACTTCATCACAAGTTTCGATTTTAAAATGTGAGTCAAGAGACACCAAGCTCCAAACCTCTCTGTCTTCCCAATTGGAAAATACACTTAAAAGATGTTTTAAGGCAACCCCAATGCTAACCCATGAGAGAGATAGGCAGTAGTGAAAAACAAAATTAGATTTCTTTTTCACTTCAAGGACATGTAAAACTCGGAGATACATGTTCTATCTTTTAAATACACCTCACCCTGCCTATAAGGCTGCCTAGGACCTGCCTTAGGGGTGACTTATATTTAATAAAAGCAAAGGTTTGGGCCTGGCAAGAAGGTTAACTTGCCAGGTCGAAATGGCAGTTTAAAACTGCACATACAAGCTCTGCAATGGCAAGCCTGAGGCATGTTTACAGGGCTATTAAATTGGGCGGAACAATCAGTGTTTCAGGCCCACCAGTAACATTTAATTTACAGGCCCTGGGCTCATACTGTGCATGTTCTAGGGACTTAACAAGTAAATTAAATAAGCCAATTGTGGATTAGCCAATGTTTCCATGTTTTGAGTACAGAGCATATGCACTTTAGCACTGGTTAGCAGTAGTAAAGTACCCAGAATCCTAATGCCAGCAAAAATTAAGTCAGCAAAGCAGGTGGTCAAAAGGAAAAAAGTCAGGGGAAACCATGACAAGGATGCCAAGCTTGAGAGTTTCAATATTAGGGTGCTACAAACCATTTGTCTGTTGAACTATCTACAGTTTGTTGAGTTTTCTATGGATTAGGACCTCTTAAAGTCATATCATAATCTAAACTACAGGGCGATTACAGTAGCACAAAAGAAAACATGGTGGGATGATACAACCCCACAATGTATCAGGGACTTTTGCTTATATAAAGCAGCTGTGATGATAGGGATACAGAAAGCCTGATTACTACAGTGAAATTGTAGCAGGTTTGACCTGCCGAAATTTAACATTGTGATTTTTATCATATCCATTATCTACCAAGTGTGTCAAATAACCACACCATTTAATTGCAATCCGTTTGTAAAAAGATATTTGCACAGGGAATTGCGTTTTACTAGGACACTGGTAACCGGCCCCGTAGGCTGGGAATTTAGTTGGGTGTAGTTGAGGACAATCACCAAAAGCAAACCAGGTATTACGGTCAACATTCCCACTTGATTCTTAGGAAGGAGAAAACCTGTATGGATTTGAAAAAAGGAAAATGTCCAATCCTAGTGGTAAAAATGAACTGTAATGCCCTTGAGTTCTCCATTCTTCTGTTTACACAATCAACTTGATATACTCGAAACAGAATTGGACCCATTTGTGCAGGGGTCCCATATCTATTTCCAGCCACAACAAATGATTTACTGTGGGATCCTTTTCTTCAAGCTACGAGTCTGCTCTCTGGTATTAAAACCTTCTTTGAAGTTTAAGAATGTGTGGCTTTACCCACTGACTAAATTTTAACTAAGATGAAAAGCCTATTAACTAGCGTTAGACTATTGCGTGGCCCCATTCCGCACCTTGACGATTTTCAGTATTTTCAATCTATTCTTTTTCATACTTTACGTTCTTTTTTCTCTACTGTGTGACATTCCATCCTTCATATATATATTTCTTAACTGACTTGAATTTGACTTTATAATCCCCACCGAGACCAGGAAGACCGTCACCCAGGCCCTCGTCACCAGCCGACTGGACTACGGCAACGCCCTCTACGCCGGTACCACCGCCAAGCTCCAGAAGAGACTCCAGCGGATCCAGAACGCCTCAGCCAGACTCATCCTCGACATCCCACGAACCAGCCACATCTCCGGGCACCTGAGAGACCTTCACTGGCTCCCCGTCAACAAAAGAATCACCTTCCGCCTCCTCACCCACGCACACAAAGCCCTACACGACCAAGGCCCGAGCTACCTCAACAGCCGAGTCAACTTCTACGCTCCCAAACGCCACCTCCGATCAGCCAACCACGCCCTCGCCGCCGTCCCCCGCATCCGAAGAGCGACTACAGGAGGAAGGTCCTTCTCCCACCTGGCCGCCAAGACCTGGAACTCCCTCCCGACCGACCTGCGCCTGACCCAAGACCACCTCTCCTTCAGGAAGAAGCTGAAGACCTGGCTGTTCGAGCAGTAGCGGCACCCCCCCCCCCCCAGCGCCTTGAGACCCTACGGGTAGGTAGCGCGCTCTATAAGTGTCAATGATTGATTGATTGATAAGTTCTTCCTACTATCTAACAGTATAATTTGTGTTCAGTTGTTTTACACATCCTACACACGATTTCTGTGACACCCTTGCTGATTAGGCATAGCTACCAAAAGTGCGCCAAGATGCTCCTTACTAAAGCCAGTAAACTAATAAAAGTTCAGATTATCTGGGTCTTGTAGAAGCTGAGATATAGGTCACTTCCAAGCTGTGACCAACCCCCCCACCCCCCAGGGCCAGTCATTTGATTTTCTAATAACAGTAACTCAAAGTACACTCACAGGCCACTCCGATTTATAACAGACACCAAGGGGATTGTTTATGAGAGCCGTGTGTCCCTTTTGCACCATGTAAAGTGGTACATGCCAGACAGAGGACTCTCATAATTGATTTACGAAGCTACACACAGCCTCCCTGCGTAGCTTTGCGTGGCCTCATAAATCATGAGTAAGGCGATTCAGCGCAAATCACTGCATCACCTTACTCTTCGGGAGGCGTATGGGCGTTGCCTTGGGATTTCCCACACCACACCCATGGAATATGACGCTGCCCCAAATTTACAAAGTGATGTACACCTGGGGAAGTACCAAATCCTTACGTCTGCTGAAAAGAGGCATAACGAGGAGAAATTAATATATTTCTCCTTGTTTTTTCCGTTTCCATGTGTGCTGCTGCAGCACACATAGACACATAGAAAGAGGAAAACGCCTTGTAGGATTGTTTTTGAGCAGAAATGTGCGCCGTCGTGCACAAAAACCATTCCTTATGCAACAAAGGCACCCTTGCACCATGGTGTATGGCAGCCTACATTGGTGCTAGGTTCACAAAACACTGCCAGCGCAGGTAGAAAGGACACCTTAAAAGCGGTGCATTCCTGCCTTTCACTTTGCCGTAGGTCAGATCAGCAAGGTGCCTTGCTGGGCTGCCCTACATCAAAATGCCACAATTGGGGCCCTAAGTGTGTAGCAAAGAGTAGATTTTGAGGACAAACTTCATCGGAATGAGTAAAAAAACACAAAAACAACCTTAAAAAGGTGCTTCCTGTCGTGTCGTGAGTCTGAATTATATATTGAGACAGTGGAGATTGATCACGTCCATTTCATAATTAAAGCAAATGATGGGTTATAGTCAGTCGATAACTCATAGATATGAAGCAGATTGAACACGTCAAGTGAGGGGTTTTGCTAACCAGGACCAATATATCAGCGATAGAATCGTGACATTAAGAAAGCTTTTACTAGTGAACGTCTGCTTGAGCGCGGCAGAATACCTTGTTTGAAAATCGAGGCCTGACTGGCAAGGCTGCTCGGCTTCTGAAAGGGCACGCGGATTAATATAGCAAATGCACTCTCTAAACACCAATGATAAAACATTGTACTGTGCCTCTTTGGTAATGAGATTCAGTCGTTTCAGGACTGAAAGGCTTATATCAATACACCTTCCTTTCTGCTTGTTCTGGATTTACATCTGTGCCGTATTTCTCACATAAATCCCTATTTAAATTCTGGTATTAAAATATGTTCTTTTCTTCCCTCCACAGGCATAATCAAAACCGCTTTGACCGACATGAGCCGCGAGAACAGGGAAGAGTACCAAGTGGTCATCCAGGCCAAGGACATGGGCGGCCAGATGGGGGGATTATCCGGCACCACGACCGTGAACATCACGCTGACCGACGTCAACGACAACCCGCCTCGGTTCCCCCAGAGTAAGGCCTGTTTAATAGTCCTGCTGCGTGCCAAGCCTCGTTCGAAGCGTCACCTCGGCCAAGCGCCATCTGTGGTGTGGCACTCTTTCAAAAACACTGAGGTGCAGCAATTCACGTTTGCTGGCAAATGCTGAGAAAGGCATACTCCAGCAACTGTGCTCAAACAATGCCTGGATGATTCGTCTGTATTTAGGGAAAATGCGCGGAATTTGTATTAATCGCTTTATTGATTATTTGCGTTTCGTGCGTTTGGAAATGGACAGCAGTTTAATTGGCTGGATGTATGCTGTTAAGGCGGCGTGATTACTATTTTTCTTTCCGCTATGTAGTTTGCAGTTCGTTGAAGGCCTGGCAGGGAAATGTTTAGCTATCATTTAAGGTGGTTTCTATGACAACAGCATGTCGAGATTGACTTCACGATACACTGTTTGCATCTTTTATTCTGGCTACAACTATTTTCAAATACGTTCATCTGTTTATTGTCTGTACACTTGATATATGTTTACACATCTTTCAGGGTATGGATGACTTTCAATGTCAGCAGGGCTCGGCGTGCATTCTATAGACACTTTGAAAGCATAGGTATGCCAAATCTGAGCACTTGGTGGCTCACTTTCCACACTCAAGTGGCATAGGACTTGTTCTGTAAAAAAGCACAGTGCAATAAAGGTTTCCGGCTGGAAACAGCACAGCGAGACAGAATGTTATTCTGATTTAAAGAGCGAAAGAGTTTTTATCAAGAACATATTATGAGCGGGGTGTCTCTTGTCCGCTTAAAAACATAATTACAGTTTGAAATAAAGGACACGCAATAGCTTTGATTTTTCATATGTTTTCAGGAGGGCTTTATTTGGTCTGCAAGGATGTAACCTCATGAATTACTAGTAAAATGGTTTGTCAGAAGTGGCAAAGGGCATTAGTTCGAGTTTGGTGGAGACGGTAAAACTCAGCAGATGTTCTATCCACCTTATTTCCAGTTCCACTTACTATAATGCGCTTGTGATGTGGCGTATGGGTCATCCGCTACGTTTTTGAAGTAGTACCGTGTCTACCAAACTCTAAATAAGGTTCTTTGTTACTCACTGAGCCACCTTTTCAGGTACATGTGTCCATCTTTTTATAAATTACGTAACATGCATGATTTCTTTTCTATTCCCTCAAAAAATGCAGCTGACCTCAGGGACGGAGTGCATTTGAGGTATGGAAACATGGGTTAGCAAATGTTATTGCTGAATAAATGTGCCTTCATCACGAGATCAAATAAAAAGAATAAACTTTAAAGCAATAATTATCCAGGGAAATAAGTAAGATGTGTTTTTTGGACAGCTAATATACCATGCTTAAATCTGTATAACACACTTGTTCTTACCAATATTGACCTTGTTCAGGTTTGTGACAAACATGTCACTAGCAACCGGCAGCGGTAATGCCAGGGTCAATGGGAATCCATGATGGTAGGGTGCTGAAATGTTTTCTCTTGCATCACAGTTAAGGTAAATGTCGTTCTTCGCCGTGAGGGGAGCGGCTCCACAAGACTCTCTATTGCCGTGAGGGGAACGGCTTCGACGTTGCGGATGCCACCGTGAGGGGAACAGCTCTCCCTCAACCCACCACCCAGGAACTACACTACCCAGCGACCCCGGGCCGGCGCACTGACGCCATCTAAAGCGCCTGGAGCCCCAACATAAGTGCTGCTGGTAACCCGCAGGGCGGGACGCGCCCGCGGCGTCCGGGCCCGTCTAAGCCCGCCCGAGACCGACTCAGGCTGGGCTGGGCCACCCCTCTTTTCACCACCTCTCACCATCTTCCATCAGACTTTAGGGTTCTACAGAGTAAACTTCTAGATTGCATGTTATTTTAAGATCTGAGGGGTGAATGCTTCCTCCAGTGTACTGATTTACACTAGCTGTTTTTGTCACAGGATTGAGGAGGTCAAGATAGTAATCATTTATGGGAAAAAGTACCGCCCCCTCCCGCGCACAAGCCCACCCACTAGGCAGAAAGCCCCTACTCGAACTCCTACTATTCAATCTACTGCCCAACCAACCGCTATCGATGGAATGTTGAAACAAGCAATAGGAGCTGTCTCCAGTGAAACAGAACGCACTGAGAGATGACTTTCTTTAACACCAATGCTCCCAAGTATTACACAAACCATGGAGCCACAAGCCCCCGACTAACCTCAACTAACAGTTGTCCCCACCATTTTAGAACTATTGCCTGAGACACCCCAGTCCTAAAAACTACCAGCAGGATCAGGGCGGGTGGGGGGGGGCAAAAAGGAAAGGAGCCCCCCCGGAAGCCAATTGACCGTAAGGGACGTAATTCTTCAAAACGCACTCCAGGGGTAGAGTTACACCAACTGCCAGGGGACTATATTCCTGATGAAAGTGGTAACAAAACTTCTGAGCCCCCAGTATGGGCTCCCCCCCCCCCTGATTTTTGTGCATCCTCCTCTCTTTTCATAACACACTGAACATTGCCATTATTAATATTTATTGTGGCCCAGTGAGGTATGTGCAAACCTCACAGAATAGATTGTCTGGCTACTTGCTTGTACACCTTGCCTGTGTTCACTCATGTAATCATTGGTAAGGATTTCAATTGTCACTTTGAGCCACTAAATGGCATCTCCACCAGCATTACTAGTGAGGAAGATTCGGCCTGGTTAATCCCTGAATGTAACATCTATCAGGTAAGGGGCTGGACCTCCCTAGGTTTGCAGATGAACTCTCTTATTCTTAGCCACTCACTTAGGGCATGTAATGGTCAGTTGCCTTCCGACAATGCGGGCAATTTTACCTATAACAAGATCGGGCATACATCTATAATTGATTATATCCTAGTAGATATCAAGTTATGGAACAGAATCATTGACTTTTCGGTTAAGCTCCGATGCGAAAGTAACCACAACCCGTTGGTGCTAGAAATAAAACTCCCTCACCCCACCTGTCACCTGAACACACTTAAACAGCCTGCCCCAAACCTAATAACAACTAAAGGAGGTAGAAGAGTACGCCGGGGAACCTTTGCACAGTCACCTGAAAAAGTGGCCACACTCTATAAACAAATTATCCCCTTTTTAGAAGTCGCATTTAGAGTAGCACTAAACAGCGAAGGTCCTGAATCCTTTTTGAAATTAAGCAAGAGCAACCAGGATATGTTTTTAACATTGGCAGAGTTCTTTTATAATGATCAAGCCAATAATGGTACTGACCCCAAAACGAAACATCTCTGGTATAATAGAGCGTGCAGGGAGGCCAAGCGCGCTCTATTACTGGGGGTCAAAGATAAGGACAACCCACGTATCAAAGAGTCCAGGGCACACTATAAAAAAATCCTAGCTGAAGCTAAAACAATTTGGGAAATAGACACATGGGAAGCAATAAAAAAGCCTTAGACACCAGAGATATGAGAGGCTTTTGGAATCTAGTGAAAACTGGTAAATTTGAAGGCAACTCTGCAATTGAACCAAATCTGGGGGAGGAAATCTGGAGATCCCATTTTAAAAATGTATATTCAAGGGCTCTGGACGGAGATGTAGTTGAGAGGGAATCAACAATGGATAAAATCCCCTTAGATAACAGTGCACACCGTGCTCTATAAAAGAGGTAACTGCAGCACTAGGAAATTGCTTCCAGCAAAGGCACCGGGGTTGAATAGAATCCCTGGTGACCTATTTAGAAAGGAACAACTAGTGTGGGCACCTTACCTACGGACACTATTCAACGCTCTCCTGCAAGGGATGGCGTTAACCTCGACCTGGGCAGGTGCGGAAATCATCCCTGTGTTACAAAAAGGCTCCCCGCTCAATCCGGCAAATTATCGTCCTATAAGCCTTATTGATGTGATTCAAATGATATTTACCCGTGTTCTCCTTGCTCGATTGCAATCATGGATAGATGAAAATAACGTATTAACACATCTGCAAGCTGGCTTTAGGACCAAAATCTCTACTATTGACCAGCTTTTCAGATTGCAACGGATCCACTGGAAAACAGTAATCCTTGAATGAATGATTGAATGAATGTGAGTCTTATAATGCGCAAAAACTTAACCCCAAAGGGCATCAAGGCGCAGATAACAGACAGAAAATCATAACAGAGCGAGAGGGTGATATAGTCATAATTAATTAATTAGTACACCTTGAGGGTGGTAGCCTTTATCTAACCTTTGTGGATCTTAAATCCGCATTCGATATGGTGCAGCGCGACCAGCTATGGGGTCTCCTATATGATAAGGGAGTTTCAGCCTATCTATGCCATCAGCTGATGCGTTTGCACCAGGACACGTATGCGAGAGTAAGATATGGTAAGAAAGGGGAATTGACAGCTCCCTACCCTGTAGAGAAAGGGGTGAGACATGGTTGTATGTTGGCCCTGACCCTGTTCTCCCTCTTTTTGAATGGCCTAATTGAAACCCTACTGGCAATTAAAGATGTAGACTCTCTGAGGTTAGCAAAGCGCAAAATACAAGTGTTAATGTTCACGGATGATACATTACTACTGTCCAAGAGTCCTATGGGGATGCATCGGGTTCTGGAGGAGTTCTGCAAATTCTGTAGGAAAAGGGATTTGGAGATAAACCTCCAAAAAACAAAATATATGTTGTTCCACCCTAATACTAGTGACTGCCCACACTCTTTAATGGAAGGCAGTCCCCTAGAAAGGGTGTTTATTTTTGATTATTTGGGACTCACACTCAATGATAAGATGGATTGGGGACCCAAGTAAAGAAAGCTAACATACAATTGACACAGTCTACCTTGGGCATCCTAAAAGTATATAAAAACTGCACCCAAAAAGTGGTAGGACCGCCCTTCAGAAATTTACAAAGTCCAGGAAAGGGGTGCGTCAATTTATGAAGCTGAACTCTAGGGCCACTGCCCATCTAATATACCATCTATTACAGATAATTCCTTCCTCAGACAGCTTTTGGCCCTTTCCAAAAGCACTCCTCTAACTCCGCTAAGGATGGACATGGGTATTGGCCCGATTGCTGATTTGATCGCCTCCCGACCAATTTTATTTTGCCATTGATTATGGTGTACCCTATAGCTTCTAAATTATAGGGAGGAACTGAAGGACGTTATGTCAATCTTGGGTGCAGGGAATATTCCATGGCTATCCTACATTAGAAGTACATGCCATGCTCTGAGGAGGGCATACATATGGCTAACTCCTGAAGAGACCTGGCCCACCATCCCTAAAAAGGCCCTATCTCTTCCCCTCAAAGAACTTAAATTTGTACAATTATCCCAGAGCATTAACTCATGCAGTTTGACCTCCAGGTTTCTGGACGTCAAACAGCAATTTGAATAATTGTGTTTGCAGGGCAAGGGCACACCCGTGCTTCCATTGCATGCATGCCATACAAGAATGCGTCAAAAACTGTAATACACCATGCCTGTTAGAAAAGGCCTACTCAATGCAGGTTCCTATTGCCAGTAGCAATATAAGAGCAGAGTTTGTAATGATTACGATTGCCACCTGTGGAGAGGCATTGGTTTCTGTTTACAGTAGGTTTCAAGCACAAAGAACATAGTCTATGCTAGTCCATACCGCACATGCTAGAGGAATGTATAGTAACAGAGAACCAGAAAAGTTTCAGTTATCAAACAGTGTACAATTCATCTAAAGCTTGAGGACCTCTACCCTCTATTGTTGATAGTCTAATGATTGTATTTGAAGTACAGTGGAATAAAATGGGTTAATTATCCCAAAAATGTCAACATTTTGAAGCCTACATTTCAGAAATGCTATTCAAGTGTGAGACATCTTGCTTAGGTGTGACACAAATGAAAATACTTGTGCCCAGATTCATAATCTCACATATGTGAGAAGAAGCTTAATCTGCACTTGGTTCCAGTTATACCTGTCATTTTTGGGGCGGTATTCCTGCAAACATTTTGCCTACACTCCTACTAGTTGTTTAATTTGTTTTTTTGGGAAGGGTTGGTATACACTCGTATGCATCAATATGTGTGGAGTCGTCTAACAAAAATAGTAAGCCATCCTAAATTGGATGACATCATGTAGAAATGTTTCTACAAAACATTACACGATTTCTAGCATACAATAATCAACTTTATAAGGTCTTTGATGAAAAATCCCAAAATATTAACAAGCAAGACACCAATGTTTTAATTAGGCCATAATAGTCCTTTTTTAAGTAAATTGACAAAACTCTTGTAGAAGATAGTGGGGCATACTATCAAAAACTAGCGATATTTATCGCTAAATGAGCATTGCCCCCAGCTACAAATTACGGAAAGACTTACCTACACTAAGGCATAGCCTTAGACTGGCTTCGCTCATTCCTGACTAATAGATCATTCCGAGTCTCAGTACCCCCTTATTCTTCTCAGACCCACGCCATTGGTCAAGGGGTGCCCCAGGGCTCGGCCTTGAGCCCACTGCTCTTCAACTTATACGTCCAGCCTCTAGCTGCGGTCGCCAAGCTGTGGGACCTTACGATAGTCTCTTATGCTGACGACACGCTAGTGGTCACCTTGGCGAACGGTTCTTCCCCCTCAGCCTCCAAATTCAAAGACGGCATGACGGCAGTGGCCAATTGGATGGCAGCCAATTGTCTACAGCTAAATGCCGGGAAAACGGAGGTTCTGTTGATGGGCAAGCTCGTCAATCTATGGAATGAGCAGTGGTGGCCGGTAGCCCTGGGAACAATTCCATCCCCAAAAAATGTAGTGAAGAACTTGGGGGTCATGATGGACTCTTCCCTTTCCTTTCAGGCCCACACAAAGCAGCTAGCCGCTTCGTGTTTTGGCACCTTGCGAGGCATAAGACCCATTCTAAAATACTTTGCCCCCTCGGTTCGCCAATTCATTGTGCAAGCAACCATCCTCTCACGTCTTGATTATTCGAACTCCCTCCTTCTGGGGCGAATAAGGCAGAAATTATAAGAATGCAACGCATTCAAAATGCTGCGGCTAGAGCTCGGGTGGGCTTGCCGCATTTCTGCTCAGCCTCCAGCACTATTCAAAAACTGCATTGGCTCCCTATTGATAGACGCATTCATTTCAAGACACTTTGTATTTCTTTTAAAATTCTGAAATGCGCTAGTCCGGCCCTGCTGAGTAACCTGATCTCACATTATGTTCCATCACACCCTCTCCGTTCAGCAGAGCTACACTTAGCGACGGTGCCTAGAATCAGGCTTTCCAGGACAGGTGGTCGGGCTTTCCGATACCTTGCGCCCAAGCTCTGGAATTCCTTCCCGGTACATATCCGCGCCATCGATTGTCTGTCATCCTTCAGAAAGGCCATCAAGACCTTCTTGTTCCCTTCACCGTAGTCTATCTCCCTATCAATTTCTCTTTAGGCTGTCCCACATTGTTATCGTGTCCTCATGTGGCAGCGCCGGGACGCCCCTTTGCTGGGGCAGCTGTGCGCTTTACAAAACGGATAAGATAACATAACATAGCATAACCACTGCACTGACGTGCAGGAAGGCGGCACTCCGATACACAAACACACCCTCCACATATGCGTGCAATATTCCTCTGCTGGGCATTCCGCTTGCCGCTGGTATCCTCACACAGCGTAAACTGACAACATGGACAGACTCTGGCATAACGACGGTGGCAGACCTCTTTAGCCACGAACTCCTGATGGATCATGACACGTTCGTCCACGAGACGGGTGCACCACAACACCTATTTTTAACACAAGCTGCTCTCCTACAATACATAAAAAAATATTGGGCACCGCGGGGCCAGGAACCCAACCAAAAGAACTGGTGAAAATGGTACATTACATGGGGAGAGGACGGCACTTGATCCGCTGGATATATCATGGGATCAGCGCCCACACCAGGATGAACCTAGACTCATTGCGTGTTATATGGGGGAGGAGATAGGCAGGGAACTTTCGGATACTGAATGGGCAAACATTATAGAGCACCCCAAAAAGGTTTCCCGAAACTCGAGATTCAAGTTTATACAAACCATGATACTGCATCGAGCCTATCTGGCCCCAGGTCGGCTAGATAAAATGTTCCCCCAGACGCAACACTCATGCCCATGTTGCCATGTCCCGGGAGCGGGATTATTGCATATGCTGTGGACATGCCCCTCACTAGTAGAATATTGGGTCAGGATCAGAGAACTTACTGAAACAGTAACACGCCTTACATTACACGGTACAGTGGAGGAATGCCTACTGGGCTTACACAAACGCAGATCTAAGCACAAGGTACAAGTTTGCTTCATTGACCTGGCGTTACTCCTGCCTTGCAGGAATATTATGATGCGATGGAAATCCAGCAGGCCCCCTGAGATACACAAATGGCACACGGAGATGATAAAATGGGGTAGTGCAGAGGGCGCAGCGCTGCGAAGAGAAGAGGCGAGGGGACCTCGTACAACACCGATAGCCCTAGAATGGGAGGCAATGCTGGAGGCGCTCAAATTGGAGGAATCTAATGTGTTAGTTTGATGTTTGCAATGTGTGTATAGATAATTGTCATTTGCCCACACCTGACTGTCCAACGGATTATATTGATGTGTTACGCAGTTGTATGCAAAGCAATTTACTTAGACTGCAAATGTACAGATACAGATTTTGCTTTTGAAATGTGACCACAGTTATTGAGGGTGGGGGGAGGATTGTAAAAATGTATTTCTTTATGTTCTTTATATTTACCCATTATGAACCACTGACATGTATTACATTGTTGTGATCATAGTACCGATCATATTTATGACGTGTGATGTACTTACATGGCCATTTTACAAGATTATGAACGGAAATTAAAACTCAATAAAATGTGTTTAAAAAAAAAAAGAGCATTGCCGGATTTTATCGCAGAGATAACGTGCTATTAGCAACGTTTATCTCAAATGCGATAAAATTTCCGGTGATAGTGGCTCAATGCGTGAATAACGCTGGAAATTCAGCGATATTCAGTCATCAACGCCAATAGGGTCTTAACCTGAATATCCAACTCCCATTGGATATGCAGGTTAAGAAGCGGTCTGAGCAGGCGTTAGTTTTTGGCGATATTCGCGCTTAGCGCAATTTTTTTTATTGCTGTGCCTGTGTTGATAATAGGCGATAGCTATGATAGCGACTGCTTTCAATCGCTAACAGGTTGGGTACGCCCACTTTGTATGTCATTAGCGATAAATATCGCTGACATGCAAAGCGGGCCCCAAACCGCTCGCTATCACCTACAAACTGTCGCTAACTGCTGTTAGCGACAGCTTGCTAATAGGGCGCTGAAATTATCGCCGCTTTAGCAGGAAAAAGCCCAGCTAAAGCGGCAATAAGGCCCTTGATAATATGCCACAGTATTCTTGGCATTTAGGGGCCGATTAGGATGGCGGACGGACTTGCGTCCATCCGCCATCCCAGAGGTGGAGGGACCGTCCGCATGGGCTGCGGCGGTCCCTCCGTGCAAATTAGGATGTGACAGCCACCCTGGCGGTCACATCCTGGATATTTAACATTGCGGCGGGTGCTGCTTCAAGCAGCACCCGCCGCAATGTTAAAAGTGCATGTTTCACATTTACATGCACAAAGCGGCAGGCACCGCGCGGTGCCTGCCGCTTTGTGCATGTAAATACTGGGGGGTACCATAGGTACCCCCCATGTGCACCCCCCACCCGCCTACACCCTGGGGGCCCGCAACGGCCCCCCAAAATCAAAAGTACACATGCTTTTCCACGGCGGAAAAACCGCCGCGGAAAAGCATGTTTACAAATGCATCCTAATTTGGCTGGCGGTGTCTGATAGACACTGCCAGCCAAATGAGAGCTTTTCCGCCGCGGTTGTAATCCGACCGCGGCGGAAAAGCAGCGGACAGAAACCAAGACCCACCAGCCATCGTAATGCGGCGGTGGGTCTTTGATGACTCCGCAGAGGATTTTCCGCCTCCTCCGGGCCGGAGGTGGCTTCCGCCGGCCCGGAGGAGGCGGAAAATCCTCCATCCTAATCGGCCCCTTAATTTGAGCGCCATTTTGAAGAGTCGATCTACCCTTGCATTCATTTTTATGTGTGGGAACAAATCACAACAATAGTGCACCATCTTAAAATTGTCATAAATTCATATAGAAACATTTACACATAATGTTACACGGTTTTTGGGATTATATTCATCAAAATCCAAAAATTAGATATCCCAGCAATAAACCACCTCATTTACATATGTTTGGCACCATAGAAAGAAAGCGTGACAGGCAATTTAATACACGAGTGGGCTAAATGTCCACTAATAGGAGCGGTCTCATGAATCACGTTATACCAAACATTCAGGAAATTATCAAAATAGTCCTGAAAGAACAATGCTTGTTCTTTATGGTCAACCCTTTTGTGGTAGACTAACTTGGGCTTATTAGACACAAATCCTAGTAGCATTACCAATTCTTTAAATATATGCCAGTTTTTCAAGAAAATATTGAAGATTTTGCCACTTTGTGCTTTGCATTGAGTTATACACACGAGCACTAGCGTAGGGCACAGGTATACGTCTATTTTGATATGATCACTTTGCCTAAGGTACATACAGATAACTCCGAATGTCTCCGAATTCGTGTATATGCTACTAGATAACACAGCTGAGAAACACTGAGCAGTGGTTGCCTCTCTGTGTGTCCTGCAGCATTAACTAACTCTGAAAAATTCTGAGTTAAATTTATATGCAATAAAATGTGCAAAAACATAAAAACAGATGCACAGCTGTACACATAACGAACGCACCTGTTCATATTATGCCCCAAAGCTTGGAAACACATAGCAATAATAGCTTTTTTGTGTCTTCATGTTGTGCTATCTGCATTTTATATATTATCTAGCAGATTTTCCGAGTTTATGTATGTGCTGTAGGTAGCACAGTTTCGAAAAATAGAAGAATGAAATCATCTGCCACTGTGCAGTGCTCAGAACAGGATTAGGATATGCAACCTAGAAATTAGCTTTGTAAATCTGATATGCACAAAAACAAGTTTTATGCGCCAATCTGTGCAAGGATAGTTCTGAAAAACGGCATAATGAAACAGACCAATTATTTAGTGCACAGTTCACAAACATTTTGCTACGAATGAGCAATAACTAATAATGGGGCACTTTCTTGAAATTTTTATGTACATTAAAAAATATTTTTTTTTATCATCTACATCTCACATTTGAGCACACACAAAATTTACCTACTTATGAATCATCATTGCATCAGTGCCAGCTCTTATTTGGAGAGCTAAAAATACCCAGGGCCCGATGTACCAAATCGAGTGAGAGGGGAGCAGCACAGACCACATAAGCATTTTTGTGTGAAAAAAGGCAGCTTTATTGACACATGTGCATATTACATCAACAACCCTTGGCCTTTGATGAACACAATTATTGCTCGCTTTGCAACATGTTACCTACCACCACTGACCCCCACCCTTAATCATCCCACTCCCTTACATATTAATCCTGCACATATCTAAGTCCTACCATGCTGCACTTTGTAAAATGACCTTCAAATCCCCTTACCACGTAACCCGCATCTAATAACATCTAACTACCTTAACTGTTTACATTATATATTTAATCTCCTACCTTAACCTTGTGTGTCCTTAGTGACACCTCCCCATTTGTCCTAATTCTCTACATGACAACAACAATAACTTCTCAAAAATGGTGGCAAATTATTTGCTGGCCACATTGCAACTGTCTCAGTGACAACAATTAACAAAAAAGCATCCCTTGTGCACCTGTACCGACAAACAAACCACAGGTAGAGAAAGAAACACTAGAAACCCAATTAAGATTTGGGAGGTAAGGGGAGAACATCTTCATCCCTGGCCGAGCCCATGGGTCTCCCTCCCACACCACTGCTTACGAAGTCCCGCCACGCTTGGGTGTATAAACACCTTGTGGACTCTGCCACCAGTTGGAACATCCTCCATCTCCTTCTGCCTGCAATCCCGCCGGCATTGGTGTCTTGGCCCCGTTCGCCTACATGTCCAGTCTATGGAACCTCTCCCACAAAGCATCCGCTATGTCATTGTCCCCTCCACATACATGTTTCACCCTGAACAAAATGTAATTCCTCAAACAGCTCAAAACGAAAACTCGCAACAACTTCAGTACCTGTGCCTCTCTGTCTGACTGCCTGTTAATAATGTGTACCACTGCCATATTGTTCACCCTGAACTGAACTTTCTTGTGCTCCAACTCTTTCCCCACAGCCTTAAGGCCACTATCAGTGGAAAGAATTTGAGGAACACAATGCTCCGACCTCCTTGTTTCCAATGGTCAGGCCACCTACCTTGCTAGTACAAGCAAAATCCTATGCTGCCTGCAGCATCAGAAAAGATTTGCATATCCAACTTGCACTCCTGGGGGGCTGCTAACAGGACACCACTGTAGTCTTCCAAAAAACGTGGCCACATGTGCAAATCCTCCCTCCTACCTGCTGACAGTTGCACATGATGATGACAGAAACAAACCCAGTCACCTACAAAAGGTCCAGCCTACCCTAACCACCATGCATGCAAAGTTCAAATGGCCCAATAGCACCTTTACCTCACAAACTGTCACGTTCTCTTTAGCCAGCATGGGGTCAAACAAAATGTGAATGGCCACTTTCTTTTCCAATGGTAAGCGTGCTTCTATAGCCACCAAATCAAGTTTGATGCCCTGTAACGACAGGATTGTACTAGGGTCCATGGTCTTTTCAAGGTCCAATGGCACTCCTATGTCTACCATGAGCTCCTGGAACCTTACCAACTGCTGCTGGCAGTCCGCAGTGCTGGGTCGACCAAAAAATAAGAAATCATCTAGGTAATGTGTCACCTATGTGTGCCTCCTGCATTTTGTGCCATTGTAAGAATGAGCTAAAGTGCTCAAACAGTGCGCATGAGATTGAACATCCCATAGGCAGAGCCTTGTCCACATACCATAGGCCTTCAAATTGTACAGCCAACAACTGGAAATCCTCCGGGTTTACCTAAAAAAGCTGAAAAGTCGATTTGATATTGCTCTTGGCCATGTCTTTCCGCCATCCAGTCTGCTACATCAGGACCATTGTAATGTCCATAGAGGAATAAGAGACTGTGGCAGTGTCCTCTCTCATGAAATTGTTCACTGTGTTCCCCTCTGCCCATGATGGATGTTGTATCAGTCAAAACTGTCCTTTCTATTTCTTGAGCACCACTCTAATGGGTGACACGATCACAAAGTCATGAAACAGTCCCGCCATCCATCCTTTCTCGACCCACCATTGCTGTCTGGGGCCTTTATATCCCAGTATGAATGAACACCAGTGAAAACTCTCTCCCAATCTGCAGAGGTTAATGGGCAAACAAGACCTTTCCCACAGCCCCGTAATTACCCCTTCCCCGCCAGAAATTTGCGTGTTGAGCATATTTGAAGTTAAGGAGTTTCTTCTGTGAATGGAAGAATCCACTTTCTCTCAAAGCCATTCGAAATGAACACGGTTTTCTTTTAAGAAGTTGATCTCTGTTTATATGCAGTTCAAAGTAAGGGCGGGAGTGGAGTAATTCATCTTGCAGCAGTAAAAACAGACCAGATATTTAGAGATTCACAGTGGAAGGTGGTGTAGTTCACAGAGAGAGAACTTGAAGGACGAAGCGGAAATGCAAGGTTGTGCTTATATTAATGGCATCTATGTCGCCTGGGGTGCAACTCAAGTAGAACGTTTTTGATCTGTGATAATAGTGCTGCACTTGAAATAAATGTCCTTGTTTCTGTGGAAAAGCTGATGTATTTCAAGATATTATGCCCCTTTAACATGATGTTGATTTGACTGCTGGCTTGTTCCTTCGAGAGTTAGCCTGGAGTACATACAGCAAGGGTGTGTCACACCTACTCGTGACAAAAACTTAGTGAATCAAGGCCCAAATAGTTGGTCCAGTAAATCTTGGTTCAGTCTTGAAATTAAGGAGTCAGTCGGCAGAGGTGCAAGAGTACCCCACACCTATTTGTACCAAAATGTTAATGACATGGACCTAAATATTTATAGTCAACGAATCACGTGCACAATGTATTTGTATTGTGATAAATACAGTCAAACTAAATATTATATATTGGATACAATACAAATTGTAAAACATGCGAACCCAGCTACACTTAAATTCAGTAGAAATAAGTGGCTTTCGGAATAAAATAATGCTTACAAATATGCCAGTAAGCTATTGACAATACAAACAAGAGCGCCATTGCACCTCCTTTGTGTGACTGGAATGTCTCTACAATCTAATAGGTGATTATTGATAGAGGAACAATAGTGACACCTTGGTGCACAAATGCTATCCTCTAAGGATTTTTCCTTTTTCTATGTGTACTGTAGAATGCAGCTCACTTAGAAAGAGGAAACAACGAGCAGAAATAAAGATATTTCCCTGATAACGCCTCCCCTGAGAAGGCGTACTATTCTTGTTCATTCCCAGATCTACCAGTATTGGTAAACCTGGGAATGCTTCAGAATCCATGGGTAAATGCATAGGAACACCCAGCTTCCACCCATAGAATGTCTCCCTTGGGCAGAGTAACGGGACAGCGACTCGCACTGCCTTGCATTACCTGTCTTTTCTGACCTAGTCCTTCCACCCGAGATATATATATATATATATCCTCCAACAACTGTTCTGCAATTAAGGACGCACTCCTTGAGTTGGTGATAAACAAACCATTTATTTAAAGAAACTGGCATCCTAGTCCGATCTTTAAGGTCCTCCTGCCTTACGCGTTTCCGAGCATTCTTGCTCCTTCGTCAGAGGCATTTGAAAACACATCAATAATCCGCTCCCACAGTTCCCTGCGTACTTGCTCCTTTTATTGGCCCCTGGATTTTATTCAGGTGCACGTCGGAGCTTGTATTTACTTTTTCGCCATTTTCTACCCTCCAGTGGGTTTTATGTGCTTTCAAAGCTTTACAAGGACAAGTCTTACGCCCTCCAGTGTGCCTCAGATTAGCATTCCAGTTACTCAATTTTAAATTAACTTGTGCCGATTTCAAATTCCGATCAAGTTCAGAACTGCCAGATCCTTTATGAGTTTGTCAGGGCGGTGCGATCCTCCACGGCCGAACCCACTGTGCATTTATATCCTCCAACAACTGTTCTGCATTAAGGACTCACTCCTCGAGTAGTTAAACATACCCCTAAGATGGTCATTTGCCGAGCCATCCCATAAAGGGGAAACAGTGACATCACTTCCTGTTGTTTTATTTCTTCTGTATTAGCCTAGCTGGCTGTACGTTGGTAGAGTAAGTTAATTTTTATTCTTTTGATATCTTTAGTTTGTTCCTTGTTATATGGATACTAGCAGCCCGTCCCGACGTTGTCGGGGTATGAAATAGAATGTGTGTAATGTGTGTATTTGGCAAGGCCAATTTATCTTAAAATCTCGCGGTAGACAACATTTTTTGTGTCATTAGAATAGGGACGGAGAAGGGCCAGCTGCAGCCCTGGTTGATGTTAACAGGCACGTGTAATTGATGTAGTGATCCACCGCCTGAGCCCGGCTACAGCCCTGGTTGATGTTAGCAGGCGCGTGTAATGTCGTTGAATAAGAGAGTTATCAGCCACGAGTAAATCCGTTTAATGATAGAGTTCAGTGACAGCGAGTAGGAGAGGCTGCAGTAATTGTCCCCGCAGACACGCTCATTTGCGTGTTCCCCTGCTTGAGGCCCAGATGCAGGCCTGTTTGATGTTAGCAGGCGCTTGTTCTCCCGCTTGAGGCCCAGCTGCAGCCCTGGTTGATGTTATCAGGCGCATGTAATTAGTGTACTGATCCGCCGCTGGAGCCTGGCTAGAGCCCTGGTTGATGGTAGCAGGCACGTCTAATTTCGTTGAATTAGAGAGTTCAGTAACAGCGCACAGGAGAGGCTGCAGTAATGTTACTTACCAGGTCTCCAGCTCTACGCGTTTGTCATGCCCCCAGCACACGGCCACAGCAGACGATCTTCTGATTAATGTACGACCCACATGGCATGAAGGGCGGAACGTAGCACACGCCCCCAGGGTTTCTCACGCCCCCAGCGTATATATACCTTCAATGGAGGAGTTAAACGTCATGATAGGTAAAGCTTTGCCTAAACATGACTGTCCTGTCCCTCCTAAAATTCCTCAGCTTGTGGAACCTAATGTGGTGGATCCAGCTGAGAATGGTGTGGAGAAGGGTAGAAGGTGACGTTTTCTCCATGGGGAAAAGCTGTCTACTTTGTTGCTCCATCTACGACAAAATTTCGCCCTTCTGGTCCTGCTCCAACTGTAGTTGAGAAGGAGGATGTTTTGCAAAATATCATAGTGCTGAGCCTGAATCAGTCCCACTCCATTTGGCCATTCATAAATGGAGGAAGGTGGACAAGAACACTTTTTATTGTTTTCTCTCTAAAACGTACCCTGTGGAGAACTTAGCAGAGAAGTTTCCACCTATAGTTAAGGTGCGTAACAACATGGCTGGGCTTACAACCCACAGTAGTGTTATTTCGGGTGACTCCTTGCCTCTGGATGCATTGGCCAATAGGTAGAGACTGCTTTTAAGTGCTCTTATGCAGCTACAAATTTTGGTATTCGTGTGCATATCTATTCTAATTATGCTGAGCAACTATTACTTAAGGATTTCCAATCCCTGGCTGATCAGTTGAAGGGTAGTGAGGATCCTTCTGCCCTGTTGAGTGTGATGGAATAGGAGGTTTGATGTTAGTCAGACCTGTCGTTTGATAATCTGTGTGTATCACTGACTGCATCTGGAGATTTAATGGTGGCATTGCGCAAGCTTTCGATGCAGTATTGGAAGACTGGCCCAGAATACCACTAAGAAAAAAATGCCCTTTGATGGTACTAAATTGCTTGGGCAGCAGTTAGAAGCTCAGGTCAAAAAGACTGCAGAGAACAAAAAATTGCTGGCTCTTGTTGGTCTGCTTTCCAGTGTAGGGGGTTTGGTTCCAAGAAGGCCTTTCCTCCTCCTGCTAACGGGGCATATCAGGCCTTTTGGGGTTAGGGTCCTGGCCCAGTTGCTGATAAACCCTGGTTCCAGCTAGAAGTTGGTGTTTCCACCCACAACCCTCTCCTAATGCATGACTATCAAGGTTTACCACCAGTGGGTGGTCGGCTCCTGTTTTTCAGGGAGGTTTGTCAGCATTCTGTCCCAGATCAGTGGGCGCTCAAGTTAGTTTCAAAGGGTTTCCACCTAGAGTTTTCAGTCGTACCTCACACTTTCCTCAAGTCAACGCCTCTTCATCGATATTTAGTGAAGTGTCAGGCTTTGTTGGATGGTACTCAAATATTGGTGGAAATATCTGCGGTGGTTCCAGTTCCTACTCCAGAGAGAATAGAAAGCTTTTATTCCATTCTCTTTTTGGTGCAGAAGCCATCAGGAGATTTTCAATCAGTGTTGGATTTGAAAGCCCTGAATTGGTTCCTGGTTCATCAGCCTTTCAAGATGGTCACCCTGCAATCCATATTTCCTTTCCTGATCTAAGGGGATTTTCTGGCATCACTAGATATGATGGATGCATATCTGCAAGAGACGTTTGTTCTTCCTCACCATTGCTACCTTCAGCTTGCTGTTGGCGGACGGCACTTTCAATTCAGGATTCTTTCCTTTGACCTAACCTCTGTACTGAGGGTTTTCACCAAGTTGCTAGCACCATTGGTGGGTATCTTGCGTGGTAAATGTATTAACCTTTTCCCTTACCTCAATGATTGGCTAATTTCCTCTTCTTGTTTTTCCTAGGCTCAAGCCAGTGTCAAGGAAGTGTGCAATCTGCTTCTGACTTGTGTGTTCCTGTTGAATAATGCAAAGTGACGTTCACACCCAACTCAGACTTTGCCATTTCTAGTAACCAGGTTCTGCATGGAGAGCTGAGAGGTGTTCCTCTCGGAAAAGAGATGCCTCCGGTTAATTATGCATCATCAAGATCTGTTGGCCTTGACTTCAGCCTCTGCCAGGATTTGGTTGAGAAGTCAGGGAGAGATGGCATACTTGTACACTGTGCTTTGGAGCAAGGTGCATTTGTATCCTCTGAGGCACCATCTCTTGGCTCATTGTCTCCCTCAATCTCCAATGTATGAGACGTTAATTCCAGTGACGGCAGAGGTCTGACTGGCTCTCCATTGGTGGTTGCAACCAGACTCTCAGATCAAGGAGGTTGTCTTGGATCCTCAGGTCCTGGTGGTGCTCTCCACAGATGCCAGCAAGTTTGGCTGGGGGGCAGAACTGAGCACTGCTTCAGCTCAAGGGAGGGCAGGCAGAGAGGTGCCACTGTTACTCCAACTAGTGGGAACTGGCAGTCATTCTGAAGGCTTTGCTGTTTTTCCTTCCTTTGACATGGGGGTCAGGCTGTCTGTGTCCACACAGACTGTAAGTAGTGAGATTGTACCTGAATTGGCAGGGGGGAATGGTTCCTGCCTATTTTATCTGGCTCAAGAGATGTGTTTGTGGCCAGTGCTCAATATCCTATCCTTGAAGGCTGTTTGTCTTCAGGGGAGAGGGAATGGGCCAGGTGAGCAGGAGGTTTCCTTGATCAGTGTCCCAATATCTGACGTTTTTCGAGAGCAGGTTTTCAGGTGTTGAAGTTCCATTGTTGGACCTTTTTTGCAACAGAGGAGAATGTGCATCTGCCCCAGTTATGTTCCCTGTTGTCCTTAACATTGGCATGGGGTGGATGCTCTGTTGTTCAGGTGGCCAGCCGCTCTCCTGTATTGTTTTCCGCCAATTCCTCTTCTTCCAGAAGTCCTGCAGAAAACCCAGAAGGTCCAGGCAACAGTCATTCTGGTGGCTCCAAAATGGATGAGAAGGCCTTAGTACTCTCAGATATTACTTATAGCTGTCACTCCTGCCTCAATGTTTCCTCTTCAGTCTCTCTGTTGTCCCTTCCATTCTTCTCAGCAGCCATGCTTAGGTGTCCGAGCCTGGCTGAGTAGTTGCTGAAAGGTTAGCTCTTATTCAGCAGTGTTGTTCTACGGAAGTGGCAGATGTAATTTACTTGGCAGACCCTCCTGCTACAAGGAAGTCTTATGTCCGCTATATATGCAATATGGAGAGGAGGTGTGTGGCACATGATTTGGATCCTATTCACGGTGATCCCTTGAGGATTCTTGATTTCTTGCAAGAGGGTTTTGTCCTTTGCCTCGCTGTTTCTAACATCAGGGCTCAGTGGGCTGCAGTCTAGGTGGTTAGGTGAACAGGGTTTGCTAGACTACATTCTTCCATTTCTAAGCTGCTGCATAGTTATTTTTTTTCTGTGCCCTATTTGATCCCCTATTCCTTCTTTGAACTTGCCATTAGTCCTTCAGCTCTAACGTCCACACTTTTTGAACCTTTGTAGTCAGTGGACTTGAAACTTCTCACTCAAAATGTGTTTTTTCTTGTGGCTGTTTGTTCAGGTGGAAGGGTTTGTGAGATCGAGGATCATTATCAGTAGCTCCATTTATTAGGTTGCTGGAGGATAAGATGATTCTCTGACCTAGTTCAGCTTTTTGCCTATGGTTGTGTCTAGTTTTCACACTGATTCAGATATTGTCCTTCCTGTGCTGTTGAACTTACGCACTTTGGATTTGCATGGAGCTTTATTGATTTACTTGGAACAGACTTTTTCCTTTCGTAATGTGGATGCCTGGTTCGTTACTTTTGGGTTGTGGACTAAGAGTTCCACTCCTTCCACCTCTTCTATTTCTAGGTGGATTAAGTATGTTGATTGTGAAAGCTTATAAAATTGCTCAGCTTCAGGTTCCTCCCCTGGTTCACGGTCCATCTACTTGTGGTGTGTCTGCTTTGTGGGCCTCTTTTTGGGGGGTTTCTTTGACGGATGTTTGTGCGGCGGCTACCTGGAGTTCTCCCCATTCTTTCCTTGATTATTACCGGATTCAGTGGGGCGGATATTTTTCTTCTTCTTTTGGTGAATCTGTTTTCTGTTCTGTTTTGAGTTCTTTATGTTCCCATTGTTCATGCCTGTATTAAATTTTCGTTTGTTTGCATAATTACAGTGTGCCCTGCCCCCCTTGTATTTTTGAGTTATATAATCAATCTTGATACTTGGGCATGATCTTGTGTATAAGGACTGCATCAGAGAAGACACTTGAGGAACCAATGCCCTGTTTACTTACCGGTAATATTCAATACTCCGAGTCCAGATCTTCCCTGATACAGTCTGGTTCCCGTCCTCGCTCCCATAGGTGGGATTGATTATGTTTTGTTTATGCTTTATGTTGTGTTTTTACTTTGCTTGGTCTTTCCACAGGAAGGCATGTCACTGTTTCCCCTTTATGGGATGGCTGGATAAATGGCGGCCATCTTAGGGGAATTATTTTTGTCAGCTAGAATATGTTCTGCAGTTGGAGATAAATCTTGGGTGAAAGGACTGTGTCAGGCAAGACCAGGACTCAGAGTAATGAAGATACTGGTAAGTAACCGAGGCATTACTCCAGATTTACCAAGGTACACAGGGCCACGCAATGTGGCCCTGCGTGGTTTCCTTGCATGGCTTGGTAAATCTCATTGTAGGTTTTGCACCACACTGCACCCCTTTGTGTGGCGCAAGGGCGATGCAAAACCTTTGATAAATATTCCCCAAAATACTCCTTAAAAAACTTACACTGTATTTAGGACTGGTTTAATTTACAATCAATCATGCTTCATGTATCACTTCCATGGGATCATCTTCACTGATGTTTCGAGCAGAGACTGTAATGGCCTGCTTCTGAACTCGCACACATTCCTTCCTATGAGCCATATGTACGACGAAGTGGCGGAGCGTGTCATTAGCCACCGGGGCTTAACAACACGCTCCACGACTTCGGAAACGCAAGGCTGCACCATATTTACAAGAATGTGTTGCAGCCTTGCATTTCCCCCTGCGATGGCGCTAAGTTTCACAACTTAGCACCAAGGCAGGCACCCGTGCAAGGGTGTCTGAGGGCAGGGGAGGATTGGTTATGTGTAGGAAGGTGTCCCTTCCGGCACATAGCCAATCCTAAAATGCCATTTTGTAACTTTCATGTATGCTGCTTCATGCAGCACACATGAAAGTTACAAAATGGCATTTTTAAAAAGGTTTGTTTATGTACAGGAAGGGACACCTTCCTGTACATAAACAAACATTGACATTTTGCTTTTACCATGTGTGCTGCACAAGGCAGCACACATAGAAAAAGCTAAAACGAGGAGAAATAATGCATTTCTCCTTGTTTCGCCACGTTAAGACCATGGTTTTCCTGTTCTTAAGTTTGGCACTGCCTCCTATGTACGCCACCCTTGTACATAAGTGGCAGCGTCAAATACAATGGGTGTTGCGGTGGAACGCCCACTACAACACCCACTGCACGCCCCTTTCACGCTAAACATAGCGTGAAAGGGAGCCTTATGTACAAGGCAGCATTAAGCCATGTCAAGTGGCTGAACGCTGCCTTGTACATAAGGGAAGGCCCCTATCGCCATGGGAAAGTCATCAAAAGTGACGTTCCCGTGGCGATAGGTGCTTGTACATATGCCCCTATGTCTTTACCAATGTGGGTCTGTCTTCAAGTGATCAAACTATTATCCACTGCTCAGGTACATGGAACCAGCGTCGCCATTTTGGATGTACAACAACAAACAGCCTACTGCTCCCTACATTTATTTGTCCAGAAAGGCGGAAGAGGTATTCATTTATCCTCGCTACTTCTTATAATAGCAAACATATGTTTGTGTTATTTAAAGTGTCTGTCTACAGATTTAAAGAGGTTTGTACTAGAAACGTGTATTCTTCGATTTACCACTCACGAATGTATTTTTTTCTCCCAGCTTTTAGGTGAATACAAACTATATTTAAAACTATATATGTTAGTACGACATATTTAGTGTCGTAAGTGACATGACAATTTTCTTTTCAGGTACTTACCAATTCACTGCACCAGAATCCGCTGCCATCGGGACGGCTATTGGTAGAATAAAAGCCAACGACATTGACCTAGGGAAAAATGCTGAGATCGAGTACAGCATCACTGACGGAGGCGGAGCCGACTTGTTCGATATCGTCACGGACAAAGACACTCAAGAAGGAATCATTACTGTCAAAAAGGTACTTTTAAGTCCTTGTTCATTACTAAAGCTTGCACTTTAAATTTAAGGTTGTGTCAGAATTTATCGAGCAAATATGTTACTGTCAAATCTATCGCGCCATTTGCAGATACAAGTATTTAGCTTGTTGGAAATATTGCTGCCATGTGGAATTGGATATACCAGATTTGTATGATTACTGAATTGCATCATAATATTCTCTCTGTGTAGTTTTTGTAATTTTACACGTTTTGGGCATTTGTACATCTTTATTGTATATTTGTTTCTGTTTGTGGTGATTTTTGATTACACTCAATGGTTATCCATCTTGCTATTCTTTTCATGTTGCTCAGTACCTAATATTGTCCAAGTTTAAGTTGTTCTCTTGGTGACAAGATGGAACGAGGTAAGCACTCACATCAGTTACGACATGCTTGTCATAAATTTCAACCCTTCATAGGTCAGCTCAGCCTTTCATCATTGTAAGGTCGGCAAATTTAGTACCATTAAGTTGGGTCGTGGCAACTGTTGTTATGTACACCATGTAGAAATGGCAGAAGTGCAATATGAAGTGCTATATAAAAATACTCCATTATTTTAATGTGTGCTGCTGGAGTAAATCAGGGGCAGATTCATCAACCCGTGTGCCACCACAAAGTTACAGAAAGCGATGTCAAGCATTGCAAAGTGTTGCTAAAATGATTACTTTCTTACTTTCTAGCACAAAACCTTTTTTGCTGGAAAGTAGCCAAAAAAGTAGCTCAAATATTGCTTTATGCTACTTTGCATCATGAGCCATCCCACGGCAGGGAAATGGGCATTTGCATGCTACCACTCATGGTTGTTGATACAAAGCCATGTTTATTGACTTAGGTAGACAGGGACTGGGGCCAAAAAATAACTCCACCGTGAGGCAGAAGCTAACATCGAGAAATATTTTTCTTGCATTGGATGTGTGTTGCACTATACAGTGCACAGCTAATGTGTGAAAAGTTAAACTAATCATTTAATTTTGTTCTGGAAAGGTGTCCTTCCTATACAAAACCTATGGTACACATCATGCACATACCTTTGCACTATGGTGCAATGGTGTGTGTATAGCACTATTTCTGTGCCAATGCTGAAAAAAAGAGCAGCAGTGTCATATCTTCGATACGGCTCTGCAACGGTCTCTCCATCCTTGTGCAATGCAGCACAGCAATTGTTAGTGCTATTTTTAATTAAATGTGGCACTCGGTGTTATCATTTTTATTTATTGATGGAAAATCAGTTTTTCTCTGGTTCTAATATAGCCTGATAGCCCACTGTAGCAGGCTATACCTGCCAGTAACGGCTTCGGCTCAGGCCTTTAACAAGGGAGCGGGTCTTTAATGCCAGTATAGCCTAGCTACAGAGGGCTGTAAGGCTATTAGAAAACTCCGTCACTAGAGGGCAGAATATTCTAACAAATAAAACAAAGGTCTCATGGAGCCTGAGGGGATTAAAATCCCCTTGGGCTCCGTGAGGCCTTTGTTCACAGCTCCCAACATTCCAATGTTCTATTGTAGATAAGCTATGTAGCTTATGTCACATGAATGGCAGTGCATTAAGAGTAAAACTGAAAAAGAATGACTGCCAATTCTATATTTACAGTATCATCGTATACTAATCATGGAGGCTGCTGCTGAACAGTGTGTACTTAAAGATACTTTCTGGCAGAAATGGATGACACATCCGGGGCAATGCCAAGGGGACCATGTACAAGAAATTAAATGGGCTGTCTGGTGCATGATGTCAAAATAGGTTTTACAAGCCAAATAGAGGTCATCAAATAAAATAAATAATTGTTGATGGAATACATTAAAGGATGTGGACAAGCTTTTAACTTTAACTAACTGGCCCCTTTAAAATGGATCACTTCACCACAGACATCTACAACGTGTCAGAGGGAATAAAGCCCTTCCTGGTATAGTTGAAGGCTTTGCTCAAACTTTCTGAAGGGCTCACAGCCATCTCATAAGGTCGTTTTGGTGACCTAAGTGGATGTGGTAAACGTGTACCTAACCAGTGCAACAGGGGCTTAATGGTTCTTAGAATAGTGAAAATTGAGGACACTCTTCTTCAGGGATTTGAGAAGTAAAAACCAGATTTCACAGTAGTGGACAAATGGGGTGCCCTGAACCAACCATTGTTTCTTACAACAGTAGTGGGCAATGATGGGCGCACGATGGACGATCAATCTGTGTAATATTGCTACAAATACTTCTGACATCCAGAATCTCTGTCTTTGAAAGATTCATCCGTTATCGGGTGTGACTCCGACAGTCGCAGAGGGCCAACAGGCACCCACCAGTATCGGGCTATGATAAAGCAGTAATTAATTATGTATTCTCTATTAAAATATATGACAATATTGCCATCTAAATGCTATCTTTATAATTTAAATATGAGCATTGACATAAATGAATCGATCTCTTTAACTTTCTTTGGCACAATACAAAATGGTCATAAAAGTACTTAGAAAAAGCATTTGTCATAAGAATTCATAGGTACACCACAATATTAAAATATATTGGGATACCACAATATTAAATTATATAAATAATATGATATAAAAATAACTTGAAAACCACATGAAATACATTACAGTACTATGCTTTGCCTGAGAGGTATAGCAGCCCAAATATAAAGCCAAACTCTTAGACAGACCAAAGGTTTCATTAATGCAAATATACTTTTCAAAGCAATTCTGTAGTGCCTGATGTTATTCTCAAGAAAAAGTATTTTTAAGTAGTATTTCTTCAAACATTCATAAGAACTACAAAATAGCATACAGTGCTGTGTGCTTTGTGCTGAGATACCATAGCAAGGACAGGGTATAGTGGCTGATGAATGCTTTTTCATTTCAGGGAAGGCGACCAAATGGTGTACAGTACCCAGCCGTAGTCTGTTTAACACGAAACAGTGTTGGGTGTTAGTCACCCAGGTCTAATAATGCAGACATTCCTCCAACAAATTATTTGATACATATGAAATGAAATGAAATTAAATGAAATGAGAAAGGCATTTGTAAAGCGCGTGGTTACCGGAGGGCATCCCAGCGCTATCAGTGTCGCCCTTAAGCTATAAGCAGATCAAGGAAAAAGGAAAGTTTTACAATGTTTTCTGAAAATCAAATAATTGGGTTCGAACCGTATGTGGTCAGAAAGGTGATTCCATATAGAACTACAGTATGTTTCTTAAATTCTTCAAGTGTTCTATGCTCCTTTCTGTAATTCAGAAAGGTGCTCTTAACAATGTTTTTTTCCAGGGAGAAACAGCTTGCAGGGTTGGTCACAATAGGTAGGTCTAACAGGAGCTTATAAAAAACTTTTATATAAGACAGCCAGGGTATTTCGAGTGCATGGTCAAGAGCTAAACAGTCAGTTATAATTGACTTTGTAAAATTTGTTTCTGTTTTCAACCATATAGAGTACCAACGTAAAGAGGGTTTTAGAGCTAGTGTATCCTCTAAAATATGTATCTCAGCCTCTTTATGTATTATAAAGGACTAGATTACCCATCGCGCGTTGCTGCGATCTCAGAAGAAAGGAAATTTAAGGAAACTTGTTATGATAACATTCAATTTACATTGTGTCATTTTCATTGAAACTTATTCATTTTAATATGGAAAACATTTCAAAGTGTTGTTTTATTTCTGTTTTTTTATTGGAGTGCTTGTGGATACACGATATTTTTTGTTTTTCCGTCTGGTGCGTAGACGAATAAATCAGAAGGTTTTCCGACGCGTGAGCTGGCCACATACAGTTGTCCATGTGAGAAGCACGGATTCTCCAAATCTAGTCCACACACTTGCAGTGATTGTCCTTGTTCTTTGTTGATGGTCATTGCAAAAGCGAGTCGTACCGGAAACTGTAAACGTTCAGTATTGGAAAGATTATGAGGCCCCTGGGGTGCCGGGGGGCCGATATTTAACACATTTTTCTCTCTTTTTTTTTTGCCAGAAACCTTCTTGGGAGTGTACTCAACAACTTCCCAAAGTTTCATGCCGATCGAATGAATGGTGTAGTAATGCATAAAGGACAAGCGGACATACTTTGTTTTTTATATATATAGATGACGCAACAGATGTTTAAGAAAGTGGGACTTTTGCACCTGTAGTAGTTGGTTGTGAGCATAACCCCACAAACCTAGTAGATTTCAATCATTGCCTTAATTAGGCATCTGCCAATCTTGTTAGGAAACCTGATTACTCCCTCACAAACTCTGCTCAATTTCATTTATGTGCTTAAAACTTGTTGAACCCAGGATCCACTGCCCGTGAATAAAATCCCTAGATAGGAGAAGGAATTGACATTACCAATAGGGAATCCCTCGATATAAAATGTCTTATGTTTCTGCATTTTCCACACATACTATCAAAAAGGTCTTTGTCTTATTGATTTTCATCTTCCTAGAATCCATGAAGTGCCCAAAGGTGTCCATCAATTTTTTTAAGCTGGCATGTGTCCTAGATAGTAGGACAGCGTAGTTGGCATACAATAACATTGATACAGGGCGTCTACCCACAACAGGGGCATAGGCCTGAACTGTCTGAAGTGAGTCAACTACCCCACTAATAAAAAGTGAAAAGAAGAGCTGTGGTAATATGCAGCCCTGTCTAATACCCCTCTTGATTTTAAGTGAGGTGGAACATTCCCCATTAGGGCCATACCGCATCGTCCCAGAGAGATTTCTATAAAAATGTGCTAATTATGGGCCACATGTATCAACGTTAGGAATAACAATGACCGAATTGTGATTTCTTGTGAATCACAATTTGGTATTCACTATTCGAATCTATGAAACTCCAAGAGTTTCATTTAGCAATCCCTAAGGGGTCGCAAATCAACCTACCTCATTAATATTAATGAGGTAGGTCGCAATTTGTGACCCCCTAGGAATTGCTGAAATCACTGGAATTTTGGTCTGCTGAGGCCAGCAGACCACCATGTCGATGATTGCTTTACAATAAAGTAATAAGTGTTTTTAAATGCAGCCTGTTTGCCTTAAGGGAAAACCGATTGCGATTAAAAAAGAAAAATGAAAAGTTTTCACTTCATTTTTTCAGAGCAGGCAGTGGTCCGTGGGACCACTGCATGCTCTCAAGAAACATTTTCACCACCATTCCCAAAGGGGAAGGGATCCCTTGAGGACCCCTTCCCATTTGCACATGGGTTTCCACCAACTTGAAGATGGTGGTAAAATGCAAATATTTTGCGACTGCATTCACAGTCACAAAACATTCATAAATATCATTACGATTTGGTATTTGGAAGGGAAGTCCAAAACACTCCCCTTTCCAAATACGAATCATAAACTAATTTTGCAATTTGGCAACAGGTTACCGAATCTCAAAATATGATTTGCCTTTTTGTTCTTCTGCAAATGGGCCGATTCTGCGAATCGGCCATTTGTGGAATGCAAAATTGTTTGCTACATTTGGCCCTATGTTCCTAGCGGTGACAATCATTGTGGTCCAGAGTAGAGTATGGTCAACCAAGTCCAAGGCATTACTGACATCAGTCAAACGAAGAAAAAGGGAACCTGACTTAGCTTTGGTATATTCCCAATAATTAATTCCCCTGAGTTCTCCTAAACCCAAACTGCACATCAGAAATAATGGAATTACTCTCTGCCCAATCTTCCAATCTCTCCATAAGAACCTTGCCCATCAATTTAGCTGAAGAATCGAGGAGGGAAATTAGGCAATAACACCTGGGTTCAGATTTGTTCACTTTTCACTATGGTTGATACTGTTGAAGTCCGATGGAAGTACTCTCCACAGACTAGAGTCCTGGGGCATACCACCGACCCTTCTACATTCTATAGTCCAACTCCACTCGAAAACATGGATTAGAATTAAGCTGGGTGAAGGCTCCCACGTCTCTAGGAAGATCAGAACTAATAGTGGTGTCAAACAAGGCTGTGTGTAGGCCCCTCTCCTTTTTAACTTGTTCATATCGGATGTGTCCCCAATACTTGATAGCGTTAACTGCCACCCCCCTCAACTAGACAGAACCTGCATCAGCAACCTGCTGTGTGGCGACGATTTGGTGTTGCTAAGCCAAACTAAAGTAGGCATACAGAAGATACTCGTTGAATTGCTCCCCTACACAACAAGAAACTCCCTAGAGTTGAACTTGTGAAAACAAAAACAATTTCTTTTCGGAAGCACAAGAGGTCACGCTGAGGGTGGCATTTCAACAATGCTAAGCTTAAATCAACACCCCCCTACAAATACCTGGGAATCTTTCTTGTTCCTAGATGTTCATTCATCAAGCAGAAAGAAGCATTAAAGGCCAAAGCTTTGTCACTAGAGGCCACCGCTACGAAACGGTCAAAACAGCTACTTGGCCCAAGTCTCACCCCAATGCTCAAAGTGATGAAGACAAAGATAACTAATTCTTTGTCATACAGGCACAAGATCATGAGGGGCTCAACAAGCACTTTATTGAACAACCTAACCATCAAAATTTATAAACGTGCTTTCCGCCTGCCAAAATCAGCTTCGCCAGCCCAAGTCCATCTCAAATTAGGCCTAGTAGACCATCATGGCATGAAGACTGGCACGTTTATAAAGGTTTGCAACAGATTGCGCCACACCCGGGAGGGCTCCTAGGAGGCCAGACTTTGGAAGGAAATATCGAAAAGCCCTACTAGCCAGAAATATCGACATCATTTGTATCACAGCCTACAATTACTTGGCGTTAAGGAATTCTGGGGAACAAATCCATCACAGCCGGCCCTAAAGGCGATCATCAAGAAGAGCGTCTGGCACTGGTCCTTTCATTCTGACAGGGCAATAATATCAAAGAGGAAGCACGATGGGCAGTGCTTTCCAATTTTAAACCAGGTGTTGAGTCACCCTACTTAGCAAGCACGTTTCCACTTTACTGGAAACACATTTTTTTAGCACTGAGGATGGGTGAATGGCCTTTTTTGAAGAACCTTCCTGAATGGCATTGTTCTGACAATAGTATTAAATGCAGGATGTGCTGCTGTTCCTCTGAATCCATTAAACACATAGTCTGTGTATGTCCCGCAATGCTTACAGACAGACGTATCTATTGCGAGAAGAATGGATCAGGTTAGAAGTTCGATCATGCCGCCAAGCGATAATAGCTGCCTTTAACCCGGGCAACACGAAGCTGAACATTGGGTTCACCAAATTTGTCAGTAAAGCGTCAAAACTGTTGCAAAATACTAGAGATGCTGAATCTCTCTTACTTGAGCAGAGTGGCATTTTGTCTACAGGTCCTACAACAGAACCTTCGACTGTTGATAACTACCGATCTGAATCTAACTTTTAGCTGAATTTTAACTGCTTACATTGTTTTAGCGAATTGAAAGAAAAACACAGTTTTGTAATTTTGTATTGAGTGTTTTTTTCACGAATGAACTGAACAAGTTTACATTGTAATGGTTTTAAGAAATCAAACAATACAGTATTAATAGTGGTCAGGTGGATGAACAATAACACCCTTAAACTTAACTGATAAAACAGAGGTGCTTATGATTGGGCAACCCAAGAGTGCATGATCCTCTGTATGGTGGCCAGTAGAGTGGGCTATCCCCAATTCCTAGTACAACAGTAAAGAATCTGGGTATTCACACTGGTAATACTTTCATGTTTTACCCGAAGATAAACAAGGCCTTATCTACTTGGTTCTTTTTATTAAAATGCTGGGCCCCTGGGCTTCCCCGACTACTCCGCCCTTAGACTCTACAGACATGGCCTTGTTAGACTTGCTCTTAACCATTGCAGTTAAAGTCATACTTACAGAATGGATGCCCTTTCAAAATCTATCGTACCACACCTGGTGGGCTTGGGTTTCTTATCTCCATGGGGCTCATACGTCACTCTTAGGAAAGCATTCCATACCACAAATCACTAATAGAGTTTGGCGGCCCTTGATAATTACATGGAACTAGGCTCTCCACTATTGGTTCCTAGTGATCATACTGTAGTCATATGACAGACATCCCAACCTATTTCTCAAACTCCTTCCTCCCTGGTTCTCTATCTACCATAGGCAATACACATACTGTCAAGTTTCTTGGCACAGCTTAACATCATACTTAGTTTTCACTTATAGTATGGCTATTTTCGTGCACTTGATCACATTTGTTCTGATTATTTATATTGCGGACGCATCACTCCATTGTGTCCTTGCTCATCTATTTAACTTCTCGGATTCTGCCGTACCAATTTGTTCTGTGTAATCAACTGTATTTTCATGTGTATCTTGTATTGCATTGGTTTTTGTCTGTATTGCATGTATTTCTGAATGTATGCCTTTCTTATTTCTAACTAATAAAAACTACTCTACACAGCTGCATTTATTACCCTTGTCAAAATTGGGCGCGATAACTCCTTTGAGGCTTTGAATACATCTACTGGCAGTCCATCTGGGCCCTGCGCTTGTCCCTCTAAACCTTTATCAACAGCAAGGGGAACCTCCTCCAATGTGATAGACAGGCGGAGCAGAGGTTTAATAAGATCTCCCATGCTGCTATCTAGTGGGATGTCAAACATAGATGAATTAAAAATGCCACCAAAATGGTTGACTCATGCTTCACAAGAAACTAGTTTAGTTTAGGCATAGAATTTTCCTTTAAGAAAGTGGCATTCATGATATGCCGGAAGAGATCCAAGTCCTTAGTCTCGGATGCCTTGGCTAAATTATCCCATGCTTCTTCTTGTAGTGCCTTTCTTCCAGCTGCAAGTGCATGTCCATAATTCTTATGAAATCGCTTAATTTTTTGCCAGTCCCTGGGACGTTCATGAAGGGCCCTTCATAGAGTTTCGATGCTGGTCAAACCATCCTCGTTTCTCTGTATTATCAGATCTAGAATGTCTTAATAATAGTGAGTTACGGACCTAAATGATTCAATTTATTCAGTGAATAAACATTGAAAGAGACAAAGTAGATCCCTCAGGAACATCACAACTCATCTTCCTTGAAATGATTCAAATGGAGTGAAAACGCAAAACATTGTAAACATCCTAATAAAAAGAAACCCACCCAGTCTGAAACTAGTTCTACTAACCAAGTTTCACTCACCTTTTGAAAAGGAATATTGTAATCTTAAAATATGTGTTTAGGAATTGAACAGTAATGGAATTGCTCTAATGTGAGCACACTTTCCATGAGTGCTGTTACACTAGCACTCTTCAATTCATTTAGTTAAAAACATTGTCTCAAAAGAAGGATTGATAGATTTACAAACTAACGGCCTTATTATGAGTGCCCTGCTTTTTGTCCGTGTATTTTCCCTCAGCCCCCAGGATTAAGGGGTGTCAGTAAGTCAGGGGGCATGAGGCACCGAGGAGGAGATTACTTACCATATTAAAATTACAGAATATAGGGAACATTTTATTTTATTGCGTGGGTGATAACCCTTCTCAAGCAACAACCCAAATCCCTGTCAGGGTGAACCATGTAAATCGCTAAATTAACCTGAGCTTAACCCTTTGGTGGTTTAGCAAAAAAGCAGTCAGGTACCATATTTATCCAGCACACAAACAGTAATATAGTGAAAACACAACACAAGAGAAATACCACACCAATGTAGAAAAGTAGAGTCAAGTCTATCAAAAATAAGGGCGCCAAAACAAATAAAATCCAAGCAGTTCAACTAGAGCTATGAATTGTTAAACGTTTAGGTGTAAAATAGCTCTTAAATGATCAAAGTGCCACCCGCGGATGTCTGGTTGCACAAGACTGGGGCAAAGTCAACAGTCAAGGCTGACTGCAATGGATTGCGGTTCTGCTACAACAGGTGGATTGGGCCTGGTTTCAGCTTACCTTCTGGCACTCCTCTGAGGGTACAAGGCAAGCATCAAGCAGCAGGCAGTCCTCTGGTAGGAGTTGGGCTGTCTCCTGAGGAACAAAGCGGGTCCTGCTGGGGGTCCTCTGCAGGTCCAGGACTGTACTAATGTGTGGTTCAGGAGGTCACCCCTACTCCCTTTTGTGTGATTGTCTGGGAGGAATACACAAAGCCCAACTGCAGAGCCATTCGCAGTCATGTGACCCAGGACACTGACAAACGTCACAAATGCTCAGGACAAGAAAATCCCAACTTTCTAAAAGGTGCATTTAGAGAATTGTACCGTAGAATTAGACTTTAGCATTGAAGAGGATTTTATATTACAATTCATTTGAACCTAAATATAAACTTCCTACATGCTCCCAATGCAAGGTTAGCACTTATTAAATGTAATGAGGTAACCCCATGTTAGTCAATGGCAGAGACAGGCCTTACAGTAGTGAAAAAGTACTTTAGGATTTTTTTCAGTACCAGAAAACATAAAAAGTAACCCCACATGTCCTACTTTTTAAATGCAATGCACCCTGCCCAAGGGGCCTTTAGAGCCTACCTCAAGTGTGATTTATAAGTATTAAAAGTAAGGGTTACGCATGGCCAAAGTTTTATTTTGCCATGTGGAAATGGCAGTTTATAACTGCACTAAAGGCTGCAATGGCATCCCCGAGACATGTTTTATAGAGCTGCTTTAGTCTGTGGAACAATTAATGCTACAGGGCACTAGTAGCATTTAATGTACAGTCCCTGGGTACATGTAGTAACATGTACTAGGGACTTTCAAGTAAATAAATGTGTCAATCAGGTGTATGTTAATTTGACCCTTTTTAGGGGGAGAGATCAAGCAATAAGCACAAGTTAGCAGTGGTAAAATGCAAAGAGTCCCGAAGCCAACTAAACAAATTCAGCAAAGCAGGAGGGGTGAAGGCAAAACAATTGGGTGTGACCCTGCAGAGTGGGCCAGGCCCATTATACAGATTTAACAAAGTGAGTAGTGGCAAGTAGTATGTCCATGTGTTAAAATTTCGAAAAATCATTAAACAGGACCGATTCAACCTCACTCATACAGACCTCAGATTTTAAGCCGTCTCTCTAATAACTGCTCTTGAAATTAGTCTTTAATGATTTGAGTGAATGGATGAAGGATTTAAATGTAATTGGTGGCACATTATATGAAAAATGTGCTTATTAGTTTGGAATAATTATTCATAAGAGATATAGGAATGACACAAAAACCCAATCTTGCCCACAGTGGTTCCACGCAAACTTTATTAAGATTCTGTCCCTTAAATATCAACATAAAATATCCATTGACACATATTTGGTGCAAAATCGGGTTGTTTCAGCTAATTAACCATTGCTTGCATATATACCAAGGCTCTTATTTGTATAAAAATATCAAATATCCCTTTAAACTTGAAAAGCTAAATCGTTCACATATATTGAACTATAGAAACAATATTTATTTTACCAAAAAAGCAGTGTATTTCAATAACCCGGAATGTATTCAAATGCAAAAGTATGCATTCCTAATGTGTAAGAAACCTGTCTTTTAGCCACTTTATCCTCAACCTTCTTTATATATTTGCAAGCCTTAAAATTCAGCAACATTAAACATTCTGCAGTGATTTACAAATGCAAATGTATTTTCGTTTGAAACATCAGGGGATGCTTTGTGTCTGAAGACAATGTCACTTGACTGTCAACTACTCATTTTGCATTCAATCATATGTTTTTGTTTAGCTTTTATGCTTATCATTCTGTCCTGTAACACTGTTTCTTGAGATTAAGTAAGGAGTTTCTATTTGCCTTTACTAATATGGTTGGCCAGACAATTAAATTGCTTTTCATAAAACAAACGTCCCCATTGTTAAAAATGCTAAATTATACCTTCTCCGTTAATATGCGAAGAAAAGCCGCCAGCCAAATTCATAGCAAAAAAAACAAAAACACAACAGAAATGTGAACCAAAGGGGTAATTAATATTACTGATGGGCGTTCCACAAAATACTGGTATCGCTTGGTTCTGTATTTGAGTGAAAATCCACGAGCATTTCAAGCCTTTACGATTATAATAGTGAATATTCTCGGTAATCAGTGTTTGTGCATGGATTTCTACAGCTTTTTCCCAGATCTCAGACACCGTTTTCTTGACAAATACCACCTGCGTTTAACAGTCAAAGTGAAAGTCAATTATTGGTTGGGGTGGATGGGAGTCCACCAAAAGTAATATTGTCACTATTCTTACTAGGTCCAGTAACGGTTTCAGTAATTTAAACCTGAGTTTAACCCCTGGTAGCTGTGGCACAGAGAAGGCAGGCTTATGTTTAAACAATTGTGTAATCCATTTAGAAGTACCAAATAAATTGCAAAAGTTGACAGCACAATACACTAAACATTCTACTCCAATTTATTAATATAGAACATATTTTAATGAGCAAATAACACTGAACCAACAAAAATCAGATAAGGGGAACGGGATAAGTGAATATTTTAAGTTTTAAAACAAAATAGAGCCAAAAAGAGCAATGAGCTCACTGCGGGCAACTGCTGAAGTTCCAGAAGTTGTCAGCAGTGAGCTCTTTGCTCTTTTTGGGCCAAGAGTAAAGTTTAAGGCAACACAGGTCGGATTTGTACTAGTCGGGTAGTTAACTTCACACTGAGGACAGAGAGTCTTCAGCGGGATAAGGCTGCAGGCTACATCCAAAAGCAGGCTTGTCTATCATGGGATGATGAAGGACTCGGACTCGGTGAAGCTATCGACAAAAGCTCAGAAGAGATGCACCAATGAAGTCGTCGCTCTATGTCGGGCACAGTGAACCTTGTACCTTTGGATTTAGGCTGTTTTCTGGAAGGCAGATTTCTTCAGCAGGGCAAGGCTGCAAGCTGTAGCCTAGGAGGGTTCCGCATCATCAGATGCAAGTATGCATTGGTCCAGCTGAAACAGATTTTCTACTGCAAGGAAGAATGAAGCAGGGCAGGAGCTCTAGTGAAGTCAGGCCTGCTGGCGATGCACCCTTGGCGACTCGGCCATCAGATTGGTTCCAGTCCTTTGACGGTTCACTAAGTAAAAAGTTGGCATACATTTTCAAGACCCCAAGTTTTCGGGTTAAACAGGAGGCATTCACTTTGACACAAGGAGGGGTCCCAGGTCTTCAGGCACAGCAATTAGGGTCAAGACTCAATCCAGCAGAAGCCATCAGCAGGGCCAGGGTAGGTCCAGTTGGAATTGGTCAACTGGGCTCTTCCGAAAAGGGGCTTCTACTAGCTCGTTTTGTCCCTGTAGCTTAACAGAACGTCAGCCAATTGCCTCCTGGAGTCCACCATTTTCTCCTGAGTACAAGTGGGAGCAGGTCCAGCGTCTCAGGTCTTAACAGCAGTTGCTGTCTTTCTTCTGTCTCCCACTGGTCCATTAGTGCTCCGAAGAGGGTGCCCAGGTTGCCACATTTATGCCTGACACTAACCTGTGGGTATGGGGGACTCCTGGCCCCTCCCTATCCAATAGGGAACAAGTTCCCACGGGTAACACTACCAGTTTTGCAGCGGATCCTATGTGCCCTACTGCAAATAATTAAACAGTGCCCCTCTCTACCAAACTTTAACATGGCACAAACGTTCTTCCCCTCTGCAGAGTTCCTATGCTCAGCATAGAGGGATGACCAAGAAAATGAGCAACCCTTCCTCTGTCGGTACTCAAAAAATGATTCTGGGGGGCAGCTCTGCTCACACTGGCATTGGTGCCTGTCTGAATAAATGGACAACGGCAGTGAATAGCTATAGGAAATAGTGAATAGGCAGTGACAGGGTAGGCCCCTTTTAAGTTATTTAAGTGTCTGGGCACTACCATATTGCCATCCTGTCAGAGGAACAGAACACCTCCCCACACCCAATGCCTTTGACTGGGTTCTGGCAGCAAGTTCACACCTAATCAAGGGGCTATTCAGCTCCTAGGTGCGTACTAGAAGCTCATGCAAATGGGCTTCTAGAGGCTTTAGGCATGAAAAGGTGACTTTAAAAAGTATATTTAGTAAACTATTTAGTATAGATCTGACTTTACCAGTGATTTGGGATTGTAATACATATTATAAAAAGTCCAAAACAAACTTTGTACCTGTTTCCTAAACAGAGATAACATTCTTCAATTTCAATATCATATCCCTATGATTTTCTATGCAACAGCTAAACCTGCAACAGTGAAAATAGCATTTGGGACCATGTGAATATAAGAAATGTTTTATATTAAACTGCTACATGTCCCACTTTTAAATGCCATGCACCCTCCATTACTGATCATTAGGCCTCCTTGGGGTGACTTGCTAATATTTTAAAAGGAGGGTTTCGGCCTTTCAAAACGGTGTATTGGACAGACTGAAATTGCAGCTTTAGGGGCGTGGCTTTGCACGGGCAGAAGATGGACGTGTGATGAGAGCGCTCCATCCTCCGGCCCAGCCCACGACAATCCTGAAGGATAATTTGTAATATCCCTTTGACTGCAGCAGACATCAGAACTCGGTCGGAGCCCATCCGGCCAATTTGGGGACTTGAAGGGGACCCAGGGGTGGAGTAACGCGGTCCAGCGATCCCGGATCCTGCCTGGGCCTAAAGCCGGGGCACCTAGTGTGGAGTCTACCCAGGAGGGAGCTCCAGCAAGTACCCGGGAGGAAGGCGGTAGCCTCGCGGGTGGCGGTGTCGTCGCCATGGACCAGCGCGGCATCCGATCTTGGACACGGGGGCTGCCACTGCTCTGCACTGACTGCGGAGGTACTGAGGGGGCCGTAGGGGAGCCTCGGCACAAGAATCTGCGCCTGAGCTGGGCGAGAAGGGGCGAGCCGGCCGCGGAAAGCAAGATTTCGGCGGCTCGTCCCTGAAGTTGGAGATGCTCCGGTGGCCCCCCTATCCACCCGCCATATATATGCTTGGTCCTGTGAAGGTGTTGGTATCGGGCCGCTGGTCTGGGGCCCCCACTATTTCCGGACCACGGGGTGCCGCCCCCGGTGAGACCTGCGTGGAGTGTGCCCTGGAGGCGGGAACGGGCGCTGCCCGGCGAGAGGGACTGCATTGCTGAGGGGGCCGCGTGGGTACTTCAGTGTGGACATCGAGGCTTTAGGGGTGAGCCAGCTGCGAGAACTGCAGTGGCGGTGGCTCATCCTGGAGGTCGGACATTCTCCGGTGCCCCCACCGCACAGCTCATGGCCTTCCCTGTGGGGGGCTGGGGTTGGGCCGCCGATCTGTGGCCCCCTGTTGACTGGGATGGCACCCCTGGCGAGATACTTAATCACTGCAGTGGTGCAACTGCCTGGCGCACCGCCCGACGTCAGCTGCAGGGCTCTATGAGCAGCGGGGGCTGCCACCATGAGCCCGGCCAGAAGTGCCCGGCCCGCTGGTGGAGATTGTTTTTTCCCGCTCCCGCCTATGGAACACTGGAGCAGCGGGGCGGAGTGGGCCTAGAGGCGTGTGAGGCCTAGTGCAGACTGTGGTGCCGGGCCCCCCAGTGGTGAAAGTGGCAGTGGCGCTGCTGGTGATGGGCCCGGAGGCTGGCATGATGGTGCGGTGCTACGCGCCCTTCCCCGCAGGACTCTCTGTACGGCCCCCGTTTGCTGCAGCCAGGAGTTGGGAGTGAGCTGGCTGAGATGGACCGTGGCAAGACAACGGGAGCCCGTGGTTCCAAGCCCACACAATCCAACAAACTTGACCTGTATACAGACTAAGGAGGCTCCACAGACCTGGACGCCCAGGGGCTCTGGTTCCGGGGGACTTGGTGAGGAGGAATCGGAAATATTGCTTAAGGACGTTATGGCCGCCATTACAGGAGTTAAGACCTCATGGGCAAACTCAATGAAAAATTCAAGCAAGTAGAGCTTACGATGGCTAGCCTGGTGGATGATGTTTCGCAGCTGCACGGATCTTAAACTGGACGACTACGAAGGCCGCTTGTGCCGGAACCTCCTGCGCATTCTTGTGGTTCCGTAGAAGGCGGAGGGGCAGGCACCTGAACTTTTCAGGGAGGATTTAATTTTGAAGCACCTGCAACCAAAGGACCTCAGTAATTTCTGAGCTGTTGAGCGAGCCCACAAGATCCCGGATAGCCATCCCAAGCCGGGCGCTACCCCGCGGCCCATGTTGGCGCGGATCCTAAATTTCCGAGACAAGGACGTCATCCTTCAACACTGCAGACCTGGTGCTCCCCTGTGCTATGAGAACTCAGATATTTCCTTTTATCCAGACTTTACCCAGCGAGCGCAGAAACAGAGTTGACTGTTCATGTCGATCAAGCGAGTTCTGCGGGACCAGGGATTCAAATATTCCATGTTGTTCCCTGCCCGCCTCCGTGTTGAGGCGGAGGGGCGTGCATGGTTCTTCGAACAGCCCGAGGCGGCGGCAGACTGAGTTGAGAGCAGAGGAGCAAGAAGCCCGGCGGGTCGGAGTGGAGATGGGACCGGCGGCAGTCAACCGGCCTAAGAGGACGCTTACCCAGTGGTTGGACAGTATTGTTTGCTGTTTATGTGCACTCTTTTAGTAGTCAGATTAGTTTTTTTAGTAGTGTGGGGTGGGCGATGCAGTGAGTAGGGATCTCCTTTCGGGTTTGGGATTGAGTGGGGGGCCAGCCTGAAGAATTCTGTGGAATGTGTTTAGTAAGGGTATGACGCAGAACTGTTGGGCTTGGGTGGGACGGACCCCGCCTCCCCCCCTACAGGGGTTTTCTTTCTTGTCTTACTGGAATTTTTCGGGCGACAGGCACTCTGCCAGTTTTTCATGGGCAGTTCTAAACCCAGAAGGCGGGGTGGGGAGGAGTTGGGAGGGTCTGGTTAATTGGTTTGGTTGTAATTTGGTTTGCATCAGCAGCAACTATGGATATTTCGATTGGGGGAGCAATATTGTTTTTAGTGATGTTTAACAAACGTGGAGATGGCATTGGTCGGGGGCAGTGGGTTTAAACTGATGAGTTGGAATGTCAACGAGTTGGGAGACAAAATGAAGCGCAGTGTTGTCCTTCAGTGTATTAAGCACCAGGCACCAGATATTGTCCTCCTGCAGGAAACCCATCTGATCGGCGGCGCATGTAAAGCGGTACACAGGGGGGGCTATGTCCTATTAGCTAACTCAGGATTCACCAAGGGCTCACGGGGAGTTGGTATTTTGATGAAGAAATCCTTCCCTCTTGTGGTGCTGGATACTTGGTCCGATATGAGAGGTAGATATGTGGGGATCTCCGGCAGGTTGGAGGGCCATTCTATCACCTTCCTTTCAGTCTATGTGCCGCCCGGCCTTCAAACCTCCACCTTCAGGGACTTGGGTACGTTGCTGTTGGAAGTCCCTGAGGGCCTTTTGGTGTTGGGTGGGGATTTTAATTCGGTGGTCCCTGGAGACCTAGATCGGTTACCTCTCGCAGGCTCTCCCTCGTTCGCATCACTGGTTGCCCGAGCTTTTAGATTCCATGGGGCTGGCAGACAGGTAGAGGGCTTTTCATCCTGATTGCTCCCAATACACTTTTCATTCAGGGGCTCACGGGAGCTTATCTAGAATTTACAATTTCCTGTTGCTGTCCTCGCGATTCTCACACATTCAGGAGGTACGCCATTTAGCCAGAGGTATCTCTGATCATTCGCCGCTATGGCTCCATTTGATGCTCGGCTTCCAACAGGTAGGGCCCACCCCCCCTCCCGCTCCCCTCCTTCATGCCCCGCCCCCCTGGTGCCCCATTCGCCGCTCGCTCCCGCCTCCCAGCTGCTCCTCCCTCCCTCAGCCCCTCATATGGAGGCCGCGCAGCGGGCGCGCAGTTGGCGCGCCGAAGGCAAGCCCGTCTGCACCCGTCTGCGCCTGGACCGCGCCCAGCGCCAGAACCCCTGGCCCCTGCCGAAACCAAGAAACACGACGGAAGTACAACCCCACCACCCTCCACGCACTCAACACCGGCTGACCATCTGCCTGCTACCAAGCCACTCCGAAGCGCACCCACGGACCCTTCTCCTGCCAAACCTGCAAATTCACCGGCGTCCGAACCTGCACCCCGCCACCCGGACCAGGCAACAACAACTACCACCTCAAGTGCATCCTTCTCAACACCCGATCCGTCCACAAGCACGCCGTCGAACTCTGGGACCTCCTCGACACAACAGCACCAGACATCGCCTTCCTCACAGAAACCTGGAAGAACGCCTCCTCAGCCCCCGACATCGCCATATCCATCCTGGACGGCTACCAGATCACCCGAAAGGACCGCGTCAACCAAACCGGAGGAGGAATCGCCATCATCCACAGGAACACCATTGGCGTCATGACCAACTCCGAAGATGCTCTCACCACCGCCGAACACCTACACTTCCAGATCCACACCGACCCCAAGACCACCCTCAGAAGAACCCTCATCTACAGACCCCCGGGCCCATGCACACAATTCAGTGAAGCCATCACCGACTTTATCAGCCCACATGCCCTCGCCTCATCAGACTACATCCTCCTAGGGGACCTAAACTTCCACCTGGAGAACAACAATGACAACAACACCACCACCCTGCTCGACAACCTCGCCAACCTCGGACTCAAGCAACTGGTGAACACCCTCACCCACTACGCCGGCCACACGCTCGACCCCATCTTCTCCGCCAGCAGCCACGTTGCCTTCAGCCACTCCACCGGACTACACTGGAATGACCACATCTGCATCCACTACACCTTTAAGAAGACCACATCCCACCACCGCCCACAACAGATCCCCCGTAGATGCTGGAGCAACATCATTGCAGACCAACTAACCACATCACTGAGCCAGAACCCACCAATCAACACTACTGACACCAACAACGCAGTCCGCAACCTCACACAGTGGATCGTCAACTGCGCCGACGCCCTTGCCTCACTGAAGAACCCCCCAGGCAAGCTCGGCAACAAGAAAACAACATGGTTCACCGACGACCTCAAAGAATCAAAGAAATCCTGCCGAACACTCAGGAAAGCCTGGCGCCGCGAACAGACAACAGAAAACATGACAGCCCTCAAGAACTCCACCCGCAAACACCACCAGCTGATCCCCACCACCAAAAAGACATCGTTCAAAGAACGGCTGGACAACAACACACACAACAGCAAGGAACTCTTCAGCATCGTAAAAAAGCTCTCCAATCCCAGCGCCAGCAGCAACGACATCACACCATCGCAAGACCTCTGCAACTCCCTCGCCATGTTCTTTCAAAGCAAGATCGCGATATCCACGACAGCTTCGGTGCCCAGACTCCGCCCCCAGCCAGCGAACCAACGCCCCTCTACAACCACCCTCAGCGCTTGGACTCCCATCAGCACTGAAGACACCACCCACGCTATGAACACCATCCACTCCGGCTGTCCCTCCAACCCATGCCCTCACCACATCTTCAACAAGGCCGACACCATCATCGCTCCCCACATACGGAACGTCATAAACAACTCCCTCGTGTCCACCACCTTCCCAGAGAGCTGGAAGCACGCAGAGATCAACGCCCTACTGAAGATACCTACAGCGGACCCTAAAGCCCTCCAAAACATCCGCCCCATCTCTCTTCTTCCCTTCCCTGCAAAAGTTATCGAGAAGATCGTCAATAAACAGCTGGCCGCATTCCTTGAGGCCAATGGATCCCTCGACCCATCCCAGTCTGGATTTCGAGCCAACCGCAGCACCGAGATCGCCCTCATCGCAGTCACCGACAACATCAGGACCCTACTTGACAACAAGTGTGTGCCACATTCCACAAGTGACATTTAGCTTACAGGCCTTGGGTACCATATACTAGGGACAGAATGACAAATAGGAGAATAGCCAATTTCAGCATGATTTAGGGGCCAGAGCACGTGCACCACAGCATTGTTAGCAGAGTCCCAGTCCACAGAGCAAAAAAACAACAGCATTAGTCCAAAAAATGGGGATGATCATGTAAAAGAGGCATTGTCCTATAGTTATATTCACTTAAGTTTCCAGAGCACTTGGTGCGGAGCAACCCAATTTTGTTCTGTAGATTCAGTAATCCGGGTTTGTGCATTGGACTGTTATCTCATAAGCACCCATGCAAAGTAAATAAAGAAAACCGCCCTCATCCTCCTAGACCTCTCAGCCACCTTTGATACAGTCTGCCATCGTACCCTAATATCCTGCCTCCACAACGCCAGGATCCAAGGCAAAGCCCTCGACTGGATCACCTCGTTCCTCTCCGACAGAACCCAGAGAGTCTGCCTCCCTCCCTTCCACTCTGCGGCCATTGGGATCATCTGCGGCATACCCCAAGGCTCATCGCTCAGCCCAACCCTCTTCAATATCTACATGAGCCCCCTCGCCACCATCGCATGCAAACACAACCTCAACATCATCTCATACGCCGACGACACCCAGCTGATACTCTCCCTCACCAAAGACCCAACCACCGCCAAACTCAACCTCCAGGAAGGAATGGAAAACTTTGCTGAATGGATGAAACTCAGCCGTCTGAAACTGAACTCAGACAAGACGGAGGTCCTCATTCTCGGACCATCCCCAACCGCTTAGGACGACTCCTGGTGGCCCACAGCACTGGGCACCGCACGGACACCCACTGACCACGCACGCAACCTAGGATTCATCCTGGACTCCTCTCTCACGATGACCAAGCAAGTCAACGCCATCTCATCCTCATGCTTCAACACCCTGCGCATGCTCCGCAAGATCTTCCGGTGGATCCCTACTGGTACTAAAAAGATGGTCACCCAGGCCCTCGTCACAGAACGCATCTGCACGACTCATCCTCGACATCCCCCGCCACAGCCACATATCAGCCCACCTGAGAGACCTGCACTGGCTCCCTGTCAACAAAAGGATACCTCAACATACGCCTCATGTTCTACACTCCAACACGCAAACTCCGCTCCACCAGCCTCGCCCTCGCCACCATCCCACGGATCTGCAGAACCACCACTGGAGGAAGATCGTTCTCCTACCTGGCGGCCAAGACGTAGAACTCCCTCCCCGCCCACCTACAACTGACCCAGGACCACCTCACATTCAGGAAACACCTCAAGACCTGGCTCTTCGAGCAGTAGCGGCACTCCCCCTCCCCTTTCCCCCCTCCCCCAGCGCCTTGAGACCCCTACGGGTGAGTAGCGCGCTCTACAAATGTATTGATTGATTGATTGATTGATTGTAGGGCGTGTGGCCCCCATCAATGCATAGTATCTGCGGGATCCCCATATCCAGCTGGAGCTCCTTAAAACCATTGGGAATTATTTCAACGAGAATGTGGGCTTGGTTGAGTCCCCCCAGGTGCTTTGGGAGGCGTTTAAGACGGTGATACGGGGTCAGGCACTCTCTCTCATCTCGGGGAAGAAGAAGGAACAGCGTAGAGAGTTGGTGGCCTTGGAGACAGAGGTGGAGAGGCTGGAAGCAGTTTTGGAGTCAGACATAACGCCAGACAATCTTCCTCTGCTCAAACTTAAGCAGCAAGAGTATAGGGCATTAGCGGCGGATCAAGCAAGGGCCATGGGCAGAGCAGCTCAGGGGCGATTATATGAGATGGGCGACAAGGCCGGGAAACTCCTGGCCTGGCTGGACAAAAAGGAATGGTCCAGTAGACTGATCCCGGAACTTCGTGGTCCTAGGGAGAACTCCCTGTTGGACCCACAGGTAATAGTAGATTTGTTTGCAGCCCACTTCCAGGATGTTTACACCTTGGCTGCTCCATACCAGGTCAAAGACTACTGCAGGCTGCTCACCGACATTGCCTTGCCCAAACTGTCTGAGGTCGAGCGTGACCTCATTGACAATGACTTAACTAATGAGGAGGTAGCAGCAGCAATCCGTGCTCTCAAGCCGGGTAAGGCTACACGCCCTAACGGGTTACCGATCGAATTGTACAAGCTTAAGCCCAACAGGTTGGCCCCATATCTCAGAACCATGTACAAGGACTCGAGACAGCTGGGCTCCCTCCCTTTAGACCAGCATACTGCTACCATAGTCACCATCCACAAGGAGGGTAAGCCGAAGACCGAATGTGGCTCGCATAGGCTGATATCTCTGCAAAATGCAAAGCCTAAAATCCTGGCGAAGCTTCTTGCCACCCGTCTCCTACCAGTGATCAGGATCTTGGTTCACCCGGACAAGTCAAGCTTCATACCACACTGCAATACTGAGCTGAACTTGCGAAGGGTCCATGGGGTGTTAGGTAGGGCCTCAACAACACTGGAACCGGCAGTCATAATCTCCCTAGATGCCACTATGGACTTCGATACCATTGAGTGTCCATACTTATGGGCGGTGTTGGAGAAGTTGGGCTTTGGTCCAAAGTTCATTCAGTGGGTGCAATTACTGTACTCCCTGGCTATGGCCCAGGTAGTAGTTAATAACAAGAAGTCAGCTGCCTTTCTGTTGAGCAGAGGGACCCGACAGGGCTGCCCCCCGTCCCCTCTGCTGTTTGCTTTGGCCCTGTGGCCACTGGCGGCTTGGATCCTTCAAGACCTGATGGTGCGGGGCATGCGCTGGTCCTTGGAATGGGAAGATGGTATCTCCCTTTATGCAGATGATATCCTTCTATATCTGACCTCCCCCAGGAGGTCCCTGAGCATGGTCTTAGACATTTTTACAACTTTCGTGTGGTCCTCCGGCTATTCCGGCTATTCCATAAACTGGAGCAAATCTCTTATGTTTGTGGTGGCGGGAGAGCCTCCGATCCTGACGAGGGGCTGCCCTCTGCAGACTCGCGCTGTGGGGTTTATGTACTTGGGTATCTTCCTCTCGCTGGACCCTTCCCTCCGTTATTTTCAAAATCTTCTTTTTCCACTGCTCCAGTTGTGCAGCGATATCGCCCGGTGAAAGACTCTTCCTTTTTCACTGTTGGGAAAGGCCGCCTTGTTTAAGATGATGTCCCTGCCCAGATTTCTGTATACGCTCCAGAACGCTATGGATTTGGTCCCTGCGTCATATTTTCGGAAGGTGGAGTGTCTTCAGCGTGATCTTCTGTGGAATGGCAAGCCTCGTATTGCCCTTGCCAAATTATCACTGGACTGGTATGACGGGGGCATAAGCCTCCCGAACATGCAATTGTACTACTGGGCATTGCATCTGTCCTTCATCAATCACTGTACCTATGCGCAGCCAGGCAACCCGGGATACAATATGGATAGGTGGCTCCTTTCCGGGAGGACCTTCAGCAGCGCTCACTACTCTAGACCCCGGCGCTATCCCCTAACGGGGCCCACTAAACATTCGGTGCACGTCTGGCACACGGCTACCTCCCGTCTGGGTTGGCAACGGAATCCTTCTGGCGCGAGGTCCACAATATTATCAATATTGTCCTGTCAGTGCAACTCCGAGTGGAAGCCCGCAGGTGTCTCCTGAATATTTGGGAGCAGACTGCTTTGAATGTTTGTCAGACGCAGTGGGTAACGCTGGGGTTAATGCTGCCCAAGAGGAATATACCCCAGCGGTGGGGCTCTTTGAACACGCCCACGGCTCAGGATTGGGAGAGGGACTTGGATTGAGCTATGTTTCGAGAAAAGACTGTGTTTGTAACACGAGGGTGCCCTAAGAAATGGCCTTGGGTGTGGGGCCCTTGGAACTCCCACCGGGGTGAAGCATGTCAGCCTCCCCTTGCCCCTGTGGTGGACGACCCCTCGACTCCTTAAACGTTCCACTGGTGTTTTTAAACATTTCTGTGAATTCTCTCGCTGTACCGATGATGCAGACTGTGATACCCCATTTGATTTGTGATGCTCTGCTGATGTTTGTTTGTTATTTTTCAATAAAAATTGTTTAGAAAAAAAGAAATTGCAGCTTTAAAACTGCACAGACAGGCTAAAGTAGTAGGAATGCATACATGTTTTGCACTGTCACTTAATTGGTGGCACAATGTGTGCCACATTCCACGAGTGACATTTAACTTACAGGCCTTAGGTACCATATACTAGGGACAGGATTACAAATAGGAGAATAGCCAATTTCAGCATGATTTTGGGGCCAGAGCACTTGCACCACAGCATTGTTAGCAGAGTCCCAGTCCACAGAGCAAAAAAACAACAGCATCAGTCCAAAAAATGGGGATGATCATGTAAAAGAGGCATTGTCCCATAGTTATATTCACTTAAGTTTCCAGAGCACTTGGTGCGGAGCAACCCAATTTTGCTCTGTAGATTCAGTAATCCGGGTTTCTGCATTGGACTGTTATCTCATAAGCACCCATGCAAAGCAAATAAAGAAAAAATAACGTTGGGGATAAAAACCCAAAGCAGTGGGTTTTACTGAAAAACATGTGATCCTAATTCAGCCGTTAAGTTTAATTAATGGCTTTATTGGAATCTACTTACAACTTGTAAGTAGTGGCTAATCTTTGAGAATCAAGCTAGTTGCGTTAAGCAGCAATACATCTCACAGTGATCACATTTTCTTCAGGTAGATAACACTGTTGGTAAAACTGAACCTTTTCGGTAAATGGTTATAGATGCATAAATCAGTCTGTTCTCTTCATCCATAAGGCACTGTTAGATCTGGGGGTCTCTAGTTGGCAGAGGTAGGTACTAATGTCCAAATAGGGACCCTTGCTTCTAGTCAGGGTAAGGGGGATACACTCTTTAGATAACCCCTGCTCTCCCCCTTAGTAGCTTGGCACGAGCATACAGGCTTATCAAAGGCAATATGTAAAGTATTTGTACCAACACTCACAGTAACACAGTGAAAACACCACAAATGGACTCCACACCAGTTTAGAAAAATAAAGTTATTTAATCTAAACTACACAAGACCAAAACGACACAAATCCAACATACACAGTTCAAGAATATGATTTTAAAAGAGTTCTAGTGTTTGCGTCAAAATAATCCACAGTTGTGTCACGTTTAGCCCAAAGTACCTGTAGATGCTATAAAAGTTTCAAATGGAAGTTGCAGCACTGAAAAACAAGTCATGCGTCCTGAGACCCTGGGGAGGAGATGCGACAGCCCCGCTGGACGCAGCGGGCATGTTGCGACGAATCCGGTCTGTATGGGGAGGGAGGCGATACCTTGTATGGATTCCGGTGCACAGGTTTGGTAGGAAGCGTCTCGCACAGGCATGATTCGCCGATCTTCGGGACAGCGACGATCTCAGGTGCAGCGGCGATGCGCAGCGTCGGTCTTTTCCTCTTGCGGCCTCTCGATGTGATGGCTCTGCGACGATGTTCGCAGCCACGTGACGCGGTCCACAAACAAGCGGTGCGGCTATCTCACCCAGCGACGACAGGCTCTGCGACAATGTTCGCAGCGACAGTAATCTTCCCACAACGGAGCGATGCGTTCCTTAAGTGAAAGAAGCATCGGTTCTTGCAGCGGCAACAGGCACTGTGATGATCTCGATCTTCGCGCCAGCGGGAATTTCCTTGCACTGTCGGGGATGCGATCTGCAAGCGCGCGATGTGTGAACATTTGCAGATTGTCTTAGTTTCTCCTTGTCCAGCTTCCCAAACAGCAGGCACAACTTCCAGAGGCACCACAACTGGGTCAAGCACTCTAGGTAGGACAGAACTCATACAGCAGAGTCCAGGGGGAAGCGGGGGTGAAGTCATTTTGTTCCTGAGACTTCTTAACAGGAGGCCACCTCTCCTCAGGCCCTTGGAGATCTCTTCAAGCAAGGGGACTCAGCAACAGCAATGTCCTTCCCCTCTCCTTGGCAGCAAAGCAACTGCAGGTCAGCCCACAAGTACACAGCAGGACAGTCCTTCCTCTTCAGTCTTCCAGCTTTCTCCTTGGCAGAGTTTCCTTCTTGATTCCTGGATGATCTAATCTTCTGTAGTCTGGGTAGCCCTTTTTATACCAGTCTTTCCTTTGTTCTCTAGAGGCAGAGAGGCCTTGGTTTGGTCAGAACCAGTTCAAGTCAGTTCTTGAGCACTTTGTTTTTTCGTCTTCTCCTCTCCTTTCAGAGAGAGGGGCAGGGTCGTCACCCGCCCAGCAGGAGGTGGAGCCAGCATTGTGGAAGGCAGGCACAGCCCTATTCATTCCCAGGTGCTATCCCCTCCCACCACTCAAGATGCAGATGCACTCATTCAGCCTAGGGCTGACTCATCCACCCTCCTGGGGGAGCCCCTGTCACTCACAACCCAGACAGTCAATTCACAAACAGGCCAAGGCACACAGAAAGGTTAGACAAGAGAACAGCCACTTTCTAAAAGTGCTGTTCTCAAACACAGGATTTAAAAAACAAACATCCTTCCTAAAAGATGTGTTATTAAATTCTCAGTTCAGGGATATCAGACTTTAAGTTTCCATCTTGCTCCTATGGGAAGATATGCAGGTAAACATTATACTCAGCATTTCCCATTACAGCCTATGGGCAAGATAGCCCTCTCAATAGTGAAAAACGAAAATGGCTGTAATTCACTACCAGCTGTGTTTTTTGCAATTTTCACCCCGAGTGGGCTGGGTATGCTTAGACATGAGTCCCAGGCTCTCCACACCACTGGAGTCAAGCTATCCAGGCTGATGAAGGCTGATAGCCAGAAACCGGTCCTTGGGTGCTTGATTCCGGTCTGGGAAAGACATGGCTTGGTAATTCGGACTGGACTGTTCCCATGAGGCACAGGGTCAGAGCTGATTTGCATATAGCCAGTGTCTAACCCAGGGTGGTGTGGAGTGCAAAAAAATGATGGATTTAGGCCCAGATCCTTGTACTGGGGTGAATGTATGACATTGTTCTACATTCTGTCCGTCAATTGTGTTTTTTGCAATTTTCACCCCGAGTGGGCTGGGTATGCTCAGACGTGAGTCCCAGGCTCTCCACACCACTGGAGTCAAGCTATCCAGGCTGATGAAGGCTGATAGCCAGAAACCGGTCCTTGGGTGCTTGATTCCGGTCTGGCAAAGACATGGCTTGGTAGTTCGGACTGGACTGTTCCCATGAGGCACAGGGTCAGAGCTGATTTGCATATAGCCAGTGTCTAACCCAGGGTGGTGTGGAGTGCAAAAAAACGATGGATTTAGGCCCAGATCCTTGTACTGGGGTGAATGTATGACATTGTTCTACATTCTGTCCATCAACTGTGTTTTTTGCGTAATTCACTACCAGAGCATGTCACACACCAGTACATGCTCTACCTTTCATATTCACTGCACCTGCCCAGGGGGTACCTAGGGCCTTCTATAGGGATGTCCAATGTGTACAGAAAGGGATGGGTTAGGCCTGGCCAGTGTGGACACTGGCCAGGTCAGCATGGCAGTTAGCAAATGCCCACAGGCACTCCGGTGGCAGACCAGAGACACCATTTTAGAGCTACTTGTGTGGGTGGCACAACCAGTGCTGCAGGCCCTCTAGTAACATTTGAATCACATGCCCTGGCACACTCAGTGCTCTTTACTCGGGACTTCCTTTTAATGCAAATATGCCAATCATGGATAACCAATCACAATAACAATTTATACATAGAGCATATGCACTTTAGCACTGATCAGCAGTGGTAAAGTGCATAGGGTCCTATTGCCAACAACCACGGGTCAGGAAAAACAAGGGAGGAAGAAGCAAAAGGTTTAGGGATAACCCTGCAAAAACGGCCATTTCCAACAGGCACCTACAATGAATAATTCAGGTACTGACCTCCACTTACGAGCCCTTGCTTCTATAAGTGGATGAATTGCTAAAGACATTTCGGAACACCACCCACGTGATGTCTTTGCCTTTATGAAAACCCATGTCCACCAAAGAGCAGGTGACAGACTCCTCCTGGCTGTATACTCCTATTTATTCTGTCAATCGTGCTCCAGATATTTTCTTTACTATAAACTATAAATAGAGTGACAATTCAGTTATCTGTATGCGCTAGATATGTAGCCAGGTTAATGTGTTCAGAAGTTCTTTCCACTTGATATCAGCTTCTTTCATATCTCCTCCCTGTGGAGAGTGAATAGTGCATAATGTTTTAATAGGGTTCAATCCTGCAAAAGCTACCTTTTCAATAATTATTTAAATGTGTGAGTGTGCTGAGCCATACCTATCTTTGTGCAGTGCTCTCTTCTAATTGAATATGCAAACCCTTTAAGACTAAAGATTAACCACTGCGCTTCCAGGATCAACAGAATAGTCCCATGTTATTGTAGACTTTAGACACAAAGGGCAAAGTCACATGGTTTTGCTATAGCATACTCTTGTAGTATGCTGGCTTACTCTTTAACTGCATGAGTTAGCTTGGAGTACCTATGGCTTACGCTAGAAACTCATTAGTAAGACAGATAACTAAAACAGAAAGTCATACTCATAGCACAATCCTTGTGAGTCAAGCCCAAAGACTGAGAAAGTCTAACTGTATGCAGTAGTAAAACTGACTACAAAGAGATTTATCTTTTTCCAGTTGTATTAGTGACCCAGGCTTCCCACAAATCCCTTGGTCCATTATTAACGTAATTTGAACCTGTCTGAGCCACTCACTTTCATTCCTTTTACTTAACATTAAACCCCTTTCTGGGAAGACATAAATAATTTTGTAAAGGAAGTGGAGACATTGTCCAAGAAGGCTGGGAATGATCATTTGTATCCCCTGAACACTGCCACATAGAGGTCAAAAGCAAACAATTTCCCAGAAAAAACATTACAAAAGAGCCTATTGCCTGATGTTACCTTATACTTGCACTATTATGAAGTGCCCAAGTTAAATCTATCCCTATCAGACATTTAGAGAAAGAGCCATGGATGTACCTTCGTATTTAACAAGGATATTTGGATTTAATTGTGCCATCCACATTTGAACTTATGTATGCCTTGTTTGAATTCAAACACATGGTCATGTGTCCTGACATACATGACAAGAAAAATTCCTTTTTCCTGGACCACCTGAAGTCTTTCTATCAGATGTTTAGTAATTCTGAAGGCAAAAAAATGTGATGTAGTCTGCTTTACGGTTGACCAATGCTTCAACTGTGGGGGCCTTACGCCTGCTGGTTGCAGACATATGACTTTCCTAATGTGAAACATTTGATGAAAAAGTGCTTTATTGCTGACATTACCAGCTAGGGTTTAACAGTTTGAGCTTGTCTAGCATTACCCAACAATTTTCTACTTCAGAGAAGGAAGTAGCTCCAGCCTAAACAGTAAAGGAGGTTGGTTTGAAATAGCAGAATTAGATATACAACGGCTTGTACCTAATAATATGACCTTTATTTTTTCATATTCGTAAGTAATCATTTCTTATGCTTCCACTTTTTCTGAAGCATAGGTTAATCAATTCACAGTCCTGGTTTTAAGGTGTGCAGGCCAGTGGATCGTCTGTATTATTGTTAGGATCACTTTGCTGGCTTTGCAGCTGTAGATTTATTTGTAGTAGATAGTTTGTCAACCATAGTTTGTAAACGAGTAGATAATTTGTAAACTAAATAGTTTGTAACTGCCTTCAGTTTGTAAACCATTCACTAAATTATAAAGGTTTCTATTTTATTAGAAATTACATATCCTGGCTTTCTGGGGTTCAATCCCGAAGAACTCTTACATATATTGTAGTCATATAGGGGTTTTCTCTAATCTCAAAGGCTTTTTACTCACAAAGTACCATTGACTGTTGGAAGATTTGACACATTTTACTATCAGGCCTTTTTTTTTTTACTAAGATCTACTGCAATCCGATAGATTACAGAGTCATTGGAGTGATGCAAAAAAAAAAAACACGGAAAATTCATTTTGCAGCATTTGGTGAAGTTGAAATGGTTCAATTCCCTAGTTTCAATTCATTATAATTAAATGGATTCACATAATCAAAGTAATTTTATTTGTGGTCAGCAAATCCTGATACCTCATTGCTTGATTGATTCTATTTGTGATAAGAAGTTGGGCCTCATAACAAGTGAAATGTACAGCTTTACCAAATCATTAAATATACTCCAATAAGAAATCGGTAGAAGATTTCATGGATGTGGCCATTAAGAAGGGGAGGAAAGGGTGTCCCAGCATCATGACTACTACAAGGAAAGGTTCAGAAAAAAACAGGAATTGATGGGGACCCTAGTAGCATGGGTGTCGTTGAGGATTAAGTGCATCATGATTTTCCATATTCTGACAGACACAAACGGATCAGTTGAATTAATGGACATGCCACTCTGTTGGTGGCGAATCATGCTGAGTAGGGACAAGCACTGATCATGCTGGAGTTGTAGAAGTCCAACAGAAAGTGAGCTTGGAGGTTACCACTTTGACTCTTTTCTTGTGCTGAATCCATGCCTACCAAAGGGGCTAGCCTTACTTGATCACAGTGCTAATCTCTGAGCATTCTGTACTATGAGCATTACCTGAATGTCCATTACATTTTCTAAAATCCAATGGTGGCCAGTATTTACCAGGGGTGCTCGCCGCCGCCTCTTGCTCCTGTAAGCAGGAACAGGAAGCACCCAGGCTCCTGACTCCCCTAGCCAATCACAGAGCTGCAATGCAACACTGTGATTGGTCTGAGAACCGTGGATCGGCACTCAGGCGGGTAATGGGAGCCTGGGACATGTTCTGCACCCAGGCTGTAATGCAGAGGTCTATATCAGCAAAGTAATACTGACCACCAATTAAATGTAAGCAAATAATGAATAGTTTTGGCCTACATGCTCTCTGCACATGTTGGGATTGTACAAGCACATGTGGCAACAACAGACGACTGCAGTGCTAAGTGGTGCAGGTGTTTGCTATGATTCAGTCTTGGAATTCATTTTAGAGCACTAGGACATAAATGTGGTGTCTGTTTGTGATCAGTTTGATAGATACCATTCAAAGAGTAATTGGGAGGATGACCTTGAATAAGATCTTGGCCTGGGTCGAGGAAAACAGTATATTGTCCCCTTTTCAAGCTGGTTTTCGTAAACACACAAGTACTGTCAACCAGGTTTTCCACTTCACTCTACTTCACTGGAAGGTCGTGACATTGGACAAAGGCAGCCTCTATGCTGCCTTTTTTGACCTACGTGCAGCCTTTGACCTTGTTCCCCGCTCACAGCTATGGGGAGTTTTAAAAAAACAAGGGTTATCTGAAGAAATTTTAACTTTGGTGATGAGGCTCCACGAGGCTAATTATGCCAAGATCCAGTGCGGTGGGCAGGGAAAGGTCACTACCCAATTCCCGGTTGAATGTGGTGTGCACCAAGGCTGTGCAATGGCCCCTACGCTCTTTTCTTTGTACATTAATGGAGTAGTCGACCGTATGTCATCAGTAAATACAGATGCCTCCACTTTAGCCGGCGCTAAGATTCTGATTTTAATGTTTGCGGAAGACACGCTTATTTTATCAAAAACTCCGAGTGGCTTGCAGCGTGCCCTAGTAATTTTTGAAGAGTTTTGTATTGACCGTGGTTTGGAAGTTAATGTCACCTAAACCAAACCTATGGTCTTCAATCCGCATCATATTTTTAAAGGAAAACTTTTTAAGAATGGTCAGCCACTTGAAATGGTCAAGGCTTTCACTTATTTGGGCATCCATCTGGCAAAAGATATTAAGTGGGACCAACATATAGATATAGCTGCCTAAAACACCGGCAATACGCGGGAGCTTTAAACTTGGAGCACAAAAAATCATTCACAAAACCAATTAATTCTGTTCTCCAAGTCTATGAAGCTAACGCTCTCAGTTCAGCGCTCTATGGCGCAGAATTATGGGGGTTCGAGAAACTGATGCCACTAACTATATCAGAAAACACGTTTTTTCGTAGCATCACTGGTCTTCCCCAGAGTACCCCGTTAAAGCCACTTAGATACGATCTGGGTAGGAAATCAATCGCAGATGTAGCAAAGCTGCGCCCGATTTTATATTGGCGCAGGCTTTGGACTACGCCGGAGCTCTCCCCTTATGCTGAAGGGTTCATTGATGTTACAAAATCCGATGAATTCCATAAGATCAGTTGGCTAAGGGAACTCAGAAATAGTCTGGTTGCATTGGGCATGCAAATGCTGTGGGAAAATCTTGCGACAGCTTCGTTCCCATCTAAAGGTGTTCTAAAGGAGAAGTATTGGGAGCTGGTTGCATATCGCATTTGGAGCAGTACGGACTCCACCACTATGGCGGGGGTATTTTTAGAGGCAAAGCTTACCCCCAGGTTAGAATCATACTGGGATGTTATCACTAAGCCGGGAGATAGGAATCTCTATTTCCAGCTTAGAGTTGGTTCTTTGCCTCTTAAGTCATTGACTGCTAGGTGGTCTAGCGCTAGTAGTAATATTTGCCCTGCTTGTGGGAACATCAAGGAAACTATCGCTCATCTTTTGTTTGTTTGTCCTGTATATGTAACACCTAGGCGTGTTTGGCTCACCCCAATGTGTAAATTACTGGGCACAAATAGTAGTGCTGAAGCGCTAAGACTTATATGCACCAGCACTTTGACATTCATCTCAATAGCAGTTGCTAAATATTTGGGATGGGCGTGGGTGCTAAGGCAGACCCCAAAGTTGTGATTATTGATTATCTGTTTGTCTCATGTATTATGAACATTGGGATTCGCCTAGTCTGTCCATTCAGCAAGTCTGACCAGTATTTGTTTTAATAGTCTTTCCAACTTGTCGAGATGATCTTTTACTACTTCCATTTGTATAGATTCTGTTTTTAATATAAATAATTGTATGTATGTACATAGCAAAACGGCATTTTGTATGTTTGTACACAATGAGTTTTTATTTTTTTGCTTTTATGAGTACATCTCGAATAAAGCTAATTTGACTTGACTTGATTCTGTCTTTGTGATTGCCTTGCCTTTGCAGTGCCAAGATAGTTGTACATTTTTCAAGAATGATACCTTGCTGTTGAGCTGCATTAATTAACTGTGAGAGGAATTCAAGAAGGACACTGCTACCCCTGCAAAGAGGCAGTGGAACCAATGGCCTAGGAGACCTATCCCTCACCTCTGTACACTCCCAAGCAGGGGTAGCCACTTGATCACTTTCCAGTGGCAAGTTTGAGCTTTGGTGGGAAGGCCACTGATATACTTCAGGTTTCCTCCACTCAACGGTGTAGGACAAGCTCCCCCGCTCGTTTGGCATTAGTGTAGTCTGATTTAGAAAAGCAGGCAAAATGAATGGAGGAGCTTGTATTTTGGCCAATGGCTAGAAATGTACCTATTCAGTCATGTTCACGATGATTTGGGCAGCATTGGTGGTTGCTGTAGATAGGGACTACACCAATGCAACTACCATCAGCTTTGGGCCCTTGCACCTATGTTTTTAAACATTCATTATTGGCAGCTGTAGACATGTGACAAACACTTTGATGAAGTAAATCAGAAAAATACACAAAATGCAACTGCTCCTAAAAGACAACCTGTAATCCTAGAGATACACAGCAAGGTGTAAAGACCACAGATAAAAACGAGGTCACTCAAAGTGACTCTTCAAATTCATAAGGAGACCGAGTGAATTTGAGTGAAAAGCACAGGAGGCGAGAGAAAGAGTGGAACAAAAGCACCAGAACACAGATCATAACTGATACATTGAGAGAATGAGAAGAACTAGAAGAGACAGACAAAAGGGCGTAGCAAAAGATAAAATTAAGTTAACGCAACAAGCAAGCAGGGTAAGGCTCACTAAGTAGCAAAGATGCAGAAACTCACCAAAAAGATACGAGGAAGGGCTAAGGCATTAAAAATAGATACAATATAAAAATAAAAGAGACAGTTTAAACTCTGAGATGTGAACGTTACGTGGCTTGTGTTTTGACTGAGCACAAAACGAATTGATAAATAGACAGCGATGGAAACAGACAGCTGTTGTGAACAGTTGACATTTTTACTGACTTGTTTGCGTATATACATTTATCCGAATGTGTTTTGCGTTTAGACAGTCATTTTTCCATTTACATATGGTTATCAGAAAAGTGTTTATGATGAAGCCATATGTGACGTGTAACATTAAGGTATAGCGAGAAGAGACATGTTATTGCTTCTGTAAGCAAAATGTACATTTTAAATAACGCCTAATTAAACATATTTTTCGTATTCTGCCTTCAGCAATTGGATTTTGAGAATAATATGATCATCACCTTTGAAGTGGCGGCAGCCAACACCCACCCAGACCCGCGCTTTTACCACCTGGGGCCGTTTAAAGACACTGCTATGGTCAAAGTTTACCTGCAGGACGTCGACGAACCGCCTGTGTTCACGAGACATTTCTATGTGATGGAGGTCGATGAAGATGCCAAAGAAGGCAGCATTGTTGGAAAGGTAACAGCTAAAGACCCCGACGCTGCCAAGAACCCGGTAATGTAAGTGTCATGTAGTATTTATGAAGATAACTCAGCAAAAAACAATGTACTCAAATTAACTGAAATTAAAATTGCCCACTATATACAATGTCCTCAAATTAACTGAAATTAAAAGTGTCTATTCAGTCTTAGTGCGCCCGTGCTCCTGTGAGGTATTCTGTATGGTAATAAAACAATATATTATAAACTGAGAACAGTTATATGAATCACCTGGGACTCAGATAACTGTTATCAAATTAATAGCTTCGGTGTTCCCTCCTGTCAGCCCAGCGTTTACGTATGAGGATTTCGTAAAAAAGCAGTGAGAAATGCATAATATGCAGGGAGAGAGGCCACAGTCTTTTACAGAATCGCAAATGTTCTTCCACTAATTCTAAATACGCTGACCCACAGAGATAAGTTGGTTTCTGCGATGGATACATTGACTCATCCGTGCCTGTGATGTATACATTGACTCACCCTTGGTAGCACAGTCTAAGCAGCAAAAAAGGTAGTATGTATCAAGAAGCTAGCCAAAACAAAAATCAATTCATATAAATAATTTAAAGGCACAAACAAAGTAGGTTAAAATGAAAGTATTTAATAGAATAAAATACATCATATAGTAGAGAACGTTGTATAACATTGCGTTAAAAGTACCAAAAGACACTAGTGACTTAAGTTACAAAAGAATACCCAACCCAACGTGCAGTTTGACTCAAATCAGGTGGATGAAACATGCTATCTCCTCCACAGAATCTGCATCAAATTGCAGTGGAAGTCATGCTAATTGGCAGATGTTTGTTGCGGCTTTGCAGCTTCAGCTAAAAACATCAGGCGTGATTTCTTCTTCTAGATTTCCTTGGTAGGATAAACAAAGAGCGAAGACTAGTCCATGTTACAAGGACTTTCGTCTCAACGAAACACAGCGTGTTAAAGATCAGGTGAAGTGGTAAAAAATGCTGGGTCAAGCCACAGACTACCTTCCATTGAAGTGAGTTCACATAGGGATTCAGTTAACTTAACGACGTTAGGCTCTGAGTGAAGATGAGGTAACGTCTGCAACTAGGTGCAGGTACCACTCGCTAAGTAGGTTAAACAGGTTGATTCATTTGGGTGGCTGAAATGAGTCTTTTGTGAATTAAAAAACTATTTAGGGTTAAGATGCACCATATCCAAAATTATACACAAAAATGATGTATGGATATGATGCACATAGATCCAAATGAAAATGATGGGTTAGTTCAGGACTAGTCTCAATGAACGCCACACCCTTCATTCAGTCTCAGTGAATTGCAGCTCCCTCTTATTCAGCTCTTCACAGACTCCCAATATCGAGACCTCTCATTTGTAGCACCACCCCCAGTGCAAGAGATCCAAATGACCCTGTGGGTCCCAGGTAGGAACTTCCTAGTTTGGGAGAAAGGTGCATGAACAACAAGTTCAAATAAGAGACAAAACTCCACATATGTCTTGGGAAGCCAGGCATTTTTTTTTTCTTCAGGATCACAGGTTAATTTTTCTTTTTTGCAGGTCCAATCAGGCACTCTCCCATGAGTCTTTAAATAGGAGATCTAACTTATCATTAACATTCCTAAACCAGCTCCTAAATGAAACCCTGCACTTACTACTCCTACATTTGTATCAGTATGGAATGTTTGACTCAGGGAATTAATTTAGGGGTACAAAATATTCCTCAAAGACCTATAGATTAAATCAACCTATAGGCATCCCTTTTCGGCTGTGTGGAGTTTCATCTTCTAACTAGTCCGTCCATATTCAGTTCAGCAATATGAATAAAGGTGCATGCACAGTCATCCTTGTTCCTTGGGCACCTCCCATTTTTTGCTGACTGGTATTGGTGGTAACTGACTCTGACTGTCCCTGGGTTCTGCTTAACCACTCCCAGGGCCAGTGCTATGCTGAAAAGACAATTAGAATGCCTACGTACACTATGGGTTGTGGTACCCCTATGATTGGCATCATCTTCCCTATAAGGCCAGAGTGGATAATAGGGCAGGGGGATCAAGACTACCTTTAAGTCTCTAGTATATAAGAGGGCATGGCAGTTTAGAGATTAGCAGCCCTTTAAAGTGTAGCACTGCGGAGGCCTGAGGTTGGTTTAAAAGCAGCCCTGTTTTGTAGACCTGCATTTAAATTGCTAATTGTGCCCAAGCTCGACTTTGGTGTTTGAGACACTTAAAAATCAATACAATGCAATGTGTTGGCATATTAGGTGCCCCCAGGGTCTCCCCTAGGTGTCCCAGTGGTGGGAGATCAGGTTCTATAAGGAGGACCCTTATAAAATAAATTTTATATGACTTGGGTTAGTGAAATTGCACAATTCACTCCGCACATTGTAGTAAAGTGCTTCCCAAAATCAACATGTATGCTACGAGCACTGTGGAGTTTGGATCTGCAATATTTTTACATAATCTTAACCTCCAATGTCTCCCATAGGTATCTCAGGGGTGTGGTGTCTTGTAGATATAAGCAGGGTCCTCATATAGTATGTTTGATAAGCCCTGACGTTGGAAAATGTTCCAAGTCTTTTTCCCCATTCCAAATCGCCAGCCATACAGGTTAACATGGCAAGAAGTTATTAACTAATATTTCCTGCTAGGAGAATCATAAAAATATAATTCAAGGACTTACTAGAATGGTATTGATGAAGTCAACATTATGCTATTGTTGAATTTATCCTAAAATGTACAGACAAGAAGTTATACGACTTTCTTGTCTGTAAGCCAAAATTTAGCCCTCCAGTGATCTGTCCTAATTGGATTAGCCAGGCTGCTTTGATGAGGTGATAAGTAGCCCCTCGGATTAAAAAAACATTCTGGGAGGGGAAACAGCCATTACATTGCATGTGTTACAACGCATGCAATTACAACACGGGCGTTGCAACGACCTCGTTGGTACATTGCAGTACATTACAACACAAGTCTTACATCGACTTGCTGTAGGGGGCGTACTAACATAAGGAATAGTATAATTTACTATTCCAACACCTTCCCTACTGTTGCGCACACTGGAGATGGAATAGTAACTTATACTATTCCTAAGTCCAGCTTGCCCCCTACAGCAAGTCGATGTAATAACGTGCGTTGTAATGTACTGCGATGTAACAACGCGGTTGTTACAACAACTGCGTTGTAATTGCAGGCATTGTAAATGCATGCAATGTAAAGTGTCCTATTCTTCTGGGAAGAGAGGTTTCTGCTCCATGGGAATGCCAGAGCCAGGGGAAGGGGTCATAAACAAGTTTCATTTACACCCGATCTCTTTGAGCCCAGCCAGATTGCAAGCTTAAGGAAGGGATCTGCAGATGCCAGGGAGAGAGAGGGAAGATATGGAGATGAGCCATTCCGGAGGGTTGGTGTACTTAGCTCTTACCTCTCTGCTGGGGCTTCAACCCTGTGGAATTTTGGAGAAATAGTGATTCTGAAAGACCATTTTGCCACACCTGGGAAGAAATGGTCATGCTCTGGGGTGTCATCCTCTATCTCATTGGGCAGGAGTGCTCTCCTGTCTGACCCCAGAGAACACTGAATAAGTATCTGAGTGGGGCAGTGACTCTCAGATCTGCTGCTTGAAACAAGAAGAAGAAGAAGGGTTCATAGTGAGAAGTTTGATTTGCACCAACCAGGCCCTGCACTCTGACTGACTGCGCTTACTGCACAATCTGGAACTAAAGTCCTGTGGAACTACCTTGCTTCAGAAGGACTAAAGAGTGGACTCCCTGCAAGCTACATGTTAACAGAGTTCACCTGGACCATCACCACCAAGAATCAACAGCCTGGAGTACTACCAGTGGATTTGTAAGGGTTTTATTCAAGAGGATTGTGGGAATTGAAGTCCCAAACTTTCAATGACCATCTTGGAGCGTGCAGACCCTCAGAGTAAATTTTGGACACTTTAGGACCATCAAAAGTACTCTAGGAAGAAGTTTGAAGAACTTTGGAGCAACTTTGGAAAAAAGCTCTATAAGTGGACCAACTCGACCCGTCCAGCCAAGCCTGTGACCATTAACCGCGAGCCAGCTACCATCCAGGTTTGTACCACTGAAAAGCTCCAGAGGTCTGACTTCCAGAGTTTGACTGGCAGTTGGCAGAAACCTAAGCTGGTAAAGCCTCACCGAAGCCAACCTGGAGAAGAGCAGCGAGAGACCCCTGAAGGAAATCCATAAAAGTTTCTAAGTCTGAACGTAGGAGAGGTGACCGGGACCAACCTCAAGAGTAAAGATGCCCACCTTCAACTGAGGGCCGGCCTGGATCCCTGGTTTGTCAATCCGGAGGTCTGACTTCTAAAGGTTTGACCGAGAGCTCATCGCAACACAAGCCAGCGAACCCTCACTAAATCCAGACAGGCTGAGAGCTTCGAGGGACCCCAGGAAGAAAAGCTCCAGAAAAGTTTTGAAGTCAGAAGGTAAAATCTTTGACCGAGACCCACAGAGATGGGTAGCCGCGCAGGGCTCCATCGCGGTCAGCCTGAAACTTTGACTTTGTCCTGGTCTAGTGCAATCAGATGTCCCAATAAGCGCTATGTGTTTGTATGTGCTATATAGTGCTAAATCTTTAAAAATCATATTTTGGTGTGTGGCCAAAATGGCAGCCGAGTAGGACGTGCCTGCTTGCTGCTCTGGTCCTTAGCCTAGGTCCCGACCTTTTAGCTACATATAGCAGACCCCCGACAGTGCCAGAGTTCGCCATTCTTACTAGCGCTGGTCCCTGTGGGAGCCTGTGACTAGAGGCGGACCCGACACGCAGCACAAACTCTGGAGATCGGGGCTCGCAGTTCCTACTTCATTTAGCCTGATTCCCCGGCAGTAGGTGACAAATGGAGGTTCCGGTGGTTGGCTCCTGGGCATGCCCTGCATTGGAGCGGTTTCCTCACCTGGACTGGAGGATGGGGCCCCCTATCTGAGCACGCCGGGCTCGTCGGAGCCTTGAGACCTTCCGGGAACAGAGTAACAGGCCCTGAGACTGTGGGATCAGTGGGAGAGACAGTGAAGGGGTGCAGCTTCCGCAGGTGAGCCCAACAGCAAACAGGGCCTCATCCTCCTTGGCGTTCCGTCCTGCAGCCCGCGCTGCTGTGGAGATCGGCTGGGGCCCTTGGGGGTGTGGCTGGTGGCCGAAACAGGTGCTGGGGGGGCAGCCCAAGTGGTAAGAGTGTTAATGTATATCAACAACGAGAGAGGTAGGGAAGGTCAGAGACACTCTCTTACACCCCAGTTAAGTATCAAACAACAAAAGAAGAGAGGTCCGGTCACACACAAAGCTACCAGATATTTGAGCAAGGAGATAAGTGGGTAATATTAATCACAGTCACTCCGTTTGAGTAGGAAAGCCCTCACACACCGACCTGGTCAGTGTCATGCTTCATCATCGGGCCCCACCGAAGAGACCGAGTGTCTCTTCGGTGTGCTGCGACGCCAGAAATACTGCGGAGCTGGTCGTGTGGGGAGGACGTGTTGTGGAAATAGCTAAATTAAAAGTGACTGAGGGTATCGGAAAAACTTTTAATGATAGATCCCTAAGACACGTGTAAGTGGTATATGTGTCTGAATTTAAAGGCCAAGGTTTTTAGGATTTTGATTAAATTCAGCTAAATACCACAAGTTTTAAAATCAGTCAACATGTTTCTGCCTTATCTGTGGTATATATTCACCATGGCATTCTTCAGGACTATACCCCGGCGGTATGGACACTCTAATAGTCCACCCTGACCTGGGGACGTGTAAGTGAAAAAAGAAAAGTGAAAAAAGTGCTTAAAAATTAGAAGAGCAATTGCTCATTCCAAAAAAAACCAAAAATTCAGGGGTGTACCAGCACCTGTAAGAGAAAATGACAAAGACAAACAGATATTGACATACATACGATTAGTATATGTCAGCGTAGACTTATCATAGTGCTCCTAAGATGGTGGCAAACCTTTGTGTGCACACACAATAACTGATATCTTATGCACCATCCAAGTAGCCCTTAGGGGTATTGTACATGCTAAGAGGTGGAGTGCTAAAGGTGGTTAAAAACTACTATAGTAGTGCTTGGGATAAAAACACGATGTGAATTCTCCATGAAGAGGGATCAATTTGACCAAACGGTCGGTGTCCCCTTAGGATGGTAAGTATGGAGAAAGTCTCACTTTAAAACAGGGCGCTACTAGCACCATGGGTCTCGGGAGGAGGATTGGAGCGCGCTTGGCACATCCTAGGAAGAAAGAGGAGGTACATGTCAACAGAACCCAACCAACACACAGGTACTTAGCTTATGGTCATCGTAAAAGACGTTCCGCTGGTGATCCAGACTCACGCCCTCTGCGCTCACAACCCGCTTGTCAACCTGCAAGATTCCTCTGAACTGGACCCCGACGATGGAGAGCGGGGCCGGTAAATGTGTTTAAGAGCGCTTTGCTTCAGTGTGCGCGCTCGATTCCGGGTTGGGCGTGTCCCGCCCAGGTCGAGGCCTGGAGCGCACACGCCCACTCCGGCGGGACGCGCCCAGGATCAAGACGAGGCGTGGAGTAAAGAACCTATCCCTGCGCAATGGCCAAAGGAGGTTTAGGCACGCTGGTGGTTGTCAGGGCAACCGAGGTTGCTCTTCGTTTTTCCGGGAAAGGTTCTAGGAAACAGATTTTATTAAAAAGGAATCAGATTATTTAATTTAAATGGGCGGAATACCTCACTCCATGGATATGTGTCCACTGCTTACATTCAGTTAGCAAGCACTGTCAGAGCAGAAACGGGTGTTCCATCACTCTAGAGATCAAGGCACCGCTTACAATAAGGATGTAAATAGATAGTGTCAGAGCAGGAGTGCACACACTGTCAGATCACTACAGTTGGATTTGGACCTACAAGGGACATGAGTAAACAATTGCACATAGTGTAGAAACCACCTGGTGTTTGGTATTTAGGCGATATGTTTCAGATTGCTTATGTGTCACGTTAATAGCTCTCCTTTCAGACGCGTGAAGTTTTTGGGTTCATGATAGGACTGAGTTCCACGGGACATCGTCGTTAAGGCCATTGATATTTGTCCCCAAGCGGTGTACCCAGCGCTGTTCTTTTTCGAACAGTCTATTTTGTACGTTTCTTGTGCCATCCAGAACTTCAATAACAGTCCACCTTATGTCATTGGTGGTATGATTCTTGTCTAGGAAATGGCGACTCAATTTCGTTGTTATTTTCTTGCACCTTATGTTACTCCGGTGCTCACAGATCCGTTGTTTCACTTTTCTGGTGGTCATACCTACGTAACGGAGGTGGCAAGGACACGTGATCAAATAGATCACGTTGATTGAGTTGCAATTGGTATGTTCACGTAGGGTCCACACTTTCCCTTCTTCCAGTGTCAGAGTTTTGGTAGCTTGTGTCAAGTGACAGACACTGCAGTCCGAGCAGGGATAGTGCCCGGTGATTTTAGGGAGACCCCATGATGTTGTCACTGACGGTGTCGTGTTTTGTGGTTTCTCTTTTGGGCGGGTATGGACCAGCGCATCTCTTAGACTGCGCCCCTTTTTGAATGAAAAAAGGGGTTTATCCCAGTCCTTTTTGACGGTACTCACAATATTCCAATGTTTGTTTATGCTCTTTTTCATGATGTTTGAGAGACTGCTGTAGGTGGTAACACAGGTGAGTGGGATCTGTTCTGGATTGTTTGTCCAACTGTAGTGATCTGACAGTGTGTGCACTCCTGCTCTGACACTATCTATTTACATCCTTATTGTAAGCGGTGCCTTGATCTCTAGAGTGATGGAACACCCGTTTCTGCTCTGACATTGCTTGCTAACTGAATGTAAGCAGTGGACACATATCCATGGAGTGAGGTATTCCGCCCATTTAAATTAAATAATCTGATTCCTTTTTAATAAAATCTGTTTCCTAGAACCTTTCCCGGAAAAACGAAGAGCAACCTCGGTTGCCCTGACAACCACCAGCGTGCCTAAACCTCCTTTGGCCATTGCGCAGGGATAGGTTCTTTACTCCACGACTCGTCTTGATCCTGGGCGCGTCCCGCCGGAGTGGGCGTGTGCGCTCCAGGCCTCGACCTGGGCGGGACACGCCCAACCCGGAATCGAGCGCGCACACTGAAGCAAAGCGCTCTTAAACACATTTACCAGCCCCGCTCTCCATCGTCGGGGTCCGGTTCAGAGGAATCTTGCAGGTTGACAAGCGGGTTGTGAGCGCAGAGGGCGTGAGTCTGGATCACCAGCGGAACGTCTTTTACGATGACCATAAGCTAAGTACCTGTGTGTTGGTTGGGTTCTGTTGACATGTACCTCCTCTTTCTTCCTAGGATGTGCCAAGCGCGCTCCAATCCTCCTCCCGAGACCCATGGTGCTAGTAGCGCCCTGTTTTAAAGTGAGACTTTCTCCATACTTACCATCCTAAGGGGACACCGACCATTTGGTCAAATTGATCCCTCTTCATGGAGAATTCACATCGTGTTTTTATCCCAAGCACTACTATAGTAGTTTTTAACCACCTTTAGCACTCCACCTCTTAGCATGTACAATACCCCTAAGGGCTACTTGGATGGTGCATAAGATATCAGTTATTGTGTGTGCACACAAAGGTTTGCCACCATCTTAGGAGCACTATGATAAGTCTACGCTGACATATACTAATCGTATGTATGTCAATATCTGTTTGTCTTTGTCATTTTCTCTTACAGGTGCTTGTACACCCCTGAATTTTTGGTTTTTTTTGGAATGAGCAATTGCTCTTCTAATTTTTAAGCACTTTTTTCACTTTTCTTTTTTCACTTACACGTCCCCAGGTCAGGGTGGACTATTAGAGTGTCCATACCGCCGGGGTATAGTCCTGAAGAATGCCATGGTGAATATATACCACAGATAAGGCAGAAACATGTTGACTGATTTTAAAACTTGTGGCATTTAGCTGAATTTAATCAAAATCCTAAAAACCTTGGCCTTTAAATTCAGACACATATACCACTTACACGTGTCTTAGGGATCTATCATTAAAAGTTTTTCCGATACCCTCAGTCACTTTTAATTTAGCTATTTCCACAACACGTCCTCCCCACACGACCAGCTCCGCAGTATTTCTGGCGTCGCAGCACACCGAAGAGACACTCGGTCTCTTCGGTGGGGCCCGATGATGAAGCATGACACTGACCAGGTCGGTGTGTGAGGGCTTTCCTACTCAAACGGAGTGACTGTGATTAATATTACCCACTTATCTCCTTGCTCAAATATCTGGTAGCTTTGTGTGTGACCGGACCTCTCTTCTTTTGTTGTTTGATACTTAACTGGGGTGTAAGAGAGTGTCTCTGACCTTCCCTACCTCTCTCGTTGTTGATATATATCATAGCAGCGCACAGCTGTGAGAGCACGTTTTTATTTCGAGCAAGTCAATAATAATAATTGCTTGTTCTTTTAAGACCAAAATCTCACTATGGCGAACCTGGGTCAAACATACTCTGAGGCGGAAATCGAGGAGCTGATGTCAGATGCAGCAATCTTTGCTGACCCACACATATCACAAGCGATTGCCAACACTGCTGAATGGGACAATCTGTCAGAGAAAAAGAAAGAGCACATACGTACTGTCCTTCATGGCACAATACTGAAGGGCTATCTAACGACAAACACAGCCCCGAAAGGCCTTTTGGTGGCAAATGCCCCACGTATCTTTCTGAACGATGCGGCATTCCGGAAGGACTGGGCCTCAATCGCCTGGCATTGCACACGCGATTGGATGGTCTTAATAATTAAGACAGCACTGAGACTCTCGGAATCCCTTATGGTGGAGATTAGAGAAACAGAGTCTCATTTTAAAGCCACTATCACCGGCTACAAAAGACGACTAGATGAACTCAACAAGGAGTTGAATGAATACAAAGACAACCTAATGCAATCAAAGGTGACGAAACTTCAAAAAGACCAGAAAAAGTTTGAGTTCGAGAAAGTATATCCCTACTCTGCAGCCTCATTCACTCCACCAGCACGCAATACCAATAACTCAGACTACTCAGATGATGACTCATCTAATAGCAGTGGTTCTAGTAACAACTCTAACAAACAAACGAAAAGAAGAGGGAACCGTGGCAACAGAACAAACAGAAGCGGACATGGAAATCAAGGAAACCAGCAACAGTGGTATCCCCCACAAATGGGGATGGGCCCAAACCCCTATGCTTTCCAACAGCCACCCTTTCCTTTTATGGGCTGGAACCCGGGCTTCATGCCCCCGGGGAATTTCCAACAGCAGTACCGACAGCCTTTTTTAGAGAGCGGCCGGAGAGGCCGAGGCAAGAGGAGAGGGAACACCAGAGTAACCTGGCAGGAAGACGACTCAGTAGCGAACCACACCCGGAGCAACCAGCAACCGGGCCCGAGCGGAGTTTGAGTCTAGTGACCAACCTATCCACCAGAATACTAACGCCGGTGGAGATCCAAATTTTGGAAAAGGGGCTAGGTTTTGTCCCTACAGCCAAACCAGATAAGTTCAAATTGCATTGTGAACTGGCAGGGTTTTTTCGTAAACTGAAACTAAAAGCGTTTTTTGATGGAAAAACAGACCCAATGGAATCCGTCAGAAAAGGTGACACGGGCTTAAGACCAAGCTCCACTTTCATCCCACCTTCACACACAATACCAGCGGCTATAACTGCTTTTGAGCAAGCCGTATTTAAAGACCTAGAAGATTGCCAAAACCCGAGAACATTCGGGAATTTCAGCACTGCCGAATTTGAGGCATTGCAACAACTAAAAAACGACACCTCCATAACCATAAAGCCTGCGGACAAAGGCGGAGGGATCATTATCCAAGATACAACTGACTATGAGATCACTTGTGAAAACCTACTCAGTGATGTTAGAAATTACACACCACTGGCATTGGACCCAACCCCTGACCTCACAAAAAGGATCAGCTCTCTGGTACAACAAGCAGAGGATCAAAACCATATATCAAAGAACGAAGCAGCATTTTTGAAAAATACGAGTAGCATTACACCCTACTTCTATACTTTACCGAAAATGCATAAGAACAAACTACCCCCACCAGGACGCCCAATCGTCTCTGGAATTGGGTCGCTTCTAGAGCCGCTATCACAATTTTGTGATCACTTTCTGAAACCACTAGTACAGTCTACACCTACCTATCTGAAGGACACAAAAAGCCTGTTACGTCTGCTGACAGAGATCACATTCCCTGAAAACTCTATCACCCTTGTAACATTAGATGTGGAAAGCCTCTATACTAGCATTCCGCAGAATGACACAATCGAGGTCCTCAAAAAGGTCCTTGATTCGACTAATTGGGAATTCCAGACACCGAAAAAGTTCATTATTGATTGTGCGACCATAGCACTGAAAGAGAACTTTTTTTCATTCAAAAACCAACTGTATTTACAATGCTCTGGGACATCCATGGGCAGCACCTTCGAGCCGAGCGTAGCGGGGTTGTATGTGGCAGATTTTGAGGCCAAACATATCCTCCCACCAAATGCCACCTTCTTTTCGTCAATGCTTTTGTGGAAACGCTACATTGACAACATTCTGATCATTTGGAATGGTAGTGAAAATGACTTGAAAGATTTCCTTTCATGGATCAACACCCTGGACCCCAATCTAAGATTCACCAATACCATAAGCAGAAGAGAAATTGTGTTCTTAGATGTAGTCATCTCAATCAGTGGTACGACACTGGCCACAAAAACCCACAACAAACCGACTGCAAAGAACAATCTGCTGGAATTTAACAGCTTCCACCCACGTCCGTTGAAGGAAAATCTCCCTTACGGGCAATATCTCAGGCTACGAAGGAACTGTAGCCTGACCGCAGATTTCAAAGACCAATCAGCCAATCTAACGGAAAAACTAAAAAATAGAGGCTATCCAACTTCCACCTTGAACAAAGGTTTTAAAAGGGCGAGAAACCAGCCAAGGGAGTCTCTCCTTGAAGAAAGGACAAACAATCCAGAACAGATCCCACTCACCTGTGTTACCACCTACAGCAGTCTCTCAAACATCATGAAAAAGAGCATAAACAAACATTGGAATATTGTGAATACCGTCAAAAAGGACTGGGATAAACCCCTTTTTTCATTCAAAAAGGGGCGCAGTCTAAGAGATGCGCTGGTCCATACCCGCCCAAAAGAGAAACCACAAAACACGACACCGTCAGTGACAACATCATGGGGTCTCCCTAAAATCACCGGGCACTATCCCTGCTCGGACTGCAGTGTCTGTCACTTGACACAAGCTACCAAAACTCTGACACTGGAAGAAGGGAAAGTGTGGACCCTACGTGAACATACCAATTGCAACTCAATCAACGTGATCTATTTGATCACGTGTCCTTGCCACCTCCGTTACGTAGGTATGACCACCAGAAAAATGAAACAACGGATCTGTGAGCACCGGAGTAACATAAGGTGCAAGAAAATAACAACGAAATTGAGTCGCCATTTCCTAGACAAGAATCATACCACCAATGACATAAGGTGGACTGTTATTGAAGTTCTGGATGGCACAAGAAACGTACAAAATAGACTGTTCGAAAAAGAACAGCGCTGGGTACACCGCTTGGGGACAAATATCAATGGCCTTAACGACGATGTCCCGTGGAACTCAGTCCTATCATGAACCCAAAAACTTCACGCGTCTGAAAGGAGAGCTATTAACGTGACACATAAGCAATCTGAAACATATCGCCTAAATACCAAACACCAGGTGGTTTCTACACTATGTGCAATTGTTTACTCATGTCCCTTGTAGGTCCAAATCCAACTGTAGTGATCTGACAGTGTGTGCACTCCTGCTCTGACACTATCTATTTACATCCTTATTGTAAGCGGTGCCTTGATCTCTAGAGTGATGGAACAACCGTTTCTGCTCTGACATTGCTTGCTAACTGAATGTAAGCAGTGGACACATATCCATGGAGTGAGGTATTCCGCCCATTTAAATTAAATAATCTGATTCCTTTTTAATAAAATCTGTTTCCTAGAACCTTTCCCGGAAAAACGAAGAGCAACCTCGGTTGCCCTGACAACCACCAGCGTGCCTAAACCTCCTTTGGCCATTGCGCAGGGATAGGTTCTTTACTCCACGCCTCGTCTTGATCCTGGGCGCGTCCCGCCGGAGTGGGCGTGTGCGCTCCAGGCCTCGACCTGGGCGGGACACGCCCAACCCGGAATCGAGCGCGCACACTGAAGCAAAGCGCTCTTAAACACATTTACCGGCCCCGCTCTCCATCGTCGGGGTCCGGTTCAGAGGAATCTTGCAGGTTGACAAGCGGGTTGTGAGCGCAGAGGGCGTGAGTCTGGATCACCAGCGGAACGTCTTTTACGATGACCATAAGCTAAGTACCTGTGTGTTGGTTGGGTTCTGTTGACATGTACCTCCTCTTTCTTCCTAGGATGTGCCAAGCGCGCTCCAATCCTCCTCCCGAGACCCATGGTGCTAGTAGCGCCCTGTTTTAAAGTGAGACTTTCTCCATACTTACCATCCTAAGGGGACACCGACCGTTTGGTCAAATTGATCCCTCTTCATGGAGAATTCACATCGTGTTTTTATCCCAAGCACTACTATAGTAGTTTTTAACCACCTTTAGCACTCCACCTCTTAGCATGTACAATACCCCTAAGGGCTACTTGGATGGTGCATAAGATATCAGTTATTGTGTGTGCACACAAAGGTTTGCCACCATCTTAGGAGCACTATGATAAGTCTACGCTGACATATACTAATCATATGTATGTCAATATCTGTTTGTCTTTGTCATTTTCTCTTACAGGTGCTGGTACACCCCTGAATTTTTGTTTTTTTTTGGAATGAGCAATTGCTCTTCTAATTTTTAAGCACTTTTTTCACTTTTCTTTTTTCACTTACACGTCCCCAGGTCAGGGTGGACTATTAGAGTGTCCATACCGCCGGGGTATAGTCCTGAAGAATGCCATGGTGAATATATACCACAGATAAGGCAGAAACATGTTGACTGATTTTAAAACTTGTGGTATTTAGCTGAATTTAATCAAAATCCTAAAAACCTTGGCCTTTAAATTCAGACACATATACCACTTACACGTGTCTTAGGGATCTATCATTAAAAGTTTTTCCGATACCCTCAGTCACTTTTAATTTAGCTATTTCCACAACACGTCCTCCCCACACGACCAGCTCCGCAGTATTTCTGGCGTCGCAGCACACCGAAGAGACACTCGGTCTCTTCGGTTGGGCCCGATGATGAAGCATGACACTGACCAGGTCGGTGTGTGAGGGCTTTCCTACTCAAACGGAGTGACTGTGATTAATATTACCCACTTATCTCCTTGCTCAAATATCTGGTAGCTTTGTGTGTGACCGGACCTCTCTTCTTTTGTTGTTTGAAGAGTGTTAATGTTGCAGCCCTGAATTGCTGTGCACGACTGCACACACGACGCAAGTAGGGGAGCGGCATTGCGCTTCACCGGTACTTGCCACGCACTGCGGCTAAGAGAACTCGAGGGGTAAACATCAGCCCCCCTAGGAGTGAGTCTCATGGTACCCCTGAATACAGCCGCAGACGTCGAGAGAGGCCCTCAAAACTGCTGGAGGGGTGCCTGGGCAGAGAGGGCCCACACTGAGATCGGCTCCCTTGAAGTGCGACTGTAAAACGATGTTGCTAGTTCTAATTATAATCTAACAATTATCTTCCATGCTCATATCAGGCACTTATCCACCTTTTCTGTTTTATGCGAGGACTCCCTTAAAGCTCCTGTTGGAAAGCAGCATAATTATTTTTAAAAAAAACACCCCAAATCTGCAGATGATATGACATAGTCGGTGGAAATATTACAAAATCTGCAGGAAAAGTTGCGAGAATTTGCAGAAGGATTTCCTTGAGTCTACAAGAAATATCAGAATCTCTGCATATCTGCTATAAAAATGTGTATTCAATTTCCTAAATTATGTATGAAAAGTAAAACTAAGCACATTAAACTTCACTCACTTTGCATTTCCAGTCTTGATTGTTTAGTAAAAAAGCAAGTTAGATTTTTGTGTCAAGAAAAAGTTTGTAATATGTTGCATTCAGTGGAGGACAGAAACCTATTGCATTGATGCAGGATGAATAGAAAATAAAATGAATAGAAGTGATAAGCCTAATTACTTTAACAAGGTCGAAGATACTTAGCAGTCAAAGGTTTCAAAATGAATGCAAACATTAATAATTCAGGGAACTCTTGAAAACTGATCTTTCATGTGTGGTGATCACTTAAAACCATCTACCACAGAGGACTGATTGAAGAATGTCAGAGACAATCCTTCGTTTTCATCCACTTGGACTCTATCCTCCAATAAAAAATCTTTTTATTCGCACTCTTCAGTGTCCCTAGTGACCTCTCAGCATAGGCAAGTTACTGTATAAATAAAAAAAGATCGCTCCACGTCACTTGTGGCCTTCCAGCAAAAGAGTGCCGATGTTGAACTGCTGTGGATTTGTGAATTTTTGTTTTTAGCATAATGCCACTTTTAGTTCAGGATGCATTGTAAAACCTTGCTTTCCCACTTGAATGTTCTTGCAAAGACATTTGCAGTGCTCTGAGACAGAGCCTATGGAAGAGCAGTGGATCCCACCAGCTCACTGTCCATCTAGAAACAATGCATTGGCTTCCGGTCAGGGCCAGAGTGCTGTTTAAGTCTCTCTGCTTTATGCACAAAGCTATGTGGAAAAATGCCCCTATTATGATCTGCTCCCTGGCTAAACCCTACCTTCCTCACAGGTCCTTAAGATCCAGCACTGCCTTCCTGGCTACTGTCAATAAAATCAGACGGGCCAGATGGGGCGGGCGCTCCTTCTCATGGAACGCTGCAAAAGAATGGAATTCTCTGCCCACCTTCCTCCGCAGTGAACCTAGCCTCTCAAAATTCCGGAAGAATTTAAAAACCCACCTGTTCATCTGATCCCTTCTTTTCTTTTAGTATGACGGTACTTAGCGCTACGAGGCCTTCGGGTTGTTTGCGCTCTACAAAATCTGGTTAATAATAATAATAATAATAACTCACCTAACCCAACAGAAGGGAGGGCCTTTTTGCCCATAGGCCTGGAGAGTGGTATGAGCCACCCACTCCTGTTTTCCCTCACTATATAGTAATTGTAGAGTCCTCCCCAGCCTAGGAGCATGCAAAGGACCATGCCACACATGGAACTCTAGTTTGCTCATCTTTATTCACCTGCATGCAAACGTGAAATGGATGGCCAGCATCATAAACTTTATTGAACACTTTCAGACACACCCCGATACCTCCCAGTCCGTTGCGTAATGCTTGTAAGGAGTCCACCGAGGACCACTAGAGTCCTTGTTCACATATGCACAAGACACAACATCTTCCCCTTTGTTAATCAAAAAGTGCAGATACTTAAAGTGTGAAGAATCTCTGGTTACGGTCTTTCCAGGTCACTGACCGGTCACCATGTGTCCTTTACTGGCCACAACTTTCATTGGCTCAGCATCAACGGAGCTTCAATTTTACAGGTCCATTTTTGCTTGACAAGTATCGGGTCTCTTTTTTCAAAAACTGTGTCCTGAGCTCATTGGCCCTTGTCGTCATGAGTCTTCATCCTGCTCTTGTTGGAGTGTCAATGATGCAAACCTCGTCCGGGTTGATTGACCAGCTATTGGCTCATTTGTTAAAAGGTCATCTACCAAGTATCCACCCAATTTTCTCAATGACTCCACAAGTGGACGGATAACCAGGGGAGTCAATAGAAGAATCCCTACCAGTGTACACTCTGAAATGATAGACATATCCAATACTACTTTCTGACTGAATATTCATCATAATTTCATGACGTACCCTCTTGCTAGGAATATACTGCTTAAAAACCAAAAGGCCCTTGAACAGGACCAAAGACTCATCCAGAGCTATTTCCTTTCCTTGAATTCGGATCTCTGAAAAGCTACAAAATAATCAATAACAGGCTGAATCTTGAAGAGACGGTCACAATCGGGGTGATCCTGTGGCAGTTCTGAACAAAATGCAGCATTCGATAGAAGGAGTTAAACCACTGACCTCGTGGGGAGAGGCAAATATTATTCTGATTTTAAAACCTGAAAAACCAGCTACAAAGTGTGGGTCTTACAGACCTATTTCACTCCTCAATTCTGATTATGAGGTTTTTACAAAGATTTTGGCCAACAGGCTGGGTGCAGTTGCAGGAGACCTACTGCATACTGACCAGAAGGGTTTCATTAGAGGCAGAAATCTTTTCGATCTTACGCACGATTTAATAGGTGCAATAGACTTTGCCTCAAATTTTTCCCTTCCGTTGGCAGTATTGACTCTAGATGCAACAAAAGCCTTTGACAGGGTTAATTGGAACTACCTTGCCGCCATATTGGAGAAACTGAATTGTGGCCAAAAATTCCGTCACACTATTAACCTCATAAACAGTGACCCCTCGGCAAGGTAGGTGGTTAACGGTAAATTGACTAAACCCTTTGATATTAAGAGAGGTACTAGACAGGGCTGCCCCCTCTCTCCTCTCCTTTTTTGTACATCGAGCCGTTTGCTCAGTGTCTCTGGGAGGAGACAGCCATTCTACCTTTTAAGAGCACTATATGGGAGAGGAAGGTAGCCCTTTATGCAGACGATATTCTAATCTTTTCGTCAGACCTAGAGGCCTCTTTTCCTCAAGTAATCAGGTTAGCCGAAGAATTTGGTCATGTTAGATCAGGCTGGGCTTCCGTATGAAGGTTTTCTTTTTAAATATGGAGATAAAAAGTTTTTTAAGAAAGTAAGGCTGAAGGTTATAAGGGGCGCTGCGCAATTATGGGCCAGACTTAGAGCAGTAACTGGTATTGAATATCATTCAAGATTAGCCCCATTGTGGGACAGCCCGGGTTCACCAGGTTGTCTAAAGGATATGTTGGCTTTACCCTTAAAAGCAGCAGGGCTACTAACATGAGGCGACTTAACTGAAGATGACTCTCTTCTATCTTGGGCAACTCTTAACGAGAAATTGGATGAAGGCATGTCCATATTTTGAATATTTACAATTAAAAAGCTGGTCGCAGAATCAAAAATCATCATTAGGGCAGGGAAATGCCCTAGAAGAACATCTGGTAAAAAAGTTACCGGGCAGAAAATAGGTGTTATCTTTTTATTGGGCAATTGAGGAGGCCATAGATGGGGATTTTAGACTAGGGGGAGAATTATGGGAGGAAGCGATTCCGGAGGTAGATTGGGCTGAGCATTGGCAAATGTCTTATGGGACTTTGTTTACAACGGTGAAACCGGCATGGCTGAGAAGAAATCACTCTTTCACCTCTCATAGGACCTACTTATCCCCGGCGAGACTTTCTAAGATGTCTAGAGGCCCAGTGGCCAAGTGTAACTAATGCAACATGGAACAAGCCCTGGACACTTTACTGGGAAAAAGTGGGGGCTACCTTAAAATCCATCCTAGGTTACCCACTATGTATCACACTTAGCCTAATAATTTTCGGCATCCGAGTGGAAATAACTGGTCCTAATAGAGGCTTTTTGTTTTATGCTATACTGCTGGCCAGCCATGAAATATGTAAGAGATGGGTCGAGCCCTCACCCCCCACAAACTCTGAATGGCTTTCCTCACTGTTTAAAACATCTAAGATGGATTTAGCCAGATTAAAAAATAGCAAGAAGAGGGTCATTTGGGACTGCCTGGTAAATTGGGCATCAGTTTAGATAGACATACTATTCATGCTTTCATATCACTTTTTGCAATTCTTTCTTTCTTTCATTTTTGTCCTATGATTAAGCCTCCTGGAAAGCTCTCAGATGGTGCGGGCCCCCGCTGATATCACAGGGTTGCTACATTGCTGTGAGGTAAGGCTATCATCTTTTGTCCCTCTGAACAAGGGAAGAGCATGACTATCCTCTCTTTAATAATAAGAGATCAGCAACAGGGAGGAAGCTTGTGAGCTACTGGTAGGCGGGCGATAGAAGGTTGGGGTAGCGCCCCAAATTAAGGCAAAGTAAGACCTACTTCTCAATGGGAGTAACAGTGGCAACTTGCGGATTACCAGTAAGATGGGGTCAGAGGCGAATGAGGATTAAAAAAATAAAATGCAGCATCCGAAGCAGAAACCCATATCGATCACAACTCATGGTTGCAGGAAATATTGCAGTTGCCATCAGGGGACTAGTAGACTAATCTGAAGCCAGCAACTGCTTCCTTATCAATCTAACAAAGTTAAGCCCCAGAACTTCTTCTCCTCATCCAGATTTGTGGGAGTCCACTGGGTGGGTCTAGAGTGGGGCTTAAGTCTGGCACTGTTGTCCCTCAAATACTGTTTAGTATACAACTTAGTCTGGGCAACAGTCTTGCCCAAGAATACATTGTCCAAAAACAACAGAAAAAAAGTATAAGCAAAACGTTTTCAGTATTTACCCTACACCTTCCCACACCACTAAGGGCAGGTAACACAGGCTGCGCCATGCTTTGGGCAACCCAGAGTTCAGCACTTCCAATGGGAAGCCTTCCAGCCCCAGGCTACCATCCAGATTCCTCTTGCTGCACTATCAGCATTTCAGTGTCCTCCTCTAAAAGTCATAATTCTTATTCATTGAAGTAACCAAACAAATAAGCCAACAATAACCAACAATGTGTAACTTAATAAACAAAGTGTGGCTTTATCAAACAAAAAATTAAACTACAGGCATATAGTAATCTGGAAGGAAAGGGTAATCAGTACAAAGCACACAAAGACCTATGTACTCAAAAATGATACCACTCACTTGACAGAGACAGTTAGACTTAGGATCTCCTACTCCTGCTCTGCACAGACGCAGCAAGCACCAACAATATCCCACTAAAAAAGAAAAAAACAAAAAAAACACACAATACATATCTTGCACAAATCCAAGGAGAAATTGACACACAATAAAACAGAAGCTAAATATGCTGCTATTTAAACACCATAAATATAAATTAATTCATTCAGGTCAACGACACTCATTTGAAGTAAGCAATACAAAAAACATTTTCTTACCAAACACATGTAACTACACACACTGCAGATCTCCCAGTGCTGAAACTGCAAACAGGAGTGACCACAAAGGAAATCAAAAGCTCACAAATGCAAATGTTGACAATAAATACAAGAGTTAGCCTTATAAATGACAATGAAGTCTGACCGTGGGGGCAGATCGGCATCTCTAATGTCCGATCAAAGTAAAGGCAAGAAATTGCCACCCTAGAGCAGAGTGACCTTTATCTCAGCCAAACACCACTTCACACACCCCACCTGCCAAATACCAGCTGCACACTTCACCAGCCAGAATCCTGTCCACACATACCGTGAGCTAAATCCACAGTTCAACCATACTATCAGCCATACACCAGTCCACATACACTGCCAGCCAGATGCTAGCCAAATGCTAGTACACACACAGCCAATCAAACACCAATGCCGTCAGACAATCCAGGTCATACACACATACACACACTTACAAATCTTGCCTGGTGTCTAGTGGGTCCCCCCCCCTTTGAGGTAGATTGGCCTAAAAATATAGCTGACCTGCCCCATGGGGCGGGCAGAATATGGCCAAAATATTTCCCCAATAATGGGGAGCAACCCTTGCCCAAGGGGCCGCTCGTCATGCACATCATTTTATCCCTGGTGTCTAGTGGCTTTCTGACTCCTTGGGAGTAGACAGGCCTACAAATATTGCTGTTCTGCCCTTCTTGGGGGCAGAAAATGCAAAAATGTGTGCCCAAATAGGAGCAGAGCGACCCTTGCCAAAGGGGCGACTCCCTAAATTGCACCAACAATTATCCCTGGTGTCAAGTGTGTTTCTGCATCGGCCTAAACATATGGCAAATCTTTCCCCAGGGGGACAGGAATAGGCAAAGTATGTGCTCAAATAAAAGGGGAGAAACACTTGCCAAAGGGGCTGCTCCCTGAATTGCTTAAACAATTATCCCTATTGTCTAGTGGCTTCCAACCACCCCAGAGGGCAGATCGGCCTAAAAATGGTTGATCTGCCTTCTGGTGGGGTGGAATTTCCCCACAATTAACCCCCAGGGGGAGCGACCCTTGCCCAAGGGGTCGCTCCCCACAATTGTGCAATATAAATCATTCCCGGCATCTAGTGGGTTTCGACCCCTCCATGGGACAGACTGGCTGACAAAAACAGCTGAACTAGCCCCCATAGGGGACTGAAAAATGCACAAATATATTGTCCCCTAAGGGGAGTGACCCTTGCCCAAGGATCCACCCCCCAACAACAAATAAAACCCTGGTGGTCCTGTGATGTGTATTCTTCCTCCACAATTGCAGCCCCACCCCACCCAAGACCATGGAGCAGGAATCCACTCCAAACAAATGCTTTCCTTTCCCCCGTGTCTGTTTTCTGAAAAAGAAAACCCCTTCATAGAAGGACTCACGTCCTCTCTCTCTGCTGCATTTCGTGATATCAGTGCGCCATGCATGCGCTGATGTAATCAGATCACTGAGGGGGATTTGGGGGTGGCAGCGCCAATGCTTCTGCAGCCATCCGTGGTGTGGACCTGTAGAGGGGTGGCCCCTGGGGTGGGAGTACCAGCACTTCCTCCATCGGTGGGTGCGAGGACAGCTTGGAGCCGTTCTCAGCACACAAAGGGTTAAAACTCACATACAGGTACTATCTAGCTCCTGGAATCTGAAATGTCTAGTAGCCCTTTCCTCTGAGCAAACATTTAAAACGCATATTGTCTTCAATATAAAATAAGATTAGTGCAGCCTCCCACTTGGATGACAGACATGAAAAAACATAAGAATTGGAAGAATGGAAACAAAAAACAATTATAACATTTTATTGGGTATTAGAATTTTTTATAAAAGAGCACTACTCTCACGTTTGGTAATTGCTCAATTCAAAAACAAGCCTTCGGCATGAAATTATTTAGCTGTCTTTATCTTGTTCGATTATGGGTCTTGCGCATGACTTAGTTTGTGAATCATATTTTTTTTATCTCAATCTAGGTACCATTTTATTAGAATTTAAACATCTGCTGGACCAATGTGGTTATTATTTTTCAAGGAAGACATCTTATCAATTATAGTATCCAAAAAGTCATATTTACTGGAAAATAGATGGCTGCTCATGTGTTCCAATGACTTTATACAAGCTTTTGGGAAAAGTTTCCAATGAACACAAGAGAAGAATTCTATGTAGAATAAGAAGTACTTATTAAAATTCTCACTCTAAAATAACTGGAGGCTACTTTGCCTGCTGGCAACACGGATAATCTATAGGGGTATTTTCCATGGATTATAGAGAGAAGGGTTTACAAATTCACTAAATGTATATCTGTTGACAGTATTTAGGGATCATCCTCATTCTATTGATTTCCCCAATTTCCCTGTCTTGCCTAGGCTTCAATATAGCTCAGTCGGCATCTAAGTTAGGAGCTATTGGGTGGGAGAGTGTGCGCTGGCATCTTTGAGTTAGTGGTTCTTAGAGAACCATGGCTTTACTGTGATGTTGTTTTTTTTTAGTTCTTTTATATTTGTTATGTTGACACGTTTGAATATGATGGGCAAATGTATTGGATGGCTTGCCAGACTAGTGAGGAAAAATGTGACCTATTTCCAAGTTGGATGATACCATAGATGAAACTCCTTCTTATTCCTGACAAAAAAGCCGATACATGTTTTGAGGAAAGCACAAAACAAAATACATTTTTTGATGGAACCTCAGCACAGAAGCTGATGAAACTGTTAAGATTCCCTCACATCACACTAATTATGAAGTACTGATGTACAAGAAGGAGAGTTATTAATGTTTATGAATGGACTGAGATGTGACTTACTTCCCTCCCCTTTTTCAGAGATTGACATCCACCTTGGTGCTTTACCTTTCCTCCCGGAGCATCCAGCCTTATTTCACAGCTCCAGGACAGAGAGGGAAAGGGGAATTTCCCAAGGATCCTTCATTCTATGGCCTATTAATGCTTGGGGTATTTTGTCCTTCCCCTTTACATTTATTGGAGAGCTTACATGTGAATCCTTCACTCTTTCAATTCATCTAACCTACTAATTTTTATTTCTTCTACATCTTTACTCTATTACCAACAGTTCTAGTCTTGGGGATGACCATTACGCACTATGATGTTGCCACCAGATTACTTTCGATTGACCCCAGATAGCACTTGCTAGGGCTTATCCTGTAAAAAATGCACACTGAGGGGCTCCCCTCTTGTTTTTCCCATGTGGACATTTCTGGGCACTTATCCTGGCTCCCTCTAACTTGGGATTTTTTCAAATTAGTGATTTGTTTTCAATCAAATATACATCATTTTCACAAACGTATATTTGACTACGTGACACATTTCTCAAGTAACCTTTCTCTGTGAGTTTATAATGTACAGAAAATACCACAAGACTAACAGGAGACTGACTCAAAGTGAAAATATTTTGCTTGTGGACAAAATAGTTTTGGTGTGAAATTTCTACTTGCATCTGTATCCTGAGGGCAAACCATTACAGAAACGTCAGGCTATGTGAAATGGCAAACACTATGCACATTTTGCATAATGCACAATTAGGGAATTATGCATGATTACACCACTGTGCAAAAATTTGCACAAGCCTGCATGTTGTCAGTTCACGCCAATGACTGCTTACTATTGCTGCTTGGTGGACCCTGTAGAGCACTTATCAATAGTACTGTAGCCACTCAACACCATGTGCTGCTTCTCTGTTGTTCTTAAGGGGGGCCTTGGGGCATTTATCCTGGGTGCCTAAAACTAGTGTACTTCTCTGCAACTCCTGGACAGACCCTAACATGAAAAGTATGAACTCTGACTGGCTCTGCCAACTCATGATGACATGGTGAATGTGAATGGCATTTACAAGCTGAGCATTAGGCCATAGCCTCAACTTGTGACTTTCCAGATTTGTTTGTCTAATTTAGTCTTGATTCTTTACTTGTGAGCCTACTCACCCAATTGTGACCTTAGAGCCTTAGGTGATGAAACCAGTATATGCTTGTGGATTTCTGATAAAGAGCATTTACCAGGCCTGTGACTTTTCCATGCTGGCCTGTTGGATGTTCCCCATCGCTTGTAGAGGCTCTCCAATATTGAAATCATCTTCCATAGGTGGTTGTGTGTACTACATCAGGGTCACTCTCCCGTCTCTCCAGTGGCACTAATTAAAGTATCTTCCATGACTATCCGTATCTTCAAAACACCGTAGCCACTCACATTTTGCTTCTGAGCAATCCTCTAGATAACCCCTTATTGAGGCACAACAATAACTTTAAATAAAGTGCCCATGTTCTATATCAACCTAAAACCAGATACAAGCGGCACTTTAGTTGCTCACACACAACATCACCATGTTTCCCACATAGACTGTGCTGCATTTCAACACTTTTCAAATCAAGCACTCCTCTGCAGTGTGGAGTGCCATCAAATGCTAATAAACGTTGGCTCTTCATGTGCGATAAGAAGCGCTGCATACATTCTTTTGAAATACATTGAAATGAAACAATGGTACTTAGTAATTGATGGAACAAAATATGCCTATCAGAAATCAAACAGCCAATTATTGAGAATATCATATTTTACTTTTGGTGAAACATTGCAGGAAAAGTTACCTTATCAAGAGACTAAAATGTGATCACAAATCCCCATTTAAATCATACTGGGCGGAAGAGCTTGCAATTTACTTTAGACAAATATATGTAAAATGATTTCCTGTGAGCAAGGATTAAATAAGTTACAGCTAAAAGAAATATACTATAAAAGAACATCACAGATGTAAAAAAACTTATCCCTAAATATAAAAAAATGTGAGTTATTTAAATGTAGTACTTGATCTGCCTCTACTCCTACACCCATAACCATATCATTTCTAGGGCTAACTTTATAAGACCAAATAAAGTGAGTTTCTGCGGCATGTGGTATTTGTCTATGACCCAAAGAAGTTGGTACCTTGCCTGATTTGATGCAAATGTTTGGTCAACTAAAGGTCAACTTTAAGAACAAGGCCTGGCAAATGAGATGCACATACTACCTTGCTGTAAAACAGTAAACCAATACACTATTCATGTCTTTGACTTGACATCCTACATTACATCACTAATGGCTTTGCTGACACCTTTCTAAATGTCATCATCAATGACATAATCAGATGAATCATTGATGATGACATGTACGGTGTCATTAATGGCATCATTGACCTCTGGCTGCAAACTTTGTCATTGTGGTGTATGCATATTCAGCAGAAGATCCCACTGTCTATCAAGGATATGGGCATGTGGACCTAACAAATTTTAGTAGCCTGTCTGTTGAGATCAAAGTATTCCGACCTCAAGTTGGGGACTCCACATTGAAATAAACATTGTGCTCACCCACATGAGGTTGCGTGCTCTAACAATAGGCTCCTTCTCTTTTTGGTCCCAAGTCCAGGCTCTAGACCAGGCTTCTTTTTCCTTCCTGGGTGAAAGTAATCTCAATCACTTAGGGCGCATAACGCCCATCACTTTTTGTGTGGTTGATGTACCATCCTAAATGGCACGGCATGCCAGATGCACGTCCCGTACTCACTGTGCCATTAGAACAAAGCTACACCCGGCTAATGAACCTCAATATTGGCAAAACTGGTCATGGGTTTCTGGTGTTCCGGTTCAGGGAGAGCCTAGCTTTGCATTTTGTGCTAGATAATTTCTATTGGCATAGGGTCAAGGGTGATTTGTATATGGCTGGGTTCAAACTGAGGTGGCATGGTGCGCAAAAGACCATGGGTTACAATGCAAACATGAGTATTTGCCAGTGGTTAGACAAATTGTAAGCAGTCCTTCCATTACCTTTTGTTTGTTTAATGTACTGTCTTAGGTGGCAAGAGTATGCCTAGCCGTTGGGCCCTGTTCTCACGGTGCCTCTGGAAGCAAACTTCATCTGACTGGAAAACCCCAATCAGGTATAACTGGTCTTGGGCTGCTTTTCTTTTTTTATAGGTTTGATATAGCGCTGGCTAGACCCGGAGGTATCAGAGCGCTTTATATGAGTATCAGACCATAGTTGCAGGTTACATCGTTACAAAGGTTACACAGTTATTAGAGCATGGCAACATAGTACATGTAAGGTTGAGACAAACAAGAAGGAAATATACGCAAGGGAAAGAGCAGGCAAAGGGAGAGATTCAGGGGAGATGGGGTAGGAGCAGGGGGAAATAGACAGAAAATGGTAGAGGGAAAGAGGAGGAGAGGGTGAGAGACACAGCATGGAAAGAGGAGGGGGAGGGTGATGGAGTCACAAACCGGTAGACTAGTCAAAGCTTGTGTTCCGGTTCAGGGAGGACCTGGCCTTGTAGTTTGGGCTGAACTGTTCCTTCTGGAGCAGGATCAAGACTGATTTGCATTTCGCTGGGTCCAAACTGGACAAAAGGATGATGGGTGGGAATGCTACCCTGCGCAATTGGCAGTTGTTAGCAGGGATTCTTCCCATCACCTTTTGTGTGATAAGCTAGGTTACCGTCAATTAAAATTGTGTGGTGGTGTGTAATAGAATTTATTGTCACCCCATTTCCACTAAATTAAAACACAACTTAGTCAGGAGGGGCTATAAGGACTGTACTTGAAAGTATGTCACTCTAAGTTGGGACTAGTTACGAACCTCAAAATAAAGAAGCCTGTACGCTCTGGGTGTGAATCATGTATCATTGCACAAGCCCCAGGCTTTACAAGAACATTGCATAATTTACAAACTAGCTATCAAAAAGTGTATGTAAAAAATGTAAATAAAAGATTGGTAAGTGAGCCAAGCAAACAGAGCATAAAAGGGGACAGAGTTCAATTTGATAGATGAAAGTATAGAAGTGAATATATGTAATCATCTGTGGCTAACTTTCTGCATTATAATATGTATTCATACTCAGTGGTAAGTAGAAAAAATAAATAGCATTAAAAGTGTAACCCACTCTGTAGAAGTGAAAGCATTTTTCCTGTACTTTCCTGAAAATGTGATTAACTTTTTGTAATTGTGACGTTAGGTCAATTGTTTCTGAACATGCAATCAAACTTGGTTTAATTAAACTTGGAACTTTAATATTTTCACGTAATTATGGATTTTAATTAACAAGGCAACACCGTGCATACAATTAACTCACAACATTCATTAATTCGATCGTGAATATAGATGAAGTAAATGTGTGACATATTTGAACAGAAAAACATTCACATGCTTTAATACTACTATTACAGCCACATGCATCAAGTGATTTAGGAATCGCAAACGGTGCGAATCGCAAAATCGGCTGTTTGCGATTCCTAAATCACTATTTGGTATGCATCAATCAAAAACTACTAGAAATCGCATTTTTTTGCGAATTCTGAAAATGCGATTGCATTTAAGGAATCGCAATTTGCAATTCCTTAAATGCAATGCATGACACCCAAAAACAATTGTGAATTCGCAATTAGGAGGAAAGAATTACCATGATGTTGGACCTCATAGTAATTTGCGAAAAATCAGAAAAATGCAATTTTGTGCATTTTTCAAACTGTCATGTTGTGCACACACATGCCCTTAGGGCATGTGTGTGCACAACATATGTGCATAGATTGATTTCAGGGGTGCAACAGAGTGTCCTTTGGACACCCCTGCACCCTTGAAATCGCAATCTCATTTTGCGATTAGCTAATTGCGAATCGCAAATTGAGATTTTCTTCCCATTCATTCCTATGGGCCTTTTGGCCCATAGGAATCAATGGGAGGGGATTCCTTAATTGCGATTCGCAAATTGTGAATCGCAATTAAGGAAAAATAAGGAATCGCTATAAAAATTGCGATTTTTTGATGCATTGCCGTTTGCGATTCCTTAATTGCGATTCCTTAATTTTCCCAATTAAGGAATCGCAAACGGCAACAATGATGCATGTACCTGTTAATGTCTAGTAAAACAGCTCTGAAATAAATCGTTAAAATGTAGAACTAAAATCAAATGACACAAAAAGACACATTAGAAAAGTAGTGCTGCACAATTGTTCAGAGTATGATTCATGAAAAAATTAGGAGAAATGAGAACGAAAAATATGAATTACCGAAAAGCTGAGCCTCGCGCAGGTTTCCAGGCATACTCTTGAAAGATCATGTGACTTTTTCCGCAGGACACTAGTCTTACTGTTTGGACCTCTCCGTAGCAGAGAACTAGCACCTGGGAAACAGGATGTCTTGTGATTTTTTTTTCTGAGTGGAAAATTGGTTCCCCGTGGACAAAGTTCTTTTCCTTTACCCCTAGGAAATCTAGGGGTGATCCATTCCTCTTGCCACAGGGTAAAGTGATTAGTGACAGCCCTGTGATGAAGTCAATTTCCAACTCTTTTCAATGTGGACAGGAGATGGAACAAAGTTTTGGGAGGTCCACAAATGTATGCGTTTGTGGATGTTCCATTTGTGATTGATTAACTAAGAGAAACCAAAAGGTAATAGGCAGAAGGAAAAAGAAACCTACACTCCTTTCTAATGGAAAAAGATGGGTTTATGCGTTTTACCAAACATAGAATAACTTCTTTTCTTCTATATGGCAGAATGGAGTTCATTCCATAATTTCTGGCTCAAAAATGAGAAAGCATTACTTCCTGTTTTTGTATTACAAAGTTTGGGAATGAAAAAAGTTTGCACCAATGAACATAAAAAGCATACAGATGCATAGAGCTTAAGCTTGACTTGTGTGAGTTTTGCAATGCAAATGGACTGACACATTCTGTACAATCTGCAGCTGTTTAATGAAATGGAAGAGGACACCCAAGTAGAGAGAGTTGCTATGGTCCAGGCATGAAAAAATAGGCACTTGGACTTCTGTTTTCTGATATCTTGAGTAAAGGAGACAAGACATTTTCCGGGAGGACTCGAGTACAGTTGTTTGATATAACTATTTGAATTTCAGCAGGAACAACGACAGTTAAGATATAAGTATCACAAGCATTGGGAGCTGGAACCTGATTGAGAGGCCACGAAGCTGCAAAAAAGACTACTATAATTTCTATTTATCATGATTAACTTTCAGTCACTTGGAGTTATCCAACTCATGTCTGTACAAACACAACATGTCTGTCTGAAGTAACCAGCTGGATAACTCAAGATATATCCCCATCAATATTCATCAACAATTGAGTATTGTCCACATTTGATATCATGGGTAGGTTATAAGAATGGATGAGTTCCATGAGAGGGATGATATAAATGTAAAAAAGTGTTGGACCCAAAGCCAAGCCCTTAGGAACAGGGCCAAGGAACAAAACTCACACAGAAAGAGAGGAAGATGCATAACTCGAGAGTGCTGCTTCAAAAAGCATATAATCCAGGCCAAGGCATTTGCCTGTATGCCACTCATCTGGGATGCCACCAGTTCATTTGTAGCGAGGAGCACTGATAACAACTGCTGAACTGAAGATACGGGGACTCCTGTGCACCTGTGGAATACTGACTTTTCCTTTTCCTAGATTACCTCTGGAATCAATTGATGGAAGGACATATCAATGCCTTGGTGGTGTAGTAATTGGATGACGACATCCTGAGGAGACGCCTCAAAGACACCGGTGTTGAAATTTTGACAAAATCCCGGATTGGTTAACACGCACAATGAACAGAGAGGGCTTGCTAACTCCATAAAAGCTTCCCTAGATTTTTGAGGACCTAAAATTGCATACACCCATTGGGGGATATACAGTGGTGTGCTGTAACTGTTGTCCATTTTAATCGCTATGCGAGCACTACTAATCGCTTTGTCGTCTGCACTACTGGTTCTTTTTCCCATATTATAACTATATTTGTTAATGTATGTATGAATATAATACATGTATTATGGAAAATCTGTTTGTTCAGCTCATCATCTACTGATTTTCTATGTATCAATATTGATTATTCAATATTCCGTATTCGTTATGGTTCCAGTATTAAATTAAACTTCCCTGAATGATATTAAGTATATTACAGATCCTTCATATCTCTGGATGACTAATCTAGATTTGAATAAATCCCACGTGACTTTTTGTACAGATTCATGTATGCCACAGGCAGCAAGGCTAGTAAGTAAAATTGAATGGGATACAGTGCTAAGTGAGGGAGTCAGATTTAGCAGGATCAAGGCTGCACACCCTCCCTGATCCATGGCCATACTAAGCTCTTCAGCTGCACTAAGTAGAGTAGATTTTATACTAAACAATTAGTGAAAACCGACAGAAGGCTCCAATATTGCCTTAGATTTATTATAATTATGTGTTTTTCTAAGCTGTTTCCTGGTAAAAGTAAAAGGCATATATATGCCGATAATTGCTCAAAACCGATAGATCACACAAATATTTTCTCAACAATGAAACTGCCAAAGAAACCTTTTATTTAAATAAAACTGGAACTTCCAAAATAAGGTACAGAGAGCAATCGAAGGCTGAAAGACGATTGTTTTTCAAGTTGGAAGCAAAAGACCTCTGAATGCTGCCAATGCTTTAAAGAAGTATAGGAACCAATTTTTGTTTTAAGCATAGTGATAGATTTTTCTTGCAGCAGAAAAATGAGATGTATCTTCACCAGAGAATGTTAGCCCCTATATTCCCTCCAAATATATGTATTTGTGTTTGATTGTACAGAGATCAAGAGGGTACTAAAGGGCCAAAGGATTACATTGAACAATACACTTTTCAAGTGGATCTAAGAGGTCTACATCTGAACCAAATCAATCTTTCTATTCAGCTTGAACAGTCTCTACTGCTGGAGAATTAAACTTGAAAGAGGTAGCATCTAAACACTTTGTCAGCAGAGAGCACTTAAGGAAAGCCCAATAGTTCAACTTAATGGTGGAAATAGGGGTAGATTTCAAAGTAGAACCTATGACATCAAGTAGATGACGCCTGATGAGTGGGTAATGGAGTCTGAGAAATTCCAAAAGTAAATCAAGAAAAAGGAAAGAAGTGGCAATCTAAAGTTTGAAATCACTTTATAGTTATAAATGGGCAGAGTGAGCAGCGGTAGAAAGTTGGATAAAACTGGTAAGCATAAGGAAGAGTTGATTGACAGAATGCTGAACACTGCAAACATTCACCTCCAGTCACAAGGATCTGGGTTGAATCCATCATTCTTTTGCTCACCACGCCACCCCAGTTTGGACCCAGCCATATGCAAATCAGTCTTGACCCTGTTCCTCATGGGAACAGTACAGCACGAACTGCCAAGCTGGAACCTCCCTGGACCAGAAACAAGCATCCTTGAACTGGTTTCGGGGCGTCACCTATCATCAGCAATGCTTCTTTGAATCCAGTGGTGCTGGGACCATGGGACCCACGACTGGGCATACCTTTCCCACTTAGGGAGACAAAATCAAAAGGAATAATTGATGGACAGAATGCTGAACAATGCAAACATTCACCCCGTCACAAAGATCTGGGCTTAATCCATTGTTCTTTTGCTGCTCACCAATCCACCCCAGTTTGGACTCAACAATATGCAAATTAGTCCCATTAGTTCCCCCATCGGAACACTTCAGCATGAACTGCCAAGCCAGGAACCAAAATGTAAAGCCCTCCGTGGTGCACAATAAAAATAACCAATGGAAAACGATGTGATTGAAGAAAGAGAGAGGTAATTAGCTTTGCGTTTACTCCACACGGGCAAAATATTTTGTTTTTTAAATGTCATTTTATTAAACAAAGCTTGGCGGTACAATTATTCAGACATCAATAATAGACAATCTTCATGGGAGCATCAGGGATATCGTTCACATTAAACATCCGTTGCATTTAATGATACATTTGCAAATTCAATACTAGCCATAGTTCCACTTCAGTTCCTGATCCTGAGGAGTGCCCCTCACATCAATTCTTCTGTGGTCATACCTCAAGGGCCTCTATATGCCACTCAACAGCCCCAGATTTTGTCCCTCTACCCAGGCGCCCCCTACTTTGGTATACCAATTCTATGGCTGCACAGCACCAGTCTAGGTCTTCTCTCCACTCAATGACCCCTGGTGTTTGCTTCACTACCTATGCCCTTGCTATATTCCTTTTGCCACTATATCCGCTATCTTGAGCCAGAGTCTTAGGTATTTGGGCCATCTGTTTTCTCCTGTCACATATAATATGTGCCACCTGGCCTCCATTGGGAAGTCTTTGTCCACTACTTCAGTCATTATCCATAGTATCTCTTTTTAATACTGTTGAATACAGGGGCAGGCCCATAGCATGTATTAAAAAGTGTCCTTCTCCCGACAAGCCCGGGTACACACGTCAGTATCACTGCATTCATTCAGTGTAGGAGTGCCCTTTAGGTGTAAGATCTATAAAGAGTATGTAACTTTATAAGGTGAAATCGCACCCATATTGCTACCTCCCTAGGGCTCTGTATTGCATCTGCCCAATCATCATCCGACAGCTTACCCAGCTTGGCTTCCCATGACCAGTGGGTCCGGTGCATTGTTCATTATTTGTTTATATATTAGAGAAGTGGCCTTGTCAGTCATGGGAACTAGTAGTACCCTATGTTCGAGCTGCGTATATTCCACTATGTGCTCGCCATCTGGGATGTGACACCACAGTGCGTGTTTCAGCTGTATGAATCTGTATTGTTCTGAATCTGGCATTTCATATTCCGTTTGTAGATCTTCAAAATAGATCACCTTTTGCCCTCTCCATACGTCTTGCAAGTAGTCAATCCCCAGTAGTCCCCATTTACGGAAACCCTTTTATCCACCAACCTCTCTTAGGAGGTCACTATCCCACAAAGGAGTCCTTCCTGTTAGCTTCCCATCCCACCTGAGGAATTTGGTTGCTTCCGTTCATATATGTTTCACTGTTTGGGAATGTGGTGGTATCTGGGTCCTAGTCTGTCTATGGTAGAGTTCCGCTGGGTATCCCCTCCGCCCCATCGAGTGATGGTCCACATTGTAGGCATGTTTGTCCCGTCCCATGAACATCCATGCATTGATTGTGACCAACTGTGCAGCCCAGTAGTACTTTCTAATGTCCAGAATGGCCAGTCCGCCCTCAAACACTCCGCTCTGTAGTTTGTGTGAAGTACTATTCTAAGGCTTACCCCATCGCAGAGTAGCAGTCTTATTTCACTGTTGACTTTTCGGAAAAATTCTGGTTGCACCCCACAAGGTGTATTCTGCAAAAGGTATAGGTGCCGTTGCAGCGCTATCATTTTGAACAGTGCGGCCGATCCTATTAGAAATAATGGTAGCTGTCTCCAGTGTATCACATCCCTTTAAAGCTTATCTAATTGATGGAATAGAGTGTCCTCTAAGAATTCAGTGTCTGTCCTAGAAATTGTTATTCCCAGATACTTGAACTTGTCTTTGACTACTGAAGTGCGAGCGCTAGAAGGCAAAGCCAATAGTGACATTCAAATGTGTTTATATACAAGTGAGTGAAAGAAAAAGTGAAAACTGGATATTCTGTACTGGTCCAATAATATCAATTTCGTCTACAGACGAAATTGATATTATTGGACCAGTACAGAATATCCAGTTTTCATGATAACGAATCTAAGTGGATTACTGGGATAATTGAACCAAAAAATTGAAACTGGCCTAAAGATTCCTTCCTTTCTTTGTTTCCCCCTTCTTTCACTCACTTGTATATAAACACATTCGAATGTCACTATTTCACTTGATGTCACATTATAATCACTGTATGTCCTGCGCCGCTTTTTATAAAATATTTATGAATTGTGAATAAGTTTTGATTAGAAGTTGGATATGTATAAGGGGTATTTGTGAATGGAAAGATTAATTCATGGATCAAAAACGGATATTTACCCCGCTTTTCTTTGGGTTTGGATTTGTAAGGTGAGCAAGCTCTCTGGTGGGAGCCTTGTCCTGAGTAACTTGAAGACTAAACTGTATTAATAAGGAATTTGGTTCATGTATTGAAGGAATCAGGTTGCATACCATTGTTTATATTGAACTGTATTGCCCAGGTTCTGAGGGATACTGGGTTACCCCATGGTGATTGGTATTTGAAAATAGAGATTTCTGCCCTGGCCCACTCTATGTAAATCATCCCACGAGAGAAGTTCACCATCTTGTAATAGCTGACCCCAACAATGTGTCTCCGTCTCCCAAAATAGAGTTGCTCATTTATCTCCTAAGCACTCTAGTACTGAGGCATACCTGCTATAATACAATAACTTAGTGACCCTGCTTATCTGTGACCAGAGGTAGGCCATTGCATGTAGCACTTTCAGTCTTACTTTCTTGTGAAATTTAATTTCCCCAGATTTATACAAGAAATGGGATTCACCCCTGTTAACATCCTTCAACATAGCTTTGAAAAGATTCCCCCAGCTAGATGCTTCCTTAAGTAAGCCCCATACCATTTTTCAACTGGAGAGCCCCTGCATCAATCTGGAGGTCTGGCAGTGAGACCCCTCTCTTATCTTGCCTTCTATGCAACTTTTTCCATGAAATTATTGCTCCCTTTGACCTCCAAGTAAATGTATACTATTGCCTTGTAACTTCCCCAACCACTCTTTTCTAAAATATAAGGGAATTGAAAAGAAAGGTGAATTTTGGCAGGCTATTTGTTTTTACCACATTGGCCCTACCCAATATTGTTAATGGTAGGCTGGCCCAACTGTTTAGCAGGCTGCTGGTGTCTTTCATCACCTTTTTCAAATTGAGTTCTCTGATTCCTTCCATATTTCAAGCCATTCTTTCCATTTTCAAAGTGTTTACTTCTTACTCCGACACCTTCCCAAAGTCTGATAGCATTCATCCAATCCCCGGAGACCAGATTGTAGGTCAGCTGTATAAATCATCAAGACATTTGCATACAGCAAACCAATTTTCCCATCCGTCATATTTGAAATGTCTTATCATACTCTCTCCCCTCAACTTCCTTGGCAATGGTTTAATGTATAGATTAAACAGCAGTCGGGAAAGGGGACATCCCTGCCTCGCTCCCCTTCCAATTTTGAACTCTGATATTAGTCGAACATTTATGAGGATTCTGGCAGAGGGTTTCGAATAGATCAGCCTATTTACTGTCCGAAAGTTCTCCCAAAGTTTATATCATTTTAGAATTGCAGTCAGGTTGGACCAATTAACCCTATGAAAACCTTTGGTGGCATCCAGTGTCAGAACAGCAAGTGGCACTTTAAAAGTGGCAGCCAGATCTATTGAGCATTTTAACCAATGACTTACCTCATGCAGATACTGCCCATTTATAAAGCCCTTCTGATAATCATGAATTAAATCACCTGGCAAGTGAGATGGGCCTATAAGAATCACAATGTATTTTCCCTGTTTTTTTAATTAAAGTAACTACAGCTTTTTCTCATGATTTAGGCAATGGTGCCACATTCTTTAAAAAAAGTCTCTGAACAGCGTGGTCATGATAGGAACTTTTGTCTCTCCCAATACTATAGAATAACTTATTGGGAAGACCATACAGGCCTGCTGCTTGCCCTCTCTTACTAGAAATAACTGCCTGCCAGATTTCATGTTGAGCAATATTGTGATCTAACTGTACCTTCTGATCCTCAGACAGCTTGTTTAACAGGTCTCCCTACAACCACTCATCAACCTTTTATTGTGTGGTAAACTGTTTCTCCGTGTAAAGCTCCCTGGAGATGTTAATTAAAGTTTTTTCAATGATTTGGGAATTAAGTAGAAGTAAACCTGTCCCTTTATCCTTTTTCTCCTCTACCACATTCCTGACTTGAACTATTTTACTTTTCCAAGCCAACAGCTTCCCAGCACGGTCCCCATGCTCAAAGAGACATTCTACTTGCCTCCCATCTGGCTTCTATAATATTAACAAGAGTTGACCCTTCCTCTCGTGCAATTCTCTCTCCAATAATGATTTAGTGCTGACTGCCTGTTGCTTACCCAAAAGTTGCCTCTCTAGCAGGTTCATCTCTTCCTCAAATACCTCAATTTCCCTTCAGTATTTCTTGTTCTTCTGGGCAGCTATGCTAATTAACTTCTAAATGCCTGAAATGCATTCCAAACTAAACTCAAGTGGGTTGATCCTATGTTTATAACTTCTTCTGCTTTCTTTCTCAAATTGTTGATCATCTCCTCATCTACTAGAAGAGAGCTGTCTAGGGTTCACCTCCTTGATTCTTGTCTGCAGTGAGTTCCATCTCTAAGATAACCGTTGCATCCATGGGAAGAGAGGTGAACTGTTAAATGCTTAACCTCCTTAATATATTCACTTATCACTTGGTCAACTAGAACAAAATCCATTCTGGATGAATGGCCATACTTTTTGGTAATAAAGGTTTATCCGTGGTCTTTCACAGAACTTATTCTCCAAATATCACACAAGCCTGTCTGAGTCATCATTTTTTGAGGTATAGTTCCATCTTAGAAGATGTTTAAGCCCTGCTAATATTCAATCTATCTAAGCTATTATCCATAATAATATGAAAATCTCTGGCCATATAATTGGGGCCGAAAATTGCAGTATTTCTGGAAAACCATCTTGAGGGATTCACTATCCTCCACATTGGGCCCATAATATTCCACCAAGGTGTATCTTCTATTGATTCTATTGTGAACTAGCAATAGCCCATCTGCCCATCTTATTTGTCTCATTCTCTACTACTAATACCTCTGCCTTTTGTTTTATTAAGATAGCTACCCCTTTTGTATGGCAGTTTTGATTAATACAAACTACTTGTCTAACCCATTTCTGTTTACTAAACAGATCCGGACATCTTTTTCCAGCTAAATGGGCTTCTTATAAAATAATAATATAAGCTGTTGAATCCCTTAAATACTGGATTATTCTTGTTTGTCGCCTGACTGTTTTTAGCCTGTTAACATTCCATGATAGATTTAAACTAGTTCTATCATGGCCCGATTCTAAAATCTGCCTATAATGATCTCTCCTGTTACTCTGGGCTGTAATCTGCACACCTGTTGCCTTTAAAGAGATGTCTGGGGATTTTTTTTCTTTTTTCCCCTTCTGCTCCCCTCCTAGTGCTCCCCACCCCGCTCTTCAAATGTCTGCCCTACCCGAGGACCCTCCCAAGCTTCCTCATGGCTTAAAGAAGCCCTTTTAAGTACTTGTTGGGATAGAAATAAAAAACTCAAAAATGAAGAATGAATCTAAAGAAGGGAGATACCTAACAGAATGATCCCTAATGGCTCCTAACTACTAACCACTTATCATTCCATAATTTACTAAACAGAATAAAATAAAAACTGATTTCCTTATGGTGGACTTCATTTATTTATCAAATCAATCAGCTCATCCTTCTCCTATGGTCCTTTATCTTATGCATCTGATTGTTATGCATTACTCTTAGTGTAGCGGGAAATCTTAATTGAGCTATGGCACCTAACCTCTTGAATTCCTCTTATCGCTTCCCCATCTCTCACTGAAGCTAATTTTATATAAAATTTGTGTATGTGTTTGATGAATGCCTCTTTCTGTATTTTTTTGTGAATTATTTTGTGGTCCAAATCATCAAAATGCTTAGATGGGGTCCCCTATTTCCAGTAATGACTCTGCGGGGGTCCCCCGATTCCAATAATGATTCAGTGGGGCTCCTCGGGTTTCAGAAATGATAAAGTAAGGGTCCTCAGAAGTCAGAATGTTAAGAACCACTGCTTGAGTGCATTGCCCTCAGTGGGACGGGTATGCCCAGATGTGGGTCCCGTGCCTACTGTGTCACTGCAGTCAAGCTTTTCCTAGGTGACAAGTGACGGAGATTTATTGGAGCTGGAGATTAAAAATTTGATTTCTGCTGGGTTGTATTTCATGGAAGACAAGACCTCATCTGTTTAGCTTTTCTAGATAGTTTTACATCTTGGGATGTCTGATGGTAAGATAGGTGCGTTTATATTGTCTGAGTGACACGAATTTGTGAATTTAAAGTACTGATGACAGAGTTTATGTGCAGAATAATGACTGTCTTCATTGAGAAAAGCACTGATAGCAAACAGATAGGCATACACATTCATGAAATCCAAATATCAACACGCAAAGCAGATGATAATATCTGAAATATTATTTAGTTGTCACTGTCTGCATGCGGTGTGGCAGTCATTTTGGGAAAAGTCAGCATCACAGTTGAAAATGGCTTTGTACAATGCTTTTGACTTAAACACGTCATCTGGTGAGTGCCAGCCATGGTCTTCAGCATCACATTGTCATGCTGTGAGAATGTATTCCATGTTCCTGATCCTTGATAATGTACACACTCAAGCTCTGTTTGTATACTGACGCGCTCTGGGGACTCAATCTATACTTACATGAGTGTTACCTAATGTTTTTTTCAAAATAAAAGGTGCATCTCTTAGCAGAATGTGTATATGATCCCTGAGTGAGACTGTGCAATCGGTTTAATGATTTGCAAGTCAATATAATCAACATACTTGGGATATCTGAGAAGTCAGCACACAAATACATCCAGGAGAAGCAAACTTGCAGCAACTTTAAAAAAAACATTTATTTAACTTTACCATGCCACCATATTTTTTGTATGGCTTCCGCCGTGCAGAGGATATTTAAAGATCTATTTTCCTACCAATATTCTTAATTCACCCTGTGCATTCCAGTGGTTGGCGCCAGGCCCTCGGGAGGGAAATGGATGTTATGTTGCATCTTCTCTGTCTAAAAGCTGTCACATGGCTCTAAAGTTAAATATTAACAATCTTTTAGAATACAATTTGAATTCAGACCTATGTTTTCTTTTATAACTAGAATACATTCTTGATGAGGGACACATTTTGTTCATGATATATGATCTGCAAATCAGAGCTGCCTATTTTTCTTTTTATGTGCACTTAATCATAAACAACGTAGAACGGCATTCTATAAATATTTCCTGTTAACTATGTTATTTAGGTGTCTATTTAAAAGTATCAGATTTATTTTTGAGAGAACGTAAATATTTTTGACTTAAACATTGTCAATATAATGCATCCCCTCAGACAGGGGCAAGATGTGTCCCAAAGGTAGACTCTGCCGACTTTGTATGTGGCGACAAAGGTTCGAGTGCTCTCCACAGCTCAATGTCCTTAAGTTCTAGAGAAATCAGTTATTCTAACTGTGCCTAAAAATGTGTAATGTAATTTGGTATTCACGTAAAGCACTATCTTTTTTTGTTTTTTGTTTGTGCCGTTCAAAACTGCAAATTAAAGTGAGCAGATTTCTGGATTTCCATGCACCACTGTTGTCAGTGCGCATGACGGTTTGGCCACATGCCTCACGCTGGCCAAACAGTCATGCGCACTGAAGCTCTCTCCAACCCCATCTGCATTTGCGGGTTAGAAAAAGCAAGCACTGACTCTCAGTCTCACTAGGAGAGCAAATCCGCTGTGCTCATGCAAATCCTGATGCTCAGCACCATGAAAGCAGCATCAGGATTGGCCGCAGGATATTCTGGGAGCCTGTGCTGGTGAGGACAGAGCAGGAGAGCGGAGATTCAACAATGCAGCAGGTAAGGTATTGTTTTTTTGTCTCTCTTTTGTTTTTCATTCGTCCCCCCACTCCCCCTGACCCGGCACTTTGCCGGGTCATGAGCCACAGCTTAGATCAATTATGGAGTAAAAAGGATGACACCTTGTGGGTGAACCCCTACCTGGGGTGAAGGGGTTCTCTGATTTTGTGCTTCCTGTAAATCTGTGGTCTCTTGGTTCCAGGGTGCGTGGCACTAGCCTCCCCGTTCTCTTTGGGGATGGGCGTTAGTAGGAGATGAACCTGTTAGGGACCGTGAAGGAGGGAGCTCCCCTGGAATGTCTCCGTATTCGTTCTGGATAGAGTGCCTTGGGAGGTATATAACAAATGGCTGCAAGATTTGCTGGTGCCCTGCAACTGGCTGTGAGGCAGTGGGACATGGGTGAGTAGATAGGCAGTATAGTCTGCCTTCTGAGACTCAGTGTGCCACATCTAGGAGAATGTAGGCCAAGTAAACTGCTGAAGTTCTGAATGGAGAGGAAGATGTTTTCCTGAGCTCTCCTTTATGAAACTGAGGGGAGTTGAAAGTAAGCTCCAAACACAATGACAAAATAGACTTTAGGTGTCCCTAAACTAAGACTCCTAATCATTAGAATGTTTCACCAAAATAAAACGCTAACATCCCAATTTGCAAAACCTAAATGGGGTTGGAGAAACCAGTATTTTTGCTCACCACTCATGTGGTCTGGCTAGCAGGTCCATAATGCCCTTAGCATGAGGAACCATTTACTGTGTACAGTGGTTTATCAGTTGCATCCTAGGGAAGGGCCATTGCCCCAGGAGATCAGCCCAGTAGCATTCCAAAGTTATCCCTCCCAACAATTTGTCTTCCTTCTTGGAGAGGGACATTGCCCCTGGAGAACCAGCCTTTTAGCATGCCGCGACTGTTGGAAAAGGATCAAGTCCAGGCAGGTCACTTTGGAAAGATTGTCCCATTGAACTCTTTGGGTTACTGCAACATAAATAGATCAAAAATAAAAATGTTACTGTGTATTGTACCTTTGTACTTTTCCCATACAACCATTTTAAAGGGCTTCCGAAGTTTGCTCCATAAGCACAGAGACCCTAAAACGATTTGAAAATTCTTCAGAAATTATGCCCCAGGAGGAGCGGCAGTGCCTCTTGGCCCTGGGGCTGTCACAAGTATTGCTGACCCTCAATGGGGTAGTAATGGACATTATTAAATGTTGTACCCTATGTCTCCCAGTGACTGGAATGAGGGACCAAAGAGAGTTTCAAGTTGGAGATAAACATTTCTATATTTGAAACATTGGGTCCGAGTTTCCAGACTTCATGAACCTTTATTTCTAGTTTCTGTGTTTTCTTTACAGCCCTAATAAAAATGGAAGAAAGATTCTCACTGAGAAATGCATGAATCTTGAAAACCTAGTCACCATGTGTATGTTGAAAGTGAACAGCTTCATATTCACATGTTTATAGATGTTGATACCATTATGAGTTTATTTCATTACTAATGTATGTTATTTGTGATTACATGTTGCTAGTTATTAGTATTTTCATCAACACCATCAAATACTTTACTCTGTATTTTTTTCAACCATAAAAGCACAAGACACTTAATAAAAACATATAAGATTAATAAGAAAAAAAATAAGAATACAATAAAAACATGTAAAAGAGCCCTAACAGCCTTTCTCATCACAGTTCAGCTCTATGAGAGGCTTTTAGTAGAATACAAATGCAAAATCTCAGTGCTAAGCCAAAAAGGAGCCATGTGTTCAGATATAGCTAAAGTCATGGGATAGTACAAAATAGACTAGCCATGTGTCAAAAAGAGAAAAGACACTCAATAAATATATGTTCTATATAGACAGTGGTACACAATAAAAGGACAGTAACATAATAGGAAAAAAGCCATGTGCAGTCTTCAGTGGTATCTAATTAGAAATCAGAGCCTTAAACATTGCAAATGTAATTTCAAGGTACTCAGCTATTTTTCCTTTGGTGCCCTTTATGCCAGAATCTACCCCCAGTGTGCATGTGCTAGTATTTTGTCCCAGGTGTCTGTCACACCAGGGATTGCTGCCAAAGTGCTAGCACCAGTATTTTGCTGTGTGCATTTCTATAAGACAATAGTTACCTTAAGGATGCCAGAGCCAATGACAAACTAACAAGCATAATATTCTCACTCACAATCCCCTTCACTCACTCACACTCATTTACTTTCTCACATTCACTGTCACTCATTCATTCTCACTCACACTCTCTTACACCCCTTACACTCATTTTTATTCATTCCTAGTCACTCACTTAGATTCACCCGCAATCTAACTTATGTTCAGTCACTCATTCACTCTTACTTACTCAGGCCCAGGTTTACTAAAGCTTTACACCAGGTTACGCAAACCTGGTGCATAGTAGTAGGGTGGCAGTTAGTATCCAATGCACAATCAGGATTTGCATTGGATAGTTTTCCAAAGTAACACATAGCTATGCTATGCACTTTTTTACTTTATTTTGCATCAAGTGTGTATTCCATGGGTGGTGAATGGACTTTTCCATGCAACCATCCATAGATCTTCAGACAAATCCCTCTCAACAAACAATGATAGACTGGAATTTGACCAAAATCTTACCCTTCCTCGAGGCAGGTGTAAGAAGGAGAAATATTTTGTTTTTCCTTGTTTTTCCAATTTTCATGTGTGCTGTTTTTTTGTACACCACACATACAAAGTGACAAGAGTAAGAAAGGATAGTTTGTGTGCTGGAAGGCTCTCTTCTAGTACAAAACCTATGCTACAGAGACTATCCACACACCCACACCCTTGCACAATGGCTTAAGGGAGTACGTTGACTGGTGGCTTCCGAAGGTGGACTAGCGCATCGGGAGAGAAAAAATGCACACACTCTTAGGAGAGATGGTGCATTTTTAGGTCGAGCCTGTCCCATTCCGCAGGAATGGATAGGATCGAATTCATGTCGGCAAAATCCTCGTGAAAATAAGGGCTTTCAGCTGGCGTTTTGTTTACGTTCACGTGAACCACGTGACAGCAAGCTCCTTCGTGCACGAGCTTGCCTGAGCCTTCCGCCTATCAGCCTGCCAGCTCTCCTCCCCTAATTATTCACTTCACTCCCACATCAAAGCCTCAGCCTCCCTCCCATGCCATTTGCTTCCTAACCAGCCTGCCTCGCATAATTGCATCAGACACTTCAAAGGAATGCGCCCTCCGAGACGTGCATTTCTCTTCCCCCCCCCCCCCCCCCCCCCCCGGGTATTTTCTTTGGAAACAACAGACAACGTGAACACTATTTCAGCACATTCCAAGTCTGCAGTTTTAACTACCAGTCACCACGTCAGATTTTACTTTGTTGTTTTTTGCAGATTTATATAGGCGAACTCGACCCGAAGGTGCAGGAGCGCTTTTCATGAGCACTAGTTACGTTTGTTGTTTAAACAGTCGAAAGGTGGATTTACACAAGCAGTACTGTGCGTGCACTTCACTAAATCCTCGAATACCCCTGCGTGGTGACTGTGCCATTTGAACACGTTGTTAGATTCAGAGTGCAGAGTGCAGATTCAGAGAGCAGAGTGCAGATTCAGAGTGCAGAGTGCAGATTCAGAGTGCAGATTCAGAGTGCAGATTCAGAGTGCAGATTCAGAGTGCAGAGTGCAGATTCAGAGTGCAGATTCAGATTGCAGAGTGCAGATTCAGAGTGCAGAGTGCAGATTCAGAGTGCAGATTCAGAGTGCAGATTCAGAGTGCAGAGTGCAGATTCAGAGTGCAGAGTGCAGATTCAGAGTGCAGAGTGCAGATTCAGAGTGCAGATTCAGAGTGCAGAGTGCAGATTCAGAGTGCAGAGTGCAGATTCAGAGTGCAGAGTGCAGATTCAGAGTGCAGAGTGCAGATTCAGAGTGCGGAGTGCAGATTCAGAGTGCAGAGTGCAGATTCAGAGTGCAGATTCAGAGTGCAGAGTGCAGATTCAGAGTGCAGATTCAGAGTGCAGAGTGCAGATGCAGAGTGCAGATTCAGAGTGCAGATTCAGAGTGCAGAGTGCAGATTCAGAGTGCAGAGTGCAGATTCAGAGTGCAGAGTGCAGATTCAGAGTGCAGAGTGCAGATTCAGAGTGCGGAGTGCAGATTCAGAGTGCAGAGTGCAGATTCAGAGTGCAGATTCAGAGTGCAGAGTGCAGATTCAGAGTGCAGATTCAGAGTGCAGAGTGCAGATTCAGAGTGCAGAGTGCAGATTCAGAGTGCAGAGTGCAGATTCAGAGTGCAGAGTGCAGATTCAGAGTGCAGATTCAGAGTGCAGAGTGCAGATTCAGAGTGCAGATTCAGAGTGCAGAGTTCAGATTCAGAGTGCAGAGTGCAGATTCAGAGTGCAGAGTGCAGATTCAGAGTGCAGATTCAGAGTGCAGAGTGCAGATTCAGAGTGCAGGTTCAGAGTGCAGATTCAGAGTGCAGATTCAGAGTGCAGATTCAGAGTGCAGATTCAGAGTGCAAAGTGCAAATTCAGAGTGCAGATTCAGAGTGCAGATTCAGAGTGCAGATTCAGAGTGCAGATTCAGAGTGCAGAGTGCAGATTCAGAGTGCAGAGTGCAGATTCAGAGTGCAGAGTGCAGATTCAGAGTGCAGATTCAGAGTGCAGATTCAGAGTGCAGATTCAGAGTGCAGATTCAGAGTGCAGAGTGCAGATTCAGAGTGCAGAGTGCAGATTCAGAGTGCAGATTCAGAGTCACCAGGCAGGCTTTGACAACAAGGTAGACCAGAGCGCGGGGGAGCTTAGCCTGTAAGGGTATGAACGCCATGTTCCCTGTAATTAAGAAGCAGCCTATTCAACACTTAAGACAGTAATGTCATCCCATCTGCCAAGGCCTGCGCTGGCTGGCAGCGTGCCCCTGCCTGCTGCTGCTTCTGTTACCCACCTGATCCTCGGAGACCCGCTTTGATGGAGCGTTTGCAAACACAAGTTTCTTCGCCGAGCTGGCGGCGCGCGCAGGAGATAACAAGCATTGGCATTGCCAATAGGTCTCGCTTGTGGGACCTTATAAGTATTTTGTTTTGCAGCACAATATCCTTGTTGCATAATCGGATATTGTGCTGCAAAACTAAATACTTATAAGGTCCCCAAGCGAGACCTATTGGCAATGCCAATGCTTGTTTCTCTCTCCCTTTGTTGCAAAACTGCGCAACAACTCTGGTGCAGCATTGCGTTACATCAAAGAATAGCAAATCTGGGCCTCTATCTCTCCCACTACCTGATACTGACTCTTTCTCACTTTTACCTGCATACACATGCTTACACATACAGATACTCTTGGTCACACACACATCCTCTCTCTCACTTCATAATATTGCCATCCACAAACATGCTCACAACATACATTTAAAACCGTTTTTTACATACCACAGCAGCCACAAAAGGCCCCATTCCAGCTAATTGTGCTCCATTTTTTGTTCACTATCAGTATACTGAAAACCAGGCAGAAAATAACTAATGCTGAGCAGCTCTTGTGTTTGTGGCACCCATTTTTCCACTTCTGAGGTTAAGAGTTTCAGAGGCAGTGCCAGGGGTCGCAAGGAGAAAGCCAGGAGTTGCAGCTGTGGCTCCTCGCGACCCCTAACGACTTCCCTGTAGCAGTGGTCATTTTAGGATTGTATTTTGAGTTGAACTTGTCCTCACCACTCATATAAATTGGTGGGACAAATCCGACTAGGTGTAAATCTCTGTCCGCAGTTAGTAAATTGTATTCATACAGAGATTACTGCCAGGAGTTGACATAAATATATGTGCAGGAAGCGCTCAACCTGTATATTAACCTTCCTAAACTGGGCCAGATGGGGTCTATTCACAAAGGTACTCTCAGCTGTAAACATATGTACTGTTTCTTGCAACTGGCTCTGAAATGTAACTATTTTGAATTTGAAGGCACCCTCTACTTACAAACAGGGGGTACATCAATGGGAAGTGTCTTTGCTCCCAGCGTGGCCGGACTCTATGTCCATGACTTTGAACAGAAATTCATCCTTAATGACACCAACCCCTTTCGTGATAACCTGATTTTTTGGAAACGGTATATCGACGACGTCCTAGCAATCTGGCAGGGCCCCACTGAGCAATTGGACCTGTTCATCTCCTGGATTAACACCTGCGATGGTAACTTGAGATTTACCCATTGCTATTACAAGGAGAAAATTGTGTTCCTTGATGTGGTGATTAGCAAGGAGAATAACAAATTGGAGACTCGGACCCATTACAAACCCACTGCTAAAAATAACCTTCTAAGATTTGAGAGTTTTCACCCGCGTCCACTTAGGGAAAATCTCCCATATGGACAGTTCCTCAGGCTAAGAAGGAACTGTAGCAAACTGTCTGAATATAAGGAACAAGCCACTGATCTATCAGAGAAGTTACAGAGTCGTGGTTATCCCAACAAGATCATAAATAAATGCCAGAAAAGGGCTAGAAATCAACCGGGAGAGGTACTTCTGGAAGAAAGATCAAGAGCTAACAACTCCATACCTCTGACTTGCGTGACTACATACAGCGCAATATCCAACCAGGTGACAAAGAGTATAAATAAACACTGGGCAATCATAAACTCTGGAAAACTACATTGGGAGAAACCCCTTTTTTCCTTTAAAAAATCACAGAGTCTGAAGGACACTTTGGTAAAAACCAGACCAAAAGCTAAGACAGTCCCAATCACCCAATCTATCACTGAAATTTGGGGTCTCCCCAATGTGACTGGTCACTATCGTTGCGGCAATTGCTGTGTATGCCACCTGACGAGGAATACAAAGACACTAAAACTGGAAGAAGGCAAAGAATGGAGACAAATTGCACACACAAACTGTAATAGCTGCAATGTTGTCTACTTGATTGAATGCACTTGCAAGAAACAGTACATTGGAATGACCACCAGGAAGATAAAGCAACGGATCTGCGAACATCGCAGTACCATCCGCTGCAAAAAAAGTGCAACAAGATTAACTGACCATTTTCTGGAGAAAAATCACACACCAAACGACATGGTATGGACTGTAATCGAACAACTACCAACCGGGCCAAACCTGCAGAAACGCCTATATGAAAAAGAACAAAGATGGGTGTACAGACTGTCAACACACATTAATGGTCTTAACGATAATATACAATGGGCCAATGTTCTATAATCCACCTATGCCCTCAGTACCCCAGGTTGTGTGACATCCCAGGTTGCGGACTCCCCGCAGTTCAAGCCTCAGCCTTTCCTTTGGACCAGTCGTTCCTTGACTGTCCTTAAATAAATAGACATACCTCTGTAAAACCACTCACTCAATTGTCTAAAAACCGTCTCCCTATGCACTGTTTTTCTGTGTAAATACCAGATTGCAGGTGTTTTTACGCTCTCTCTAGTAATGAACTCCAAAAACGGGCGATGTAAATATGTAAACCCATGTCCCCGTTTTTCCTCTGAAATAACCATTTCCCTTTGCACTAATTAAGTGATACGCTCTCTCCGTATCTCTGTTAACACCAGATTGTAGTTTCTCTGCTTTGCACAACATCAGAAAGCGAGCGTTGTAACTATGGAAACCCATGTCCCCGCTATGCCTCCGTACTGAATGGCATGACGTCACCACGTCAGCGCGCGAGGCTAGCCACGCCCCCAACATCCGCGATGGCGGCCCTCTTATCTTCGGCCCCGTCTTCACCCCGATCACGGGCGTGTGGAGGGACCTCATAGGTACACTGCTACCTTAAGCCTGCTAAACTGTAAGTAGAGACTCGACGGACACCGGGGCCAGATGGACCTTTATGCCTCGAGACGCGGCCCCTTCTCTCGGGCGTCTCCTTAACGGGCAAGCAACATTAACTCTAATGCTCTCTATGACTTATTTTACAGAATATGTTTCTAACCCAGGCCGCCCCTCCCTCCCTTTAGCGCCTTGAGACCCTCTGGGTGAGTAGTGCGCTTTATAAATGCCTGAACTTGAACTCATCCCGTGCTGCCCTATGACCCTTCATTAGGAGTAAGCATGGTTTACTTTGTGTTTGTTGTTGTGTGTCTGGTATTGTTATATGTTTAGTCAAGAAACAGTTATCACATTGCTATGCCTCTCACCTAAATATGGCGTGAGTGATGCATAGCCACGCACCGATAGTTTTTGATGCGTGTGAATGAATAAAGAATTTACGCTCAATACCACAAAAGCACGCTACAATTGATAGGTGTGCAAGGTTAAAATTGAGGGTTCTTCTGCGCCAAGAATCAGTTACGATACTCTTTGTGCTGCACTGTGCACCCTTGAAATACTGCACTATAAAACTAACCATATAATATCAGTATGGGATGATTCAATAGACACGAAGACATGAGACTCCGTCGCTTCACTACGTTGCAGGCTTGTAACTGGTTTGATTGTGATTATTATTTTTCTCTCCACAGGTCTTTTTTGGTAAACCACCATTGGGTTATACCTTTATTTATTTTTTTTGCCTAGCACCACGAATTTTGCTGCCAAGGCACAAGGATTTGCAGGCACGGCAGGGCGTTAGTGTACCCTGACCACCCTTTTCCTTGATCTGGTCCTGATGAAAAACCGGTAATTCCTATTACGGTTTGAAACATGTAGACCCACCACATATTTTCCAGACACTTTTGGTCATAACTATACCTTTAACTGTATCGACACTTACATTTTATTATTGTCCAGTAGCCTTAAGAATAAAGTTTTTTCATATAAGTCATACCAGGACAATTTTTAACTCACCTACTTCTTTTTCACATTCATCACTCACATACCAGCTCCACTGTAGTTCAGGTGTTGAAGCACACCTTGATGGCACTCGGCCATCAAGGTGGCCCCGATGATGAAGCATGTCACCGACCAGGTCGGTGAGTGAGGGGTTATTAATAAGCAAAGAAGGACTTTCTTCTCTTTGATAGTGAATCATCCCGCAGAAATCGCTCTTCGAGCACTTTTTTTCTGGTGGTACTCCTTATTATTTTTGTTAATTTAGATACTATGTGACTTCATCAGCAGTGCATTGCAGGAGCACGAGTTATAGTTAGCTGAACTAACTATAACGGGCGAATTTCAAGGATTTTTTACGAGTGAAATGTCCAACTAACTGTAACACCCCTGAAACCTATGTTTTTTTCAGTGAATTTCTAAGGTTTTTTTAAATGCTAATTTCTAACTATACCGTGCCTGAAACCTATGGTTTTTCAATGAATTTCAAAGGTTTTTGAAATGCTAATTTGTAACTATAACGTGCCTGAAACCTATCATATTTTCTGTTAATTTCAAAGGTTTTTTTAAATGCTAGTTTCTAACTATGCCTACAGAGGTAGGACATGTGAGGAAAGAAGAAAAAAACATACAGAAAGAAGAAAAGGGAAATGCAGAAAGAGGCAACAGAAGTCCTTAAAGATGAAGAAAAGTGCAGGAAGAAGGAAGACGTGCAGAAAGAACAAACAGAGGAGCAGAAAGAGGCCTTGTTGCAAAATCACCTCACCTTTTCAGATGGTGGTAACTGACTCTGACTAACCAGTCCTAGAGTCAGAGCTATGCTAAAAGACACGTAGAATACAGTTAAAACACCTACATACACTAGGGAACACTATGCGTTGGGGTACCCCTGTGATTACCATGGCCTCCTCTGTAAGGCCCTAGTACATAATAGTGCAGGCGGATTAAAACTACCTCTAAAAACGTGCCACATGGTGCATTTGCACACTAGTGAAGGGAGTGAGGGGCCTGAGCTGATGTGTGCAAACACGCCCTAGGGCCGTTTTAATTTGGGGGATAAAGTCCCCTTGAATCCTGAGTGTCCCTTGTGTCCAACTAGCCCTCCGGGTATCTCCAGTTAGCATCACGGAGCTACGTTGCAAAAAGGTGTAAAAAGGGGCACGGCCTGGACCAGCTCTTTGCAACGCAGCTCAGTGGCGCTTACTGGAAGCACCTGGTGGACTACTTTGCCCCCAGGGGCCCTCAGGATTGAAGGGGAATTATTTCCCCAACTTAAAACGTGCCACAGGGCGTGTTTGCACATGTCACCTCAGGCCCCATCCCCTCCCTTCACCACTGTGTAAACGCGCCCTGTGGCCGTTTTAAGTTGGGAGATTAAGTCCCCTTGAATCCTGAGGGTCCGTAGGGACAAACTAGCCCACTAGTTACCTCCAGTAAGCGCCGTTGCAGAGAGGTGTAAAAAGGGATACATCCTGGACCACCTCTCTGCAGCGCAGCGCTGTTGCGCTTACTGGAAGCACCTTGTGGGCTAGTTGGCCCCCAGGGGTCCTCTGGATTGAAGGGGAATTATTTCGCCAACTTAAAACACGCCACAGGGCGCGTTAGCGCACTTGTGACATCAAGCCAAGCCCCCTCACTGCACCACTGCGCAAATGTACCCCCTGGTGCGTTGTAAATTGGGGGATTAAGTCCCCTTGAGTCCTGATGGTCCCTGGGGCCAACTAGCCCACCACTTACCTCCAGTAAGTGCCAGAGAGCTACGTTGCAGAGTGGTGTAAAAAGGGGCATGGCCTGGGCCACCTCTCTGCAACGCAGCACAGTGACGCTTACTGGAGGTAAGTGGTGGGCTAGTTGGCCCCCCAGGGACCCTCAGTATTTAAGAGAAATTAATTTCCCAACTTAAAACGCACCACAGGGTGTGTTTGCACACGTCACCTCAGGCCCCGCCCCCTCCCTCCACCACTGTGCATATGCGCACTGCGTCACATTTTAAGTTAGGGGATTACGTCCCCTTGAATCCTGACAGTCCCTAGGATCCAACTAGCTCACCAGGTACCTACAGTAAGCACCACAGAGCTGTGTTGCAGAGAGGTGTAAAAAGGGGCGTGGCCTCTGAACACATTTTTGCAACCCAGCTCCATGGTGCAGACTGGAAGAACCAGCTTGGCTAGTTGGCCCCCAGGGACCCTCAGTATTCAAGGGGAATTAATTCCCTAACTTACAACTTGCCAGGAGGCGCATTTGCACAGGGGTGAAGAAAGGGGGCGGGGCCTAAGGTGACATGTGTGCAAACATGCCCTGTGGCGTGTTTTAATTTGGAGAATTAATTCCTCTTCAATCCTGAGGGTCCCTGGGGGCCAACTAGCCCACCATGTACTCCCAGTATACGCCAGGGAGCTGCGTTGCAGAGAGGTGTTCAGAGGCCACGCCCATTTTTGCACCTCTCTGCAACACAGCTCTGTGGTGCTTACTGGAGGTACCTGGTGGGCTAGTTGGCCCCAGGGACCCTCAGGATTGAGGCAGAATTAATTCCCCAACTTCAAACGTACCACAGGGCGTGTTTGCACACATATCATCTCAGGCCCGCCCCTCCCTTCTCCACTGTGCAAATGCACCCGGTGGTGCTTTTTAAGTTGAGGGATTAAGTCCCCTTGAATCTTGAGGGTCCGTGTGGTCCAACTAGCCCACCAGGTACCTCCAGTAAGCGCCACAGAGCTGCGTTGCAGTGAGGTGTGAAAAGGGGCATGACCTCTGAACACCTCTCTGCAACACAGCTCCCTGGCGCATACTGGAGGTTCCTGGTGGGCTAGTTGGCCCCCAGTGACCCCCAGTATTCAAGGGGAATTATTTCCCCACCTGCAAACACGCCAGGGGATGTGTTTGCAGAGTGCTCCAGAGAGGAGGCGGGCTTCCGGCACGATGCCAGTCTTTTTTTCTTTTTTTAAAGAAGGTGGGCTGTGTGGCCCATCTTCCTTTTCTATGTTATGGGCCCTGGGAACTCCATCCCCCAGGGCCTCACCCCCATTTTTTTAAAAATAATAAAAATGTTACAGGAGGGGGACCGCATGGGCCCCCCTCCCGTGGCCAATTCCAGCCCAGGGGACCCTATCCCCCGGGGCATGGCCAATTCTTTTGATTTTTTTTAATTAGGGAGGTGGGCTGCGTGGCCCCCCTCCTGAGGCCTCTATTGGCCCCGGGGACCCCATCCCCCGGGGCCGGCCTTTATTTCTTTCTTTCTTTTTTTTATTTCATTGGGAGCGGGGCCATGTGGCCCCCCTCCCGGGCCACTTCTGGCCCCGGGTACTCCAACCCCAGGGGCCTGGCTATTGCTTTTTGAAAAAAAGAATTCTGAGGGGGGGCCACGTGGCCCCCCTCCTCAGGCCTATTATGGCCCCAGGGACCGGCCTGCCTTTTTAAAAAAAAAATTTAGGGGAGGGGGTCTGCGTGGCCCCCTTTCCGGGCAACTTCTGGCCATGGGGACCCCATTCCCTGGGGCCGTCCCTATCCGTTGGGGACCATGGGGGGTCCCCAATCCCCCCACGGTCCCGCCAGCTCCCCGCCTCCGGGAGCCTGCATTGCTTTTCCACAAGGGGAGCTGCTGACATGCAGATCCCCATGTGGAAGAGCAATTCTGCTTAGCTTCATTAAAGCGAGAGCAGGTTTCCCTGCCAGAGTTTGCTCGCTCCCAGGGGACCCTATCCCCCGGGGCATGGCCAATTCTTTTGATTTTTTTTTAATTAGGGAGGTGGGCTGCGTGGCCCCCCTCCTGAGGCCTCTATTGGCCCCGGGGACCCCATCCCCCGGGGCCGGCCTTTATTTCTTTCTTTCTTTTTTTTATTTCATTGGGAGGGGGGCCGTGTGGCCCCCCTCCCGGGCCACTTCTGGCCCCGGGTACTCCAACCCCAGGGGCCTGGCTATTGCTTTTTGAAAAAAAAGAATTCTGAGGGGGGCCACGTTGCCCCCCTCCTCAGGCCTATTATGGCCCCAGGGACCGGCCTGCCTTTTTAAAAAAAATTTTTAGGGGAGGGGGTCTGCGTGGCCCCCTTTCCGGGCAACTTCTGGCCATGGGGACCCCATTCCCTGGGGCCGTCCCTATCCGTTGGGGACCATGGGGGGTCCCCAATCCCCCCACGGTCCCGCCGGCTCCCCGCCTCCGGGAGCCTGCATTGCTTTTCCACAAGGGGAGCTGCTGACATGCAGATCCCCATGTGGAAGAGCAATTCTGCTTAGCTTCATTAAAGCGAGAGCAGGTTTCCCTGCCAGAGTTTGCTCGCTCCCGCCCTGTCATTGCAAACAGCAGTGTCCCGGGGGTGGGCACCCCGGTATACTGCAGGAGCTGGCCTTGGGGAGTGGCGGTCCCCAGGGCCATCATTGGCTCCAGGAGGGGGTCGCGCGGCTCCACCTCCCACTTAATGCAAAGCCCCAGGGGATGGTGGTCCCTGGGGCTCGGATTTTGAATATTTAGTGCCCCGGGGAGGTGATGTTCCTCGGGGCGTGTGGTTAAATGATTATTTTTTTTAAAAGCCACTGTGGGTGGCGGTCCCCGGGGCTGCGGGAGGCAGTGTGGCCCCTGCAATCATAATGAATTAGAGCCACGGGGGGTAGCGATCCCGGGGATTGGGGGGGCCATAGAGGCCCCCAAATTTAAACTAACAAGCCCGGGGGGGGTGGAGGTCCCCAGGGGTGCTGGGGGCCTTGTGCCCCCGCAAATATTCATGCTTTGCCCCGGGGGTGGCGGTCCCCATGCTTTTTTTCCCATGCCCCCGGGACCTAGCCCACCCTGGGGCTTTAATTAGACGAAGTGCGGGAGTCCGTGCTTCATTTCTTTTTATTTTCGGGCGGATCCGCAGATCATCCGCGGATTTTGCCGTTTTTTTTTAAAGGAAACAAATGTGAGCCCTGGGGGTCCTTGCGGACCCCCTAAGCAGGCCTAGGGGGTCAGGGTATTTCTACCCTTCCCGCTTTTCGTGTTTTGCGCATTTATTTTACTGATTTCCTGTGACTCGGTTCTACCGAGGCACAAGGTGGCTGCCAACACTTCCTGGTTTGGAGTGATGACAGCCAATTAACATGAAGCTCGTGATCGGGAGGGTCCTCCTTGCCTCTAAATGTCGAAATATTTTTATTTTGATTTTCTCAACAACTAATGAACAGATTTACACCAAAGGGTTCTCTCTGAACCAAGGGCTACCCTTTTTCCCAATTTGGTGTAATTCCGTTCAGCAGTTCAGGCTGTAGAAGTTTCCTATGGGAAATTGCATGGGGAAAACATGTTTTGGGACCCCCTTTTTTCTCTGCCCCCGCTTGCCGAATCACCCCGAAACTTTTAAGGTAGGAGCGGACCGGAGCGGGCCACGAGTTTAGAAAATTTCACGAAGATTCATCAACCGGCGCCAAAGATATTGGGAATGGAATGTTGCAAATTTCCGATGGAAAATAGGTCCTAACTATAACTACCTACTGGCGACAGCCAGTAGGTAAAAAACAATATTTATGTATCTTTATGTATTTTTTAACAATATTAGTTTGAATTGATTTTATACTTATGAGTACAGAGACACAATATTTTCATAAACAAAACTTTTGCTATGTTATGTTATTAGTAGAGATTTGTGTTTGGGTATCTTAGTCAGGGCTCTGGCTACCGTATTCTGAAGTACCTGGATTATTCAGATGTAGTTCCTGAATATTGAGGTATAAAGCATTATAGTAGTCTATTTTGGTATAAAACTAGAACCGCAACAACTGTTTTCTAGGCATCAAACGGAATAAACCGAAAGACCTTTTGGAGCATACGCAGGATAATAAAGGCAGGAGAGGTAACTCTCTTGATCTGAGGCCTGAGGGTCAGTTTCCTGTCCAGAATTGTTCCTTGGTTTTTGATCTGATTGACTGGAATGGGAAGGGTACCCATCTTCAGAGGCCTGCAGGATTGTTTATGACACCATATGTCTGTTTCACTATATTGTTGTTTTCGATTATGTGTCAATGATCCCTTTACAGACTAGACTTTAAGGATCTCGGTGTAAATCAAAGTAAAAGAGTTTTAGCAAAATCCTCTTTTTGATGTTCACATTCTCCTGTGCCAGTTGTGCCTGCAGTTACAAAACAAGACAGGTCCCAGGTGTCCTTGTCTCGAAGTACATCACTTTGCAAGTAAGTATACGTTGTGACAAATTTATTCTGACCACTCTGGGTGTGCCTCAGGCAGCAAAAATGTGCTCCTGCCTTCAGAGCATATGCTAATTCGATGCAATTTCCTATAGGAGAGCCATCTTTCTCAGTTCTGTTTTTCCAATCTGTTTATTTTATTTGAAGTCATTTAGATACCTCCATTTTGACACATTTGAAACCTACCATATTAACCAAATGGAGTTCCTTTAAAACGCTTGTCACGTACCTCACACCATGAGAGCCCAATGGATGAGAGAAGTTCCCAGCAAACTGGTGGCCATCAGTTAGACCGTCACACATGAGTACCATCTTTCAGTGGCCCTAATTATCGTGGTAGGACTGTGGATAATATTGGGATTTACGCAGGTAAATGCATTAACTGCTTGCTGTGGGTGTGTGTGCCTACCCTGCAGAATGCTATGATTACATAAGGTAATCCCCATTACTCTTAGTCCTACTCGTCCTCGACCCAGTCATCACTCATGAGGTATTCCACACGACAGGAAACAAAACAGGAAACGCTTTTAGACTCCACCCACCCTCCTGTCAGGTGCTATAATACACCCCACCACCAGAAGCAAATCCTGATGTACCAAGCACCAAAGGCCTGGAAAGGGAGGGCGGGCGGGTCGTATGACTGGGTCGAGGACGAGTAGGACTAAGAGTAATGGGGATTACCTTATGTAATCATAGCATTACCTCTACGTCCCTCGTCCTCGACCCAGTCATTACTCATGAGGCATACCAAAGCAACCCCACAAAGGCCTTTGGCACACCACCAACAGAAACAGAACAGACACCAAGGAGTGCAGCAAGACACAGTTTATTAACAAACAGAAATAAACAGAATCAAACAGATGGGGGGATCCCCACAGCTTGCAACACACCAGAACCAAAATTAGGGCGGCTAGACAGAGCACAATTCAAGCGATAATGACGTACAAAAGTGGACTCGGACGCCCAGGTACCCGCCCTACAGATCTCCTCAAGGGGAACCCCATGGAAAGCAGCCCAGGAAGCAGACACACCCCTGGTAGATCTCGCCTGAACCCCAGACGGGCAAGGCAAACCAGAGCCCTGGTATGCCAACAAGATCACAGCCTTGATCCAGCGACCCAAAGTAAGACGAGAGGCAGCCTTACCCCTACCAGCCAAACCAAAGGTCACGAAGAGGGAGTCAGAAGACCGAAACCCAGCAGAACGATCAACATAAACAGACAACGCCCTCCTCACATCCAAAGAATGGAGTAAGACATCAAAAGGAGAGGAAGGAGAAGGACAGAGAGAAGGAAGAACCAACTCCTGGGAGGAATGGAAACGTGAACGAATCTTAGGCATAAAACCAGGGTCCAAGGAAAGGACCACTGCGTCGTCCAGAAACCTCAAAAAGGGGGGAGAACCACGCAAAGCTGTAAGCTCACCCAACCTCCGAGCAGAAGTAACAGCCACCAAAAAGGCAACTTTGAAAGACAGGAACTTCAACTCCACGGAATCCAAAGGCTCAAAAGGCACCCAGAACCAAAGAGAGATCCCAAGGAGGAACCGGAGAGCGGACAGAAGGAGCAGAAAGAGAGAAACTCCGAAACAGACGAGAAACCAACAACCCGTCCGAAGGAAGAAGAGAAGCCGGATCACGAAAGGCCCGAATAGCAGCCCACTGACCCTTCAAAGTGGACAAAGCATAGTGTTTCTGAAAGCCATCCAAAAAAAACTGCAGAATAGAAGAAACAGCACAGGAGGCAGGGGACAGGCCCAGGGCAGCACACCAAGAAGAAAAGGATACCCAGTGCTTGGAATAGGAGGAAAGAGTGGACTTCCTACGAGAAGCCTGCATCACAGTGATGAGGTGGTCGGGCAAACCCCGGACTCCAAGAGACAGCCGTTCAACCTCCAGACCGCCAAGGTGAGAGGAACCAACAGGGAGGAAGACGGGGAAATCAGAGGAGACGGGTAGCGCAGCAGGATCCACGAAGGGGCCACCGCCAGACTCAGCAGCAGAGGAAACCAGGAGCGGCGAGGCCAATAAGGGAGAACAGCCACCACCTGAGCCCCCACCCGCTGAACCTTCAGCAAGAAAGCAGGGATCAGAGGAAAGGGGGGGAAGGCATAGAGGAACCAAGGAGGCCAAAGGACAGACAAGGCATCCACACCCCAAGCCCCCGACTCCGGAGTCCTGGAGCAGAACAGGGGAAGCAGGGCATCGGTCCGGGAGGCAAACAGGTCCAGCACTGGAGTCCCGAACCTCCGGCAGAGCAAGCGAAAAATCCGAGGGGCCAGACACAGGGAGAGGGAGGACGGGAACCTCCGACTCAAGGAATCCACAACCACGTTGTCCACACCCCGAATGTGCAGAGCAGAGAGGCCCACCAGATGACACTCGGCCCAACTCGCAATCGCACATGCCACCAAGTTCAGGGAAAGGCAGCGGGTACTGCCCTGGTGGTTGATGTAGGCCACGGTCACAGTGTTGTCCGACCTCACCAACACGTTGCACCCCAGAAGACGATCCTTGAAAAGGCGGAGAGCCCTCTCCACTGCAGACAGCTCCCTCCAATTCGAAGAACGTCGGGACTCCGAAGGAAGCCAACGGGCCTGCACCGCCCAAGGGCCCAGAGTCGCACCCCAACCTGAAGCGCTGGCATCCGTCGTCAACACCAAGGGGGATGGAGGGTGGAACCACATGCCCTTCGACAGATTCGAAGAATCCAGCCACCACTGGAGAGCAGACACCAACTCTGGAGACACAGGCACAGGAATGGAGAAGTCCTGGACAGGAAAGGGCACCCACCTCTGAATATGCCACAACAGAGGCCGAAGATGAACCCGGGCCCAGGGAACCGTGAACACAGTGGCAGACATGTGGCCCTGAACCACCAGCCACTGCAGGAGAGGAGCCGAATCCCGGGAAAGCAACCTCCTCAGCAACAACTGAAGACGCAGAATCCTGGACTCCGGGAGAAAGACCTTGCCCCGCACAGAGTCGAACACCGCCCCAATGAAGGTCCTCCGAGTAGCAGGGTCCAGGTGACTCTTCGGCAGATTGACCAGGAAGCCATGATCCCCGAGCGTACGCATGGTCAAGGAAAGGTGGCGAGACATGACCTCCGGAGACGGAGCCTGCAGCAGCCAATCGTCCAGGTACGGAAACACGGACACCCCCAGGAGATGGAGATGAGCCACCAAGGGAGCAGCCACCTTGGTGAACACCCTGGGGGCGGACCGGAGACCGAAGGGAAGGACGCAGAACTGCCAGTGTTGACCCTGCAGGCAGAAGCGCAGGAACTGCTGATCCACCAACGCCATTGGAACATGTAGGTAGGCATCCTGGAGATCCAGCGAGGTGAACACCCAACCCTCCTGGATCAGGGGAATCACCTTCTGCAAAGTTTCCATCTTGAATGGGATCTTCCGTACAAATAAGTTCAGGGCCCGAAGATTGATGACAACACGGAAGCCCCCCGTGATCTTCGGAACCACAAACACGATGGAATAAGTCCCCAACCCACGTTCCAGGGGGGGAACCGGGACAATCGCCCGCTTGACGAACAGCAACTGAACACCCTCCAGCAACGCCAGACGGCGAGACGGGTCCGAAGGCAAAGGAGTCACCACCACACCCGAGGGAGGAGGAGGAGACAGGAACTCCATCCGGTAACCCCGGGAAAGAACATCCAGCACCCACTGGTCGGAGGTCGTCAGCAGCCAAGCATGGAGGAACAGCCGCAGTCTCCCACCAACCGCAGGCTGACCACCAGCGAGAACGGGCACCGGAACGGCGTAGTCAGGAACGAGGAGCGCCAGACCCACCACCCGGCTGGGGCTTCTTCTGGAATCGCCGAGGAAAGGTCCTACGAGCACCACGCTGGCCCTGAAACGAGGACTGCTGAAACCTGGAAGGCTGGCGAAAGGACCGGGCATTCGAGAAGGAGGACCCCTTATGAGAAGGGGCAGGACGGAAGGACAACGAATGCTTCCTCTCCTTGAAGACTTTATGGAGCTTGTCCTCCAGGGCGTCCCCAAAAAGATGAGTACCAGAAAACGGCAACCTCAATGCCATAGAACGCTGCGCAGCATCCGTCTTCCAACCACGCAGCAGCAAGTTCCGACGGGCAGCCACAGAGGAACCACAAGACAGAGCAGAAGCCCTGACCGAGTCAAAGGCAATGTCCGAAAGGAACTCCGACTGGCGTTCCATAGACTCCAGCAACTCCGGACAAGTGCCCCCCTCTTGTATAGTAGAAAACAAAGTCTTGAAGTCAGCCAACAAAGACTGCGCAACATATGCACCATACACACCCGACCTAAGAGCCAGGTGAGAGCCAGCATAGGATTTCTTCAGAGCAGAGTCAATCTTCTTATCCACTCCATCCTTCAGGATATTATCATCAGCCATGGAAGGTCGACCCACCAGAGAAGCAACAATAGAATCCACCTGCACCGAATCAGGCAGGGCAACCTCCGAATCCTGCAACGGATAAAGCTTCGACATGAACCTGGCCAGAGAAATATGGTCCGGGTCCTTCCACTCCTTAAGGAGGACATCCATGACAAAGGGGTGGACGGGCATGGAAGAAGACACAGGCTTCCGAAACTGCGGCAGAACAGAGTCCTGGGAGGTGCTGGGCACAGAGACCTCTGGAAAACCCATATTCTCCCTAACATGACAAAGGAGATCAGGCATCAGGTCCTTGGAAATGTACTTGCCCTGCAGCTCCGCTGCGCCGAAAGAGGACTCATCAGAGGATGCAGAGGACGAAATATCCGAATACAGGGGAGCAGCAGGCTCAGAGCGACCCCCAGAACCCTTACTGGAAGCCTTGAGTTCAGACAGCGTCTCCAAAATTAGGCGCTTCAGAAGCTTAGAGTCACCCAAACTGCCACTCCGAGCAGCAGGGGCAGAATCACCATCATCAGAGGAGGAGGAAGAAGATCGAACAGGAGAGACATGCTTTCTCTTCCCGTGATGCTTCCCCATAGCAAAGCAGTAAATCACGAGCCAAAGCAACCCAGCAGACAGAGCAGACGTGAGACACCCAGCGGAGTCACAAGCAGCTGAAGGAATCGAAGAACAGCAGAATCCCGCCAAATAAATACGAAGAAACACACACCCATCAGCTGAGCCACAGAGAGGAACAGACGAGGAAGAAGGAGGGGGAAGGAGGGGCCGAGCAGCGGCCTACGAATGAAACAGCAAAGGAATCGATGACATCACCTCCATCTACCAATCAGGACGGAAGGCAAGCATCCCGGAGCCTACCCGGGTGCTAGCACAGGCCAATGAGGGACAGAATCCAGGACCGGCCTCCCAGCCGACTTCCCGGATCCTCCAGCCCCCCGCAGCCGAGGAACGGACATCCAGAAACGAGCTCCGAGGCAGAAACTGAGCTCCGAGGGAGAAACGGCCCGCCAAGTAACGGACAGCCAGAAAGGGCACCGAGGCAGAAAGGGCCCCCCCCCGTCCCAGGGGGCGATCGCACCCAGCAGAAATAACACCGGCATAGAAATGGCCGGGGCGCGAGGAGCCGCGGCGCGCCTCACAGGCACACCCATCCAGCGGAGCCCCTCCCGTAACAGGCAAATCCGACGAAACACGAGTGAAGCCGGTGAAAGGTCCGAACACCGGACTCAGGGACAAAGGACCACAGCCGCATGCGAGAAGCCATAGCCACGCACCCAGCGACCAGCCAGCACAGTGAAAGGCAGAAATCCCCGGGGACCCGAGAGGCCCCGCAACCCAGGACCCCAGCAATCCAGGAAAGCACAGGAAGCCCAGCAGCCCGGTTTCCACATCCCACGGAGGTCCACGAGCACCCCCAATGCCCAGCAAAGGAGGAAACCACAGGACAGGCGTAGCAGGTAAGAGCCCGGCACTCACCCAAGCGTCTCCCATCAGAATCCAACCGACAGGAAACAAAACAGGATTTGCTTCTGGTGGTGGGGTGTATTATAGCACCTGACAGGAGGGTGGGTGGAGTCTAAAAGCGTTTCCTGTTTTGTTTCCTGTCGTGTGGAATACCTCATGAGTGATGACTGGGTCGAGGACGAGGGACGTAGAGGTAATGAGGTGGAACGTTTTTTCTGGTACCAGCCCGCGGTGCAGTCTGAGAGATGAATAGTGCGTTGGTGCAAAGGCCACTGCTGACACATGTCTGGTTTATTTAACTTATACTAGAGTATGGCGGCATAATGGTCAGGAGCAGCACATACTCCTGAATTATTTGAGCATAAGTGGCATGCGACCTGATTGCATTATTAGGAAATAGGTTTTGCATCCAGTGAGGTATTGATTAAAATGAATTGGTCATTAATGTTCACAACCATGTTCACAAGCATTGGTAATTAATGTTAAAAAATTGCATGCGTTTTATTGTTCTTTGGATTGAATGAAGCTTTCATTTCGTTTTCAGTTTTAAGAGTATTTTTTGTGCTCAGTAAGTCAGATCTTTCATATGTTTAGACGGTACTTAAAACGGTAAACAACTTGAAATACACAAAGAACCAAGAATAAGACAGACATTTCCTGCTTCTGTGTGGGAGATTGTTAGTTTATACATAGAAATGCTGATGCTAACAGGCGGCTTCTTGTCTTCTTTTTATAGATATGCTGTTGATCGCAACTCTGACATGGACAGAATATTTGATATACGCACAGGGAACGGATCTATTTTCGTTTCGAAGTCACTTGACCGAGAAGCATCACCATGGCACAACCTCACTGTCATAGCAACAGAAATTAGTAAGCATGATCGAGAACCTCGTATGTTACTTGCACTGCATTTTTCATTTCCACCGGAGATATTTGCTATCTGCGAAAAAACAGAGCTGCGGCAAGACTCGAAGTAAAATTACTTACTTAACAAAAGATGCAAGACACAAAGCTGCCATATGTTAGTCCGTCTCTGAGTTCTATGTGTTTGCTCAAACCCACATACACTGAAACTCACACAGGTTCACTCATACAGACTCGCACTCACCCCTCTCACACATACCCCTTCATCTGTAAATTATTTAGTGTCGAATATTTTGATTGGCTCAAAGAGTGTAGATACTGATAGAACCCTTCCTTTGGGAAGCAAATAGTTCTTCCACTGGGTGTGTCATACACAAGCCAAGCACCTCTATAAAACCAGCTCCTTTATTTACTGATATATAAACAAATCTACTATACTACCTGAATTATTTTTATATCATGGTTTTCAGTTGACTTATTCTTTAGAATTTAGGCATTCGCGTTATTTACTCTACAAGTTGCAATAAATGTACCTGCTAACACATGTAGCCGTTTGCCAAAATTGTGCTAATGTAACTTTCCAAACAGAAATCCCCTCTGTTTGGTCACTTCTGCCCACGCTGTATGGTCATAGACAGTTGGTGACGTCATTTTGACTGACATTGAAAAACCCTTCAATTTTTGCAAGAAATCCTAAATCTGGAGCAGTCTCCGCTAGTGAAATTTCTTTCAGCAGAAGGTTAGCATGATCAGGAAACATAGCTGGTGGTTTCTCCTCTAGACTTAATATTTCCTTCGACTTAACATCTGGCCATGGTCTATGGAATGCACTTCCGGTATTGCATTTGCATGTTGTTCCTTTGGAAGTAATTACAGTTTCTATGTCTCTCAATTCCAGTCTTCTATTCTAGCTCACCTGGGGCAGTAGCTCCCTCTCGAAAACTTCATCAACGCACACCCCAATGTCCTGAGGTAGTGGTGGAGTTACTTTTTTCATTTTTCCTGTATCTTGGCTAATGTTACACAAATCTTCCTGAGAATCATTTGAATGTCTTTTTATTGTTTTTCCCGAGCATTGTTCTTTTCCTAGCTGATCCTTTGATGTCCGACTGGATTCTAAAAGTCACTCCTTAATAACTTGGAATGCTGTCAGCAATTCTGGCACTCCCCCTGAGTTTTTACTGAAGAGATATTAACACCCTCGTTCATTCTTCTGCTAATGTGCCTGCTCTAAGCAGCACTGCTGTGGTCTGAAGTCTCTTAGGCTGCGATTCACAGTCGGACTCATTTAGAGGAAGAGAGCCCCAGCATAAAATGGCAGCACTGTCTCCAACCCAACTTGCTCTTCCCCTACTCCATTTAGAGGTGGGGGATTGGTAGGGTTTCTGTGCTATTGGAAACCCTTTACCTGGTGGCTTTTCTGCCACTTTACTGCCATTTCACAGTGATGGTAGTCCCAACCATTTTAAGGTAGAGCTTACCTAACTGATTTTGTATTCTCAGGACTGCCATGTGGTGCTTGGTGGTTCTGGGAAAGAATTACATTTTTTCTGAAGGTTAACACATCATGAACATTTATTTATCTTTTTTTGATTTTCAACAGTAAACCTTAATTTCTGCGGGTTGTTACTGAGAAGTAAAATAGAATCATGAGCAGGCCAAAGCAACGTAATGGCCTTCTCGACATTCACCAGCGATAAAATTGCATCTTTATAGTAGTGGATGAATTCCCATCACAGAGATCCTCATAAGGAGGACGGAGAACTCTATATATCGCATGCAGTGTTCCACTAGGGGCTCTCTCGGCTGAGATCCCAAAGTCCTAAGTAAACACCGACAGGTCTACTTGCTGGCACGACTGCTGATTTTCAACTTTTGGACATTCTCAGAACTTTTCAAGTTATACATTGAAACCTGTTCCCATTGCTGTTTTTCTGGGGTGAAAATATTTTCCTTTGGACAAGTCCCTTATCCAATGCGCCCACCAATAGCGGGGTTGCTTCATCTCCTTTCCGCCATACAAGCAAATTTAGGTATGCCTTGTCAGGATTAAATCTCTGTTTTGAGACATAAAGGGTTCAGAGAGAAAATTGTGAACAACCATATGTGTGCACGGGTGTGGATTTTCACAGACATTTACAGTATTCCCACTCTGAGACATCCTTTCTTCTCATCCCAGAGGAGATTATGGACCGGATGTACAGAAATGTAATTTTGAATTTCCTAAATAGCGATTTCATATGAATCGCTATTTAGGAAATGCAATGTGTCCAATTACTGATACAGAGTAGGAATCGTTATCAGGAAATTGCAATTAGGAATTCCTATGCCATTCGTACCAATGGCCCACATGCATCATTGTGTCTTTTTGCATTTCTTAATTTGCGAAAAATAAGGAATCGCAAATTAAGAAATGCAAAATGATATGCATCAATATTTTCGGTATTCTTGTGGGATTCGGTAAAAATCGCATTTTTTACCGAATCCCAAAGAAATACCGATTTCTTAACTTAATTTTCGCAATTTCCATTGATTCCTATGGGCCACAAGGCCCATAGGAGTCAATGGAAATTGCGAGTGGCACTTAGAAAATTTCATGGGTACAGGGGGGGGTCCAAAGGACCCCCCCATGCACCCCTGAAATGTACTTTTCAGCATAAGTTACATACACACATGTCCTAAGGACATGTGTGTGTGTAACTTTACAGTTTAAAAAATTCATTTTTGTGCATATTTAATCAATTTCGCAATTTACCACGAAGTTGAACTTCGTGGTAATTTGCACTTCCAATTTTAAAAAAAGCATATTTTTCTATAATGATGCATAGCATTTAAGAAATCGCACAATTGCGATTTCTTAAATGCTAATGCAATTTTAGAAATCGTAAAAAAGATGCGACTTCTAAAATTGCATGATGCATCCCAACAAGCACTTTTGCATTCGCAAACGGCCGATTTTAAGGAATCGCACCGTCTGCGACTGCAAAAATGCTTGATGCATGTGGGCCAATGTGCCGGTTTTGCATTTCCAAATTAGCAATTTCCTATTAGCTAAACCAAGTATGGCTATGGGCATAAGACCACTTGTAATGCACTGCAAAAATAGTGGTGCACATGTTGAACACACACATGCCATAGGGTCATGTGTGTGCTTTATTGCACTTTATAAAAAGCATTGTGGGATGCTTTTTTAAAATTGCACATGGTTACCATCGACTTTGAGTGGATGGTAATTGCATTTTCTAAAGGCTCATTTTGCATTTAGGAAATTCTTTGTGCATGTGCTAAGAAATTGCAAATAGGAAATCCATGTTTGTGGGTTACTATCTAGGGTAGAATTCTTATTTTGCGATTCCCTAAAGGCCATTGTACATAAGAAAAGGCCGGTTCGTATTTTTTTAACAGTCCGAAATTGTGATTTGGCCCGTTAAAAAATGCAAAAGGCCTTTGTACATACCTAGATAAGTAACTCACACAAAATATTCCGACAATTAACAAAGCTAAAACAACTTTCCAGAAAATGTATTTTCCCCTCATAAAAGAAGCTATCTGTGCAAGTCAAGCAAAGATATGCTAATAGTTTCATGAATCAAGTCTTTAATCTAATCTGCTGTCATCTTGTTACCCATGTACAATACACTATGCTTCATCTTACCTTTATAACTAATGGAATTTATTTACTGTGTCCTCAATAGGACTGTTTTATATTCAGCAAGCCCAATGCAGTCTATATTCTCTCTTACTGGTTTCTACTACCCAATATATATTATATCAATGTGACCTTTGTTCTGATTCTTCTGGCCAACCAACCAGCTCTTATTCTTTCTAAGCTACCATCTGCCTTTGTGATTGATACAACTCACCAAAGAAAATCGGTCTTGACTTTATGTTTTTCACTTCCTTATGTGCCTTCAATTGTTTCCAGCATTTCCAACCTTCTCCCAAAAACACACACCTAGATGCATTTTCTTTAATTCAGTCTTGCTCCTCTCGGTGAATGGCTTGAGTGATGGTTAAATAATAACAGGGTATCAGACAATCATTTGATGATGCTAAAATTCAATACTTGGTACAACTCATTACTTCACCTAAAACACTTACTTGCAGGTTGTACTGTATCATCTTCCTAGCACAGTTATCTCAGTGATCAATTGCCTTCTTTCTTTCTGTCCTGAAGATCCATCAGTTGGTGCAACAAGTCATATATTGTTCCATTTTAAATACACGCTTCATCAGAGGATTTTTTTCTGACTGATTCCATCCCATTCAGACTGTGGTATAGTTTGCCTAGTACTCTTTCTTCTTCTGTTGTTTATGCCAGTTACCAATACATATATAGTTCATCTGATCTTTCAGACCTGTCCTCCTGTATCTGCACATTATACTATCTCTTATTGCTGATTCATATCTTCCGTCTTTCCAGAGCATCACTTTCTACCAGATTTTCTAATTTGTCGGTGTCCACTGACCTCTAAAAAATGAAGGTCTACTGCGTCAATAGTCTCCCCCATCTCACTCACTTTGTTCTGTTCTGCTTTTGAAAACTCTTCAGGGAACTGTTCGCTCACAACCACACCCAAAATATTAATTCTAATATTGTAAAGCCGTCCGATGTGTATGGGTCACGATCTGGGCATTCAACAAAGCTTATTCTTTAAATGTTTTCATTTTAGTTCCTTAAGATCTGTCATGCTAATAGTTCCTCTCTCTTGGTTAAAAGGATCCGGGGGTGTTTGTACAAAATATCAAGGAAACAATATTGTGTGTGGACAAAATATTGTGTCAAGAACATTGAGAACAAAACACTATGAATGCAAATGTCTATGGTAATGCAAGGTTTTACCATACCTAACTCCACATATGTGTTCCCTGAAAAAAAAAATATATATATATATATATATCTTCAAGGTACAGAGATAAGGGGAAATGGCTGTGGAGTACCACGCCATGTAGCCACAGGTGATCTGAGCCCTGACCCCCAGTAATGGTGGATTGTACCTAGCGTGTGTGCGGGAGGCTGGCGTTCTCGCTCTTCTGGTCCTGCAGGATTGCGGTATCGTGGCTGAACTTGGTTCCGAGCAGCGCAGTAAGGAGCACATTTGTTTTCTGTGGTATTTTCTCTCCCGCCTGGAAACTTCTAAGCGCTTTGCCGGATAGAGACTCTGACGATCTCCTACCAGGGAGGTAAGGAGAGGCAGGTGAGAGAGGCCACGGTGGTGGCGGCAGCTTGATGTACGCACGCTGCATTCTTCGCTCTTCATTACAGCTACAAATGCGGAGGTCTGGGCACAGGATGTGAGCTCTTGCTGAGTCCTTGCTCACTGGGGAAAAAAAATTAAAACAACATCTTTGCATCTCGCATGCTCTGCTGTAACCGGCAACAGTACAGATTCTGGCCTCAATTGCTTCCTCCGCTCTTATAAAGTGCCTCTGCACTCTGCACTCCCTGCTTTAACCGGCAACATCATAGATACTGGCCACATTTGTTTCTCTCTTACAAGGTGCCTCCTCTGCTCCTTAGCAGTTGGTTATACGCTGGTTTAATCTCATGCTGCACCCTGGGAGAAGCTGTGCGCAGAAGTCTGACGAGCTTTGTGCCTCATTAGGTGTATCTCTGTAAATATCTTATAAGTACTCTCTACGCTATCCCGAGGTGCTGTAAGGAGCGGGAAGGAGGGGTAAGGAGGCGCCAGAATGGGGAAATTGCTCAATGCCCGCCTTAAAGTTAAAACCCATCGAGCCCAGGCAAAGGAGGTAAAAGAGGCTGCCAGACTGGCATGTAAGGAGAACGTCCCAAATCTGCTAGACCTTGATTCGACTTTTGAGAGTTAAGAGGAAGAGGAGCTAACCTCGGTCGCGTCTTCGGATCAAGCTGGCTTAATAAGCTGATATGGCTTAATGGCTGATAAGAACACAGCTACAGTTATGCCTGGGTTAACTCCACAAGAGATCTCAGGGTCCGAAGGTCCTAAAAAGGCGAGAGCAACAAAAGAGGCAAAACAATTTGCATTATTCCTGAAAAAGGCAACTCTCCAGTCCCCCTCTCCTGGCTCTAGCTCTGCCCTTAAACTCTCTAAGGAACCTTCGGGTGCCATTTTTCCGTCAGCTATAACAACACCAGCAGCAGCAAATTTGATCCCTTCGAGTTTGGTAAAGCCGCAAGCGAATCCGAAAACTGGTCTTACTGCGACTACGGAAACCCTCCTGCGCCAAAAACTCAATCAGGCCGAGGCAACATCTCTAACTCTGCCGACCGATCAGAAAGGGAGTCAAGTAGGACATCTAGGGTGGCAGAGACCCCGGAAAATTCTGATGTACCAGAACCAACAGTCATTACATCTAGTGCCCCCAGCACAACATCGGCCCCTCAAGCTAAGTTACCACCTCAGCTCCAGGCTCAGGCTCCGGCTCCCATACGAGAGTCTATACCCTCAACTGGTGTGATGTCTCCAGAGGGGATTTTGGAAGGAAGCTCCTCTTCTGCTGTGGACCCTGCTCATGTTAACTCTAGTTCTAATCCGGACCCAATTGGTGAATTTCAGATGAATGTCAAAGACATGTTAAACTTAATTCTGCAGGAAGTCCGTGAGTTGAAATGAACTCAGAAAGTCGAACTTGCCTCTATTCATCAACGCCTAGAGAAAATTGAAGGCACAATGACATCCTTTCCAGTTAGATTGCAAGAGGCAGAAGCCAGGATGTCAGCCTTAAAGGACCAGATGACCACCGTAATGGGCGAGGCCAAAGTGGCGGTTAAAAGCAAGCATACCCTTGAGAACAAACTGGAGGAGTTAGAAAACCACTCTCGGAGGGCTAATCTTCGAATAGTGGGCATTCCGAAAGGAATTGAGGGCTCCCAAACCTTGCAGTGGGTAAACTCCTTTATCAAACAAAAGGTTATCCCAGAGTTTGAAGGCGATCTCACCATCACTTGGGCTCATCGTGTTCCTGCCCGCCCGTATCCGAACTCCACGTTACCACGGACAATTCTGTTAAACTTTGCAGACTATCGCATAAAAGAGAGGGTATTGTCTAAGGCAATCCAGCAGAGACAATTTCCAGTGAATGAGACTGTGAAATATCGCATTTTTTCCGATATGACAGCTGTGGCGGCGTGCAGGAGGAAAGAATTTGTGAAGATCCTCCATTTATGTAAAGCTAATGGGGCACAAGCATCCATCGCCAAGCAGTCCAAATTGAGGGTCCTGGTGAAAGGCACATTTTTTTTGTTTTGCGATTTGGATGAAGCCCAAGAATTATTAAAAGAGATCTCGCAGGGTTCTGGGATCTAGGGGGAGATCCTGTTTGTTATGATAATCCTACGGGCAGGGGCACTGGGGGGGGGGGGGGTCAAGCAATGCTTACCCCTGGCTTCTTTTATTGGAAGGCCCAGCTAAGGCTATTTTGTTTGTTTAGCTGCTATTTGATCATAGGAGGGGTTATATCCTTATTGTGCATGCCTGCTCGTATGTATATTTAATTGATAGTCTTTTTTCACTATCGCTGGGGGGTCAGGGGCAAGATCATTCGGGTGTAATCACATGACACCCAGGTTAGAGAGGGGGGGTGAAATGTAGTTGGTGTGGTTGGGGGGGGTCTCCACATTTCAGGGGGAGGGGTCACAAGTGGTGGGTGGGGAGCATAAGGAGGGAAAAAATGAAGTCTTTTTTTTTCTTTTTTGATTCCGTTCAGGTCTTATACTTCCATTTTGTTAGCTTGACTCTGGGTAAGATGTTTAAGGGGCTTAAGATTGGTTTAGGTTTTAACTATGGCTAGTAAAGAACTGCTGAAAGTGGTATCTTTTAATGTTAACGGTCTCAATAACAAAATGAAAATGCGGGCAATTGAATAATGGATTAAAACAGAAAATCCAGCAGTGATTTTATTGCAAGAGACCCATATACCAGCTGTAAAGCTACCCGATTTCTTGATGTTCAGGTCTTGGGCAGCCTATAGGAGATTTTCTTCATCTTCAGCTTCCCATAGAGGGACAGCAATATTTTTAAGCGAAAAATTTCAGGTGGAGGTTGTTAATTTTGATAAAGATCTGCACGGGCGCTGGTGTTAGGTTACCTGTTCTCTTAGACAAAGTAAGAGACCGTTAACTTTTGTTAGTATTTATGCCCCTCTTGAGGACAATGTTAAGCCCTATGAGGATCTTTATCAGTCCCTAATTCAGGTACCTGGCAAGTTGGTTGTGAGGGGCGATTTTAATATCTTAATGAATCCCAAAATAGATTTATCAGTGAAGGGTAAAAAGCAGTTGAAACCTAAATCCTTATGAACCTTGCAACACTATGGAGTAACTTTGGATCTACAGAATCCCTGACGTGAGGCCTTTCCAACCAAAATAGCGTATACCTGTTGGTCAGGCAGATTTTGTTCTTCTTCATGTATTTTTTTTGGTTGCACGGAAATTGAGTTTTAGCCAGCAAAGACTCCATTATAACGGATTCTCTGATCATGCCTTGTTGGTTCTTGAGCTATTGTTAGGAAACTGCGCTAGGTCCCCTAAACGGTGGTTGTTGAACAGACAAAATGTTAATGAAGAGGACTGGGTGGGCTTTATTGGGACAGAGATTAAGGAGTTTTTATCACAAAATATTGAGTCTGCACCTCTGAGTGTGGTCTGGGACACACTTGAGGCCTTCATTCGGGGGTTAATTATTGGTAAAGATGCAGAAATTGTTTAAAAAGTTAGGGAAGAGAAGAGAATCTTGTAGCAGAAGAACAAAGTGTCCTACTCTGCTTTTCTAAAGTAAACCTTCTATCTCTAATGAGTGGCAGCTGGAGCAGGCTAAGCGTGCTCTCAGTGCCAATTATTACACTCAGAGTGATGCCTCCCATCAACAATATCGTCAAAAATCTTATGAGGAAAGTAATTTCGCGGGCAGGTTTTTAGCTTGGCAGACTAGGGAGCAAGCTGCTTCAAATCAGATTAAGACACTGAAATGCCACTCAACTGCCTTACGCATAGATGACCCAGCTAAAATTGGGGAAATAATGCTATGGCATTATGAGTCCATTTATGGTCAACATCAGACTGTGGATATGACCTTTTTAGAAGAATTTTTGCAGAACAACAGCCCCCAAACACTTTCGGATTGAGAGAAACTTTCTATGGTAAGCCCCTTCACTATGGAAGAAGTGGAGGGCGTCATTAAAAATCTGCCAAATGGCAAGCCTGTGGCCCGGATAGGTTCCCACCTGAATTTCTAAACGTTTTTTTAGTTCATTGGTGGACATTTTGCTTTGTTTGGCGAATTCTATGCTTGGGGGAGGGAGAATACCAGAGTCCTTTAGACAAGGCAACATAGTCAGCTTTTCGAAAAAAGGCAAGAACAGTGAGGATCCAAACTCCTATCGCCAGATAGCGTTATTAAACTCAGACTATAAAATCGTTACTAAATTGTTGTAACTTTGGTTTAATCATCACGCGGCACAATTGATACATTCGGACCAGAACATTCTTATCGCAGAGAAGCAGCCAGCATCTAACACACATTATCGGAGGCGTTAGATTAGTTTGAGACTCAAAGCATACCAGCGTTAGTCCTTCTAACATACGCCGAGAAGGCTTTTGACCTTGTTGTGTGGGAAACATTGTTTAAGATTCTAGATCACTTTGGTTTCCTCTCAAAGATCACGGCCCTGATTCATAATTTAGACAATAATGTGGAAGCTATTGTAATTGTTAACAACTTGGTGGCCGGGCAGGCCAAAGTAAAACGGGGCACAAGGCAAGGGTGCCCTGTGTCACCGGTTTTGTTTGCTTTTTTTATCGTACCATTGGCGATAGCTATAAGGAACTGTGCTGATATCCGTCCCCCTATTCCATCAATGGCAAAATTAAAATTATACTGCGATGATATCATGCTCATTAGCAAACCAGAAATAGAGGTTCAGGCCAAAGTCTTCCAGGTCTTTGAAGACTTTGAGGTTCTTGGGGGGTATTGCATTAATAAAAGGAAAACCGAAATTGTACAATGCAGTGGTGCACGCTTGGATCTGCACCCCGATATCCTTGCTTGCGCCAACACCCATCCTAAAAGATATCTTGGAGTATATTTCTCTGAAAGAGTTTCTGATTTATATCATCTGGATTTTCTTCTGCTCCTGCGGAAAATCCAGGTGCTGTTTTCACACTGGAACTCATTGCCATTATCCATATTAGGCCGGGTTGCCTTGATTAAAATGTCTGTTGTTCCTCTGTTTAATTTTTTGTTTTCAACCATTCCTTGTTGTTTGTCCCGAATCTCAGGGATTATTACTATGCCTATTTCGCTCAGTATTTGTCTAGATTTAAATCTCAACCACAGTCAAATCTTTTTATTAATTGATTTGTGTAAGGAAAGTCAAGTCCATTCCCCATTGTCTATTTTCCGATCCCCTAAGCAGGATCGCTATAAGTGCCTTAAAAAATGGCAGGCGCTTTATAAAAGATATTCCATTCCGGTAATTAAGTCAACCACTCTACTAGCTGATATGTTACCACTCGCAGGGATCACACAATCCTCAGAACTCACTTTAAAATGGGCGTTGGTAGGATTTTGTAAGGTTTCAGATTTTCTGAGGAATGGAAAATGGCTGACACATCTAATTGTTAATGATTTTATTCTTTTGGGGTCATATAACATCTTCCTTAAATTCCTTGCTGAGCTAGATGTCTCTCAAATTAGCGAAAAACATCAGCTAGCCAACAAACTTTTAGAAGATGCATCTGCCAGGAAACCTGGGGCATGGAAAAAGCACTTAGCCTCAGTCAGGGCCCTAGATCTTGGGCAGAAGGCTAATAAGAAATGGATGGATTGTGAAGACCTAGAAATCTCAGCCAACTTGTGGTTATCTATTAATAATCTTAACTTTAATTCGCTTAGAGGTGCCAATTGGGGTAGGATACTTTTCTTTAGTAAATGGCAACTTTACCGAACCCCTTTCTCTGTAAAAAATGTATGCCAATCATTCACCACACTGCTTTCGCTGCATCAATTATCCTTTAGCCAATTGGTCGCATATAATGTTACAATGCCCTATGATCCAGAAGTTCTGGAAGGACATCTTTTGCTATTTGGAAATCAAATGTGGTACCTAATAAGCAGTGAGTGATTTGTTAATCGTTATTGGTTACAATCCTGACCTTTCCCTTTCTGACCATTTGGTTGAATTTTTATATATTGCGATGGCAGTTGCCAGATCACTTTTATTTCAAAGGTGGCGCACCGTTGCGATTCCTTCTGTCCTGGAATGGGCCCATAAAATGAAAGCAGTTAGAAAAAGTGAATGCACTTATGCACTACGTGTGGGAGTTCTTAGGATATTTGGAAAACTATGGGCTGCGTATTTTGACTGAGATTGGGAGGGGGTGTTACCCTATTTATGTGGTTAAAAAACTACTTCTTACTTGGTTTGTGTGCATTTGTCTCTGACTTCATAATGCTTTGTGTATTATTTAGGATTTTGTGGAAATTTTGTTTGCCTAAATGCAATTTCTTTTGATGGATGTATTGGCTTTAATGGATTTAATGCATTGTTATTTCTAGACTTCAATAAAAAAAACTTAAAATATAAAGGTACACATATGTGGAGTTAAGAATAGTAAATCCATACATACCTTTTTGCACTGACGCTCTCGATATTTTTGGTCCTCCATATTTTTGACACAATATTCTATCCACAAGATATTTTTGTCATAGACATCTGGATCCTTGCATCTCATTTGACACTGTTGTTCAGTACACTCCTCCTTCTTTTCTGTCTTGGAGAGAAGTGAGGGCTTGAGCCTAATTTGAAAGATGTGCCAGTCCTCTCTCTTCTCTCTCTCCTGGCAACATTTGCTCTCCACTCTAAGACAGTTTATGACCTCCGTCAGGATGGTCCTTCACTGTTTTCAGTTTATATGATTGATTTTATCTTTGTAATTCCTTGTTTTTTTAGCAAATGTATGATGCTAATTCGCAGATCTTTCTTCTGTTCCTATTTATTTGTATTAAAACACGTGTTAAATATTAAGCACATCTTGGTCCTGGCACAGATATCACCCCATTCTTTACAACTTATTTATTTGAAAACAGAGAGTTTGCATGTCCAGATTATCAAGTTCACCTGTTGCAATCTTCACTTTCCCAGCAATAGATATTTCAGCTACCTTAGTCGTGCAGAGCATACAATTAGAACAGTATGTGTATCTTACTTTCTAAGATTCTTTCTAAGATTCATGCTTATGGTCTTCTGCCTTTATATTCAATCATCCACTCTGCACCCTATATGGTCCTTTTTATGGCACGCACAGCACAAAACAGGTTTCTCTAGTGACTCAGAGCCCTCCTTATTTCTTAGGTTTCCGATATCACTTGCTTTGTAGTGCTTTCGAGCGTTTTTTCTTTATTTCCTGTCCTTGTATATCAGGTATAAACACATCCAGACCTATAAATTCAAGTTGTCCAATTGGATGTATCCACTTGTGGCCGATTTGGGATTTGACTCTTTCTATTTCTACCCCTGAAACTATGGATTTCACCTTCCTTTCACTTCTGATTTTCTCATAATCACCCCACTCGAAACATACTTTCAGCTCTCACAATTAATGCTTTCTGTTCCACTACTTTGTATTACTTATTCGTGTCTTAAGTGCTAATTACATTTTCTGTTATTTTGCTTAGGTAATCACTTCGGATGCTATATATTTAGGGGATACACGCGCACGCCTCCCTGACATACTTTGATTATAGTTTTTAATGGTTGTTTAATTTTATCGCAGTAAACTGCACTTTACACTAAGATTCAACATTGAGGAGTGAACTTGCAAAGGAAAGATGGATATCAATTGACTCAATGCTCCGAATAGTCAACGACAGGTATTGCTATGGAGCTTAAAATAAATACTCTACATTTCCTTTTCAACTTTGGCTGTATCAGGAACATGTGCAGAGGCGCAGAGGAGAACTCTGCGCCAGTTTTAAAGCTGGGAGAAGCGTCCACTGCTCCCCTTTTCCGAGCTGTGCTATCTGTAGCTCATGCACTACCTCGAAATATGGGTACTTTGGATAGTGTAGTGTCTCAAAAACACAACCATGCACTGCTCTAGCTGACATGTTTAAAATTCGGCCTGCGAGTGCTGCAGTCTAGTAGCACAAGTTTACCATAAGCCAAAAATATACAAACGAGTGTAGTTACACAATAATTCACTCTCCAGAGACATACGCTCTGGAAATAGGTACCCGAGACCATTTTTGGGACTAAAACAATTACATTCAGGAAATTGGTTGCATATTTTTGGTAATATCACATTTTGTCACCTTGAGCAGTGGCAGTAGTTCTATGCCCTGATTTGATTCAATAGTCCTATTCCAGTACTTAATGATGAGGAGAAATCTGAACATCTTATTTTTTATCACAATCATTAGGAGGAGATACTTAGTTATATTCTGGCCCTGTCGAAAAAGCAGCAATTTATATTAATAAATGTACCCCGGTTCGTGGACATTGGTTCTCTTGATGCTGGCCTTGTTACACCTGGCCTCAAAGGTAATGCAGGAAGCAGTAATAGATAAATGGAGCCCAGGAAGCTTTCTTTACTCTCTGTAGTTTTCACACGTTCAGCCAGATTCATCATTGTCCCGTTTTGCGAGTCCTTAATAGCGATTAGCAATTTGCTAATTGCAAATAAGGATGCGATTTCAAGGGTGCAGGGGTGTCCAAAAGACACCCTGTAGCACCCCTGAAATGTGAATTTACACTGATGTTGTGCACACACATGCCCAAAGGACATGTGTGTGTGTAACATGCAACTTAGAAAAATGCATTTAAATGCATTTTTCTAAGTTTTTCTAAGTTTTCGCTATTTACCACGAAGTTTGACTTTGTGGTAAATAGCGGTCCTAAATTGCGAATTCGCAATTTTTAAATGTTTCATGAATAGCATTTAAGGAATCTCTAATAGAGATTCCTTAAATGCTAATCCTCGCAAATTTGCGAATTCTTTATTAGCGATTTTTGCATTTGGGATGATGAATCCCAAATACAAAAATTGCGCTCGCAAAGGGCCAGATTCTCAGAATCTGGCCCTTTTGCGAGCGCATTTTGCTTGATGAATCTGGCTGGTTGTCCTTTCCCTACCCCTAAGTTATTAATGTTATCATGGGTCCAAGAGTGCCACATGTCTATTCCGCTGTAGGGTCTTGGACCCTAGGCCCGCATGCAGCATGAAGGACGACACATGCTCCTGGTATATGGTAAAGTATCTAGGCACCCGAGCACGTGCACTCGGGCCCTTTTATTGGCAGGGTCACCTGGCTGGTGAAGCCTGTGTTGGATGAATGTGGGTGGTGGTTGTAAGGGCCAGCCCTCGAGTAGTGGCTGGTTAACTTGTACATACTGGAACACTAGAACGTGTCCATCAGGACACTACATCCACTACTCCGCATATTCTCGAGAATTTAATTGATGACAAAATAACTTTTTTAACTTGTTACATTATTCACAGAAATATTCATACACACCATACTTCATGTTTTTAATGCTATAAAAATCAGACCTTATTTCAGTACGTTAAGAGTTTAGCTTTGCTAATACGGGTTAATTGAAGGGATTATTTAAATGTATGAACTTCTCCATGTGTCTGGTACTTCCATTGAGACCCTCAGCTTATAGCTACATGTGTGCCAACCAATTAACATGTCAAAAATATAACCCTATGAAGCCAATTAAAAGTACCATGCATCACAGAAAACAAGTTATGTTCATAAAAAATTACCTCCGCAAGAATTTAGTTTACAAATGCATTTTTTTTTTACATATACATCATTTATGTATATTGCTACTGCTAAAAACGATGTGTTCGTCTGATATACACTGCTTTGGTGTGGCACAGACATCAATACGAAGTATACGTTTCATTTACACATGGCTCAACAGTGACATGAGATAACAACGAATTCCCTGTTCAGGGTTACCGGGAGCAGAACCTGACCACTGCGCAATGTGTGACGTTGCCTAGTATTCTGGCATAACCTCCCCTCATTACCATGATGATAACTGCACGCGTCTACGATCTGTATGTAAAGCGCCATGATAAGTGGACACGATAGTTTCTTTTGTTCATTTGCAAAGGAAGTGTTCTGACATAATCTCAATGCCTATATGTTTTTATTTTTTTCAGGTAACCCTAAACAGAGCACTTCAGTTTCCGTTTTCATCAGGATTTTAGACATAAATGACCATGCACCGGAGTTTGCCAAATACTATGAAACTTTTGTGTGTGAAAATGCAAGAGCTGGACAGGTAAGGTTCTGTTTTGCAAGGAAAGCATTGGTAAAATATATGTGTTTTCTATTTTCTTTGGAAATTAAAATGTAACTTCTCAGGCGGTATTTGAAAAAATAACCCTTCTCAAAGGGTGTTTGTCAATGTAATCTGAGTTTCTCTTTTTAAATGATAGATTAATCTCTGCTTGAAGTGACAATGGGATTCTTTTTACATTTTTTCCTTTTTTTCTTTTTATTGATATCATCTTAGGGAATAAACAAAAGATATATACATATGGCAATGTAATTGCTGAATTACTTGACAATACAGAGCAAATACATATATATAAAAAATAGACAAATACATCATTACAATTACCAACAAAATACAAAAGAATCAAATCAAAGAGAGTACCCTAAGCACAAAAGTAAAAATGAATAAAGGACCGAAGGGCCAACATTGGATCTTTTTGACCCTCTATTTCCATGGCCCCCCATATATGGAGGAATTATTTCCCAGAACGAATTCCTCGGGGTATATGTACATGCCCCTATCGCCACCACAATGTCACTTATATCGACGTTGTGATGACGATAGGGGCTGCGCCTTATTTACAAGACTTAACGCTGCCTTGTAGATAAGGCCCCCTTTCACGCTATGGTTTGCGTGAAAGGGGTGGGCAGTGGGTATTGCAGTGGGCGTTCCACCGCAACACAGATTCCTATGTACACCCCCTATGTACAAGGGTGGTGTACATAGGAGCCAGCGCCAAAATTAATACCATGGAAAATCTGGTTTCAAGTTGGCAAAATGAGGAAAAATGCATTATTTCTCCTCGTTTTTGCTTTTTCTATTTGTGCTGGCAGCACACATGGAAAAAGCAACATGCCATGCAGGGCTTTAAGTGGGGATAAAAAACTGGGGGGGCTCTAAAAGGGGCGGGGCACACCTCTTAAAGGGGTGGGGCCTATCCACGCAGGGGCGTGGTCTAAATCAAGATATTTAGCATTGTGTGCCTATGAAAAACCCCTCCAATTATCCTACCTTTGGAAAACTTTTTCGTTAAAGGATTTTCCTCCCTCCTACAATGCAGTTCACCTAGCATGAGGTCTCCACTCTGACCCATGATTTCGCTGCCCTCCAACTGGAGCACAATGTAGGGTACTCTTTCCAGCCAGGCAGAAGGACACAGTGCGGGAAACTGAGCCCGCAAACCCTCTGTGAGACACTTGAGGGGATAGAAGCCTGGAAGGAAATTAAAGGCTGTGAATCTCCTTTTTTTTGTAGTACTAAGGATGCCTGCCTGGAGGTCACGCAAAAGCATTGTCATGTACATAAATGAATCTATTCTTTACACAAATTCTATTTGGCATAAAAGGTCCCGGAGCCGCGCTCTGCTGGCAGCGTGCGGCGGTGCTTGTGTCATCAGCAGGGATAAAAGCCCCGTCGTCGAGGGAGGCACAGCCGTGACTGATTATATGGGGGTGGGCGGCGCTGCTAAATGATGTGCGAAATACCGGGCCTTGGTAGAGCCAGAGCGTGAAGGATGGGACAGGGTTTGCTGTGCTGTTGGAGTCGGAGACACTGCATAGCAGACACATTCTCCTGATTGCCCCTCGAGAGCACTGACTGCCGCACTAACATTCCCTGCACGTTTCTAGGCGCTATTCGATTTTCAGTTGTATAACATTGATTTATCCCTAAACATGCCATAACTATTCTATTTACAGTCCTAAGATATATTTAAAAAAACGTATTCTGGCCCAAAAATAGAGCCCGATAGAGACCCGTTTCGAGGCTCTCTAAAAATAACTGCCGGTGCTCAGACCCGGACAGACCCGGCCCACTTAAAGCCCTGATGCCATGGATTGTTTATGTACAGCAAGATGTCCCTTCCTGTACATAAACAAATCACGCAGTTCAATTTTAATTGAAGTTACCTTTTGACTTCAGGAGGTTTAGCTTTTATTAAAGAAAAACAATATTTGTGCACTGCCAAAATCTGTGTTTATATCTTTAAAACATACAGGGCCATATTTATGACCCGTTTTGAGATGCAAACTTTAAGTTAGATTTTTGAAGCCATGCAAAACCACTTTGCGTGGGTTTGAGAGGCTCCCAAAATCTGGAGAGCAAATCGCTGGGTTGCATTACTCTGTCCTTGGAAGGCATTCCATGGGTATTGCATGGGTGTTCCTACACAACTCGCATGGTTTTTCATACATTCCCAAATTTAAAGACCTTGTAAACCTGGGAATGCACCTAAGAGATGTCACTCCCCAGGAGCTACATAACCAGGAGAAATACCTTTATTTCTCAGCGTTACTTCCTCTTCCGCAGCACATATAGAAAAAGGATAATTCCTCTTAGGGGATTGTTTTTCTTGCAGGTCTCCCTTCCTGCACAAAAACAATCCTGCATTCAACGCATGCAACTTTGCCCTAGGGTGCATGGGTGCCTGTATTGGTGCTATGCTGCCCATCGTGCACCAGCATAGGGTAAAAAGTCAGTCTGTATGCCTTAAATATGGGGCATTCCTGCCTTTTCCCAATGACGGAGTGCAGCAAAGCAAGGTGACGTGCTGCACTGCACTGCGCCAGTTTCATAAATATGCCCTGCAGTTTTTAGGCCCAGTAATCTGGATCTAGAGGTTGATCCTTCCTGCAATAGGTACCTACGCGTTTTATCCATTTGCATTATTGTGCAGAATTCAGAGTCAAAGCCACAACCTTCAGTTCCTGTGAAGAGCTTTAATGAAAGCAAAACATCAGAAAAGCTTTGAAAAAAACAACAGCTAGTGTAACACACTGTATGGGAGTAAGTTTGGAACTGGAGTTCCATGTCTCTGGAGACTAAATCCATGCCTGGCCATTAAACAAGTGAGAGTGAAGGGTTCCTTATCCTGCAAATGAATTCAACTGTTGTCAATACTGCTTTCCATCTTTGACACGGAAACCCTCAAAGTTGAATGCTATCTTTTCTCACCCTTAGAAATATCATTTGTAGCCCTTCCCTAAAGTAGCTTTGATCTTCAGCCATGAGGCATTAGAAAATCGCTTAATGTATTATTTAATATGGCATCTCGGTTCACTACCTTTTACTGTTCATGCCCTGCTACTCTGGTTGATCATAGTCAGCCAGCGGAAAGTTGGCCACCCGTAATGTGTGATGGTTGTTCCCTGTTGTAGCTTCCCTGGTGGATAAAGGTCTCTGCCCTCTGAAGTAGTTAGAAATATATGACTGTGATGAATGCGCTGTTGAACTTCCATCATTGTTTCTGAGTCCATGTGTGAACTGCTGATGTGTGTTTTAAAGATTGACTTGAAGGAGTCTTCTATTCATCAACTGGTAATGTTTTTTGGGCAGCATAACTCAACCACATGATGGTAATGCTAGCTATTTCAACTGAAAAAAAACCTCTGAGGAATATGGTTTAAGGGATGATCGTATCAAATATGATGCTACGCTTGGATGGTGATTTAGTGTTAGCCTAAGAAGTGCTCACTGCACTAGCAGCCTTAGTTTTAGAACAGTAATAATGAGGAATCTGCTGGTTAGAGGTAAGTACAGTGTCCCTAAAAAAATTACAAATATGGCAAGTTAAGATGGCCAGAAATTTGGGGACTAACCTAGAGGGTGTACATTTCCTAAGATGACAATCAGTGATTAAAGACCATGGGGCAGATTTATGTTGGGAATGCGCCACGTTTGCGTCATGCAACTGCGGCGTAAACGTGGCGCATCCCTACGACCCATTTACAACGTGACGCATCTAGGCAGATGCGTCACGTTGTAAAGCCCTGCGCCACTTGTGGGCGTTCGGGCGCAGGGTGGGCGTTCGGGCGCAGGGTGGGCGTTCCGGGGAAGAGCCACCTCGCAAAAGTGGCTGAGTGAAATCTATAAGATTTCACTCAGTCACTTTCAGGCCAATGCTGCGTCAAAACCCTGCGCCTGCTTGAAGGAGGCGTAGGTCTTGACGCAGCATTGAAAAGATGGGGCACCCCCGAGCCTTGCTGGAGCTGCGTCGCGCTTGCGACGCAACTCCAGCAATGCGCCACCTTTACGGCACACATGCGTCACGCATCTGTGCCGTTTTTGCCTCGTGGTGCGCCACATTGTAAATGCGGCGCACCATGGGTGGCGGAGCAGCGGCGCAATATAACTGGCGCATCCCTGGGGATGCGCCAGTTATCATAAATCTGCCCCCAACTTTCCAACATGGGCAGTGGAATAATTCCTGATGGCAATTTCTATGCAAAAATTGCTCCCCTCATGGCAGATATCCACTTTGAGGGAATAGCGTTCACCTACCCCCACTAGTATAGACTTAACTTAAATTCACCACAGTGGTGGATGGGAAATCCACCTCCAACTTCTAACATATTAAAATAATTTGATTTAATAACATTCGCACAAAGAAAAGCAGCACTGCATAAAATTCAACAGGTTTCATTGTGCATGAGAAAACATTGCACAACACTTTATTTACTAAGTTTTGTGTGCTAATGAGGTAATTAGCTACATTTGCACTAAACATAGCTGTGTCTATATATAGACATATACACACACACACACATATATGTATGATGATGAATGTAACTTAAGAAATAAAAAGCCGAAGTTTTTGATAATCGCGTACGAGTGCCGGATGATTTCCTTTATGAAAAAGTATGGATTTCTCATTTTGAATATATATATATATATATATATATATATATATATATATATATATATATATATATATATATATATATATATATATATATATTCACTGAAAAAACCATAGGTTATAGACCATATATAGTTAGGAATTAGCATTTAGAAAACCTTATTTTACTCACACAAAACCATTGAAATTCCATATATAGTTAGTTGCACTAACTATATATCGCGCACCCGCAATCCACTGCTGATGATGTCACATATTACATCATTCATGACATGGTCAGTGACATCACTGATGACATCACTGATGACATCTCAAATGACATCACTGATGACATCATCTAGTGTCTGTGTGTTTTTGTAAAGTTTAAATACGTTTTACATATTGAAGAATGACTGGATGTATGGAAGACTGAGTGTGTGTGTGGCTGGCTGGGAGGTGTGTGACTCTGTGCATATCAATGTGTACTTGTATCAGTGATTGTATAAGAGAGTAAGTATGTGTTAGTATATGTGTGAAAAGTATGGTGTTCTGTGTTTAACTATAGATGAGGAAATCGAAGTGTGATTGATTCTTCACAGGACTGACTAGGTGTATGAGTGCATATGATAGTGTTCTAATAATAACTAACTGTATGTATGAGTAATTGTATGGGTGAATGAGTGAATGTGTGTGTAGACGTATGAATCAGTGAGTGCGTATGTAGTAACTGGTATTGGTGTGTCATGATGTCATCAGTGATGTCATTTGAGATGTCATCAGTGATGTCATTTCAGATGTCATTAGTGATGTCATCAGTGATGTCACTGAAGTATGGTGTTCTGTGTTTAACTGTATAGATGAAGAAATGGAAGTGTGATTGATTCTTTACAGGACTGACTTGGTGTGTGAGTAACTCCATGGATGAGTGGCAGTGTGTGACTGTCTGCATAGGTGTATGAGTGCATATGATAGTGTTGTAATAATAAGTGACTGTATGTATGAGTTATTGTATGGGTGAATGAGTGAATGTGTGTGTAGACGTAGGAATCAGTGAGTGCGTATGTAGTAACTGGTATTGGTGTGTCATGATGTCATCAGTGATGTCATTTGAGATGTCATCAGTGATGTCATCAGTGATGTCATTTGAGATGTCATCAGTGATGTCATCAGTGATGTCACTGACCATGTCATGAATGATGTAATATGTGACATCATCAGCAGTGGATTGCGGGTGCGCGATATATAGTTAGTGCAACTAACTATATATGGAATTTCAATGGTTTTGTGTGAGTAAAATAAGGTTTTCTAAATGCTAATTCCTAACTATATATGGTCTATAACCTATGGTTTTTTCAGTGAATTTTCAAGGTTTTGTAAATGCTAATTCCTAACTATATATGGTCTATAACCTATGGTTTTTTCAGTGAATTTCATTGGTTTTTTAACAGCTAATATCTGTAGCTGTAAAATGTATTCTTCTTTAAATCCAAAAATATATTTTATATGTTTATGAATAATTTTTTTTTTAAATATTTTTTTTTCTTCGTTCCCGCTTCGCGAATCGGGAAGCTTCCCGTTAGCTGACCTTGATGCCGCGAAATAGACCGCGAGCCGGTAAACGTTTCTTTACCGCAAGTGCCGCGTTAGAAAACAACATCGTGACGCCTCCCGTCCGCATGACGTTTCACGTTGTCGCGTGATACGTCATATGACGTCCTACGTTAGCGAACTGGTACGCGAAGCGAGTCGCAAAGCGCAGGTTTCTGGAAGCAAACCGGGAGGCCCTGCAAAGCGCTTAACGTAAACACAGCAAGTCATGTGACTTGGTAATAACACTTTTCATTGGTTCATTTCACTTTTGGTTTCCTAATGATGTAAGACTAGGTCATATAATCTAAAATGAACACTTTTGATTGGTTGAGAACTCTTGTTTTTCCCAAATGATGAAAATCCCTCCTTCTTTCCTCACTCTGACTTTCATCATTGTGAGAGAAAGACCCTTTGTGATCACTGAGCAATGGCTTCTTTAGTAGCTTCAGCTGGTGCTTCCCCACCACCTCCACCACATCCAAGGAAGAGTGGACCACCTGCTCAAGTTATAATTCAGCAAGAAGAGGAAGAAGAGGAAGACGAGGAAGAGCAGGAAGAGAGGCAGTTTTTGCCTGAGGAACCCAGGACGTCTCACCGGAAAGAAAACTTCATTTGGCAATTTTTTAAAATTCCCAAAGGTCAGAAAAAAGTAAATGCAAGATACGTAACTTGCCTTATATGTCAAGATAGACTGTCCAGAGGAACCGAGAAAAAATACAGTTTCGGAAACTACACAATGCATCGCCATATGACTAGGTGGCATCCTAACAACTACAGTGCTGCACAGTTTCGGAACGACCTAGATAATCTCCCTATTATGGCCAGAAGATCTGTTGTACCGGAAGTAACGGGACCAGAGGGCAGGGAGATGGTGCCAAATATACAAATGAGATTTGGTGAAGTAAAACACATCTGCGTATTTTGCGATGGATTCATTTGCTACGGAGAAAGAAGCATCACTCTGATCAACAGAGCTATTGACTATCATATGCAAGTTTGTACGAAACGCCCAAAATAATAAATACTTTTTTTTTGTTTTGTTGCTCCTGTTGAGCCCTTTACAATGAATCGTTTTCATTGCCCCCTCCAAGAAAAACCCCAAAAAATATAAAACTGTTCAAAAAAATTCAAAAAAAGTAAAAAAATGTTCTGAAAAATAATAAAAAAAATATAAAACAACAAAAACAATAAAAAAAAAGTTCTTTTCAGAACTACCTCCCCGTTATTAAAAAATTGGTACAATATTTGGAACTGTGCCAACCTCTATTTCTCTTAGTTCGCTTCCCAGTTCGCTCACCGGTACGCGAACCGGAAGCGAACCAAAAACAGTAAGTATAAGGGAAGGAAACAGACACTTATGTTAAAAGAAAGACAGCTATAGGGGAGTAAACTAGAGATACTATTACCCGTAATCCACTGCTGATGATGTCACATATTACATCATTCATGACATGCTCAGTGACATCATCAGCAGAGGATTGCGGGTTTTTTGGCAACGTGCCTTATCCACGGTTTAATAACGCTGCCTTTTCCTTTATATAAGTTTTCAAATTGTATGAAATATATACCAATAGGTCGTTATGAACCTTTAGGTAGTGCTTTTCTTCATGAGGTCTGGTCGCTTCCATACACATACAGATGTTTCAAAGATGATCAAGAAGTTTATCTGAATGGAGAGGAATGCACTGAGACGCCAGATCATTCACTAATGTGTAGGCACATACAGTTACACGGTTCATGCAACAAACACCGACCAAATATGGCTTGCGTGTTGCAAGGCACGCCAGTTCCTGCTATCATCCCCACGTTCAAGTTGTTGGAAAATGGTAGTTATTTGATGCTCAATAATGAAGATTGTTCTGAGTTAATTAAAAGTATTCCTTTTATCGTAACAGTAAGTGAACGGGTTATTTGCTGCAGAAATGTTCTATTTTCTCCCACACATGAACATAGGGAGTTTTCAATCTGGCCACAAATACCAACCTTGGGAGAGATTTCAACGGCATGGCAAGAATAAGAGCTCTTTTGTCTCAGAGAGAGGTGGCCTTGAGTTCGGCCCGTGAAACTTTCGTGCTTCACATAGCGAACACCCGTACAGAGGTGCAGACCCTTTTCAATTCAGATTTGCCTTTCAATTTCAGCAAGATGGTTCGGACTATCTTTAACGCATCCTCCACAAAGGCCCTGGCGCACTTTTTTAAAGTTGTTACCAGTGGTCTCGTGACTTCATTTGAGAAAATCTTTGGAGTCATCCCTGCTTTCTTTCATTCTATTTTCTCCACTCTGCTTCGTGGATTGGCATTTTTACTTGCATTACCAGCGGACGCTCTTGTGCTTTTTTACATTTTTAAATATGGATGTCCCTCCTATGCAACCTCCCACCCTGCAGCTGCTGACACTGTTCCGCAATCGCATGCTAGAATATTATGGCACAATGCCGTTGGCGATATTAAGCACGGCATATGGATTATCTTTTCGATTCTCCTACTTCACCTGTGTCCAGCCTGTATTTCACTGCCTGACCTGTGATTTCGATTGGGCCATTGATTTGTGTCTCTGCGGACCGGTTTCTCCTGACGTCGACTTTAATCAGCTGATGACTCCTATCATTACTCACGAGTTGGTTTGTCCTGGCGAAAGGATTATGGCTGTGGCATTGATGCATGGACTAATTGGTCCCTGGAATTTATTGGCGGCAGCACAGTCTTTCTTGGAACAGAGCTTTCTTGAAAACCCACCGAGCTGTCCTCTGATGGTGATAGAGGATCCGGTGCTGGGAGAGCACGTATGTTCTTTTCCGCTTTTAAATTGGATGGCTGAACTGTTTTCGGATGAAGACGGTGACTTCCTATTGGAGGCTGTTGCAGCTTATTTTGCATACACAGTTATGTCATAGACCTTTTTCATGTTTGATATGCTGAGTACTAGCATTTCATTGACAATTCATTGACTTATTTGTCAAGTTTTTATTATTTACCTTGCCTATTGGCTTAAGACTCGATAAAGTACTTGGCTGTTTTATTTTTCTTTAGCATTAAATTTTCCTAGTTTTTAATGCTTTACCTTGCGGACCGTCCACATATAAACTTGCAATCTGCTCTCATGAGATGGCACTTCTATTATCTTATTCAGTTCGTTTCCGGATCATGGGGAGGTGTCATCTAGGTCCTGGATATCTTTACACCGTGTTAAGTTAGCATGGGCTCATTACCGGTTTAAACGCCATTTTTCCTTTTTTGCAACTTCTGCACACGACACTTAGTTGTTGCTTTAGCTTTCCACCTAGTAGTTCATCGTGGTTTACATGAGAATAATATGTTATTGCTCTACTATCTGCTTTGCTTGTTAAACTATATCTGTACAGCGAGTGCTAAAGTTTCAAGAACAACACGATACAGAATTGTTATGAGGTCTGATCTCCACGACTTCATACTCATAACATAAGTGCAACTTCTGCCAATTCTGGGCATGAGGCGGGTTTTATATTGCTTTGCCGAACACACATACACAACAGTTGATGCGGTTCACATGAAGAGAGAGCTGGTGTATGCTGATGTGATTCCTTCAAATCTAAGACACTAAAGTATGGGCACGCCCTAAACCAACACAAAGAGACCTTCTTAGCAAATAATATAATATGTGTATTAGGGAGGGTGAGATATAAGCAGCCGCGGGCCGTGAAGGGAGTTACAGTGAGGCGGGGAGGGGGAGAAGCAGGGTGGAGCCCTCTCTACCCTGCCCCTCCCCCTCCCCGCCTCCCTGCCCCACCGTAACTCCCTCCACGGCCCGCGGCTGCTTATAAGTGTTGCTAACTCTTATTCATTTACAGCATGTTAACATACTGTCACCATTCGCTTTTTATGTACTAGTAACTATGCTGGTAATTTTGCTACTGATAATATGTGTACTTGTATTCTCCACCCTGCTTCTCCCCCTCCCCGCCTCCCTGCCTCACCGTAACTCCCTCCACGGCCCGCGGCTGCTTATAAGTGTTGCTAACTCTTATTCATTTACAGCATGTTAACATACTATCACCATTCGCTTTTTATGTACTAGTAACTATGCTGGTAATTTTGCTACTGATAATATGTGTACTTGTATTATCTAAGATACTACGCCTGAGAAGACGGCATTAGTAAATAAACATTTCAAATACACATGTGTTCTTCTTAACTCCATGTTCTGGTTTCTAAGAAATATATAACGACCGACTGTTCATGAGTTCCACGTATCCTGAGGTACTATAAGTTCATATTCTGGATTGTCTAAACATTGAGAGTTTGTTATATCCAATGTGACACTGTACCTAGCTTGCTAAGGAGTTTTTGATTACTAACGTGAGTTTTGGGACACCCTAATTCGCCGAGGTTCCAATCCTCTGTCCACAGTTCTGTGTGAGAACAGAAACCCTGCGACAGGGGCACCCCCGACCCTTGCTGGAGCTTCATCACACTTGCGATACAACTCCAGCAATGCGCCACCTTTACGGCACAGATACATCACGCATCTGTGCTGTTTTTGCCCCATGATGCGCCGCATTGTAAATGCAGCACACCATAGGTGACGGAACAGCGGCACAGAATGACTAACACATCCCTGGTGATGCGCCAGTCATCATAAATGTATCCCTATGCTTCTTATCTTGTTAGAGATGAACCGCCATATGTATCATCAAAGTTTTTTGCATTTCCTAAATAGCGAACTTTAAGGAATAAATAGCGATTCTTTACCATTCCTAGTTTGCGATTAGCTATTTGCTAATTACAAATTACCCATTCATTTCCTTCATTTCCATAGGGCGGTTGGACTCACTTTTAGCTCGAACGGCTGAATGGATTTCCACGAAACTTGGCAAAATTGTAGGGACTGGTAGCCCGATGTGCCTTTGCTATGTCTCAAGATATATGCTCCAGTGGTTTTTACGAAAATTAACTTTGAAAAATATATATTGGGCTACATTGGCCTATATATATGTTGGAGCCCAAATGTAGCCCAATGTAGCCCAATGAAGCCCAATGTAGCCCAATGTAGCCCAAAGATGGCCGCCAGACACACAAAAAAACAAATGTAGCCCAAATATCAGCCAGATGTAGCCCAACTATAGCCCAGTGACAGAATGACCAATCAGCTTCGCAAACCTCCGTTACGCGAAGCGGAGCGCTGTTACAGATATATATCTTTTTTTGAACGTTAATTTCTCAAAATCCACTGGAGCACATATATTGAGACCTAGCAAAGGCACATCGGGCTACCAGTCCCTAATATTTTGCCAAGTTTCGTGCAAATCCATTCAGCCGTTCGATTATTATTATTATTATTTTTTTTGCCCCGCGGGGCCCTTTTAAAACCTCCACATCAAACCTAGGGGGTCAGCGAGGATCTACTATGCCCCCTTATGGTTATTCCCCCTTTGTTTTGGCCTCCTCTTGTCTCTCGATCCTACCGAGAGACAAGATGGCGGCCGCTACGGACTTTTTGGAATGTTGACAGACGCCAGAGAACCAATCAGCTTCGCTTCACAAAGCTCCGTTGCGCGAAAAGTACGCGTCCTGGGACGCTGCCAGGTCCGCTGTTACAGATATATATCTTTTTTTAAACGTTAATTTCTCAAAATCCACTGGAGCACATATATTGAGACCTACAAAAGGCACATCGGGCTACCAGTCCCTACAATTTTGCCAAGTTTCGTGCAAATCCATTCAGCCGTTCGGGCTAAAAGTGAGGCCAACCGCCCTATGGAAAACTCAATGTTAAAAACACGTTTTGGGACCCCCCTTTTTTCTCGGCCCCCCCTTGACAAACCCCCCCCAAATTTTCAAGGGCTGCTCAGAAACAAAATGTGCCATTTTCCTGAAAATTTCAGCCAATTCCGTCCACAAACGCCAAAGTTATTAGACATAGAATTTTCAAAAATCCCATAGAGAAAAAATCCTAACTATATATACCTACTGGCGACCGCCAGTAGGTAATATATACATATATATATATGCAAAAAAGAAGGAGAGAACTCTGTGTAGTTCTCAAGTTTAGGTGGAAAGCAGCTCCTGTTAGAGCACTCTCAACACCAGTGACACTCTAGATCTGCTCACCTAAAATGTCTGTTTTTCTATCAAAGTCTTTAAGCATAGGATTAGCAAAGTGCCATCCACGCAGAGATAGAAAAGGACAAAGTCTTTTGCCATTTCTACAGCAAAGTCTTTAAGCATAGGACTAGCACAGTGCTGTCCTTGCCGAGCTGTAACATGACAAAAGCCATTTATCACTCCAGGCACAGTATTACAGCTTTGAATTGGTAAAATACCAACTCAAGCCAACCTGAAATGAGTAAAAGCAACCCCTGACACAGTGTTTTGCTCTAATTAGAGCTCTTCAGTGAGGTATAGCTTTGTCCAGACACAAGGGAGCACCCAGTATAAGTCAAAACAAAACCCTTTCAGGCATAGAGTGACGCATAAATCATGCAAAAAAGAAGGAGAACTCTGGGTAGTTCTTAAGTTTAGGTGGAAAGCACCTCCTGTTAGAACACTCTCAACACCAGTGACACTCTAGATCTGCTCACCTCAAATGTCTGTTTTTCTATCAAAGTCTTTAAGCATAGGATTAGCAGAGTGCCATTCACACAGAGATAGAAAAGGACAAAGTCTTTTGCCATTTCTACAGCAAAGTCTTTAAGCATAGGACTAGCACAGTGCTGTCCTTGCCGAGCTGTAACATGACAAAAGCCATTTATCACTCCAGGCACAGTATTACAGCTTTGAATTGGTAAAATACCAACTCAAGCCAACCTGAAATGAGTAAAAGCAACCCCTGACACAGTGTTTTGCTCTAATTAGAGCTCTTCAGTGAGGTATAGCTTTGTCCAGACACAAGGGAGCACCCAGTATAAGTCAAACAAAACCCTTTCAGGCATAGAGTGACGCATAAATTATGCAATAAAGAAGGAGAGAACTCTGGTAGTTCTCAAGTTTAGGTGGGAAGCAGCTCCTGTTAGAGCACTCAACACCAGCGACACTCAAGATCGGCTCACCTCAAATGTCTGTTTTTCTATCAAAGTCTTTAAGCATAGGATTAGCAAAGTGCCATCCACGCCGAGATAGAAAAGGACAAAGTCTTTTGTCATTTCTACAGAAAAGTCTTAAGCATAGGACTAGCACAGTGCTATCCTTGCTGAGCTGTAAAATGACAAAAGTCATTTATCACTCCAGGCATAGTATTACAGCTTTGAATTGGTAAAATACCATCTCAAGCCAACCTGAAATGAGTAAAAGCAACCCCTGACACCGTGCTTTGCTCTAATTAGAGCTCTTCAGAGAGATATAGTTTTGTCCAGACACAAGGGAGCACCCAGTATAAGTCAAAACAAAACCCTTTCAGGCATAGAGTGACGCATGAATCATGCAAAAAAGAAGGAGAGAACTCTGGGTAGTTCTCAAGTTTAGGTGGAAAGCACCTCCTGTTAGAACACTCTCAACACCAGTGACACTCTAGATCTGCTCTCCTCAAATGTCTGTTTTTCTCTTAAAGTCTTTAAGCATAGGATTAGCAAAGTGCCATTCACGCAGAGATAGAAAAGGACAAAGTCTTTTGCCATTTCTACAGCAAAGTCTTTAAGCATAGGACTAGCACAGTGCTGTCCTTGCCGAGCTGTAAAATGACAAAAGCCATTTATCTCTCCAGGCACAGTATTACAGCTTTGAATTGGTAAAATACCAACTCAAGCCAACCTAAAATGAGTAAAAGCAACCCCTGACACAGTGTTTTGCTCTAATAAGAGCTCTTCAGAGAGGTATAGCTTGGTCCAGACACAAGGGAGCACAAGGGATGGTGGGCAGACGTCTGTTTCTCTGCCCGCCATCAAGTGAGCATATTCATATTCAGCAGCTCCCTGTGTGTACAAGCAATCCTGGTTCCCACAGGAGAAGGGGAGTTGGCAGGAACCCGGTTGAAGCTTCCATGTAGACTGGGTGTTGGGCCGGGCCCTGGATGATGGGGTCCCGGGGGCCAAAATCAGCCCAGAAGGAGGGCTGCGCAGCCTTCCTTCCAAATTTAGTAATGGCTGGGATGTAGGAGATGGGGTTCCCGTGGCTGAAATTGGCCGGGGGAGGTAGGTCGCACAGCCCTCCTCCCCATGTGGAATTGGCCAGGACCCAGGAGATGGGGTCTCTGGGGCGGAAATTGGCCATGGGAAGCGGGCCACTCGGCCTCCTTCCTGTATTAAACTTTTTCTATAAAGGCATGGCCCTGGGGGATGGGCTCCCTGCGGCCAAAATTAACCTGGGGAGAGGAGCTGCACGACCCCCTCACCAAATAAAAAATGTATTTTAAATAAAATGTCAGGCCTCAGGGGATGGAGTGCCCAGGCCCGAAATTGGGGGGGGGGGGGGGAGGGGAACAGCAGCCCCCTTCTCCTAATAAAAATAAAATAAAAAATAAAAGGCCAGCCTCGGGGGAAATCGTTGAAGGCTATGCCCTTTTCTCAACCAATCTGCAAAAGGTTCCCCGGCGCACAACTGATTGGGGGGACTAAGTACCCTTGGCTGCTGAGGGTCTGTGGGGGCCAACAACCCGTCCTGTTACCTCCAGTAATTCCCACACAGAGAAGGCCCCACCCCCTTTCTCCAACACTCTGCAAACCAGCCTTCTGTCACTCTGCTGTTTGGAAGATGAAATCCCCTTAGAGGCTGACGGTCTTTGGGGGCCAATAACTCATCCTGTTACCTCAAAGTAAGTCCCACACAGCGAGATTGCTGAGAGCTCATCAATAACCCTGTCCTCTTTCTCCCTCACTCTGCAAACGTGCCTCCTGCCACACTTCTGGTCGGGGAATTAAAACCCCTTCGATGCTGAGGGTCGGTGGGGGCCAACAACCCCTCCTGTTACCTCCAGCAAGTGCAACACAGCGGGATTGCTGAGAGCTCATCTGACGCCCCTCCCATTTCTCCACCACTCTGCAAACACGCCTCCTTGTGCAGTACTTGTTTTGGGATGAAATCCTCTTGGATACTGAGGGTCTTTGGGGGTCACAATCCCCTCCTGTTCCCTCCAGTAAGTCTCACACAGTGGGATTTCTGAGAGATCATTGGAGACAACGTCCCCTTTCTCCACCACTCTGCAAACATGCCTACTGGTGCACTGCTTATTGGGGGATAACGTACTCTTAGATACTGGGGGTCCTTGGCGGCCAAGAACCCCTCCTGTTACCTCCAGTAAGTCCCATACAGCGGGATTGCTTGGAGCTTGTGGGAGGTCCCCCTTTCTCCACTAGTTAGGGAATAGAATTAAATAAAACCTTAAAAATTCACTGGAAAAAACAAAGGTTACAAGGACTTTATAATTAGGCTCAGATGACATTCGTAGAAAACCATTGAAATTCAGCAGTTATAGTTACCTGAGCTAACTATTACTTATATCCCCACAATACACTGCTTTTGACCTCACATATTGCATCACTCATGACATCCATTCGGATACAGTCACGCAGATGAGATATGTTGGAAAGATTAGTGGTTTAACTAACACTGTAGCTTAGTATATATCTTTAAGTCTTGGAAACGTTTGCGAAACATGCACACTCACGGAATTATGTCACCACTGATGTCATTTGAGATGTCACCAGTGATGTCACTGACCATGTCATGAGTCAGGTTGCAATACCAGACACGCATACTCACATGGTGTCACCATGTGTCACACAGTGGCAGGGAAAATGAGCTGAAAACCAAAGTAAAGAGTGTATTTCCAACTCGTGTTTAGAGGCAGTACACAGCTGGTGTCCATTAAGAGGTGTGAAAATACTTCAGGACATTGACAACAGCCTTAATGACCCTTTTTAATTGTTGGGGAGTTGGTGGGTGGCGTGGTGAGGGGCAGAGTGCCTCTTAGGTAGCTCTCTGCACAAGGCCCTGTCTACACCAAGGCCACGCCCCCTCCTCACACTGTGAAATTCATTTGTAAATTGGCAGGCATGCACTGCTTTCATTGATTTTTAGTAGATCTGCATTTCACAGATCCTGCCTCGATTGTTCAGTTGCTTTATCTTATCAGGGGTTTGGCACTACGTGAACAGTCGCATTTAGTACTCCACTAAAGTCATCGTCCATTAAAAAAGTTCCTACTGTTGGTGCTACTTTGAATCATACGTCACTTCTTTATATCTTTAAGTCACCAGCACTAAACTTTTAGAAATCTGGGCATTAATTGAAACATTTCTTCCTCACAGGAATTCCAGGGAAAATAGGGTTAAGTGTAAATAGCCTGTATAAGAATATAGAAGCATCATCAGTAAACTCATAAAAGTGTAATTTGTTGTCATTTCCCCTTTTATCACTAGCATTTCTCTGTGGTATGGCTAAGTTCAATCTACACACCTGCCAGGAAGGATACACATTGGCAAGCAAAAGATCTCCTTAAATTCTTCTTCTCTTACCCTCAAGTTGCATGGATAATAATAATAATAATAATCCACATTTGTATAGCGCACAATCACCCGTAAGGGTCTCTAGGCGCTGGGGGCCGTCGGGAAGATTAAGCAAGCTATTGCCCAGAGTCGCATGGTGCTGGGCTAACCTGCCGCCGGAGCCGGGGATCGAACCCTGATCCCCAGATTCCAGCGTCAGTCGCCCTGACCGCGGCGCCACACCTCTCCCATTATATTATCCATGGATAAGTTTATGTTCTAATCTTGTAGAAGTAAATTAGAGGATACAATTAATATCAGCTGTAAGCTCCCAGTACAAATGTTTCAGCTACCTACAACAAAATGTTGCAGAAATATAAAAAGATCCGGAGACAAATATATTTAACCATATTGAGTGTATAATACTTTATGGGGAACTGTAGTTGAAATAAAGTCTTGTATATATAATAGGCCTTTTTACCGGAAAAAGGTGAACGTTTGTCTGGCACAGGAGTGTGTGCAGTTTAATAGTGCTGACTAAGACTGCTTTATGTCGACCAGATCCTTTTAGTAAGATTACTTCAGGCCCATATCCAATTTGCACTCCATAATTTCACACAGGATGATGAGAAGGCTTCGGTGAAAAGGGTAACAAAAGAAATACTAACATATGCGTTAGAGCAGCTCATGCTGGACATGATTCAGGCAGAATCACAGACGGCCTCCCTAGGTTGGGTCGTGTTTTTCATTGTAAAGCTAACACAATTGATTCGCCCTTTGTGGCGATGTGTGTTATTAAACAACCTCTGCTCTTAATAAGGCATGTGGGGGCATATTACCAAGCAGGGCGATAGGCAATTATCGCCGCTTTAGCGACCGTTTTCGCCCGCTAAGCGGCGATAATTCTATCGCTCTATTAGCAAGCTGTCGCTAACAGCAGTTAGCGACAGCTTTAGGCGATAGCGAGCGGTTTGGGTCCCGCTTTGCATGTCAGCGATATTTATCGCTAATGACATGCAAAGTGGGTGTACCCAACCTGTTAGCGACTGAAAGCAGTCGCTAATGTCGCTATCGCCTATTAGCAAGGCAGGCGTAGCGATGGAAATATTCCCACTATCGCCAAAAACTAACGCCTGCTCGGATCAGTTCTTAGCCATGTTATCCAATGGGAGGTGGATAACATGGCTAAGAGCATTTTGTCGCTAATGCGTGAATATCGCTGTATTCTCAGCGATATTCACGCTATCGTCGGAAAATGTATCGCTTGAGTCGGGGAGAATTTCAAAGTTATAAAAGTTATAAAACTCCACAGTTACCAGTATGTCAAGCTTTATGAACATGATATCTCAAAAGCAGCTGTCAGATATGTTTTGTCCTAGGAGGACTCTGGTGCATGTGAGGATACCATTTCTATTTATTGACAATAAGGTAAGACGCTCCTTCTAGATAAAAAGGATACACGTTCTGTGACCATCTTGATAATATTCTAAAAGTTTAACTCTGTGTACTTTCAAGCCCTCAGTATATCCATCCTAGTCATTGACTAAACTCCCTTGAAACATAACACTTGACACATTTCTTGTGATATGACAGCTAAACTCACACGTGAAGCAATGATAAAGGAAATATCTTTGTGTGTTGGCCTTAATTCTCTTAATCTTTTACCTCAACAAGTGTCACCTGTCATTCATAGGCAACAAGAGGTATCACCCACTGCCTTTGGAGCCAGCAGCATGAGTCCTAGAGAACAAAGCCTCCCCCAGCTTAGAATAATAAACACCTGAGTGTAATAATGAGTCAAGTGGTTTCATATTTTGGACAAGATCTGCTCAATATGCAAGAATTTTGTATCAAGTATATATACATTTTAAAATGTTGATGCAAACTCCACCACTAGGGAGATAATAAGATTCATATGAATTACTTTTAGTTCATTTTCGGATACCGAAGCCAGGAGGAGTAGGTTATGCATAAATGTGACATTGAACTATTGCCAACACAGACTCTTTGTTTTTTTGCGTCCAGTAGTGACTGAGCTCTAGGTTTTACCCCACCTTTAGTTGTACTTCTATTTGATGTGACATACATATTCACCTCATTTGAGCTTCCCTGGTACTAAAAGCGTGGAGTAACACTTTTAAGACATGCTCGAGTTTGAGTGTATAGGTAATTCAGTGAGAAACATGAATCAGAAATGACTCTGGTCAGATTATATTTTGTCCCTTTCTGTATTAAAATGTTACTTCGTTACTTTCATTTATTTAACAGTTTTTAAGGGACTCAAACTACAAGTTATGTTTTCAAAGTACCATTGATAAGGTAAAAACAAGGAACTGTTCTTATATGAGGGTACCTTTCTCCTGCGATAGGAAAGGTCCAAAATCTCTGCAAGGAAACATCAAGAATTTTCTTTCAAACTCACTTCTTCTGATGATGTGAGGTGCTGCAGTATATTGGGCGAGACTCGGGTGGCACACAGGTAAATTAGAGAACAAGACTCCAAGTAGAGGGTAGTATGATTTACGTGAATCCAAAAACATTTTCTTGTGCAGAATGAACTAGAAATTTCAACCTGTGGCTAAAATTCCAGATTTACCTCACATTTCTCTGAGAGAAAGTTACCGGAAACCTTGAAGACCTCCAAAGTTCCTAACACACAGAATTTCACCACTTCTCCTGATAATTAAAACATCCCCACTGCTGTGGGTAGGCATATCCCCTGCAACAAGAAAGGCCTCAAGAGGCATCAAGGACACATCAAGATTTTCCTTTTAAATTAATTCATTCTGGCGATGTGACTAGATGTGGTATTTTGACCTGGGCTCAGTTGGCACTTGGGAAAAACCTACCAACCCCGTTCATTACTCAAAACTAGACACCCAGGGGTGTCCTGGGTGGTATGACCTTCCTGGGTCCCACTAGGGGTTCTTTCCAACAATGACCTGCAAACATCAAGCTTTGGCTAAAATCATGGATTTGCCTCATATTTCTTTGAGGGATGATTGTGGGTTCTGTATTACCACCACCCAGCATTCCCAACTTTTCCTGATACAAATTATATACCATTTATGTGACTGGGCCTATTGCCCACACATGAAAGACCCCGAAATGCAACCAAAAACATCAATGGATTTCCTTTCAAATTCAGTAACTCTGAATATGTGGGAAGGTGTAGTATTTCAGCCCAGGCATGGCTGGCATGCAGGCAAAACTAGCAACTCCATAAGTGTCTGCAAGCTATACACCCAGTGGAATACAGGGTAGTGTGACTTGCATTAATCCCACTAAGTGTTCTTACTCAGCATGCTAATCAATCATCAAGCTTTGGCTAACATCACAGATTTTCTCAAATTTCGTTGAGGAAAAGTAGCAGAATCTGTGGGATCCATGACATTCATATCTCCCAGCATTCCATCAAATCTCCTAATAACAACAGTACCCCAATTGTGTGCGTATGCCTATTGCCCACAACAGGAAAGCCCTAAAAAAGCACAAGGAAACTTTTTTAATTCATTCATTTTGGTGAAGTGGGTAACTGTGGTATTGTGGTCCAGAATCAACTGGTACCTAGGGAAACCTACAAACCCCATATATTTCTGAAAACTAAGTACCCCGGGTAGTCCTGGATGGTGTGAGTCATGTGGATCCCTCTATGTTTTCTTACCAGTGACATCCTGCAAAGCTTTGACTAAAATCAAGAATTCCTCTCACATGTTGTTTCTCATATTTCTTTGGGGATCCAAAACATTCCTACCACCTAGTGTTCCCATACTTTTCCTTATACAAATGGCACTCCAGTTATGTGGGTGGTCCTGGTGCCTAAAAGAGGCGCCTGTAAAAACTTGGACTTTGTCAAGTCAATATGGTATTAATGATTCCTTCACTTGGTAACAGTTTTGTCTATTGTTATGAAGTGTATTTTCTATATGATATTTATAGATTTTCACATGGATGGATATCACATCATTTATAGGTTGTGTGTGACTTAAACACATGTGCAGAAACACTTTTGAAATGATAAATATCTGCCTAATATAGCTTAACTCCTGCCACTCCTTAGGTGGCAGGAGTCTGCCTAATATAGCTTAACTCCTGCCACTCCTTAGGTATACATATTACATTAATCCAGTATGGTTGTAGGCATTTCTGTCTACAATGTATTTCCGCCCTTGCCGTTTCAGTGTGTGCAGGGATGTATGACGTTACAACGCATACTTTTACCACGACTACCATTACCACGCAATTTTTACAACGCAGGATCCATCACAACGCAGTACCATTACAACGCATGTATTTACAACGCTGGTACCTTTACAACGCATACAATTACATCGTAAGTATTGGTAAGTTTAAAATATTTTTTTTTAATGTAAATTAATTAAAATTAATATAATTTAATTTAATTTAATTTAATTAATTTTTTTTATTTAATTAATTAAATTTAATTTAATGTAATTACTTTATTTTAATGTAATTTAAATTTAATTGTATTTAATTTTTACCCTGTACCCCTTTACCCAAAAACCCAAAATTGACCCTTAATCTTAAAAATACCCCTTTCCCAAAAACCCAAAACTGACCCTAAACCCTAAAAATACCCCTTTACCCAAAAACCCAAAACTGACCCTAAACCCTAAAAATACCCCTTTACCCAAAAACCCAAAACTGACCCTGAACCCTAAAAATACCCCTTTACCCAAAAACCCAAAATTGACCCTGAACCCTAAAAATACCCCTTTACCCAAAAACTAAAAACTGACCCTGAACCCTAAAAATACCCTTTATCCAAAAACTAAAAACTGACCCTGAACCCTAAAAATACCCCTTTACCCAAAAACTAAAAACTGACCCTGAACCCTAAAAATACCCCTTTACCTAAAAACTGACCCTGAACCCTAAAAATACCCCTTTACCCAAAAACCCAAAACTGACCCTGAACCCTAAAAATACCCCTTTACCCAAAAACCCAAAACTGACCCTAAACCCTAAAAATACCCCTTTACCCAAAAACCCAAAACTGACCCTAAACCCTAAAAATACCCCTTTACCCAAAAACCCAAAACTGACCCTAAACCCTAAAAATACCCCTTTACCCAAAAACCCAAAACTGACCCTAAACCCTAAAAATACCCCTTTACCCAAAAACCCAAAACTGACCCTAAACCCTAAAAATACCCCTTTACCCAAAAACCCAAAACTGACCCTGAACCCTAAAAATACCCCTTTACCCAAAAACCCAAACTTATAATATTTTTAATAAAATTATATACTTACCAATACTTACGTTGTAATGGTATGCGTTGTAAAGGTACCTGCGTTGTAAATACATGCGTTGTAATGGTATTTCGTTGTAATGGATCTGCGTTGTAAAACATGCGTGGTAATGGTAGGTCGTTGTAAAAGTTGCGTGGTAATGGTTGTATACCGTGTGCAGTCTAGGCCATACGCTGGCCTTCTCATTAGTGTTCATAGGTTTACCTCCCCCTCTTGATCTGTCATTACTAACTCTTCACATGTTGTTCTTTTTCTATAATGTACTACCAGTGTCATGTTAGAATGGTATCTCACTCTTAAGGTCTAACAAATCATCATCCAATGGTTCATTGTGTCTTTTATGTTTCATTCTAACTTCCTCTGCTACTGCCCACTCAGACATAGCTCCTATCCAGTAAGTGTACTTGAAAGGGTGTACACTCATCCAGTTGATGCCAATTCGTCTTTTTGCCAGTACTAAGCCCAACATTTGAAACTTACAGCTAGGTGCTTTTTGGATGACATCAAGACCTGTCCCAGTTGTACTGTGCGTGAGTCACTGGGGATACTCCATCCTGTTGCTTCCTTGAAACATTGCACAACTTCTTTGCAGTAGGATACTATTGGAGGGCAGTTCCACTCCATATGATCAAACCTTGCAGCTGGAGCTCCACATCGCGGACACCAGTAAGATTGTGTATGGTAGATATCATGGAGTCTCTTGGGCAAGAGATATGCATGATGTATGTAGTTATTTTGGATCTTTTTAAAGCATGCATTAGAGCTCACATTGCGTATCCCCATATGTACTTTTCCCCAGTCTCATGTATTAGGAACCTCACCTAGCAGTCCCACCCATTGCTCATGTGTTCTGTGTACTATAGTTGGCATATCCTCCCAGAGTGCATGTTATGTATGTGCGATATCAATCTACGACCCCCAGACAATTCCAGCAGACTCGTCAATTTTCTTGAGGGCCGCAGCTCTTCGGGAAAACACAGCCATATTTCCTGAGCTGTAGCGGACATCTTGGCAAATTATAAGTATTTTCCCGGCTCAAACATATAGGAGTACACCGCAACATCCCGAGTAATAAACAGTCCCCCCAGATATAGATCACCAAGAATGTCACAACCCCATCTAGCTACTTCAGTATTGACATCACCGCCTTGATGTCTAAAAATGGTTTCAGCACTCAGATCGGCATATCGCGTGCATAAAGTACATGACAAATGACCATCTTAACTGTCCGTTCCCTTATCAAGGGACAGCATTGCTGTTGTTATTTGGTAACCACTGATAAGCAGTTCTCAGAGGGTGGCATCCCCATGGGTGCCACTGAGCGGTCTCTTTTTCCAATTGCCACTTTCATCTAAGCAGTGTATGGCATGCTGAAGGTAGGCCACAAAATAATAGAGTTCCAAATTAGGGAGTTCGATCCCTCCTCACTCCCATGTCTGTTTCAACATGGCAAGACCCACTCAGGATCTGATTAGCTGTTGCACCTGTGAAGTCTTGACAGAATGGAAGTCAACTTTTGCCACTTGTACGTCTTCACGATGGAGGAGATAAATGTCTTTTGCAAGGAGAGGGGGCTGCCTGTGGAGAGATGATCCACAAAGAGAGATCTTGAGGCACGCCTGTAGTCTTATGAGGTCATACTGTGGGAAGCAACACTACCTGATGATTCTGAGGAGGAGGAATTCTCTGATAGTGAGGGAGAAACAGAGAAAAATGGATGGCTTCTAGCTGTTGAGCAGAGGCTGAGAGTGTTCAACCGGGAACTCAAGAGGGCTTTAGTACCAAGAAAAGGAAGTGAGCTTGGCATGGATGGAGGTGGAGGTCAGCTCAGATGGTGGCAGCAAAAAGGTGTTATTTAGTGCTGATTGAGAAGTACACACACCCAGAGATATGCCTGAGATGAAGGAGGTGGTTAACATACACCAGGGGGTTCAGGTTTATAAAGTAGCTCCAGTGATGAGCTGTGTCCTTAAGGTGGATTGGGGAACTGCCACAGGGGATCATATTCCTAGTAGTGGGAGGGACATTCTACTGACTCTAGATGAGAGGTGCAGGGAGAGGCATTCCCCCATGGTAGAAGCCTTGGTATGTGGGTAAGGAGACTACCCAGAGTTTGCCAATCTCAGGAGGGTGATGCAGGGTACTTTTCAAGGCACTGGATGGTGAGGCAAAGAGTAGCCTGGCTAAAACGTGTGTCTGCTGTGTGATTCAATTGTTGGATAGCATATTTTAAGTCCTGTTTTCCAGAGCTATGCAAACAGCTGGTGGAGTGTGAGTTCTCTGACCCCAGGGATTGGTGGTTTCCAGAGCGTCTGAAGAAGCTTCTGAGAGTGATCTTGAAGGAGGTGGCACAGCTTTTCCACAACCAGGTGAGGTAGGAGAGGTTTGTAGTAACCCAGATAGATCACAGTGTAGTGGGATGTGTGAGGAGTCCCTTGTCCTGTCTCTTAGTAGAGGGAGCTGGGTGGTCTCAGTCCCAAGGTGTTTGAAGCCCAGTCCCAGAGCCTGGTTGGTTCCATTAGTGAACACCGTGAGGGGGGCCTAGTCTGTACTGGGAAGTCATCCCCTGAGGGGGATCCCAAGGTGTTGGGTGAACTGGGGGAGACTGCTGTAACAAGTTTTCACTAGTGGAGTCCAAGTTGGAGGGTGCAGGAGTCCAGAGAAATGGATTTGAGGGAGGGACAGTCTACAGTCGTAGGACCCGTGGGTCAGGGCTTGCCAGCTCTAAGGTCAGAGCACCACATACCTGACCCTGGTGAGGCCTCTTCTGGCCTGGGGAGGTCTCCATGCACTGTCAGATAGACAGGAGGCTGGAGATCTGCACCAGGCAGACTCTCACATAACTCACAAGGAGTTTGTTTCCCTTGGGGTATGTGTGTACTCCCCGAGAAGTCCTGGCTTCCCAGGCACAGGTCCAGCCTAACATGATAGACCCTGGGTTGGATAGCCATGTCCAGGTTGTCCGCCTGACCTGGAGGAAGGGGCAACTGCTGACAGTTCCCCTACCGGTTTGTCTTCTGGGGGTACCACTCCAGGTGGGAGGGTACAGGGCCCCAGGGAGGAGGACAGGGTGTGGGGTAGCCCACCCTGGTCCCTTGTTTAGCATCACGCTACAGACCATGGGGCACCTCTGAACTGGTGGATGAACTGTGCAGGACACTTGCCAGAGGTGCCCTAACGTTTCTGGAGTCTGAGGGTACTTCTCCACAGTGGAGGGTACCGGACGCTGGCGGGGAGGACAGGGTGTGGGAGAGCCCACCTCGGTGTACTGGTCAGCCTGAAGGTACAGAGCTAAGCTGGTGGATCAGTGTCAGGATGCCATACCTGACCTGGCAGAGTGAAGAGTGGACAAAGACTGCCAGGCACCTGGGACTACCACCTCCTGCTTGCTGATGCCACAGATGTTGGAGAGCCCTGAGAGGCATGAGACCTGGCTCTCGTCACTGATGTGGGCCAGGTCTGTGTTCTATTGCCCCAAGCAGGTAAGTCCATCAAGGGATTCATTAGTCTACCCTGGCATTAAGCTGGGAGGGGGTTGTTTTAGACCTGGCTTTTTCAACGGGTTCATCACCAGATGTTTTGCTTCTTCCTCCTATTTTTCCTGACCTGTTTTGTTGGCTTTAGGACTCTGGGCACTTTACCACTGCTAATCAGTAACACAGTGCATATGTTCTCTGTGTAAATTTGATTTAGTGCTAAGACCCTAGTTCAGTGCACTGGGCCTGTAAATCAAATGATGTAAATGGGCCTCAGCACTGATTGTGCTACCCACACAGGCAGCCTTTCAAAGGTGTCTCAGACCTGCCACTGCAGTCTCTGCACAACATTGTTACTGCCATGTCGACCTAGCAAAGGCATACCTTCCCTTTTCTTTACTTATAACACCCCCTTAAAGTAGGCCCAAGGTACCCCTGTGGACAGGGTTCTGTGTGGGTGAAAGGTAGGATACGTACCGATGTGTGTGACTTGTCCTAATAGTAAAATACTGAGCATTTTGCTTTTCCCTATTGAAAGGCTATCTGTCTCATAGAGCAACATGGGAGATACGTTGTAACATCTTACAAGTATAACCTCCCATAGGGACAAGATAGGAAAATTGAGTTTAAGCTCTCTAAAGTCAGAATTTAATTATACATCTTTTAGTAATGGTGGTTTTTAAATTGTGTGTTTGAAAATGCCACTTTTAGAAAGTGCAAAAAGAACAATTGGTGGACAGAATGCAGAACAATGTCATACATTCCCCCCGTACAGAGATTTAGGCCTAAATCCATCGTTTTTTGGCTCACCCTGCCATTCCAGTTTGGACCCAGACATATGCAAATCAGTCTTGACGCTGCGCCCAATGGGGACAGCCCAGCCCAAACTGTCACGCCAGGTCCTCCCTGGACTGGAAACAAGCATCCTAGGACCGGTTTCAGGTTTTCAGCCCTTATCAGCCAGGATAGCTTGACCCCAGTCATTGTCAGCATTCCGTCTATCATTTGTTTGCTGTAACACTTTTTACCCTAAGTGAGATGGGTATGCCCAGACGTGGGTCCCTTGCTCACTGTGCCACTGGATTCAAGCTAGCCTGGCTGAAGAAGGGTGACATACCCTGAAACCGGTCACAGGATGCTTGTTTATGGTCCAGGGAGGACCTGGCCTGGCAGTTCGGTCTGGAATGTTCCCATGGGGCTCAGGGTCAAGGAGAAGTGTGGCTCAATGGTTAGAGCGGCAGACCCTGATGCAGAGGTCTAGCCCGGGACCAGGGTTCAATTCCCCACCTCGACGGGTCTTGGACTCAAAATTCCACGGACCTGATAATTCTCTCCTCGGTGCCTATTCCAATCATGGAGTCCCACTCTGCAACTCTGGGCAATAGCTTGCTTAATCTCCACAACGGCCCCCACAACGCTAAAGATGCCTGGTCTCCACCTTGGGGGTGCCCAGGAGTGGACACCTCACAGGGAAAGCCAGGATGGGTTCCACAGCGGTATTCGTACAAGCGCCTTGAGACCCTTGCGGGTGAGTAGTGCGCTATACAAGTATCAATTTTATGTCTGGGTCGAAACTGGGGTGCCATAGTAAGCAAAAGAACAATGGATTTAACCAGGATCTATTGCATGGGGGGAGAATGTTTGTATTGTCAGCATTCCATCCTCCATTTGTTTGCTGTAACACTTTTAGAAAGTGAAATTCTTCCTGCTTAGCCATCCTATGTGCCTCTGCTGGTTTGTGGATCGACTGGCTTTGGCGTGACAGGGGCTGGGGATGTGCATTCACTGTAGACAGCCACTGGGGGGGTTGAGGTGTGTTCTGTAATTCCTGGATGAGTCAGGGCTAGGCTGAATCGACCTGGGCTGCATTTAGAGTTGTGGGAGGAGACTTGACTGGGCCAGTCTGCCTTGCACAATGCTATCGCCCCCTCCTGCCTGGGAGCTGGACCAGAGAGGACCATACTGGTTTGGACTGAGATAAGAGTCTCTCTGCCATAATAGAACAAAGGAAAATGGGGTATAAATATTGGGGCCCATACCACAGAACTTTAGGCTACTTCTGGAGTCAAGAGGAAGCTCTTCCAAGGAGGAGAGCTGGGAAAACTGATGGAGAAGTTCTGCCCCTTTGCTGTGTGCTGTGTGGGGTTGGCATGCAGTGGCTGTTTCTGCCCAGGAGAGGACCAAGACTTTGCTGTGTGCTGTGTATCCTGCTTGAAGATCTCCAAGGGCTTGGTGTAGAGCTTGCCTCCTGTTTTGAAGTCTCAGGGACACAAATACATCATTCCCTCTGTTCGCCTGCACCTGGAACTGCTGTTTCAGCTACCACAGAGGTAAATAGCAACACCACGCTGGAGAGCGTTGCCACAAACTTTAATGAAGCCATGGGCACCGCTCGTGAAGTTAACAACGCATTACCCTGACTAATACTGTGGACCCAATGCTTGTGGACACTGCACCGTACCGACTCTGAAGCCGCTGCCTGCACCAGAGCCGTGGGCACCCCTTGTGCCGCTAACGACGCATCACCCGTCTCGCACCGCAAACCTGACCTCACCAACGCCAGTGCTTCATCATCATGGAGCCAATGTCTTTGGTGGGCAACCTCCCAAATTCATCAACCCTGCATCGTTGTAAGGAACCAATGCCTCAACACCACCTCGATGTCACCACCCCAGCAACAGTAAGGAACCGATGCTTCCCCTCCCTGCATCGCAGGAAGGAACCGACACCTCACCTCCCCTGTGGTTGTACTGAACTGATACCGCCCCGATGCTGTGCCCTGTCTTTGTTTTAATTGTTTACCAAGGTACTGTTCTTTAGGTTCCATGTGTCTCTGCGCCTGATGCTGCGCACCTCGTGGTCGGCACCGTACTTTGGGATTTTCAGCTGTTACAACGTCATAATAGCCCCAGGTGGAGCTATTTGTTGCTGCAAGCATTTTTTTAATAACCTACTTTTGATGATCTCTTGATATATTTATCATGGAGTTTTGTTGTTTTGGTCTTGTTTTGTTTAGATAACGAGTTCCTATGTTTCTAAACTGGTGTGGTGTCCATTTGTAGTGTTTTCACTGTTTTTCTGTATGTGTGCACAAATGCTTTACACACTGACTCTGAGATAAGCCTGCCTGCTCATGCCAAGCTACCAAGCGGGTGAACATGGGATGTTTAAGGGCGTAACTCCCTTACCATGACTAGGGGCTAGGGTCCCTAGTTGGACAAAGGTGCAAACCATTGCCAACTAGAGACCCCCATGTCCAACAGTGGCCCATAGGAGGTCTATGATCAAACTATCCAGCTCTTTGAAATGCCTCTGAGGGATCTCGAAGGCCTCCCACTACTCTGCCTATTTCAAGGCCTACAAATCGCTGTTTCCCATAGGCTGTGCGAATTCCCAAATATTATTATCCTTTTTCACCCCACCATTCACTCAATGGTAACAAAAAGTGTCTTATAACCATCTATGCATGGGAGGCAGTGTTTTAATCGTGAAAAGTGTGGTTAAGCAGGGTAGCAAGGTGTTCTTCATTGCATGAAAGTGTCTGAGTTTTGTGTTATATAAAAACGGGAAAACAGTCATGTTTTCCCTTAATTTGATATTCTTAGGCCATTCTGTGTAAGTAAATATGCTGAGATCCACACATGCACACCAGCCTGAATTGTCTTAGCTAACTCAGAGTCCTGAATTGTTCAGCTATTCAGCACGGCAAATCAAAGGAAATTGTCAGAGTAGATGATACCCCCGCCCCAAATAAAAACCCTGTGTGGTCATCTGGCACCACAGTCTAATGCCAGAATGGCCGTGCCCTTCCCCTTTGCTTTTCGGCTTTCAGTCCTATTGATTGGTAGATTGAGGTGATTGCCACCATCTGCCAGTGCCAGAAGGGGAGATAACACCCACCAGACCATCAGGAGAAAAATAAGAGAAACAAAATCGGTCTGGGTCTTGCTTGTCCTGGTACCCCATTGCCCCCCAAACCCTAAGAATCAGACAGTCTTTCTGCTACCTGGGAAAGGCAGGATAGGGAGATAACCTCTCTTGACCTACATGTACGTCAAATTTATCCCCAAAAGAATATACATTTCTTCTTGTTAGCCTAGGGGATGTCTTCAGTATTGGGGTCTAGAGTCCAGTGGGGCAGAAAGATTGTTGGGGTTTTATAACTGGAAGTTATGGTCTGGTGCAAGGTTGCACTGGCCAACATCCAATTTTTTTAAACTATCCCTTACGTGGACTTTCTTCCCTGTTGGGTGGATGACAGATTGGGGTATATCCCGCAAAACCGGTTGGGCTTTCAGGTGTGGAGGTATGCCACAATTGCAGGTCGGCCATTCCCCACCCAGTTAAAAAATATGTATGATTATTGTGATCACCTGACCTTTTTGCCCCACAGGGGAGCAAATTGGTGTAAATCCTCTAATTTGCCTTGAGTATTGGGGGGACAAAAAGACTGTTTAGACTTTAGGGGTGAGGGTTATGACCTGATGACAGGAAGCACATCCCCCACCCCATTTCTAAAAAAGAATCTGGTATCCTGTGAGCTAACTCACCCAATCTGCCGATGGTGAGCAGAAAGACTTTTGAGGCTTTTGGGGTAGGGATATGGTCATATGCCTCTATGTACTTCTCCCTCCACCTTTTAAATATTTAAATATGAATAAAACATTTTTGGTGCGTAGTGGGTTTCTGATGTTTCAGGGTGGGCAAATTAGAGATAAATCCCCCATTGAGCTTCCCTGGATGGCTGAAAGAGTCGTGGGCCATTAGGGGTGTGGGTACAACCAGATGGCAGGTAGAGCTGGCCAGAACCCCATTGTATTTTTTAAATAAACCCTGGTGTCAATCTAGTAGGTTCTCTACACCCGCACCATGAGTGCATATGGGCTAAATTCCCCCAATCTGCCCCCAGGGTGTGCAGAAAAATGTTTGGGGCCTCGAGAAGTTGGGCTGCCACCAGATACCTAGACAGGCTAGCATCCACCTCATTTCTTTTTGGAAATAAAAAAGTATCAGGTCCATAGTGGGCTTTCTGTCCCTCAGATAGGTAGAAATAAGTTTGGGGCCTTTATGTATGGGGGCACAACTTGATACTGGGAAGGTCCGGCACTGTACATTCCTTTTTTTTCAATCCCAGGCTTCAAGTGTGCTTTTCCCACAAGGAGACAGATTGGTGGAAAACTCCTAATCGCCCACTCTATGAGAAAAGAAACAATGAGATGTTACCTATGTTGGGGTAGGACTGGGCCATACCACTGGTCTGCTTCCCCTGATAGCCATTCCTGCTTGCTAGTGGGTTGATCCCTATTGTGTACTGCCCTAGTTTTGTGATCCCCATTTTCTGCTTTCCAGTTGTACTATTCCCTTGGTGATCAATGCTCAAGGAAGGCTGTTATATACATCTGAGTATGAATTACAGTCTCTGATGTCAGGACAAATGACTCACTGCTTGTCATGGAGACTACAACAACAACGTAATGCTGTTACTGATGATATTCCCTTGCAGCTTGAAATGTTTCACAAAGCAGAAAACTTTTCTGGTGCGAGCCGCAGAAGACTTTCCTGTCTGCAATGAGAGAACAAGACGTTCACGTCCTGTGCGCTGTCTAGGTATTGTGAAGGATGTGATCATCACATGTTCTGCACAGGAGAGGTTAGCTGGTGAAGATAATTAACTGGGTAGTTCCTCTCCATCTCTGTCTAAGGCAATTTACTTTCTCCTGATCCAACAGGAGCAAATTTGATGACAAATTCCAGTGCTCTGAATTGGAAAATGTTCTTTATGAATCAAGAGCTGTGTCATGAATTTAGAAAAACAAAAATTGATTGGTGTTTAAAGTAATCTCTACCAGATATTGGCAAATCATCCTATGTCTGGATTCAATATGATTAGTCTAGCCCCAACTGCCAGGCCATGTCTCCTCTGAGCAGGACCACAAGCAAACCCAGACCGCTTTCAGCCTATTTGGGTCTCATCAGTATGGTGCAGTGAGTGAGTCCGATGGCACAGTGGAAAAGGGGCCCACATCTAGGCATACCTTTCACTTTCTTGGCAATGCACTGAAAAAAGCAAAAATTGATTGATGGAATGCTTAAATTAGTCTCAGACACCAGTATTTAATGTAGGCCACAATCTAGGCTATCAGTTCCTATGCTCACCAAGCCACTGCAGACAGGAAACCGTATACACTGCTTGGGCTTCATCAGTATGTATAAATATTGATGTTAGCTAATTTAACATGTTCTATTGTGAACCATTGACACATTTTATGGAGACAGGCATTGCATACTGTTTGACAGCAAAGCATACAGGCTAACAATAATTCATTTGAAAATAAGTGGTTGCATAAATCCCTCAAATGTTTAATTATCAATGAATGTCTGACAGATTGTGTGAAGCATCAACATTTTTAATAGCAAACAAGTTTTGGGCGTATTGCAATACATACAGAATTCTCATATAGATAATTTCAGCCCCTGCATTGGGCAGTAAAATATTTAATCTGGTCATATAGCACAGATTAAACATAACTGAGAAATGTGATTGAGAAATGGCTGTCATAGTTTACTAAATGAATGAATGAATGCCCAATAAAGAATGTATGAGTGAAGAAAGAATTTATTAATCAATTATTAAAATAGCAAGTGTAAGCAGCTACAATATTCACAGATCATTTGACTGTTAGACCCGGCCAGGACTGAATCTGTGTTTGTATGGGTGACAGCTGACACACTTCTGACTGGCTCCTTTTCTTTTTCCATATGTATTTTTATATATGAAAAAATCATAATTTCAGCATTTATTTGATGTGCTTAGACCTCCAAAAGTTCAGAACAACTGGAGCAATTATTTGGCATTATCACTTGCTGGGCCTTTCAAACAATGAAAGCAAATTGGTGGCAGTGAAATAAGGGTGGAGTGAGTAAATGTATTAACTAGTAAATTAATAAAGGGTCTGTGTTTTGGGTGAGATCGGAGACTACCTCATTATTAATGATATCTACAGAAAGGGTGTTGTAGAGGGGTGCTATAGTGGAAAAGATGCAAAAATACAACAACAGGGTGGCTTCTGACATAGTTTAAGGTCGAATGGAGTTCCCTATAGATTCAGAGTCAAATAGAGGGGTTGGTTGCCTGCATCTTCATGGAAGGCAGGACTACAGTTCCCACAATGCACAAGACCATCGGCGATCCCTCAAAAGGCACGATGGCTAGCAATTCTTGTTTTACTCGCAGTTTGCAGCAGACTTGTGTCACTAGTTCAGGAAAACTCGAGAGTGCTTCAGGGTTCCACAAGGGTCCCTCTGTCTTGGGAAACCAAGAAATAGCCAAAGCAAAGTTTCGAACAGGTACTTCCAGGAGCTTTGCCACAGTTGCAGGATGTTCCTCTTTTGCTTTGTTCAAGTCCTGTTGTTACATACACAGGTCTCTTCTTCTGTCCTCTTTGATGCAGGTTATTCAGAACTGAGGTTCTGATGTAAGCGTGTCCTTAAATCCTATATTTAGGGGATTAGGGTTTTGGGGGCAAATAGCCAATTAGCTGCTAGTCCCTGCAGCTAATCTGGCTGATATGACCACATCCGGGGTGTGGGTAACCTTCTCTCCCCATAACCCTCTATTCTGGCACTCCTGAAGACGGTAGAGGCCTAATTGTTGTGTACAGACCATGCTGTCCATCCTTGAGGTGTGGCTAGCCTCCTTGGGGTGTACAATTCTTCGACTTGCTAATATCCCACCTGTCCAGGTGCAAATATGCTTGGTACAGTGGGAGGACTGTTTCCTCTTCTGGGAGTCAACCCTGATGTATATTAGGGGCGTGTGCAGCCTTTAAAGCTCTCCACCTTGATGTGCCACTTCACTAGCCTACTTTGGAGGAGGGAGGTGTGACCTTCCTGCTTAGGCATTTGTTGCTGACTCCTGCGAGTGATCACACTGCCTCGCAGGAGGTCAGAATCCTGTCCTGGTGGCAGCAAACCCAGGAAGCTTGGACTTTCCAGCCAAAGCATAGAGAAGCTGGGACAACCAAGTGGGCAACTTCTAAAGTAGATATCTGGGTGCAAGCCACATCGCCATCAACACTCGATTCACGTCAGGGGTGAAAAGGCACGTTGTTTGATACCCCACACAGCATATTTAGGCTGTACCATAATGAAGCTGCCAACCTCGGATTTGCTCGCGTACCAGCCCCTCTTATCCCATGGACTGTCTATCACTTATAGTGTCCTTTAATGGTAAAGAGAACTATAGGGTCATATAAGCTTGCACTTACATGTCCAAACCTTTGATATAATATTCCCTGCCTCCTGGACTTTAGGAAACCTTCCTTAGGAGTGACTGCCATATAGCATTGACTTTGCCTCATATGGTAAGGGTAAAGTCAAGTTTGAGCCATTTGCACTGCTCCTGCAGACTGCAATGGCAGGCCTGCTGTCAGTAGTGTATTTGGGTTGCTTAGGGTGGCACAGCCAGTAATGCAAGCCCTCGTGACCCTTAACCACTCATGCGATTAGTACCACTCGTACCACTTACTAGGGACTTATAAGGGGGTAATTTCCTTGTCAATTGGGATTGCCAACTAAGACAGAACAGTTTTAAAGAGAGACCACTGACACTGTGTCTAGGTTAGTGGCTTCATTGCACTGTCTGAGTCAAAAACCACCATTCAGAAGTTGAAATGTATCATAAAGTAGAGGGACATCTCCAAAAAGCCCTATTTTCTTACACACCCGCAACCAATACACCCAGGAGAATCAATCCAACTCTGTGAGAGTCTTCCTAGCTTATCAGTGATGAAGAAGGTAAAGAAAACTGTCTGTACTATTGAAGGTCCTACTCTGTCTCACATCCTCCTGTCAAGGTCACTCCCTCTGGGCAGTTGACTTATCTCAACAGTAACAGAAACAATTTTAAATTGAACTTTAATTATAGTTGTGTGTTTTTTTCCTCCCCATTTACTTTGGCTAGTGAGGTGCCCACCTTGTATTACACTATCTTTGCTAGGGCCACACCTAGCTTACCTACAGAGGTCACCCAACACTCGAGTAACCCCACCACGACCAGCAGGGTCAGGGGGCCTATCTTACTTTTGTCTGTGGGGTCTGCCTCCCACGCAAAGGACAGTGCTGCCATGAAGACCAGCACCCAGAAGAGGCTCCTGACAGCTGTCAGTATCGAAAACCACACCCTGAGCTCTCCATTGATAGTTGAAGGGGTGACCTTAGGGGCAACTGTGGAACCTTTCTTGCTGTTTAGAGGGGGGGCACGTTTTTCTGTGGCAGACACTATTCCACTCTCCCTTCAGTTAATTCAGGGGGACACCCTGATTCTGAACAGCTGTCCGACTTTTCAAGACTTCTTTGCGGTTAAGAGAGGGCTTACCAGTGCCAAATTTGGGACTCTCCCTTACTGGCATAGAATGCCCTTGGTTTGCTGGATCTGGATTGCTGGATTAAGAGTGTTATCTCTGTTCTTTTCTTACCCTTTTTCCCCTTCTGTTGGGGCTTACGTCTCCTAACTTTAGTAACAGGAACCCTAGGATCTTTGGGCTAGGTGGCATGCTGGGCAACATCTGCATCTGGGATCAGACCAATTTCTGGGAGGTCCTTGCCTCTGATGAAATCTAGGGGAGGTCAGGACTGACTGCCACCCTGTGCCAGCTAAGGGTACACTACCTTTCTAGAGGGCATTAAGGCTACAGGTCTGACTGTGGCCTCCCCTTAGACTACCCTTACTCTTCTTGTTTCCCCTGGCACATACTGGTCTCGGGACAACAACCTGTCAACCACTATGCTGGGACTGGCACCTGTGTCTGTCAGACCAGTTTTAGGGATCAAATTCACCTGGATGGAGTGGAAGGTTTTACTACCACCATCAAGGATCATACGTGCACCATCTGGACCCTTATTTCCAGTTAAAAGCCAAGAGGACCTCCTCATCTGAGGTGTCCTCCCCTATGGCTACACTGGACAGCCCAGTGTTTCCCACCTTTTTTGGGGCAGGCAGCATCCTCTCTGTAGTATCCTGCCTGTTGACAGTCAAAGCACAACATGCTGTTCAAGAGTATTTCTTTTAGCTGTGGTTACCCCTGCCTCTGCTTGCCAGAGGTGGGTGGATTTTTATTGCCTCCTTTTTAAAGTTATTGGATCCTGAGGGAGTCTCATTTGTGGGCTTATTACCTTCCTCCTTTGCTTTTTGTGGGCCAAACACCCCCATTTAAGGAGTCACTCCCTGGGTTTTCTTGGCTACCCTTGTCCTTACCCACTCATCAGCCTTCTTGCCCAACTCTCTATGGATAGAAATCTCTGAATCTACCAGATGCTGGTGTAACTTGTCTGAAGTACAGTTTATTACAATGTTCTCTTTCATAAAAAGCCCATCATAAGTGTCCATCTCATTACCTTTTGTCCAGCCTGCAAGTGTTTTGACTGAAGTATCTACCAAGTCCACCCATGTCTGTTTTGCCCTTAATGGGTGTCCCTAAACTTTAGTCTGCACTCTTCTGTGGTTAGACCAAACCCTTCTGTGAATGTCTCCCTCGTATGCCTGTTGGACTCAGCCACTTCCTCATTAAGGGTCAGAAGTCTATCTCTGCCCTTCACTGAGAATAACTCCACTGAGAGCCCTAGTAGTGGTACATGGCTGTTCGGATGGGTTTTCTCTAAAACATTTTGCATTTCCTCTCCCTGGTTTTTGTAGATTTTCTTTTCTTGGCCTTAGGACTCCAGGCGCTTTCCCACTGTAATTCAATGCGAAAGCGCGCACACCCTTACTACACATGCTAGGAAGTAATGCTGATGTGACTGATGGATCATTATCCTATGCTCTGTTGTAAAGATATTTGAATATGTGCAGAGATCAAATCTACGATAAAAATAACTGTTTTGATAAAATGTCTTGAGTTATGTGGAATTATGTTCACTGATGTGACGAATTCAAAACTTTAAACAAAGTTAAAAGAGTCCTCAAGGATCACTTTTGTCTTGTTATTGAATATACCCAGTTTCTTGGGGAATAGTGGGTTGCCCTATTGTTGTGTTGGACTTTTAGAAAGTGGGCATTTCTCTGCTCTAAAACTCTTCGCGTGCCTTTTAGTTTGACTCCAATCCACATTGGAGGCTGGGGGGAGCACACCTGTGCAATCCCCAGAGACAGCTATAAAAATTGGGAATGCAAATGGAATTACAAACCTCTGACATATGAGGGCATGGCTGGATAGATTGGAGGAAGAGGTTTTGACACTTGGCTTCTGATCACGACCCCACTAAAGATCAAGATCTGCATTCCACGGCCTTATGGCAGGCAGAACTGAAATTTTGGGGCGACATCTCTGGTACAAAGGGAAGCCCCCTGAACCATCCCCAACTTCAAAGGCACACTATAGTATAACTACTAGTGCCATACTTCAGCAGGGTAGATATACAGATGTAGGGATGTGGGACCAGAAATCCTGTAACTGCAGAGTGCACACTACCAGATGAATCTGTTGTGCACAAGGAGCACCACTTCCATTGGAAGAGACCATCCATCCTTCCTCAATAGAGGCTGGCCTGGGCTGAGCACCTACTGCTGAGTGACATCCTGGAGTGTGCTCTCCAGGGGGTTGTTGGCTTCCCCCTGTTTTCTTGTGGAGGTCTCATGGACTTCCAAGACCTCCTGTGTGGGACCTACATAATCTACTTGTGATATCTGGAGAGTGATGCCCTCTTAAGTGCCCACATTGTCTACTGGATCCCAAATGGTAGTACGGTGTGAACGCGGAACTAAGAATTGTGCCTGGAGACCGGATTGCCTTGTGCGGAGCCCCAAAAGTAATGCCCGCATCTAATGAGTGTGGCCCCTCCATAGTGGGGCCTCAACATGCATAACGCATCTTGTGGGTGGTGAGTGGATTCACCGGTTGCGCGACCCCACATGTCCCACTTTGTCGTTTGTTCTGCATCTCTCTTGTGCTACACACTGACTGCAAGCTCATTGCGTGCTGTGTCCGATTCACAGGTTGCGACCCTCGGAGGTGAGGGCGTACCCGTAGTAGTGCCTCATTCTACCTCATGCAGCACTGCTAAACCTGTGTGTATGACTGGAATATTCGGGACATCCCGTATTAATGCCCACTAGAGGTTGTGCCTCATTTTTCAGCGGGGTAAGGAATTTGCAACTCTTCATTGTAGTATGTGACTAGAATTGTCTGGTGCGACCCATATCAATGTGCACCATACGTTGTGCCTCATTTCCAGGAGTTACGGAATTTGCAACTCTTCGTTGTGTGTGACCGGAATTGTCTGAGGCGACTCGTAGCAGTGCACACCAGACCTTGTGCCTCATTTCCAGGGAGGTATGGAATTTGCTACTCTTCATTGTTTGTGATCGTAATTTTCTGGTGTGACAAGTATCAACGCACATCAGACATTGTGCCTCATTTCTAGATGAGGTGCAGAGGGGCAGCTTCATGTTCTGAGGTGCCCGGATTGCATGTGTGCTACTTTGATTTACTTGTGTTAGTCTGGGTGCCTCCTTCTTCCGAAAGGCTCCCCTGCTTCATCCCCCATTCATCGATTGTTCCTTTTGTGCCCTCAGTGTGGTGGACCAAATGGCCTCTCTTTACCAGGTCTGATGACTGTGTGTTGGCGGGTACTATTGCCCGGACCAGGCCATGGTGGAGAGAGTAATAGACAGGGCCATTGAGCTCTTTTGAGAACGATCAGAAGTGGGTCAAGAGACTGCTTGACCCCCTTGTTGCTTTGCGCAAATGGGCTGGTGCTGGAATGCACAGTGTTGAATCCTTTGATTGAACGACTATTGCCCTCAGCCCATTTCTTCTCCTCACACCGTGGGTGAACTTCCCCAGTAGTGTCCAAGCCTCCGTTTGTCGACTGCCGCCTAATTAGCCCTGTTACCTATTCCATAACTTCTTCCCTGGGACCATGACTAAGTGTGACTCTAGCTGTGGTCAGCCTAGAAACCGGAAGGAAGGTTTTCTTTATCTCCAGACCATGGGTGTAAGGTAGTTGGGTGCGCAGAATGGTGGACTCAGTCTTGGCTACGGGGTCTGCATGTGCATTATCAACTGACCTGCCGGATGGGTTATCAGTTGCACCGCATTTACGGTGCTGTGTGCATGTGTGTGCGAGTGCTCTCTATACAGACCTGCCTGATATTCATGGAAGCTTGTATCTGTGCTGAGTGAGTGTGTGGGAGTGACAGCCTGTGTATAATTCCAGAGCACAGCGGTGTTGCATTACACATTAATTCCTTGCCAAAAGAACTCTACATTTGATATTGGTTTTTACCCATGCTGCCTTGGCCCATGATGCTGTTTAAAAGTGTTGTAATTAGCTGTGTACACATTTCTGATATCATTGTGATCTGTGGTGCACCCTATAACTGTGTGGTATTGAATTATGATAATTTCCAGAGTGGGCCTCATTGTGACAATGTTTCGCACCGCATAAGGGTGCTGGGAGGGTAAAATAGGATCTTTCCCAATTGTGCATATTGCTGATGTCGTTTTACAACAGTTGGGTCTAGTACTGCTAGTGATGGTCCGAATGTGATTTGTGCCCCGAAATACATGATGTTCATGTTGTGTTAGTTAATGTGTGTGTCGAATACAAACTTCATTCTCATACACTACTTGTGAAATCTCTTTTGTGATGCTCAGTGTATTAATTTTGTAAGAGTGCTGTGCCAATGCTTTACACATTGCTTTTGTGAGAAGCCTGACTGCTCAGTGCCAAGCTACTAAACGCTGAGTGCTGGTTTTACAATGAGTGTAATCACCCACCCCTAATGGGAGTGGTACCTTCTGCCTGACTAGGGCCTCACCACCGCCAACAAGAACATACCGGCTCCTACAGCTATCCTCCTCATTTTGTAGGCACTGTCTAAGGCTGCAAACCATTTGTCTATGTCATCACCTTAACTAAACCTGGTGACAATCCTATTGGAGATTTTATGGTTAAAGGATTCCTCCTATCACTGGCATTGTTAGTATTTCTGCCACCATCTTTGCACCTCATGCCCACCTTAACCCTTCTTTCCTCAAGGGCTAGTCACCTCTTCCTAAATTCAAGCATTATCTCCTCCAGAGAGAGTACGTCAAGCTCTTTCTCAAGGGTTCCTCCCACTTTGACATTAGGGGGTCCTACCACCGTACCATTAGGGGGTCTCCTAGAATAACTCATGTCACTTGCCACTAGTGAATGGGGTCTGGAAAAGGGTTAAGGCCTGCTCCTTCGTCACCATTATCATCACTTTGGGGTAGGGCATTATCCTCACCCATTTCCGTGTTGCCTTCTGAGGAATGTCCCTCACCCTCTAACCTTTATTTCTCATTGAAGCGAGGGCTTTGTCAAGTTCATATTTTTTAGCTGTTACTGTATAGCTAGTGCCCCTTGCTTTGCACAGCACGCTCAGATCACTGATCCTCATAGTTGGAATTACTGACATGTCAAGAACCTTACCAGCCTCCATTGTGCCTAAATATATTTGGAATTTGGAACCTTTTTTAAAAATATAGAAAAAACATTTAAACATTTTCCTAACTCAACTAAGCCATTTAAATGTACTGTTGGAATGGGGGTCTACACAGGGCCCTTATATTCCAATTAAAACATTTTTTTAAAATAGTGAAAACAATATTGTTGATGCTAAAGTCTTTTAAGTGGATTTCTCATACAAAACCACTTATGCTTATGTGGCACTGCAATAAACAGATTCAGAATTCTTAAAGCTATTACACCAATGTAGGAACGTGGAGTATTATTTAGTGTGGGGGTTAGACCCCACCATATAATACTATGATGATACCCCAAAGATGGTCCTTGGATTCACACTAATAAATCCTTAGCTCAGTCCTGGAAGTGTGGTAAAGAGCAGTCAGGCTTTACTAGAGGAACGTGTTAAACATTTCAGAGTACCAACATGGAAGATAAGTAATTGAGTTGAGAGAAATCCGACACCAATTTATAAAAATAGAATGTATTTTTATCCTAATTTAGGCACCAAAAACAATGGCATATCATATAAAAAACTTGAGTGTTAGACATGGGTTTTCTGGTAGGCTAGGGTATGCACCTAAGCCAGGCAGAATCCACCACTCTAGTCAGGATAAGGGGATTACACGTCTAAAATAACCCAGTTCACCCCCTTGGTAGCTTGGCATGAGCAGCCAGACTTATCTCAGAGGCGGTGTGTAAAGCATTTGCATATAAGAAACAGTAATACAGTGAAAACACTACAAAAGAACAGCACACCAGTTTTAGAGAAATAGCCAAAATGTATCGGTGTAAAACAAGACCAAAACAATAAAACTCCAACATACAGTAATCCACAATACCAATAAAGCAAAAATAGGCTTTATATACAGTTCCTTGAAGTAGATAGCTCCGTCCGGGGCTATCACAGTGTTGTGAACAAATAGTTCTGTTTGGTTGTGGCGTCGCAGGCCAACTATGTGTCGGTGAGACCCATAAAACAGTACCTTTGGAGATGCAGGGCATTGGACCTTGCAGTAAGCTCCGTAGGAGCGATGTTGGCAGGCGCCTGTTCCGGAAGTTAGTTCAGGAGTCGTCAGGCCCTTCAAGTAACTCCTGTTGCAAGTAGAACTCCTTGAATTTGAAGTCAGGAATGCTGGTGGGTGTCGGGCTGTGGTGTAAAGTGAAGCCGTGCGATGTATAGTGCCCTCAGGTCGTGGTGCAGGCAGCAGCTCGGTGACCGTTGTCCAGCGGCATCAGTGAGATCAGGGCTGTGGTGCGAAGCGGGCGGTGCTCATTGTGGAGCTGGACGGTCACGAATCAGGCAGTGGCGTCGTCGTTGCTGAAGAGCTATCCTTGTTAGGCGCAAGGCTGCGGTGCAAGATGGGGCAATGTGGTGTGCCGAGGCCAAGGTCACAGTGCAGGCAGCGGTGAGACAAGGCTGCGGTGTGGGACAGAGCGGTGCGTTGTGTAACTTACGAGTGGTGCCCCCAAACCGCGGTGCATGCAGCTGCATCAAAGTCAAGCTTGGAGTGGCGGTGTTAGTGAGACCAGGGCTGCTGTGTGGAGGTGGACGGTGCTCCGTGTTCTCCACGAGCGGTGTCCACAGGTCACGGTGCAGGCAGTATCGTCCGTGACGGCATCACAGCATCATCGGAGATTCCAATGCGGTGCTGTGAAGCTAGGCGGTGCGGAGTGCGGTGCCCACAGGTCACAGTGCAAGCAGTGGCTCGGTGACGGCATAAGGCGTCGGCGTCGGTGAGACCACGGTTGACGTGCGAAATGCGCCGGTGCCCTCTGCGGTGCCTTCAGGTCACGGAGCCAGCAGCGGCATTGTTGACGGCGTTGGATTATCGTTTTCTTCTGTGGCAGCTGGAAAATCCAGTTCCAGAAGCCGGTTACCCAGAAGAAGTTGAAGTCTTTGATTTCCCTGAGGCTTCCAACAGGAAGCTTCTCTACATTAAGCCCTTGGAGGTACTTAGAATGCAGAAAAAACAGTCCAGTCCTTTCCACGCCAAAGACAGAACCAGCAACTACAGGCCAACCCAACTAAGCACACAGCAAAATGGTAGTTTCTCCTCACAGTACTTTCAGCTCTTCTTCCTGGCAGGTTCCTTAGTCCAGTGGTAATCTAAAGTTCTGGGGTCAGGGCCCCAAAATGTATACCACATTTTCCTTTGAAGTTGGTTCAAACAAAGTTTCTCTGGCACACATCAACCAGTTCAGCCTGGCTCAGGCCAGGTTCACCACAGGAGGTGGAGACAGCTTTGTGAGAGGAGGCAGCCACAGTCCATTCAGGTGCAAGCAACAACTCCTCCCACTACTCTTAATGCAGCCAGGTCTAGTCACCCTAGCTGTGTGTGACCCAGGAAAGGGAGGGCACACCTCAACCCCACCTTGTGTCTGTCTAGTGTGAATGCACAAGCCAGCGCCTGTCACTCTAAAACCCAGACAGCGAATACACAAACAGGTAGAGGCACATAGATGGTTAGACAAGAAAATGGCCACTTTCTAAAAGTGGTATTTTCAAACACACAATATAAAAATCATCTTTACTAAACGATGTTAACTGATGGGAGAGATAGCCTTTCAGCAGTAAAAACTAAATACACAGTATTTCACTATAAGGACTTGCAAAAATACACCACTACATGTCCTACCTTTTAAATACACTGCACCCTGCAAAGGGGCTACCTTGGGCCTACCTTAGGGGTGACATAGATGTAAGAAAGGGGAAGGGAAGGGCTTGGCAAGTGGGTGCACTTTCAGTTCGACATGGCAGTTAAAAACTGCACGCAGACCCTGCAGTGGCAGGTCTGAGAACCCCTTTGAAAGGCTTCTCGTGTGGGTGGCACAATCAGTGCTGCAGGCCTAATAGTAGCATTTATAGTCCCTGGGCACACATGTGCACACATGTGCACACCACTAGGGACTGCAATGTAACACTGATTAGCAGTGGTAAAGTGCACAGAGTTCTAAAACCAACAAAAATAGGTCAAAAATAGGAGGCCAAAAAGCAAAAAGTCTGGGGGTAAATCAGCTGAAAAAGGCAATTCTAACATTGAGTTATAAATTTGGAAGCAATATAAAATCAGTGTAGTATAATACAGTGAAACTTTATCACTGCAGTCATTTGGAAAAACAACTAGTGACAATCATTCACTTTCAGGTTGAGTTGTGTGGTACCCTTACAGGTTATAGGAGATGTGGGACCCAGGACCAAGCCACAACAGTCAGATCAATTTTACTTGGCCCATGGAGCGCAGGTGCATAGTTGTCCTATCTTCCCCTGGCGCTGAACGGAAACTGCAGGAGAGCTGTTTTTACTGCTGAAATGGTGCTGTGGGGGAAAAACATGCAAAAACACAACAACAGAGTGGTTGCTTACATTGGTCGAAGTTCGGATGGAGTTCTCTCTAGATGCAGGGGCGGGTAAAGGGGTCAGTTGCCAGATTGTCGACCAATGAGCGGTAAGTGGACCAGAAAGTAACTTCGAAATCGGGTGGTCTCGGGGAAAGCAGTAGCGGCCTGTAACTTCACGAAAGGCAGGACTACAGTTCCCAAAATGCACTAGACCATCTGGATTTGGGCAATCCCTTGGAGGGCCTGATCGCCAGCGATTCTTCAGATCTGGAGTGTTGCTTTACCTGCAGTTTGCAGGGGACTTGTGCCACTAGTCCAGGTGAGTCTGAGGGTGCATCAGGCTTCCACAGGGTTCCCACTGTCTGGTTGAACTGAGATATAGCATAGGAGGAGCCTTGTTCAGACAGTTCCAGGAGCATTGCCACAGGTGCAGGGTATCCCTCTTTGGCTTTGTGCAAGTCTTGTGTCTCAAGTCTCTTGTTCTTTCCACTTTGATGCAGGTTGAACTGAGGTTCTGGTGTCACGGGTGCCCCTAAATCCCTGATTTAAGAGAGTTTGAGGTGTTGGAGAAAGTAGCTAATGGGCTGCTAGTCCCTACACCTAGTTTGTCCCTGAGATGACCCCATGCGGGGTGTGGGTCACCTTATCTATCCAGAACCCTCTATTCTGCCGCTTCTAAAAATGGCAGAACCCTTTTTTAGTGTACAGACCGGTTGCCCACCTTTGAGGTGTGGTTAGCCTTCAGGGAGTGTACACTTCCTTAGTAATCTAATTTTTTACCTGCATCGGTGCAAATGTGCCTGGCGCAGGGGCAAGGCTATTTCCTTCTCTAGGAGTCAGCTCTGATCCACATACGAAGAGATGCAGTCTTTGAAGCTCACCGCCTTGATGTGTTACTTCACTGGCTTCTTGGGAGGGATAAGGTGTGACCTCCTTCCTGCCCAGACTTTTGTTCCCGCCTCCTGGGAGTGAATCCACTGCCTGGTAGGAGGTCAGAATCCTGCATTAGCAGCAGCAAGCTCCGCAAGCATGGGCTTGCCAGCCAGAGAACAGCGAAGCTGGGGCAATCAGATGGGCGCCCTCAAAGGTAGCTACATGGGTGCATGCCACATCGCCCTCAACACAAGATGTGTGTCAGGGGTGAAAAGGCACATTGTTTAATACCAACATGACATATTTAGGCGGTACCATAATGGAGCTGCCAACCTCAGGTTTCCCGGGTGCCAGGCCATGTTATCCTATGGATCGCCTATCACTTATAGTGTCCTTTAATAGTAAAGGACACTCTAGGGTCATATAAGCTTGCACTTGTCCACACCTTTGATATAATAACCCGGCCTCTTGGGTTTAAGGAGGCCTTCCATGGGGGTGACTAGCATATATCAGTGATAGTGCATTGACTTTGCGACAGATGGTGAAGGTAAAGTCACGTTCGACCAGTTTGCACTGTTCTTGCAGTCTGCAATGCCAGGCCTGCTTTCAGTAGTCTGTTTGGGTCACTCAGGGTGGAGCCTGGTTGGCAGGCATCAGTACACACTGTCAGAGTAAAAAACCAGCATCTAGTAGTTCAAATGCAGATAAACATTGGGGGAACATCTGCAAAACACCCTGTTGTCTTACAGAGGGCACAATGCAATAATGTGTTAACTTTATTAAACTGTTCTCTAGCTGTGAAGGAGAATGTAATGCATGTTAGGATGAGTGCACCTATTTAAATATGAACAATTAGAAAAATATGAGAAGTGCAAAATCAGGAAGAAATGGAAACAGCTTCAAAAAGACTGATCTTCAAGGAGCAGTAGCTGTAATCTGGTCAGAATTGCTACTGTTGATGATGAAGAACATATGAAAAATATAGCAGTGATGATGTCAGCAAAGGTGTTACTCTGATTCTTGAAATGAAGATGTATACCACAGTGTTTATTCAAGCAGGAAGGCAGGTTTGGGAGTCCACACTCTTTTGCATAATACTTTTTATTTTCAGACTGTTGAACAAAGGCCAACTGCTTTGTCAGCACACATACAGGACTTAGACAAAACAAAAATCTAAAGTAGAAATAACTTGGGGAAATTTTATGCTGGAAACAGTTTATTTTTAGCAAAAAAACAAATTCTTTTAAACAAAGTTTAGGATTAGATCACTGTGCTGTGGTTAGATTTAGGAGACGAATTAGGTTTATCACCAGGGGGAGGGTTTGGCATGGAGGTACAGTTAGCCCTAGTTTCCTGCTAGTGTTTGATTTGAGTATAAGGTGTGGACTAAGCTTAGGTTTGAGGCTTGGTTTTAATGTTAGTTTTGCACTTGGCTTAGGTTCTGGCTAAAGGGCTACTTTCAGGTTAGCATTACGGTTAGGTTCAGACATTTACACTTTGCTTTATTGTGTCTTTCACGCTCCCATATATAAATAGGACGATGTGCTTGTGAACGCAAGAGTGAGAAAAGTTAGGTTTGGCGGTCATGACACGTTTCTATCTCTGTGATTGTCTAAAACGTCTAATTATCTTAATATTATCACCTTTTATGTCCTCTTTCACCTAAACAAACTAAGAGCCGGCAAGAAATACCAGCATTGCATTTTTAGCAGCTCCTCTGGTCCCTCCATTTTTTTCTTCTTCCTGCTCATTCTGTCTCTGGTCCTTGCTCAATGTTTGCAACAGTGGTTCTTGTTTTGTGTTTCACGTGCTTTAAACTGTGATACCAGTTGCTGTGTTTATGCTTCTGTTGATGGTTTCCAGGTCGTTACAAACAGCCATTGGAACCTACACAGTCTCTGTTATGGCACAAACATGTAGAGTGTTTTGTAGAATGTCAGACCACATCTAAATGGCAGGGCTCTTATAATCCTTAAATCTGTGCCAAATTTGAGTCAGTGGGGCCCATCACTCATAATTAGGGACCAGTACTTGTTTTTACTGAGGATAAAACACAGAAAAGGGAAACACATAGGAAGAGAAAGGTGGAAAAATCGTCACAAAGGGAGAAAGCAAGTACCTTAAAGAATGAGATTATTGGGCAGGTAGTGTCTGGCAATCAATATAATAGGCATGAAGTTGATTGAAAACTATGCCACCTTGGTATTCAGCTCGCTGACATTTATTAGTGCTGGCCTTGGGCTTCTTATCAGGCTTTGGGCACTGGTACTCACTCTTTTATAAATTAAGCCTTTTACTTAAATGGCCTCACTGATTAAGATGATGTTGCACAAATGATTCTACATATTCTTTGAACCTCCTTATGGACGTCCCAATATCATATTTTAGGATGTTTTCACCCGACTTGACATCTTTATATTGTTAAAGAGTGTCACATGATTATTACATTACCACTGATCAGATAATGTGAGGATAAGGAGAACGGAATGACAGTTATTCTTTTGTATGACTACTGTTAGATTTGGGGGTCTCTAGTTGGCAATGGTATTCAACTTTGTCCAAATAGGGACCCTTACATCTAAGTCAGGATAAGGGGATTACACTCCTAAATAACCCCTGCTCACCCCCTTGGTAGCTTGGCACGAGCAGACAGGCTTATCTCAGAGGCAATGTGTTGAGCATTTGTGAATATACACTGTAATACAGTGAAAACACTACAGATGGGCGCAACACAGGTTTTATATAAAGTATTCTTTATATAGACTTAACACAAGACCACAAACGACAAAAATCCACAATACTACACTTAAGATTGTTTTGAAGATGATAAAAGTTACTTAGTTCAAGTTGATGGTAAATACGACAAAGTTCTCAACAAAGTACCTGGATGCATAACGCAAAGTAAACAAAAGGCTCGCAAAAGGGGAGATGCGTCGGTTCTGTGATTCGGGGGAGATGATGCGTCGTGCCTCAATGCTTGCGCAGAGTAGGGGATACGTTGTGATCCTTACCGGTGTGGAGGTGTTGCGTAGATTCTCAGCTTGCGGGCCTGTTGCGGTGCACAAGATGGCGCCTTGATGCGATGCGACGATCCGGTTGCGATGCGAGAAGATGGCGCCCTTGATGCGGCGATGCGATGACGATGCGTAGAAGCCATGGCAGCCTTGCGACGACTCTGTACTTTGGAACCTCGACAGGCCCTACGACACGCTTCTACAATGATGCGATGGTGACTCTCTCGATGGCGTCACGCTTCTCCGGTGAAGCGACAGCAGGCAGCTTCGATGAACACACGCTTCCAGGGAGATGCGGCGAAGGCTCGCTTTTTTCGGTGATGCGACCATTTCAGCTGTGGCGGCTACACGCTTCTTCTCGATGCGTCGCGCTTCAGTAGTTGAAAATTCCCAGCAGGGAAATTCATAGGGAAGCTGGAGGTGAAGTCTTTTGTCCCTGAGACTTCAGCAGGAGGCAAACACAGGTCAAGCCCTTGGAGAGTATTCTGAAGATGATGAAAGTCCTTGAAAAGTTCCTTTTCCTTTCCTTGGCAATGAAGCAACAACTGCAGGCCAACCCAGCAAACAGCACACTGGCAGAGGGGCAGTCCAAACTCCTGCAGCTTCCTTTGGTTCTTCTCCTTGCTAAAGGTTTCTTGTTCCAGAAGTGATCTAAAGTTCTTGGGATCAGGGTCCCAATATTTATACCCCAAAATCCTTTGTTCTGTGAAGGCAGAGAGGCCTCTGCCTAGTCCAAACCAGTTCCTGAGCACTTTGTTTACATGATTCTCTTCTTCATTTCACTGTGCAGGGCAGAGACATCAACTGCCCCACAGGAGGTGGAGCCAGCACAGGGGAAGGAAGGTACAGCTCTGGAGCACTTTGTTGACAAGATTCCTTCTCTCCTTTCACAGTGCAGGGCAGAGACATCAGACAAGCCACAGGAGGTGGAGCCAGCATTGTAGAGGTATGGCCCAGCCCTATTCAGGTCCCAGGTGCAACTCCTCCCTCCCATCTAGATGTAGATCTCTCTTTTCACTACTGGGCTGCCCCAGCCTGTCTCCTGGAATACCCCAGCCCTGTAACTCACAAACCCAGACAAGCAAGGAATACAAAACTTAGCAGAGGCAGGCCTGGACAGTTAGGCAAGAAAATACCAACTTTCTAAAAGTGTTATTTTCAAACACAGAATATTAAAAGCAACTTTACTAAAAGATGTATTTTATTATTCTGAGTTCAGGCATACTAAATTCGAATTTCTACCATGTTCCCTGAGTCAGTTAGGATTATAAGAATGTAATAATCTAACTGCCCATTCTAGCCTATGGAGAACAGGTAGCCCTCAAGAGTGAAAAACGAAAATGGCTGTAATTCACTACTAGGACATGCTACACACATCAGAGTATGTCTTACCTTATACTTACAACGCACCCTGCCCTTGGGCCTACCATAGGGGTATCTAATATGAAGCAAAAGGAAGGTTTAGGGACTGGCAAGGGTGTGCACTTGCCAAGTCGACATGGCAGTCCTAGACTGCACACAGGCCTTGCAATGGCAGGCCTGAGACACACTTTACAAGCTGCTTCTGTGGTTGGCACAACCAGTGCTGCAAACCCACCAGTAGCATTTGATTTACAAGCCCTGGGCACACATAGTGCACTGTACTAAGGGCTGACAGGTAAATCAAATAACCCAATCATGGAATAACCAATTAGTATATCAATTAACTTAGGGGGCACTTGCACTGTGGCACTGATTAGCAGTGGTACAGTGCCCAAAGCATAAAACCAGCAAAAACATATCGAAACACAGGAGGCAATCCGTCAAAATGGAAGGGAGACTCACGCCAGTGATGCCAGGTCTAACAACTACGCTGCACATTTTCAGCCTAAAGTTAGTGCAATGCAAAAGTAAATGACTTCATAGTCTTTGTGACCGACCAAGGAGCTCAACTTTGCCCCCATTGAATCGACTCTGTCAAGTAAAGTCAACTATCGACACTGTTAGAATTTTTAAAACCTGCGTCAACAAACGATGTACATAGTTTCATCTGGTACCCTTATGAGTGACATTGACAATTTGAAAACCCACTCAAGAACTGGAGAAACATAAGGACTGCCACCTTCTGAAATCTGTTCCAAGACAATAACTTCATTCCATGTCAATGACTAATGTAGGAAAGAGTTATTTTTGTATGGTCACCCTGTTCCCACCCCACTGTTTGCTCTAATGCTGATGGTTAGGACTCTGAAAGTACACTGGAGCCTGCTGCCCAGGCCCCATTGCCAGTGCTGTCTCCTTAAACCTTATACATGTGAATTGGTAACCCCAATTGGCAATGATTTCAAAGCATTATAAGTTCCTGGTAAAAGGCACCAGTGGTATCCAGGGCATTGGAGTTAAAGGTGTCACGAGTACCTGCAGCATTTTTTGCGCCACCCTGAGTGACCCAAGTAAACAGATGACAGAAGTCCTGTCATTGTAGACTGCAGGAGCAGTGTAAACCCCTTGAACTCGACTTTGCCCTCACCATGTGTGGCATGGTCAATAGACTATTTTTAATATATTCCAGTCACCCCTATGGAAAGCCTACTGAGCCCAGGAGGCAGGGTGCATTATATTAAAAGTGAGGCAGATAAGTGGAAGTTAATTTGTCCTTATAGTATCGGTTTCTGTTAAGGGCTACTATAAGGGATGAGCAGTCCATTGGATAACATGGGCTTGCACCAGGGACAACCTTTCATTTTGGCTGAAACGGGCGAGGACATGGGACGAACCATCGGAAAACGTAGCAAGATACAAACACCGACATATATGCTGTAGAGGAAGATGGCGGTTTAGCCTCCATAGCCACGTCCTCGAATTTGGATGTTGATCCTGACATATAGGACTCCAAAACTTTGGGACCATATGAGATTTCGGATCCAGCAATTACTGCCATTAAATGTCTTGATTCAAAGACCAAGAACTTTATAGAACTGTTTTAAAGAGGAAAGCATGAATTGAACAGCACCGTACAGCCCAGCAACAGTTAAATTTACAAATATATGCCCCACCAGAATATGGGAGCTATAAACCATAACAATATAGCTTTGTATTACCTATCAAAGCCCAAGTAAGTGAGACCACTTTTGGTCCTCAGTATGCCTCACCCAAGGAAACAGTTGGTGACACTGCATATTCATATAGAGGGAAAAAAATATTTGTTGTTTTCCTGAAGAAAGTGGCTCCATTTTATCTACCCACGAAACACGTCAACGATTTGTTTTCTATTAAATTTGAGGAACAATGAGCTACACAGTAAAACAAAGCTCAGAGAAAATGATTTCTTATTGATTCTACTCAAGATGGGTGTAGATGTATACAAAAGGTTGAATGAAATGAAATGTGAAATGTTTGAATAGAATGAATTGATTTATCCAAGGGATTTTTTATTGTTGACAACCTTGCGGTTGCCAGCTCCATAATGGTACCGCCAAAATATTCGGTATCAATCAACATGCCTCAGCACCCCTGACACCAGAGAGATGTTGCATGCACCCACATGGCTACCAGAAAGGTTGCCCACCTGATTGCCTCAGCCTTTCCTGTGCTCTGGCTGTCAAGCCGCAGCTGCTGCCACCAAGACAGAATCTGACCCCCCTCCAAGGAGGTGTGAACTCTCCCAGGAGTCAGAACAATGGCTTGGATGGGAAGGAGGTCACACCTCCCTCTCTGACAGTATGGCCATTAAAGTGGAACATTAAGGCATGAGCTTCAAAGCTTTCACCACCTATGATATGCAACCAGGCTGCCTCCTCGAGGAGGATACCGACCTCCCCTAGGCACATTTGCACCTGGGCAGGTGGTAAAATTATGTAGTCAAGATGGGTAAACCCCCAGAAACCTAGGTGGTCACCTCAGAGTTGGCTTAGCCCCTGGGGCTAGTTTCTCATTGGCCACTTGCACCCACACCCCTAAAATCCCTAAATCTAGGATTTAAGGGCAACCAAAGGCACCAGAATCTAAGTTCTGATCTGCCTTACAACAAAAGACACCAAAGAGATCCAAGTCTGCTACAACAGGAGTTGCACTAACCAAAGGCATGATACTCCGCACCTGCTGCAACCTTCCTGGAACTGCTCCATTGCAACTCGTCCCGGAAAAAAGACCGGTTCCCCCAGACAAAAGTACCCCTATGAGAGCCAAATGCAACTCCTGTCAACTAGTAGCACTAGTCTCATGTGCACCGCAGGTAAAAACTACATACTGGAACCAAAGAATCGCTGGCCATCAGGCCCTCCTAGGGTTCACCCAAAAGTAGATGGTGCTATGCATTATGGGAAACATAGTCCTGACCTCCAGCACGTTTCAGGCAGCTACCGTTTTCCACCGGACATCGAAATAACTTCATGCTGACCTTACCCCTGCCAGGGCTTGTTGATGGCCAGTCCAGCAACCACCACCTTTACTCGATGCTGCAACCAGAGGAAACACCGCAACACCTTCATCCGACTCCAGCAGTGGCCTTGTCAACATTTTTCACTTGTTTTCTCATCATGACAGTGTGAACGATAGAACCAGCTTCCATTCTGCTCCCGCTTCAGCACCAACGGCAGCCAGGACAACTCTGCATTCGGGCTTCTCGAGCCAGGTAAAATCAAACTGACTGTTGTGGCTTTGTCCTGGGTTGCACAAAACCTTAACCCTCCTTGGATTCCACACAACTCGACCTGCAAGCGACCGATTGCCACTAGTGCTTTTGCCCATTGACCTCAATGTTAAAATTTTGCAGTATTGATTTGCACTGATTTATTTTTCTTCTAAAATTCATAACCCCGGTCATACTTATCCAGTTGACTTCATTTTGGTTTTTAAATTTATGTAATAATCTGCTTTATTTTTATAAATTGGTCCTGGATTTCGTTTGAGTCATGTAAATTACTCAACGTCCATGTACTCTGAAATGCCTAACATATGTTCCTTTAGTAAAGCCTGACTGCTCTTTGCCACTCTACCAGAAATGAGCTTAAAGATTTATTATTGTAAATCCATGGACCGTCTTTGGGGTATTGTGAAAGTATTGCATAGTGAAGCCTAACAAGCTTCACTACATTATGCTCCACCTTCATATAACTGAGAAAGGCCAAGAGGCCACAGACATTTTTAAAACAACAGTCATACCATCATGTGATGCCTGCTGATTATGTTGCAGGCCTACATCCTTAAGCCCACAGATGTAGTGGACATACTACAAAGTAAGGAAGCCTGAGGAAGAGTCCCCAAATTGGTCCCTCTTACCTATTATAATTATTGACTCTGAAACAACCTAAGCATGAAGATGCCAGACTTTCCTGTACCATGGACAGTTTGCACTATTCATGATAAATAAACAGCTGCACTATTCATGCTTCATGACCTAATACATACCTTATAGTTTTGAGTAGGATTGACTTTATCAGCTAATTGTCCTTAACTGTTGGTACATTTCCTGGTGACAATTGTCAAAAGCTATTCTGCTGCTCTTGATGTTTGTCATAAGTGTGGTATTGAGAGTGTGGCCTTTAAGTGTGAAGCGTAGTGATGCGCAAGGATGAGTGCTCTTTAGAGAAAGATGCATTTAAAATGTCTTTGAAATAAAGTACATACTGTGGAATCTTACCTCTTGGTTGTCTGCAAAATCTAACACAGGTAAGACTGTTAGCATTTATCATGGGCCTAACTATCAGAGTGTGACAAAGACTGGCTATCTTTGATGCAGTGTGAAAATAAGTTGTGTGAATCAATAGAATGGTGCTAGTCTCTTATGGAATCCCTTATAGCCCTGGAGAGATAGGATATATACAAATAAATACACAATCAAACATTGTCAAACGGTAAAACTGTTTTCAAGTCTTAGGGTCCAATTAGGTTAACGGTGGGACCGACACCAATAGTCCATTGGTGGCGGTCTCACCATGATCTGACCCATCATATCCCCCTGCCATATTTCGCTAGCAGATGGGTGGCGGTGGGAAAGGCCGACCGTTGAGCATCCGACAGGCTCCTTGAGCCCGCCGGTGTGGTGGAGGGGGCCGTATTCCCTACAATGGTGGCAGTGCCTACCAGGCACTGCCGTAGGGATTACGATGTCCTTGTACGCCCACCCATTCATGGCAGTTAACCTGCCATGAACAGGCAGGTGGAAAGGGAATGTGGGGGCCCGTAGTGGGCCCGGTTCCAACCTGGCACTGCGATGTGGGCACTGGGGGGCACTATATCCCTGCACCATATGGCAGGCACAGTATGGTGCCTGCCACGTTGTGCAGGGATATGTACAGGGTGCATTTTTTGCATTGCAGCGGGTTCTGCAGCCAGGAGCACCCGCCGCAATGCAAAGAATACACAGTGGGACCGCCTTGCAGGTGGTCACATCGTAATCCCTTTGGTGGGACCACTGACGGCTTGTCGGTTTGTCCCTTTTCCGATAGGGTGGCGGGAGGACGTAAGTCCGCCCGCCATCCTAATCGGGCACATAGACTCATCCAAACAAGATGCTTATTTTATTTATCAATACACTGTCCTGCAAGGCACAAGACCTAAACAAAAAAAGAAGCGGGTACTAACCATGTTAGGCAGTATGCAAGTGACATCATGGCGTGTGACATCACAGTGTGTGACATGACAGCACGTGACATCGCACGTGGATTCTCAGGAAAAAACAAGAAAGAAAGTTGCACCCCAACCCATGATCTCCCAAGAAGTGACATCACAAGAAGTGACATCAGCTCATAAGACCTCACACATATGTTTAGCAGGTCTATCATGTGTACATATGAGCGTATTACAAGATTTAACAAATTCGATTTTGTGTTGGGTTTGTGCCTGAACAGTAATGCAACCTTGACTCAAAATCTGGACCTCAACCTATAGATTTAATATTTTAAAGCTCTGCCACAAGAATATTGGCAACAAGAAGAAATGTGGCAATAAATCCATTCTGCTCAATTGTTTGAGAAGTCTCCATTTTAAAATATCTTATGGGGTTAAGGCAAATTCTGTAGCGATCTTTGTGTACCCAATACATCTCTGGGAATAATAATAATAATAGAAAGATAGCTCCTGAGTTTAAGGCATTTAAAGTAGAGAGCTCTGTTGTATCTAGTCCTAGTTTTTAATTAACGTAACATAGCGGTTTAATATGTCTCCTGCAAAGCACATTATGCAAAATGAAGATTAAATTGTTATTGTGTGTAGCTAGGTAAGTGGGTTACTGCTTTTGACACAGAGATCCTCTTGTTACTTTCCGCTCATAAATTGTAATCCTTCTAATATAGCACAGGGAACTATGAAGGACACGAGACTACTAGATCTTTTAACCCTCACAGTTTTATGTAACACATCCTGTACATTGATTTACAAACTTGCGTTATTTATTGTCAATGTTTAATGTATACATGTGATGTAAAGAACTCTGATACCCTGCACCCGAATGGGTAGCACTGTAAAAGAAATGAAACAAAATAGTGGTAGATAAATTGCTATTTGTGTAAATACCGTGACAATCAACACATCTGACATTCTTATAGTGTATCCATATCTCTTATATACAGGGACTGAATAAAGTAAAAAGTATGCCTCTTTTAAGTACTTTTTGTAGTAATAACAAGCTGTGTGCCTTTGCTTCCCCCTCCACTGTGTTTGCATTTAGGTGTGAGGCTCCGGATAGCTCTCAGCTAGGATACGCCAATAAAAGATGGTCTGATGGTCCCTTAAGTTTGGCCTTTGTTATGGGACCTGCTGGAATCTGATAAATCCCCTCCCACCCTGCATATTGCTGCTCAGAACTAACCCTGGGTGTAGTGAAGGTCCACAGAGTTGCGAACAAACTCTGTGGAACTCCACTACGCCACCTGCCTCCAATCCCCTATATTAACAAGTAATTCTACATTAATTATAAGTAAATTAAAAACCACTTATCTGTACTACGGTGTCCCCGGGCTGCCCTCCTCCTCCTCGCCATCTGGGTAATCCTTGAGAAAACTGTGCACTGTATGTGCCCAGGGCCTGTACATCAAATGCTACAAGTGGGTTTGCAGCACTGACGGTGCCTTCCACTTAGGTAGCCCTTTAAAAATGTCTCAGACCTGCCATTGCAGAGCCTGTGTGTGCAGTTTTAAACTGCCTTTACAACCTGGCAAGTTGACCTACTTGCCAAGCCCAAACCTTTTTTTTTATTATATCTAGGTCACCCTTAAGGAGGGCCCTGGACATCCCATTTGCAGGGTGCAGTTTATTTAAAAAGTAGGACATTTACTTTTAAGTTTTGCATGTCTAGGTTGTGAAAGACACTTACATTGATTTTTCACTATTGCAAGGCCTCTCTCTCCCATAGGTTATCATTTGGATTGCCTTACTATATTTTATAAGCGTAATTTCCAATTGGGAAGCAATGGAAAACCCAAATATAGTGTCCTTGGACTCACAATTTAAAAACACAACTGATGGTAAAGTTGGTCTCTAAATTGCAGTTCAGAAAATGCACATTTCATACAGTTGGCATTTTCTTACTTAAACCATTTGGTGCCTTCTGTCTGTCTCCAGAATACACAACTGGGATGGGTGGCAGCTGACTTCCTGCATTCCCTCTAGACAGCCACACACAAAAGAAAGGTAGATGTGATGGAGTAGTCATCCGCATGTTGATGAGTCATCCTGGGCAGGGAGGGAGGGTGAAGCTGACACCCTATACCTGAAAGGGCTGTGTCTTGTGCCCACACAAAGGATTGCATATCCTACTGGATTGAATCTGGCAGCAGGGCACAAAATGCAGGGTCTTGTGATCTTCAAAACATCTCTTTGAAGTCTCCCTACTTATTAGACCCAACTGGGTATAATTACTGTGCCTCTGGCACCACCATATCAGAACACTTCTTGAACTGAGGACATTCTACCAGGAAGAAGTACTGCTGTGCTGCCAGGAGGGACTGCCACTCTGCTGAACTGCTTCGTTGTGTTGGCCTGCTGCCTGCTGCTTCTTACCTGAGAGTGAGAAGGACTGGACCTGCAACTTTACATCCCAAACCCTAGGTACTTTCCAAGGGTGTGTTGGCTTGCCTCCTGTTTTTGAAGTCTCAGGGATATCAAAGACTTCATCTTCATCTTCAACTCGTCACCTGGACTTTGCTTGCTGTATGTCTTGCTCTGCCAAGTGATGCCAATCTATTCCAGGGCCCTTGAAAGTGAGTTTAAAGTGCTATATCTTCCAGAACCTGCGCATTGACATCAACCTGTCACCACTGTAGCAGAGACCAGACCGGCAAATCGCACTCGAAACAGCCGCATCACCTCCGGAACCACTGCACTGGTACCAACGCATTGCCGTCACTGCATCGAGAAGATTAACACATCGCCCAGCCACTGTGGATTAGCCCAGCGCATCATATTCGGGACCACCGCACTGGAAACCAGCACTTCACTCAACAGAACCACGCATTGCTGCAGTTGCATGAAGAAATCTGGTGCAATGCCTCAACTGCATGAGGATCATCAAAACATCTCGTGCTGTGACAAGGATTAAGGCACTTTTGCTCAGTGGAGCCGACATGGGCCCTGTAGCCAGCCTTTTGCTCCATTGTGGGCAGCCTAAACACTTAAACGCTTGACTTTGGGCCTGGTTTATATCTCGGGGGACGGGTTACTCCATCACAACAGTGACAGATACAGTGACCTGACCCAGAAATATTTTACACGGCCTATTTACAATATTTTACAATCACAGATGTATACTGTTTTGGGCACGGGAACAAGGGGGGATGGTGGGGGGGCTTGGGTATAGATGCCGACGTTTCGACCCGACTTGTGGCGCAGAGGGAATTGTGGGCCTTAGCCTGCGGGTCTTCCTCAGGACTGGATTGGGCAACCAACGGGGTCTCATCTAAAAGGAGGAAATTGGCTGTCAGATGGGTGCACAATTATCTATCTTCTATAATTATTTGGATGTGCATAGGAGCTTACTCGCATAAATTGCGCGGAGTTGACCGGTATCTGCTACTTGGTTCCAAATCAGGGACTGACGTTCTCTGTTAAAACAGGAGCTAGATAATTGTGCACCCATCTGACAGCCAATTTCCTCCTTTTAGTTGCCCAATCCAGTCCTGAGGGAAGACCCGCAGGCCCAGGCCCCAAATTCCGTCTGCGCCACAAGTATGGTTGAAACGTCGACATCTATACCCATGAACCTGGACCCAAAAGCTGCCCCCCCCCTTGTTCCTGTGCCCAACTAATTCTCTTTTATCTTTCTCTTAGTATCCTTCCCACCCACTCTTCTTGAGCACCCACTCTTTTGCACACTTCCTTTTGGCACAACCTTCAATTGAACTGTATTAATTACGGACATTAATTTTTAGTATTGCAATTTGTCAATAGGACGTAATAAAATGATAAGTTTCCATAGAAGTTTGGCTGTTGCACATTTTTCCTTAATTTTCTTTACTTTTGATTTGATAACTCTAGGAGCTGTAAGAAGTCACTAGCTCAGAAAGATTTGATATTGTAATTGATTTAGACTTGTTGAAGGATTGGTTTGAGGACCATTATTTTCTATACCGAATTGCAGCCAGGTCCAAGAACTGATATTGGGTTACCCCATTTTTGTAATAGCAAGATCTAAATCATGGCCAAAGTCTCAGTTGAGCGTGACCAATTAACCATTTGAGTGCTATTTGCTTTTAAGCTCTGTTTTTGCATTTAATCTTTAAAAATTCATATCTCAACTTCTATTGATTGGATTTTTGTCATTTTGGTCTAATTTTATTTATAAGATTATGTTCTATTTGTCTAAACTGGTGTGGAATCTTTTTACGGTGTTCTTACTTTGTTACTGTATGTGGTGTGCACACATGCTATTCACATTGCATCTTAGTTAAGCCTGATTGCTCGGTGCCAAGCTACCAGAGTGTGAGTAAAGTTAATTTAGAGTGTGTTACTGACTTACCCTGACTGAGGTTCCTACTTGGGCTGGGTGCATACCTCTGCAAACCTGGAGGCTGGAGGAGAGAACATTTAAATTGGAGTTTACTAAGCTCAAGTTGGAGGAGAAGAAATATACTTATGAAGTGAGCTTGAGAGAGCTGGACTTGGATAGTTGCTGCATATATTCAGTGTCCTCTGAGAAAAGAGTACACATACCAATGGGTTTGGTGCCTGATTATGGAGTGGAAGATGACATAGATAGATGGTTTGAGGTGTGTGAGATGGCTTTGCAGATGCACAAAATCCCTGAGAGGGATCGGGCTAGCCTTTACAAGCATATCCCTTCTTAGGGGAGGGGCACCCGATTGGCCCTAGAGAGGAGTGACAGGATGAGGTAACCCTCCATGAAGGAAGCCCCACTCAGCAAATGTGGTTTGACAACATAGAAGTACAGGCAGAAGTTTAGGGACAGTGTGAAATTATCCCCATAGACCTGGGTGGATTGTTTTGATTCTTTTTGCGAGGCACTGGATGGTTTTGTGAAGGGAAGTGATGTTAAGGATTATCAGGGGCTGTATAACCTGATTACAAAAGATCATATGTTTAGTCTTTGGTTTAGTCTTTGTTTTGCAGATCTGCACCAGCACTTGATTGATAGTATGCTCACTGACCCTAGGGAGCTTGCTATGGAGGAAGACCTTTTGGTCAGCACCAGTGTCCACAAGAAGGTGTCTGGGATGTTCACCACAAGGGTTCTGCAGGTCAGGATTCCATTCCCCTTTCTGAGAAGAAACAGAAGTGGTTCCTTGACAGTAAGTCTGCAGGGGAGACACCCCTAAGTGTTATGAGTGTCAACAGGAAAGGCACTACAAGGGAGATGCGAAATGTCCCAAGCAGGCAGTTTTCCCCACTGGTGGCCAGTCGCTGGGGACTGCTAGTATAGACCTTGGGGAGGAGTTTAACCCAGTTAGTGATGGGTCAGAGTTGAGGTTACCCTAAGTCCCTGTGTGATAGAGAAATGGTGCAGAAAACCCACATGCCTTACAATGATAGGACGTGCTGTTACTGGGTCAAAATCAATGGGCAGAGGTTAGAGGCTCTGAGAGACAGAGAAGCCAACATACCCCACCATCCGCTGTCATCTGGTGTCTTCAAAGCAGGTAGTCCCTAATGTGTTCCACAAAGTTGTTGCTGCTGACATCTGTGAAAGCCACTACCTAATGGCTCTGGCTCCCTTAGAGTGGTGGTGGGAAGGGGTCTCAGGTTCCATGAGAGTAGCTGTGAGTCCATCCATGCCTGTGGATTGTCTGCTTGGTCACAACCTGGAGCATACTGCCTGGAAGGAGGTGGAGCTCAGGTCACACTTGGAGATGTTTGGGTTGCCTGAGTGGGTTTGCCTGACCACAGGGTCCAAATAAGCCCATGAGGGTGGTCAAGTGGACCTGGAGCCCAGAAGAATGGTTCAAGTGCTGCCAAGAAGAGGAAGGCAAGGGGCATAGGAAACCTGCTCCTGAAATTCCCACAGTCTGGGAGGGAGCTTACCCTGAGGGGGACACCCCGGTACTACAGGGGAGAATGTGGCCAAACTTGGGCACCTATCTGAGCTGTCCAACTGGCAGCAGGAAGGAGGTACCATCACGGAGGAGTTGTGCAAGATGCAGAAAGAGTGCCTTCTTTTGTGGGTCTCCGGGCTGCTACCTGAGACCCAGGCAGCCGGTGATGCCTCCGGCAAACACCTGATTTACAGGGAGAATGGTCTCCTGTATAGTGAGCCTAAGGCTCCTGAGCCTGGTGCAACAGGTGGCACTATCAGGTAATTTAGGTCTAGACAAGTCCTTTGACAGGCTTATCACCCATGTCTAGTGACCTCAAATGAGGAAGGTCTCAGATTGCGTTCTGTAGGTCCTGACCTACCTGCCAGGCAAGTGGCAAGTCAGGGGGGAAGTACAAGGGCCCCTGCAACCTTTCCCTGTAATTAGCACCCCTTTTGAGCAGGTTGGCATCAACATTCTGGGGCCTCTGGATCCCAAGACAGTCATGGGCAACAGATTTGTTCTGGTCTTGGTGGACCATGCCACCTGGTATCCAGAAGCTATCCCTCTGAGGACTGTGACTGCACCTACTGTGACCACGGCGCTGATGGAGATCTTTACCCGGGTGGGCTTCCCCAAGGACGTGATATGTGACCGGGGTATCAACTTCATGTCTGGAAACATGAAAGACAATGATGAAGGAGTGTGGGGTAACCTGCACATTCTCTATTCCTTCCCACCCCAAAAACAATGAGTTGGTTGTAAAGCATGATTATGGGTCCACCCAAACTCATGAGGCATAATTGGGACTTCTTCCTGCCATGTCTTTTGTTCACCTACAAGGAGGCACCACAGAATGGGGTAGCCATCAGCAATTTCTGTATGGGCATCCTGGGAAAGGAGCTCTCAGTTTGATTAAGGAAGGCTAAGGGCAAGCTTTCAAGAAACCACGCCAGGATATAGTTAGCTACATGCTGGTGTTCTGCAACAGGCAGCCTGATTCTGGAAACTCGCACAGGAGAATCTGGAAACTAGCCAGGAGGACATGAAATGCTGGTATGACCAGAATACCCATGTCGTTGAGTTTCAGCCTGGTCAAAACGTGTGGGTAATGGTGTCTGTGGAGCCCTAGTAACTGCAAGACTTTTGTCTGGGCCTTATGGGTTGAAGGAGCGCAAGAGTGATGTCACCTACTTGGTGGACCTCAAAACTCCCAGGAATCCTTTAAACGTCCTTCATGCCCATCGCCTTGAACTCCACTTCGAGCGGTCTCAGCTTACCATGCTCTTGGTTACTGATGATGGGATGGAAGAGCAGAGTGAACATCTCCACGACTTCCTTTCTTCCACGGAGCAGGATGGGTCAGTGGAGGTTGTCAGCCTCTCCCCTACCTTGACCCTAGATCAATGAGATACTGCCACCAGTTGCTGGAACTGTTTGCCTCTATGGTCTCTTTTACTCCAGGTGTCACTACATGGTGCATCCATGATATTGACACTGGTCACAGTAAGACAGATTTCTAACACTTATATTTTATGGTTTAATGAAAACATGGAATTTTGCACACCCTAAATCTGTCCTCTAAAGAGACGCATGGCTTGTCTTCATAAAGATCATTCAAATAGATATGTGATAAGCTACTGATAATCTACTTTAGAGTTGTGTACAAAACGGAATTTTCAATACCAGATAATAAGTTGTGCTTGTGAAGTCATCACATGACTAACATTTTCAAAAGAATAGGCCATGCTTAGTGAGAGGATTCCAACATACTCTACTAGGGGGGCAAAAACATCCCTTTCCATTTTCAATTTTCTGACCGATAAAATCCACCAATACTCTTTGTTCATTTGAAAGTGTTTAGATGTTGATGTAGAGATGGACATTGATACATCAAAATTCCAGTGGTAGCGAAAAAGAGATTGTGCACTCATGTACAATGTCATTATGGGGTGGTCCCCTTAATGCAGTCTTAGATCCTCAACAGCTTCAGGTTAGCTTCTGAGAGTTTAGTGGAAAGGAAAGGAATGGAAACTGATGAAATTAAAAAGGGCTCTTGAAGCACTGTTATTTCCTCTTTTTGCTGCTGGCTACATAGTCACCGAATTAAGGGGAGATGAATAGTGCCTTTGGTATCAAAGGGCAAGCAGCATGTATGAGATGTTACCACAGCTGCCTCTTATTGATGCTCATTAAAGCAGAAGCTTTGCTGTTTGCTTTATGGACACCTTGCTGTGCCCCTAATGTTAGAGCTGAGGTTGTTGGTGGAATTACTTTAGAACCTTTTAAATGTGACCTGGAGCAATAGAAATTTTTCTGCAATTGTATGCTGCGGCTTTTCACAACTTGGTGACTTTTTTAAACAACCATGCTTGAATGCCATTTTGGTTGTTTCACTTTTTTCTCCAATAATTTTATCAACTGTCACTCACCTTTTTTGGACCTGCAGAAGCAGGTTAGTCAGACAAAATTATATGTTGTCATACATGTTCTGTACAATATGGAGACAATCTGCATCTTTTCCTCATAACGAACATGTCCGCGAAATTGACAATTTGGTTAAATGACATTGCATGATCACCCATGAACATGTCATGAACACTGTCATGACAGGGATCCTCAAATTAGTTGTACAAAATGTGAAATCACATTAAGTCGATCAAAAATATGTATTTCAGCAAATATGAATAGGTTCAAAGAATGAACAAAAGCAAAAGTTTGACTTAACATTCACCAAAGTGCTAAATACATTTTTAATATAGCCTACAACACCACTACCTTCTTAAGAAATTCCTCTAACAATACATTGACTATGTTCCAACTACTGCTATATAAATATAGGGCCGCATTTATGAATAGTGTTGCATCACTGCGTGAAAACATCGCATAGATTTGACTGCAACACATCTACAAGCCTTTTTTTGCAGTGGAACGCTCACCCTGCATACATTATACCTGACACAAGTATAATGTAGTGCAGGGCTTTACAAATTGACACATCTGCTTTCATGTGCCACTTTGTAAATATGGCGCAAACGTGCATTTTTTACGCCGCAGCAGCGTCACAAAAAGTGACGCAATGGTACGCAAAGGGCTCATAAATAAGCAATGTAATACAAAGAATTGATCATGGTACCTATGTTCACAGAAGCATTTGAAATTTTGACTTTCACGTACATGTATATTGCTGCCCACCTCCTACATTGGCATCATATATTATTAGCACAAAAATGGGATTTTTAAGTACAAACCTTTGAAAATATACATAAAAGCATCATGTGGGGGTTTCAGTTTACCTAAGTGCACAAAGAGTTTTGTGAATGTGATCCCTGCTCCCTAGTTATTGAATATTCTTTTTTATTAGCCCTTAGGTCCGCTTCACAAAGGTAACCTTACACATTTGTGTAAGTTTACAATTGTCTGCTATTTGCAAAATAATTTACGATTAGTATCTTTACAAGTACGGAGTCCCTGCACATTTAAAGATAGGACCGTTCTATCTTTTTTATGTGCAGAGACTCCCCACTCATAAAGATAATACTCTTAAATCCCTTTGTGAATAGCAAACATTCTTAAAATAACCCGGAAGCTGTAGCGGTCGGTGGTGGGAGTAGCTGCCGGGCGGTGACGGGGGGAGGGGCAGGGTGGGGATAGTAATCTATGAATTACGGCGGATTAGGTAAGTAAACATGTAAATAAATAAAACCAATTTTGTTGCGCGCACTGCATCCCCAAATGCGATGCAGTGCATGCAACGAAATTTGTTTTATTACCTTTATATGTTTACTTACCTGTAATTCTCCGTAATCCATAAATTACTACCCCCCCCACCCTCCCCTCCTCCTCCCCACGTCACCACCCGGCAGCTACTCCCACCACCGACCGCTGCTGCCCAGAAGTGTACATTTACCTTTGTAAATCATGGCCTAAGTTATTAACCTGCTCATCCAAAGCAATATTTACTGCTGTTTATATTGGCACCAAAACAAGTACTTTTTGCTATTCAGTTTCTCTTTGTCTACTAAGAATGTTCGTTCATGCTGCAATGTAAAAGCTATTTGACACAACAATGCTACTCCTATGCCTGCAATCACAGCCTATTTTTCATATTAAGGAGGATTTTTTGTGCACAACTGGAATATGTGAATCTCTATTTCCTTTTCATTGTGTTCGTTAATGGAGTTTGTTTGCTGTATTTTCTATGGGAAAATAATGATGTACTCTTTTGAATGTCCTTGCATTAGTACCAGTAAACATTTAAGCCTATTTGTATTTTCAGCTAATTCAAACTGTGAGTGCTATAGACAAAGATGAGCCGCCAAGAGGTCATAGGTTTTTCTTTGAAATGGTACCAGAATTCACTATCAATCCAAACTTCACTGTTTTGGACAACAAAGGTAACAGTCTCCTATGCATCAAACACTTGTTTAATTCTGTTTTTTCCTCTGCTTCGCTTGAGGCAACCTATTCATCTGTTTCAATTCATCTCTTGAACACAGATAATACAGCAGGGATCATAACAAGGAGAAATGGTTATAACCGGCATAGAATGAGTATCTATCTGTTACCAATCATTATCTTTGACAACGACTACCCCATCCAGAGCAGCACCGGCACTCTGACCATCCGGGTGTGTGGCTGCGACCGCCAAGGCAACATGCAGTCCTGTAGTGCAGAGGCACTGCTCCTCCCTGCCGGCCTCAGCACTGGAGCGCTCATTGCTATTCTCCTCTGCATCATAATACTCTTAGGTAAGAGACTCGCGAGGCAATCGCAGTGTTTCATATGCAAAGTGATATTCTATTGTCTTCAAGCGCATTATATGCATGCCAGCTGCTGTGCACCGCACAAACAACACCAGAGAGGAGAGAGGCTTCTCGAAACTCATACCGAAATTTATACATGAAAGGAAAAAAATCAAAATGCATAAAATGAAGGACAGCTTAGTCATAAGAATGGGTAGTCATTAAGCTTAGCTTTTAGTGAGCAGGTGTTCTCAGCTCTTAGATCCTACTCTTCAATTCTCTTAAAATTCTCCTGCCAACAATTTTCCGCAAGGTTTCCAAACTTTCAGAAGAACAATGAAATAAAGTGTGTTGCTACTGTGGTGGTGGATGCCTGTAATTACATTTTTTTTTTAAGTCTAGGCGTTGTTAGGACTGACACATACCAACAAATACAGTAATAATTTTACAGCACATTGATCACATATGCAACGTTTTTTTCCATGAGTCAACACAGAATGTATTGTTCTTAGCTGGGTGCAATAGCCTTTGCATTCATCTCCTTAATAAAATATAAGGAATCATTTTAGTGTGGTTATAAGGCTGAACAAAGAAACTTCTACAACTGTCAAATGTTATCCTTCTTACAGATGTTTACATTCAAGAAAAAGCAACTTATAGTGAAACAATAATAGCTGATCATGGCATAATGTCAACTTTTATGGCCCGATTGCGACTTTTCCGGGGAGGTAACTTTGCGATGTAAAACGCCACGCCACCGTTCCGCCGAAGGTCACCACCGCCAATCCGCCAGACTATGACCTTTCAGTAGTCTGGCAGGTGGGCGGCATGGTGGTCCCATAGCGGTTCCTCTAAGGCACCTCAATGGGAACACACTCAAGGTTCCTGCATGGCATGGAATCGAAAGTCTATGCAATACAGGAACATATGTGCATGCACACAGAGGGGCACATGTTATGCAGCTGAGGCATAGTGGGGCCCTTTAGGTCACCCTTTGATTACTCTTCTCCAAGGTTTACATGGAGGAAGTAACTCTGTGTAAACCCTCAAGCAGAGGAAACTGCTTGGTGGGATAGCGCCTTTCACGCCAAGCATATTGTGGCCTCTGACAGCCACTCCAACGCTAGGGAAGGGCGTTTCCCTGGCATAACCAGAGGTCCCAGGGTGGTCCAACGCCCTACTCCTAATGGGGTGGTCGGACCACTGTTGCAATGGTGGCTAAATCCACTGCCACTGCTCCACCCAGACTTGTAAAAGGACCCTTAGTGTTAATCACAAACTGCATTTTGTATTACTTTAGTAGTACTACAGTGGTAGTACTCACATACTACAAAATGCTTTTCACAAACTTGTATGCAAAGGTCTCTGCGTCTCCTATATTTTCAGTCTCTGCATGTGTAAGCATTCGTCTTTGTAGTAAATGTTGGAGTGATGGAGGAGTGGCTGGAAAATGGTGAACACCTTTGACTAAATGGAAGTTTAGGAATGAAAAAGGAGGGATTAAGAAAGGGGATTAGGCTGGGTCATGCCCCCACCCTTACAAGAGTATTCCTACCTCTATTCACAAACTGCACTTCTAAAATTACTACAGCCAAAAGGGACCCAAAACAGTTGTAAATGTACCCCAGCTTAGACCTGAGGTCATATTTACAAGGGGATGTCACCACCAGAACGTCACTTTTTGCAACATTCTGGTGGCAATATGCCCTTTACATATTTACAAGCGGGTTAAGCCACTTTTTGGGGCTTAGTGCTGCCTTACAAATAAGGCCCCTTTACACGCATCACTTAGCGTGAAAGGAGCATGCAATGGGTGTTGCTGTGGGTGTTCCACAGCAAAACCCATTGCTTTTGATGCTGACCCAGATTACAAGGAGGTGTAAATCTGAGGCGGCGCAAAACACTAACTCCATGCAACAGCAGACGTTACAATGGTGAAACGACGTGAAATGCTTTTATTTCTCCTTGTTTTTTCTTTTTCTATGTGTGCTGAATTCTCATTCTGCCGTAAACTTAGAATTAGCAAATCACCATTAGTGATTGTTTATGTGCAGGAAGGTACAGATTTCTGCACATAAAGAATCATTTCCTTCAGTGCAGGCACCATTGCACAATAGTGCAAGGGTGCCTGTGATCGCGCTAGGCAGCTACATTTAGCACCAGCGCTAGGGAAAACACAGGGGTGCTCCGTATTTGTGTGAATACAGTGCATCCAAGTGTTTTGAAAATGTCAGAGCTTGGCGCTGCTAAATTTGATGCAGCTCCACGATCTGACATTTTCTTGTAAAAATGCTCCCCTGAAGTCCAGCAGCACATATGGCCAACCACTGGTTCTGCAACACTCTTCCATAGAAAATAATGTAGGGTAAGGTAGGCTCTTGACATAGAACCCCAGAGTAAATAATGTTTGGTTTAATATTTAGTTTTTTACTTTTTAAACAACATATTCAATTATTCTAATGCTAAAAATATGTATACATTAAAACACTATTTTACTTTAAAATATTTTAATAACTTTTTAAATGTAATAATGAATGTAACTTCATTTTTTAAATATATGAATTTTATTGTATACATACCTTTTAAAAACTTTTAATACATAAGTAATGGATATAAACATTTTGGGATTCATGTACAAGGCCCTGTGCGCTGTCAGAACGTCATTTAGATTGATGATCCGGCAGCTCTCACTGCAGAGCCATATCTACAATGCCACGTAAAGCCACAATCCACAGCTTTACATGGCCTTGTAGATTTGGACTTAGGCAACGCAGCGCAAGTTGCTGCGTTGCCTAACCCTGCTATAGGGAGGCTTGCCATGGCCGTTACGGTGAGTGTTCCCATGTAACACCCATTGCATTTGATAAATTCATCGATTTACGAGATTTCGTAAACCTGGCAGTGCGTTAAAAGCCTAACTATTTGAGTTAAGGAAGAGCATGTACGGTATCTTCCATGTGTATCATTCATGTGTCCCTCTTCAGTTGGAGTGCTGTAGGGTTGGAATGTAGAACTGTGAAATGGGAATCTCTTGTATTGAAATTCTTATATCTGTCTATAACATTGGAGGCTTTGGTGATCTATTACTGTGACTACAAATGAAATACATTCCACCAACACTGAGATGTCCTATGAGCATTGTTCGCAGTGGCTGACAATTTTGGGGAGCATTTTAAAATGGAGCATAGACAACTTAACTAATGAGTTCCACAATCAAGAGTGCCATTATCTTGTGCTGTATCTATTACTTCTATTAAATCTACTACATGGCATCACACAATAGCTGTAAATTACCGTAAAATCATAGCATAGGGACACATTCTCATATTTTCTTTGACAGACTCCATAGTCAGTGAAGCAACAGTGCAAATGATAAACCACTCAGACACTTAAGAAAGTCTGAGGCAGAAGGTAATTACATGTGTCTCGCCCTATGATGTAAAAGAGAACTATAATCTTCCTCCTTACAATAACCAACCCTTTTGTTCCCAATCTTTTTTCTAAAGACAGTGTCCATGAGCCCTTTCAGGTAACCTATACAAGGGGTCGCCCTTGAGCAGATACAGTCATCCTATTTTAGATTTCACACACTAGCCTTACTGAATCTATTGTTACAAATAAGCCATGCCAGGTTCCTGTCCAAAAGAGACCCTGAAAAGATTTCTTATCAAAACATTATGACTACTTACCAGTGTAGTAAGGCCTTTCATTTCAAATGTATCTAGAGAGGTGACCAAATTTCCACAAAGCGTAAGTCCGCCCTTAGGAATTTCTATCTCCAAACCCTCTGAGACACATTTGTTTCTTGTGAAAGATCTGACCTTTTCAAACACTACAAGGTCCACTCCATGCAGCTATGACCTGAAACTCTCTGATGGATCTTCATTTGACTTGATAATGTTAGATGGATTAATAACTATTCATTTATATTTTCAGAGTGTATTCACCATAGTTTTACTGATGACGTTGCTTCCACACTTCGAAAAACGCACTATGTAATTCCTGCTATACAATATGATGATTCCCGCAATGTGACGATAACTGCTTGAAGAAGCGAGTATTTCAAATGTCTCAAAGGAATTTAAGACCCCGATTTACTACTTTTGTGACGCAGATTCGGAGCACAGTGTTGACGTAGGATTTACTATCCAATGGAAATCAATATTTCTGTTGGAAACTATCCAAGAGTGACTCAGAGTTGCGCTATGCACTACTTTGCACTATATTACGGCATGGGGGATTTCTGTGTTTAATACATGAGCATTCCCATGCAACCACCCTTGGGTTTTGATGCACATCCCTATTTACCAACATTCATACACAGGAATGTGAACCAAACCTTATGCCTCCTTGAGGCAGGTGTAACAAGGAGAAATGTTTACATTTCTCTTTATTTTTCTAACTTTGCAATTGTGCTGCATTGAACAGCACGAATACAAAGTGGCAGAAGTATTAAAGCATAGTTTTGTACTCATAGGCTACTTTCTAGTACAAAACCTATGCTTTAGAAAGGTGTGTGTTTGGCACACAGCAGCCAAAAGTGTGGAAGCCCTCGGGAAGAGAAAAATTCAATATATCTTAATAGATTGGTACATTTTCTCCTCACTTTCTTTGATTCAAGGCAGCACAGCAACTTTTGTTGTTGTGCTGCCTTGTGTCAAACATTACTAAATCTATGTCTAAATCTATAGCTATGGCTTATTAAAATAATTGCTCACATTTTACCACTAATTCATCTTCTGTCACACATGTTGTTTCTTTCCAATTATTATCGATGTATGATACATATATGCGAGGGAGGTACATTTTGCTTGTATACAAACTTCAATCAAGGCACTATAAGAAGTAGAAGGGCCAGTTATGACTTACAAACAGGCTCTAATGGTATTAGGCAATTCCACCATCAGAGTAATGTCCTAAATTAGACAAACAAACATTTGAATATTGAAGTAGCGGCTCCTGGAGGGAGTGCTGCGGGCTGAGGAGGGACAGGGTGGGGGTTATAAACTCCAGCATGCGGGTGAACGGAGGTAAGTACATAAATAAATAAAGCAACTTACATTGCGCGTGCTGCTTCGCCATTTGGCGTTGCAGCGCGCACAATGCAATTTGTTTGATTTATTTATTTATGTACTTATGTCCGTTCGGCTGTATGCCGTAGTTTACTACCCTCCACCCTGCCCCTCTCCCGCCTCACCGCCCCGCAGCACTCCTTTCAGCAGCCGCTACTGGAATATTGGATCAAAAGGCCAGGCATTTTTGGCTCTCTTCATTGTCACTACATGAACAACTACAGTATATGGGGAAAAGGACCCACAGCTGTATGTAATCATGATATTAAAATAGTCAAAACTTACTTCCATGACCATATAAACATGTGGTTGCAGGCTGAATGCGTTTCAAAAGTCATGAAATGCCAGAGTGACTTGCAGTAACCTCATTTGGTAAAGTTTATGTCTCATAATAGAAAATGCTTCAAGTACTATACACTTAGAATAATGGAAACACTTTTAAAATAGCAACACCTTGCCCTTCGACCAAGGTATAATTTGCTTTTAAGGTTCAAATTCATATTAACTAAAATGCCTCTTCTCTTTGCAGTTCTTGTGGTGCTGTTCGCAGCATTGAAGAGACAAAGAAAAAAGGAGCCCTTAATCATTTCAAAGGATGACGTGCGAGACAACGTTGTAACCTACAACGATGAAGGTGGTGGAGAGGAGGACACACAGGCCTTCGACATTGGCACACTGCGGAATCCGGAAGCTAGGGAGGATAACAAAGCCAGAAGAGATATAATCCCTGATACAATTTTTCAGATTAGAAGGACTGCACCGCTGTGGGAAAACATCGATGTGCAAGATTTCATCCATCGACGTCTAAAAGAGAATGACATGGACCCAACAGCGCCCCCTTACGATTCACTAGCAACCTACGCCTATGAAGGAAATGAGTCCATAGCGGACTCTCTAAGCTCCCTGGAATCGGTCACTGCAGATGGAACACAGGATTATGACTTTCTCAGTGACTGGGGGCCGCGGTTCAAGAAGCTGGCAGATATGTATAGTGGTGACGACAGCGATAGAGACGTCTAAGCAGATCTCACTCTGATCATTTCTGACAGAAACTATGTGAAATCCTGCAACTGATATAATTTTTTGGCCATTTAATACAATTCTGAACTATTTGGATAGGTGATTTTATTACACCGCTTTTGCATCTACAGTTTTTGTGCAATGGTAAATTCTTGGATACATACATCTATTGGATGTAGCAATGTGATCTCAATAACAGGTATTTACTGTAAAGTGTGACTAGATTAAGTGACATGTTCTTTCTCGCGGAAAGCAAAATGTAAGTGTTGTTTTAAGAGTTCACTTAATCTGTAAATCCACGTAAATAATTGCGAATGGCTTGAATATATAAAAGCAAAATACACCCTTTCTGCCTAAAAATGGAAAAATTATGTATCAGTAGTGAAACAATGCTGAAAAGGCTTTTTGTGCCTTTAAAAATAAAGAGATGGAAAACTTTTTTTTTAACATTTTGTTTGCTTCTATCAAAATCTCATCGCCTTCATTATAACCTTGGATATTGTACATAGATACACACCAGGACAAAATCAACAAAAACAAATATATATTATTTGAGAATTACAAAGTGATATCCCTGCCCTATTTATTGAATTAAAATAATGTCTTTCTGTGTGCTCATTCCTAATATTTTTATATCTGTATATTTATATTTTTGTATATTTCTGAAATAAATTAGCCTTTATAAAACCCCACCATTTTTTAATGAAAGAATGATCAATGTATAGGAAAGACACATGAATTGCTATTTGCTGTTTTAAAAATTTAGAACAAATTACTAGCTTTATGCAAGTGATTAATCGGACAGGTATTTGGTAGCCTACCTTATTTCAGCTAGAAGAAGTTGCCTAATTCTTTAAAATGCAACATACAGTTATAGTAGAATACATTTTCGTTTGTGGTGATGTATTGAAAGAGAAATAATCCTAGTAAATGTTTTGTTCATCACTAATCATTTGACAACGTTTAATTGTAACAGTACCTTCCGGGCACTTGTTGACACACACTGACACCAATTAAAAATAAAGTAAATGCACGTTTAAAAGTTTATATCTGACATTTCAAAGTCAGATAGATTCAAATATTTTATCGTATATATTTCTCCTTAATTACAGTAAAGAAAATTAAATAAGGAATGTCTGACACTTTTGTTTTTACAAAAAAACACAAGAAATGTTAATGCCCACTCTAAATAACAGATGAAAAAAATTATTGAAGAGTAACCTGCCAAAAAAGTACCTTTGGGGATATGTGCTGTCCATCAAATATTAAACAAGCCATTTTGACAGAAACACGGGAGAATCATAATGACCATTAGAATTTTTTGGACAATGTTTATTTGTGTGTATTTATTAATTACTTTGAAAACCTCAGTAACTAAACTGGAAGCAGTGTTTTGGAAGATACAGAGGTAAAATAGAGCCTGAACAGCAACATCAAAAGAGAGAACAAGAAAGACGCTGACCGTCACAGACGAATTTCAATCTAATACTCCAAAAAAGAACAAGGACAGCATGTCACGCCTTAAGTGGAAGCAAAAGACACGTAGCAGTCCCAGTGTGGTATGGAAATTATTGCAATATAAAACAGCGGATATTTTAAGAAGTGATTTGAGTTACAACCTATTGTCTGGAGACAGACTTCAAACTTTGGTCAGATATCAATGAAGCTGTATTTGAGTGCGTGAGCTTTTCTCTCAAACATAATCATTATTTACGTTTGAAAATGTATTCAAGTGTGTTGTAAAGAACATGACTTACATTGTATGACTTTCGCGATACAATACGATTTTCTGTGGAAATGAAATACTGAAGCCTAGGAATCACGATCATTGACTTCAATAAGGCGAAGCCTGGGAAACCAGCTCCTAACTCTGGCTTGCCCAATGTGAACCCTGCTATTGACCTTGCTAACCCTGGTCTCATGGCTCATGAAAGCAGCGGCAGGAACTTTAAGGTAATAGTTCTCTAAGTGTCTCGTATACTTTCTCTCATTTCTTTTTATTCACCTTTTCTTAGGCCCTCTTTACACATGACCCATTAATTGATGTGATATTTATTGCATGTGATAAACATGACTCCGCCAGTCCGAATTTATAGGGTGTGATATATACATCCCAATAATGAGTTTTGAAACAATAAAATGTATGCTATTTTCCAGTACAAGCAGCTTTTGGCGTGATAATACCAGGCATCTTTGACTTATAAAAATCTGCAGGTTTTACCTGCCAATATTTAGCACAAAACTCATAATTGTGATATGTGCTGTTACCATGCAAATATTCTGGCATCCGGGTAATATTAAGGATTTTGGGGGCCCCTGTTTGGGCCAGCTTTGAATTTGATCACCCTTTTCCTGCTAAATGAAGCCCACGTGATGCTAAGCAAAATGAAAGTGTACGTTAAGCTTTAGTAGAGTCACACGTAAACGTCTTATCCAGGACACCAAAAATCCTTACGGTGATACCTTAGAGACAGTGGGGCATATTATCAACAGGCAGCGATAATTATTGCTGGCCGCGCTTAGCGATAAATTTCTTATCGCAGGAAATTAACGCCATGCAACAACGCATAGCGCAATGGCGATAATTATTCCTGCGATGTCGGTGTTTTCCATGGAACATCAATTGTTTTCCAGCCCCCATGTTAGGTATCAATTAGTCAGGAATTTAACAGACGTTAAATTCCTGCGTTAAGGCATACTTAACGCGATTTCAAATATCGCTAACCCTCATTCTCAATATGACGAAGATGGGTTAGCGATATTTTCCCATGGTGTATAGTCAGGCACGCCTCCTTTGCATTTCATTAATGATACGATGGGAGGCGTGCTGACAAGGGGCACTAATGCAAGGAAATACGCGCTAGCGTGTCCTTGCTGATAATGCGATATTATCGCTGCTTTTCGCCCGAAAATGGGCTCTAAAGCGGCGATAATATTATCGCCTCCCCTTGTTGATATGCCCCAGAGTGAATGGTAGGCAGGGTGAGAGAGAGCAGTTTAGATTAAAAAAAAAAATTGACGGAGGTCAAATAGAGAGAAGATTACTTTCCCAGGAGCCCTTTTGAAAGGTGGGGCCCTTTGCAACTGCCTTCATTGCCCTTGCCTTAAACATCTTTGCTGTTATAAAGGGTCTTAGTCACTGAACAGTAAGGGAAAGTCTCCAGAGTGGCAGGAACTACTTTACATCTCTGAAAGAGAGCATTATGTAAATTATGGCTTCATCGGAGGAAAAGGGGAAAGGAGTTGAAGCCTCGAGTGTTTGATAACAATGATCCTCCCTAACTTCATTGAATGGTTATAGTTTTACCTTTTATACTTCTCGTTTGGAGTATGCTAATTCTTTTTTTCCATGCAGGTGGACTTATTTTAGTTGCCAGCAATGAAATGGAAGTATATTTCAGGGCGGATTTGATACCCAATGGTGATTAGCAGAATGCATAACACACACATACTGTTCTATTACTTGTGGTCTCTCATGTGTAAAGCATTAATATTCCATGCATTATTTCTAGCGCTCCTACAGAAAATACTTGGCGAGTCTCGCTCTTTTCATGCTATCTTTAGAGCAAGTTCTGAAGTACTTGGAGCTCAGTCAAAATACTACTACATGGCAGCAACGACCCGTGGTGGGAGTTACGGTGGGGCAGGGAGGCGGGGAGGGGGAGGGGCAGGGTGGAGGGTTCTAAAAACTGGCCTATGGATAATTGCAGGTAAGTAAACAGTTTAATTAATAAAACAAATTTCGTAGCGCGCCTTGCTTCGCAAAATGCGATGCAGTACGCACCACGAAATTCGTATTATTAATTAAATTGTTTACTTACCTGCAATTATCCATATGCCAGTTTTTAGAACCCTCCACCCTGCCCCTCCCCCTCCCCGCCTCCCTGCCCCACCGTAACTCCCTCCACGGGCCGCGGCTGCTACATGGCAGTCCACACACCTCTGTTCGGGTCCCTATTCAGGGGAAGTTGTTTTGCGACCACAGTCTTCAGTCATACCCCATACCTGTCCATGAGAAGGGACTCATGTGTCCCCACTCATTATCTGTACAGTCGCAGTTCCAGGAGTAAGCTTTTAACTGGAAAATAGTGGGAAAACTGGCATGTGCCTCCTTGAAAAAAAACTCCACCAGTAAGCTACCTAAAGTGCTTTCGAATTGTGAATAACGCTAATTACTGAGGTTTGATCTTGTCCAAGAAAGTGCGACCCTAACACATAAGCAAGGAATTTGGGGCATATTATCAAGAACAGGAGATAAAATTATTGCCGCTGTATTGGCAGGAAACTGCCACTAAAGTGGCGATAATGGGCTTGATGATATGCCCTTGTGAATTCTCGTAGCAGTCCAGGTTAACACCAGAACCTGAGCTGCTATGGGAATTCACAAGGACATATTATCAAGCCCATTATCGCCGCTTCGGCGGCAGTTTTCTTGCCGCTAAAGCGGCGATAATTTTATCGCCTGTTCTTGATAATATGCCCCTTGGCCTCATGTTAATAACAGCATGGCTTTCAGCAATCAAAAGAGGACATAAAGATGTAAAAACTGGTAATGGAGTAGAAAGAAATAAAACCAAAAAAATCCATTTATTTCCACCATGAGCCAACCTTTACTTTATTTCAGTTACAAACATGTTTCACAGTCCCCCAGAGCTGCGACTGGAGTAGGTCACTGTCCCAAATATACAGAGGGAAACCAAGGCTGAACAGAGAATGGCTACTGCAAATCCAACTTAAATATGATAGATTGTCAGACTTAAATGAATCTCATGTGGACACGGCCGATTGGCATGTAGAACAGATGTGCTGTGTGTCGCTTCTTCCAGTGCGCCATATTCCTCCAGCTATATTCCGATGAAGGCAAGCCTCTGATCATGGCAGTAAATTGGCCTTGGAGATCCTTAATAGATCATTAGAACGAGGGTGTGAGGTGGCTCTGAGGCAGTTGTGAGAACATAGCAACCTAAGAAGCAACCCTATCCTTTGCTGTGTGGTGCTGTTGAAAAGAAGCTGAAAGGAGGAAGTGGACCAATGTGCACAACCAAAATGACTGACTACTCACACCAATCAGTTGAACTCCCATGAGACTACCCTGGAGAACGATAACCAGAATGTCTTCAGGAGGGGCAGAGAACTAACGTGGGTGCTTTCAGTGGGTGTGTAGAGTTGAGGATGCTATCAGCGGCCCCAGGCTGCTAATACTGATGCTGCAACAAAGTCCCAATGAAAACAATGGACTACATTGGGGGACTTCCTCGCTGCAAGGTAATTTGATCAAAGCCAATGTCATAGTGATGACACAAAAAATGTAAAGATCAAATTATTGATGACCTACATATTGTGAACCTTATACTCTTAATTAAAGTAACATAAATATTGATTTCACAATATCCAAATATTCCCGTATAAAAATATTGTATGGTTAAAAATATATACTTCCAAAGTAAAGAGTACAATGTTATTGATTTAAAAAAATAACATTACAATTAACATACATGTCAAAAACCAACTATAGTGTACCCAGAATTGCTAACATAATTTTTTTTAAATTACATTTATTTAATTTTTAATAAAAAATATGCGTTTTCAAAAAATATGTTTATTATAATTGAAAGTATTTACACATACCTTTTAAATTTAAAATGTATAATTTGTATTTTAAATATCTATGAAATGTAAAACAATAGATATTATTTACAAAATGTGCATTTATATGTAATTGCTTAAATAACAAAAAGGTTAACATTTATCTAAATATTAATACAATGATAATTTTTTAACAACAGTCACAAATCAGTAAATGTGAAGCAGTATATAATAGATAATGATTAACTAAATATATACATATATATATATATATATATATATATATATATATATATATATATATATATATATATATATATATATATTACCTACTGGCGGTCGCCAGTAGGTATATATAGTTAGGATTTTTTCCCTATGGGATTTTTGAAAATTCTATGTCTAATAACTTTGGCGTTTGAGGACGGAATTGGCTGAAATTTTCTGGAAAATGGAACATTTTGTTTCTGAGCAGCCCCTGAAAATTGAGGGGGGGTTCGTCCAGGGGGGGTCGAGAAAAAAGGGGGGTCCCAAAACGTGTTTTTAACATTGAGTTTTCCATAGGGCGGTTGGCCTCACTTTTAGCCCGAACGGCTGAATGGATTTGCACGAAACTTGGCAAAATTGTAGGGACTGGTAGCCCGATGTGCCTTTTGTAGGTCTCAATATATGTGCTCCAGTGGATTTTGAGAAATTAACGTTTAAAAAAAGATATATATCTGTAACAGCGGACCGGGCAGCGCTCCAGTTCGCGTACTTTTCACGCAACGGAGCTTTGTGAAGCGAAGCTGATTGGTTCTCCGGCGTCTGTCAACATTCCAAACAGTCCGTAGCGGCCGCCATCTTGTCTCTCGGTAGGATCGAGAGACAAGAGGAGGCCAAAGCGAAGGGGCAAATGACCATAAGGGGGCATAGTAGATCCTCGCTGACCCTCTAGGTTTGATGTGGAGGTTTTAAAAGGGTCCCGCGGGGCAAAAAATAATAATAATAATAATAATCGAACGGCTGAATGGATTTGCACGAAACTTGGTAAAATATTAGGGACTGGTAGCCCGATGTGCCTTTGCTAGGTCTCAATATATGTGCTCCAGTGGATTTTGAGAAATTAACGTTCAAAAAAAGATATATATCTGTAACAGCGCTCCGCTTCGCGTAACGGAGGTTTGCGAAGCTGATTGGTTCTCCGGCGTCTGTAAACATTGCAAACAGTCCGTAGCGGCCGCCATCTTGTCTCTCAGTAGCATCGAGAGACAAGAGGAGGCCAAAGCGAAGGGGCAAATGACCATAAGGGGGCATAGTAGATCCTCCTTGACCTCTTAGGTTTGATGTGGAGGTTTTAAAAGGGCCCCGCGGGGCAAAAAAAAAATAATAATAATAATCGAACGGCTGAATGGATTTGCACGAAACTTGGCAAAATTGTAGGGACTGATAGCTCGATGTGCCTTTGCTAGGTCTCAATATATGTGCTTCAGTGGATTTTGATAAATTAACGTTCAAAAACAAGATATATATCTGTAACAGCGCTCCGCTTCGCGGAGATAAAATTATATCTGTATTACCTAGCTGTTGCTAACACCAGTTAGCGACGGCTAGTAGGAGATAGCGACCATCTTGGGCCCCACTTTGCATGTGAGTGATATTTATCACTAATGACATGCAAAGTGGGCATGCCAAGATGTTAGCGACTGGAAACAGTCGCTAACATCGCTATCTCCTATTATCAACTTTTGGAAATATTCGAGATAAGCGCGAATATCTCCAAAAGCTAGCACCTGCCCTGAGCAGTTCTTAGCCATGTTATCCAATGGGAGGTGGATAACATGGCTAAGAGCATTAGCTCGGTAATGCATGAATATCGCTGAGTTTTCAGCCATATTAATGCATTGCGGTCGTTTATTATCGTATTTGCGATAAACCTTGATAATAGCAAGGTTTATCTGCGATAATTTCTGACGATGCTTAGCGGTAAAAAAATCGTTGCTAAGCATCGTTAGGGATAAATATCGCTTAACTTTGGTAATATGCCCCAACGTCTGTTAACGTTCGATTCGAAGGAAATCAGGAAGTGTTGAAAAACATTGTCTGCGCCATCTTGTCTTTTTTCAAATGCCACACTTTTGTCGTGCACGGCAGCCATTTTAGATGCCTTGACCAGACCCACTCTGTGCACGCTGTCGATCCTTAGCATGGCTCCCCACCCTCGCAAGCATCTCCCCCAGGCAGTGGTCACCCCCGCTCTCTGTCTTATGCATGGGTAATAAACCTCCCCCCATCTGCGCTGCTCTTCCCTGAGAATCACACCCTGTGCCCGCCCGACACCTCCCTTTCGCCCTATTCACTACCGCACCCTCTGACACTCCTTTTCCTCTGTGTCCGATTGTCCAGGCTGGTCCTAGGATATCAGCTAGCCCTGCAGATGTAGTTTATGGCCCCAGCTGTAAAGAATCACCCCTCTTCAAAGGAGTTATAGTAGATCAAGGCCCACACTCGATGAGATTCGTCACAGCAGAAGCGTTCCTATTATCTGAAAACCATCCTGTATTGTGATTGGGGAGGGGACCGAGCCTGAAGCGGAAGATTCCAGGGATGACTCTTTGTACATCAAAGTTTTTACAATTATGTGTCACATTAAAAATATATAGCACTCCGACAAAGTAGTAAGATTATAAAACTTTAATAATTTATAAATATATACAAGAAAACAAAAATAGTAATAACATATAAACATTTTTAGGGAAAAACAACGAAGTAGCGGTCGGCTGTGCGAATAGTCCCAACGCAGCACAACGTCCAGATTTCCGGCATGGGGCGTCGCGGGGGGTGGGTCATCAGTAGCAAACTGTTGTGCGAATAGTTCCAAGGCAGCAGAACGATGGCACCAAGGTGATGTCCAGTAAGTTGCCGCACTGGTTTTGGTATCCTACAATGCTGCTCCGAATAACGGCGTGGGGCGCCCCGGGGGAGGCGGCGTGAACGGGCCTCTCCAGGTGGAGTGTCATCTGTTGTAGTGGGGCGCCCCTTTACCGTTTCAGTTGCCATTCCGTCCGTTTTTGGTCCACTGTGTCAAAAGCCGCAATTCAGCTGAGTTGCGCCCACTCTTGCGGTGCAGCGATAGGCGGCTGTCACAGGACTCTCAAAATGGCGGCAGGCTCTTTCCTTTTTGGGCCTGGTCCACTGAAATGGCCCTGGGACACCTTGGAAATCGGACGCTTGTCTGCTAGGTCTTGGACCCCATTCTCGAAAGCGTCCCCTCCGCCTTGAGGATTTATGAAAAGTTTTGGGGGCCCCCGACTCCTGTAGGCTTCTGGTGGGGAGCGGTTGCCATGATTGCTCGCGGAATGACCACGACGGAGCTACGAGATGGTGGTGCTCTCATGCTGACGCCAGCTTCAGTCTGAAACATCCAGAAACAAGGTGGGGCTTTCATCGTTTGGGAAAAAAAAAAAGTTTTCATCCAATGAAAAGTGTTGTTTTTAGGTCATATGATCAAGCCTTCCATCATTAGGAAACCAAAAGTAAAATGAACCAATAAAAAGTTTTATAAACAAGTCACATGACCTGTTATGCGGCATAGGGTATAAAATGCGGAGAAAATACGTTGGCACGTGAGGCGGCGTCAGTAGCGGACCGATGTGCGAATAGGCCGAAGGCAACACAACGCGCCAAGATCCGGATGGCACCGAGGTGGTGTCCAGCAAGTTGCAGCACTGGTGTGGCCATCCTACAATGCTGAAAGTCGGCGTGGGGCGCCCCGTTGGCCTGTGAGTTTGCGTCAGTAGCGGACCGATGTGCGAATAGGCCGAAGGCAGCACAACGCGCCAAGATCCGGATGGCACCGAGGTGGTGTCTAGTAAGTTGCCGCACTGGTGTGGCCATCCTACAATGTTGAAAGTCGGCGTGGGGCGCCCCGTTGGCCTGTGAGATGGCGGCAGTAGCGGACCAATGTGCGAATGGGACCAAAGGCAGCGCAACAATATTTTCTGACTGACACCACAAGGCGCTGAGATGCCAAGATCCGGATGGCACCGAGGTGGTGTCTAGCAAGTTGTGGCACTGGTGTGGCCATCCTACAATGGTAAAAGTTGGGGTGGGGCGCCCTGTTGGCCTGTGAGATGGTGTCAGTAGCGGACTGATGTGCGAATGGGGCCAAAGGCAGCGCAACAATATTTTCTGACTGACACCACAAGGCGCTGAGATGCCAAGATCCGGATGGCACCGAGGTGATGTCTAAGTTGCGGACCGATGTGCGAATGGGGTCAAAGGCAGCGCAACAATATTTTCTGTATGGAAGATACCACTAGGCGTTGAGATGCCAAGATCCGGATGGCACCGAGGTGATGTCTAGCAAGTTGCTGTACTGGTGTGGTCATCCTACAATGCTGAAACTCGGCGTGGGGCGCCCTATTAGCCTGTGAGATGGCGTCAGTAGCGGACCGATGTGTGAATGGGGCAAAGGTAGCGCAAGAATATTTTCTGAATAGAAGACACCACAAGGCGCTGAGATGCCAAGATCCGGATGGCACCGAGGTGGTGTCTAGTAAGGTGCACTGGTGTGGTCATCCTACAATGCTGAAACTCGGCGTGGGGCGCCCCATTAGTCTGTGAGATGGCGTCAGTAGCGGACCGATGTGCGAATAGGCCGAAGGCAGCACAACGCGCCCAGATCCGGATGTCACCGTGGTGGTTTCATAGTTGAGAGGCACTTCATCTGCAGTGGGGCGCCGAGATCCGGATGGCACCGAGGTGATGTCTAGCAAGTTGCTGTACTGGTGTGGCCATCCTACAATGCTGATAGTCGGCGTGGGGCGCCCCGTTGGCCTGTGAGATGGCGTCAGTAGCGGACCGATGTGCGAATGGGGCCAAAGGCAGCGCAACAATATATTCTGAATTGAAGACACCACAAGGCGCTGAGATGCCAAGTTCCAGATGGCACCGAGGTGGTGTCTAGCAAGTTGTGGCACTGGTGTGGCCATCCTACAATGGTAAAAGTCGGCGTGGGGCGCCCTGTTGGCCTGTGAGATGGTGTCAGTAGTGGACCGATGTGCGAATGGGGCCAAAGGCAGCGCAACAATATTTTCTGACTGACACCACAAGGCGCTGAGATGCCAAGATCCGGATGGCACCGAGGTGATGTCTAGCAAGTTGCTGTACTGGTGTGGCCATCCTACAATGGTAAAAGTCGGCGTGGGGCGCCCTGTTGGCCTGTGAGATGGTGTCAGTTGCGGACCGATGTGTGAATGGGGCCAAAGGCAGCGCAACAATATTTTCTATATGGAAGATACCACTAGGCGTTGAGATGCCAAGATCCGGATGGCACCGAGGTGATGTCTAGCAAGTTGCTGTACTGGTGTGGTCATCCTACAATGCTGAAACTCGGCGTGGGGCGCCCCATTAGCCTGTGAGATGGCGTCAGTAGCGGACCGATGTGTGAATGGGGCAAAGGTAGCGCAAGAATATTTTCTGAAGAGGAGACACTACAAGGGGCCGAGATTCGGTTACCACCGAGGTGATGTCTAGCAAGTTGCCGCACTGGTGTGGCCATCCTACAATACTGCTCCGAATAACGGCGTGGGGTGCCCGAAGGGGGGGGGGGGAGGCGGCGTGAACGGGCCTTCCCAGGTGGAGGCTCGTCTGCTGTAGTGGGGCGCCCCTTTACCATTTCAGTTGCCATTCAGCTGAGTTTCGGCTGCTCTTGATGCTACAGCGACAGGCGGCTGCAACAGGACTCTCAAAATGGCGGCCTGTTTTTTGGATTTGGGCCTGGTCCACTAAAATGGCCCTGGGACACCTTAGAACTCGGACGCTCGATTTTTTTTTCCTTTCCTGTACATGCAAAAAAAGGTAAATGTCCGGTACGTTACACGCTTCATCTGCCACGATGAACTCTCCAGAGGAACCGAAAAAAAATATAGTTATGGTAACTATACCATGCATCGTCATATGGAGAGGTGGCACCAATTAATTATAGTGCTGCATAAAAGAGAGATTTGGAGGAGAACCCCTGACCTGCTAGTACATTCATCAAAGAAGTGGCACTGACAGCATCAGAGGCAAGGGAAACGGTCCCAAATATTTAGAAGAACTTTGGAAAGATTAAAATGACATGTTTAGATTGTGGCAAATTAATTTCATCTGGACAGATGAGTGTTACTCTAATAAATACAGCATATGAACATCATCATTGTCGATGGTTGGTAGAGACATTTTGACTATATCCTGGACCTGCCCGTCCTCGCCCAAAATGGCGCCGGAATAAATGGGACTTGTAACTCCTTGTTGTGTACTGGTTGCAGAACCTTGAAATCACGAGATACGTATGCAGTTTTGAAGCACATGGCGGGCGGGGACGAGAATTGATTGAATATTTCGACATCCCTATTGATATTAAGTTCTGATGTGTTATTGATTACTGTACTATTGAAAGTTCGAATTAACGTCACCCATGGTACTTGCCCGCAAATGTATATCTAGATAATTTTATTGTAACTGGCCCTGTCGTATTTTAATTATAAAATGTACGTCAACCGATTCCGTAACTGTTAGACACCTTAGTTCTTGCAACCTAATGGCCCGCCCGTTACGTTCCTCTACAGTGTAAATGTCTACTCATCATATACGATTACAGTTTGCTCCGTGGCCGGCCCACGTGGTTATAGGCTCGTATTTGTATAATGAAATTTTCACAATAAAGGTTTTTAAAAGAAAACATGGTAGTAGTATATACATTGGTAAAGTTTTTAATAATAGTCACTGTTTTAGAATCATTAAAAGGCAAGTGAAATAAAGCAGACCAATTACATGAAGGGTAAAAGGTATAATACGAAGGAACGCAGTAAAGATAAATGGTCAAGGGCTGTTGTGTTTTCTACTCCTGCAACATAAAGTGATCGATAAGAATCTCATATTCAGGCGTATCGGCGACTAAGACAGCAGGTCGACCCTCTTTTGCTCAGCGGCTCCGTCATGGGACGAAGAAACGCTCTTTTTCTCGAAAAAATAATATATTTTACTTGCAGGACAGTTGTAAATTTTCCGGGAAAGTACATTAGCCTGGAACATTATAACATATATTTAAGAAAAAATAATGTTCGGAAGTAATAAAAAGCGTAATTTTTAGGTCATATGACCAAGCCTTTCATCATTAGAATAAGAAAAGTAAAATGAACCAATGAAAAGTTTTATTAACAAGTCACATGACTTGTTATGCTTACGTTACGAGCTGCGCGACCCGGATGACTTCCGGATGCGCTAACGCGGCGCGTCATATGACGCATTACGCGACAACGCAGGTCCAGAATATAGTCAAAATGTCTCCACCAACCAGCGGTCGGAACACAACCCCTTTCAGCAGGCTAAATAGTTCTGTTAAATGACAACAGAAGGGACAGGCAACAAGAACCATCAGTCAAAGAGGGGAGGGCTAGTTCTTCTCTACCGGGTTACATTGGGGCGCTACCGGAACTGATCGAATTGGTAGTCTACAGTGTTTCTGGATGTTTCAGACTGAAGCTGGGGTTAGCATGAGAGCAGCACCATTTCCTAGCTCCGTCGTGGCCATTTCGCAACCAATCATGGCAGCCGCTCTTTATCGTTATTTTGGGCGGGGTGGGTGGCGGAGCCGAGCTGTTTTGCAGCCATCATTGTGTGGAGTTCAGTTCATCTCACTAGTTTCGTATTTGTCATGAGGGGTTGTTCCTAATGTTTCTATTTTAGCGAGGTCAAAAAGAGATCCCATTAGTGGCCTACTGATTTTGCTCGATTCCTTTTCTTTTTTTTTTTACACGATTTTTCGTTATCTGCAAAGACTAAACAGAGTATTGCGACTCTGTGTTTGTTTGTAAATAGAGAATGAACCAAAGAGAACCAATTCTAAAACAGTAAATGCTTGGATAACAATCAATCAAATGGAGAGAGAAGCAGGCACGACGTATTACAACGGGGGCAAAGGCCTGCGTTAACTACCTTTCACTATCTGCAAAGAGAGAGTACTCCTAATAGAATTGAGGGGGGGGGGCACCATTCAAAGCAGATCAGTGTGCATAAACACGAAAATGTTTTCACTTACCACGTACTTGACATTCGACAGCTTATGATATTTGCTATTAAAAAACCATTGAAATTCACTGAAAAAACCATAGGTTATAGACCATATATAGTTAGGAATTAGCATTTACAAAACCTTGAAAATTCACTGAAAAAACCATAGGTTATACACTATATATAGTTAGGAATTAGCATTTACAAAACCTTGAAAATTCACTGAAAAAACCATAGGTTATAGACCATATATAGTTAGGAATTAGCATTTAAAAAACCTTATTTTACTCACACAAAACCATTGAAATTCCATATATAGTTAGTTGCACTAACTATATATCGCGCACCCGCAATCCACTGCTGATGATGTCACATATTACATCATTCATGACATGGTCAGTGACATCACTGATGACATCACTGATGACATCTCAAATGACATCACTGATGACATCTCATTTGACATCAATGACCATATCACTGATGATATCATTCATGTGACAATACAATGCATCTCCTCACATTTTAATATAACCTTTGTTACACCCAGTGTTAAATACAGAGTATAATTTTTGAAACCATTCACACACCAATACTAGTTACTACATACGCACTCACTGATTCCTACGTCTACACACACATTCACATATTCACCCATACAATCATTCATACATACAATCACTCATCTTTACAACACTATCATATGCACTCATACACCTATACAGATACTCACACTCTGCCACTCATCCATGGAGTTACTCACACACCTAGTCAGTCCTGTAAAGAATCAATCACACTTCCATTTTTTAATCTATACAGTTACACATAGAGCACCTTACATTTTCAAACATATACTAACACATACTTACTCTCTTATACAATCATTGATACAAGTACACATTGATCTGCACAGAGTCACACACCTCCCAGCCAGCCACACACACACTCAGTCTCCCATACAAATACTTGAGCAATCAATCAATAACCCATATAGTTACTCATATAGCTACTGATCAACACATGCAGCAGTTTACAGAACAACAGACATAATGATGCACAAATTAAGACAGTTTAGTCACTAACCCATGCACTCAGTGAGACACATTTAATCACTCACTCATACAGTCAGTCACGCACCTACTAAATCCTTCATCCAGACACTTCTACATCTACTCATTCTTCAATATGTAAAACATATTTAAACTTTACAGAAACACACAGTCACTGGATGATGTCATCAGTGATGTCATCAGTGATGTCATCAGTGATGTCATTTGAGATGTCATCAGTGATGTCATCAGTGATGTCACTGACCATGTCATGAATGATGTAATATGTGACATCATCAGCAGTGGATTGCGGGTGCGCGATATATAGTTAGTGCAACTAACTATATATGGAATTTCAATGGTTTTGTGTGAGTAAAATAAGGTTTTTTAAATGCTAATTCCGAAATGTAATATTTTTTATAACAAATTTTATATTGTATAATTATGTCAAATTTTTTTTATTTTATTTTTATTTTTAACCCCGGGTCGCTCCCGGGGCGCGTACCAGTGAACGCACGGGTAAGCGCAATATTACGGCGCGCCCTGGGGCGCGTACTGGGGAGCGTCCTGTTAGCGCTATTCTCACGAACGAAAACAACATCGTGATGTATCGCGTAGACGCGTGATGCGTCATATGACGCACAGCGTAAGTGCACCCGGAAGCACGAGTGCGCATACGATCGCGCAACGTCCTGACGCGCTTACGCTATGCGCCCCGGGTCGCGACTACGGGCGCGCCCCGGGGCGCGTAGCGCAAGCGCGTTCATTTCACTTTTGGTTTCCTAATGATGTAAGGCCAGGTCATGTGACCTAAAAATAACACTTTTGATTGGTTTAAAACAGTTTTCTTTTCCAAATGATAAAAGACCCCACCTTTTTTCCTCATTCTACCTTTGTGCCTTGAGAGAGGAAGACCTGCAGTTATTTCAGTAGAAAATGGCTACATTAGCTGCAGCTGCTGGAGCTTCTGGTTCACCACCACCACCACCACAAGGACCACCACAACTTCACAGTGGTGGAGATCAAGAAGAGGAGGAGGATGAGGAGGAGGAGGAGGAGAGGAGATTTGTCCGAGAGGACAATATTACCTACAAACCTAAAGAGCACATCATCTGGCAGTGTTTTTCAATCCCCAATGACAAGAAAAAAGTAAATGCGCCTAAGGCAACCTGCTTAATATGCCATCAGGAGCTGTCAAGGGGGAATCCCAACAAAAAGTACTCCTTTGGCAACCACACCATGATCAGGCATATGCTACGCAGGCATCCAAATAACTATTCTAGGGCAGAGGTCAGGGAACTGGCCAGAAACCCTGTCCAATCTTTTGCCAGCACCTCCCAAACTAATGATCCCACCCCATCGGGACCGGAAGTTAGGGAAATGTGCTCCACCATACAAAGAAAGTTTCACAATTTAAAAATGGTTTGTATTTTTTGTGGACAAACAATATGCTATGGACAGCAAAGCATCACACTTATTAACCTTGCTTGGGATAACCACAAGTGCCCAAAGTAACATTGATTTTTTCCGCCTTTTTTGTTGCTCCTCTTGAGCCCTTTAGAATTCCCTATTTTTTGTTTCTCCCCTTAAAAAATACAAAAAAAATATAAAACTTCAGAAAAGCCAAAAAAAAAAAAATGTTCCAAAAAACAATAAAAAAAATATAAAACAACAAAAACAATAAAAAAATGTTCTTTTTAGAACTACCTTTAATTTATAAAAATAAACCTATAGTTTTAAAGAATCTCTGTCCATCTTTTTTGTACAGGGTACGCGTACCGGTACGCTCCCCGGGGCGTGTACCGGGCGCTCCCCCCGCGAAAATCGAAAAAAAAGTAACATTTTTTTTGACCCGTGGGACCCTTTTATGGCCCCCACATCAAACCTAGGGGGTCAGGGGGGGTCTACCCTGCCCCCTTTTGATTATTTCCCCCTTTGTTTTTACCACCTCTTGTGTCTCGATCCTACCGAGACACAAGATGGCGGCCGCTCCGGACTGTTTCGAATGTTTACAGACACCCGAGAGCCAATCAGCTTTCCGTGCGCAAGTCGCGTGGCGCGCCCGGAGCGCTCCGGCTATAGATATATACATTTTTTTGAACCTAAATTACTCAAAATCCTCTGGAGCACATATCTTGAGACATAGCAAAGGCACATCGGGCCACCAGTCCCTACAATTTTGCCAAGTTTGGTGAAAATCCATTCAGCCGTTAGAGCTAAAAGTGCGACCGACCGCCCTCTGGAAATTAACATGGGGAAAACACGTTTTAGGACCCCCCTTTTATCTCGGCCCCCACTTGACGAATCCCCCCCAAACTTTTAGAGAAGTAGCGGAGAGCCGCGAGGCAAAGTTGCTAAAAAATTCAGGCAGATTCCTCAACCGGCGCCAAAGTTATTCCCAATAGAATGTTGCGATTTCCCTATGGAAAACAATCCTAACTATAACTACCTACTGGCGACCGCCAGTAGGTAATATATATATATACATATATATATATATATATATATATATATATTATATATATATATATATATATATATATATATATATATATATATATATATACATATATACATATAAAAGAGCATGTTTGCTTTTCTAACTCCTTTCCAAGAAAGATTACAGCATATGCAGAGGAAGTCAGACGTATTATTGTAACTCCAGTCAAACTAAAATATGGGAAAGCTCTTATAAATAGGGGAATCTAATTTACTATTCTAACTCCATTCCAACTAACATTAGGGAAAGGGCATATATTGGGGAAACAGGGTAAGATGAGGGAAAGTACATACATGTAGGTGTTGTTTTCATTCTTCATCCTTCTCATATTACAACTCCAATCTTAGTAAATGGGAGAGGTGCATATATTTCGAAGGATCAAATTTACTATTCTAAATCGAATCCAACAAATACTGAAGAAAGAGTGTATGTTTTGGGGGGTCACATTAATTCTTCTATGTCCAGTCCATCTAACATTGGAAAAGTGCATATATTGTGGGGTGTGGGGCAGATATAGTATGCTAATTCCAATCCTGTAAACATTGAAGAAAAAGCTTATAATGTGGTGGGAGGTATAGACATACGTTTAGGGATAATACATTTAAAAATATTATGTGGCCAACAAATTTTTTTCCTGAAAAATACTTTTTTCCTTTAATTAAAAAAAACCTTAATCCCAATTTACACACTCTTAAACATGCCCAATGACTTGCCAATAGAGGCAACTTAATAAAAAAATATATTGAAATCAGCGACGATAATAAAAAATATATGTCACTATATATACATATATATTTTATTTTTAAATAATACTTTATTTATTCAATGAAATGAATATAATTTCATGACAAATTAAATGTAAACAAAAATATTTAGCTAGGTATGTAAGATTTTATTAATGAATTCATTTTAAAAATGTGCAAGCTATAATGCCTTTTTATAAAAATAATAATCAATATTCAACTTTTTCAAAACACAACCAATCCTATTGCCCAATAAAATCTACAACCTTATTGGGACATCCTCAAAAATAATTATTATTAAAGTAATTAATAATACTAATAAAAATATGTTTACTACCCATCTTATACCCCAATAAATCTAAACGCCCTGAAAAATAAACATTTTTAAAGCTAAAATATATATAATGCTTTTTACATTGTTACGAACAATCTAACTTTAAAAACATAATAAGAAAATGGTATGCAAAATAAATAAATACCATCTTATTTAAGGAGTCAATATTTAAAATTTCGATAGTGATGTACAAAAAATTATATATACTTAACCTCAATATTCCCATCCTTGATATTTTTGTACTAACAATATTTTTATCTCGATATTTAGTGCCATCAGCTTATATTAGGATCTGCATTGAACTAAGGGCCACATTAGGATGTCGGGCGGAACGCCACGGCCCACATGGCAGTGGCGATCCGCTCGACATCCGCCCCTTCCCGCCATCTATTTCCTCCGCCATATTACTATGGCGGGGGGACCATGCTTTTCCGCCCGGTCAACAAGTTGACCGAGCGGAAAAGAGTTTAATATGGTGGCGGTGTCTGTTTGAAACCGCCAAACATATTATCATGGGGGCGGTCACATGCCGGAATCACTTTCGAGGGCCTGTTGCGGGCCCCCAAGGATTCTGGGGGGTGGGGGGTGCACATGGGGGGGTACCTATGGTACCCCCCTGGATTTCAATATACAAAGTGGCAGGCACCGCGCGGTGCCTGTCACGTTGTACATTGAACTGCTTGGTGTGCATTTTTAGCATTGCTGCAGGCGGTGCTTTCAGCTCCGCCCGCCGCAATGTTAAAAATACAGGATGCACCGGCCACTGTGGCGGGTACATCCTAATGGCCCAAACGGGACCCCTGCCCTAATGGCAGGCGGTCCGTTTTTGCATCGGTCCGCCCGCCATCCTAATGGACCCCATAGTATTTGAAGGGATTGGGGGCCAGTGACTGCCTGCAGTGGTCATGTTGAATGAATCTCTGTGGCAACAGTAAGCTTTCTGCAACACTCGATTCTGAGCCGGGACTACCACTCCTTTTCATAGTGCTGAGAGCTGGACTGGTCAATGTAACATGATGGAAACACCAATAACTGAATGTGTTAAGTGAACACAGTAGGATTGGTATTGAAGCAGGAATCAGTTACAGCGCAGGTACATTGTACCATAGTTAACAAAGGCAGATACTATTGCAACAATGTCAGTATGGTGGGTCTCTGAGACTGGGCTAAAGGTAAGAATCATGGATATTTAGATAAAGCAGCCCCAACAGCTTAGGGCTCTCTTTTATTTGTCCATGTCTTTAGCAGTGAAAGTGCGAAGAGTGCATGGTTCTTTATATTTGTTTTAATGGTCTTGCTCTATTTCCTGACAATTCCCATTTTAGGGCTCGATTTTGATGCGGTTTGGAAAGCTACCCTACTGAATTGGTTTGGGAATGGTTTTCGAGTAAATCGGATCGGGAGAGTCCAACCAACCGAGTACGATGCACCTGGATGCTTCCAGATACGATTTAGTTGCACTCCCGTTGACTTTAATGGGATCCTTTGCTCCGACGAAATGCATAGGCTCCTATTGAAAAAAAAGTGGCTGGGGAAAACTGGGCACCCTGTGGTGGGCACCCCCTGGTGCCTGCCACACTGTGCATTGCTGGTAAGGAAGATCCATGGGTACCCCCATGGGCCCGATTGAGAGGGCTCCGGGTGCAGGGAGGCCCACTACGGGCTCCCAAATTCTGATTCCAACTGCTGATTCGAGTCAGACAGCACGATTCGGGAAAACTATCCAAATCCAGCATTGTACTCGGTCGTTCAGAAACGTGGCCCCTATAGATGTACGATTCTGCCCTGTATATCTCAGTCATTCCAAATGCGGTCTAGTTTGGATTGTGATATTCCTAAAGCCTAACTCGCATCGTACTCGGTCGAGTGTAAACTTTTCCGAGTCGGTCAGAAAGACACGTTCCCGATCCGATTTGGACAGAGCAAATGCTGTTAGGAGGCATTCCTAGTCGCATTAGAATCAAGCCCTTAAATGTTTTGGGGCCAATTCACAAAGACATGTAAGTGTATGTAAAAGAATACTACAGTTCTAATTTACACACTTGAAAATGCACAGTATTACAAGTGACATATAATATATACACTAGTTATACGGAGGATGGGACACCCTGCACTTTTGTAACATAGTATCCCATCTGCCAAACTCTAAATAAGACCCTATGTTACAAGTCTTAAAGTGAATGAGATCAGCCTTCGAAAATGGATACATTCTCTTGATGCGAGTAGGTGATGTTTATTATGGGTTAGAAAACCTGACTTACAAGCCACCCACCCACAGGGAAAAAAAGAAGGGCAATATACAACCATGAACTTCCAGACATACGAAGGGGTCAGCACAGCACATTAAACAAGTGCACATTATATTCACTGGGACATTGAATATATCCATAAGGCAAGGAACATTTCTTTGTTTTAATTGACTAATGGCATGATTACAAGGAGCGAAACGAATGCACGCTTGCATGCGTTAATTTGGCTCTGCCTGATTGTTATTGGTTAATTTCTTCCTTGGTAGGAGATATGGTGTGTGGAAGAACTGACCTGATTTTTCCAGCCTGTGAAACTGACTAGGAATATTGCACAAAACTTTGGCTGCAGCAGCATCAGATCTCGTAGCACTCTTTTTTCTAACAGTAAAAACGTAACCACTAATAATGAGATGGAGTAAAATTAATGGGCGAAGCAAACAATGCTGCCCCATGCTAAATAAATATTTCCCTTACCTCCCCTACTCTTCCACCCCTCCCTCATCCCCCAACCCACTGATTGTCCACCACATATATTTACCATCTACTCAATCAATTTCAATTTTCAAAGCTTTATTCGACAGCTTGTCATAAAAGCAAAACATACATCCCATCACAAACATTATAAATACTACATACCAAATACAATGTTTAAAAAGGTATTACATCTAGATTGCTGTCATTCACAGAATAAAAAATTTAAGAAAGTATTTTAAATCAACTACGATAATACATAAAATGAAGACCATTCTTACGTTTTTAGATGTCTTAGAGTTCGTTAGCTAGCTTCTAGAGACTGTAAAGTGCGAGTGCGTATGATCCAAGCCCACCTTAAAAATTTAGCAATAGCAATCGCTATACAGGGTGAACAGTCTGACTCCAGTATCCTTATGGCCTCAATGTACCTCCGGGTTCCCAAGTTAGTACACGTTGGTTTTAGCCACTTACGACGAGGGCTTGTGTAAAGGGGACAAACAAACAATATATGGGCTATGTTCTCAGTCAGATCTTTACAGTTGTGACACTTATCATCCTGGGTTACTGACCATTTATAGGTGAAAGCTTTTACAGGGAGAGTCCCAATCCTAAACTGGAAATATAATTTACGGTAAAACGGACCCTCTATGATATCCCAATAGGCCTCACAAAGTGGCCGAGGTTTAAATTCAAGGAAGCGGCCTGTTAGATTGGTATTTACACAAGTACTATGGGTGGACATCCAGATCATTTCCCAATACTTTTTTTCAGATTTGTTTTTGATGGAAGCCTTGAAAAGTCTGAGTTTTCCCATAGGTGGCCACGTTCCAGCTTTGTTAATAAACCCCTATTCTCTTTAAGCCATGGGATAGAATGAAAACGATCTGCCCTAATAATATTCTTTAATGCAAGGGCATAGTGGGCTAATTCTGGGGTTGCCCAGATTCGTCTCCAATATAATAGAGGCCGTAACCGTGCTATATCCTCGATATTTTTCCTGCCAAGATCATATAAGAGCGGAACAGTGGGAGTGCTTTGGGGGACCCCAGCTAAACAGCGTAGAAATGTATTCTCCGCCTTTTTTAGTTGGTTCAAATAATTAAATCCCCAAAGTTCTGAGCCATAGAAAGTGGCACTTATAACCTTCATATTGTAGATCTCTAGGGCAGGTGTGATTGGCTTAGTGAAAGAAGCTTTATGCTTGGTTGATAAGACACCCGCAAGCTGATGAAATTTTAAAACAGCCATGTCATTGTGACTTTTCCAGCCCATATTACTCTGGAGAGATATTCCTAAATATGTAAATGCCTCTACCTGCTCTAATGGAGTTCCATTTAGATAAATTTTACCTTTGAAGGTTTTCCGCTGTTTCAGGGACATGAACTTGGTTTTTGAGGTGTTTATCTCAAGTCCACGCAGTTGACAAAACTCTCCAAAAGCATTCACAGCCTTCTGGAGCCCACTTGGGGTCCGGGAAACAATCAACGTATCGTCCGCGAACATGAGGACAGGTACGCGGGCCCCAGCTAAAACGGGAGCATCAGTGGGGGAACGGCTAAGATGATCCACTATGCCGTTGATGTATAATGAAAACAGCGTGGGGGCCAGGACACACCCCTGCCGAACACCACGCTCGACAGGGAATGAGTCGGTCACCTCACCCTGTGCCCCCCATCCGATTCTGGCGTAGTTGTTCCCGTGCGGACGGACGAGAAGAGTCAGTAGTTCCGGAGACATCCCTGCTTCAGCGAGAACCCTCCAAAGTTTGGAGCGGGGGACTAAATCGAAAGCCGATTTCAGGTCCACAAAGACCGCATAGAGTGTCCCATTGGTTAAGGCCACGTTCCTCCAATAGAGTGCTATAAAGTAAAAAACCTGGTCAATTGAGCTAGTGCATGGATGAAAGCCAGCTTGATATGGGGACAAGATATTGTATTCTTCTATCCATGTTTGCAATTTATTTTGCACTAAACGACTTATACGTTTTTGGGCTGAGTCTATAAGACTGATAGGTCTATAATTACTGGGTAGAGATTTGTCACCTTTTTTAAAAAACGGAATTATTTCAGCGCCTTTCCATGAAGATGGAATTGACGCACCCCTAGCCACAGAGTTAGCTAAAAACTCAAAGTACTGGCACCAGCCGGTCTATCACTTAAAAACACATCAGCTGGGATGCCGTCCATGCATGGAGCTCTTCCCCCAGTCACGTAGTCTAACGCTATGCTGACATCTTTAATTGTAAAAAGCTGACTTTGATAAAAAATTGTTGGGGGTAGCGGGCACTCTTCTTCAACTGGGTTACGAGCATATTGTGGTCTAAAAAAGTCTACCCATTGTTGTTTGGCAACATTGTTTGGGGCGGGTTCAGCTACACCTCCTCTATCCCACTTAATAATGGCCCAAAATTGTTTTGAGTCTTTTGCTTCACAGGCTGATTTCAGATTACGCCACTGATCCTCGTCCCACTGTTTTTTTGCTGCTTTCTGAACTTGCCTATATGTCTTCCTTGCCTCTCGCACTCCTGAAGGATTCCTAGATCTTATTTCTATGCTCAGGTTTTGACGGGCTAATTTACAAGCATTATTATACCACCCCACCTTGGGTTGGGTTTTGTTTTCCTTGTACGGTTTTATAGTTTTCCTAAAGATCGATTGAAGTTTTGTAAAAAAGTGGGTATGTGCCTCAAGCATTTTTGGGGAAAATCATGCTTACTAATGTGAGTGTTTAAATTTGCCACTTCTTCAACTACCATATTTTTAAGGATCTCCAATTTCTCAGGGTTCTCAATAAATCTGCCCCATTTAATGTGGCGCATATTATTAGAGACAACAATATCTAGAGTAACTTTCCCTCGCCTCGGTGTCAGTTCTCTAGTCCCCTTATGAGTCTGAAATACCATACAAAGTGGATTGTGATCACTTTCCATCCTAGATTTAACAATCATGTCTATCAAATAGTGCCATCCTCTTATATCCACCAGAAAGTAATCTATACGACTGGAATACCTGCCATTATCAAAGGTATTTTCTTCCTGGCGGTCAGACGAGGTACGCCCATTTGCTGCTCTAAGCCCACTCGCTAAGCATTAGGCCTTAAGCTGTATGGCTACGGCTGACCATCTTCTTACGGCAGGTATTTCAAGCTGCGGGACGCCCCATTTACTGTCCTCATCAGCAGCAAGAAACTGATCCTCTTGTCCAAGAGTATCAAAGGTTGTATTAAAATCTCCACCTACAATAATAGACAGCTGTATTGGGAGGGCCTCAAGCTGGTGATCAAGAGCAGAGATTACCTCGGATGTTTGTCCCCCTACCGTCCCCCTTGCATAGATGTTGTAAATAGCCACCCCTTGACCATTTGCCCATATAATTTTAACTGACAAGATGTCATTCGATGGGGAACTAATTTGTTGCACCTTACAACATAAGGATTGGCGGACCCAAATTATCAAACCCCCTGTTGGTCACCTTTAGATTGCTTGGTAGCAGGAGCTTGAAAATTAAGGAACCCCAAGCGAAAAACTTGAACCATCGACCAGGATTTCTGAAAAAGGATAATGTCATACTGGTCAATGAACCTACACCATTCTGGGGATGTTATTTTGTTGCGAATTTCAGCGAGGTTCCATGAAAGAAAAGCCAGCCCTGCCTCACCTTGTGAGATGCAGGATGTTTATGTTTATGTTTATGTTTTTTGCAATTTTTATAGCGCGCAATTACCCGGAGGTGTCTCGGCGCTCAGTAACAGAACACAGCTATGGCAGAAAAATTTATGTGGGAAAAGCCAAGTTTTTAGTTTATTCCTAAAGCTAATGAGGGTAGGGGCCGTTTTGATGTGAAGGGGGAGAGTGTTCCAAAGTTTGGCTGTGGAGATCACGAAACACCTGTCACCCCAATTGGCCTTTTTAGGTCGATGAATTTTGAGCAAATGAGCTGAGGAAGAGCGAAGCGTTGTTGTATTTTCTAGCGGGCAGAGGGCATCCTTGAGGAACTGTGGGCCTAAGTTGTTAATGGCTTTGTAGGCTATACATAACGCCTTGAATTTTGTACGGCTCCTAACTGGGAGCCAGTGCAGCTGTTGGATGTAAGGAGAGATGGAGGAGAACTTAGGAATGCCCAGTAGAACTCTGGCTGAGGCATTCTGTACTAGTTGAAGCCTGTTAAGGACTTTTTCCTGAGCGTTAAGGAGAAGGGCATTACAATAGTTTGTTTTTGCGAAGACCAAAGTGCTGATCAGGGTTTTACCGGCTGAAATCGGAAGGTAGGGTAGCAATTTTTTGATTTTTTTCAGTGTAAGGAAGGAAGCGGAGACTACGGAGTTGACATGGTGGTTGAAGGTTAGTTTGTTGTCGAACATTACTCCGAGGTTACGAACCTTGGTGACAGGTTCAGGTGGAGGTCCCATCTCAGTTGGCCACCATTGAGGGGACCAAGTAGGTTCCAGTTTCCCGAATGTCATTATCTCTGTCTTGTCAGAGTTTAATTTGAGACAGTTTGCTAACATCCAGGAACTGATTGCCAGCATTCCAAATTGGAAGTTAGCGGCAACTGTCTCACTGTCGTTGTGTACCGATAGAACCAGTTGGGTGTCGTCGGCGTAGGTCGTGAGGGCAATGCCGTAAGATTTTATCACCCTCGCCAAGTCCGACACATATATGTTGAACAGTGTCGGACTTAGCGAGGAGCCCTGTGGTACGCTGCACGGAAGGGTGAAGGTATGGGAGGTGAAAGGGCTCATTTTTACTGCCTGAGTGCGGTTAGCTAAGAAGGAGGCGAGGAGTTCTTTGGCCTTGTTCTGAATGCCTGTTGCTGAGACACGGTCGATCAGAGTGGCATGATCGACCGTGTCAAAGGCTGCCGAGAGATCTAGCAGTATTAATACTGCCGCTCCTCCTTTGTCCAATGTCATCCTTATTTCGTCTGCCGCTTTTATTAGAGCGGTTTCAGTTCCGTGTCCCTGTCTAAATCCAAATTGGGTTTCGTCCAGTAAGTTATTTTTGTCTATGAATTTCGAAAGTTGTATATTCATAGCTTTTTCAAATACTTTTGCTGGGAAAGGGAGGCATGCGATAGGTCTGTAACTGGATGGGAGAAGAGGATCAAGAGTAGGTTTTTTTAGGAGTGGTTTAATGATAGACTCTTTCCAAACTGAGGGATATGAACCGGTGGTGAACATGGCATTGCAAATGTTCATTAAAGCGGGGGAAATAGCTTTTGGGATGAGATTGAGAATAGCGGGAGGGCACAGATCTAAGGGAGCTCCTGATTTAGTGCTGGAGATTAGGCAGAGGACTTGTTCTTCAGTGACTGCTTGGAAAGCGGGAAAGGTGGGAGTATTCGTGGGAGGAGGTAGGTTGATAGTGGGGGTAGAAGGAGATTTATGATTGAAGGCTGAAAAAATGGTAGTGACTTTATCTTGAAAGTAATTAGCAAGGGAGTTACAGAGGGATTGAGATACGTCAGGGCGAGGGGCAGGGGGTTTGAGAGTTGGTTGACCACTTGAAACAATTCTGCAGAATTTTTTGCTAGCTTGATTTGAGAGGTGTAATACAAGGTTTTTTCAGAGGTGATGAGGTCTTTATATTTGGATAGAGCGCTTTTGTAAGCGATTTTGTCAGTGGGATTGTAAAAGCGGCGCCAGTGCCTTTCCAGATTTCTGGAATGTTGTCTCTGAAGACGTAGGGATTCCGTGAACCAAGGGGCAGAAGGGGACTTTCTGTTGCGTTGGATAGTTCTTAACGGTTCAAGTTTGGAACAGGCCGTGTCTAAGCTACTGAGATAGTTACTAGAGGCAAGTGACGGATTGAGTTCAGTGGTGGTGATACTCTCGGTCAGCATCAAAGCAAGATGGGAGCTATTGATGTTTTTCCAGTCTCTGGAGGAGATAGGAGTAGAAGAACCGGTTGAAGATGGAAGGGGTTTGAGTTTTAAGGAGAAACAGACTGCCGAATGATCAGTCCAGATAAGAGGGATCACATCTGAAATTGAAATATAGGGATTACTAGTGAATATCCCGTCTAGGATATGGCCTGCCTTGTGTGTAGGCTGATTGATCTTTTGCTGAAGTCCTGCTGCAGATAGTTCGTTAATTAGAGCAAAGGTGTCAGGGTCACATGTGGAGTCAAGGTGGAAATTGAAGTCTCCCAAAATAGTGAAATGTGGAGCTCCAGCTGTAACCTCAATTAAGTTGTTGAGATTGTTGAGGAATTTAGATCTGTACCCCGGCGGGCGGTAGAGTAGTATGCCTACGAAAGATTGGTTATCAGAGAGGCTGATGGAGAAGGAAAAAGCTTCGCAATCCATGTGATTAAGATTGGTGGTTTTGACTTTGAGGCGATTCCTATAGATTATGGCTAGACCCCCACCTTTCTTTTTGATTCTGTCTAATCTGTGCACGCAATAATTTTCGGGGATGGCCACCTTGAAATCAGGACCGGAGGAGTCATCACCCCAAGTCTCGGTGATGAATAAAAGATCGAGATTATGCGACTCAATAAATTCTAAGATTTTGGTTTTGTGTTTAGGAAAGGAGCATGCATTGATAAGTGCTGCTGAGACTTGTGGGGGGGTGATAGCAGGAAGGGTAGCGGTAGTGCAAGTAGAACATTTGTGAGGGCCTACCATGGGGTCCGTGTGTAACAGATAGGGTACGGGATGCGTAAGGTTAGCCGGGGGCCTCAACTTCCGCAGTTGAAAGGAGGTGTATCTGAGTAATGTCGGAGTTGGTGAAGCCGGTGAAGCGGCCGGGCAAGGGGGGGTGGCCCTAGGCCCGGAAGCGCAGCGGACGAGCGCAGACGAGCTTGCCTTAAGCGCGCCTTCGGTGCGCATTCGTCGCGCCCGCTGCGCTTCCGGTGAGTGTACATGCTTTATTGAAGTGGAGATGGAATGGGAAGGGGGGGGCGTGGCCAGCACAAGATAAGGATAAGGATAAGGATAAGTCCTGCGGGATAAGTCCTGCGGGATTTTAGCTCCTGAGGTCACGCCCTCAATCACTGGTTGATGTTCTATACTAGTGATCATGTGGAAGTGCATTTCTAGAGAGAACCCATCTATTCCAGGGTAATCACGTTCCCCGGTTGGGTTTAAGCAGGTTAATTGTCCAAGATCCCTGTACTCTAACGGCGGCCCTATAAGTTGGGAACTTTCCAATGAGTTTATTTGAGGTGTAGGGGCCTTGTTGGTTTGTGCCTTACCCTGATCCTTAGGACCGTACATTTTACCAAACTCTACTACTTTCATAGCCACAGTTTTTTCTGCACTCTGGAGTCAATCACATTCGTTCAAGTCAGTCAAAACCCCAAACCGATTTTTCAAGCTAATACCTCCATCCCTAGTTTGAACACCCCTCCCCAATGTACTTAACACAGGAAACCATTTCGGCCATGGTCTGCTGAGGCTCGCTACACTCCATCTCCTATTGTAAAAAAATGTGAGCGTTAGTGGGATCATGGCAGAGTCCCTTTGTTGTGGGGGAAATATAGTTGCCAATATGTTAGGCAATACCTCTGGACTTGAAAAGTTTAAGGCTATGCAGTCTCCCTTGAGTTTTTTCGGGTGGTCCCCAAGCCAGGATACCCTTCTAGCCATAATAATTTCCCCTGCTAGCTGCTGTTTGCCCCAGGGAGATATCCTCATATTTTTTGTCAGCCAATGCAGCGCTTTGTCAATCAAAGAGGTTGTTGTTTCTACCTGTCCAGGGGCCAAGGGGGGGGGGGGGGGCGTTCGCCAGGACTAAAACTAAAGGAGAAGCTTCCACAACAATTTGAAATGAGTCGCGTTCATGGCGTGGTTCTGTGGATGTGGTTGGAGGATCATCTGTTATTACAGCCTGGCTATCGGTGCCTGCTAGGGGCTGGGTGGGGGGAGGGTTCTGTACAACATTCTCACTGCCACCTACCCCTCTCCCAGGGGGAACCTCCTGGGTATCACAGTTACTTAATACTAGGGCTGATAAGCTGCCCACTTCCTCCACTGACTTATGAAGGAGTCCTCCTAATCTGTTAACCTCGGCAGTGAGCTGATCAATTTTGGCCAAAAGGGGTTTTATAATACCCTTGATCTTCAAATCAATCATACTTACTAATTTTTTTATTTGTTCGTCCTCCAATTTAACAGTATCACCTTTCCCCGTGACATCATCATCCTTATCTGGGTTTTTGGGTGGAGAAACTACTCTTTTTCTAACAGAACGTGACCCCCCACGTTTGGTCTGAGCTTTCCTACACGCTCTGACCACTCTAGGCACAGGTGTCAGTGGGTGCTGAACCGTAGTATCTAAGGACACTTCTAGATCAACTGTGGGGGGAATGTTTTGCGTGCTGCGATGATATAGAGCCGGGGGGGCGTGTCCAATGATGGAAGAGGCAGCAGGTGTGTGGCGCTATACCTGCTGGGCCTCGCAGTCCCTCAGTGTCAGGATACTCAGCCCCACAGTTCCGTGAACGGCTCCCGCGAAGCGGGGGCCGTGAAAGGTAACAGCAGATGCCCTTAAAATCCTCGTGGTCAGGAGCAGGGTTGAAGCAGCAAGATAACAGTCAGTTGCGGCACCATCTACTCATAAATCCACAGGGTTCACTGCCATATTAGTTAGCCCCACAGGGTAATTTCACATACATATGCTTTCACTCATAATTGTAGGTTCCCGGACTTGATCACCAATGTTAGAAATAGGATTCCTGGTTGACTGAGGTATACACACAGGCAAGAGAGCAGCCACCACTCTAGTCAGTGTAAGCTAGATACACAACGAAATAACCTTTCTTCACCCTCTGGTAGCCTGGCACAGAGTAGTCAGGCTTCTCTACAAAGGCAATGTGTAAAGTATTTGTGCAACACACACACAGTAACACAATGAAAACACCAAAAAAGGTCCAAACAGGTTTAAAAGAATAGTGAATATATATCTGAGCACAATAAGACCAAAACTACAAAAAACATCTAATAAGAAAAAGTCAAGATATTAAATTTTAAAAGAATAAGGGCCAGATATACTAAGGTTTTTTTGTGGGTGCAAATGGGTTTCAGGCCCGTTTGTGCCTGTAAAAAATCTGTGGGCCATGTGCTAATCCTATTTTGCGAGTCGCAAATCAGTTTGCGACTCGCAAAATAGGACTAGCGACTCGCTATTAGGACAAGGCATTCCAAGGGCATCCCTTCCTAACAGCAACTCCTTAAGCTATGTATGACTGTTTTGCGACCGCAATTGCAGTTGCAAAACAATCGCAGTTTAACACCCTTCACAGTACTGTGGTAAACCACTTGCAAATGGGAATGGGTCGCCAGGGGACCCCTCCCCTTTGTGAGTAGCTCTCAAAATATTTTTTAAGGGCAGGCAGTGCTCCCAGGGACCACAGCCGACCCTTAAAAAATGAAACTGAAAAGTTTCATTTTTATTTTTGAATGCAACCAGGTTTACTTTAAGAAAAATGGGCTGCATTTAAAAAAAAATCTGCTTTATTGAAAAGCAGTCTTAGACATGGTGGTCTGCTGACCCCAGCAGGCCACAATCCCAGTGTGTGCAAGCCATTCCCAATGGGGTCAGAAATTGTGGCATGCAATTTGCGACCCCATTGGGAATCGCAAACAGTGTCTCAGACAATGTTGTGCTTCCCAATTTGCAAGTCGCAAATTGCGAGTTCCAAATGCGGCGCAGTTTTCGACTCACAAATTGGCGGGCCGTACATCTGGACCTAAATGCAGTAACGAGCTTAGAAGCAAGTAGCACTAAAAGATTACTTTAGGTTGCACTGGACCAGGGCAAAGTAAAAGTTTGGACTGACCATGATGAAGCTCCAGCTGGCTACGCGACACACACATGCCCCGGTGAACAACTTACCGTTCGAGGTTGCAAGGAATATGTCGATGTTGAGTCCCTTAGCTGCAGGATGTGTCAATCAACACACTGTGAAGGCAATGCATCTGTTCTTAAAACAAGTTCCTTAGTCAAGAGGCGTTGAGCAATGCACCAGAATCTGCCATGCAGTTGAGGGGATACATCTATCTCACCAAGCTGCAGCGGCAGTGACATGCTGTCTGATGCGTCATTCTTTGAATGCAAAGCACTGGTTCTGAGGCGATGCACCAATTTTACTCCTGCAACCAGGTCGATGCACTGGTTCTGATACATGCAGGTAGGAAATGCGTCGATTTTGTAGCACGACAGATACTGCACCCAAATCTGAGGTCTAGAACTCAGGAGGCACCTCAGGCAAGGGTAGGGCTCACAAAAGACAAAGCCCAGCAGTACCAGCAGAATTACAAGAAGTCTTTTATGCCACTGAGACTTCAGAAAACAGAAGACAAGCCAGCACGCCCTTGGAGATTACTTTAGATGGAAGGCACAGTTTATCTCTCCTTCAGCAGCGGGAGAGAGCAGTGGGCAGCAACTCCATCCAAAAAAGCAGTCCAGTTGAGTCCTTTAAGCAGCACAGCCGTTCTTCTGACAGAGGTCCAGTTCAAGATCCAGATGTGTCTGATTTGATAGAACCAGAACCCTGGTACTTGTACCCCTAGGTGCCCTTGAAGTAGGGGGTGATTTCAAACAATCCCTCTGAAGTGTAAAAGGATAACTTTCAGCCCAGTCATGTCTGCCAGGCTAACCCTTGGGGTAAATCAGTGCTTTGTGTGAGGACAGGACACAGCCTTTTCATATGTAAGCTTGAGCAGCCTCCCCCCTTCCTGCCCAGGAAGTCTATCAGTATGTAGATGAATTCAGATGAATCTCCTGTCACACCGAGCCCTGAGTTTTAAGCACAGAGAAATGTCCACTTTATAAATGGATTTTACCCAGATCTGTTGACTGGGTGTGAGTGTTTGATTGGTTCAGATGCTCCGTCCATCACCACCCCCCTTTTGTACCGCTTTGTTGCCATAAGTTGGCAGGGTATGCCCAGACGTGAGTCCCTTGCTCACTTTGCCACTGGATTCAAGCAAGCCTGGCTGAAGACGGCTGGAATGCCAGAAACCGGTCCTAGGAAGCTTGTTTCCGGTCCAGGGAAGGCATGGCTTGGCAGTTCAGGCTGGACTGTTTCCATGAGGCACAGGGTCAGACTGATTTGCATATGGCCATGTCTGAAATGGGGCGGCAGAGTGGGCTAAAGAACGGTGATGGATTAAACCCAGATCTGTTGACTGGGTGTGAGTGTTTGATTGGTTCAGATGCTCCGTCCATCACCACCCCCTTTTGTACCACTTTATAAATGTGGCATTTCTAAAATAGTAATGTCAAATCCAACTTCCTCATTAAGGAGGATTTATTACTACCATTCTAAACATGACACAGCTACTCCTTTCTGATCAGTAATTACCACTTAAAAAATATAAGGGAATTCCCAATGCTAGCCTATGACAGTAGCAGGCCTCACAGTGGCGAAAAACAAAATAGTCTGTCACTACCAGGACATGTCAAACATAAAAGTACATGTCCTACCTTTTACGTAGATGACACCCTGCCCATAGGAATACCTATAGCCTACATTAGGGGTGACCTATGTGTAATAAAAGGGAGGTAAGGTTTTAAAAGTAGTTTTAAATGCAAAGTGGCTGTAAACTGCACACAGGCCCTGCGTATATGGTATACCAATTTGCAAGAGCTTACAAGTAATTCAAATATGCCAAACAGGTGTCAACCAATTATATCATGTTTAGAGGAGAGATAATATGCACTGTAACACTGGTTAGCAGGGGTAAAGCGCCCAGAGTCCTAAAGTCGTAAAATAGAAGGTCCGAAAAATAGGAGGAAGTCAAAATGTTTGGGTTAACCCTGCAAAAAAAAACATTTTGCAACATGTTCCACTCCCAGACTTAAGCAGGGTAGCCTAATCAATACATTGATGGACTTCCCTGGTTAGGACGCTAGAATGTGGACAATAGCCCACTACTGCAGGGGTCTTATCAGTTCTACAGTTCTCTGAACCCAGTTGGATCATTCTATGCTCTCTGTGGCCACTAAGCTAGCCCATGGGGAATCATTCTCCTCACCTGTGGACCCCATCTGTGCAGCACCTATCTTTAATCTGCTCACAGATGCATCCCAATAGGCAGATTGTACCACCATGGCCAACAAAGTTATCTTGCCCATTGCACTCCTTGGGTCTGACTTCTGTCTCTAACCTCTGTCCACATGGACAACACCCAACAGAGGCCATCCAGGGGCTTCTGTTCATTGTGGTTTCTCAGAGTGGAGAGCTGCAGACCCAGGTGCCTTGCAACCTTTCTCCACTCTACCTTCCACCAGTTCAGGGGTGGTATCCTGCAACTGGTCCTCCAGCCCAGGCTCTAGACCCTTGGCCTTGATATGAGTCAGGGGTGAGTCCTTCCTTCCCCTGCCCCCCCATCTGGGGTTCCATACCCTCCTTTGGGGAGTGGAACCCCTCCAACCCTGAACTGTCAGGGTCTTGTGGCAGCCACCCTGCCCAATTCTCCCACCAGTTTAGGGGTGCTATCCTGCAACTGGTCTTTCAACCCAGGGTCTGTACCTTTAGGTTGAATACGGGTAATTCTTTCCTCCCCCTACCCATCCATCTGGGCTTCTGAACACTCCTCTCTGGAGTAGTATGGCTAGAAACCAGAACTGGTTGGATGCTTGTGTCAGCCACCCCCCAAGTTTTTATGACACTGTGTGACCACCCTCAGTGGATCATCTCCCGATACAGGATAGAATCCCTTGCTGGTGCTCCCTCTGGTATCTATCCAAGCTCTGTGGCTGGGAATAGGGCATCCTGGGTCTCTGCCCACCCCCACATCCTTCTTCTCTGAGAGTGGACATGGGACCCTTCAATCCCCCCCAACTATACTGGCATCTGTCTGGGTTAGTGTGAATATTCCCTGCCTCAGTTGAGCAGAACCTGCACCACTACCTTTAGGATCATTCCCAAATTCCATTCCAGGCACTCTGATACTCACCCAGATGTCTGCCTCCATTTCAAGTTCCCTGGAGTCAGAGAACTTACACTCAATCAGATGTTGGCGTAGCCCTGGAAAACAATAACTGAACAGGTGCTCCCTGGCGATCAAATTGTAAGGCCCTTCAAAAGTGTTTACCATGCTCCCCATCGCCTAACCATTCAGTATTTAAATTACCCCACAAAATCCCCCCAGGACTGGTGAGACAATTTGTGACTGCCTCTGAATTTCAGCCTACACTCTTCTGGGGTGAATCCATACTTCTTAAACAGGGCCTCCTTTATGGGGGTATACGTCAACTTGTCCCCTCTTTTAGGGCCATTAGGACGTTCCTTCCACCACCAGGAATATGACTCCATATGCCAGTTCCCCAATCTTGATTAGGGATCCAGTGCACCTCTAGAGCTACCTCATATGCCTGAAACCACTGGTGTATGTCCCCCCCTCCTTTATTTTTATTTTTATTTTAGGAAATTTGTTAAGCGCACAAATACCCAAAAGTGTCTCGGCGCTGAGTGTCCACTGTGCTTGTCCATGAGTAATTATTGTTTGAAAAGCCAAGTCTTTATCTGTTTGCGGAAAGAAAGAAGGGAAGTACAGGTTTTGATCTGGCTTGGAAGACTATTCCAAAGTTTGGTGGTGGTCACTATAAAGGACCTGTCGCCCCAAGAGACTTTCTTAGTCCTTGGGACTTGCACAAGACCGGCAGTGGAAGAACGGAGAGATCTGACAGGATTGTAGGGGCAGAATGCATCCTTTAAGAAAGCAGGTCCTTGAGAATGAATTGCCTTATACGCAATGCAGAGTGCTTTAAATTTAACTCTTTTCTTTACTGGCAACCAGTGAAGCAGTTCAATAGTGCCAGAGATAGAGGTATACTTGGGGTGGCCGTGATCAGTCTGGCTGCAGCATTCTGCACCAACTGTAACTTTTTTATGACTCCTTCCTGAGCATTGACTAGGAGCGCATTACAGTAGTCAATGCAAGATATCACTAGCGCACTGACCAGTGTTCTGGCCATGCTCATGGGAAGATAAGGGAGGAGTTTTTTGATCATTCTCAAGGTGTAAAAAGAGGATGAAACTATCGTATTGGCATGGTGCATAAGAGTGAGTTTGGTGTCCAGTAAGACTCCCAGATTTCTTGCCTTGGTCACTGGGGATGGAGGAGGTCCCAGGGCGTCAGGCCACCAGGTGGGTGACCAAGCTGGAGAAAGATTACCAAACACCATCACCTCCGTTTTATCGGAGTTAAGCTTCAAGCAATTTGTGGACATCCAGTCACTTATTGCTACCATTCCATGATTAAAATTGGTAGCCACTTCATCTCCATTTTTGTTAATGGCCAAGACAATCTGAGTGTCATCAGCGTAGGATGTCACCGCCAGGTGGTGGGATTTTATGACCCTCGCCAAGTCCGACACATAGATGTTAAAAAGTGTCGGACTTAGCGAAGATCCCTGGGGGACACCTCATGGAAGAATAAAAGGAGGTGATTTAAAGTTGCCGAAGGCAACAGACTGCACTCGGTCAGCAAGAAAAGAGGAAATAAGATCCTTAGCACCATTTGTGATCCCTGCCGCTGTGACATGGTCGATCAAGATAGAATGATCGACTGTGTCAAAAGCGGCAGACTGGTCCAACAAGATGAGCACTGCCGATCCTCCACCATCAAGTGTCATCCTAATTTCATCCGTCGCTTTAATACGCGCGGTTTCCGTTCCATGTCCCTCCTTGAAGTGAGGCACCAAGCCTCTTGGTATGTGGACTGTATCCTCAGCATTTGACACAATAGTTTTGCTTCCACCACAGGACTCTACTTGCTTTGCTCATAAGTCAAGTTATTTCAGACGTAGCTCATGGCCAATTTCTTCTCATAAAGAGCACGTTTTTTCTCTGGTTTATAAGTGACTGCTCTTGTTAATGGTATTGCTAAATTTCAGTGACATGTATTCATGCAACTATTACACAGGGAATATGAGCAATTGAGAAGGCTGTTTACATGGATCCTCAAGAAACACTCCCCCATACATCCGATAGTCATCAAAACTGGAAGAGGATTTATACAAAACACTCCAATAGGTATTTGGAACGTACACTAGTACAATGGTAGCTGTGGTAAAAGCCAGTAGCACGTCCTATCAAATTGTGAAACAGTTAGGGAGTTATAGTAAGTCTAGAGATATACACATTTGCATATGAGTTCAATGCGTGGTGCTCTAACAATAACCAAGCACCCTGCAACCTACAGGTGTTGTAGTATATCTAACGAGAGACATAAATACACAATATTGGAGTGCACATTTATGAATTAATTCAGCAGGAGAGTCCAGGGACATCAATGTGTCCTTATAGTTAATAAGATCAATAGTTTTTTGTACAGCGAAACAGTCATATAGAGAAAAAAAACAACTGATGTATTTTCCGATGGTCTTTGTTAAGGCATGTACAGAACAGTAGCTTGGAGTACATAGAGTAATAGTTCACTGGTGGTAATGCAAATTGATGACGCCTCTGAGAAATCTGAACCAGCTTCCAAAGTGATGTGTCCAAAATTATTACTCACAGAGTAATGGAATAATCTATAAAAATCTTTTTTGCTTTTGCCATTGGAGACCTTTTTTGTCTGGGAAATCTCCAAACACTGTGATAGGACATGATGTTGTGTTGCAGACTATCCACCATCATCTATCACAGCCTTGGTTACTAAATGATGTGGATAACTGATGGTCTATTACTGGCCTATCTTAGCTCTGTTCCTAAAGGCAGTGACATCTATCTCTTGATTAATGTGTGACTAACGAGGGGAGTTCTCTCTCCTCCCATATGAGGTCTTTTACTCCTAATATCAGTGAAAACCCTTGAACCAGAGATCAGTGAGTACCTTTGCATGATCTTGTTTGTTTTGTTTGCCTTTGTATGTTGTGTATACACACCAAAATTACTAATATGTGAGACATGTAGGGAGCATTAGAGCTTTTGTGAAAGCCTCTTTACAATAAGATGCAAATAGGAAGGCTGAAACATTTTGACTAAAATTAGGATGGTTAAATACTAATCTCCTTATTTTATCCACTTACCATTGTTTTAATCTTGTCTGAAGAACCCAGAGGCACATTAAAGAGCAGGTGGCAGTAATTTCTAGTGGACATTAGGCATTAACAGGTGGCAGCCTCTTCTCAAGGGCATTTTGCATTGAGTAGTATTTCAAGATCATGTTATATTCCTAAAGAACTACCTCCTCTGATCCCCCACACAAAACATCAAGTGCTCTCAATTAGGTGATTGAGCCCATTCCAGCATGATCATTGTTGGGATGTAGACATGTCTTAGGATGAAACATGCCACAAACTGTGGGTGAGGTTTTTTTTTTCAATTATTCATGTTGTCTAAGCATCCACTATTATCAAGCCTAATCTCTCAGTTCTGTAGCCTAGCTATACTGTTTCGCGAGTAAAAGAAAAGTAACTAAGAGCAAAAATCAGATAGGTGACAATGGGTGGACCACAACAATAATGATGTCCATTCTTACACATGGTTTCAATGAGTATAATACACATTATACAATGCAACATACTCTAAATTGTGATAACTGCAATTATTATATACAGTTATATGCAATACACAAAGCACCTTATTATGAGTTTAGACAGTGGTGGTGCGACTACCGCCGCACTGGTGGTCCGACCACCCTATTACAAGTAGAGTGGTTGGAACGCCATAGAACCAATACTGCCCCCAGGGATCCGCTATCCCTGGCGGTCTTGCAGTGGGCTGAGGCCCCTAATATGATGGTGGTGCTGCTGCTACACTGCCAAGCATATTAGGAGTTTTCTCACTGACACAGTTTTCATGGCAGGATTGTTTTTTGTGCAGGTAGAGACCCTTTCCTACATAAAAACAATCCTCAGAGGCTTTTTCTTCTTTCTATGTGTGCTGTAGAATGCAGCCTGCGTAGAAAAAGGAAAAACCGAGGAGAAGTAAAGATATTCCTCCTCGTAATGCCTCTCCTGGAAAGGTGTAGCATTCTGACACATTCCCAGGTCTACCAATCTTGATAAATGTGGGAATGCTTCAGAATCTATGAATGGATGCTTGGGAACACCCATGCTCCACCCTTGGTCCGCCTCACTGCTGGGGCAGAGTAACACAAGGCACTGACTTGCTCTGCCTTGCATTACTCTAGATTTATTAAGCCACGCTGGACCATGCAAGGTGGCCTTGCACTGCTTGGTAAATCTCATTCTAGGTTTTGCACCGCGCTGTGCCGCTTGCTTTGTGCAAGGGTGACACAAAACCTTGAAAAATCTGGCGTAAGGGGTTTGCCAAGACTCAGTGGATACTGAGCCGAAGTTGAGACTCAAACCTGCTTCCCCGTGTCCAAAGTAAGCAGCTCTGGCAGCTATGCCACATCCTCCCCTTCAGATGTATGTTAGGAGGGGTACTAGAGAAGCATATCGATAGTAATACAAAAACATTCCCCTTGTAATTTTTTTGACGGCATTTATCTCTTTAGTGGTCGCCCAACATAAAACAAGGGTCAGTGAAAAGGGAAAAGTAATGTGGCATGGAGGAGAAATCAGGAGAGGGATACCTCGTTCTGTCCTAAAGATTAAAAAGAAAAACTGGCAATGCAAGGTCCGTGTCTCTGTAAGAATTAAAATCATTTGAGAAATAGGGGTCATTTAGTGTTCCGTGTTCTTAGTAGGAAAAATGACAATGAATCAATCACCTGTTTCCAGAGAGAAGACGCTGATGTTAATCAGCTGTGAGCTCGTTGTTATGAAAGGAAATTGAGTCGCTGATGGGTCAGCTGATGCGTTTTCCATGAGTGACCTTTTTGCAAAGCTTGAACGCGAGAATCATCCTAGCAAACGGCTGCTCTCTGAAAATGTTTTAACTAAAGATCATCCGAGCTGCAGCCAACGTGAGTACCATCCGTGTTAAAATTAGGGCTAGATAATTGGAAAAATATATTCTAGTTAGAAGACGAAACAGAAGACTGGAATGTCTCTGAAAAAGCGAACTAGTCACGGGCTCTCCACTGCGATATTCGAAAGATTCCACGTACCGTGAAAGATGGTTCTTTGAAGTTTTTTTTCAATACTAAGCCACCTCATTTCTCATTACAACAGAATTACATTAGGCTAAACTCAACCTCCTTTCATTAAAACTTCAGCATAATAACCATCAATTCTGCACACTGTATTCCTAATGACTTAGCCACAGTGGAGAAAGGCATTTAAATGCAAATATATGTCAGATCTAGAAGTGATGTGAACCGCTGATAAATGTTAGTTAAAATTCTGCTGTAATTCAGCGAGAAATAATTGTTCTTAATTGCGCGAGCAGCGTTCATACGCCCCAAGAAGCATTATTTTGACTCCCACCAACACAGGCATTGCTCTATTGAAGGTGCATTTGTCTTGTTTACTTTCGTCCTAAACGCTCGTTCGATTTAATATCCAAGAAGGCTTGTGAAAACAAATTGCCTACCAATGGTGTTATTTGATCTACTGAGACATGATTAACAAAATCTGAGAAAACAAGCATTTACAATGCAATGGTCTCGGCATCATTAAAGGTAGAGCTATTGGCATTGCTCATGACATTTCTTTTTTTTTCTTTAAATCATAAATAAATGGCATTGTCATTTACATTGTCAATACACACCACTCTGCACTCAACTGCACTCACCTGCACTGCACTCAACTCACCTGCACTGCACTCACCTGCACTGCACTGCACTCACCTGCAATGCACTGCACTCACCTGCAATGCACTGCACTCACCTGCACTGCACTGCACTCACCTGCACTCACCTGCACTGCACTGCACTCACCTGCACTGCACTGCACTGCACTCACCTGCACTCCCCTGCACTGCACTCACCTGCACTGGACTGCACTCACCTGCACTGCACTCACCTGCACTGCACTGCACTCCCATGCACTGCACTCACCTGCACTGCACTGCACTCACCTGCACTGCACTCACCTGCACTGCACTGCACTCACCTGCACTGCACTCACCTGCACTGCACTGCACTCACCTGCACTGCACTCACCTGCACTGCACTCACCTGCACTGCACTCACCTGCACTGCACTGCACTCACCTGCACTGCACTGCACTCACCTGCACTGCACTCACCTGCACTGCACTCACCTGCACTGCACTGCACTCACCTGCACTCACCTGCACTGCACTCACCTGCACTGCACTCACCTGCACTGCACTGCACTCACCTGCACTCATCTGCACTGCACTCACCTGCACTGCACTCACCTGCACTGCACTCACCTGCACTGCACTCACCTGCACTGCACTCACCTGCACTGCACTGCACTCACCTGCACTGCACTCACCTGCACTGCACTGCACTCACCTGCACTGCACTGCACTGCACTGCACTCACCTGCACTGCACTGCACTCACCTGCACTCACCTGCACTGCACTCACCTGCACTGCACTCACCTGCACTGCACTCACCTGCACTGCACTCACCTGCACTCCACTGCACTCACCTGCACTGCACTCACCTGCACTGCACTCACCTGCACTGCACTCACCTGCACTGCACTCCCCTGCACTGCACTCCCCTGCACTCCACTGCACTCACCTGCACTCCACTGCACTCACCTGCACTGCACTGCACTGCACTCACCTGCACTGCACTCACCTGCACTGCACTGCACTCACCTGCACTGCACTGCACTCACCTGCACTGCACTCACCTGCACTGCACTCACCTGCACTGCACTCACCTGCACTGCACTGCACTCACCTGCACTGCACTGCACTCACCTGCACTGCACTCACCTGGACTGCACTGCACTCACCTGCACTGCACTGCACTGCACTGCACTGACCTGCACTGCACTCACCTGCACTGCACTGCACTGACCTGCACTGCACTGACCTGCACTGCACTGACCTGCACTGCACTGCACTGACCTGCACTGCACTGCACTCACCTGCACTGCACTCACCTGCACTGCACTCACCTGCACTGCACTCACCTGCACTGCACTCACCTGCACTGCACTGCACTCACCTGCACTGCACTCACCTGCACTGCACTCACCTGCACTGCACTCACCTGCACTGCACTGCACTCACCTGCACTGCACTCACCTGCACTGCACTGCACTCACCTGCACTGCACTCACTTGCACTGCACTGCACTCACCTGCACTGCACTGACCTGCACTGCACTGCACTGACCTGCACTGCACTGCACTGACCTGCACTGCACTGCACTCACCTGCACTGCACTGCCCTGCACTGCACTGCCCTGCACTGCACTCACCTGCACTGCACTCACCTGCACTGCACTCACCTGCACTGCACTCACCTGCACTGCACTCACCTGCACTGCACTCACATGCACTGCACTCACATGCACTGCACTCACCTGCACTGCACTGCACTCACCTGCACTGCACTGCACTCACCTGCACTGCACTGCACTGACCTGCACTGCACTGCACTGCACTGACCTGCACTGCACTGACCTGCACTGCACTGACCTGCACTGCACTGCACTGCACTGCACTCACCTGCACTGCACTGCACTCACCTGCACTGCACTCACCTGCACTGCACTCACCTGCACTGCACTCACCTGCACTGCACTCACCTGCACTCACCTGCACTGCACTGCACTCACCTGCACTGCACTGCACTCACCTGCACTGCACTGCACTCACCTGCACTGCACATACCTGCACTGCACTGCACATACCTGCACTGCACTGCACTGCACTCTGCACTCACTACTCTGCACTCACTACTCTGCACTCACTACTCTGCACTCACTACTCACTACTCTGCACTCACTACTCACTACTCTGCACTCACTACTCAGTACTCTGCACTCACTACTCACTACTCTGCACTCACTACTCTGCACTCACTACTCACTACTCTGCACTCACTACTCACTACTCTGCACTCACTACTCACTACGCTGCACTCACTACTCACTACTCTGCACTCACTACTCTGCACTCACTACTCACTACTCTGCACTCACTACTCACTACTCTGCACTCACTACTCACTACTCTGCACTCACTACTCACTACTCTGCACTCACTACTCTGCACTCACTACTCTGCACTCACTACTCTGCACTCACTACTCTGCACTCACTACTCACTACTCTGCACTCACTACTCTGCACTCACTACTCACTACTCTGCACTCACTACTCACTACTCTGCACTCACTACTCTGCACTCACTACTCACTACTCTGCACTCACTACTCACTACTCGGCACTCACTACTCTGCACTCACTACTCTGCACTCACTACTCTGCACTCTGCACTCACTACTCTGCACTCACTACTCTGCACTCACTACTCTGCACTCACTACTCACTACTCTGCACTCACTACTCTGCACTCACTACTCACTACTCTGCACTCACTACTCTGCACTCACTACTCACTACTCTGCACTCACTACTCTGCACTCACTACTCTGCACTCACTACTCTGCACTCACTACTCTGCACTCACTACTCTGCACTCACTACTCACTACTCTGCACTCACTACTCACTACTCTGCACTCACTACTCACTACTCTGCACTCACTACTCTGCACTCACTACTCTGCACTCACTACTCACTACTCTGCACTCACTACTCACTACTCTGCACTACTCTGCACTCACTACTCTGCACTCACTACTCACTACTCTGCACTCACTACTCACTACTCTGCACTCACTACTCTGCACTCACTACTCTGCACTCACTACTCACTACTCTGCACTCACTACTCACTACTCTGCACTCACTACTCTGCACTCACTACTCACTACTCTGCACTCACTACTCTGCACTCACTACTCTGCAATCACTACTCTGCACTCTGCACTCACTACTCTGCACTCACTACTCACTACTCTGCACTCACTACTCTGCACTCACTACTCACTACTCTGCACTCACTACTCTGCACTCACTACTCACTACTCTGCACTCACTACTCTGCACTCACTACTCTGCACTCACTACTCTGCACTCACTACTCACTACTCTGCACTCACTACTCACTACTCTGCACTCACTACTCACTACTCTGCACTCACTACTCTGCACTCACTACTCTGCACTCACTACTCTACACTCACTACTCTGCACTCACTACTCTGCACTCACTACTCTGCACTCTGCACTCACTACCCTGCACTCACTACTCTGCACTCACTACTCACTACTCTGCACTCACTACTCTGCACTCACTACTCACTACTCTGCACTCTGCACTCACTACTCTGCACTCTGCACTCACTACTCTGCACTCTGCACTCACTCCTCTGCACTCACTCCTCTGCACTCACTACTCTGCGCACTCACTACTCTGCGCACTCACTACTCTGCGCACTCACTACTCTGCACTCACTACTCACTACTCTGCACTCACTACTCTGCACTCACTACTCTGCACTCTGCGCTCACTACTCACTCCTCTGCACTCACTCCTCTGCACTCACTACTCTGTGCACTCACTACTCTGCGCACTCACTACTCTGCGCACTCACTACTCTGCGCACTCACTACTCTGCGCACTCACTACTCTGCACTCACTACTCTGCACTCACTACTCACTACTCTGCACTCACTACTCACTACTCTGCACTCACTACTCACTACTCTGCACTCACTACTCACTACTCTGCACTCACTACTCACTACTCTGCGCACTCACTACTCTGCGCACTCACTACTCTGCGCACTCACTACTCTGCGCACTCACTACTCTGCGCACTCACTACTCTGCACTCACTACTCTGCACTCACTACTCACTACTCTGCACTCACTACTCACTACTCTGCACTCACTACTCACTACTCTGCACTCACTACTCACTACTCTGCACTCACTACTCACTACTCTGCACTCACTACTCTGCACTCACTACTCACTACTCTGCACTCACTACTCACTACTCTGCACTCACTACTCACTACTCTGCACTCACTACTCTGCACACACTACTCACTACTCTGCACTCACTACTCACTACTCTGCGCACTCACTACTCTGTGCACTCACTACTCTGCGCACTCACTACTCTGCGCACTCACTACTCTGCGCACTCACTCCTCTGCGCACTCACTCCTCTGCGCACTCACTCCTCTGCACTCACTCCTCTGCACTCACTCCTCTGCACTCACTCCTCTGCACTCACTCCTCTGCACTCACTCCTCTGCACTCACTACTCACTACTCTGTACTCACTACTCACTACTCTGCACTCACTACTCTGCACACACTACTCACTACTCTGCACTCACTACTCACTACTCTGCACTCACTCCTCTGCACTCACTCCTCTGCACTCACTCCTCTGCACTCACTCCTCTGCACTCACTACTCACTACTCTGCACTCACTACTCACTACTCTGCACTCACTACTCACTACTCTGCACTCACTACTCTGCACACACTACTCACTACTCTGCACTCACTACTCACTACTCTGCACTCACTACTCTGCACTCACTACTCTGCGCACTCACTACTCTGCGCACTCACTACTCTGCGCACTCACTCCTCTGCGCACTCACTCCTCTGCGCACTCACTCCTCTGCACTCACTCTTCTGCACTCACTCCTCTGCACTCACTCCTCTGCACTCACTACTCTGCACTCACTACTCTGCACTCACTACTCTGCACACCACACTCGCTCTGCACACCACACTCGCTCTGCACACCACACTCGCTCTGCACACCACACTCGCTCTGCACTCACTACTCTGCACTCACTACTCTGCACTCACTACTCTGCACTCACTACTCTGCACTCACTACTCTGCACTCTGCACACTCACTCTGCACTGTGCACGCCGCTGATATCATGGAATCTTCCACCACACTTTCTAAAACTCTATAGTCCAAAGCATAATAGGCACAGAACCAAAAGAAGGGTAGACATTGCTTAAAATAATCTTATTGTATTTATGAGAAGCAAAAGCGAGACTGTGAAATGTGCTGAATATCAGTTTGTTACGAATCAACAGAGTGGAGTTAGAGAACCAAGAAATAGTAATTTAGAATCCGGGTTAGAAGGAGTGATAATCACTAGCTGAGTATCAACGGGCGCGAAACAGCGTGGTGGGCGCGCACGAGACGCAGCGTGGGCGTGCACATCAGCTGAAGATCGCCGGAGAAGACACGGAGCCTGCCTGCTGCCGTGACTGACCCGCTGCAGAGGGAAAGAGCCCGGTGAGTGGGGGTAGGGGGGGGGGGCGGCAGAGAGGGAGTGGGCAGAGAGGGAGGGTGTGTGTGTGTGTGTGTGTGTGTGTGTGCGTGTGTGTGTGTGTGTGTGCGTGCGTGCGTGTGTTTGTCTGTGTCTGTCTGTGTCTGTCTGGTGTGTGCCTGCCTGCCTGCCTGCCTTTGTGTGTGCGCGTCCACAGACCCTGGTCGGCTCGTGCACCGCTCTGTACTCCCTTGCGAGCTTACTCAGCGACAATAGTTCTCGTTGCCGAGACCTAAAAACCCTGTAAAGAATGAAAGTGCTTCAGCATTGTTCATAAACAATTATCAACTAGAGCGAAGTGCGTCTTGTTATTGGCACACTTGAGCAGGACCAAGCTGTCAAGAAAAACGAGCCCTGGCAAAAACAATTACATCAGTGCTGTACTGCACTGTGTGGGAGATTGAAGCAACAATGGGCCTCAACTCAACGGCTCCCGTTAGGAGTTAGGCAGCATTAGGTCGATATTTATGACACATGGGGCCAGATTTTCAAAACTTTCATCGAACGCATCGCAGCAGCCAAAAATGCTACGCTGCGTTGCGTGACAGGGTGGAAGCAGGAGAGTGCCATTAATGCAGAAATATGGCTTTCACCCACCCCTCTCCCTAGCGCCGGCGCTGATTTCAACTGCCGTGCACCAGGCACCCACATTAGCGCAATAGCGCTAGGTTGCGTACCTAAGTCTACCATAGGCCTTGTTCAGGAAGGTTACCCTCCCTGTACAAAGTCCTATGGGGTAGATTTACAAACGTTTTGCTCTGGGTTAGCATCACAAAAGTGGCACTAGCACAAAATGTTTTTTTACGAATTTACTCACCAGCATAAAACTTGTTTTGCGTTTGAAAGTACTCTACAAGTAACACAAAGCAGCGTGAAGCACTGCTGTGCGCTACTTAGCGCCAAGGAAGGGGGGGGGGGTTATATTTGTGGTACATGGGCATTCCCATACAACCTCCATGTCTTTTGATGTCAAACCTCTACCTACAAACAATTGTAGGCAGGGTATAGCGCCAACATATAACACTTTTCTGAAAGGAGGTGTTAAGAGGAGAAATGTTTTCATTTCTACTATCTTTTCCTACTTTTCATGTGTGCTGCGCAGTGCAGTACACATACAAAGTGGGTAACACGTTTTAACTTGTCTAGGCATCGTATTTTGTACAGGAAGATTAACCTTTCTGGACAAAACCTATGCTAGACTAAGGTACTCACCTTAGCAATATTGTGCTAAGGTGTATGCCTGGCTCACAGCAGCTGAAAGGCGCTACGGAGTGGGTAAGAGAGAGCCATATCTCTGTAGCTATCATGCTTTCCTGCTCCCTCCCTGTCACACAATGCAGCACAGCATTTATGGCTGCTGTGCTTATGTTTGCTGTACAGTGCAGCACACATGCAAAGTCGGAGAAGAAAGGAAACATTTAAAGATTTCTCCATTTAACACCTCTTTGGAAATGGTGTTAACTTTTGGTGCTAAACCATGTCCACTATTGTTTGTAGATGTAGTTTTGGTTCTGAAGGCATTGTTGCTTGTATGGGAACGCCCATGTACCACCCATGTAATACCACCTTGGTGCTCAGTAATGCAAAGCAGTGCATTGTGCTGTTTTCAGTTGTTTTCAGGGTACTTTCCAGTGCAAGTTTTGCATTGGAAAGTATATTAGGGAAAAAGAGTTTTGTGCTAGTTAGTGGCACTTTTGTGCAAACAGGAGTGACTGCACATATAAGAAATTAATAGCCAACTTTTAATCAGGGGCAATGTTTCAAATATATTGGTTAACCATATTCAAGGCTTGGTTAAGACAGCCCATCAAGTCCAAAAAGGACACCTCTAGCATGCAGACTACTGGAGAAATACCAGAGTTTCAGAATAGTATTGCAGTCGATTTACAGCAAGAAGGAGATTGACACACTAAGGTTTTGGTCCCCATAGCACTCTCAATTTAGATAAGGTTTCCAGATGTATAATCAGTTTTTACCAAAAAATAAAGTTGGCAATATTATCTTGCATTTGAATTGCGATAACCAAAATATTGTTGTTTAGAATGTCACAGGTAGGAATATTGATTTGTATTAAATATCATTTTTTTAAATATTATTGCACATAATATAGGTGCATTTAATATTGTGTTTTCTATATTATTGTAATTTTGCAAAACTGTATAGTTATTATATATTTTTGTTTAAAATATTTCAATATTTTAGGAGCAGTATGTTGTTTTCATAATGGTACAGTGTGGATAATATGCAAGACAAAACAACAACAGCGGACACTGACCACCACACCTCCCACACACAGTTCCCTATCATTAAGGCCTGATGCCCTTCAATTTCAGTACCAGACGTTGCATGATACCGCTGTGAAGCAGAAACAAACTGAAATAAGAGAATGGAATGGTGGCCCCAGAATAATATATTGTCCACGGTTCTGTGTCTTTATAAAAATCTTCCTTTATTCCATATGTTTAATAAAATCAATCAAGAAAACATCCCGCCAGTGCGTTTAGTTCAAATCATATGAACTTCGTTAGGGTTGGAAATAATACACAAAAAGGACATACATAAGCAAAATAATATAAAACAAACATCAGTATATATTCATAGACCAAAAATAAAGCCAACACTTATATGTATACAAACTGCAAAGTTCCTGACAAGAAAACCTAATAGCACAAACAGTCACAAAGCCAAAAAAAACATATACAATCTAGATTAGAGTTCATCAGATTTTTGTGGGAACGTATATGAAAATAGGCCCAAGTGAAGAGGGAAAGTTGCCACGAAGTTTCCCACATGGCCTAGAAGTTTTCAAGACTTAATTGTGGAATTATCAAGTAGCATTCATATCTGTACAATTTTGTAGAGTATTAAATACAAAAACACATTCTCAGTTGTTAATGTTCACAATTACATATAGTTAATATCACAGCTGCATACCTCTTAATTTGTAAGTGTACTTTTTCCTGTAAAATGTTAATATAATAGTACATGGTGATCTCCCAGTTTAATTGCCAAATTATGCAAAAACATTTGCTGTCTGTGCCATGTAAGATTAATCCAGTTCTGGATGAGGTAAACTTACTTACCCCAAGCTAATACCTAAAAGAATTATGGTAATATGTCAGCATTCTTCATTATGATGTATATCATCTTGCGGCTTACTAGTCATAGGAATCTTATATGTAAATCATGTCTTTCCAAACAGCCCCTCCAATCGATCTCTCAGTTGAAAAATGTGTCACCTATAAGCCAAATACAAAACACTCCCAACATAATAATGTTGAATACCTCCAGTGTTTCCGATCCACATTCCGCTATCCAAGGACCTCAAATTGATAAATTCACATAAAGTCAAAAATAGTCATGCCAGCCATATGTACCAAAAAGGTCAGAGTCTAGTGAGTTGGACAACATAATCCTTATTCCATACTCCATATAGTGGTGCTAAATCAATCTGGCATTCCCATCATGTTAAGTATCCACAGAATGTCAAAGTATGTGGTGCAGTAATAAATATTGCCTTTATTGTGACAGATCAACAGAGTGTCCTATTATGCTACACTTGTGTGTGTTAGATGTGCCCACGGCCGGTCAACCCATAATGTTTGGGCCAACAGGAAGAAATGTTACACTCCCGCCATCCAGGGCTCACCAAAGCAAACACACCCTACAAGATGTTACAATTACAATTAAAAAAAAATAATAATAAAAATGCGTTCACGCTTGCAAAACTCTCAAAAAAGTTACACTAGTGATTAATAGATCCAAAAGGCATCCACCCTCACAAAACATGTGTATAACGCACATTCAGTGAGAAAGCAAATACACCCAGAGTGTAAATTATATGATACTCTGATATAGTCAGTTCTTACAAAAGTCATGAAATAACACCATCCTTGCATGACAAGCATTATTTGCAAGTACAACTGTCCTTCCCACCAGACCATATCTATAACTGCACCATTATAACCCAACCCTACCCGTATTTTCAGCTGCATGGTGAAAAATGACAGCATTCAACTGCCTTAAGTGCACAAAAGCAAACATGCTACCCAGAGCATCACCACACCGGCTTACCTTAATTGGTATCCAATATCCCTGCTGCCTTTATGCCTCCCATGTAGCTCCCCACATCATCCAACTGGCTTATTTGCATGTGTTGCACAAAATCGTCAATCACTATATCTGAAACACCTGTGAGGTGATGTCAGAAAGCAGTGCCCCGTTAACAGGAAATAGGTTTCCCCTGCCATCTCGGCGGCCATGTTAGAATGGCAAAAGCGTACATAAAAGAAGTGTAATAAAGACGAACAAAGGCAATGAGAGTCAGTGTCTAGATAGTATTCTTGGAGGCTTGGAGTAGAAAAAAAACTGCTCTCTATATAGGACGTGTTAGACCTGTCTGGCTTTTTGCGTGGTCCCTCCAATTTATTATTTATTTTGTCCCCTTTTTGCCCCTCATACCTTTAATAATTTTTGTGTCCACTAACTTTTTCTAGGTGTTGGTCAAGGGGATAGGTGTTCTTTTCCCCCCTCATAGTTTTTCACCTCAGGCCTAGAGGCCTGTTCTGACAGGAAAATAGTTGGAGTCACAAAATGGTGGCTACTAACTGTCCTAACTGCCAAACCCAGAACCTGTCCCATAGAGTAGAATAGGGCGTTCCAGAACCTTCTGGTCCCTTCTGGACTCCTGAGGGTCAGCCTATAAAAGGCGGAATGCTGGACAGCCATTTTGTCTAACCAGAGTGAGTCAGCTGGAGGACAGGCTGTAGCAAAAGGTGGGGGTAGGATAGTCAGAGGGTTGCCTTACTGATTCACCACCCTTCCTCCCTTGGGTTATTTGTCCTGACCCTGCTGTTTTGGATGGCTGGAGACCCTGGGCGCCTGACCAACCCCTAGCTTAGACATAGCGGGGTGTCAAAAGGAGAAGGAGACTGCAGCGCTGCGGAGCGCAGTCCTCTGCCCAGTGAGGGAGACCTTTGAAAGGGTGCACTTCATCCCCAATCCCTGCCAGCACCAAGGGTTAAGAAGTCTCTGAAGGATAGAGATTGGGAGCTGACCAGTGAAGAGATATAGCTCTAGGTTCCATCGCCTTAGGTGTAAAGCAGACTTTGGCCAGTGTGTCCCTGTGGGACCTTACCTAAAACGCAGGCGACAGGACTCTATTTCTTTTAAGGAAACAGAGGAAGGAAAGGGGTGCCGGTTCTTATGAAGCGGCGCTGATCTCGCCGTGTACAGGACCCTAGTATTGTGTCTTACCCTAGGCCAGGCTACCCTAGGTGACCTGACATCCCAGGTTCCAACAGATTGGTGGCTAGCGGTGGGATCCTGACTGTGGTTGCAGCTACTCAGTAGTAATTAAACGTAATACTCTAGCCTACACCAGGAGTTTTCTCCTAGCGGCCCTCCTAATTTGTCCTTTTGTTTTTCCAAATTTGTTCCTGGTGGTGGGGTGGAGGTGGCTTTAGGTTGCCCTTGCAACTCTAATTTCCTTGTGTGTATAACTTGGTATTGCCTATTGTAAAATGGAGTTTGCATTAGAAAATCTAGATACCTATTCTGTGGCTCAGCTGAAAGATTTCTGCCAGAAAATGGGGGTATTTTCTAAGCATGGTGCCAAGAAGGGGGAACTCCAGACCAGTCTAAGGGCTTGGGTGGAGGCACACAAAGAAGGGAAGGAGGAGGATGAAGGGGCAGACCGGGACCCGGTTGTGGAGATAAATCGATTATTCCACTCGGAGGGGGAAAACCTACTCCCAGGACCAGGGTCCTACTCCAGGAAAGGCAGTAGTGTCTCCGGGGGAAGCTTAACCGAAGCAGAGCTCGCTGACAGGAGGGAAAAGAGGCAATTAAAATGGGAGTTGGCTAAGCTGGAGCAGGAGAAGGAAGAGAAGAGGATGGTTCATGAGTTCAGGTTGAAAGAGTTGGAACTCCAGGCCCTGCAAAGGGGGCCCTCTCCTGTAATAAATGGTGGCAGCGAATCCAAAGAAACAGCTAGGGAGTCCAGACCCTATTTGCCAAAAGACCTTATTGCTAGCTTTAGTCAGGGAGATGACATAGCCAAGTGGTTGGCTGCCTATGAGGTCTCCTTAAGAGCCCATGGGGTGCAGGAGAAGCACTGGGGGGGGTGGTTTGTATAGATACATGCCTCCTGCTGGTCGGGACACCTTGCTGGCCCTGGAACCAGAGGAGCAAACCAACTACCCCATCATGAAGCTAGCATTAGTAAGGAAGTTTGGGCTTACCCCAGAAAGGTACCGTCAGAAGTTCAGGGGGAGCCACAAGTTGGGTACCCAGAACTGGGTGGACTTCCTTGACTACGCACGTAAGGCATTGGAGGGCTGGGTCAAGGGCAGTGAGGTGAAGGACTATGAGGGGTTGTATGATCTATTTTTGAAAGAGCACCTCCTCGAGAAATGTTTTCCCGAGCTGCGCCAACACCTGGTGGACAGAAAGCTGACCAATCCCCGGAAGCTTGCAGAGGAGGCGGACATCTGGGCAAGTACCCGGGTGTCCTCAAAGGGGACTGGAGGGGATTCCCAAAAGGCCGGACAGGGCGCCCCCCAGAAGAAGGAGGGAGGAGATAAAAAGAAGGAGTTCTCTAAAGGTCCCCAAAACAATTTCCAAGGAAAGGGAACAGGTTTCACCCCTAAGGTAAACCCGCCCAGAAACCCTAATCCTGGCCAAAGCCAGCAGCCAAGGGTTCTCCACTGTTTTGAGTGTGGTGGTGTTGGACATTATAAGGGAGATGTCAGATGCCCAAAGAGACCACCCCCTCCCACCGGAGGAAAACCACCGGGAGTAGCTAGTGTAGCGCTCGGGGAGGAGTTGCCCTTAGATAAGGGGGGTGAGTGGGCGGGTGTCACCTTAGTGTCCCTGGGAGAGCGGGAGATGGTTCCAAAGATCCAGGTGCCCCCAAATACTACAAAGTATGGGCAATGGGTCACCATCAATGGCCAGAGAGGGGAGGCTCTGAGAGATACAGGAGCCAGTATGACTATGGTGAGAAGTCAACTGGTGTCTCCAGAGCAGGTGGTTCCCAATGTACTCCACCCCGCCGCGATGGCTGACGGCAGACTGGGCCACTATCCAGTGGCTGAGGTTCCCTTTGAGTGGGAGGGGGTTGCAGGTTCACTTCGTGTTGCCGTAAGCCCTGCCGTGCCAGTTGATTGTCTGCTGGGGAATGACATGGAGCACAACACTTGGAGAGAGGTGGAATACCGGACGCACACTGCGATGCTGGGTACACCTGACTGGGCCTGTGTGAGCACAAGGTCTGCGACTGCCCGGAGAGGGAGTTCGCCTGGGTTGGAGCCTGGAACAATGGCCCAACCCGCTGCCAAAAAGGGACAGACCCGGAGACAGGAAGAGCCTGCTTTGGCTTCCACACCCCATGTGACAGATCGGCCACCTGCGGTGGTGGACCAGGAGTCCGTGGTGGGGGAAGTAGCCTCTCTGGAGGACCTACCCATCCCTGCTGAGTGGCATGTGGAGGGAGGGCCTACCAGAGAGGACTTCTGTAAGGGGCAGAGGGAGTGCCCTACCCTTGAGGGACTGAGGCGTCAGGCTGAAGCCCAGGCAGCAGGTGATGCTACGGGACACCACCATATTTACTGGGAGGATGGACTCCTCTACAGTGAACCCAAGGTACCCTTACCTGGCTCATCAAGGGCCTTGGTAGTCCCGCAGCAATACCGAGCCTTTCTGCTGGAATTGGCTCATGCAATACCCTTGGCAGGACACTTAGGCCAGGACAAGACCTTTGCTCGGCTTGTCCTCCACTTTTACTGGCCTCAGATGAAAGTGGCGTCCAACACTTACTGTCGGACATGTGTATCCTGCCAGGCCAGTGGGAAAACAGGGGTAAAGCTGAAAGCTCCCCTGGAACCACTTCCAGTCGTTAGCACCCCCTTTGAAAAGGTGGGCATCGACATTGTAGGGCCATTGGATCCACCAACAACAGCTGGTCACAGGTTTATCCTGGTTCTGGTGGATCATGCCACACGGTATCCAGAGGCCATTCCTCTGAGGACTGTCACTGCACCTGTGGTAGCTAGGGCCCTGATGGGGATCTTTACCCGAGTGGGATTCCCCATGTCAGCTTACATGCGGGCGATGTGGAAGGAGTGTGGAGTGACTTACCGGTTCACCACTCCTTATCACCCCCAGTCGAATGGACTGGTAGAGAGGTTCAATAAGACCCTGAAGGGCATGATAAGAAGTCTGCCTGAGAGCCTACGGAGAAAATGGGACGTCCTCCTGCCCTGTTTGCTGTTTTCCTACCGAGAAGTGCCGCAGAAGGGAGTGGGCTTCAGTCCTTTTGAACTGTTGTACGGACACCCTGTGCGTGGACCTCTCAGCCTGGTCAAGGATGGATGGGAAAAGTCTCCCAGAAAACCTCCTCAGGATGTGGTGAGCTACATGCTGGCCTTTCGGAGCCAAATGGCAAAGTTGTGGAAGCAAGCTTCTGACAACTTGGAGGCCAGCCAGGCAGTAATGAAGGAATGGTACGACCACAATGCTCACCCGGTGGAGTTGGAGCCTGGCCAGAAAGTGTGGGTGATGGAACCTGGAGAGCTAAGTGCCCTTAAAGATCGTTGGACAGGCCCATTTGAAGTGTTGGAAAAGAAGGGTAAGGCCACTTACTTGGTGGATCTTAAGACCCCTCGACAGCCCCTTCAGGTGCTGCATGCCAATCGCCTCAAACACCACCATGAGAGGCCAGAGGTCATCCTGATGATGGTGACTGATGGTGCCGAGGAAGCAGAAAGCGAGCCTTTCCCTGATCTCTTCTCGTCCCAAGAGAAGGATGGGTCGGTGGAGGGAGTGATTCTCTCCCCATCCCTAACTCCTGAGCAGCGAAAGGATTGCCGCCAGGTATTGGAGCAGTACTCTTCGTTGTTCTCCCTTGTCCCAGGAAGAACCCACCTCTGTACCCACGATGTGGACACAGGGGACAGCCCACCAGTGAAGTCGAAGACCTACCGGCTGTCCGACAAGGTGAAGGCTAGCATCCATGGAGAGGTTGCCAAGATGCTAGAGCTGGGAGTTATCGAACCTTCCAACAGCCCTTGGTCCAGTCCGGTGGTGCTCGTGCCAAAAGCCGCGCCACCAGGCACCACACCCGAACTGAGGTTCTGTGTGGATTACCGGGGACTGAACTCAGTGACAAAGACTGATGCTCATCCGATCCCTAGGGCGGATGAATTAATTGACCGGCTAGGAGCTGCCCAATATCTAAGTACCTTTGACCTCACTTCAGGGTACTGGCAGATCTCCTTGACAGATGGAGCAAAGGAAAGGTCAGCCTTCTCCACGCCTGAGGGACACTTCCAATTTTGCGTGATGCCCTTTGGGCTCAAAAATGCCCCTGCCACATTTCAGCGGCTGGTGAACCAGGTCCTCTCTGGAATGGAGAGTTTCTCTGCTGCTTACCTGGATGACATTGCTGTCTTCAGTAGCAGTTGGGAGGACCATTTGCAACATTTGCAAGCAGTTCTCCAGGCCCTGAAACAAGCTGGATTGACCATCAAGGCCAGCAAATGTCAGATTGGGCAGGGGTCGGTTGTGTACCTTGGACACTTGGTGGGTAGGGGGTCAGTGCAGCCCCTGCAGGCAAAGATTGAGGCAATCATGGCCTGGGAACCCCCCAAGACACAGACTGAGGTCCGAGCTTTCCTGGGCCTCACAGGCTACTACCGTCGCTTTGTGAAGGGATATGGCACTATTGTAGCGCCCCTCACAGAGCTCACCTCAAAGAAAAAACCTCGACGGGTAGTTTGGACGAAAGCTTGTCAGCAAGCTTTTGAGAAACTGAAGCAGGCAATGTGTGCAGCACCGGTCCTGAGGGCCCCAGACTTCTCCAAGGAGTTCATTGTCCAGACAGATGCATCAGAACATGGCATTGGGGCAGTGTTATCGCAACTAAATGAAGAGGGCCTGGATCAGCCTGTGGTCTTCTTATCCAGGAGACTGCTTCCCCGGGAACAGAAGTGTAGTGCAATTGAGAGGGAAGCTTTTGCGGTGGTGTGGGCTCTGAAGAAGCTGCGACCATACCTCTTTGGCTCGCACTTCCTGGTTCAGACTGACCACCGACCCCTTCGTTGGCTGATGCAAATGAAGGGGGAAAATCCCAAGCTGTTGAGGTGGTCCATTTCCCTACAGGGAATGGACTTCCGGGTGGAACCTCGGCCTGGAGTGGACCACGCCAATGCAGACGGTCTCTCCAGGTATTTCCGCCTTAGTGATGAGGACTCCCAAGGGGTTGGGTAGTTCTCCCCACTTTCAGCTGGGGGGGACGCGTGTTAGACCTGTCTGGCTTTTTGCGTAGTCCCTCCAATTTATTATTTATTTTGTCCCCTTTTTGCCCCTCATACCTTTAATAATTTTTGTGTCCACTAACTTTTTCTAGGTGTTGGTCAAGGGGATAGGTGTTCTTTTCCCCCTCATAGTTTTTCACCTCAGGCCTAGAGGCCTGTTCTGACAGGAAAATAGTTGGAGTCACAAAATGGTGGCTACTAACTGTCCTAACTGCCAAACCCAGAACCTGTCCCATAGAGTAGAATAGGGCGTTCCAGAACCTTCTGGTCCCTTCTGGACTCCTGAGGGTCAGCCTATAAAAGGCGGAATGCTGGACAGCCATTTTGTCTAACCAGAGTGAGTCAGCTGGAGGACAGGCTGTAGCAAAAGGTGGGGGTAGGATAGTCAGAGGGTTGCCTTACTGATTCACCACCCTTCCTCCCTTGGGTTATTTGTCCTGACCCTGCTGTTTTGGATGGCTGGAGACCCTGGGCGCCTGACCAACCCCTAGCTTAGACATAGCGGGGTGTCAAAAGGAGAAGGAGACTGCAGCGCTGCGGAGCGCAGTCCTCTGCCCAGTGAGGGAGACCTTTGAAAGGGTGCACTTCATCCCCAATCCCTGCCAGCACCAAGGGTTAAGAAGTCTCTGAAGGATAGAGATTGGGAGCTGACCTGTGAAGAGATATAGCTCTAGGTTCCATCGCCTTAGGTGTAAAGCAGACTTTGGCCAGTGTGTCCCTGTGGGACCTTACCTAAAACGCAGGCGACAGGACTCTATTTCTTTTAAGGAAACAGAGGAAGGAAAGGGGTGCCGGTTCTTATGAAGCGGCGCTGATCTCGCCGTGTACAGGACCCCGGGGGCACCGGCCGCGTTGTGGTGGATGTGCCATTGTTTTGAAGGTATTTGAGCGCTATCGCGCATGCCCCCAGCGTTCCCACTTCCACAGTTCAGGAAGGGCCTAGGATCAAGCAGGCCCGAGAGAGAAGCGTCTCGCCCTAGGAAGTTAGCGCGTGAGAGCAGCGTTTCACCATCGGAGCCAGCCAGGTGAGAGGGGGGGCCAGCGCGGGCGCCTCGCGCATGTCTGAAGGTGTAGTGTTCCCCTGATCAGAGCTGAGGAGGAGCGCGGGAAACCCTTCGGCGGCTGAAAGCGTGTGGTGTCACCTCTTCCCTGCTCGAGCGCCTCCTGAAGGAGCTGGCGTGAGCGGGAAGGGAAACCTGAGGAGCCTGATAGCGGCAGGGGAATTCTGATTACTCTGTCCTTCTCCGCTCGTGAGCCTTACAGAGCAGTTGGCTCGAGCGGGGTGGGAAAGGCTGAGGGGCCCTGGAAGCTGGTGAGCTTTGCCAGCGCTTGGTTCCTTTGACTTGCCAGGTGGTTACCCCCCCATCTCCTGGTGTACCAAGACTTCAACCGCCAGATCTTCTACAAGTAAGGAGGTGATCTGCAAGGGGAAAGTGGCGCTAGAGCCCATAAAGGAGTAACTCAGACACTGGTCGTTTCCTCCACTGTATGATACAAGGTGGGGAGTAGCTTGAGGGAACCAACTGCGAATAGAGGGCTGAAGGAATCTGCTGGTTAAGTAAAGGCATAAGTTCCTCATAGAGTTTGCTGATGTCTAAGTAAACTTCAGGTTTAACTGAAATTCCTCATTGTACGTGTACCTGGTTGGTGAGGTAATGGTGCTGATGAGAAGAGTTTAGGGCACCTCATTGAAGTCAAATCTGGTCAATGTTGGTGTCTGAGTAAATGTATTATCGATGATAATTACTGAAATAAGTTAGCAGCTCTGAAAGTAGGACTACTGATTTCAAGACATCTAAATGTAATGTGCTGATAAGTTCATAGAACTGTGTGTTGACATTATTTGGCAATTTTAAAAGTACTGTTTCTTCTCCTGACAGAATGTATTATATTGAACTGTGAATTCTAGAACCAAGAGAGCAAAGATATTATTTTTATAAACAAGTACTTATTTTTCCAACATTGGTGTAGTGTCCTTTTTATGTGTTATTGCGTGGAATTACTGCTGGGTGGTTTGCAACCTTCACACTTGTGCCTCTAGTATTGTGTCTTACCCTAGGCCAGGCTACCCTAGGTGACCTGACATCCCAGGTTCCAACAGAACGCTATTGATCAAATATTGAAATTCAGTTGCTCCTACATTGCATATATTATATATGTGAAAATACTCATGCAATGACATCAGAAAATAGCTCCCTGCTCAAGCACCATAAACTCCCACTACCATCTTGGCAGACATATTGGAAAGGCAAAAGCTTACTTAACAAAGGGGGCAACAAGAGCTACCAGTGTCTTTATGATACACACAAATGTTTAGTATCAAAAGATCCTGTACTCTAAAAAAGGCGCCATTGGTCCAATTCTAAAAAACCTTTAAGTGCGCATATATTAAATATATATACTCATGTGGACATTATATTATTCTGGGTGCACCATTCCATTCTCTTATCCCTACAGGGTGGATATTGTTAATATTTATGTAAACATTCTAATTTGATTTCATTGTAATAATTATATTTTAGAGTTATTTTGTTTTTAGAGATTGTGTTTGCTCATTGTTGTGTATAGCAAGGTGGGAATAGTAATTGAATCCCCTCAAAGTCCGATGCTTTCCTCGATATAGTAAAGTAGTGGAAATACTGAGGGCCTAATTTATGGCATTTTGGCATGGGCAGTGCAGCAAGGTACCCCTCTCAATGCCCAAATCTTTGCCTAGTGGAGCTTAGATTGTAGTAGGAAAAGTAAATGTTTACGCCTCCATGTACCACATTTTCATCAAAGGGAATAGTAAACCTACCCCTCTTCATGTCTAACACTTCCCCATTATAGCATAGATTGGAGGTAGAATAGTAAATTATCACCCCTCAATGTCCTCTTCATGCAGCTTAGTTTAGAGTGGGAAAACTAGATGTGTCCCCTTCAACTCCAGCGCTTTCCCCAAGATAGGAAACATTTCTGCAGTTTTTTACACACGATTGGGAAGAATGTTACAGTTGCATTTTCCAGTTTGAGTGGTGGTGCACTCAAGGTCCAAAATGTTCCCCAGTGTAGCTTAGGATGGAGAGAGAATAGTAAATCTATCCCTGATGAATTCCAAATCATTTCCCATGCAGCTTAGTTTGGAGTGGGAAAACTAGATGTGTCCCCTTCAACTCCAGCGCTTTCCCCAAGGTGGCTTAGATTGGGTTTGAAATAGTAAAACTACTTCCCCTCCCAAGTCTAATACTATCCTTAATGTAGCACTTCGATTGCAATGGGATTAGTAAATATAACACCTAAAAGTCCAACACTTTCTCCTATGTAGCTGGAGTAGGAAGAGTTAACTTACACCCTCAAAGGCCAACACTTCCCTTGCTGTAGCTTAGATTGTAGTGCAGTTCATAAATCTAACCCTTAAATTGAAGCACTTTCCCCAGTGTAACTTAGATTGTAGTGGAAATAGCAAATATAACCCTTGAAAGTCTCTCATTTTTCCCAATGTAGCCTATATTGGAATGGGGATAGTAAATCTACCCCCTCAAAGTCCAACACTTTTCTCAATGTAGCAAAAAGAATGGAGGCTATGATCTGTGATCGCACATCTGCATTAAGATCATCAGGAAGGGGTTAAGCAACGAGTGAAATGCAAATTGTGTTTGTTGGTGCTCACATGGTATGCTCACCCTACCATCCAAGGGTGAGGTGATAGTCCTAGAATTGAGATCCCAGAGCTACAAGTTTTGCAATAGCTTATGCTGAAGCACTCCCTAGAATATAATTCAAACAATAAGGTCCAAGAATTCTCAGTATAGATGAAGTAATCCAGAGTTTATTTATTAGTGAAGTCTTCCCGATATCCATCAAATCCATACAATGTAAGTAGAATGGTACAGGCAAAAGATCATAGGTAGCTGATATGTGTTTTGTCTACTCACCTTTTTAAAGGCTGTGAATAGTACATATGAATGAGTTACAAAAGAATGTTGACCATAGGAAAGTTATAGATAGAATCCCAGACATAAAAAGAGTACACCCATAGCAGTGAAGGTCCTAAGTACGTGAGATAAAGCGGGAAAGAGGTGGAAAGGATATTTTGTAAATTTGTGAGTATGTAGTGACAAATACCCGGTGAAAACAATTCCCTAAAGGTACACGGCTACTCGCAAACAAAAAACACATGGTGGTGCGGAACTAAAGTTAGAATCATAGGAGTATTTGAATCCAAATACAATAAAGTAGATGAGGTATCTAATGCAAACCCAAACTGAAGTAAGGTAATACATACAAGCAGTGGAATTCTGTTGTTTGAAAAGCCTAGCAAAAGTATAGGACTGTTGTTATATATATATATTCATTAGTACTGTGTATCATGAAAACATGAGGAGTAGCAGATTGGGTCGCGTACCTGCTAGAGCAGTGTGTGTTGTTGCCACAGTGAACTGTAACTTACGTGTCAAGCATTGCTCAGAAAATGGCTGCTGGAGGAAACATTGATAAGCCTAAAAATAATATAATAGTAAGTAGTATTGTAATATAATTAGGGTTCCCATTTATATGGTATTTATTTTTTTACATTTCCAACTGTATTTATCCAGTTTCCTTATTTGGCCATCTTATTGGTGTTTTTCCATATTTGAATTGTGTTTTCAGAATAAATGGAGTTGTAAAATGTATATTTTGCCATTTATTTAACTCTCAGTTGTGAAATCATATGTGGATACTTGTTGCGTTATAGAAAATTAGGCAGCCACATAGAACAAAACACTACACCCACAGGTACACTTGCCTCAATGTAACTTAGACTGAAGTGATATTGGTAAATCCAACCCCTTAAAGTCCCCAACGTAGCTTTAGTTTAAGTGTGAATAGTAAATCTGAACACTGCTAAGTTTGCACTTTCCACAATGTAGGTTTAATTGGGGTGGGGATAGTTCATTTACCCTCCCCAAAGTCCAAAGCTTTTCACAATGTAGCTTGTATTGGAATGGCAATAGTAAATCTAAGCCCTTAAATTCCTACGCTTTCCACAATGTAGCTTATTTTTGAGTGGGAATAGTAAGTCTACCCAACTCATAGTCCAATTGTTTCCTCAATGTAACTTATATTGGAGTCTATCCTCCTTAAAATCCAAAATGTTCTCGAATACAGCTTAGATTGGAGCGGGAATAGTAAATCTACCCCTATCAAACTCAAACGCTATCATCAACATAACATAGACGTGAGTGAGAATAGTAAATATAAATTTCTCAATATCCAACACTTTCCCCAAAGTAACTTAGATTCGAGCAGGATTAGTAAAATTACCCCCCTAAAAGTCCAACACTTTCTTCAACGTAAGTGAGATTGGATTGGGAATAGTAAAATGACCTGCCTTAAAGTCCAGTCCTTTTCTCAATGTAACTTGAGCTGGAGTTGGAAAAGTAAATGTAAATTCATCAAAGTACAATTATTTATCCAATTTAACTTAAATTGGACAGATAATAATAAAACAATACCCTCAAGGTCCAAAACGTTCCCCAGTGTAGCTTAGGATGGAGAGAGAACAGTAAATCTATCCCTGATGAATTCCAACTCATTTCCCAGTGCAGCTTAAATTGAAGTAGGAATACTAAACATACTCCCATGAAAAGTCCAAAGCTTTCCTCAATGTAGCTTTATTGGTTTGAGAATACTAAATATTAATTCCTCAACAACCTATACTTTCCTCAATGTCCAATGCTTTCCCCAGTGTAGCATTGATTGGAGTGGGAATAGTAAAACTTTCCTCCTCAAAGTCCAACGCTTCCCGAATGTAACTTAGATTGGAGTGGGAAAAGTAAATCTACCCTTTTCAAAGTCCAACACTTTCCTCAATGTAGCTTAGATTTGAGTGGGGTTAGTAAATCTAACCCCTTAAAGTCAAATCCTTTCCACAGTATAACTGGTTGGAGTGGGAATAGTACATCAATCCACCACTAAGTCGTAAGCGTTCCCCAAATGTAGCTTTAATTGGAGTGAGGATAGTTAAATTACACTCCTCAAAGTCCAATACTTTTCCAAGTGTTGTTGAGATTAGAGAATAGTAAATCGGTCTGACTGAAAGTCAAACGCGTTCCTTAATGTGAGATATATTCACGTCAGAATAGTAAATCCACCCCATTAAGGTCCAGCACTTTCATCAATGCATCTTTGATTGGAGTGAGAATAGTAAATGTAAGTTCCTCAATACCCAACACTTTCCCTATTGTAGCTTAGATTGGAGTGGGATTAGTAAAACTACTCCCGCAAAGTCCAATGCTTTCCCCAATGTAACTTAGATTGGTTTGGGAAGAGTAAAATTACCTCCCTAAATGTCCAACACTTTCATCAGTGTTTCTTATATTGGAGTGAGAATATTAAATGTAAGCCTCCTAATATCCAACACTTTCCCAATGGTAGCTGAGATTGGAGGGGGATTAGTAAAACTACCAACTCAAAATCCAACACTTTCGCTCTTTCTACCTACATACACTGTCCATGTCTGCTTCCTAATCCCTTAACATCGGAGTCGTAGCTGCTATCCACAGTTTAGCTATACTTTGCTTAGTCACCATGAAACCCAGCGTGACTCAAAGCTGATCTGTGTTAGTGAAGTCTGTTGCATAATACATTTTCAGAAGGCATCATTTTGCGGAGGGCGTCATATCCCCTTCATATCGGGCCCCAGTAAAAGCTACTGCTGCAGCCAAAAATGTCTGAACTGTCGAACAGTTCCAAATCATGTGGAAGAACATTCCCTTGGAGGTGCATCTCCTAGGACACTGTGGTGACTGAACTCTACCCATCTTGACCAGTGTGGTACATGCTTAATAGGTCCTATGCAGAATCTTAAATTGCACTAATCGAAAGCGTGACCAGATAGCTAATTTTCTAGGGGATGTCAATGCCTCTTGCCACTCATCATCTTCACACTGTCCCAAGTCATCGTCCTACCTTTCACAGAGCTTAACCAGGGGATAGGGAGCTGTTCAGAAGTTTATGGTTCATCGGGGAAACAGTTTTTTGTGAGCAAGAAATCTCTCCTCCAAAGGGCAGGCCTCACAGAATTCCTCACCTCTTCTTATCTTCCCTTCTGGGCATGTCTAATTTTCAAGTAGTGGAACATCTCCGGGGGCTCCAACTGGTATTCCTGTTGCAAGTCTCCAAAGGACTCCACCTCCCTACGTGTCCACAAATTCCCCACAAATGAGAGGCCAAATGTATCGCATTTAACAAAGCCCATGTGTTCCCCCAGAAGACCCACCTCTGCCATATCCCACAATGGCGTGTTTTGGGTGATCAGGCCTTTCCAACCCAGCGCACCTAAAGTGGTATGCCAAAGTTAAATTGTTGAAGAAGTTGATGTATAGAATGTTGCATGACGTTTACTTCCATATATGGTTCTGAGGTATCCTCGAAGCCTCATATTTCGCCGATCCATTCTGTATGGGGGATGCTCTTGTGGGAAGTGGACCCAGTGATTGGCCACTGTAAGCTGAGATGCCCACTAATAATACTGAAGAGCTGAAGCACTATTCCACTGTCATACCAGCCCCTTGACAGTTTCTATAACAATATCCTGGGGTTTCCCCATCTCAGAGGAGTGTTTGAACAACTGCATCAACGTCTTGGAAGAATTTGAGGGGACCATGTACAAAGTGTTCTGAAGAATGTATAAGGAGTGAGGCCACGCCATAATTTTTAACAATGATGACTTTCACAGGAAAGATAGGGGAAGGCCTCTCCAGAGTTGCAAATCCCCAAGTTACGTTTAAAAAAGATAGTTGGGTCCCTCATGACAAATATTCCCAAGTATTTCAATCCCTCCATTACCACCTGGGCCACACAGCTTTTGGGTAGACAAGGGAATTTCCACAGAACACATATATAAGGGACTTAAACCAATTCATTGTATACTCCGAATGTTTCCAGTATAGCTCAAATATGTAAAGTATTCTGTGGAGTGTGGTATATGGACTTGCCACAGAATAGCGGCCGGTGGTGGGAGTGCTGCGGGGCAGTGATGCGGGGTGGGGGTGGGGGAGGAGCAGGGTGGTGGGTAGTAAACTACAGCATATGGCCGAACAGATGTAAGTAAGCAAATAAATAAATAAATGCAATGCAGCGTGCGCAACAGTCGCCTCCCAGCAGTATGTCCTCCATCGGGAGATGGAGAGAAAAGGTCACTAGGTCCACCAGCATTGAAGCATGGAGTCTGGGTGGATATAGAGTGAGACAATGTTGTACAGTTGACCCTCCCAGTGTCCTGTCAGTGCTACAAAATGCCAGTGGGTGTCATGGGTAACCTGCTGAACAGTGAATGGGAATGAGTCTCAGAAAGGGACACCCATCTCTCTAGAGACCCTCCTTTAGCCCACGTGGGCTGCCGGGCCATAGCCCCATCTGTTTAACACACACTAGGTTGTGCCCTGAAGGTGCTTTTCTTGAAGGAGAACTACATCAGGGGAAAGCTGCTTCAAATATTGTAGCACTACCTCTCTCTTAATTCTGTCCCCTAGTCCATTCACATTCCAGGATAAAATCCTAAACATATGGGACTCGACTTTGCTAGAAATTTGGGACTTTCGGAGGGTACCATGCCAACCCAAGTTGGGCCCTGTGTCACACACTCCCCCACAGCACACTGACCACAACATTTGATTGGAAAAGTCACCCTTTTTGCGAACCGTGATCAATTGGGCTTGGGTCGCTCCAACTGACTCGGCCGGACACTGCAATCGCACAAGACCATCATAGCCACCACTAACAAAAACCTCTAACACTATCATACATAACAAATCCCAGTTGCAAATTACCCTCACCCCCTCCCTGCCTCCCTGCACAATACACATAATACTGCCCACTCACCCAACTTTGCTGAGTCCCTTTTTACCTCCACTATTGTATCCTATTGTAGGGGAACGTAAACAACCCCAAGTGCTGTTTCACGACCCCCCCACTTCATAACAATTAAATCAATTACCAAACTTCTGTAGAATAATTTTGCAGTGTGTTTGAGATGGTTCCATGGGTGGATAGACCCATGGCAGGTACGCCTGGGGAAGGGAACCAGTTCAAATGATCCACCTCCCTAGCTCGTAGCACACCTGTGGAAGAGTCTTTCCAGCCACCTCTCCAATGCCACACAGTATTGTGTTCACCATAAGTAGATTTAGTGTGCAGCAGTTCCAGAGTCATCCCTGTTGTGTCCTCATCAGCTGGTTGGTGCTGATGCTCCCATTGTCCCCGGTCCCCTGTACCCTTGGTGCGACGTGTGCAAGATCTCTTGTCCTTGACCTTTTGCCAGCCATGTATCCAATTCCAAGCTTCCTCTGCAGTTTCGAAGCACCACGTCTTCCCCTCCACTGCCATGCAAAGTCTGGTTTGGAAGATCATCTTGTATTTCACTTCCCACAAATCTTTTTTTGCCTTCAGGGACACATTGCTGCAGCTTTTACACATGATTGGGAAGAATGTTACAGTTGCAGTTTCCAGTTTGAGTGTGTTACCACCTTTCCTGTGAGCTAGCAGTAAGCAGAAACTTGTGACTCTTTCCTGTGTACATGAGAGTACTTCCCCTTTAATCCCCACATGGAAACGAGGGAAGGGAGGTGGTATATAAGTCCCTCCCTTCTGCTGAGCCGGTGCTTGGCTTTGAATCATTACCCCTGTTCCAGGCCCTTCCCCATAACTGTTCCTTGTTTCCCGTGGTGCCTTTCCTACTATTCCTGTTCTTGTTCCCTCTTTGCGCATTGTGTGAGTATATTGCAGGGTTCCGGCCCCTGTCATCACCAAGTCTTTTCTTTTAGCCCATATTTCACATTCCGCGGCAGGAGCCGCTTTAGCAAAACCCTTAATAGCGGCCGTTGCCGCTTACCGAACAAACGAGGCGGAAGCCGTGTCCTGCATTTATCGCGGCAGCAGCCGCCACATGGATATTGGTGCCTCTGGTGAGTACTTTGCAGGGTTCCAGTCCCTGACAAACACCAAGTATTTTATTTGACTGGAGTCCGCGGCCGGAGGATAGTGGCCGTTGCCGCTTGCTTATCAGACTTGGCTGGAACCGCTTATAGGTAATTAAAGCGGCAGGAGCCGCCCCTCAGACATTGGTGAACGGGCGGTTTGTCCTGCTGCCGCTCCATTCTGTAGCTGAACGGATGCCTTGTTTTTGTTAGTACGAGGTCCAGTAAAGGTGCAGGTGTACGTTCTGCCCATAAATCCCCAGTACACTTTGCAGTCTCGAAATAAAGACGGCGTGTTTGAGAAACCCCTTTCCTCCGATGACCTAGGGGAGGAAAATCCTCTTGGGGGTTAAAGTTTGTTTTTCACTATTTTGTACTTTTATCGCTGAAGTCTGGGTGAGCAATTCATCACCTCGGTACGTGACTGAGTTATACTTTCACAACTTAGCAAGAGAGATGCAGCAAGCTGGGGCTGAAAAGACAAATAAGCAGCTTCTCTCGAGGCACACGGCAGGAACCGGCAGCACCGCCTCCAACTTTACTTCCGTTTCTCCATCTGTTGTTCTGAAGAGGTTTTCTAGAGGCGCACGGCCGGAGCTGGCAGCACCACCTCCATCCCTTCTAGGGAATATCCGTTTCCTGTTCAACCATCCTTTGGAGGCGCACTGCAGGAGTCGGCGGCATCGCCTCCCTCATTCCAGAAGGGTCATCAGCTGAAAGATGGATATTCCTCTAAGGTGATTCCGGAGAGGGATTTTCCAAAGCCGTTGGTTTTCCTTAATCCTAAGCGTGACTTCATTCCTTCTAGGGTAAGAGAAAGACTTGTGAATTGTGTAATGCTTATTGCTGAATATTGTTCTGAGACAGCTCCAACATTGGGTATTGTGCATTAAGGAGGCTGGTTTTCTTTTGTTGTGTGCTCCAGGGCCGGTAGAACTGCACTCCCTGTATGCCCTGAACACCTTGGACCCCATTCCACTTCCACACCCCACCTAGACTCATCCTTCCCTACAGAAGACACCTCTCTTCCTGGAGGTGTATTCTTCCCCTTCCCCTGGAGAGCAATCGCCCTATCAGTGATTGTCCTGTGTGGAGGATTGCTCTGTGGGGGAGAGAGGAAACTCTCATTGTTCCTGTGGTACCTGGTATTCAGGTGAGTGTGGTCGGTACAGAAAGCCAAGCCCACGATATTTACACCACCCGAACGATGATAGATCCAGTGGGACTCAACGAGACCCAGCTAACTCATGATTCCTCTTCCCTCCCCGACGTACAAGAGTTAGCCGCAGCATTAGTGACCATGCAACAGGAGGTACAGGGTTTGCGACAGGAAAACATATCGTTAAAGACTGCCCTACAGAGTAGGCAAATGACCAATCCCTGGGGTTCTGCTCCAGGAGCAATAGCAAAGGGCCAGCGTTCTGTTGTCCAACCCGCCACTTTTCTATATGACAAGCCCGCGGCAGAAGGGGGAACCACCCCTCCAATATCACAGTCGTAACCCCAGTTCCAGTGGCCCTGGCTAATCCGGAACGTTTTAACGGAGAAGCTGGGAAATATCGCACGTTTGTGAATCAATGCTATTTACAATTCTTGTGTAAACCCATGGCCTTCCCGGATGACACTACCAAGGTGGCGTTCATGATTTCATATTTGGGCGGAGTGGCCACAAATTGGTCCGTTCCACTAGTGACGTCTGATGATCCACTCTTGCATAACTTTCCCGCATTTCAGGAACAGATGAGGAGCCTGTTTGATAAACATTCCTTCATGCAAGCCAGCGATAAGGAATTATTGAATCTTCGACAGGGAAAGAATTCATTAATCTCCTATGTTACGGATTTCAATCGATTGGTGGCCGAAACCAGATGGCCTCAAGAGAAGTGTACGTCTCTGTTCTATAAAGGGTTAACTGATGAACGCAAGGATGTGTTATCGCAAATAGTTGATCCACCCGAGGACTGTTCCGAATTCATAAATTTGGTAGTCAAACTCGATCATAGACTTAGAGAGAGACATGGGGAGCTAGGAAAGGGGGATACCCTCCGTTTCCTACAATATAAGAACCTCAAGAAGGAGGACTCGAGAGCGAGTTCGGAGGAACCCATGCAGATAGGGGGGATCCGAGGCCCTTTAACCAAGGAGGAGAAGGTCAAGAGACGTCGCCTTAATCTATGTCTCTATTGCGGAAAGGGAGGTCATTTCGCCAGAGAATGCCCTGTACGTCCACCGATGGGAGGCCCAAAAAAGATAGTGGCGCTAGCGTGGAATCGACAGGAGGCGTGGGTCGCCCGAGTACCTAAACATTTTACCATTAGTGTAACCTTGATTTTGTCCATGAGTAAACGAGTAACCATTTCGGTCCTGTTAGATTCTGGGGCGACCGGGAATTTTTGGGATAATAAATTAGCATTATCCTTAGGACTCCTGTGGGTACAGAAGGACGAACCCGAGTCAGTCAGAGCCGTGGACTGTCCGGCCTTGTCTTCTGGCCCCATTACTAGACAAACCAATCCCTTAACTTTGGTATGTGACAATGGACATTCGGAAGAGGTCACCTTTGATCTCATAGACACCCCCGCTTTCGCGGTAATTCTCGGAGTACCATGGTTACAGAAACACAATCCCAAGATAGACTGGGTAAAACGAACAGTGACTTTGGACTCTCACTATTGTATCCAACACTGTTATCAGGAAGCCATTGATTGGGCTTCTCCGTTAGTCTGTGCCTCTTGTAATATCCAGAAGATGGATCATCTTCCTCGTTGTTCCGAATAGTATTCGGATGTATTTGACGAGGTTAAAGCCACTGCCTTACCCCCTCATCAAGACTTTGACTATCGGATTGATCTAGAAGCGGGCAGTATACTACCGTGTAGTCGGACTTATGCCTTGTCTGAGCCTGAAACGGTGTATCTCCGGGAATATCTGGATCATATGCTGCTATGTGGTTTCATTAGACCTTCTACATCCCCGGTATCATCTCCCCTCTTCTTTATAGCAAAACGGGAAGGTGGTCTGCGCATGTGCATCGATTATCAGCTACTTGACAAAATCACCATCAAGAATAAGTATCCGTTGCCCCTTATTCCGGTTTTGTTGGACCAGATAAAAGACGCTACAGTATTCACAAAGATAGATTTACGAGGAGCCTACCACCTCATCAGAGTAAGAGCGGGGGATGAGTGGAAGACCGCGTTCAGAACCAAATTTGGCCTGTACGAATATTGTGTGATGCCGTTTGGGCTCTGCAATGCCCCAGCGGCATTCCAGTTTTTTATCAATGAGATGTTTAGGGATTTTTTGGATAGGTTTGTAATCGTCTACATCGACGACATCCTGATCTTTTCTAAGAATTATAAGGAACAGTACAAGCATGTCACTCAAGTGCTGCAAAGGTTGAGAGACCATAACCTGTACTCTAAATTAGAGAAATGCACTTTTCATGCGGATAAAGTGGATTTTTTGGGGTTTGTCATTTCAGCCAACGGCATTAAGATGGACCATAAAAAAGTAGAAGCTATTCTGTCCTGGCCTACTCCCACTAGTGTCAAAGACATCCAGACCTTATTGGGATTCGCGAATTTCTATTGGAGGTTCATCTCCCATTTCTCTGACCTTGTTCTCCCCATTACCAAATTGGTAAAAAAGGGTGTACCATTCATATGGTCCTCAGGAAACTCAGAAAGCTTTTGAGGCACTGAAAGGCGCTTTCACTTCAGCCCCAGTACTCATACATCCAGACCCTACGCCTCCGTATTTTGTAGAAGCAGATGCCTCCCAATATGCAGTAGGAGGGGTTCTCTCACAGAGAGACGGCGTCGGACTAATGCATCCCATAGCCTATTTCTCCAAGAAATTACTGCCAGCGGAACAGAACTACACTGTCGCCGAAAAAGAGCTCCTGGCGATTCGGAAGGCTTTCCAAGAATGGCGTCATTATCTTTGGGGGGCTAAGTATCCCATCACCATTTATTCAGATCACAAAAATCTTGAGTTTTTTCGTACAGCGAGAGCCTTACCCCCCAGACAGGTGCGATGGGTCTCTTTCTTCAATGAGCTTGATTTCACAATCACCTATAGATCCGCCACACGACAAGTAAAGTCAGATGCTTTATCACGCTTATGCGTGACGCCTCCACATCGGAGAACGGAACCGGAACTCAAAGCATTCATACCTCCTGGGAGAATCCTTGGGTATGTTTCCTTTGATAGGTTCTGTCAAAAAGTGGAGGAAAGGCTCAAAGACACGGATTTGACCCCTTGGTTGGAAAAACCTGAATTTCACATGAGGGAAGGGTTCCTCTATCATGGTGACCAGTTATATGTCCCAGATATATTAAGAGAACAAGTACTGCACTGGGTTCATTCATCAGCTCTTGTGGGTCACCCAGGAGTAGCCAAGATGAATGATATTTGCCACCGGTGGTTTTGGTGGGAGTGGATGGCGAAGGATATATAGAATTACGTATCCTCATGTCCTGTGTGTGCCACTCGGAAAACGCCACGTACTAGCCCGGAAGGACCATTACTCCCTCTACCAGTGCCCCCTTATCCATGGCATACGGAGAGCATGGATTTTGTTACAGATCTCCCATCAGAAGAAGGGTATACCACCATCCTTGTTATAGTAGATTCGTTTACCAAAACTGCACACTTCGTACCTCTAGCTAAACTCCCCAATGCTGGCGAACTGGTAGCCATCTTCCTTCATAACGTCATTAGATTACATGGGATCCCCTCTGTTGTAGTGTCCGACAGAGGTCCTCAGTTTATTTCTTAGTTCTGGCAAGAAATGGGTTCCGCTTTACAAATGGATCTTCGTCTATCTTTGGCTTACCACCCACAGACCGATGGACAGACGGAGAGAGTGAATCAAACCATGGAGCAATTTTTACGCTGTTTGTTAACAACTCTCACAAGCAGTTGGGTAAAAGCGTTACCTATCGCAGAATTTGCATATAACAACAGTATTCACTCTGCGTTGGGAATGTCTCCTTTTTATTGTTCCATGGGATTTCACCCTAGAGCGGTACCTCTTCAACCTAGTTTGAAGGTTCCGGCTGTAGATACATTGTGAACGGACCTGAAAAGAATCTGGAAAACAGCGTATACTCAGTTGCAAGAGACAAAAAGGAAGATGAAAAGAGCAGCAGACCTACATCGAATTCCGGCCCCTTTGTATGCGATAGGAGACAAAGTATGGCTATCCTCCCGAAATTTGAAATTACCAGGACCGAAGAAATTACAACCCCGGTATGTAGGTCCATTTGAAATAACACAGATCATCAATCCTGTAGCCATGAAGCTAGCCTTGCCACCTGATTACCAAATACATCCTGTCTTCCATACCTCGCTATTAAAACCCTTCACTTCTCTTCACTATTCCATGACTCCCCCTCCTCCTGTGTTGATAAATAGCCAGGAAGAATACAAGGTGAATAGCATTCTGGATTCACGTCGACTGGGAGGGAGGCTGTATTATTTGGTAGACTGGAAAGGATATTCTCCGGAGGAGCGTTCTTGGGAGCCTGCTGACAATATCCATGCTCCTCTGTTGCGTAGGAGATTCCATGCTCGTCACCCAAATAAGCCTCGCCCAGTCAGGAGAACCTTGAGGGGGAGGTAATATTACCACCTTTCCTGTGAGCTAGCAGTAAGCAGAAACTTGTGACTCTTTCCTGTGTACATGAGAGTACTTCCCCTTTAATCCCCACATGGAAATGAAGGAAGGGAGGTGGTATATAAGTCCCTCCCTTCTGCTGAGCCGGTGCTTGGCTTTGAATCATTACCCCAGTTCCAGGCCCTTCCCCGTAACTGTTCCTTGTTTCCCGTGGTGCCTTTCCTACTATTCCTGTTCTTGTTCCCACTTTGCTCATTGTGTGAGTATATTACAGGGTTCCGGCCCCTGTCATCACCAAGTCCTTTCTTTTAACCCATATTTCACGTTCCGAGGCAGGAGCACCTTTGGCAAAACCCTTAATAGCGGCCGTTGCCGCTTACCGAACAAACGAGGCAGAAGCTGTGTCCTGCATTTGGTGAACAACGTTTACAACGAAACTTTTGCAACGCACTACCATTACAACGCAGGCATTACAACGCAAACCATTACAACGCATTGCGCTGGGGGGCGCTCTAGGATAGGGAATAAGTTTAATTTTCTATCCAACACCTTCCCTAGTGTCCACGGGGACTGGAGTTGGAATAGAAAATTATACTTACCACTATCCAGCACATCTAAGCGCTATGCGTTGTAAAGGTTTGCGATGTAAAAACCGCGTTGTAAAGGCATGCGTGGTAAAAGTATGCGTTGTAACGTCATACATCCCCTGCATTTATCGCGGCAGACGCCGCCACATGGATATTGGTGCCTCTGGTGAGTACTTCGCAGGGTTCCGGTCCATGACCAACACCAAGTATTTTATTTGACTGGAGTCAGCGGCCGGAGGATAGCGGCCGTTGCCGCTTGCTTATCAGACTCGGCTGGAACCGCTTATAGGTAATTAAAGCGGCAGGAGCCGCCCCTCGGACATTGGTGAACGCGGCAGTTTGTCCTGCTGCTGCTCCATTCCGTAGCTAAACGGATGCCTTGTTTTTGTTAGTACGAGGTCCAGCAAAGTTGCATGTGTACGTTCTGCCCATAAATCCCCAGTACACTTAGCAGTCTCGAAATAAAGACGGCGTGTTGGAGAAACCCTTTTCTCCGATGACCTAGGGGAGGAAAATACTCTTGGGGGTTAAAGTTAGTTTTTTCACTATTTTGTAGTTTTATCGCTGAAGTCTGGGTGAGCAATTCATCACCTCGGTACGTGACTGAGTTATACTTTCACAACTTAGCAAGAGAGACGCAACAAGCTGGGGCTGAAAAGACAAATAAGCAGCTTCTCTCGAGGCGCACGGCAGGAGCCGGCAGCACCGCCTCCAACTTTACTTCCGTTGCTCCATCTGTTGTTCTGAAGAGGTTTTCTAGAGGCGAACGGCCGGAGCCGGCAGCACCGCCTCCATCCTTTCTAGGGAATATCCATTTCCTGTTCAACCATCCTTTGGAGGCGCACAGCAGGAGCCGGCGGCATTGCCTCCCTCATTCCAGAAGGGTCATCAGCTGCAAGATGGATATTCCTCTGAGGTGATTGCGGAGAGGGATTTTCCAAAGCCGTTGGTTTTCCTTAATCCTAAGCGTGACTTCATTCCTTCTAGGATAAGAGAAAGACTTGTGAATTGTGTAATGCTTATTGCTGAATATTGTTCTGAGACAGCTCCAACATTGGGTATTGTGCATTAAGGAGGCTGGTTTTCTTTTGTTGTTTGCTCCAAGGCCGGTAGAACTGCACTCCCTTGATGCCCTGAACACCTTGGACCCCATTCCACATCCACGCCCCACCTAGACTCATCCTTCCCTACAGAAGACACCTCTCTTCCTGGAGGTGTATTCTTCCCCTTCCCCTGGAGAGCAATCGCCCTATCAGTGATTGTCCTGTGTGGAGGATTGCTTTGTGGGGGAGAGAGGAAAGTATCATCGTTCCTGTGGTACCTGGTATTCAGGTGAGTGTGGTCGGTACAGAGTGGTGGTGCACTTTGTGCCACCTACAGTATAACGTCTCTATCCCAGTAATAAATATTCTTGCCACTTTGGGGCGCAGGGGCACACCCGGCCTCAGAGGACCACCTAGGACATGATGGGCTCTCTTCACCGAGAAGTAATTGGAGTGGCCCGAGTTTGGAGGGGTTTCAGGATCAGATCATCAACAAATAAGTCCGTCAAGGGGCCCTTCGCCTGCTCAGGGACCTGAAGAATGGGGACATGATTTCAGCGCCCCTCAAAATATTCCATTGTAGCTTCTAGGACACGTGTAATAGATTGAAGGTCTTTAACAAGGGCCTAAAGTGTTTTGGCTTCAGTCTGTAGGGTAGTTACTGTGCCCTTGACAACTTTGATGCAGGAACCTAGGTTCCATAAGTCAGCATACATCAGTGTCACTTCCAGTGTGAATAGAGGTATTTTGCCCTCCAGAGCCATGCAAACCCATCGAATTGCTGACATAATGTCTTGCAGTGTTAAATCTACTTCCTTTTCAGAAGGGGGCCACTGCTGTCCTTCTTCTGTATCCGCCGTTGTATCTGTCTTGAGCTGGGCATATTTCTCTATCTTAATCTTGTGCACTACTTGTGATCCCTTACCCCTGACATCCCTCCTGGCTCTTCTCAATTCGTTTAATGCTTTAGGCTGACCACAGGGGGGGATTTCACAATGAGGTAGGGGCAGATCAACTGGGCCTCCAGCCTCTTACAAGAGGCCCCCCTGGACACCTTTACTGACCCGTAGTTCCCCACTCACCCTTTTGTTCCTGAGTTTCAGGCACACACACCAAGTCTCTTTCGACATACACCCAAAGCAACTCTGTTCGTGAGGGGGTAGCAACAGCACTTCTTGGACCTGAAGTGCTCAGGACCACACTGGCCAGGGGAGGCCTCGTACTAATATGCCTTCCAGAGGGCCCACCCCAGGGACAGCTGGGAAGGCTTCTCTGTCTCTTTGCCAGGGTCCACTTCTGTGGGGAGCACTTAATCCTGCCCTGGCCTTTAATGTAGGTCCATATGCAACCTGAATCAGGCAGTCTTAAGGACCCCCCGGGTTCACAGACACCTCGTCGGGGGCCAAGTCACCCGCTGGACCCGTTTGCACTCCGGGCCATGAGCCAGGCTGCCTCCCTCATTTGCGAGTCTTCCACCTTCTTGCAGCATAGTGCATCAGGGCCCACACGGTCCACACAACCGACGGTCCACTGTTACTGCACCTGCAGCTCCTACGCCGGTTCCAATCTGGCAGTCCAGGTAGACTCATGTGTAGGATTCTACTCCTCCTGTTTGGCTCTGCAACCACAACTCCACTTGTTCTCGAGATCTCATCTGTAGAGGCCCCAAGCCACCTCAGCGGGGCGTCGCTCCACTTCACTCCACCTACAACATCACTGCATGGGACTGCAATTCACGCAAGGCTGTGGTCTCCGAGCTGCATCCAGGCCTCAGCTGGCAGCTACATTTCAACACACACTTTCAATCGGAGAAATAATTCACAGGCCATCTTGCTGTTTTATGTTGCTTTTTCTGTTGGCATCCATTGCGGCATTCAGATGATTGTTCTGATGGGTAGGGTTTGTACGCGGTGCTGGACAGGAGCTCCATCAAGATACGACCATCTTGGTCAGCTGCTGGCCCCACACCCCCATTTTGTATATTTTTGTAACTTTTTACATAATTTTGTACATTTCTATCACTTTTTTCTGTATATATCTCTAAATTAAAAAAAAATGTTTATTCTTAATTGTTTTCGATAATCTTTTAGTCATTTTTTAATGTTTATTTAGCAGCCATTTTTTAAAATGCTCTCTTTAATTTTTACTCTATCCACCTCATTTTTGGTAATTTGAGCTTCCAATGTTGCTGTTCCCTTTTCCTGCGCTCCAGATCAGGTAAGAATAACTTTAAGTTACATTTTAGAGATTTAATATTTGGGTGTCAGTTTTTATGGTTAGTAGTGCTTTGTCATTGTTTAGAGCTTAAATGTTAGGTTGTAGTTTTAATTTTGGTTGTGTAGTGTGGTAAGGGTCTTATTCGCAAAGCTAAACTTGCACAATTTTTTTGCTAGTCATAAACTCTGACTTCGTAGTAAGTTAATGACTGTGGAGATTCCTCAGTTGGGGCAGATAACTCCGTACATAAAAAGATAGGCCTGTCTTATATGTTTTATTGTCATGTTTATTTGAAGAGTATTGTATGTATGTATGTATTTTTACAGTTGTTGCTATTTGAGTTGTTATGTTTATGGGTATATTTGTCTTGTCTGGGTGTGTATATTGTGCCTTTTTTGCATATCTTTCATTGGACTTGAGTATTTTTTCTTGTTTTTTAGATCTCTTTGTTTTAATAAAGCAAATCAAGTTTGTTATATCTTAAACAATTTAGGACCTGATTTGGATCTTGGAAGACAGGTTACCCTGTCACAAAAGTGGTAGATATTTCGTCCGCCGGAATATAAATCCCTTAGGATATAAGGGGATTTATATTTTGGCAGACAGGATATCCGTCACCATTGTGACAGAGTAACTCCTCCACCAAGAGCTAAATCAGGCCCTATTTTTCCTTATTTCTTTGGTTTTCCTGTAGCCTTCATTGATATTTTATTATTGAGTTTATTATGGTTCCCATGGATCTATTTTTTATTTATAGTTTTTTTAATTTGTTTTATTTTTAAGGATGTAACTTTTTTGTATTAATTCAACATCATAGATTTCAGCCACATACATTTTTAATGGGTGGAAAATGTTTATTTTTTTAAAGTTGTTTCTGTTATTGGATCACTTCTTACGTATCCTTTGCTGATTAATAGTAGGTGTGATTTGAGGGGGTGTTATTTGTGTAGTTAACTGTCTAATATTTTGCAAATTCATTTTTTTAAATTAATTTTTACTTTCATTCTTACTGAATTTTGTTCCTAGTACAATATTTATTTAATTGTTTATATCTTTATTTCTCCTCCTTACTTCCTCTTCGTATGTGTGCTTTCTGCAGCACACATACAAAGAGGAATAAGCCTCAAAGGATAACTTTTGTGAAGGAAGGTATGCCTTCTGTGAGGAATTATTGTGTATTATATGGTGTGTTGTGAACCTCACCGTAGAACACCCTCATGAAACCAACTTGAGTCCAGCTTATTCGTTTGCTAATCCTTAGTTGAGCCCTGGCTAGCCGTGGCTTGAGCATTCAGACTTAAACAAAGCAACAAGTGAAGTGTTTAGAAGTACCAAAGCAACAGAATAAGAAAGACCCCCTACACAAAATAAATCTGACATCAATCTATAAAAATGTATTATATTTTTGGGAATTTTTAGGCACCAAAATGAACAAAATTTACAAAGGGTTCTGGAGATGTAAATTTTAAAGTAAAACATACATTTCAGCATTTCACACACAAGCGTGAAGTGTAGAAACTTTCTAAAACTTTTAAAGAGTTGTGTTTGGCTAGTCTGGCCCATGTTGGGTCGCCTACTCTGGCAGGGGGAAGGTCAGGGGGGCAATAAGGAGTATTAAGGCAGTTATGATGGCATCAAAGCAGTCACAAGTCCAGCTCCAGGTGCTATGGGCGAATTTATTTATTTAATTTATTTAAGTGCTTATATAGCGCAGGAATTCAACCCCCGAAGGGGTATCTCCGCGCTTTTGTTCTAACCAAAGCCATATGCAGAGAAAAGATCATCAAGCAGTAAAGGATGTCTACATGGTCAGGAACAGGTGGGTCTTTATTGCCATAAACTTCAATGAAGTGGGCCTGATGCAAGGGATACAGGATACTTAGGATGCTGTTTGATGGTGTGGATGCTTCCTGGGGCTACTTCCTCAGTACACAGTCCAGAAGAGGCGACATTAGTCACAGGGGTCGATATCCCTTGAAGTCCTCTTTGGTCCAACAAAAGTCAATTTGCCAGTGGGCTACTCATCACAGATCACAGCAAAATTAGTGGTTCTCTTTGGTGAAGGCTAGTATCCATCTTGGGTGACCAAAGTGAACTTTCATGACAGTCGCGGGTGCTGCATACACGGGTGCAAGTTTTGAGCATTAGGACTTGGTCGTCCAGGTTGCATTCAGTAGCAGTCAAGCGATTTTGCCATGAAGAGTGCCCACCCATGGTTTCTGTAGGAGGTATGAGATTAGTCCAAGAACTAGCAATGCAGACACTGTCAGTAATGATTGTATGGGACTGATGTCATGTTTTTATGCCAGCATAATATCTTTTACAGATAACTAGAGATCATAACTCAGGCAGAAAGAGAGGAACTGAGCTATACTAAACCAAAAAGTTTTCAGCAGAGAGCATCCTGAAAACATATGGGCAATGTCTGCAGTATGAAGACAATTAACATGTGATCCCAACAAAAATTGGAAGCATCCCCTGGCACTCCACTCAGTGTTGCTGGAGTAACCCAAACCAGCTGAATGTCGATCATAAATTTATGAAAGTCTTTTTTCAAAATATAGGATATTTTATTCATAAGTTCATATTTTCATAATTCCTCTTAAGAATAAGCAATATTCAATCAACAGCCATATCTTTGGGTCCAATGCATTTCGGGCTGAATGGCCCTTCTTCTGGGACCTCACGCTAGGAGCAAGGCAAAATAATAATCTATTCAGTATCAAACCATTCCAAACATGATATAAATACAAAAACAAATCGGCGCATTTCATGCTTCAATTAATGTGAAACGGTGATCAAGAAGTGCACCCAGTGTACATGCTCTGGTGAGCAAACATTAAGACATGAAAATTTGTAAACACTCACATGTTTGTTCACGGCGTGATAATAGTTTGTGTAAACAGCTGAAAGCAAGATACGATACATTGAAATCCTCTTCTTACGACTGACTACGACGTACAGCTACAAACTTTTTTGATGGAACTCACAATATTCACGTTGTACCACAGTTACTTTAAGTACAAAGACACCTGGTATCAGCAACTAATTGGAACTAGCATGAGCAATTGCGCAGCCCCTGTATATGCTAATCTGTTCATGAGATCATATGAGACACACAACATACTCACAGACCCACGATGGATGGATAATCTTAAACTGATTGTACGCTACATTGATGATATCTTCATTATATGGAAAAGCTCGAGAGAGCTTTTAGAAGAAGAATTGAGAAACCTAAACAGAAAGGATGACAGAATTCAGTTTACATGGGAGATATCAGCGAATTCCATTACCTTTCTAGACGTACGAGTGAACTTACATGATGGCAGGATTGAAACTGAAATGTATCGTAAGAGTACGGATCACAATAACACCCTCCACTACCACAGTTTCCACCAACAATCTTTGAAACGACATTTACCCCTATCTCAAATGATGAGAGCCAAGAGGATTACATCCGATACAGAAAAAGCCAAAATCAAAATCACAGAGATGGGACAAAGATTTCAGGAACGAGGTTATCCTGAGACACTAATAAAAGAGGCAGAGAATAAGGTGAACAACATGCAGAGAACAGACCTTTTAAAAAAAGTCTGAAGAGTCGAGAAAACAGAATGACAGTAGTGTCAAAATACTCTACCTCAAGCATAAATTTCAAGAGAGTTATCAGAAATCACTGGGGTATCTTAAAGGCCGAACCTGACTTCAGAGATGCATTTGAGAATCCACCCATCTTTGCCTTTTCTAGGAATAAGAATCTTGATGAGTTGTTGAAAAGCAAAACAAATCCTTCGAAAAGCTATCATGGAACTCGCCCCTGCTTGCAATGTGGTAATTGCAACAACATAATCAAAGGGAAACATATACCACATCCGATGAAAGGTTACAAAATTAAGTTGAAGGTCAATGCCACTTGTGACTCATCTAACTTGATTTATATGTTGAAATGCCCGTGTGGCAAAGTTTATGTCAGGAAGACAGAGCGAAAAATCAAAATAAGACTTAACGAACACAAGTCTAACATCAGACTAGGGAATGTGAAATCATCAGTGGCCACACATTTTGTTGAAGCTCATCACAATGTTTCCCAATTACAGTTTTTGGTTCTTGAAATCGTGGAGAAACAAGAAGGAAGAAATAACAACTGTTTCCTGTTACAAAGAGAAAATAGCTGGATTTATCTGTTGAACTATGGTAAACCATATGGACTCAATGACCGTACTGAATTTATGTGTTACCTGTAAAAATTAGACAGTTTTTTAGGTACAGTATTGCCTTGCTTCTAATTTGCGAAGACTGAAGGGTGGTCTTAACATCAAACCACCATTATCTTATTTCATTCGTTGATTGTTTTAATATGTATGCCATTTTTTCCCATTATTGTTATTTACATAGGATGTTCCGTTACATTCACAGTGTTTTTATATGTTCTCATTATCATTTAACTTTATTGACACATTGTCACTGAGAACTAACACTTCGTTCTCTTATGATTCTTAGTAAAACACCTTCCCATCATCTATTGGCTGGCTCCCGATCACGTGATCGGGACTCTTGCCAATCACGCTACTCCATGCAGCGTGATGCGAAGAATCATACTTCGGTTGCCTCTTGTTTCAAAAGAGACGTCCATGACAAGAGACGCCACCCGGGCAGCACCCTCCATATTTGACAAATTGGTTGAACTTTATAAACAGATTTCACTAGGAAACTGGAGCTGTGCACTTCTCCTTCCTTTTGTTATGCAGTATGAAGACCACACTTTAGGCAACAGATCCTAATATTGGCAATTGTTTGTGGCCCATTTATAGATTCTTTCTGGTGCCTAATGTAACATGCATATAGTTGTCAATCGCTAAAGCTTAAGACTGAGTGAGAGAACCGATCGGTTGATATATTCAAATCCTTTGTGAGCTCTTCCGGAAGAATGGCCTGTTCAAACCTACCACTCCATTCAACAGCTAGCATAAGGCAGTCATAATTTCTAAAAGCACACATAGTCTTGTATAGAACCCTGATCATTAACTTGCATACAGTGGTATAGAGATAGGTCAATATATGTGAATGCGTCATGACAGCGTTACATAGAGGTGAGCGTAAGGATGTATGTCAAAGAAAGTCACAAATGTATAAATATTTGAAAAAGACTAATGTGGAAGTTTATATTCGATCAATATCGAAAATCTGCCCAACAGTCTTTAAACCCAAATTATACCATAACTTAGCCACTGCATCGTAAACATAGAGGGAGATTAGGATTACCCCATAGCACCCATAGCGGTGTACACAAGTTAGTAGAGGAACAGAATGTTTGACACAAATTTCCCCCCATATCTGAGAGATACCATTGATAATGTTTAACCAGACTCGTTTGAAATGGTTAGGATCTGAGAGTCTACAAAGAAGAAACCTCAAAGCATGCCCCATGGCCTTTTGATATCCCAATGCAATTGAGTCCAAATTATAATCAGTTAGCAAGTCCCTATTGCTAGTACTAAAGGCAGTCCAGAAATAAAGCTTACAATCTGGTAGTTGGAATCCACCCGATCATATAAAAGTTTCATAAACTTTATAGCCTGCCTGGATCCCAAATATACCCAGATAAAGCTTCCAATAGGCCCCTCTGGTTGGTTAAAAACGAATCAGAAACACAAAGCGGGATTGCACAAAAGAGGCAAATGAACTTTGTTAGCATATTAATTTTAACAATATTACACAGTCCCAATACACTAATTGGAAGACTAACTGGCTTTCACATGCTCAGTACTACTAATATTTCCAAATGTTTCTATTTTATGAGCATCATGGATGTTACGGGGTAAGAGGTGCTCTTAGGGCTGTCTTTAAGTTCTGACAGCTGAAGGGCTGGGGCTCTCATTGTGGGGTCTATGGAGAGGTGTGTGGGGACTGCACAGTGGAAGGGTGCCCTGTTTGTAGCCCCCAATATCCATTGCTGACAGCCCTTTAATAGCAGTCTTTCTGACATGAAAAGGCTGTCAGAAAGGGATATTGTAATCACCTCCATTTGGGATTGCAATTCCGACCACCGCCCCAATGGAATCACTGATCCTGTCGGAGGCGGAAGTCTTCCCCCTGATCCCTTAGGGTCCAACCACCTGGATTGTAATCCGGTAGTCAGACTGAAGGGCTGTCGGTCGGTCGCACCGCCACCGACGGCCTGTCAGTGGCAGCTTGACCAACACTGTAATAGGGCCTACGATTCTGCTCAAGTTAATGTGTTGGGATGTCACTGTCCTTAAACACCCTTTAAAACGATGTTTGTTCAAATAATATCTGGATATTAGCCACATATCATGTGTTTAATAGAGACTCATATTGTTTATACGGTCAGTCACTGCTAAGACAGTTTGGGTAAGACAGAGTTGTTAGCACCAGTCAATCGCCTTCCATACAGGGAGTTGCTATACTTTGTTCTAGACAGGAAACAACCTTTACATCGCAGATTTTACTCTGCAGTACAATGACAACGCGGTCGTTACAACGACCGCGTTATTACCACGCAGTGTCATAACTACGCAAGTCATTAAACTGACTTGCAGTAGATGGCGCTCTAACATAAGGAATAGTATTGCTTACTATTCCAACACCTTCCCTACTGTTACGTAGGCTGGAGTTGGAATAGTAAATTATATATTTCTAATGTTACAGTGCCATCTACTGCATCTACTGCAAGTCGATGTAATGACTTGCGTAGCAATGGCATTGCGTGGTAACAACGCAGTCATTATAATGACCGCATTGTGATTATCTTGCGGAGTAAAATCCGCGTTGTTAAGGTACATATTCGTTCTAGACACATTTAACATAAAGTCCTGAAAACTGCTTCCAACTCTAAGGGTAGGTGGGAAGCCACTCAGATTATTGTTCTCTGTAAGAAATGTACTATCTGTAGGGTGTACGGTCCAAATACAGATGACCCGGGTTTATTTGATTAGCTGAATTTAGAACTATTAGAGTGGTCCAGTACCTATTACTTGTGGGATTTTAACTGCATTATGAATTATAAGATTGATACTACCAATCGAGCTGCCCATCCCCGTATGGTCAAAACAAGAGCACCCATCTCTGAGATAGCTTGGGTGCATGGTCTTGTTGATGCTTGGAGGACCTTGAATCCTACCAGTCCTGGATACACCCTTTTTTCCTTGCAGCATAGATAATACTCTAGAATTGATATGTTTTTATCGGACAGAGACTGAATCAATATGCTGATATGGAAGTGTGTCCCAAGATCACTTCAGACCATAACCCTGTATTGTTGCTGCAGTTACCTAATACTAGCATGGAGGGGCGTTGCTTTAAGCTTCCCTATCAGTGATTATAGAACCTGTATGATCAGCCTGCGGAGGGTATTCATAATGTTGAATTCCGGCTCAGCTTCTCCTCAAGTTGTCTTGGATTCAGTAAAGGCTTACATACGGGGCGTCAAATATTGTTTATTTTGGAATTAAATAACCGAGAAGGATGAGGCATTCAAGCTATGCATGCAAGTGCAGGAGCTAGAGCAACAGCATGCCCAAGCAGTTCTGTAATAAAGCTCAGATGAACAATCAATTTATCTGATGTTGTTGAATCTTCCCTGTGTATTGGATCAGGGATCTAGGGAAAATATCGCAGCTAAGGCTTACAGTAATAAGGTGCTTCAATGTGATTATGGGGAGAGTATCAGGAGGGTGCTAGCACATGAAAAAGCAGAAAGGAAATATAGAAACTCAATTAAATGTATTAAGGTCAAATGCAGCATCTCCCATTATGTAACCCAAGCTATAGTGAAACAATTTAGTGATTTTTACAAAGATATTTATGGCCATACACTACCAATTAGGCAGTCTGACATAGATGTATATTTACAGAGCTGAATCTTATCTCGTCTTGACCCGTGCCATACCCAAGCCTTGGAGGGGAATATTACTATGCAAGAAGTGGAGGTGGCAATTAGATCTCTGCAGGCTCCTGTGCTGGAGGAGGAGAGGAAATTGACTCCAGCCACACTGCACTGATAAGCGCAGAAGTTTCCCCGTGGCTGTGTGCAGTTTCTGTGATGAAAATGAGTGCTGGAGTAGTTTGAGTGTTTTTCTCAATTGGAGTAATAAGAGGCTAGGAGCATGGGCAAACATAAGGGTTCCAAACTCACCAAAACCAACCTAAAGAAGTTAAAAATTTCATCCAAGGAGTTGCCCCCTGGAAGTGCTGGTAGCAATTCCACACTGGATGACATTGATCCCTTAATTAAAGAAGTATAGACCATGCTACATACAACCACTTCTCAACCCGCTGACACTGCACCAAGGGTGCCTCCTGTATTTAAAAGGGGCACTCTGAGAAATCCACATGGAACTGGTAACCGTTTACCAAAGGATATGTTATAAGCTGAGATTGTGAACCATCCGTGAAAGAGTATATCTACTGAGATAGTGTCATTCATTGTCCTTCCAAGTGGCCGCACTCCCTAATGTTCCCTGTGCCAATAGATATTCGTTCTAACAGATAAAATGCCAACGGGAAACATCCTTTACAACGCAACTTTTACCACGCAGTGCCTTTACGACGCAACTTTTACAACGCAAACCATTACAACGCATTGCGCTGGGGGCGCTCTAGGATAGGGAATAGGTTTAATTTACTATCCAACACCTTCCCTACTATCCACGGGGACTGGAGTTGGAATAGTAAATTAAACTATTCACTATCCAGCGCCCCAAAGCACTATGCGTTGTAAAGGCATGCGTTGTAAAAACAGTGTTGTAAAGGCATGCGTGGTAAAAGCATGCGTTGTAATTTCATACATCCAATGCCAACTAACATTACTCCTTTGGTCACCAAACCATCTTTGTAACTACAAGATTCAGACAGTGAAGAGAATGGTGGGACTACAGATTCTGTTAGACAGGGGATTACTCTTAAGGAGGAATTCCACAAAATATATCAAAAAGTTGATAAACTGAAAGAAATGGTAACAGGTTTTACCAACATAATAGCAAGGGGGCACTTTCGGGGGGAAAGAATGCTGTTACAAAATCCATTTTAAGAAGGGTAAGGGCACATTTCGAAGCGGGCAGGGACAGTAATAAAAAATCCTTAGCATCTTAAACTCTCAGTCCCTCAGTTGCTCATAATGTGAGCCAGCCATGTGCTGGTGGCCCTGTACCCAGGAGAAGGGACGTTGCATCTACATGGACCCTTTATGATTCATCTAGGCAATCTACAACAAACTCAACACACATCCCAAAAACTGAGGAGAGTGTAAGCAATCTTGGAAATCGTTGCCACACCAAACATACATTGACAGATGCCTGATGAATTTGTGTTTTCCTGCACATATAGCTATTTTAATGTATCCATCTGACAGGCCCAATACCATCAGCCCTATGCTTTATCCATCTAAAGAATGATTGTACCTTTGACATCTGTTCCAAAACTAGATCAAAAGACCTACAAAGATACTGACTCGTTAATTAATAAGGTTGTACATTGGCTTAGATACAAGAGGGGTTGCCTATCCATTATCAGGTCTGATGATGAGCACGCCAAGAGACTTAGTTCAGAATCAACATCCATACTGGATTCTATAAATGTGAAATTTGTTCTTGAGCAACTAGTGGAAGAGTTTATCAAGTTGGGACTCCGTACTTGTCAAACTTCAGCTGCCAAATTGCTGGGAGTTAAAATCAAATTAGCTCCTCATTTCAATTCGATTGTTGTTAAAACAAATCGAGAGGTGCAACCTGGTCATACCATCTCTTCTACAGAGCCGTTAAATATTCAAATTAATCATGCCAGTGAAAGGGCCTCCAATCTTAATGAAATAGATTGACTGTGTTATAAACAACTGAACAGGGTAGAGCAGGAGATTTTGCTAGCAGCTGACAGTTCTGGCATGGTCTATTCACAACCCTTGCACCTATTGAACTGACAGAGTTGGCTCATTTTTAAACAACAACAACAAGGTCTTGTGTTTGTACCCATTGAGAACGAAGATTTGAGTCTCTTGTCCTACCAACATGATCTCTCGTTCATTTCCTGCAATGCGGCAGGGGTAAAAGCTATATTGGATGATCAAGATTGGGAAGCGTGATGTATGCCTGTTTCAGAAAACCTGACTGACTATGAGGTTTTCCTGGATAGATTCACTGCCTATAGTGTGGAAGCAGTTCTTCTAGTAAACATAGGGCAGGCATTGGGCGGTACGCTGATTTCGGTAACAAATTATATTGTGAGCACTCATGAACTTTTAAATATGGATTCGTTAGATATAGTGGGCATCAAACCGATTTTTCCAAGTGACATGAATCTGATATTCCAGAATGCTTAATCACGATCGATTCCCACCAACTGTGATTCACCAGTTCTAGCTATGCTAGATGGGTTGATCGATTTACACCAGCAGGAAGCCAAAATCATTGTTGTAGGTGATTTTAATACCTCTTTTGAGCCCCATCATCCATTAGTTTGGTAACTGAGAAAGATCATGAATATTGGGGATCCTTAATTTGACAGGTAACTCACAGGGATATTTTACTAACACTGCTCTACAAGTTGCTTCAATATTGATGGGCCAGAGTTTAAGGGCATGGAATGGGAGAACTCCGGACGCGGACGTCTGCCCAGCACGAGTCCTGCAGCAAATCTACTCCAGCTGCCCCGACCCCCCCATTGCCTTCCTCAACAGCTCCCTGGCACAAGGCGTAGTACCCTATCCACTTAAGGCAGCTACCATAGTGCCCATCCTGAAGAAATCTGGCGCTGACTCCTCTATCTCGGCCAACTATCGCCCTATCTCCTTGCTACCCTTCCTGGGCAAGGTGATGGAACGCCATGTCACCGCGGTGCTCAGCGCCCATGTTGAGGCAAATGGGAGTTTGGCCTCCCGCCAAGCTGGGTTTCGTCCCAGGCACTCGACCGAGTCAGTCGTGGTCTCAGTCTTGGACAAACTCAGAAAAGGTATGGACGAAAATAAACACCAGGCACTGGTCCTCCTTGATCTTTCCGCCGCCTTTGACACGGTGGACCACACCATCCTACTCACCCGTGTCAAGGCGGCTGGCATCGGGGGATCAGCTCTGATCTGGCTCTCCTCCTTTCTGAGGGAACGCACTCAGGCGGTCCGACTAGGCAACTTCACGGCTACTCCCCTCCCTGTCACTTGCGGTGTTCCCCAGGGTTCCTCGCTTTCCCCTTTACTTTTCAACCTTTATATCTTTCCTCTCATCTTTGCACTACAGCGGCTGGAGGTCACTGTCTATAACTACGCGGATGACCTCCAGCTCATCTTTGATGTGTCCCCCTCTCCTCTTTCGGTCTCCAATTTCCAGTCAACTATGACATTCATCAGGGACTGGATGAACCACAACCACCTTAAATTGAACCCGGATAAAACCGAGCTGGTCCTCACCGGTGGTTCATCCAGTCCCTGGAACTCTCTCTTCTGGCCCCCTTCTCTTGGCTCTGCACCGACCCCCTCCACCACGGTCAAAACACTTGGGGTCAAAATTAATAGCCAACTCACTCTTCATTCACAAATTAGCTCTGTGGTGTCCTCTTGTTTCCTTTCTCTCCGCACTATCCGCACTGTTTCCCGCTTCTTTTCCCCCCAGGCACTCAGGATCATCATGGCCGCACTTGTAATATCCAAATTGGACTACGCAAACGCTCTTTACCACGGCATCCCTGCTTATAGTTTGCGTAGACTCCAGACCGTTCAGAATCAAGCGGCCCGGCTTGTGTACGGCCTCCCTCGATATCACCATTCCACCCCCCTTCTCAGGGAGCTCCACTGGCTCCCCATAAAGGAACGGGCTCTATTCAAGATCGGGTGCATGGTTTTCCAGGCCCGTCAGGGCTCTGCCCCTGCCTTCATCTCCTCACTAATCAAGTCCTATGTACCTGCAAGAGAACTTCGGTCTTCCTCCAGGTCCCTCCTCCAGATCCCTCGCTTCACTCGCAAAAAGTGGGGCGGGGCTAATTTCTCCACCCTAGCCCCAACCTTCTGGAACTCACTTCCTGACCACCTCCGCTCTGCTACTCAGTATCTCCCTTTTCGCAGAGAACTAAAAACGTTTCTTTTTAGTCAGGCTTTCCCCACTTAAAAACTCCCTCAATATTTTTTTTTTTCATCTCTCCCTGGTCCCTCTTCATCTCAGTTGCCGATCCCCCCAGCGCCAAGAAACCGCAAGGTGTACGCTGCGCTCTACAAGTATTTTAAATTAGAAATTAGAAATTAGAAATTAGAACTCCTCCTGAAACAAATCGGGCAGTTACATTTAAGAGAAGTGGACAGATCAGCATCACTGATTATGTCCTAGTAGATGTCAAGCTATGGCTATTACTTAGGGACATGAAGGTTGACAACTGTGCTGATAGAGACCATTATCCCCTCACCACCATTTTATCAGGGGAAGAGCTCAATAGATCGTCTATATTTAGCCTTGTGATGGCTCTTGAACGCATCATAGACAAAAATTGCCGAAGAGTCTCTTGGCCTAGTGTCACGTCAAAAAACTCATGCTGAGATTTACCATTTGGATATTTTATGTCTGGCATTGACATTGATAGTGTGAATCCTCATACTATTTTAAATATCCACAAATTTGTTTTATAGACTAAAGGCCATCTTTTATAGGGAATACAAGAACTAGCTCAAGTACCTTAGGGATCCCAGGAATGTAGGCAGGCCAAGTGGCTGTTAAACGCTAGATAAAGCTTAGAGAGAATGGGAGGATAACAACTGACAAGACTTGCTTCAGGCCCTTAAAACTAGAAATAACCATACATTTTGTCTAATCATTTCACATGGAAACAGAGGGCATCAAAACTCAAGGTGATATCACATTTTGCCTGACAAATGAGAGGAATGCTTCTCTGTACCCTACTCCAAGGCATGAGGAATATGTTTTAACTGATGACAAGAGGGGTTTTAGCTATGACCGTGTTGAACATCCTCAAAGGCCATGTACTAAGATCGCTTTTAGTTTGGTGGCGACCCTCTGGGCCATTCACAGCTTAAACTCCCAAAAGGCACCTGGGCAAATTGCATTCTGGGGGATCTTTATAAGTCTGAAACACCAGCTGTTGCCTTAGTATGTTAATTCACTGTCTAATGCAATTATAGCTAGGTGGGAGTTCCCAGATACTTGGAGAGGGGCAGAAATAATCCCTGTGTTTAAACCCAGAACATAGGTTGCCTAGCCAACTACAAGCCTTTTAGCTCGACATACAAACTACAAAAAGTCTTTGGAAACATGTTTTATTGAAGCTACAAGAATGGTTTGAAGATGAGCAGATTTTGAAACAACAGCAGGCAGAGTTCCGGGTTACAACTAGTACTTTAGATCAGGTGTTTAAGCTTGCCCTTCTTTATTGGAAATATGCTTTGTTGCTCACACAGAAGCTCTATGTATCTGTTGTTGATCTTCGAACAGAGTTTGGTCTGATCCCTTGGGATAAGTTGTGGAATGTTTTAACTAGAATGGGAGCACCTATAGATCTTATCGATATTATCATTAAAGTACATGAAGGAAATTCTGCTCAGGTTAGGTGGGGAGAGAATGGGGAGCTAACCAATCGTATTCCCATACAATGTGGAGTGCGGCAAGGGTGCATGCTCACTACCACTTTGTTCACCTTATACATAAATGATGTAGTTGAAGAGTTACAGCAATGTGTAAATGATTCCCCCTCTTTGATAGGAGTTAAAATTCTGATTCTATTTTTTGCTGATGACTCGTTGCTTATATTTAAAACCTCCATGGGTCTTCATGGCTTTTTGTGAGGCAAGGGGCTTAGAGTTAAATTGCTTTAAAACTAAATATATTGTCTTTAGTGGAGGAGACTTCTATATGCAATAATTTTAAAGATGGCCCTGAAAAACTTGGCGGGGCTTTTAGCTTCGATTATCTAGGGGGGCCCACTATCTGATAATGTCCAGTTTGAAGACCATATAAATAAAGCCTTAATTGGGGGCATATTGTCAAGAGAATTAACGCCGCTTTAGCTGCCGTTTTCGGCCAAAAAACAGCGATAATTCTGTCGCAGTATCAACAAGGGCACGCTAACTCGTGTTTCCTTGTTTTAGCAGCTTTGCATGTCAGCGATGAATATCGCTAATGACATGCAAAGTAGGCGTTCCCTTTCATTTCTCCCTTGAAATTCGCACTGACATGGCAGCGCAAGATTATCAAGCCTCAAGCAAACCTGCGATGCAATAAAATAAACCACGTTATCCGTGGTTATTGCAGGATTGTAACGCCTGGTCCAAAACTGACCTTGCCATACTTTTAATGGCAGGTGGAATGTACGGCTGAGGCAAAGGGCATATTATCAAGGAAACGCGATAAAAATCGCATTTCCCGCTTTGTGCAATTCTGTTTCAAGCCGCTATCACTGGATTTAATCGCCGTGGAGATATGCCTTGATAATAATGCGATATCTCGGCGATTAAATCCGGTGATATGCGGCGTTAAACAGAATCGCGCAAAGTGGGAAATGCGATATTTATTGCGTTTCCTTGATAATATGCCCCCTGTTATTTCGCTTAGAGCAAAAGCAATCCTTAAATTCTACAAAGCCACTTATACACGATCATTCTCTCCAGCTTTAGAGGCCTATCGTGCTAAGACTTTACAGTGCAGAAATCTGGAGATATACTGAAACGCAGAAACTTGCAGTAACAGAAAACAATTTCATTAGAGCCTTGGTGGCTGTACCAACTAGCACACCGCTTATTCCATTTCGCTATGACTTAGGCGTAAATTGGGTTTCCGATTTGCATAGTTGAAACCACTATTACTTTGGATGCGCATTTGGTTGATGCAGGAACTGTACAATCATAGGGAATGTTTAAATGATCTAATAAAGCAGGATCACAGTTTAAAGGTCTCCTCATAACGATTCACATGCAGTTGGTGCAAGATTCGAAAGGGGGATGGCAAGGACTTGAAGGTTGCTTACTGGCTGCATATGTATGAGTCTCAAATCAAGAATGATAAATTGGGCCTTCTGACTGAGAAGTTCCTTGCATTTAAACCGGCCCCTTCATTTGAGTATTTTCTGAATTTTGTAACCCCCTCGTATGCTAAAAGCCTTTATCTAAGGTTCAGGTATGGCTACATGCCTTTAAAAATTTAACAGTTGGAGTAATAACCAGGCTTCTAGAATATGCCCAGTTTGTGAAAGGAATCCGGAGTCACTAGGTCATGTCTTAATCGTATGGCCCCGTTATTTGGACCTATGTTGTAAGTGGCTTTGACCAATTTGCTTGAAGCTGGGGATTACACATTACTGGTAGGCTCAGCTCTTGCTGAGAACAGACACTTCAGAACCTTTTGTATTCCCAGTTAACTGTTACCTTCTAATGTTTGGTACACGCAAGAGAAGTATTTGAGATAAAATCTTTAAATGTGCTTTCCCTAGGTAACTGATACTTTTAGCAAGAGTAATTATCCATGAATAATGGATTGGTGAGGCAAAGTCATTTGATCTTTTTAGGTTGATTTTAATATTTTACCTAGATTTTAAATTGATTGAGTGCACTTTGTTATATGTAATTACTGCTGTTTACCCTTTTCTTTTAAAACTGTTCTTATTCTAGTCCCCACTGTTAAATGTGTAAGTTGTATTTTTTGTATACTTTAATGGTATGTTTTACCGAATAAAGTATTGTTCTGCCACTGCGACACAATGCTTAGGTTAATGCTTACCAAGCCCTCTACCAAGAAATCAGGCAAGCCTTGAGATACCTCGCACATCCTGACACCCCCCATGAAGTGGCAGACAAGGACTATCCAGAGGGAGAGGGCCTGATCACATGCTCCTTCCTTCATAGAGAGACTCTTCAGCGTGCCATGGAGTGATATAGCCGTCCTGAACCAAGAAGTGGCTGCAGATATGAAGGACCATGCAAGAGGTCCGGCCGATCTCCGGCCTGAAGGCCCAGCGAGAGGAGGGTCCTCGCTCCCTGATGCCATGGTGCTTGCCAACTGGGTATGAGTGAGTGTACTTGCCACCCATCATTGAAGAAACCTGGCAAACTCACAGCAGCCAAGAACTGCAGAGAGCGATCACCCTTGCTTCAAAAACTCTAACATCAGAGATCTTCTTCAGACCAGGACTTCCCAATGTGTACTGGAGCAAAGATTGTGAGTCTATTGGCAGAAGAGCTCTTCATGGTACCCACACTGTCAACGGCAGCCCCCTAAATAGGCAACCCAGGCCTTCACTGCATCCGCCCTTCAACTCAATGATCTATCAGCACAGGGGCTCCTCCACCCCACTCCATGCCTCTTAGCATTCGCTCACCAGTGACGTGAGCCCCAACCATCTAATCTTTATAGCTCCTGGGATGGGAGTGATTGAGTTTCTGTGTTTTATTTACTCCCTCCCAACCCTTGCTCAATGACCAAGCTACTCCACCTCCTATCTTGCACTGATATAGACTGTCTCGATTATTGAGGGGAAGCCGTTGGAGACAACTCTTGCTCTACCCCACTTGCAATGCCCCCATAGGAGTATATTATTAAAATACTAAGCCCAATTGTTTGCAGACTCAATGCCCCAGCAAAACGATTAGCGCTCCTCTGTGTGCTCAGAGACTCCAGCTGTGACATCTGACTTCTACAGAAGACTCACCTTGATAAAGGAGTCTGGACGCGTATGAGATTCCGCTGGTTCAGAGTGGTGCAACTGCAGGGAGTGCAGCTGCCCCAAGCATCATTAAAAAAAACACAGTAAATCTCCCGGGCATTAAATCCATAACCCCAGCAGAGCTTAACATATTTTTTTAAAGCACTCCAGGCTGTAAATATGCTCTTCCGCTATAGTGCAGGAATCCCTTGTGAAGAGGTCTGGATTTGCAATTGTAACCTGTAAAAACGTTAAAAAAAGACTCAAGGTATCCACCATGGAGTCCATGTAGCAGTGATACTGCAGAGCCCTGCTGGCCGAACCTGAAAGCGGGAAGATTAGGCTAGTCCCCAGCCGGCTGATCCACAAATAGCAGTGGGGAACACCCCAAGGAAAACTAGGGGGGCAAGGATTGTCCTCCACTGCTGAGGGCTGATACAGTGAGGCGAGCACCAGCACTGCAAGGTAGTGAGTGCAGCTAAGATGCCAGCCCATGAAGTAACTCCCCTCCAGGGCTGGCCAGAACAAGGATGGAGTTGGAGCTATGGCTTGATCCTACACACCCCATAGACACTAGTGCTGCCCACAACTGCACGGGCCCCACCAGTGACAATGCTGCAGAGGTCCAAGCTCACCCATGCAGCATGGGACCTCATGAGAGAAACAGAACTGAGGGACTGAATCAATGCTTCACCAGCCAGCAGCAAAGATAGAGGTCCCAGAAGGGTGCAGAACTGTGGCATGATCACCGAGGCCAGAGCTTGGCTGAAACCCCCCCTGCAGATCACAGTGCCAAGTGACCCGGAGAGAGCCTGGATGAGGCAGACACTGAAAGACAGCTGCACAAATTCCTGGACACTATGGTGAGGGATGCAACAGTGTGCCTTGGGCTAGCTAGCAAGCAGTGGATAGGGGGCTACACACAGCAGATAGAAGCAGGGGCAGGGAAGAGGATAATTAGGAGTGCAATTCTAGAGGAACAGCGGGTATTGGCCGACCCCCTTTCACGACCTTCACCCCCTCCCTTTGCTCTTGATTGACCACGCTTTGTGCCTCTGAGGTGGGAACGCCCCCTCCACTGGTGGAGCCAAGGGCTCTCTGACACTGGTGGGACACTTCCCCGAGCACCAGCAGCGGAACACCATATGGAAAGACTCTAGCCCCACCGTGACAGCCCACTGCACAAAAAATACATCTCGCTTAAGGACATGCTCACCAAACCCTCTACCAAGAAATCAGACGAGCCTTGAGGTACCTCAACCATCCCGACAGTCCCACGTGAAGTGGCAGACACAGCTTATCCAGAGGGAGAGGGCCTGATAATCCGCTCCTTCATGAAGAGCCTCTATAAGGTGCTATGGAGTGATATAGCCACTCAGAAACAAGAAGTAGTAACAAATAGCAAGGACATCAAAAGAGATGTGGGGGTGATAGGGGCGTCGTGTAGCCACTCTGGAACAAAACTGAGAGATGAGAGAGGAGGAAATTGACGAACAGTGACACAACTTTCTTGAATTAGGAGACAGTATTGCAGACTTGCAACTCTACTGTGAAGATCTCCAAAATAGATCCTGCCATTTGAACATTAGAAATAAAAGCTCCAGGCTGATGCTAGGAATCTAGAGAATTATGTGTTTCAACTTTTTCGTCTGACTTTACCAGAACTCGCTGAGAAATACATTGTCCTAGACTGCACATCAAGAGCAGACTGCCCATCTAAGGCCCCAGAGATCCTCAAGACATCGTGACCTGTGTGCACCACTACAGCCAAAAAGGAAGCCATAATGTCAGCAATGCGAGATTGGAACTCGATTACATTCAAAGGAACGCAGGTGTGGCTATATCACGACTTATCAACCATCAAACTGCAATGTCATTGAGCACTTAAGCCCGCCACTATGTTTTTGTGAAAGAAAGGGGTCACATTCAAATGGGGACACCCCTTTAGACTCATCTTCGCCTGCAACAATGAGTCATATGTAATCTGTTCAATGGAAGAATCCCAGCCGACTTCAGACCTGGAAGCTCAGTGAGGGTGCTCGTTCCCTGATGCCACGGAGCTCGCCAACCTTACTGGGTCCGAATGGGCGCACTTGCACAGAAGAAAACAGGCAAACCCACAGCAGCCGAGAGCTGCAGAGTGCGATCAGACTTGCTTCAAATACTCCAACATCAGGGACCTTCTTCAGACCGGGAGTCCCTGTAGTGTACTGGAGTAAGGAGTGTGAGCCCATCGGTAGAAGAGATTGTCGTGGTACCCACACTGTCAATGGCACGCCCCTAAATAGGCAACTAAAGCTTAGCTGTATCCACACTTCAACTCAATGATCTACTAGCCCAAGTGTAGTGGGACCCCTCCACCACGTTCCATATCCCTTAGCATTCGCCCTCCCAATTGACAAAAGCCCAATCATCTAATCTTTTCAGCTCCTGGGATGTGAGCAATTCTGTTTCCCAGTTTCATTTACTACCCTCCACATCCCTTGCTCGATAACCAAGCTGCTCAACCACATACCTTATACTGAGATAGACTGTCTCGATTGGTGATGGGAAGTCATTGGCAGTCAATTCTTGCTCTACTCCACTAGCAAAACGCCCCCATAGGAGTATATGTTTAACATTCTAAGCCTGAACGTTTGTGGACTCAAAACCCAAGCAAAACAATTAACACTCCTCTCTATGCTCAGACTCCAGTTGTGACATAGGGAAGAGATTTGGCGCAGCGGCCAGGGTGACTGACGTTGGATGCTGGGGAATCACAGTTCAATCCCTGGCACTGGTGGCAGGTCAGCCCAGCACCATGTGACTCTGGGTAATAGCTTGCTTCATCTTATCAGCGGCCCACAGCACCGAGATACCTACGGGTAGCTGTGCTCTTTACGAATACTGGCTTTACATATTTTTTTCTGTTTTTACATCTGCCCTTTACATGGGGCTCATCTCCTTCAGGGGGACTGGAAGCGTATGAGATCTTCTTCTTAGGACCTGTGGAAAAGGAAGGCGTGGCGATCCTACTTACAACCCAATTCTAGGGTCAGGTCCTCCAGACACAGCTGGAAATGCTAGGCAGGCTCCTCTCATTGAGGTTTTCAATGCACACACACAGTTGTATAGTTGCCAACATTTAAACCCTTAATGACTGGAGCAGCGTAATTTTTGCTCCACCCTTTCATGTCTCAATTACGTCATTTATAGGTGCATATAGTTCCATATATTTGTTACATTAATATCATTAAGGTAAAGTGGTTCACTTGACCGAAATGCTGAAGGTGCCTTCGCTGTATAATTTAGACCTTCACATGTGTGTGCATACTAATGTTTTTTTAAAAAGGGCAGTCGGGACTTACCCGGGAACTATAGGCCTATAAGCCTAATAGACTCCAGCCAGAAATTGGCCGGGAAAACCATCTTGGGGAGAATCACTCAATGGGTGGACGACAATCACATTCTGTCCGACATGCAGGCTGGGTTCCGTTCGGGTACAGGAACTATTGAACAGGCCTTTAGGCTTTTGTTGTTACACTGGAAGGTGGTGGTGCTGGGCAAAGGCAGTCTTTACCTGGCCTTTATTGACCTTAAGACTGCCTTTGACCTGGTACCAAGGGAGGAACTTTGGAGGGTGCTTCATGGTTTAGGGATGCCCCCGTACCTATTGAACCTCCTTATTAACCTGCACATCAACACCTATGCCCAGGTTAGATGGGGGCTGAATGGGGAAAAGACCGATAAGATCAGGGTCGAGAGGGGAGTAAGACAGGGCCGTGTTTTGGCCCCTACCTTATTCTCCCTCTATATTAACGGGGTGGTAGATCATCTACTGGGCGAACCATCAGACGCTCCCAGCCTGGGTGGAGTAAAAATTCCAACTCTGTTGTTCGCCGACGACACCCTCCTCATCTCCAAAACCCCCCAAGGTCTACAGACATTGCTGAACCGCTTCCAGGACTTCTGTACCACTAAAGGCCTCGTCATTAACATAGACAAGACCAAGTACCTAGTCATGCACCCACCCTGCAAACTTGGTCGCCCTCCAATTCTGAACTCTATACCCCTAGAAAGAGTGGCGGAATTTGATTATCTGGGGATCCGACTGAATGATGCAATGAGCTGGACTGCCCACATTGATAAAATGACTCTGGCTCACAAAAGGGTGGGGGGCGCCCTTCTTAAGGAGTACAATAACTCCACAAAACATTGTGTTGCTCCTATACTTGAGATCTGCAAAGCTCGTGCGGTCCCAGCTTCTCTCTATGGATCGGAACTGTGGGGCTTGGGCAAAGTCGACTCATTGAGTAAGGCCGAAAATAAATTTATCAAGGATCTTCTTGCTATTCCATCGAGCAGCCCGACCATCCCAGTGCTCTTGGACACTGGCTGTAAAGCCATAAGGGACCAGGCTCGGCTTCGTCCCCTTCTGCTCTGGGCACACTTGTGGAGGGTCCCGGAGCTACAATCTTATGCCAATGGGCTGGCAGAAGTGATGCATGCTGATGGTTGGAGTAGCATCAAATGGCTGAAGGACATAAAACATCTTTTAGGGGAACTTGGTTTGGCCTCTTGCTGGCATAGTCACTCCGCTCCTCCAAAGAAGATTCTAAAAAAACTTTTCTGGGAGTGGGTTGGCGTGAAGTGCTCTAGAAGCCAGCAGCATTGCAAAACCACCGCAGCTTTCCTGTTGTTCAAAGACGTTGTCTTGTATGAGCCATATATGGATATTATATCAGTTGCTATGGATAGGTCCTTGTACATTAAATTTCGGCTAGGAACCTTGCCCTTGGCCGACCTCTGTTCAAGGTGGAATAAAGCCCAGCCCACATCACGCTTTTGTGCCTTTTGTCAGGACAAACCAGAGACGGTGCCACACTTCCTTTTTGAATGCCCGGACTATGGTCGCCCCAGATCACGTTGGCTTGGCCCCATTTGCAGAGAACTGGGGACTCGTCAGTACTCTGTTGCCCTTCGGATTCTTTTAACTAATACAGCCCCTCCTATTGTTTGTGCTGTTGCTAAATTTTTAAAATGGGCTTGGTTGATTAGACTTAGAAGACTGACCATAACAATTTAATTATTTTTTATCTAATTTATGCTGACATAACGTGTTTTAATTATCATTCCATTTGTACAGTCTTACTTATTTCGACATGCTGTTTTTATCTTTTTGTACTGCTTTTATGATATGTGCATATCGAAATAAAGCATCAATCAATCACTAATGTTTTTTTATAGCGATACCATATTACAGTTTTCATATATATCTGCATTTGTGTGACTTGAATAATTTTACTGACTCTGTATATAAACTCACATATTCATTTGAATAGCATCATTAATTTATTTTATAACTGTATTTGTATCCATAATTATGCATTTAAAATGTGTATTGAAGTGTTTTGCTATGTCAACTTGACCAAAGGCCTTCAGCATTTGTACTCTAATGTTTAACCTTCAATGTGAAAGTTTGTTCGGTTGCCATGTTTTCTTCTTCTTTGCAGGTACATCTTTGTGATCTCATAGTTAGTTAAAGCCACATTTTGTATGAGAGATAGAGAGGCTCAAGATGGGAACATTTGGTAAAGACGAGAGGTGCTAACGGACAAAGGAAGGACTCAGATTCAAGGTAATATCAGGAGACAGAATAAATACAAGAACATCTCGATGTTCAGATCAAGAGACAGGAGTATCGAATGAAATAGCCAAGTTTTACAGCGAGAAGATTGAAAAGTACTGTAACACATGATGTGGTATTGTATATTTTGTGAAGTTTTAATTGGTCATTACACTTTAACTTTGGTCAACTTCCCTTTAGTCTTAGAGTTGCACATACCTCTTTGTTATATTTCTGTTGTGTGCGCTATGCTATACAATACTGCTGATTTTGGAGAGCCTTTACATAAGTCTCTGCAATGCTGACACCTTCTTGCTTTACTGGATCTAATTAGGGTTTTCCCCACTAATGCTACTTAGTTCAAGCTTAGTTTAGATAATTTAGATTTACTCACGTATTGGCAAGAAGGCACAAAATCATATATTGATCATCAGATTTTATTCCTTATTTTCTGTATTATTATTACTAATTTCCTTGTATGCTTTATGATATTGAGGTTAAACTTTGTCAAACAATTTGAACTACGAGTAGTGATGCTGTATTTTTAGAATATATTCTTGAGACTTGTATGCATCATTTTGGCTTTGAATTTGTAACAAACCTACATTTAATCCCATTTATCATCTTTTGGTTCCTCACTGTGTAGCCGAATGGGCTGCACTGTAAATTAAACGTTTGGATGGTTTTAACTCCTCTTTTTTTACGCAGGCATCTAGAAAGGTCCATCTCACGTAAATGTTGATATTTGGCTCACCCATATAGACATAGGTGCAGCAGCTCTGCCTGATCACTCTCCTATGTCAGTTACCTTAAACATCCCAGGCCCCTGCTCGTTTCACCACACTTGGCACCTTAATTCCAAACTACTGACACATGGTTCTATTGTAAAGGAAGTTAAGGAAGCCATTCACACTTTCCTCTGCACAAATGACACACCAGAAACCTCCATATCCTTACTCTGGGACACTTAAAAAGTTGCCCTGAGAGGCATCTTCATAGCCTTTTTTGCAAGACTTACTAAAGACAAATAGGATAAGTGCACCAGACTAGAAAAACAGGCGAGCGAAAGTGCTAGAGGATGCCCACAAGCAATCATGCTCTCATTAAGTGAGTAGACAGCTAACTCTGGCCAGAAAGCAACTTGGAGCACTAGACATGGACAAAGCAGAGTATTCTTTCCTCAATACCTAACAGAAATATTGCCCAGGGAGATTACTTGCTTAGTGGCTGATGGCCCAAACCCACAAGCAGAGAATAGCTATGATCCAAACGCCATAAGACCAACACACGCATCATGATGTAACCACAGTGCAGGAATATGAAACCTTCTACTCCAATTTATATAAGTTTAAGGGCTCGATCACAAGGACGCAGATTATGTAGCTCAAGGACATATGAGAAGACAAAGTGCTCACAGCTATTGCAAGGCTCAAAGTATGAAAGGCGCAGGGAAAGATAGATTCACTACTGACTTCTACAAAACATTTGCTGTGCAAATGGCACCTACCGTACCCACCTTTACAACTCTTTTAGCTACCAGGGCATACTCATGGACATGATTACTGAGGCTCCCTTCTCAATGATTCCAAAACCGGGGAAAGATACTACTTTCTCTTCATCATACAGGCCCATTTCCCTACTTAATATAGATGCCAAGATCTTTGCAAGCATACTCGCAGCCTGACTGGGACCCTACATGCAGGTGTTAGTCGACCCGAATCAGGCTGGGTTCATACCCGAAATAGGCTTCAATGATAATACAAAGCAACTCCTGCATCTTTTCAATAAAAAAACACTCCTGAATCCCATCCCTCCTGCTATTGATCGATGTGGAGAAAGCAGATGATCATGTGCACTGCCCATTTCTCCAGCTCGTGCTGATTAAGGCAGGCATGGGCACGCGTTTTCAGAAATGGATATGGTGCAGTTACACAAAGCTCACAGCCACAGTGAGGGTTAACCGTCTGATATTGTGATCCTCTAATATTGCAAGAGGAAGGAGACAGGGATTGCTCTCTATAGGGAACCCCTAGCTGAATGAATATGCATAAACCCCGACTAACAGGCCTCACAATGGTCGGCCAGGAACATATGTATAGCATTATATGTGGATGACATCATGATTGCACTCACGCAGCCCACACTTCCCTACCACCACTCCTGCTGGAGTTTATAGCTTTTAGCATGGTCTCTGGCTACAAAGTTAACATACAGAGATCCCAGGCCCTCAACATCACTATCCCCAGAGGTAGAGCGTTTCTTCCCTTGCCCATGGGCAACTCAAAAGGTACCATGCTTGGTCCTCCGAATACATTCCACGGTAGAAAATACAGCGGAACTCAACTATGCTACCTTGCTGGTGTCCACCCGTTCTGACTTAAAGTCCTGGAGGGGTGGTCTTGACTGGCTAGGATAGCAGCAATCAAGATGACCCCCCTTCCAAAGATTCTCTAAATATTGCAAACTCTTCCCCTCCAGCCCCCCCACACATACTTGAGAAACTGCAGCATCTGATTAAAAATTATATATGAGACGACCTGAATGACCAAGAAAAAAGTCTACTTGTCTGTGGCAGAGAGAGGTCTAGGCATTTGCCACCTAACTCGTTACTACCAGGCGGCAACTGAGATATATAGTGGAATGGAACAGGACACACATGGAAAAAACTTGTGCTTCATTGATCAAGCAATTGCTGGGATCCATATATTAAAAACTTCTTGAATGCCTAAAAACCATCGCCCACCAAGGATATATATCTCACGAGTCGTAAGGTCAATAATGGGGAAATGGGATAGAGTTAAATTGGCCGCAAAGCTCTCAACCCATGTTTTACCACAAACACCCATTTTAGGGAACGTTGAATTCCCCACTGCTATTTAGGGTTTGGCATTCCACCCACAGCACAGTGTCAGTTGTAAAAGAATAGGGGATTTCTTTAATGACCTTGGTCTTAAGTACTTTCCACAATTCAGGTCCAGCTACGGAGTACTGGACAGCAAGTACTGGCCTTATGATCCTATCAAACACTGGGTCATGCTAGCAGACCTCTCACACCTTTCAGGACATGGCTCCTCACCCTCCACATTGATAAGGATCTGTCTATCTCTGGTGTTTATACCTTCCTGAACACCCCCACAGCTTATAATGAATCTTCAGCCCAGAGAAAGTGGGATTTAAAGTCTGAATGCTCCATCACTATCAAAAAGTGTTCAGATATCTTACATAGATCCCACACTTCTACCTATAGTGCCTCCTGGAAAGATACCCTACTTAAAATGAGGCACTATTGGTACTACACCTCAGCCAGGATGGCTAAATGAAACACAATGGAGAGAATAATAGTTGGCGCAAATGTGGCCACCTAGGTATGCTGTCCCACCTTAATTGGCCTTGCCCTAAACTACAATGCTATTGAACAGACATGCTAGCAGACATTAACAAAATGTATGAGAAAGATGTACCCCAATTTCCTTGTCAGAAACTGTTAAGGCTCCCCAGTGCTCTGACTTACCCGTTGCATTCGGCGTCAGGGAGGGCCAATTACCCTGATGTTCTGTGTTGCCAAACAAGTTATTCTGTCTGAATGGGGCACAGAGAGGACGCCAACTCTACATAAGCTGTGGGACCTACTAGGCATGGAAACATCAACTACGCCATAGAGCATAAATTCACACAATTTGATAAGATATGGGGCCCATGTGTACAATTAATTGCACAAGACTTCTGGGAGCTGCACGGCTTGGTGTACCAGTGAGTATTTTGACTCATGAACACAGAGAACAATACTGAGTGACCTAGTGATAATGCACTATGGACGTCAATGCTCACCCCGAGACCCAATGCTTTTGCTTATGAAACCTCGGCAGGAATAGTCAAGCACTACCCTCACCCTCCTTCGCCGACATTACTGTCACCCTCTACCCCTTTCTCCCCACCCCCAGATAGTTTGACTAGATGCACACTATCTCCCCTAAGATCTCTTCCCCTAGTTTGTCTACCTCCTTACCTTCATAACTCACCTCACCAGCCAGTGGATGTAGGTGAGGCTAATGCTTTAACCTGTTGATGTTTTTTTTTTGTATAGCTCTATTGAAAATATTGAATGACAATCAATATTATTTCACATTGCAATGTGTGAATTTATAAAATATATGTTTGATTTTAATTATTGGTGACTTTTTGACAAAGACAATAGGTCTGCTCATATTCATGTGCTGACCTCTTGATGAAGCCAATATGCCTCCTTCTTATATTTTGGTATTCTGACCCTTTGACAAATTCAGTATGCCTGCCTTATTTAAAATTACAACCTATTGTTTCATCACATTGTCAGCCATCCTACTTAAAAAAAAAACAGAGATTCACTGAAAAACCAAAGGTTAAAATGACATTGTAGTTAAGAATTGTCTTAATATCTTACTTTATAATAAAAAAAGTTTTAATTCACTGAGAATGCCAAAGGTTAAAGGAACGTTATAGTTAAGTGAAAATATCAGTTAAAACATGTCATTTTAAACAAAGAAAACACTGGAAATCGCCAGTTATAGTTATCTCAACTAACTATAAATTGGGCCCTAAAGTATCTGAAACTCATGCTCTCGCCATGCACAGCTAATTAAATCACATATCACATATGTCACACTCTGCAGTGGTAGGCTATTTAGAGGCTTTGTTGACATAGACGCAGCCTGTTAAAAGATTGATATAGAGTGTTTCCATTCATGGTTTAATCCTAACATACTGCATTAATTCCCATGCATCTACCTTACAAAAGATATACTAATTCATTTTTATGACAATATTTTTGATGTTACTAGACCAATGGTAATTAAGGCCCTAGAGCAGAGGTCTTCAAACTTTTTGATGCCGAGACCCCCTTGTCAAACTTTTTTAAGCGTAAGGAGTCCCTCTGACAAAAATGTCTAGAACCTGGTACTCTCATCAACGACAACCATAAGCGCCCCCAATTCCCACAGCAAATCATTTTTATGGTGGGGAAATCATATTAAACAGTATTTAGCAAACCAAAGATCAGTGGGCGTGTTCTAAGATGTCTAGGCTAAGGTGTCTTCTTGCTGCGCTGCTCTACGTCAATGTCAATGGGCAGGAATGCACCATATTTATAAAATATGCTGCATTCCTGTCCTTTCCTCTCGCGTTGGCGCACAAATTTCTGCCTGGCACCAACATGGGCACATTTGCTTTGGAGCATGAAAGGGCATCTTCCTTCACAAAAACAACCCAGAGAGGCATTTTTCTCCTTCTATGGGAGCTGCAGAAAGCAGCACACATGAAAAGAGGAAAAAACAAGGAGAAATATAAACATTTCTCCTAGTTCGCCTCCCCTGGGGAGGCGTACGTTTTTGGCGCTGCCCCAGCTTTACATGATTTTGTAAATATGGGGCCACGTCAAAATCCATGGGAATCCCCATGCAACGCCAATGGAACACCTCCTTGATGCTGAGTAAGGCAACGTAGTGAGTTGTGATGCTATGCCGTACTGCATATCTATGAGGCCATGCAATGCCATGTAGGGATGCTTTTCGCTGCCTCATAGCTATGGTTGAGACGCTTGTGCCACCGGAGAGTCAAAAAAAGTTTTAGGTCTTTCACTTTCTGGCACCTACATATGAAATATTGGGCGGCGTAAATGTAATATCAGGCCACCCTGTCATTAATTTACCTATATTTCAAATGCCATGTACCATGTCATGAAAATGTACCATGTTAGCGCTTGCATTTTACCGTAGCAATACATCCTCCATAATAAGATACTTACCCAATATGCAATCCCTTCAATATGGGCTCTCGACTTGCAGCCTGGTGACCTGGTTGGTCTTTAAGAAGCTAGTCACATTTACTTTTCACATAAGTATTTTGACGGTCACTTGTGTTTCCCCACAAAACAATAAAACAGGGTCATATGGGCTTGATCAGTCAGTTAATGGGCAATTTATTTGGCTTCTGCCCAAAGATGGCCAAGAATTTAAAGCTTGAGACAACTTCTAAACTCTGCAGCTAATCCCTTTAAATGGGTAAAATCTAGAGCGCGAGTGAAAACAGGGAAGGAAGAGCAGGTGTACTGGCTTAGTTAAAGCTATGCAATTCTAGCTTCACAAGCACCGTCAAAGGACTACTCACAGGAAGTAGTAAAATCAGAAATGACATGCTACTGATCAGCAAGTGGCAGGGCAGTGCACGAGTAAAGATTAACAGAAAAAAACATGAAGTCTCGGAACATTTACAACATTTCTTGCCTAGATTTGCTTGGGCAGCTCCAGTATTCGCTTTTCTCCCCTCCCTTTAGTAGACATAGAACACGTTACATTAGCTAGTAACGATTCACGCACCCTTTACACTGGCAGATTAGCTAACAGGGAGCATTTACATTTCTTTCAAGTGACAAATGCACCCTGGCGCAAAAACATTTCACAGAACAGGACACTCATCTGGAGCATTTTAACAATAGAAATTAGCCATCTGTTTCCGAGATACAAGGCACAAGTGAGGTTGGCGAATCTGCGACCACCTTCCCAGGACTCCAGGGCCCCCCCTGGGGGTCGCGCCCCACAGATTGAAGACGTCTGCCCTAGAGGAAGATCTAGAGCTTTTTAAAAAGCAATTGGGAGGGGAGTATACACTTATTTGGGCGGGTGATTTTAACTGTGTGTTCTGCTCGATTTTCCCGGCCCTCTTTTGAGGAAAGGTGATTGAAGGTGACTTCAGTCTCTTATCATTCCAGTGCAAGGGTTAGAGTAGTGAATAGAGCCTATTTACAAGGCACTTTGATATAATTCTGTATTCTCCTCCTTAGATTAGGGCTTATACACATAGGCTAGGGGATAGATTCGTTAGTATTAGGGATAATCCGTCCTTCAGTTAGGGTATTATTATACTTTCCATGGAGTTATGCTGAATTTGGGCCTGGTAGGCCTCAAACGGGAGAGACTCTATCTTTCTTTCTGCTCCGGCAGCTTGGGATGCTTCTAGGTCAAGTGTAATGTTTTAGTTATGAGGTGTTGTTCGCTTGGAGAGAACCAGTTCAGGCCGGCCCTTGTCGAAGGATTGTATTTTTCTTCATGCCGAAGACACAACATCAGGCCGGCCGGCTGGGAACGTGTCCTTGGTACGGGGAGGTACAAGAATTTGGTGGGCGGCAGGTTACTGGCCGGAATTTTCCATGAAGAAACACGCTTCTATATTAGTGAAAGCCCGAGACAGTTGTGGAGTTAGTCCGTAGGCGGCATCTAGCCGTTAGCAGCAAAGCTATTACTTATTCCAGGGAAGACAGGCGCCATTCCAAAGGCGGAGAAGAATCGAGAAACAGATACTCTCTTAGCAGAACAGCCAGGGAAAAGAGAGTAGCCGATGAGAGGAAGGTTCCAGTGACTTGGAGAAGGGTGAAGGGAACAGCGCATAGCGGTGCAGCCGTGTACCCGTGATTGCGGAGGTGTGACTTCAAGACGAGCCAAGGCACAGACGAGGAGGGAACCTAGATGACTGCTGAGTGCACACTTCATATTAATAAGGTGATGTCGACCCTTTCTTATTAGAGTGCACAACCTAATCTTTCACCTCTCTTTGCAGGTTATGTGTTGTAGTGTGGTGTTATATGATTGTTTATTGTAATGAGAAATAAAGTACCCCAGTTCTTAGTGAACCGACATGTGCTGCGTGTTCTTGTATGAGAGGGTAACCTGTTCTTCTAGTCAGATGCTGCTATGTGAACAGATGCTAACCCTGATCAGGTAAGTGGTAACTGAATAAGGGAGAGAGGAGCCCCTTGAATTAGAGAATACGTTGTACATTATCCAAATTGGCAACCGTTGTGTGATCGGTAATACTGTAGTTCTATACCCCTGATGAATAGTGAGACTGATCCCTTTATGTAATGGTAATCATAGGATAAACTGCCGCTGGGTAGAGAGGTCTGGGTTCGTATGGGACCGCGAGGCCGCCGATTCTGATACTGCCGTCTGGGTAGAGAGGTCTGGGTTCGTATGGGACCGCGAGGCCGCCGATTCTGATACTGCCGTCTGGGTAGAGAGGTCTGGGTTCGTATGGGACCGCGAGGCCGCCGATTCTGATACTGCCGTCTGGGTAGAGAGGTCTGGGTTCGTATGGGACCGCGAGGCCGCCGATTCTGATACTGCCGTCTGGGTAGAGAGGTCTGGGTTCGTATGGGACCGCGAGGCCGCCGATTCTGATACTGCCGTCTGGGTAGAGAGGTCTGGGTTCGTATGGGACCGCGAGGCCGCCGATTCTGATACTGCCGTCTGGGTAGAGAGGTCTGGGTTCGTATGGGACAGCGAGGCCGCCGATTCTGATACTGCCGTCTGGGTAGAGAGGTCTGGGTTCGTATGGGACCGCGAGGCCGCCGATTCTGATACTGCCGTCTGGGTAGAGAGGTCTGGGTTCGTATGGGACCGCGAGGCCGCCGATTCTGATACTGCCGTTTGGGTAGAGAGGTCTGGGTTCGTATGGGACCGCGAGGCCGCCGATTCTGATACTGCCGTCTGGGTAGAGAGGTCTGGGTTCGTATGGGACCGCGAGGCCGCCGATTCTGATACTGCCGTTTGGGTAGAGAGGTCTGGGTTCGTATGGGACCGCGAGGCCGCCGATTCTGATACTGCCGTCTGGGTAGAGAGGTCTGGGTTCGTATGGGACCGCGAGGCCGCCGATTCTGATACTGCCGTCTGGGTAGAGAGGTCTGGGTTCGTATGGGACCGCGAGGCCGCCGATTCTGATACTGCCGTCTGGGTAGAGAGGTCTGGGTTCGTATGGGACCGCGAGGCCGCCGATTGCTGATATTATAGGAGGTACATGGTATGCATCTTAGGAATTCCCTGTCCTTAGGTGGTAGATGTATGTTGTTACCTGTTGTAAATAGGTCCTAGGGAGGGGGAGATGGCAACGTTCTGGCTGAGTTAGTAATGCTCTGATGAGCTGGTCCTGTCTAATCTGAGAAACCAGGCAGAACATTTGGCGTCACGAACCGTTTACGAAACCTGTGTGCGTTGTGGTTGTTTTTGAGTTTGTACTCGGCGCGTACGTGGTTTCATTTGTATATTATTTGTATATAATTGTGTGTATAGTTTTTGTTTTGTCAGGATGTTTTTGAGAAAGTCGAAATCTGTTTTTAAGTTGCCTGTTGATATTCCCGGCTGGGATTCAACGCCTTATGAGGCCTTGGCCCGCGAGTGGGCTGATTCTACTGGTTTGAGTGAAAATTGGAATTCTTGTTTGGAGCTGGCGGAGCCGGCTGATGTGATTTCCTGTTTGCAGAAGGCGCCTGTAGCGAAGGGTGAGGAGCTTCCTATTTTAGGGCGCAGAGGTTGGATTGTTTTGTCTGCGTACAGGCTTGTACATGAGAGGTTGTTGAAATTGCAGAAGGAGCATGTGGAAATGGAACGGAAGTTTGTTGAAATTCAAAATGCTCATACTTTGTTGCGGTGTCAAAATAAATTGCTTGCCGACAAACTTGAAACGTATCGGACTATCGCTGAAAGGGCGGCTGTTCGGATTGCACGATATAAATACAAGAATCGTCGTGGTCGCGTTTCTAAACGGAAAGTGCGACTGGTCGTGGCGAAAGCCGGACTGGATTGGAATCCTGATGAATGGGATGGTAATATCTGGCCTTCGAGTGATTCTCGTTCCTCGGATGAGGAGTCTAACAATCGCGAGTCTTCTCGCTCCGGACAGGCTTTTAAATCTGCTTCTTGTGCTACAGATGTTGAGTCCAGCGACTACGATCGCTCTTTCCATTGTGTTGATACTTCTCATACAGATTGTTCCCCTAAGTTTACTGATCGGGCTCCTTGTGATACTCTTCCTGCGGTCTCTGTACATCCTGTTTTTCGTAGGAAGTTACAGCAGGCTCCCGGTAATCCGAACAGTATTCCTTTGGACTCTTTGGAGGATTTTACTCAACAGGAAATTAGTGATATTTTGCAGCGATTTCGACAGCGAGCAGGTGAGACCTTGCTTACGTGGATGGTGCGCCTTTATGAACTGGGCGCTGCTGGCATTATGTTGGATGCTGGCGATTCTTTGAAATTTTGTTCCTTGAGTTCGGATTCTACTGTTCAAGATCATTTTCGTAATTATAATGGTGCTGGTCGAATCAGTTTGCTTCAGTTGGCGACTGAGGGTTGTAATCAAAAGTACCCTACTGAATCTGACTGGCCTGTGAATGACACGCCGTGGTATACATTGCGCGATGCTGCACAACGTCTCAAAGAGGAGGTGATGAAAACTGCGATTTTTCTGAGTACTGCTGACAGATTGCTTGATGGTTTGTTGACGTCTTCTGTGCGGAATCGTATTATTCGTTCTTCCCCGGTTGCTTATAAGCAAGTCATGATGACTTTATTGATCAATCAGACTGGTAACGCGTTGTCTATGGTACTGGAATCTGTACGCCAGCTCGGTGAGTTGGGTGATTGGTTTAAACCTGAACGACAGTCCCGGTCTGACACTCGTACTCCTGGAGACAATAAGCTTACTAGACCTGACATGTTTCTTGCACTTTTGACTGATGGTGTGAGGAAGGAGGATATTGATGGTGAAACTACTACTCGTTTGTGGGACTTGTTTCGCAAACGCGGTTTAGACCGAAAGGAGGGTGCCCGGCGTGTGCGGACGAATGAGTGCGATCGTGATTATTCTGATGACAGCGGTGATGACAACCGTCGTGTGCGTTCTGATCGTCGTGATGATCGACGATATGTACGTGATGCGTCCTCTCGACGTGGAAGAGAGAGAGAGAGCGAGAGGGGGAAAGAGAAAGGGGGAGAGATGATTATGTTAACAGCAGACGTAGAGATGAAAGGGATCAGTCCCCTGAGTTGAGGAGGAGGGAGGATCGACATAGATATTCCGATCGAAATTCGCAGTACAATACAGAGGACAGGAATCCATTTCGTAATGGAGATGGATATGAACATGATATATTGATACCTGAGAAACGTGAGAACATTTATCCTGATTTGTCCTGGCTGACAGAACGCAGTAAAAATGACTAGGAAGTAGGTCAAGCTCCCGTACACAGATGGGCTCACCGAGATAATAGACCCTATGTAGATATTGAAATTTTTTGGAGACATCGTAATATCCAAAGGGCCCGAGCATTGGTAGATACAGGAGCGGAGGCCACTCTTATTCATGGAAAATCAAAGAAATTTAAAGGCCAATTTTTTACAATTACTGGTTTAGGTGGAAAGGAAACTCCCGCAGTACAAACTACACTTGAAATGAGAATAGGCAGAATTCCTAGAAAAGAATATTCTGTATTAGTCGTGCCACTCTTAGAGTACATAATTGGAATTGACATTTTGAAAGGAATGACTTTGCATTTGGACGATGGATGTTATCAATTTGGAACTAAACATTATATATCATCCAGACCTGTACGGGTTGGTCATTTAAGAATGGCCCCCATAAAGATTCCCCAGGCGACAAAAGTGGTTTGTCAGAAGCAGTATCATATCCCAGGTGGTCATGAAGAAATTAGTACCACTATTCAGGATTTGGTGGATGCAGGAGTTATAACTCCGGTTACTTCTGCTTGGAATAATCCCGTTTGGCCCGTGCGTAAGAGTGATAATTCTTGGCGCATGACTGTTGATTATCGAGAACTGAATAGGTATACACCCCCTTTGACTGTTGCAGTACCGGATATCATTACTTTAATTGAAAGAATCCAAAAGCATCCAGGTACATGGTATGCGTCCATTGATATTGCTAATGCTTTCTTTTCTATCCCGATTGCCCCCGAGTGTCAGGAACAATTCAGTTTTACATGGAACGGACGTCAAATGACGTTTAGAAGTCTTCCCCAGGGCTATGTGCATAGTCCTACGATATGTCACCGGCTGGTGGCCGAGCACTTAGCTGAGGTACCTGTACATCCGCAAATTCAGTTATGTCATTACATTGATGATGTTTTGATTCAAGGTGAAACACGAGATGAAGTTCAGACCCAATTAGATAAAATCCTTGAGTGTCTGCGTGAGAAAGGTTGGGAAATCAACCCGGATAAATTACAAGGTCCATCCCAGACTGTAAAATTTTTGGGTATTAATTGGCATGAAGGTCACAGAGAAGTGATCCCACAGGTAAAACAGAAGATTCTTGATTTTGCAGTTCCGAGGAATAGGAAAGAAGCCCAAAGCTTCATCGGCTTGTTTGGTTTTTGGCGCCAGCATATTCCACATTTGAGTCAAATATTGGCCCCCTTGTATCGAGTCACTCGTAAAAAGAATGCGTTTGAATGGGGTAAACCCACAACAAGATGCGTTTAGTTTGGCAAAAGAAGCGATTCAGTATGCCTTGGATTTATGGCCTGTGTGCGATGGTGATGTGGATTTGAATGTGTTTGTACAAGGCCTTTATGCAAATTGGAGTTTGTGGCAGAAACAAGGCAGAAGTAAAGTACCGTTAGGTTTTTGGACCAAAAAGTTACCCGATGCTGGTGAGCGTTATACACCTTTTGAGAAACAGTTGCTTGCATGTTACTGGGCTCTGGTGGATACCGAGCAATTAACTTTGGGACATGATGTGGTCCTGCGACCTGAAATTCCTATCATGCAGTGGGTTTTGAGTTCGCCGAAAACTCACAGAATTGGACACGCTCAGGAGGCGAGTGTGATTAAGTGGAAATGGTACATACAAGACAGGGCACGTGTGGGACCAAAGGGAGTTGCATCCTTGCATGAGCAGGTGGCGCGGGCGCCATCGGTTGAGACGGAGAGTGAATGTTCCGTACCTTTAGTACAGGAATCCCCTGTTAAGTGGGGTAAACCATTTGATGATTTGTCTGCGGAGGACAGAAACCATGTTTGGTTTACGGATGGTTCGGCAAGGTTCATAGGTACAAAACGACATTGGAAGGCAGTGTCCTATAATCCGATCACACAAAAGTTGCTGAGTACAACTGGTGAGGGAAAGAGCAGCCAATTCGCTGAGCTTTATGCTGTTTATCAAGTTCTGAAACAAGAGTTACCCGGCACCTGTCATATTTTTACTGATTCCTGGTCTACTGCCAATGGATTGGCAGTTTGGTTACCGACTTGGCATTCCCATAATTGGGAATTGCATTCAAAAGAACTGTGGGGAAAAGAATTATGGCAAGAGATTTGGGAAATGCTCCCGCAGAGTACTGTTACAATCTTTCATGTGGATGCTCATACCCCGATAGACTCCCTTGACAAATTCTTTCATAATATTGCAGATGAAAAATCTAAAATTGCTGAGGCACTGGTGGACATGCAGGATTCTGATATGGAAGGATTGGCGAAATGGGCCCACCAGAAAGCAGGACATTATGGAGAGAAAGTCACTAGCAGGTGGGCCGCTGATCGAGGAATTTATATTCCTTTAGATTTAATCGGAGACATTATTTTGCATTGTCCCATTTGTCAGCATGCTAGACGGCGGAAAGTGCCTCAAATTGTTAAAGGTCATTTACATCGTGGGAAATTGCCCGCTCAAATCTGGCAAATTGATTATATTGGTCCACTCCCTATGAGTAAAAATTGTCAATACATTTGCACCATTGTTGATACATACAGTGGCCTGTTAGTGGCCTTTCCTTGTAAACAAGCCACCCAAGTGAATACCATTAAAACATTGGAATTGATTATGCTTTATTATGGTGTCCCATTCCAAATTCAATCTGATAATGCATCCCATTTTCGTGGAAGATTGGTGCAGGAATTTTGTGTGGAAAATAATATTGAATGGGTGTTTCATATACCATATTACCCGCAGGCCTCGGGCCTGATTGAAAGATTGAACGGTTTGCTGAAAAATCAATTGCAAAAATTGACTGATGACAAGTATAAAAATTGGAGGGATTATTTGTTCCAGGCACTGTTAATTTTGAATAATCGTCCCTTTCTAAATGCTGAATCTCCATTGATGCGTTTGTTTCCTCAGAATGTTGATGCAAAGCCCAATTCTATTGGTGACACTGTGATGTACTGGGAAATTACCCCCGGAGCACTGGCTCCATGTAGAGCGACCCCAGGGTCGGCAGGCCTAGACCTGCATGCCATGAATGATACTATTATAAAAAGTAAAGATCGAGTCATCATTGAAACCGGTGTTGGTGTCTGTATACCCACTGGGAATTTTGGATTAATCGCCCCTAGATCGGGGCTGGCTGTGAAAGGTGTTCAAGTACTCGGAGGAGTCATTGACAGTGACTATCAGGGAGAGATTAAGGTGCTCCTGCTGAATAGCAGTGAGGTTGATTTACCGATACCGATACATAAAACTGACCGAATTGCTCAATTGTTGATAATGCCTGTTTTCAGTGGTGAGATCACAAAAGGCACTGCCCCAACGTTGCTAACTGTACGAGGACAAAAAGGATTTGGTTCCACGGATAATCCTGGAGCTAGAGTTTGGGTGCAATCGCCTAAGAATCCCCCTGAATAAGCTGAGATTATTGCAACCGGTCATGATAATACTGTTCTAGTCATGAGACCAGGGAAAGATAGCTGGGAAGCTGTCCCGGCTGACAAATGTTATCTACGAGAATAAATAATGCCTGTATTTGATTTTTTTTCAGATCATTCTCTGGACTGTTGCTGCAGGATGTGTCGGCGTTGGACTCCTTTTGGACTGCTACGACGAGAGAGGAGGGAACCCATCGACCCGGGCTGATCTGAAAACCCGAGTACCGCGTTCCTTTGCTGCGTGGGATTCGTCATCGAACTTTTGGACTACTTTGGCCAAGCGAGTGACTAATGCCCCTCATTTTTGTTTAACACCGATGCGTTCGGTGACTGACATTCTAGCGACTTGTTTAGTTGCTGTCCCTGCTTCATTAGAGACTTTGGCCCATATTTTTAATATATCGAATGCCCGTCCTAATGTCCTTTTGGGAGATTTTGCTACACATGAATACTGCCCTTTATGTACTGAGTTGTCCGATCCGACACCCCTGATCCAGTCCCAGATAATCACTTATAATATCACGCAGGGTGATTTATGTTTTTTCCTTACTTGCGATCCCAATGCTATTTCTGAGTGTGTGCGTTTAAAATTGAAAGGTACTACTTCATTCACAGCTCATGAAAGGACTTTGTGCTTCCGAAGATCACCGAAATTATGTACTTCTGTTCAAAATAATATGACTTGTAAGAGTTTAGTGGTTACCCCCAGTCATTATCGTACAATGCTGCTACCCTCTGGTTGGCTCTTCTCTTGTGGTAATACATCCTGGCTATATATTCCCGCGAACATTTCCGGAGGCCCTTGTGCCATTACCAGACTGAGTTTGTTGATGTTCTCATCGCATCCTAATGCCAATTCCCGTGTGATCCGAGATACTGTAATGCTACAGGAGGACTGCGATTCGTCTATGCATTTATATTCCAAATCTGAATACCTTAGTTTAGCTATCTCAATTGTTGGTGTTCCTGCCTTGGCGGTCTATAATGCCAAGTCTATTGGGAAAATGGCCTGCTGGATGGTAAAATCCATTAATCATACTTCTACAATCCTGTCTGACATACTATTAGACGCCCAGGGTGAACGTAGAGCTATCTTGCAGAACCGGGCGGCTATTGATTATCTTTTGCTTAAACATGGACATGATTGTTCTGACTTTGAGGGTCTTTGTTGTTTTAACCTGTCATATTGACAAACTTCATGACTTGACGGAAGAGGTTAGAAAACACATTGACCAGGGCTGGTTTGACTGGCTCTTTAATTGGTTACCTGATTTACATATGTTGCGTCAAATATTAGGGGGTATTTTGATTACTATTAGCATTCTGATTGCTATCTGTTGCTTCATTCAGTGTATTCCTTCTCTACTTCAATACTGCAAACCTGGTACTAGACATAGATCAGTTAGTTTTGTTTCATATTACTCGTCCACAGATGTTAGTTCTGTTTGATGAATGTATAATAGACTGAAGTCAAGGGTGAAATGTTCTGCTCGATTTTCCCGGCCCTCTTTTGAGGAAAGGTGATTGAAGGTGACTTCAGTCTCTTATCATTCCAGTGCAAGGGTTAGAGTAGTGAATAGAGCCTATTTACAAGGCACTTTGATATAATTCTGTATTCTCCTCCTTAGATTAGGGCTTATACACATAGGCTAGGGGATAGATTCGTTAGTATTAGGGATAATCCGTCCTTCAGTTAGGGTATTATTATACTTTCCATGGAGTTATGCTGAATTCGGGCCTGGTAGGCCTCAAACGGGAGAGACTGCATCTTTCTTTCTGCTCCGGCAGCTTGGGATGCTTCTAGGTCAAGTGTAATGTTTTAGTTATGAGGTGTTGTTCGCTTGGAGAGAACCGGTTCAGGCCGGCCCTTGTCGAAGGATTGTATTTTTCTTCATGCCGAAGACACAACATCAGGCCGGCCGCCTGGGAACGTGTCCTTGGTACGGGGAGGTACAAGAATTTGGTGGGCGGCAGGTTACTGGCCGGAATTTTCCATGAAGAAACACGCTTCTATATTAGTGAAAGCCCGAGACAGTTGTGGAGTTAGTCCGTAGGCGGCATCTAGCCGTTAGCAGCAAAGCTATTACTTATTCCAGGGAAGACAGGCGCCATTCCAAAGGCGGAGAAGAATCGAGAAACAGATACTCTCTTAGCAGAACAGCCAGGGAAAAGAGAGTAGCCGATGAGAGGAAGGTTCCAGTGACTTGGAGAAGGGTGAAGGGAACAGCGCATAGCGGTGCAGCCGTGTACCCGTGATTGCGGAGGTGTGACTTCAAGACGAGCCAAGGCACAGACGAGAAGGGAACCTAGATGACTGCTGAGTGCAGACTTCATATTAATAAGGTGATGTCGACCCTTTCTTATTAGAGTGCACAACCTAATCTTTCACCTCTCTTTGCAGGTTATGTGTTGTAGTGTGGTGTTATATGATTGTTTATTGTAATGAGAAATGAAAGTACCCCCAGTTCTTAGTGAACCGACATGTGCTGCGTGTTCTTGTATGAGAGGGTAACCTGTTCTTCTAGTCAGATGCTGCTATCTGAACAGATGCTAACCCTGATCAGGTAAGTGGTAACTGAATAAGGGAGAGAGGAGCCCCTTGAATTAGAGAATACGTTGTACATTATCCAAATTGGCAACCGTTGTGTGATCGGTAATACTGTAGTTCTATACCCCTGATGAATAGTGAGACTGATCCCTTTATGTAATGGTAATCATAGGATAAACTGCCGCTGGGTAGAGAGGTCTGGGTTCGTATGGGACCGCGAGGCCGCCGATTTTGATACTGCCGTGTGGGTAGAGAGGTCTGGGTTCGTATGGGACCGCGAGGCCGCCGATTCTGATACTGCCATCTGGGTAGAGAGGTCTGGGTTCGTATGGGACCGCGAGGCCGCCGATTCTGATACTGCCGTCTGGGTAGAGAGGTCTGGGTTTGTATGGGACCGCGAGGCCGCCGATTCTGATACTGCCGTCTGGGTAGAGAGGTCTGGGTTCGTATGGGACCGCGAGGCCGCCGATTCTGATACTGCCGTCTGGGTAGAGAGGTCTGGGTTCGTATGGGACCGCGAGGCCGCCGATTCTGATACTGCCGTCTGGGTAGAGAGGTCTGGGTTCGTATGGGACCGCGAGGCCGCCGATTCTGATACTGCCGTCTGGGTAGAGAGGTCTGGGTTCGTATGGGACCGCGAGGCCGCCGATTCTGATACTGCCGTCTGGGTAGAGAGGTCTGGGTTTGTATGGGACCGCGAGGCCGCCGATTCTGATACTGCCGTTTGGGTAGAGAGGTCTGGGTTCGTATGGGACCGCGAGGCCGCCGATTCTGATACTGCCGTCTGGGTAGAGAGGTCTGGGTTCGTATGGGACCGCGAGGCCGCCGATTCTGATACTGCCGTTTGGGTAGAGAGGTCTGGGTTCGTATGGGACCGCGAGGCCGCCGATTCTGATACTGCCGTCTGGGTAGAGAGGTCTGGGTTCGTATGGGACCGCGAGAACGCCGATTCTGATACTGCCGTCTGGGTAGAGAGGTCTGGGTTCGTATGGGACCGCGAGGCCGCCGATTCTGATACTGACGTCTGGGTAGAGAGGTCTGGGTTCGTATGGGACCGCGAGGCCGCCGATTGCTGATATTATAGGAGGTACATGGTATGCATCTTAGGAATTCCCTGTCCTTAGGTGGTAGATGTATGTTGTTACCTGTTGTAAATAGGTCCTAGGGAGGGGGAGATGGTAACGTTCTGGCTGAGTTAGTAATGCTCTGATGAGCTGGTCCTGTCTAATCTGAGAAACCAGGCAGAACACTGTGAAACTTGTGCTATTTTGATAGGTGAACAATGTGGGTTCAGTGATTGCTTTGGAGACCGAATTCCCCACTTCCCACATGACGCTTATGAGGAAGAAATAAATAAGAGCATTTCCAAATTTAATTTAGCGATTATAGAACCCGAAATTCTAGAGGGAGACGTAGGGAAACATATGTATGTAGGAGGTAGATCAGCATCAAGTATTGATCATTTTATTATATCTATAAAATGTAAGGGTTTGGTGCAAAAATGCTCAATTACAGAAACATTGCATAGCGACCATCATCCACTAATACTGACGTTGAGGCTTAACCTTTCACAAAAATTGAGGGGAAAAGCCTCAAACCCAGAACTAAAACCTCAAGGACAAAATGGAGTATCCATTAAGTGGTCAAGTCTAGATCCAACAACCTTTTTAAACAATCTAAAGGGAAAATACAAAAGGAGATTAATATCTGCATGAATAATACCTCAACAGATGTAGTAACTATAAACGCTTTTAGTAATATTACCATGGAGATAGCAGGTGATTTAACACTTAAAAAGAAGCATAAGGCTTATGATAACAACCCAAGATGCTTTAATAGAGAATGCTTCAAATTAAATAGAGATTTGAGTTAGGAGTCTTAACTTTACTACTCATAAACTGAGAAAAATCCTAACTTTAAGACTTTTAGTATTCACAGAAGGACTTTAGGAGTCCTAAAGTTAGGACTCCTAACTTCTGTGAATACCGAAATGAGTAAGTGCCTTCTGTGAATACCAAAATGAGTAAGTGCCTTCTGTGAATACCAAAAAGATAGTTTAGGATTTTGTCTTAAGTTAGTTCTGTGAATCGGGCCCTTAGAACAAAAAGAGAAAAAATATTTTCTGAAATTTGCAATATGAGCAGCTAATGTTCGCAAGCCACTGTACTATGTTCTCCAACTCATAAAATGTTAGCACATGTGCAATATATAGCAATATATCTGCATATAGAGCGTTGATCTCTTAGATAAGGGTGTGAACAGCTTCATCAGGAAGAGAATTGTTAATCTGGAGGTTTTGGAGTGAAGCAGAAGATGTTGAGGCATTTTTTCCTGCCAGCACTGAGTGGTGTGCCAAGCATATAAGTGTTTGATCATGCACAACAACCTAGATGAACATTTTATTTCCAGTACCTCTGGAAAGTCTGAGTGGCACAGGTTGCAAGAAACCACTCCGGTTGAGACTTTCTTCTCAGCTGAAGGAATTGAAAAGATTCCCAAATAATGGGCTGTGAAGAGGTCCTCAGCTCTTGGTGTTCTTCCTTTGACTCTTCAGATTCATCACAGTCTTCTCAAGATGGAATGTTATCAGTTGTAGTTGAACACCCATAAAACAGGAAAAACACAAAAACACAGGAAAAAAACTGAGAAGAGAGGGCAGAGGATGGCAGTAGACTCAAGTACTACTCTCTAATAACAGTAATTGTGTGGGGCCTCATTCAAATTATATCAGTAGAATTACATCAGCCAATGAGATGCACTTTTAGTCTGAGTCACAGGTACTATAGTACTGCTACACCTAAAAAATGTCCAAATCTTACTAAAAACTACAAGAGATCCTGGGTACTTGTTCCTGTGAGGAAACCCCTAGGGTCAAATTCATGGCTCTGTGGGTCCCTGCAGGAGTACCACACGACCTAGGGGATATAATAAAAATGAAAGCAGCCATTTGGTCATTCAGGGAACACCACTAAAATATAAGCCATTCGAAACAGCCTCAGATGATTATCCTGTCAGCATTACCAGATTGGTGTATAAGAGAGGCAGTTGGTGTAAATGCAAAGACAATCCATTGTGACCTCAGACAAGACTGGACACAAAGAGGTACCAAACACACCATCCACCAGGCCTATCGCAGGAACAGCATCAGAAGATAATGACATTATTATCATTCCATATACTTATGCAGTACCACAACTGAGGCCTAGGAAAGAATCAATGTTGTGGCAGCTTTTCAAACTTCCAGCTGGCCAAAACCAAAGTAAGTATGCATAAGTTTATGTTCACTATGTGTAACTTGGCACTGTATTGAGGAAAGACTTCATAGCGCGTGCTGGGAAGCAAAAGAGTCGGGCAGTAAAAACAGACATAAACAAATAGAACACGAGGGAAACGTACTAATATACCAGTGTCTGAAAATACCATTGTGCACTGTGCCCCCAAACTGTCAAACACTGTTCCTTTGGCCATTCATACAACGTTAGAACCTGTTAGATTTGATCCACTGTTGGCTGCTGATCGGCCTGCTGAAGAAACCAGTATAAATAAATTACTGACCGTGGAAGTCAGTGTACATATTATGAAACCAATCATCCCAGTTGAATTGATATCTACGGTGAATGGCCTTAAGGAAGAAATAATGGGTCTCCAAGTCCTGGTGAAACACCTAACTGTGAAAGTCAATGCAAAAAGGCCAGTCATCAAAGTAATAACTAGCAGAAAGAACTTTGTAGAGAAGGCCAACCAATCTGAGACCATAAATGATTCTAATTTTGATCTAATGAAAAACAAAGTCCCTCTGGGGAAGCTACATCCCCCTTTCAAGAATGTATGCTCACCTGATTTTGACCCACACTGGTGGCAGAGACCTGAATACACTCATATTAGGCCCAGTTTTCATGGCAACAAGACGAGAGAGCCAACTCTGAATTTTGTAAGGAAAGACTGTAGAGATGTCGGTACCAGCAATACTTTCTCAGCCCAATACACATGCCACTAGTGAGTCACTCTCTTTTCCTACTAGACAACATAGTTCTTTGGCCAATTGGACAGGCCCAGCTGTCTCCAATCATTCTGTATTTATGGACAATGTTGGCAAACTAATCAACTGAGTTGAGGAGGAAGGAGCATCCCTAACAAATAAAGTAATTCACTGGTTAAGGGAAATCCGGGGATGTCGATCTCTTATCCATTCTGATATTTTAAAAAATATCTGTCACATCTCCGAAAGTTTGATTCAGATTAAATTGAAATAGTCCTGGGATCCTGTAATCTTATTGATGACCTAGTTGCATTGGATGTTTCTTCATCTTCTCCCATATATACAAAGATCTGTTTGAAAAATATTGCACCACAACCAGGATACTCAATGGTGAGCCGAGTAATTACCAATAGCAAGACACCCAACAAATGGAGTTTATTATCATGGAATGTAGCGGTTTTTAAATCACAGATAATTTGGAGTGGAGCAGATTTTTTATTGGTTTTGGCATTTGTATTCTCCTAGAGACATGATGAACAAACATCATTTCCAGGTCTATTTTTTAACATATGCTGGAAATGGAGTCCAACATGCCAGGGACAGGCCAGTAGAACCTAATTATATGGGTTCTACCACCCCTCAGTCTCCAAATTAACATAATGACCAGCTCCACTTTGAATATCTTTGGTCTGGAGTATCATACCGGGGGGAGGGGGGGGGGGGGTGGAGTTGATTATTTCAACATATATACAGCAAGAGCACTGGTTGAAATATTGAGGCTGTAACTGTTAGTAAGCTAGAGGTGGTAATTGAAGGGAAACTTGGCATCAGACCTCTGATAGTTGCAGGAGATTTCAACATCACATACAAATCACTAGATGGCTCAGCCCATGCATGGGGCTGAGCAATCTAGTGAAAAATAAAAAAATAGGGAATTCCCTTGTTAGAACTCTCGCCAATTAAAAAATAGACAAAATAGCAACCCATCTAATAGGCATGACTATTAGCTGGTAAACAGACATAATAGCGACTACAAAATATCGAATGGACATAATATCGAGTACAAAATATAGTCTGGACAAAATATCGAATGGACAGAATATAGTCATCAAAAATATCGTTTTGAAGGTAAGTAATGTAATATCGAATGTTAAAAATATAGAAAGTTAAAATATCGAGGTATATAATATAGGTTATTAAAATTATCGAATTTTTAATAATATCGAATTTTTTATAGTGTTTGTTATGTTATTATATGTGTGAAAAGTGTGTATTTATGTTAAAATTAATTTTAATTAATGAATTTAGTTTATTTATTTTTTGCGTAATTTAATTCTGTAGCGGGTTGTGGGTTTATAGGGGAATAGGGTGGGAAGTAATTTAATTATAATTAATTAAATATGTAAATTTATATATTGATATTTAATTTTAATTAATTGTTAATTAATTTATATTTGGTAAATAATTAAATTTTAATTGGCAATTAATTTTAATTAATTGATTAATTGCTAATTATGCTAATTTTACTAATTTATTTACTGTAGCAGGTTGTGGGTTTATAGGGGAATTGGGTGGGAAGTAATTTATTTATAATTAATTCAATATGTAAAAATATTTATTGGTATTTTTTAGAATTAATTGTTAATTAATTTTTTATGGGTAATTATTTAAATTTTAATTGCCAATTAATTATATTTAATTGATTAATTGCTAATTATGTTAATTTTACCAATTTATTTTCTGTAGTGGGTTGTGAGTTTATAGGGGAATAGGGTGGGAAGTAATGTATTCATAATTAATTAAATAATTCAATTTATTTAATTTGAATTAATTGTTAATTAATTTTTAACTGTTAATTAATTAATTGTTAATTTGTAATTAATTTGAATAGGTAACTAATAGTAAAAATTAATCGTAATTTGTAATTTTAATTGATTAATGATTATAATATATTACATTGGTAATTACTTTTAATTAATTTTTTATAGCTATTAATTCATATTTATTTAAATAATATGAGAAGTATTTACTTTCCATACTGTTGCACTCTCTGGAATGGGAATAGTAATTTTAACCCCTACGCTATCCAATGCTTTCCATACTCTTGCACTCTTTGGAATGGGAATAGTAATTTTAACCCCTATGCTATCCAACGCTTTCCCTACTGTTGCACTCTTTGGAGTGGGAATAGTAATTTTTACCCCTACGCTATCCAACGCTTTCCCTACTGTTGCACCCACCGGAGTGGGAATAGTAATTTTTACCCCTACGCTATCCAACGCTTTCCCTACTGTTGCACTCTTTGGAGTGGGAATAGTAAGTTTTTACCCCTACACTATCCAACGCTTTCCCTAATCTTGCACTCTTTGGAGTTGGAATAGTAATTTTTACCTTTATGCTATCCAACCCTTTCCCTACTGTTGCACCCACTGGAGTGGGAATAGAAATTTTTACCCCTACGCTGTCCAACGCTTTCCCTACTGTTGCACTCACTGGAGTGGGAATAGTAATTTTTACCCCTACGCTATCCAACGCTTTCCCTACTGTTGCACTCTCTGGAGTGGGAATAGTAATTTTTACACTTCCGCTATCCTACGGTAATAATATTGATTATTATTTAATTATATTATGTTACTATATATATATATGTTTTAACAAATATGATTGTAAAATAATTTTTTTATAACTTTCATTAATTATTTAATTATTCTGAGGTAATTTAAGTATATTTTAGTAATTAATTTTTAATATTAATTTAATTTAACATTGTTTTTAATAAAGTCGATATTTTTATAAACCCTATTTTTGTAAACGAAATTTTTAACTCGATATTTTTGTACTTACCTGTTTGTAGATACAAAGTCGATATTCCGTCTGTCGATATTTTGTCAACTATATTTTTGATAGTCGATATTATGTCCCTCGATATTATGTCAGTGATCCCTATTAGCTATGGTCTTAGAGCATGAACTAGGAGAACTATATCCCATGATGAAGGAGCTCCCACCTTTTGAAGAGTTAAAGGGTCAAGTAGAATTGATAAGATAATGCTAGACTTGAAATTGGGCACATTTTTTAAAGAGATGGCTGTGCCTCAGAGGACAGATTGTTCTTTATGACTGCTAACCAGTACTAAAGTGTATGTGCTTTCTCCCCTAACATAGTTTGAGTGATACATCCAAAATTGGCATATTTAATTTACTTATAGTAAAGTGCACAACATATGGCCATGGCCTGTAAATTAAATGCTACTTACGGGCCTGCAGCACTGATTGTGACACCCACTCAAGTAGCCATTTAACCCCTTCACTGTTAGGTCTTTTACCACTCTCTTTAACCTTTTGTCCACATAAGCTACCCACACCCAAATTGTATCCTTTTTTCCAACATTCTGGGGATACTAAAGGCATCCAGGGTTTGTGAATTTTCCTGAATGGGACTGAGAAATTAGCCTAAATACAGCTACATTTTGGGTTTTTTGTTACAAATGAAAAAAAAGTGCTGCAGAAGAAAGCATCTGTTTATTTTCTTCTTCAAATGGCATCAGCAAAGGGTTCTTGGTGCCAACATCACCCTCTTCCCAGCTTTCAGAAACATGCTGACTTGAATCAGAGAAACACATTTTTCGGCTACATTTTGGCATTCTACTGGTAGATAGCCCATTTTTCCTATTTTTTGTGCTTTCAACCTCCTTCCAGTTAGCAGTGGAAATGGGTGTGAAACCCATGGTGGATCCAGGGGAGCTATACATTTCAAAAGTTGAGATATTCAATTGGTCATAACAAATGTTCTATGATTCTGTATTTCCACATGTCTTCTGACAAATATGATATCCCACTTCGGTGGTTGGGCCTTGTGCCTACGAAACAAAACACCCCAAATCATGACCTAGTAGACATCATATTTCAACCAGCAGAATGCATATCTTTTTTACAAGGTGGCTAGCTATGGACTTTGGGCCGCAGCTCAGCCGGCACCTAGAGAAACATACAAAACCAGCACATTTGTGAAAACGAGACTTTTTGGGAAGTGCAGTGTTGGCTGAGTTGCGTGGCTCTCACCAGGTTTTCTTTATCCAGAATCCCCTGGAAAGCTCAAACTTTACCTAAAAAAGACCCTTTTCCCTTGCATTTCTGTGACGAAAGCCCTGGAAGCAGCAGGTAGCCACACATTACTTACCACTCAGAGTTCCCCCTAGACTCCTGAGAAGAACTGTACCTCACTTGTGTAGGTAGCCCAGGTTCCAACACGAACGGGCGCCAAGCGCAACATGGGCAAATCACATTTTTCCACTGAAAACAACTTGTGTTTTTCCAATGTGGGTAGATGTGGATTTTGGGCCCCAGTGCAACTGGCACCTTGGGAAACCAACCCAAACCAGCACGTTTTTGAAAACTAGACACCCAGGGGAGTTTAGGGTGGGGTGACTTGGGTGGGACTCACCAGGATTTCTTACCCAGAATCCCCTGCAAATCTCAAACTTTGCCTAAAAAACACATTTTCCTTTCATTTCTGTGAGTTAAAGTCCTGGAATCAGCAGACAGCCATTAATTTTCTACCACCTAGCATCCCCCACGTGTCTTGAGAAGAATGGTGCCTCAGTTATGTAATTAGGTCAAGTGCTTGTGACACAAACTGGTGCCAAACGCAACATTGGCACATCACAGCTGTGCATTTTGGGCCCCAGTTCAGTTGGCACTTAGGGAATCCTACCCAACCAGTACATTTATGAAAACGAGACACCAGGTAAAGTCCAAGGTGGGGTGACTTGCGTGGCACTCACCAGGTTTTGTTACCCAGAATCCCCTGTAAAGCACAAACGTTGCCTGAAAAATAATTGTCCTTTCATTTCTGTGAGGAAAAGCCTTAGAACCCTAAAAATACCCCTTTACCCAAAAACTGAAAACTTAAAAAAAAAAAAACATATAAAATATAAAATATAATTATATACTTACCAATACTTACGTTGTAATGGCATGCGTTGTAAAAGTACTTGCGTTGTAAAAACATGCATTGTAATGGTATGCGTTGTAAATGTTTTTGCGTTGTAAAAAATTCGTTGTAACGATATGCGTTGTAAAAGTATGCGTTGTAACGTCATACATCCAAAATAATATTCTTCCTATCCACTGTTTGAGATGCATAGAACGTACCCATCCACAACAGCTTGTTTGGGAATCTTTTTCCCTTAAATGTGTCTTTAAGAAGAACTACAGAATTATTTGGCTATTTATTTGAATCAGACACATCTGATGAGGAATCAGTTCTGGGACTTATTGAAGCAGATAAAGATGGACCATGTTTTGGTATCGAACTAGCCAACATCTTTAGGTCTAGTATAATGTGAGGCCTCCATTCTCAAGTCAGTTCCAGAGTCACTCTTCCCATTAATTCCTGAAGAAATAAAAACTCAAAGCCCTCAATCATGGCTGCCAGACCAACCATAGCATAGAGACCGCACTCATCGCCACAACAGGTGACATCAGATCCCTCCAAGGAGAAACAGTGGCCTTGATCCTCCTTGACCTGTCTGCATCATTCGACACCGTCGCCCACCACATCCTCGACAGACTACACATCAGCATTCAACAACATGCCCTCAAGTGGATCATCTCATCCCTCTCACAACATACCCAGAGCACCCATTTACCCCTGTTTAACATCTACATGACCTCTCTTGCTGACATCAGTAGATCCCATGGACTTAACATCATCTCCTACACCGACAACACTCAGCTCGTCCTCTAACACCAGAACCGACCTCTGAATCGCCATGACTGACATAGCCAACTGGATGAGAGATATCTGCTGCAAACTAAACTCCGACAAAACTGAGTTACTGATCGTCGGAAAAAACACCCATCTTGGGGCCACAGCTAGTGGCCAGAAGAACTCGGACACACACCAACTGACCACGCCCACATCCTCTGCATAATCTGGGACAACCAACTGCCCATGAGAAGACAAGTCCACCTAGTTGTCTCCTCCTGCATCCACACCCTCTGCATGCTCTGCAAAATCTTCAGATGGATTCCAGTAAACACCAGAAAGACCGTCACACAAGCCCCCGTTACCAGCCGCCTCAACTACGGCAATGCTCTCTTCACCGGTATCTCCACCCAGCTCATCAGAAGACTCCAGACAATACATAATGCAGCAGCCAGACTAATCTTGGACCTCCCCAAATGTACCAACACCCCTCCTCACCTCAAAACCATCCACTGGCTCCCTGTCCAGAAAAGAAGCAAGTTCAAGATGCTCACATATGCCTACAAAGCTCTCCACAAACAAGCACCATCCTACATCAAATACATTTCCATCTTCCCTCGAATCACCTGCGCTCCACTTGATTTGCCCTCGCACACATCCCCCATATCCATCACACCCGCAGTGAGGTTCCCCTTAGACACTGATTGTGAAAATCCTTTGTTACATGTGTCCCTGCGTCTCAGACAGCAATGAGAACAGCACGTCTTCATATTCATCAGTTGCATAATCTGCCTATCTCTCTTTGCTCTTGTACCTTCTAATACATCTTCCTTATCGACCCTTGTAAACAGATGGCTGTTATGCCTCAAAGGTAGAGGACCATCAGTCTGTCAGCATTCCCCACCTTAACGGGGTTCATTCAGCAACGTGACTCCCTGCCTTGTTGACAGCATCATTACAGGAACCAAAGAAGCAGTCTGAGTAGGCATTGTTGAAGTAATAGGCATTTTATACAGTGATAGTATTATGTCCTTCATGACTATGGTAGTCAGAGATGTAGAGAATATTGTTTTGAAGGCAATGGATGTAAAGTCAATCAGGTCTCTTGGGACGAGGGAGTCCTTTATTATATTGAAAGTTCTCTCGGCTGCACATATTTCATTTGATGGACAAAGTATTGCAACACAGTTTTTCACATAGAATTTGAGTTCAGCTTCACAGAATCCTTTGCAGAGTGGTGATTAGGAGTGTTTTCCGTTTGACTGTTTGTGGAGCTCATGTATCGTTGTATCTGATTGGACAAAATAATTCTGTAGCAGCAGGTATGATTTACTGTGATTTATTTGTATATGTAATGCCTTTTTCATTGTGTTAAACATGTTCTTGATGTGGTCATTATTAACGCTTGACAGATTCCATCTCAGTGAAATCTTTGACTGTTTTTTCCAGCCAGTTTTCTGTCCTGGTGTGCTTTCCTCCATTTTGTGGCGTGGCTGAGGAATGTGCTCCAATCGAAATGGGTTTCACATTTGGTGCAAGTATTCTAGCAGGATGTATGACGGTACGACGCGGGCTATTACCACGCGTACCGTTACAACGCGTGTTTTACAGAGCAAGTCGTTACCGCGACTTGCGCTGTAGGGTGCGGACTTAGGAATGATTTAATTTACTATTCCAACACCAGTCCCCGTGGATAGTAGGGAAGGTGTTGGAATAGTAAATTAACTATTCCTTGTCCTTGAGCGCTCTCCAGCGCAAGTCGTGGTTACGACTTGCGTTGTAAGAGACGCGTCGAAATGGTAGCGCGGGGTAACATCGGCGTCGTAAAGGCTGTTCCCCATTCTCGCATGATATTGTCATCAATTCATTCTATTCTGTGTGGTGTTCATACCATGATTGTGGTGGACATGTTCTGGTGGGTTCATTTGTTTGTGCACATGGTTGCAGTGAGTATATTTAGCATAAAGGTCTGGTTTGCATCTATTGTGATTGAAACAATGCAGTTATTTTGCTTTTAGAGACTTATATGTCTCCAAACTTGTTTTTTCCCTCTTCTTTCCTCTTCATTTATTTTCGGTGCAGTCTTTTATTTAACAATGTCCTTTGCTTTGCATGCATTACTGAACGCAAGTATAGACGATGTATCTACGTGTGTGCGGGGGGGGGGGGGTCATAAATAAGATATATGCACTAATTGCACGTGCCTATTTCTTCATAATGGGGTTTGTATTTTCCAGTTGCACGAGTGCATTGTTATTCTTCAAAATGAAGGGCCTGATGTCCTATTCCACATCACCTTCATTCTGCCGTCTGTTTTGTGGGGTGGAAGAATATGGTATTGCTTATGTTACTGCCACTAGTTCTGCCACTGGGAAAGACCAATTTGCTGTACTCCCGCTCATGGAAATAGTGGACTATGAACAGACTGATTCCATTTCCACAAGAACCCAGTATGTGGTGCGATATTACATTTGAAGCCATGGTGTTCTCAAGCAAAGAACAGAAAAGCACTGCAAGAGTGTTTGACATGCAGGCAGAAAACGCCCAGACCCTCAGGGACATTTTAGATATGGGTGGTCCCTGTACGCTTGGCTACTGTAGCTTACTGTTTTGTTCAGTGTGATCTACCCCAAAACACTACTGTTGCAGCTATTTTTTTTACACGGTTTGCTATGCGGTTTTGTGACACACAGTTTTCTGAAAATTAAAACCATTTTGTGTGGCACCAGATTGTGCTCAGAACCTCGAAAATGCCTGTTTCTAATAGTAATGATCGAACATGCAATACTAGTGAAGGGGATACAATTAATTTTTCGTCTGAGAGTTTTCATTGAGCTAACTGTTATTGCTTCTTCCTCCTAACCTCCGTAAAGTGTTTGATTTTTCATAAAGATTCCATGCATATAGTCACCCTTTTAATGACTCTGGACAACAAAGATGTGCTTTCAGTGTTCAGTCCGTTTAGTTCGAAACTGATTGCTTGATGTACGTCTTTAAGCAGAATTTGGTGACGATACAATAGGAGAAAATTGGAAATACTGCATTGTTTCTTCTCTCCTTACAGGGAGAAAGAGCACATTGATTAATTCCAAGCATACTCAGCGTGCAGCCATTGTGAACCATGACATTGACTTCGACTATAAGTCTTTTGTTTTGGGCAATAGACATAAAAATATATTGTTTGTCTTTTAATGATAGCAATTACAGGCTTTTAGATGCTATCTCACTTCCTTTAGGGATATTTATGGCTTTTGCAAGACACTAATGGATAAATGCAGTTGAGTAAATTCTGGGAAATGCAACATTACAAAAACTCTAATAGGCTGGCTTTCATGATAATTGTGCTACAATGGCTAGCCTAATCACTTTGCTGTCCAATATGTATTTTATTTACAGACTCGCAAAGTAAATTATTGGATCCTTCTAAAGGATGGCACATTTTCATGCCTTTAGTTACATAAGAATAATTTAGAGGATATGTTTATAAGCATTAGTGTCCTAAACTACTGAACCATTTCAAATTAATGAAGCAAACACGACAGAGTACGTTGATATCAAATAACCAAACGAAATGTCAGTATTTGCCTTATTGAGGGGCATATGTTCATGTAACAAAACAAATGCCCATAAACATACACTGTCTAATTTTGTAAGCATTTATTTCCATGGTTAATTGTGAGATACTCCTGGAAATTCAGGAGTAAGTCATACCTACTCCCAGAAAACATAGTGGGCTCTACCACATTTACCACTTGTAACAGAATTTGTTCACAGAGAGGGGCTGATTTCGATGTCGACACTGTCTCGTAAATGGAACCGACCGACACCCGGATGGTGGTCCTGCACACCTCATTAGGATGCGACCGAACACTGGTTGCATTCCAACATTTCCCTAAGTGAGCATGCATTACGTCGGTAAACCAGCCGTAATACTTGCTCCCATAGGAAAATGGGAGGTGTGGTTCATCCTAGCACCTTGCACCCCATGGCAAGGTGCCTGCCACAGGGTGCAGGGATCAACAGGAGGAAACCATAGGTGCCCCCTCCGCACCCAACCAGAAGCTGCACACACAAGGGGGCCCAAACACACTTTCCAACATGGTTTCCATGTCAGACAGGCTGGCATGGAAACCATGCGGGAAACCATGCATTGTACTCCCAAGGGTGGAAATGCCCGCCCTTTGGGATTAAGAGCCGGTTCTAACTGGCTGACGGGCTCTTTGAGCCAGTCGAAAGCCAGCTGAAATGACCGACCGGCTGCATCATAATCAGCCGGTCAGAATTGAGAAGACGATGGCGGTCGGAAAGCCTCCTACCGCCATGCTAATAGGCCCCAGAATATTACACACAATATGATGTAATATTATTTGTAAACAAGTTATCTACCCGGGGCAGGCTGACAACATTACAGGATTAGTGTAAGAAAGTGGGTTATTACTTTCAAAGTATATGGGTCCTTCAGAAGTTTTAAACTGACAATCTTCCATCTACTGGGAACTAAATAGTCCTTTGAGGCAATCGATTTTATCAGGATAGCGAAGCAGAGCTGTCCAAGGTCTATTCAAGGAAGGTTGTGTAGGCTAGAATATCAGTCTGCAGACACAGGACAAACAAGACCCAGTAAAAATCATTGTCCTGTCAGTGCCTTTAATTATAAAAAAAAGAAAACAACTTTATTACGCTCACACTAATCAATATTATGCATTAATTTAGAAATATATACATGATGGCAGGTGGATATACCTATGGTGACACACTTGTAATAGTTTACACCACTTAGTGAGTCCAAATCCTAAAACTAGAATACCCCGCACACATCGTAAAAACTATTTAATGGTGTGTAGATATTAAAAGGCAGGTGTATTGGCTTTTTATGGGCATTACCACATTAATAAAATTAGAACTATGTCATAAATAAAAATTGCAAAACCATTAAAATCACTAAGGATGGTACCTTCTTAAAGTGACATTCATTAGGGCAGGTGTTGACTCAGTGTTATCGTGTGATTATAAATGAAAAATTTAAAAAACCTTCATTGTAATTCCCAATAATTCACTGTTAACTTTGTCATTATCAATAAAGCAGTCACATTTTCAATATTCTCAATATGCAACCCTTTTTCTGCTATTATACCTTGTGCTACTCTTCCTTGAAGGCTACACACTGCCCATATCCTCCCACCCACATACCCTCATCCTCACCCACAACCAGACTAAACCCACAGTCCAGAACCCCTTGGAAACACTCCAAGCTCGAGACACCATGGAAGTGTCTCCCAGGCTCATGCATTTTAAAACCCAGGTGACTTAGGGTGGCATTTGGTATTTTTTACAGGACTGCAGGAGGGCTTACAACTGCTCCAGGGTGCCCGCACCGACAACAGCACATTTGTGCAGTGGTGCGCCTGCTTCTCTGGACAGTGTGCACTGATTATGAAAAATAGGAAGCCCCAGTAACTATGGTTATTTTCGCTTTCAGCTTTGCCACAGCAAAATACTTTTTGATTTATCAACTTGCACTCTCAGGTGCAACGGGTACCCATTCCTAACTGGGCTTCAGTGATGGCCTGCATGAGGACAGTGAGGGAGCCCCTGCACCCACCACAGTTCTTGCTGACTCCAACGTTGGGTACAGTGGTGGTAGTGTTAGACCTAACAGCCTTTTGCTTGGCCTTCCCCCAAACATTTTGCCTTCTACCCTTGTTCATTACTAACATTTGTTTATGGTGACTTTCGGACTTTCTCACTTTACCACAGCTAAATTGCTTGTGCTCACTTCTGTACACATGGTACGAGTGGCTTACACCCAACTGTCACATTGAATTTATTTCTAAGTCCCCAGTAAAGTGATACCTCATATGCCCAAGACTTATAAATCAAATGCAGGTAATGCACATGCAGCACTCATTGTGCCACCCACTCTCAGGTCTGCCATTGCAGATTGTGTGGAGTTTTAAACTGTCATTTTGACCTGGCAAGATAAACTTTTTGCCAGACCTAAATCTTCCTTTTCAATATATATATAGGTCACCCCATAGGACAGGGTGCATTGCATTTAAAAAGATTGACATGTACGTTTAAGTTTTACATGTATTGGTAGTGAAAAACTCTTAAATGTTTTTTTTTCACTGCTGCAAGACCTACCTCTTCCGTAGGATAACATTCAACTACTTGTAATAAGTGATAAAGTTTGCTTGTGAACAGGTAGAAATGCCATGTTTGCTGAATGGAAACTTGCATTCTAAACTCCTCTTTAATGGTAAAGCCGAATTTTAAGTCACAATTCATAAAACACAACTTTGAGAAATCTGGCATTTTCTTGTCCTAACCATTCAGTTCCTGCAGGCTGTATCTTGGGTCACACGACTCCGTGCAGTTGCCTTTTGGGTATTCTCAAAAAGGGGGACTAGATGTTGGCAGGATCGGCCTTTATCACAAGATGGGAGGAGGCAAGCTGCCACCTCCTGCACCTGCACTTCAAAGGAGCTGCCACAGCATTCTCACAAAGGACTTTACACTAGTCTTTTGTCACCCCAGACACCTTGCGACCAGGACAGGTAGGAAGGAAATTCCACAACCATCTGTGGGGGTAATCTCTAGAATTTACTCACAAATCAAAGCTGACAACAGGTATACATATTGGTCTGTGAAACCCACCCTTCATTACATATAATGCTTTATTGCATAAGATTACTTACCAGCGCCTTGAGACCCTCACGGGTGAGTAGTCGTGCTTTACAAACCCCTGATTGATTGATTTATTGAAAACCATCTAAAAAATAACACCCAAACATACAGATTCCATAGCACAATAAAACATTCAAAGTTTAACCTCTTAACTGCTCAAGTGTCCCCTCGCTTGCCATTGGGATGGCGTGCTTTAGTCAGCAAGGGAGCCGAAAGACTGTTGAGGTTTTAGGGATGAGGGTGAGGCCTGGTGTTAGGATTGGAAAGACCCACCCCATTACTTTATTAAACAGATGTATTGCTCCCATACATTGGGCTTTCTGCCCCCCCCCAGTGGTAGATTGGGGTTGATTACCCCATCTGACTCAGGGGCCATTTACTTGGGGGGCATGGCCATGCTCATGCCAGGCAGCCCCCACCCCTATATTCAAAAACAAAACACACCCCCTTGTTTCCAGTGGGCTTTCTGTCCCCCAGATCAGGGCAATTTCCCCAATCTTCCACCCAGGGAGGCAGAAATACTGTTGTCTGATTTAGTTGGGATAGGAGCATAGCAATACCCATGTTGGGAAGCCCTTACCCCTATAGGAAAAACATTGTCTGGCTTCTAGTGGGCTTTTTACCCCTGAGGGGGGCAAATTGGGGGAAATTACACCAATGCCCTAATTACCTAATTATTTCCAAATATTTTAATGGAATGCAATTGTTTAATAATAGCAAATGATTTATGCATGGCATATACAGTAGGTATTTTTTAACTAATGCCTTTTTAAATGTTTATGTTTTTTGATTATATTGTATTGTAAGCTTTATTTCGATATAAAAACATATCATAAAAGCTGCACTTCACAACAATAAAAACATAATTGGCACTTGCAGTACAATGAGCAACATATTTAGCAGTATACAATATAAAACAGTCAAAAAATAGTTTTTAAGAAATATAGGAAAGCATACTACTGTATCAGCAGTTTTTTTGCAGTTCTTAAGCGCCAGGCCCAGCCTAAGAATTTTGCCATACAGCAGGCAAAAAAGGGTCTCGCGTCAGTGCACAATATACGCAGAGCTTCTGAATGGGATCTTGTTCCCAGACTCCTGCATAAGGGTCTCAGCCACAACTTTCTAGGTGCTACATAGGTGTTGCATTCAAACAAGAGGTGTGCAACAGATTCAACCCTCATTTCGCAAAAGGGACAAAATGGCACAGTTTGTAAGGGCGGTTTCCAGGTTGAGGTAAATTGGCCAAGAGGGAGTACACCCAACCTGAATTTAATGTACAGTGCTCTGTCACCTGAGTTGTGGATAGAATCCAAATAGGGTTCCCTAAAAGGGAGTTCTTTAGTTAACAAAAACTGGGCGACAGATTTACAGTGATTAGTATTGGACATTCTTTCGTTGTCCACCCACGACCAGTATGCCTTTTTTAGTACTTGTTTTGACGGAGCTGATTTATTATCCCAAGCATCACCTAGCCCCAGTTTATAGAGAAGGCACTTAACATCCCTAAGCCAGGTAATTTTGTAGCATCCTGGAAGGGACAGAAGGTCTTCCAGAGCATCTGCATAGCTGTGGAGTTCAGGGACATTCCAGATTCTAGACCATAATAAAAGAGGTCGTAATTTTGCTTGGTCACATATTGGGCGGGAGCCCGCATCTAGAAATATGGGGATTGTAGGAGTGCTGTGGGGCAGTCTCATAAGATCTTTATGAAAATTATTGTCAAGGGAGACCAGGGTATCAGTTTTCTGGGAGCCCCACAGTTCTGCGCCGTATAGTGCTGCGCTTACAACCTTTGCCCTGTAAATATCTAGGACCGCCCCGATCGGTTTCAATGGCGATGCTCGCTGCTGTTTAAGCAGGGCTCCAGCTACCCTCTTGTGAGCAAGAAACACCTTCTGATGGTGTGCCCTCCAGCTCATAGAGTCGGATAATCGTATGCCCAGGTAGTCAAATTCCTTGACTCTCTCTAAATGGACAGAGTCTAGAACAGGAGGAACAACTGTTTTTTTTGGGGGGTTGAGGACAAGGAACTTGGTCTTTCCTATATTTATGGCCAGGCCTTTATCATCGCAGAAGGACTTAAAACTAGATAGCAATTTTTGGATACCCACTGGAGACTTAGAAATTAGAAGGGTGTCATCCGCGAACAGGAGCGTCGGAATTTTCTTCCCCGCCAGGGTCGGTGCATCAGATGGATCTTGTAAGAGATGCTCCACCACTCCGTTAACATAAAGAGAAAACAGAGTGGGGGCAAGCACACAACCCTGGCGGACGCCCCTGTTCACCGGAATGCGAGGTGTTTTTTCGCCCTGTGAACCCCATCTAATTTGGGCAAAATTGCTATCGTGGAATTTGATCAGTAAGGCTAACAGGTAAGGTGGTAAGCCTAACTCATTAAGAACATTCCACAATGAAGTTCGTGGGACCAAATCAAACGCTGTGCGTAGGTCTATGAAGACCAAGTACAAGCTGCCCCCCCCCAACACCACAACTTTCCAATAGAGCATAAGGAGGCGAAATGTCTGCTCGATGGTGCCAGTCCCCGTTCTAAAGCCTGCTTGATAATTGGACAGTATCTGATTTTCCTCTGCCCACTGCAATAACCTGGTCAGGACAACTTTACCCGCCACCTTTTGAGTTGAGTCCAGCAAGCTGATGGGGCGATAGTTTGCATAAACAAACATTCCTAGAAATATAGCAAGATAAAGACTTTGGGGCATATTCTCAAGAAACAGCCTTAACATTATTGCCGCTTTAGCGGCGGAAAACTGCTGCTAAAGCGGCAATAATGGGCTTGATAATATGCCCTGGTGAATTCCCATAGAAGCCCATGTTCTGGTGTGAACATGGGCTTCTATGGGAATTCTCCATGCCGTATTATCAAGCCTATTATTGCCGTTTTAGCTGCAGTTTTCTGCCACTAAAGTGGCGATAATGTTAACGCTGTGCTTGATAATATGCCCCTATATTCTTTAACAATACTGTTATTCCTTGACCAAAATGTGTACTCATTAAGTATTGGTGTTGATCTGTTTAATGTAGGATAAACAGCACAATAGGGAAATAGTTGTTGCTTAGCTCTTTTATGGCCATCATGTTAGGGGACCTCACGGTCTGGTACAGGACGAGTGGAAGCAAGCTCCCGGGATGTAGTTAGCTCACTGCTGGCTTTCAGAATCCAGATACAACACTTCTGGAAGATGACTTCTGAGAACCTGGAAACTAGCCAGGAGGCAATGAAACTCTGGCATGACCAGAAGGCCACTCTGGTTGAGTTTCAGCCTGAACAAAAAAAAAGAGTGAGTCACACAGCCAGTAGAGTCCATGGTCTACCAAGACTGCTGGTCAAGGCCTTATGAGGTGAAAGACAGAAAAAGAAAGACCATGCACCTTGTGGACTTCAAAATCCCTAGGAAACCCTTGGGGGTACTCCATGTTGTTCATCATCAACTCAAACCCCACAATTCCATGTCGTCTGGGCATAGGAGAATCTGAGACCATTCTTGCTCGGGACTTACTTCAGAGTTCAGAAAGACCACAGGTATTACAGATGGCTCATGCAGATAAGGGGTGAGAATCCCACACTGTTGAAGTGGTCCATATCTCTACAGGGAATGTTATGTTATGTTATGTTATGTTACTATTTGTTTTGTAGAGCGCTCAGCTGCTCCAAAGAGCGTCCCGGCGCTAATGGACTTTATGGTAGAACACAGCCCTGGATCAGACCACTCCAAAGTTGATGGTCTATCCAGGTTCTTCTGAAATAGTGATGAGAACTCCAATGAGGGGGGTCGTTCTCTCCACTTTTAGCTGGGGGTAAACAAGTTAGACCTTACAGCCTTTAGAGTAACATTTAGCCTACTCTCCTCCTGTTGCTAAAAATCCTATTTGTTGGCTTTATGACTCTGAGCACTTTAGCACTGCTAAAGTGCTTGTGTTCACTCCTTTAAACATGGTAAAATTGCCTTGCACCTAATTTGCACATTTAGTTTACTTATAAGTCCCTAGTGAATTGGTACTCCATGTACCCAGGGTCTGTAAATTTAATGCCACTAGTGGGCCTACAGCACTTATTGTGCCACCCACTTCAGTAACCCTTTAGAAATATCTCAGGCCTTCCATTGCAGACTGTGTGCAACTTAAAACTGCCAATTTGAGCTTGCAAAATAAACCTTTTGCCATATATCACCCCAAAGGTAGGACCTAAATAGCCCATAGGCAGGGAATAGTGTACTTGAATGTTAGACCTTTAATTTAAAGTTTTATACGTCCTGGAAGTGAAAAACTGGTAAATGTTTTCCGTACTTCAAGAGCTGCCTCTGCCATACGATAACATTGGGTTACCTTATACCATTTAATACATGCAAACAGGTAGAAAAGTCATGTTTGGCATGAAAGAATTGTAACTCTGAGTCCTCCTTAATGGTAAAGTCGAATTTTAAGTCCCATTATAAAAATGTCACTTTTAGAAAGTTGACATTTTCTTGTTCTAACCATTTAGTGCCTGCACCCTGTGTCCTTGGTCACATGACTGTAAATAGTTGGCAGTTGGCCTTTGTGTATTTTTCCCTGAAAGTGAGGCAAAGGCAGACTAGATGTTGGCAGGATGGGAGAGGCGGAGCTGTTCCCTGCCCCAGTTACATTTCAAAGGGGCTGCCTCAGCACACTCACAAAGAACGTGGCAGCAGTCCTTTGTAACCCTAGACCTCTTGGAGCCTGGGCAGGGGAGGAAGGAACATTTCAGAAACAGATGTGGGGGGAAGACTATATGTTTTTCCCACTTGAAAGGCTGGCACCAGGTATAAATATGGAATCCCTAGAACAGCTCTTCAATTCACTGCTGGACCAATGGAGGACCTCCGGAAGGACTGCCTTGTACTTCAGAGGACTGGCCTGCTGATTGAGGCCTGCTATGTACCCCAGATGAATTCCCTGCCACTTGAAGCCTGCCTTGTACTCTCAGAGAACTTCCCTGCTGGTTAAGACCTGCCTGACTGCTTGATCCCTGGACTACCAGAATGCCTCCAGGGGCAAGTTGGCTGGCCTCCTGTTCTCTGCTTCAAGGACACAGAAAGCACCAGCAACGTGAACCTTGCAACTGGGCTTTGCCTGAAGTGAGTCTAACCTTTCAAGTGGTTTCCACCCAGCCCTGGACACTAGGAAGTAGTGCTAAAGCTGTCCAACAGCCAAAAAACGAAAACTTGGAAATTGGAAAATTTTTGACCAAAAAGTGACTGAGATCTGACAGAAGACTAGGGATACCTGCTCGCGGATCCACCCAAGGTGCATTGCTGGTCGGCCTGACTTTGTGGTAGCTCCTGCTAAGTTCTTCTCCTCAGGTGCAAATCCAGTTCAGCGGCACCTCTTCAGAATGGTATACAACCTCGTGGAGCCCCTTGTCAGCTACAGCCTGCAGCTTCATCCCGCTGGAGATTATTTGCTTCCATAAAAGAGTGAAAAAGTCAGATCACAGAAATCTTCATTGCGACTTCGTTCATCTCTCCCAGATGATGACCCATTCTCCTCGGACACTGCTGGCTGCATTCTCTCACTGAACTTTACCGTCTGAGGCATTTTTCCTCATAATTTCTTCTAAGTCTGAAGGCGAGCGAAGATCTTTTGTACCTGAACGAGGATCCATTGTGTTCTCCCATAACTTTTGACTTTGCCCTGGTCTTTCACAACTAGATGTCTGCGGTTGGGGCTTTAATCTTTTAGGTGTTTTATTCACTAAAAACATTAACTCCAGTGCTACTGTTTGGATTTGTTGTCATTGTGGTGTTATTGTATTTATTTAGATTTTCTCTATTTTTCTAAATTATTGTGGATTTTTCTTGTGTTGTGTTTTCACTTTATTACTGTCTGAGTACTGCATAACTACTTTATACATTGCCTCTAAGTTAAGACTGACTGCTCTTGTGCCAAGCTATGTGTGTGTTAAGCACAGAGAAATGTATGTTGTGGTTCACCCTGACAGGGATTGTGGTTATTGCTTGAGAAGGGTGTTGACCCCCTCAATCACAAAACCTGTTTCCTACAGGTTGCCATGACAAGAACCGGCTCCACTCCTCTTTGTGTCCCGCATGGGTGAGAGACAGCTACTGCAATGACTCTCACACTCTGATGAGGGAGAGCACAAAAGAGTGATGCTGGCCTCACGATCCACTCCTCTTTGGCCCTGAAGCTCCCCAGGCCTACGTGACAATGCTCCTGAAGCTCAGACCTTCCACAGGATCCTGGAAATTTAGGGTGAGTGGTGCTCATGTGTTGTTTTTGTCCTTGTCCTTCCCACCTGAGCCTTGGAGATATAGCATCCATTTTGGATCTAGTAGGAGAAATGTGCATTTAACACCAGGACATTTTTCAGCTATTTTGGCCTCAAGAGAAATGAGGGCACCTGGGTACATTTGAATCTGGAAAAACAGGACACCACACATGCCTGATCTGATCAGGTGTCCATGTAGGGACCATTTTGGATGAGGGAGGTCTTGTTTCACTCCAGGTGACAGGCTGTGGCCACCATGACTGGTTTCATCAGGCTTCCTAGCTTCTGAAATGCATACATTCTTGGTGAGCTGCATTTCTTCCTACTCTGGACCTTTCGTCTATCCAACACCGGCATTCTTCTCAACCTGAAGGTCACCTCTAGTAGAAACCAGTAACCCTTGGGACAGAGTACTCTTCATGTATACATTCTTCAGGCTCCATAGCCTCCATTGCCACTTGATGGTATCTGTATGAGGATCAGGGGAGAACACTCTTTCCTCTTGTCTCTTTCCGCACCCCTCTTGCCTCCTGCACCCCTAATGGCTCTTTCTGCACTGCTCTTGCTTCTTTCTGCACCTCTTTTGCCTGTTTCTGTACTTCTCTTGATTCCTTTAGCACCTCTGTTGCTTCTTTTTTGCACTTTTCTTCCTCGTTTTTCACCCCACTTGCTTCTTTCTGCGCCTGTTTTTTTCTTGCTGTACCCCTCTTCCCCCTTTGTGCAACTCTCCTACCTCTTTCTATACCTCTCTTCCCTCTTTCTGCACAACTCTTGCCTCTCTCTGTACCTCTGTAGCTTCTTTCTGCACTTCTCTAACCTCTTTCTGCACCCATTGTGCTTCCTTTTGCAGCTCTGTTGGATCTTTCTGCACTGCTCTTGCTTACTTCTGCACCTCACTTGCCTCTTTCTACACTTCCCTAGCTTCTTTCTACACCTATGTTGCTCCTTTCAGCAATTCTCTTGCCTCTTTCTGCACTTCCCATGCTAATTTCTGTACCTCTCTTGCCTCTTTCGGCACCTCTGTTGCTTCTGCTTGCACCCCTATTGCCTCTTCCTGCACCCCTCTTCTCTCTTTGTGTAACTCTCTTGCCTATTATTATACCTCTCTTACCTCTTTCTGCACCACCCTTGCCTCTTTCTGTAACTCTGTTAGTTCTTTCTACACTTCTCTAACCTCTTTTTGCATCCTTTGTGCTTCTTTTTGCACCTCTGTTGGTTCTTTCTACACTGTTCTTGCTTATATCTGCACCTCACTTGCCTCTTTCTGCACTTTCCTTGCTTCTTTCTACACCTCTGTTGCTTTTTTCAGCCATTCTCTTGCTTCTTTCTGTACCCTCTTGCCTGTTTCGGCACCACTGTTGCTTCTGTCTGCACCCCTCTTGCCTCTTTCTGCACCTCTCTTCCCTCTTTGTACAACTCTTTAGCCTCTTTCTACACCTCTATTCCCTCTTTCTGCACTACTCTTGCTTCTTTCTGTACATCTGTTGCTTCTTTCTGCACTTCTCTTGCTTCTTTCTGCACCCTTCGTGCCTCTTTCTGCATCTCTGTTGCTTCTTTCTGCACTTGTCACCACTATTTCTGCACCCTCTTTCCTCTTTCTGCACCTCTGTTGTTCTTTCTGCACTTCTCTTGCTTCTTTCTGCACCCCTTGAGCCTCTTTCTGCACCCCTTGTCCCTCTTTCTGTACCCTTCTTGCCTCGTTCTGCACCTCTGTTCCTTCTTTCTGCAATTCTCTTTCTGAACCACTCTTGCCTCTTTCTATACCTCTGTTGGTTTTTTTGCATGATGGGGTAAACTATGTAACATGAATGGTTTCTGAAAACCCTAATAATACAAGCCTGACATCAATGTCATGTAATGGGTCCCAGATCAACCTAAGTTTTAAAGGACTAAGAATTGTATGACAATAATCTGTCCATACTGTATGTGTATTATGCATGTGTTGAAGTAAAGTGATAACTGTGCAACGTATGTGCTTAATATTGAAATTGTACATTATAGATATCAACCTGGAGCAGTACTTTACAAGAAGAATGTCATTTCAAGTTTGTCATTTGATCGACTTATTGCCAAGGAATCCAGGTATTTGATTCAAAATATTTTGCACTGAGACAATAATGTATGCATGTTGAGACCTAATTTTTAGTGAATGATTTCCAAAAAAGTGAAGCATCACTGAGCAGTTGTGTGATTGCTACAATTCTAATGTATAGCCGAAGGTGAGTTAGGGTTCTCTAATCTCATCAGACTTTTATGTTCGGTCATCCAGACCTTCACTTTCCTCTTTGTCTCTCCAACATAAAGAAGATCACATCAGCATTGATAGCATATACCATTCCTTGTGAGCTGCAATCAGCCGAGTGCTTCTGCTTGATTTGTCCGTCTGTGAGTGGATGTGGAATTGTGAAATACATTTGCCCACGATGACATTGCTGCAATGATAAGAATTGTAGCATTTGCTCATTCCTTTATGAATTTCCATTTTGGTCTGTTTTTGGGAGGACAACGGCTCCTTCAAATTTCTGGTCTATGTTAAAGCAAAAAGAGGTTGTTGTGCAAAGAGTCCTTTGAAATCAGTATCTGTTTGTAACAGTTTCCATCTCCATAGAATGACTCGTTTTTATGGCAGAAGACTTTGTAGGAAAAGATTAAATGAATACATCCCTGGTGGATGGATCTTTACTTTGTCTCCGTAATACATTAATTCTTTCTATGGATGATACATTGTCTAAAGCTTGATTAAGTACTTCATTGGGATAACCCCACTTGGAAAACTGTGTTTTGCAGTGTTAAGAATCTAATTGCTTGTCTCTTCGCATGATGTGATATGCTTCACTCTGGTGAATTGAGAAAACGGCAGGTGACGCTTCAGCGATGGAAGATGGAAACTGCCGAAGAGAAACATGTTGTTGTGGTCTGTTCGTATCCTGAAACCTTTGTTGTTATGACCGAGGATATACAAATAATGTCTGCATCCAGATAAGTGATGTAACTGTTGTCTATGGTATATATAAACAGAATCCAGTGGTTTTTTAGTTGAGTTCCCCTACATATAGCTGTAGCTCATGCTTTCTCCCTTTCCAAATCAGAAGGATATCATCTATGTATCAACAATACATTACAAAGTGTTTCCTCCATGTGTTAGATTGATATATAAAATCTGTCTCGAATTAGGGTATAAAGATCTTTGCATAACTTGGAGCCCCAAAAAATCCCATTACTATGCAATTAGAAGCCCCCATTCAAACTGAAGTTACTATGAAATAAGCAAAAATGAAGTATCTCAAGCATAAAAAATCTTATTTGCTCCCATCTCTCCTGAATTCACTAATGCCCATTCTACTGCTTCAAACCCCTCTTTGTGAGATATTGATGTGTGCAAAGACACTATACCCTCTGTGCATAACCATGTATTTTCTTGTCATCAATAGCAATTAGTTTTAAAAAATCCATAGTATCTTAAATATAAGATGGACCTGCCTGAACTATGGGCAGAAGAAATGTGTCTAGATGCTTTCCCAGTGTCTCATGAATTGATCCACATCCAGAAACAATAGGTCGCAATGGACGGTCAACCAAAATTTGGTGTATTTAGGTAGCATGAATAGGAGTGGCCTCCTGGGTGATCTGTAAACAACAACTGTTTGATCTTAGAGCTAATCCAATCCATTTCTACAGCTTTATCTAATATCAACTTGATAGTACATCATGGGATACTGTAATAATCACGCTATACCAGGTAGGTGCAAGAGCAAGTAGTTTATTGACTGTTCATCTCCACAGCTTCCAGGAATTGCCTTCCCTGGGATTCAAACAACAGCATTCTATCTCAAAGAGAATTACATCATAACATCTTAAAGGGAAACTATTACAACATCACCTTCCTTTCCATTTACATCCACAGAAAGAAGAATACAGAAGAAACTAGAGAAAAATAGATGAATATAAGAAAAAGAAAAGAAGCAGTATAATAGAAATATAAAGAAAGAAAACACAGTTAAAGATTTTAACCCCTTCCATGCTCATGACGGAACGGTTCCGTCATCAGCGTCGGTGCTCCGGTACTGATGACGGAACATTTCCGTCATGAGCCAATATGATTTATTACCCTTCAGCACTGCAGCGAAATTCGCGCAGCACTGAAGAACTTTAAAGATTTAACCGATTCGGCTGGACAATTGTCCTATTACTCCTCCGTGGAGGAACATATTTCAAAGAGGTACTTTTCTTAATAGAAGTTTTCATTTGAGGTGGAACAGAAAAATCAGTGTTTCCTGAGTCCAAACCCAGGTGCATAACAACTTTCATTGGAATCTTGTAAATCCTGGACAAATTCCACCAATTTATTTCATTTACTCTCACAGCAAAACGTGAAGTAGCATCCACTTTAACTGGAGGGCCACATTTTGACAAGCCTTTAGGAACATTTAGTGGAGACTTAACCCTCACCCAATCCCCTACAGAAATAGTGGACTTGAACGCACTAGCTTCTGGGTCAATGAGCTGTGATGAAAATCGCGGTGCTGCGGAGAGAGCATCGTGGCGCCGGAGCACTCGGAAGTTGTACGGAGGTCGCTGGCGAGCAGTTGCGCTTGGGATTGAGCCTGCAGCTGACCGGGTGTCGAGCAAGGCGCCCATTCAGGCCGCAGCCGACCAGGAGTCAACCAGGAGAGTGACCAGGAGTGTGAAGCGAGAGCCAGAGAGGCAGAGGCAGAGGAGGCAGATGAGCAGGGAACAGGGAACAGGGAACAGCACGGTGGCGCGGTGGGGCCAACAAGACTCGGGATACCGCTACCACTACAGCAACCCTCAGCCCACATACTGCTCTAGCAGAACTTGACTCCCAGACCGCTTGATCACTTCACCCCCCGTGGGAGGCCATTTCCTCTGTCAGCATCTTCCAGGCGGAGCTGCGTGGACTTTCCAAACGTGGGGCTGCGAGGCTGTCAGGCTGCGAGGGCGCTCGGCAACGCATCGGTAAATTAGCGCAACGCAGTCCTCTCGCAAACCTATTTGCCTTCAACTGCAGCAGGATTGCAGCAGGAGTATGAGCCGTGTGGAAGCTACCGCAACGGGGCAAAGCTGCAAAAACACTGACAACGCAAGGGCCACAAAGTGCAAGCTCCACACCCTTGTTTTTGGCGGGGGTGATTGCTGGCTGCCGGCGTGGTCAGCAGCGGCAGAAGAGGGAGCGTAGCAGGAGGACTCCTGCGACCATCCGATAACACCGCAATACCCTCTCCTTATGAGAATTACATTGCATTATTAAATCATCACCAAGCATGAGGTCAGGATGCGTGCGCACTAGTGTCACATCTACTAATAATTCCAGCAAGTGGAAAAGGAAGCTGAAAGCACCTGCTGGCTCCATCGGTGAACCACAGGCCAAAACCAGACCTGCTACTCAAATACCTGATGCAATACTTGAACTTACCCCAAACATCAAAAATTCCGGCAACACAAATAAATCAACTTTAGGGGAAAAAGGCCCAAAGAACTTCTCTTTTCAGCCTAAAATAGATACAAAATTCTGTTATCTAAAAAATGCTGGCGACACTCTTCTTTCAGACCCCACTCCCACCATAGGCCTTTTGACCCCTCTACAGCCCCTAAACCATCTCGGCAGCAGAGAGGGCGACGGTTTATACAACAAAGTAGTGCGGCGGATGTTACGGGCCTAAACAGCTCGCCCATTCTACCAACAACTGAACGAATAAATGAACCAACAACCACACAATCTCTATCAAGCCATGGCAGCAGGAGGTCTGATACCGGAATAAACAAATGTATGGAACAAGGCACGGAACGTATAAGGGAGAAGTATTTAATGACAAGAATGGGAGATGACTGGGAACTCACAGATGAAATAAAAGGGTCTCAGAGCCTCGAAGAAAATGCCACTTCAAACATTCCTCTTCCCAAGAGCAAAGTACTACACAAGGCCGGAAGGGGCAACTGTGACTTATTAGAAGTATTCATGAGTTGGATAGCCATGAAGAAAAGCAACATGCAAAGGAAAAACCTCACCTGCCCACTAAGGCAACAGTAAATATAAAAAAGTTAGAGGGCGGACTGGAACACGTTAAAGAAAACAAGTGTTTAGATTATAAAAAACTATCTGCTGTACCACTATCTCAATACAATCCTCAGACACTCCAACAAAGAGGACGGAGCAATTCAGATGCGAGCCAAAATTTTGACAATTTTCCATGCCTTGAAAAGGAGGAATGGGAGGCCCTCCTCAAAACCTACGTTCAAGACCACGGTAGGAACAACACCATAGCAGGCTCAAAGGCGGAGGCGCAAGCGGGACATGCGTCCCAGAAAAGAAAAGAGGACCCGCAAATAAAAACGAATGCACAAGAAAGTCCAAAGAGTGTACCCGAGAAACAATTGGAAAACATGAACCAGTCGGAGAATGGGAATGCATGGGCAAGCTTATTAAAAACAGTGCATCTTTTGGTAGAAGCCCTGCAATATCAGTCTGAGAAAATGGACACCCAATTGACTTTAATGAACTCCTTGGCAGTATTCGTGGTTGCAATTGATAGTAAGCTAGGTAAGCTGAGCACCTTTGTACAGAACATTCAAGACTATGCCCTAGCCAATAGCCAAAACTGCGGTTGCAGCTCAATTGTAGACCAACTAGCCACTCTTCCAACAATGTTAAACGAACTGTGCGCACAAGTAAAAAAATGTGCATCCGACTATCGCACTGAGTCAACAATGGAAAAGCCCATAACTAGAAACTACACCGACACGACAACTCACCAACCAGTATTCACAAATGGCGAGAATGATCTCACTACGACTAGACAAACAAAAACTGACGGCAACGTAACATCTGGCCAGAAAATAAAGACTGAAAATAAAGTGACAGAGACTCTAGAAGAGGGGAAATGGGAAAATAAATTGAATGCAAAACAAAGACGAGCACAAAAACGCAAAGGTCGCAACCAAAAACAAATCTGCGGAAAAAATGGATTGATGCGCCTATTCGGGACTACACCAACCGAGAGCAACCTTGATCAAGAAAATTCATCAACACCTTACCTTCAGGAACACAGAAGCAAGAGTGATGGAGCAATAACAAGAGGACACGGAGACCGAACCCGCCCAGCCATCTCTGAAAAGGAATAGCTTTACAAAAGGCAGTAAAAATACTAAAACAGAAAACATGAGGCTAAGCCAGTTGCAAGCCCTAAATCAGGAGGGCATGCCACATGGAATTGCGCAAAATACAAATACTAACGGTCATGCCTCTGGGGGAAGCAACGTGAACTTATGCAACCTAGGTACAATACGCATAGACTCAGCGACTATAAAGAAGGCCTGGAACCTCGACCAGGTCCCGGCCCATACGGGTACAGAGAAGATTCGCACTTGCCAATCCCGAAGCATGGTCACAACACATATATCAGCTCCAACCTCTACAAACACAGATTTCCGTCAGGGACAGCACCTTGAGGCACCCTCAGAGCATAACCACACCAGCATGGAACTGCACCTTAGAGAGCCAGTGAGTCAACTGATGGAAGCCGGAAATTATAACCAATTGACGGGAGCAGCCGGGACCCACAGAATAACAGGGGAACACCAGAATTATGCTGTCGCTCAAACAAACATGCAAGAAACGGTCTCCAATGACATAAACTGGCAGGAAACGACAGCACTGCTGTTCACACCAGAATACACCTCTAATGGCAGGTTTGACATTATGAATCGCGGCAACATTCTCCGCTTATTATCCCACATACCATCCCTGTCTGAAATCACGCCAACTGACCTAGTCTTGATTGAATTTATCAACTGCAAGGATTCGGCAACTGGGGGAAAAACGCATGCTTCATTGGGTTCATCTACCATTGCACACAGAATATACAGATAAAGGAATACTTTTAAGAGCTGGGGGATAACCATTACTCCACACATTAAGCTAGGATATCCCGACCTGCTGAGGCCAAAATATACCGTTGATAACCCTGTACCAGTTGGCAGGTCCATCACCTCGGTACTGAAAGGAGCCAGGGGGCAAAGTACAACAAATGGAGAAGGCTTATTGGCAGAAAGCGAAAGCCATCAAGACCCCATAACAACACCGACATGGGACACCGACATAAGATGGATCTCAAGAACAATAAATAACAGGAAAAAGGACTGACGATCTAACGGGACAAAAAAAGATCAAACACAAGGGGGTCTCTATGGATATGTTCATGGAACGTGAACGGCCTGGCAAACAAACTGTTGGATGCGGACTTCATCGATTACATCAGGGCCTTTGACATTGTGGCTCTACAAGAGACTTGGCTGAGCGAACCTCCACACTTGCAAGGATTTCTGCGCTTCTACACAGATTGCACAGCCAGGGTTGCAGTCGACGGGGACCGAATACTGTTGTGTACTAGAAAGATTTATGTGCACTTATCTGACTTTGAATTCATCGCGACAAGAGAGGTTTAGTTTGATCTATTGATTGCTCAAACTAAAACTACCCTGCAGACTTGCTCCGCTCTCCCCCGCCGCCGCTCCAGCACCGCGGCCGCCGAGAGGGGGGAGCGTCGAGACTACATCACCCAGCGTCCCCTGCTCTCACACGGGGACACCGGCAGCAGCGTAACACTCCCGCGCCCGGAGGCGCATAAGAGCGAGCCTCTCCTCCCGCCTCGCGGGACGCGCGCGGGCGGCGCCGGGCGGAGCCCGGGCAGAGGGCGGGCCGTCTAAGGCCGTCCAAGGACGACCAGGGACGGGACGGGCCATATCACTTTCATCATGAGTAAGCGGAAAATTGCTACAGCGGCGGCAGGCGAGGGTAAGGCGAAGGTACCTAAATACACCACCAGCATCATTACTTATTTAACATCTAAGGTGGGAGAATTGTCTACGCAGATCGCTGAGTCCGAGCGTGAGCTGGGGCTTGTTCCCAGGCCTGGGGCTGCCAATTCTTCTAATGTATCAGCCTCTACATTAAACTGTATCCCGTTGGAGCCACGGGTCATTATTGAGTCATGTAGACCTACTTTGCCTCAATCTGCCACAGTTCTTCCGTTCCCGGCTTTGCCCGAAATTGTGATACCAACATTTCCATCGAGCACGGGGGGTGTCGAACGGTCGCCAGTTGGTCAGTCTGGTCTTCAACAGCCAACTTATGTAACTGAGGATTGTATCGCAGCCCTCCTAGAAAAACTGTTCACAGATAGACTGGAATCTGCCTTGGTCCAGATTGCCTCTGACATTAACGAGACTTTGAAGGACTGTGTTAAGAATCTTATGGCTAAATGTGATCGTATTAACGATGCTCTCATTTCCCGGGCCCCACCATCTCTCCCAGTAGCTGTGCAGGTGTCTGCCCCTAAGGGTGGGGGTCAACCCATAACTAGGTTGGCTAGTCCCCCTATAGTTAATATTGATAATCCTGTTCACAAAAAAGGGATAGTGGATAAGGGAATATACATTCCCTCAATGGAGGTTGCCCGCCAAGTAATTTCCCCCGCAAACCAAAGAAGCCACCAGGAGGCTGTGGCAAAAAGGGTACCCCCAGTAAATTTACCGCCAGAGGCAACACCCTTTGTCGCAATCCCTGTAAACGTGCCAAAACTCAAAGAGGGGGAGGTGGAACAACATGATACCCTTCTTAGGCATGTAAAAAAATGGTGTAATGCTAATTGCACAGGTGAAAGCAATATTGCTGACAATATTCTGTCAAGCAGAAGGGTTAACTGGGTGGGCACAAGTAAGAAAAAGGCATTGGGAGACTGTGTCATTGTTAATTTCAAATCCAGAAACGTCGCTTGTCGACTCTTTTGGGATGACTCCCATTTGGACCCTGTAAGCAAAGGTGTCCGGGCTATGCCTCTTGGCTTTTTTTATCCTCGAGCTCATAGTTTGAGAGGCGTAGAAAATAATACGACATACCCTTTTGAAAAATCCTGGGCGGAGGACAAATTTATTTCATCAGCGGTAACTAATGATTGGGTTACTAAGCCTACTAAGGGGATTGGGTTACCTAATGCTGAGAGGAGCTTCCCCACAAACGATTTATTGTTATCAAATAGGTTTGCGGCCCTCACTGATAGCATGGATACTGTATGACTAGTGCCCGCACATGAAAACCTGACTGCCCCATGTTTAGGTTCTGCAGTGGCCAACATATCAGAGGACATGGCCACAATTGTTACAGATGCCCCACTATCAGTGGGCGAAGGGCATATCAGGTTATTATCTTGGAATATTGCGGGCCTACGGGCAAAGCAGGATGATCCTATCTGGATACAACAATTGAAGGAATATGACATAGTTGCCATGCAAGAAACTTGGTCGCAAGGAAAGGGGTTCTGGCTAGATGGTTATAGATCTTTTTTTGTTGATGCCCAGAGCTCCGTGGCGGGAAGGGACAGAGGGGGCCTGTTATTGCTTGTCTCAATTAAATTGGCAGGGAAGGTTAGAGAAATACCCAGTTCATCTCCTTCCTTCCAGTTGGTGGAAATCTGTCTGTTAGACAAGAACAAGATTTTGTTCATAAATTGTTATAACGCAACCCAAGGGGGGGCCCCCAATGCTGTCTTAGATGGCCTATCGGCCTTTTTAACGAATTATATGTCAAATCAAACCACTTTTGTTCAGTTAATTATGATGGGTGATTTTAATGTACACTTATGTAAGTTTCATTGCCACATTGTAGATGATACCGGCCCAGATCACACGTCATTGCCTCATTTTGAACATAGCCCTAAGGGCATGGCAATGGAAACTCTGTTATCATCCAACGATTTATATGAGCCAGGGTTCGAAGACCATACAACTCGAGTTCCCACGTATAACGCGAGGGGTAGCGAAACAATCATTGATTATTTTTTTATGTCCCCGGGGCTCTTACGCTATGTTTTGTTTTATAATGCTGTTGTAAGTGGGTTCAGTGACCATAATCCTGTGCTGTTGGTTTTGGATACTCTTTCTGGTTTACGTAAAGGGGAACAAATGTCTAGCTCTGCTAGGGATGTAAGGAGTAGTGACCAGGGAAGGCGCCTGAAATGGTGCAAGGTATGTCCGAAGGACTTTCATGGCCAAATTGAACAACATATGGCAGTAGAAATCGAGAAATGTCGGGATGGAGTGAGTAGGGGGGGGATGTTGTTGGTGCCTTTGAAGCTATCTGTACAAGAATAGATAAAGAGCTTACAGAAAGACCTAGGAGGCGCCCAGCCCCAGTGTTTAGGTGGTTCGACCACTCCTGTTCAAAGGCTCACTCGGCTCTGCTGAGGGCACTTAAACAATTGCCCAGAAATAGGCCTCTGGTGGCACAGCTGAGAAAAGAATATGCTTTGGCGGTTAAATCACGGAAAAAAGCCATTAAAGATGAAGCCTGGGATTCTTTAATGGATTCCACAACTCTCAATCAAAGCTCCAAATTCTGGGCCATAATTAATAATCCCTTGTTTGCTAACACCAATAACTCGGACCTTGATATAAATATCCCGGAAGCAGTCTGGATAAACCACTTCTCCCATATATATGGCTCAGATGTTATAGTGGAGGTTTTTGCAATACCTTACTCCTTATCCTACCCCACCAAGCTAACCTTTAGTAAAGCAGAAGTAGAGTTGGCAATTTTGGGCTCTGCTGCCAACAAGGCTCCGGGACCGGATGGGGTTCCACTGGACCTCTACAAAAGCAAACCTGAGCTATGGGCGGAGATCCTGGCTAATGTTTTCAATTGTGTACATGAGGGGGGCTTCCCAAAAACTTGGGCATGTGCAACTATAGTACCCATTTTTAAAAAGGGCAAAAGAAGTGACCCCAAGTGTTTTCGACCAATTTCTTTACTGGATTCTTCAATGAAGATATTGGGCAAGGTCCTCTTAGCGAGAATTAATACCTGGTCCCTAGAAAATGACATCCTTGCAGAAACCCAGTATGGGTTTCGGACAGGCAGAGGGACAGAGGATCAATGCCTCAATCTTCATCTGATAATCTCGAAATACACTATTGCTAAGAAGGGATCAATTTTTGTCGCGTTTATGGACCTGTCCACAGCCTTTGATTTAGTCAATAGAGCCCGGCTGTGGACCATGTTATTAAAACTGGGTCTGGATCCACCCCTTGTATATTTTTTGGCTGAATTACATAAGGATTTAAAAGCCTCTATTAGGATGGACCAAAAGGGGAATTGTACAGCCTGGTTCAAATCAAGCAGGGGGGTGCGGCAGGGCTGCATTCTTGCTCCCATGCTGTTCACCCTTTACATAAATTCACTTGAGGAAACCCTTTTAAATGCCACCTTGGACATTCCGCGTGCAGGGGAGACTAGAATTCCCGTTCTACTGTACGCGGACGACGCAGCCTTGATAGCGCGCACGCCCATTGGCTTACAAAGACTTTTAAATGGTTTTAATGATTTTATGTCTTCACTGGACTTAGTGATAAATAATTCTAAATCGCACGTCATGACTTTTGGGACTGTTAAAAATAACTCCAAACAGTTCTATTGTAATGGCGACGTGATCACTAACGTCAAATCTTTTACTTATTTGGGTGTGATTTTTGACTCCAGAGGAAGCTGGGTTCCCCAAATCACAGCTAAAACTAAAGCAGTTAGGAGTTCGGCTAACGCCATATTAAGCTTTTCCAGGAGACTGGGCGGAAAACCAACTGGTGCTTTATTAAACATCTACAGGGCGAAATCTGTGGCAATAGCCAGGTATGGTTCAGGTCTGTGGGGGTATGTGAATGGTGAGTTGATCCAGAGGGAAGAAAATAAGTTCCTTCGATCAATTTTAGGGTTACCACAGTCCACAGCAACGTTTTCAGTCCACCAGGAACTTGGTCTAGGGTATATTTCTGACACCCTTCTTATGGCCCCAATTTTGTTATGGATAAGGACCTGGATTAACACCAATCTAGGCCTGAACCATAAAATTTTGGTGGACTCTCTAAAACTGGATAATTTTAACAAAATAGCTTGGCTTTCATATATTCGGAAATGTTCTTTGGTTCTTGGACGTCCTGATATTTTTACGGCCCCCCAAGACCTAAGGAAATCTGATTTGGATTGGGTTAAGCTTAACTTTGTTAAAATCAAAAATATGGAGAGGGAGGAACGACAACTGACCAAAACTATGGTCAGAGCTCATTATCTGACCATTACTTCCCTCTCTATACAACCATACCTTACTACTGTTAACATCCCCTTTCACAGGTGGCTTCTGGTTAAACTTCGGTTTAATCAGATTTATATGGTGCTCTGTGATAGTCAATGCTGGTATAGGGAGGAGGACGCCCCGGTCTGTAATTGTGATAACTTTTCAGCGCAAGACAATATGCACTTTATGTTGTTCTGTCATTTTTTTACTGTGCCCAGGCAGAAATATTTGGTTCCGCTATTGAAGGACAAAGCCTTCCAACAGGCTAAACCAGCCCTCCTGTATCTTCAACTTTTGGATTCTGCCTTGGCTATGTTTAGCGTGGCCAATTACCTTGTTGCTGCAGTCAGGATCAGGAGGAAAAGACTTAAAATTTAATACTTGGGTTTTTGTATGGAAGGCAAAATTGGATAAAGTTCTGTGTATTTGTAATCTGCTAAAAGCGTAATATTGCACTCCTATTTCTAGCTGTATTTTTAACCTATGATTCATATGTTTTTAACTGATGCTTTTTAACTTTTTAACAGTGTGATTTAGTATATAGTATTGACTCAATGAATTTGTATTTTCTCAAGCTGTAATACTGTCGCTTTTATTTGAATGTAGTATGCTTTTATGATTTTTAACTAAATCGAATAAAGTGGTACTTGACTTGACTTGACTACACAAGTGCACTAGCGGAGGCAAAGTATGGCCATCTACAGGGTGGCCTGGCCATATATGTTGCATGTGGACTCAACCTTACTGTCCGAGATCTAGGCTCTCCGTCACTTACAGTTCTTGCTGTAAACTTAAACTCTCTAGGTGCAACACGAGTAACGGATCTTAACATCACAATGATCAACGTTTATATCCAACCCAAGAGGAAAGGCAAATTAATAAAAGAAATGTGCAAGTTGGTAGAAACTTACAGTACAGAAGGACCATCAGCGGAGCTCATTCTCACGGGCGATCTAAAGCTAAATCTAATGGAGTCCTCCGCTGATGCGATACACTTATGCAAAACACAATCTGGAACATTCCAGCGCAAGGGGAGTTACTCTCGAGCAAACAAACAAAGGCGGGACGGTTGGCTTTGGAGGAATTGGAACACTTATACTTAAGAGCATTAAATGGCAGATCAAGAGGAGATAATCCCCCCATGGCAACATACTGCTCATGCAGAATAAACACTATATTAGACTACACTTTTGTCTCCCTTGAGCTGTTCCATAAAGTTATCCTATTTCGTTTAGGGGACAAAGGGGACAGCGACCACCGGCCACAAGAAATTGATCTTAGAACAACAGTCCACATGTTCGAACACAGCTGGACTGCTCAGGGAGCATGTGACACTATTAATCTCAAGAGAATCAAGTTTGGGTCTGCCACACACTGCAGAATGGTGGGAATTGCTAAGGATCACTTCGAAGTGAGAGCCGGATCAGACGAGGTTAAAAAGTGGGAAAGCTTCACTGATACAATGGCAGTCTACACATCGAATATCAAGCCAAAAATCCAACAAAGAATCGGAGGTGCGAAATCGATATCGCAATCGGCACTGAAAGAAATCAAGGGCACCAAGAGAGTTATCTATCGCACTCGATGGCTACGGTGGAACTCTCAAGACACAATACTACTAGACTCACTGTGAAAGCAAAAGGCTCTGTTGAAAAAACAAAAAAAGGATGCAAAAAGGGATGAAGAGAACTCCATATGGGCCAAACTACATGCTGACATTAAGCAAAACAACAGCGCTAATTTCTGGAGAACCATAAAAAAATGTGTTCATCCTAATAACGAGGGAACTACCTCCAATATCTCGGAGGCAGTCTGGATATCTTGGGTCTCACTTCCAAGAAGACACGGAGTCTATAATGAATGGGGAAAACCCCTCTGTTGCTTCCAAAGGTTTTAACATCAGTGCCGCACATGCAGGGACCAACCAGACCATACAAGGTAAAATCGAAAATGTCACTTCAACCGTTGACTCACCAACTAGTAGAATCATGATCATAAAAAGGTGATTAGGCAAGGGAAGGAGGGAAGGGGCCCCCGGCCCAAATGGTATACCGCCTGCGCTTTATAAGCAAGAGACAACATTCTGGGCTGAAGCACTAGAACCACTGGTCCGGGAAATCAGGATGACAAATATTCTGCCTGAGTCATGGAGAGGATCCATCATTGCGCCAATTCATAAGTCAGGGGTTAGGTCAGAGCCTCAGAACTATCGGCTAGTCGCATTACTGGACAATGAGGCAAGGTTTTTTGCTGGAATGCTCCTGGAAGAGCTCCAGACCTGGGCAGAAGCAAAATCTATCATCCCGTTGAACCAGACGGGCTTTGCAAAGAACGTGGGGACGACCACAAATATAATAACGATGTCAATGCTCTTCAACAAGGTGGAAACGACTGGGAGCTCCTTGCATTTGTGCTTTATTGATTATAAAGCAGCTTTCGATCATGTAAGATGAAACAGATTGTGGTCCAAACTACATAACTGGGGGCTCCCCCAACCTCTCCTAAACCTCCTGTTAAACCTGCATACTAACACCTGGGTCCAGATTAAGCTGGGCGACGGAACACACTTGTCGCGATGCATTCCAATGGACAAAGGGCTTAAACAAGGCTGCGTACTGGCCCCCACACTTTTTAACCTGTTTGTAGCTGACCTTATATCAATATTAAACGCCTGCAACTCGCATGCTCCAAAACTGGGAGACATCTTAGTGCCATGTCTCTTATACGCAGCCGATATAGTCTTGATCAGTAAAACGAGAGTAGGCCTCCAACATCTTTTGAATGCCACACAAGACTACTCAAAAGAAAACGGTTTAACGATAAACCTTGATAAAACTAAAACCATCACCGTGAGCAAAAAACAAGAGAAGAACCCTCAGTATGGTTTTGGGCCAACACCCGAAAGGAGAGCACTGCGGAATATAAATACCTAATCTATTATGCTCCTGCAAACAACTTTCACAAGAACGGCTACAAATATTAAAAGCAAAATTCAACCAGCGTGGAATTAGAACTAGGAGGCAGGCAGTTCTGGCTTGCCTTGCCCCAAGTGACCCACAACTAAACTGTGCTTTGGTAACATTTCTGACAGCATGCCAAAAGAAATTGCCGGAAATAAAAACACTGGCTGAAATCTAACTTTTAAATGTACCTGTGCAATTACAAAGTATTATACCCATTAATTATTGTGGTGGATACAACGTGACATGCACTTCTGGTTATAACGTGCCTGAATAAGTGACTTTTAATACTTGAAGTTTATTGTGCAGTTTTTTAACAGAACTTTTATCCTTTTATAGCTAAGGAGTTTTTATATACATAAAATGGTCTGCAATGAAATATTTCTGTGTTGCAATGGTTTTAACAAACTATTCAAATAAAATAAAACTTGAAACATTCCTTTAAACCAGTGATGTTCATTAAAGGACGCCACACAACAAACATCAACTGCAGCAATAAGACACTACTCATCCGCATCATGGTCGCAATCATCTTTGTTGAGTGGCAGAGGGGACCTAGAAAGGTAATCAGCTCGTGTATTGCGCCCACCAGGAATGTGTGCCACACCAAACTTATATTGCAACAACTTAGAGCTCAACCTTGCAATTCTTAGGGTGTGGTCCTTTACAGCTCTTCCGCTAAGTATGGGAATAAGAGGCTTATGATCTGTAAGGAGAGTAAAAGTCTTCCCCCACAAAAAACTTTTAAAACGTTCAACAGCCCAGTAACACGCCAACAATTCTCTTTCAATCACCGAGTAATTTCTTTCACTTGGACGCAATGCTCTTGACGCAAATCCAACAGTGTACTCTTTCCGTTCCTTGAATTGAGAAATCATCCCCCCAAGCCATTCAAACTGGCGTCCACATACACTGTGCACTTGACAAGAGGGTCAAATGGAGTAAGCATACCACACGTCTCCAATTCTTTTTTTATCTTTGTAAACTCCTCTTGACAGGAATCATCCCAGATAAAGTTCACCTTTTTCTTCAGAAGTTCACGCATGTGAACGGTTTTAGCTGTGAAATTGAAGACAAAGTTTGTGTAAAATTCACACAATCCTAGAAAAGAGGAGACCTGTTCTTTCGAAACAGGACATGGGGCTTTGGAAATAGCCTCAATGAGACCCTCTCTAGGAACAATCCCATCACCAGAAATACGGTGTCTAAGATATTCAATAGACTGAACACAAAAACACATTTAAGTTTGTTTGCTATAATCCCTTTCCTTTCTAATCTCTCCAAAACTTTTGCCAAATTTTTGTCATGCAACTCCTTGTTCTTTCCATCCACTAAAATTTCGTCTTTAAAAACGACCATATCACCAACCCCCTCCAAGACTTTTTCCATGACTCGCTGGAAGACTGACGCCACTTAAGCCAAACCAAACGGCATCCTCCTAAATTGGAAAGTGGCGACAGGTGAGACAAAAGCAGTAAGATGCTTGAATTGTCGTGTATTTCTATAGGTTCTGAATCGATCCCCCTATTCCTGACCCTATTCTGGTTAAACTACCTAGCTAGTTAACTAACAGTCAGCCCATGAGGCAAGAAATCCCCCATGATGCAGATACCGTTATCTGACGCAGTCACACTACGGCACAGGAACGTGTTATCTGATTAGGTCATAACGCTTGAGATCTAATTAGACAAGCGACATTCCTCCAGCCCCTGATAAGGCATAAGGATAACAAATCAAACCTATGACAACCTGGATAATCCGTGCGGCCATTGTTTTGATTTCACAGAGAACTTTAGTAAAGAATGTGCTAACGAGCAAGTCGTATGACATCTTTATTGACGTACCTATGTCCATCCTTACGTCAATCCCGGCACCTTTAAGGTATAAATATTGCCGACCTTGCCCTATGCAAACACACGCGTGGTGACAAGACGGAGCAGCCATACTTGCCGAAGCCGAGAGCAGAAGCAGACCCCGCTGGCAGCAGCCCCGCCTTCCTGACGCGCTGAGAGACGCGCTGCTATCTCAAGCCGAGAGACCCAGCACCAGCGCTTCCGGGTAGCCCTCGCAGGCAGCCTGGAATATCGAGAGCAGAGAAAGAGATACCATTCCTCATTCATCCTAACTTCCAGGTACAGAACTGAATAACCCCTCACAGAGAATTCTTTAGTTATTCACTTGGCAAAAACAAACTTAACTTAAACTGTAACTTTCTATTCCCGCCCACGCATTAGACTTAGGTCAGGTACACGGGGTAGGCGTATTTAGAAACACCAGTTGAGCACGTTTAGTCAAATGTATATGTGTATGTAAATATATTTTAATCATTTTAAACATCATATGGCTCAGAAACCATATCAATGTTTTTACAGTATTATTTTATACTATTGCTTCTAATGTATGCACTTTACTTAACTATAAGTATTGCAATAATATCGATCCATTTCTCATGTATGAGAAAAGAGACTGATCAATAAATAACACCTTTTTATTGAACACGCCCGTCTCTTCCTTTTCTCTACATTCTGATGAGACTAAGAATGCACGTACTGACTGAGTAAAATAATTGCCTTGTGCTTACACGACTCTTGAGATTGACTCTTGATTAGGGGAGAGCAAAGTTGTCATGTTCTATGGTTGTCAGAAACTAAATCCCTTCTTGTCTAATCAGGGAAGTTAATCCTTCCTTGAACATTCGAGAAAGTTTCTAGCGAACTCTGAGCTTAGCTGGCAAACCCAAAAATTAAGTCTAGTATCGACAGTAGTAGACCTAGTTAACGTCTGGTCTAGGCCTTTACTGCTGTAGGTACTATTCCAATGCGCAGAGCCTATTGGGAAAATAGGAGCTACACTACATGGCGCCCAACGCGTTTGGAAAGGGCGATAAAACTAACGTAAGACATTTAGAGTAACTCAGTCGTGCTTTCTCACTCAGACCCCTTTTCCCAAATACTCCAAAGACGTCTGGAGTGGGTGAAAGGTTATTATATCCTCCAAAACCTCGCAGGAGGGAACTCCTATGTATGGTTCTTGGTCTAGTCAACGTTGAAGGATAAAACAGTTCCAGAATATTGTGCATCTAATCTCTGTTTCCATAAGAAACTTGATCTGCAAACTAACATAATACCATCCTGTCTGTAAAATGGCAGAGAGTGATGATGAAAGAGAGGCAATTAGATTAGCTACTGAAATAGCAGATGCTGATGCTACCATGCAAACAGCAGACCCGGATATAATACTCATCCAGGTCGCCAAAAGGAGATCTATAACCTTAAAACTTATAGAAAATGGACTGACACCTAGAGGTGGCACAGTCATATTCGTAATTGAGGCACACGAATATCGGCAGACAGAGGTATACTATACATGGATACATTTTCCAGCAGCAAATGCTGTAACAAAGTACTTCCACTATTACAAAGTAGAGGAACCTCCTGACATTTACACTCCATTCGAGGAGGTGGAAGTACCACTCAAATTTCAAGAGCATTTGCTCTTATTTGATGGCGCCCTAAAACATAACAATCACATTACAAGGCTCGGTCCTTTAGGTAGACCAGGAGCAACATGGCCGGTCTTAGCCGGATACACACCACATCCAGACATCGAAAGAATGCCTGCAGCAGAGCTATTAATACAGCTAAAACAACTACTAAAAATTCATAGACAATTAGTTCAGTATGTAATGCGGACTTCAACGATTCAGCCAGCGATTAAACTTCCACAGCTGACCCCTCACCAGGGGAAACAAATAAAATTACACCACAGAACATCCAATCCTGCCTAGGTAAAGTTCCAGCTAAACGGGAACAAATACCATTCTGGTTGGCACAGAAAATCACCCAAATAGAGGCGGTGTTTCCTGACACCACCCCATTAGAAAAACACAGGATTCTGACTATATGTCTCCCAATGGGAATCGCACCACACATTGAGGACTGTGACACTTGGGGTACAGTCTTTGCTTCCATCTATACAAAAACGCACGGTGTTCCATCCATTTCGGTGATACCAGATGTGCTAAAACAAATTCAAGATGAATACGGTCCAGAACCTGCTTTAACTCTTGGTATGAAATTACTGAAAGACTTCAAGCAGGTCTCGGCTATATTACTAGCCAACATAAAAGGTGAAGCAGCAAACGTGGCGATCCGCCAGAGGTTAAAAGAGACAGATATAGCAGACCAACCAGCTGAAATTGCCAGAATCATAGAAAAATCCTATGAAGAACTAGGCAGAGATAGTCTAGGCGGAATACCAGTAAAACCGCAACTGACTACAAATCCAGAAAAAACGTTTTTTAACAATAATAATAATTCACCAAAAAAGAACTGGGATGGGAACAAACAATCCAATCCTAAAGAAAAGAAATTCCAGTCCAGAGGAAGGTCTCCTAGGCGAAGAGAGAAATCTCCAAACCCAAGACAAAGGTCACCCCAGAGTGACCCCTCCGGGAATAGATATAACCTTAGAAATGGGGATAATATTAAAAAACCTGATAGATATCAAGACATTGATATACGTCCCTCTCAATCTTTTCAGACTTCCTCGCAGAAATCGGAAAGAAGAGGACGATCAGAAGAGCACGCCAAGTCCAAAGACAAGGAACCTGCTCAGCTAAAAAAGAAATTACAATTTCCAAAAAAAGAAGGTAGCCAGTATCAAGGTAGTTAACAATGCCGAGAATACTGAGGACACAACTGAAAAACGGAGAATGGGCTCAGACAATGCTAGACAGCGCAGCAGAGGTGAGCATAGCTCGCAAAGTCCTTATGAATCATCTGGAGACAGTGGACACGAATGAATACCTTTCAAGTGGAAACTGCAGACACCAGAGTTAGCAAGCCCCACAAGATATACGAGATAACATTACGTATAGAGGGAGATAAGACTAGGAAAATAAGGGGACTATTTTGGGATAACCTCTCAAAGGGTTATGACATCCTTCTAGCTGAAAAAGACTGGCCACCAGAGTTTGTCAGGGAGTGCCCTCATGGCGAAGAAGTAATTATGCCTGCCTTCTCGAATCAAATCCCGATTCATAAAAAATACACACTTGCTAGAAAGTGGGCAGTGGCCTTAGCACCTGCTTTATATAAAAATCATGTAGGATGGGATGAGGATTCTCCTCCTCACAAAATCCAGTTAAAATCACAACCAACTGCACAAAGGCAGTACCCAATTAAGCAAGAAGCTAAAAAACAAGTAAATGAAATACTAGATCAGCTAGAATACCAGGGGGTGATTGAAACTTGCACCTCACAAATGAACAATCCTTTGTTTCCGGTCTCCAAACCAGACAATTCATATCGTCTAGTTTTGGATTACCGACACCTTAACACATGTTGCAAAACCTTTGCAGTGCAAAACTCACACAGTGCTGCACTAATGAATAACATAGTGCGCAAAAAATACAAAACAACCCTGGACATCTCCAATGGATTCTTTTGTCAAAACATAGCACCAGAGAGCAGATATTTAACTGCATTCTCAGTAAATGGCACTCAAAAACAATTCTGTCGGTTAGCCCAGGGGTACAAGAACAGCCCGGGGGTATTCTCAGCGAGAGTAACAGAATTACTACAACTATATGATGATGAAGCATTATCTTATGTCGATGACATTTACTTAACAGATGATGACTTGGAGACTCACTTGAAAAGGGTGAACACCATAATACTTGGTTTCGCTGCAGAGGGTTACAAATTCAACTTCAAAAAGTCCAGAATTGCCCATCTGACGGTCCTATTCTTAGGATATGAGCTATCAAGTGAAGGTAAAAGCCTGGCAGACAATTTCCTAGAGAAATGTGCCGTTATCCAAGCTCCTAAAACACTAAAAAACCTACAGTCAATTTTAGGCTTCCTAAATTTCGGAAGAACATACATTGCAAATTACGCAGAAAGGGTGAAACCCCTTTACGATCTAATTAAACCAGACTTTAAAAGATCCAGTTGGACTCAAACACACACAGAAATTTTGAGATCCTTACAAACAGACATGCTAATTAAGACAAAATTAGAAACCCGTGATAATACACGCAACCTTGTGATCCGAGTCATCCCAGGGAGATGCGGATTCACATACCTGACCTCTAATGAGGGAGAAAAGGTACCAATTGCATTCAAATCACACTTGTACACAGAAGCTGAACAGAAATTCAGTAATACAGGGAAAATCATTCGTGCAGTTCAAACCGCAATAGCTAGAGAAAAAGACATAGCTGACGGTAGACATATCACAGTCAGAACAGCAGAATCAGCCTTTGAGGCACTAACAACACCGTGTAATTTACCAACAACAACATTGAATCCGGAATGGATACAATGGGTGAATTCAATCACAATGGACAAAGTATACTACTTCTTTGATCCAGAACTAGAAGAATTAAAAAATCTAAAATATGAAAAGACGTATCCTCTGCCAATCGACATTCTTCCTCTACGACATTACGCCTGTGTAATCTATACAGACGGACATGCTCAACCCTCCGTTTGGGGAGAACATGCATACAACCCCACATGTGAGATTACAAAAGAAGTGTGGCGCGGAGGTAAACTAAGACCTCTATTAACAAAATCACACTCAGTAGAAACTAATTCAGAACTACAAACTGAAATAATAGCATTGAAAATGGCGCTAGATAATGCGGATCGCGAATTCCCAACACTTGTAGTGTCAGATTCATATTTCTGCGTCAAAGCATATAACAAGGATTTGCAGACATGGATTCAGAACGGTTACAAAGATGCCACAGATGCACCAATAAAGCAGAGACTGCTCTGGGAACAAGTAGCTCTTTTGAAAAAAGAACTACCAAAGACTCACGTGACACACTCACTGAGTCACCAGCGTGATGGCGTTCACGTTGTAGGGAATTCATTGGCTGAAGCAGCCGCAGCGGCAGCCACTAAATCGGCTCCCGTAGATCGAAAAAAGCGTACATTAAAATACATTGACGGTGAAACATTGCTGGCGGTGAAAACGTCATCAAAAGGCGACTGCTCAGCGTTACCGATCAACTATCCACTCAATTATACATACATAATCGATGCAAACTCCGTCCCTTTTGCTCGAATCCCTGGAGTGGGGGATAGAGTGATTCCAAACATGGACAGGAGAAGCTTGTTAATCGCAGACGCACACATGGGCGAGGGTCTCAGACACCTTAAATTAAAAGATTCTCTGGAAGAATTACAATCACGGTACTGGTGGCCAGGCATGAGCCTGCACTACACCATGTTTGTAAAAAAGTGCCCAAACTGCAACAGAGATCGCAGTGGGGAGAGAAGCAGTTTAATACCTCGTCGTATCAAGGCAGATAATATTACCAACAAAAAGAATGGCTTGCGATTAACATACACAGGCTAGTTCCACTTATAATGTAGATCCACAGCACTCGGCTGACGTCCGGACTGTTATACAAGATTTGCGAGTCTAAATGGCATATACGCTAAGAGCATGCTACGTTCGACCATTTCTTTCACTCAGGCAATCCAGCCTGGGGGGGGAAAGAATGGCCAAATGAGCACAGCCCAGCGGGAATCTTCTCACTTCCTTCCTGAGGGTATGGGATGGTGTAAAGAAAAAACCAAGGCAGAAAGCAATCTATAATGGAAAGGACATTAGGTTCGGGAGCTGGGTGGGTCAAACATCTAATAAGTGTCCAACGTAGTCTAAATAACTTGCCAAGGAATTCTCTGAAGGGATTCAGTCCGTACGAATTATTATTCGGAACTAGGATGTTGATCTCTGACCTTGATAGTCAGACTTCAGTGGTAATAGAAAAAACCTTTGATGTCAAAGACCGTTTGGCTATTTTGCAGGACTTAAACAAAACAAGAAAAGACCTGAGCAACATACAGTTGAAACAACAGCCAACGACCACTGAAGAATCACCACCTGTCCCAGCAAGACCTGTCTGGATTCCAAAAGTCGGGGATCTAGTCAGGGAGAAGATCGCGGTAAAGAAGGAATTTGGGCCTTCTTACAGAAAAGCAGTTCCTGTCTTGTCTGTCAACGGGACAAGATCAGTTGTACTACCGCCACTTGCTGGAAAAAAGGAGAACCGAGTTGTATCCATCGACCTGGTAAAACCACAACATGTGGCCGATAACAAACGGTAGGCCAAGTGGACTCCCAATAAGTAGCAGAACACCAAGGTTTGCTACCAGTACAGAGGTCCTAACAAAGAGGCTCATCACATTCGAAACGCCTACAGAAGAACAACAAGGACTATGCAACAATGCAATAGAACTCAGACCTCTGAAAACCCAAATAAAGACATTTAGCAGAGACACACCAATCTACAATGAAGTTCCAAGTGAAAATGCAAGAAACAAAAATCCTGAACCAATTGGAACAATTGACAGAACTGCATCTGGTTACTTCATCAACTTCGATGATTCCTCTGAAGGTTTCAGCGAACAAAAGACACAGCCATCATCAAAATCCTTTAAAGACAAAGCTAAGGAACTTTTAAAACAACTGAAAGAAACATATCTGATTTCTCCATGGATTGAATTTTGGGTGGGTTTTGGTGCATTTATCCTCATACTTTGGCTCATCATGGTATTTACCTTGGGACGCTTCATTGAGGGAAAATATGCTAAAATGGACACAGCAAGTCAGAACATCAACTTGGTCCTCAAACCACACACATCTTCACACGTCGAGAAAAGAGAACTTTCTCCAGAACTTTCTTCAGCCAACTTCACAGCCAATCCGATACCTGGTGGGGTAGCCTGGGACAACACTGACTATGAAATTTATGGTCCGGTCGAGATCCTGAAATATCCACACCAAATCAAGATCTCCTTGAGTGATTTTGCAAAACCAAACTCATTTGCTGATGATTGGGATTTTGAAAGTATAAACAATATGATGTCTGACTTAGTAATGTCTGCTAAATTTACAAAACATGATTATTTGCAAGGTTCTACAAATTATGATAGTATGTATTGCTATAACCATTATGGTAACAGTTTTTTGCATAAATCTGCACAACCAAGAAATGTTTTAAATTATAATCAATGGGAACATTGTGCTACACCTCCAAAAGGGAGCTCTAGAACCGTTTATGACAAATATTCATACTTTCAAGGTTTTAACACTAGTAATGCTGAAACATTTTATTATAAATTGTCAAACAAGACAGGGATGAAAACCATGATAACCAACACAAAATTGATATATTCAGATTCATTCTTTGAAAAAATGAATACTTTTGGATTTGATTATTGGGACAAAAATGTTGATTTGAAAAGTGTTTGGGGTACAAAAGAATGGCAAGTACAGGGTATAGAAGCTTTGTTTAGAGCCTGCATGATCCCAGAACAAATGATATTTTTAAATGACACTGTTCAACAAACCACCTGTCTTGGCTTAGCCAAAATCAAAGATTTAAATAACCCGTCTATTCCAAAGCCAACAATGTTTAGCAATAACTCTGATACAGATGAAGAAATAGACATAAGCCATATACTTAACCAAAACAGAACACATCCTGATTGGAAACAATGGTTGATCTGGCCCACAGATACAAATAACTGTCAAGATAGATTCCTGAATAAAACACAGGGTTTCAAAATGACCAGGCCAGACCCTAGATATCCCCAAATACATCACCCAGGGATAATAACAACCTACAGTGTGGGCAAATTATGCCTTCAATGGTTACAAACTTCCACACTGCCTGAAATTAAGCAACACCTAACTTTACTTACTGATGGTGCTGACTTGCGTGATTTCATACTGGGACCACGCAAACAGCGTCAAAAGCGTTTCATAGCAGCCTCTGTATATGCAGCATACAATGAGGCCTGGAAGGTTACTCAAATTGAGACAGCAGAAAGAATACGGGAAATTGACCGTATTAATTTGGAAAAATCACTTTCTGTAGTGGACAATGGGTTAATGACTCTGTCCTCCAGAATTTTTTCATTGGACAGCATTGTGTCTTCAGCAATCGACATATTATCGCAAGACTTACTGTTATTACAACATGGTCAGTCGCAATTGCGTTCTATTGTACAGCTTGGCTGGACGTTACAAAATCTGCGTTCAGGCTATGTGCCTTGGCGTTTAATCAACACAACGTCACTATTCCAAATCTTTAACCTTACTGATAGACAAATCGGTATGGCGCAAAAGGGTGCTGATTATACAATCTTGAGCATTGAAAAACTAGAAAGATTACCAATGACAATGTCAGAACGACCTGTCAGTGAATGGATAATCCACGGAATCATAAATATTCCAATCTCAACCTTCAGGTTTCAATACTGCCAAAAATATATACAGGCTGGCATGTACGAGAAATTGGGAAAGGGGTACCTTAAAACAACTTGGAACCTGCCCTATTCACATGCATGTGTCAGTAATAAAGGACAGAAAGTGTTTCTTAGTGGCAACAATTGTGCTATGTCACTAAGCGGCACGCTTCTGTGTAACGGAATTAGTTTACATGGAGCCTGTGAAGGGAATTCATACAACCTTTCATGTCACCAGCAAGGCGCACCTGCAACTGAAATAGAACCATTCTTTCAAAGACTCTATAATGGGAGTTACATTCTTATTGTAGACCGCAGATGTTGTAGTCTTATGCCCGGGACTCCTTATCTCGTCACTACGACGGCGAAGGTCAAGTGCTGTGGACGTTCTTTATTCCCCAGCTCCTTTCCAGACAGGGAGGCAAGGGCATGGCCCAATTTGAAAATTACTTCTATTCGAATAGATACTTTAAGCAGAATGAAAACAGTGCTTCTTCAGACGCCTACAAGGCTCACGTCATCAAAAGAAACGTATGATCTACAAGTCGCAAGGACGACTGCAGAGATACATACATTATTATCAACTAATTCCCCCGTACATTTCGCGGAAATCCTGAGCGAAATCTTAAATATTTCTGATACCACTGGGGTCTCAAAGGTATTTAAGACAGTATTTTCGATGGCATTAACACCATTCAAAGCCATACTGGGTATTTTTCCAGATTTCGTCCATTCGATTTTTGGCGGACTTCCCCTGATCCTGGGACTAATTGCAGGAATCCTATTCCTAGTCCTTATTTTTCGTTATGGCAACCCATGTCACAGATCAAACTCTCGCGACAATGGAAGATACGATCCTAGCCATTGGATACCGGGACCGGATATCAAAAATCCTGGGACTTTCCCGGCTTAGAGACCTAAACATGACTTGGTTTCTATCATTTCGACCAATGTGGCAAAGGTGTGTTTTACCTGTACTAAGGTGTCTGCTATGCGGAGAAGAATGCGTGTTAGACACCTGTCTGACGCTACAATCGGATGCGCCGGTGGATGCAGATACACTGTTGGTTCCTACCAAGGTTCACGCACTGTGCTGCCCTCAAAGGCTGCCAATTCTGATGACGGCATTCCTGGAATCTTCACCACTACGATTGAAGGGTAGTGAAGTTCGAGATGAAAGCAGCATCGAACAGGTACGACCTTCTGTCAGCAATGCAAATCAGAATGTCAATGGAGACAATCATGCGCATGAATGCATGGTTACCCCTATTTCCGACTTAGTGGAACTTTCCCATGAAGCTGTTGACAGTTTTTTCGAAAGCCTGAATGATATGATGTTCTCTCCGGAACAGAAATAGAGACTTTTGAGTAAACTCGCACACGGCGTTCCCTGAATTCGGCCTTCAACTTTAAAAATAAAGTCACATGAACAATTATCAATCCAGTTCACGGACAGCAACTTTTTTCAGCAAGCCCTTAAAATATTTTTCTATATATTTTTTCCCCGGGACACTGATCTTCTGCTTAAAGTAAGAAACTATTCCTAGAGAACTAAGATTTCTATTTTAGATACTTTATATAGACTTTAGCTGCCCGCTGGTATGTTCACAAATATTTTATTATGTGATGAAATGGTCTCGACCTTCCTTTCTGTATAGCTATATTAAGAGCCATTTCATGTGTATTTCTCATATACTAAAAAGCAATGATGCATAACAATGCGTGTTTACTTTTGCATTTAATTCATAGCTTAAGTGCATACAATATATATGACTGCAATTTTTCAGTATATTTGAAAATTTCAAAATGCATTTATGTATTTTGGGGTGGTAAGGTATACACTATACTCTATAGTATGTTGTACTATGTTATACTATGCATAGATTAGTAGATATGACCATAGTTAGCGTGGAGTGGGTGTCGTGTATTTCTATAGGTTCTGAATCGACCCCCCTATTCCTGACCCTATTCTGGTTAAACTACCTAGCTAGTTAACTAACAGTCAGCCCATGAGGCAAGAAATCCCCCATGATGCAGATACCGTTATCTGACGCAGTCACACTACGGCACAGGAACGTGTTATCTGATTAGGTCATAACGCTTGAGATCTAATTAGACAAGCGACATTCCTCCAGCCCCTGATAAGGCATAAGGATAACAAATCAAACCTATGACAACCTGGATAATCCGTGCGGCCATTGTTTTGATTTCACAGAGAACTTTAGTAAAGAATGTGCTAACGAGCAAGTCGTATGACATCTTTATTGACGTACCTATGTCCATCCTTACGTCAATCCCGGCACCTTTAAGGTATAAATATTGCCGACCTTGCCCTATGCAAACACACGCGTGGTGACAAGACGGAGCAGCCATACTTGCCGAAGCCGAGAGCAGAAGCAGACCCCGCTGGCAGCAGCCCCGCCTTCCTGACGCGCTGAGAGACGCGCTGCTATCTCAAGCCGAGAGACCCAGCACCGGCGCTTCCGGGTAGCCCTCGCAGGCAGCCTGGAATATCGAGAGCAGAGAAAGAGATACCATTCCTCATTCATCCTAACTTCCAGGTACAGAACTGAATAACCCCTCACAGAGAATTCTTTAGTTATTCACTTGGCAAAAACAAACTTAACTTAAACTGTAACTTTCTATTCCCGCCCACGCATTAGACTTAGGTCAGGTACACGGGGTAGGCGTATTTAGAAACACCAGTTGAGCACGTTTAGTCAAATGTATATGTGTATGTAAATATATTTTAATCATTTTAAACATCATATGGCTCAGAAACCATATCAATGTTTTTACAGTATTATTTTATACTATTGCTTCTAATGTATGCACTTTACTTAACTATAAGTATTGCAATAATATCGATCCATTTCTCATGTATGAGAAAAGAGACTGATCAATAAATAACACCTTTTTATTGAACACGCCCGTCTCTTCCTTTTCTCTACATTCTGATGAGACTAAAAATGCACGTACTGACTGAGTAAAATAATTGCCTTGTGCTCACACGACTCTTGAGATTGACTCTTGATTAGGGGAGAGCAAAGTTGTCATGTTCTATGGTTGTCAGAAACTAAATCCCTTCTTGTCTAATCAGGGAAGTTAATCCTTCCTTGAACATTCGAGAAAGTTTCTAGCGAACTCTGAGCTTAGCTGGCAAACCCAAAAATTAAGTCTAGTATCGACAGTAGTAGACCTAGTTAACGTCTGGTCTAGGCCTTTACTGCTGTAGGTACTATTCCAATGCGCAGAGCCTATTGGGAAAATAGGAGCTACACTACAGAATGAGAGGTCCAGCTCAACCTGATGGTATGCTGATGCGAGAGCGATCTTTGAGAAGTACCTTGCCCAGCAAACTTAGAAAGGATTTCATCGTTACATGGTAAGGGATGTGAATCTATCCAGGTCTCTCTATTTAGTCTGCGCAAGTCAATGCATACCCTCAGGGTACCATTTTTTTTTCGGGCCACAACCAACGGAGATAACCAGAGTGATGATTCAATCGGTTCTATAACCCCTGCCTCGTACATTCTCTTGAGTTCTAATGAAAAATCATCTCCAATACTAAATGGTACATTGCGCAATTTGTGTTTTACAGGAAGAGCACCTTCCTTGACTCTAATCCAATGCTTGAAACCTTTGATAGATCCAAACTCCTCTCCAAAAACTTTAGGAAACGTGGCTGACCAGACTACTAAATCCTCAGCTTCGGACTGTTCACTCTCAAGAGAATCCTGTTCTCGTGTACCTGGCCTGAGAGTCATACCAAACAACCCCTGATGGTACCAACCAAGAATGTTGAGACCTTTCTTGGCCACATAAACTTTCCTTTCATTATACCTGTCTTTGAAAACAAGAGAAGTGTTAAAAAACTCAGACAACTCAATCTTCCTCCTTCCATAGGAGACAGGACTTCTATCTGGAGGATTAAGAGGTTTATTCCCCCATGTACTCTCAAACAACTCATCTGTGATCATTGTCATACGTGCCCCCGAATCCACTAATAGTTGCAAACACTTACCATCAATATAAACATCCACAATGGGATCGATACAATCTTCAGAATCATCCTTGACTACAACATCAAAACCCATAAGTGAACTTACAACTTTGGAGATAGAATCATCCTTAGATTCTTCAGAGTATACAACATTAATACTTCGCCGGAAAGCACACACTTTCGCAAAATGTCCCTTTTTCCCACATCGCCAGCATGAAGCATTATTCGCAGGACAAATTCTTGAATTAGGGAAATGAGACGGGAAACCACACTTTGTACACACAGTTTTGGAATATGAACTTTTTTTCTCATTTCTAGTGTATGTGGACTTATTGTTTTTTTGTTCAGGGTAAGATTTAGACTTATCTGTTTGTGACTTCTCACTCACATCTTTATGATCTTTGATAGCGTTCACTAAACCTTTCTCTGGATTAAGCTCCTTCGAGGCTTTTTGAGACAGTTCAATACTCTTCACAATGGTAATGGTCTCTTCAAGAGAAGGGTTCTTTAAAGTTAACAATTTCTGTTGGACCTTTTTATCTCTACATTATACCACAATTTGGTCACGGATGAGCTGAGAGGTGAAGTGTTCAAATTCGCACTCAGAAGCTATAATACGTAACGCTGCCACATACAACACTATACTCTCTTGTTCTCTTGTAAAGAATTTGTGTCTAGCAACCACTAGGCTACTTTCCACATCAAATTGTTTCTCCAACATGACTACCGCTTGATAATAAACATCAATTTCATCTTCACCTTCTACGATAGGTAGCGGAGGTAAATGTTCTAAGACAGCTTGTCCCTCAAACCCCAGATTGTGTTCTAGAATGAAACACTTTATTTGTGCACTAAATATAGTGCCCCCATAGCACCTAAATATTTAACAAAAGCTCTATACCATACTTTCCATTTTGCTGGTGGAGCACCCGGAAGCTGTAAAAAAGGGGGAGGTGGTTGTACATTCTACATGATCAAGATATAACAAGCAATACAAGAGAATAAATACCTGTGGAGAAAAAAAAACACACAAAAATACTATACAAAATATTACACTCTTTCCATTGATGTGAAATCACCTCCTTGTACTGTCTCGCCTATGAACTTCTCTGCTGACACTATATTGAATGTAGCACACTTGTAAACAAAACGTCGTCTTTCTGTTGCAAAAGTCTCAAAATACAGTCACAAAGCTTGAAAACACAAGATCAGCGCAATCCAATCTGCGCATACCATGAAATAAAGATGGAGTCATATTAAAGATAAATGTCTCAAAAATATTGGTGACAAACGATCAAGTAAAACTTTGCTGCACAAGTTGGATGTTTTTCCTCAACTGCAAATAAAACACATGAATGCACTGATCCCTAAAACAAATGTGTTTACAAATGACCAAGGCGCTTACGAAGACGCGCTGATGCGCACACACGCCTCATGAAGTGGAGAAACACTTTTGCGATGCAACAAACGCGCTGAAGAAAACGCGCTAATGTGTACACACTCCTGATAAGCCGAAGAAACACTTAAATGCAGACTAGAAAAACTCACTGTATGTCCACAGAACTGACTCACTGTCGGAGTAGCGCTGACGCGTTATCCCACCTTTATTTTGCTGAGTGACTCGTTAATCACACAACAGATACGATGTTAACAGGCCCTTTTGGTTTCTTCACTTCCGACGTTAGAGGCTTCCTTTCTTACAATTTTAGAGACGCGCGGATGCTCCCTTTCTGCTTCCTTTCTTCCGACGTACAGACCCACCGCAACGTGCAGTGTGTGGCAGTAACTAGGCAAACGCGTGCACTCTCTCTAAACGTCACAGACACCTCACGACATTCGGTCTTTCTCCTCCTCAGACGTACATGGATACGCTCTGTAACCAAGCAACAGGATGCATCAAAACTCCAGTCAGGAAGCTGACTAATCAACTATGATGTGCACTTCTCCGCTAATTCCCGCAGAAGATTCTATTACGTCACCATATGGAGCCAGGACTTGAAGGTGGAAAGGTCTCTCCTCCGAAGAATTCAAACGGACACTTCTTGGGAGACACTCACAAATCACAGCACCAACAGCATGTTTCGCCGATCCAGACTCGAACTGGGAATTACGGCTGACACAAAAACGAGTCCCTTCAGTAATAAGCACTCAGTCATGAACAGATAAGATACTCCTTTTATACAATTGCCCCAGACGATTTTCTAACCTTGGTTCCACATTAGATGACCATGTGAAGATCATATGATGCAGCACAGACCACAGTGGAGTAGATCTTTGGGCAGACAACAAACGAGTGACACAGAAGGAGTTCTTTTCATGAGATCTCCGCCAGACGTTTCCTTTGAGAACAACCTTCATGGAGTAACCAAAAATGTCCGGAGATATAGATGACGCTTATGTCAATCACTGCACACGTGGGTGGAAAGATGAACATCACCTCGTCGCCAATTTTGTAGTAATCACGCTATACCAGGTAGGTGCAAGAACAAGTAGTTTATTGACTGTTCATCTTCACAGCTTCCAGGAACTGCCTTCCGTGGGATTCAAACAACAGCATTCTATCTCAAAGAGAATGACATCTTAAAGGGAAACTACTACAGATACTTAAGAGTAAGTAAATCTGTTAATCTTTGACATGTTCTGAACCTTTTAGATCGTAAAAGCCTCAGTCAATCACAACCAAGGCTCACCCTTTATATTCTTGTAATACAAGTTTATTGTTGGAGATTAGAAAGGTGCAATGAGAGTTAATAATCACACGAGACTCATAATGCATTAGGAATCCCATTAAAAAAGTAATGACCCATAATGTTAATAGATGTGTAAAAACTTCAAGATCCAGCATGCATTGGTGTTTGAAACCAGTGTAAAGTGGTAAAAAAGTGTTGCAATATTTTAAGCATGGGGTAATAAAGAATTGCGTGCTGAAATTCTGTGATCGTCCTAGAGACTGTCGGGCACATGTATCAAAGTAGGCTGTTGCGAGTCCTTAATTGCGATTATCTAGGAATCGCAATTAAGTACTCACAAAAGCTTATGCATGAAGGAATCGCTGTACAAATAGCGATTCCTAAACATTCCTTAATTGTGAGTTGCAATTAAGCAATGACTTCCTATTCATTCCTATGGGTCCCTAGGCCTATAGGAATGAATAGGAAATTGTATGCGCAATTTCAAGGGTGCAAGGGTGTCAAAATGACACCCTGTTGCACCCCTGAAATTGTGATGTGCATACATGTTGCGCACACACATGCCCCAAGGGCATGTGAGTGTGTAACCTAACATTTTAAAAAATACATTTAAGTCCATTTTTCAAAATTTTTGCAAAGTACAGACACATTGGATATGTCTGTAATTTGCGATCCCCAATACCGAAATCGCCATTTGAAAGTGCTTCTAGCATCGCAAATAATTGCAATGCAGCGCTGTGATTGGTTTTGAGTGTCCTTGTTGAACGCTCAACCAGGGAATGGGAGCTTGGGCTTGTTCCTCATGCAGGCTGCATTACTGCCTGCTTCGAGAAAGGTTTGGGCGGCCAGAGAGGGGCGACCAAACAGTAATTGCCACTTGGGAGTGGGCAAACCACTCCTCCCCTGCTATGAGAGCAGAGCAGCAATGCCCACCTGCCCACCGACAAAGAGGCAGCAAACATAAAATGATAATAACTAAAAGGTATTGTCATTTTATGTTTCCTCTTCTCTCACTGCATGAAAGCAGTAGGGGGATTCTCCTCTACCATAGCGGAGGAACCACCACTGGAACCTCACAGAGTGACGTGTGTGTAAGTAAAAGAGAGGGAACACAGGCTGCTTCTAGTGTGCGCACCTTAATAACGTACAGAGAGGAAAACGAGAAACTGAAAATGAGGACTATGATGTGTCATGCAAAACAGCACAAAACTGAAATATGAATTGTGATTGACATGTAAATGAATGTACTGATCTCAAAGCTCTGATGTTAACATAGTGAATAGTACATATCGAAATCGATTCAATACAGTCAGTCATAAAATACTGGCAACATCGAAAGCTGAGATTACTATACATGGTGGATATTGGCATGAACAGCAACACATTGGTAATCAAAACATACAGTTCTCTGATCACTAATGACTGATGTGAAGATTTAACACCAACGATTCTTAAGCCTGCAGCGCAATGTTAACATCACATGATGGGGTAAACTATAATTTAAAATTAATGGTTTCTCAAAACCCTAATAATACAATGTATGCATGTTGAGACCTAATTTTTTGTGAATGATTTCCAAAACAGTGAAGCACCACTGAGCAATTGTGTGATTGCTACTATTCCAATGTAGATGCGAAGGTGAGTTAGGGTTCTTTAATCTCATCAGACTTTTATGTTCCGTCATTCTGACCTTCACTTTCCTCTTTGTCTCTCCAACATAAAGAAGATCACATAGGCATTGATAGCATATACCATTCCTTGTGAGCTGCAATCTGCTTGATTTGTCAGTCTGTGAGCGGATGTGAAATTGTGAAATAAATTTGCAAACGATGACATTGCTGCAATGAAAAGAATTGTAGCATTTCCTCATTCCTTTATGAATTTCCATTTTGGTCTGTTTTTGGGAGGACAACGGCTCCTTCACATTTCTGGTCTAAGTGAAAGCAAAGAGAGGTTGTTGTGCAAAGAGTCCCTTGAAATCAGTATCTGTTTGTAACAGTACCCATCTCCATAGAATGACCCGTTTTATGGCAGAAGACTTTGTAGAAAAAGATTAAATGAATACATCCCTGGTGGATGGATCTATATTTTGTCTCCGTAATAATCTAATTCTTTCTATGGATGATACACTGTCTAAATCTTGATTAAGTACTTCATTGGGATAACCCCACTTGGAACACTGTGTTTTGCAGTGTTAAGAATCTCATTGCTTGTCTCTTCGCATGATGTGATGCGCTTCACCCTGGTGAATTGAGAAAACGGCAGGTGGCGCTTAAGCGATGGAAGATGGAAACTGCCGAAGAGCAACATGTTGTTGCGGTCTGTTCGTATCCTGAAAACCTTTGTTGTTATGACCGAGGATATACAAATAAAATGTCTGCATCCAGATAAGTGATGTAACTGTTGTCTATGGTATATATAAACTGAATCCAGTGGTTTTTGAGTTGAGTTCCCCTACATATAGCTGCAGATCATGCTTGCTCCCTTTCCAAATCAGAAGGATATAATCTATGTATCAACAATACATTACCAGGTGTTTCATCCATGGGTCAGATTGATATATAAAATCTGTCCTGAATTTGGGTATAAAGATATTTGCATAACTTGGAGCCCCAAAAAAGCCCATTGCTATGCAATTAGAAGCTCCCATTCAAACTGAAGTTACTATGAAATAAGCAAAAATGAAGTATTTCAAGCATAACAAATCTTATTTGCTCCCATCTCTCCTGAATTTACTAATGCCCATTCCACTGCTTCAAACCCTTCTTTGTGAGGTATTGATGTGTGCAAAGACACTATACCCTCTGTGCATAACCATGTATTTTCTTGTCATCAATAGCAATTAGTTAAAAAAAAATCCATAGTATCTTATACCTATCCAGTCTAGGATTTCTTTTAAGATCCTCTGTCTCGGTCATGGGGCTTTTTATGGTTCTGGTCCTGAAGGTATCAGGTCGCTCCTCCACTTGTATTCCCCCAGGAGAGCTCTCCGCTCAACTAACAAAAGTCTTCTCTCAGTTCCCAGATTTACAAAAGCAACATGGGGAGGTAGAGCCTTCTCTACTTTAGCACCTAGGCTATGGAACTCGCTTCCCCCCGAACTTGCAGGGCAACCCTCCCTTGTGCTTTTCCGTAAAGCATTAAAAACTTGTTTTTTTGTTGAGGCATACCCATAGTAGTGCACTAGGAGAATTACAGACTGGACGACCTGTTTGGCGCCTTGATGCCCTTGGGCCAAGTTGCGCGGTATAAATCTCCCTTCATTCATTCATTCATATATAAGATGGACCTGCCTGAACTATGGGCAGACGAAATGTGTCTAGATGCTTTCCCAGTGTCTCATGAATTGATCCACATCCAGAAACAATAGGTCGAAATGGACGGTCAGCCAAAATTTGGTGTATTTAGGTAGCATGCATAGGAGTGGCCTCCTGGGTGATCTGTAAACAAAAACTGCTTGATCTTAGAGCTAATCCAATCCATTTCTACAGCTTTATCTAATGTCAACCTGATAGTACTACATGGGATACTGTAGTAATCACGTTATACCAGGTAGGTGCAAGAACAAGTAGTTTATTGACTGTTCATCTCCACAGCTTCCAGGAACTGCCTTCCCTGGGATTCAAACAACAGCATTCTATCTCAAAGAGAATGACATCATACCATCTTAAAGAGAAACTATTACAACATCTCCTTCCTTTCCATTTACATCCACAGAAAGAAGAATACAGAAGAAACTAGAGAAAAATAGATGAATATAAGAAAAAGAAAAGAAGCAGTATAATAGAAATACAAAGAAAGAAAATACAGTTAAATATTTTAAAGATTTAACCGATTCGGATGGACAATTGTCCTATTACTCCTCCGTGGAGGAACATATTTCAAAGAGGTACTTTTCTTAATAGAAGTATTCATTTGAGGTGAAACAGAAAAATCAGTGTTTCCTGAGTCCAAACCCAGGTACATAACAACTTTCATTGTAATCTTGTAAATCCTGGACAAATTCCACCAATTTTTTCCATTTACTCTCACAGCAAAACGTGAAGTAGCATCCACTTTAACTGGAGGACCAAATTTTGACAAACCTTTAGGAACATTTAGAGGAGACTTAACCCTCACCCAATCCCCTACCGAAACAGTGGACTTGAACTCACTAGCTTCTGGGTCAATGGGCTGTGATGAAAAACCAAAACTTCTTTGTGAATGACCAGAAGGTGATAGCAGGGAGTCACTGTTGTCTTGACTCCCTTTTTGTTTATACAACAAACCCCACCTTTACATCCAGGCTGGACACATGTGAAATGAAGCTTCTCTTCCTCTAAGAAGAGAAAAAGGACTTGAATCAGAACCTGCACTCTGTGTTGTGCGATGAGCCCACAACATACTTTGGACTGCTTCTTTAATGTCAATTCTGGATGATACAGCCCATTGAACGCATTCCACAAGGATACAGTTCATGCACTCAATAAAACCATTGGCCTGTGGGTGATAAAGGGCAACACGTTTGTGAGAGATACCACACTGAACCAAAACATTAGACATCTCTTTGGAAGAAAACTGTACCCCATTGTCGGACACAATTTGCTTGGGAAAACCCTCCCTGGCAAATAGACTTTGAGGAAATTTAATGACTTCATTGGAGTTAGGATCTGTCATAAATTGTACCTCCCACCACTTGCTGAAATAATCAGCAACCACAAGTGCAAATTTACATGTGTTGGGAAGCACGTTGAAAGGTCCCACAATGTCGATGGCTAACTTGAACCATGGACAATTCTGTACCTCAACCTGCTGTATAGGTGGTGAAACAACTTTTATAACCTTATTGCTAGTGCAACAAGTCATGCAACCTTCCACAGCATCAATGATTTGGGGGTCCATGGAAGGCCACCAATAGACACTCCGAATTCTTTTTAGTGTTAGTTTGTCCCATGTGTCCCTCATGACCAGCATCAATAATTCGGTTTCTGAGAGATTCTGGAGGAATAAACTTTTCTCCACGCATGACCATCTCTCCCTCTTCCAAAGTAAGTTCATCAGCGACCTCGGCAAAGGGTTGTAGATCACTGTCTAAGTGCTTTTCCTTTGGCCACCCATTGAGAATGAAATGTTTCACTCTCTCGGGTACCCGATCAGACTCCATTCCTTTAAACCAGTCATGTTCATTAAAGGACGCCACACAACAAACATAAACTGCAGCAATAAGACACTCCTCATCCGCATCATGGTCGCAATCATCTTTGTTGAGTGGCAGAGGGGACCTAGAAAGGTAATCAGCTCGTGTATTGCGCCCACCAGGAATATGTGCCACACCAAACTTATATTGCAACAACTTAGAGCTCAACCTTGCAATTCTTGGGGTGTGGTCCTTTACAACTCTTCCTCTAAGTATGGGAATAAGAGGCTTATGATCTGTAAGGAGAGTAAAGGTCTTCCCCCACAAAAAACTTTTAAAACATTCAACAGCCCAGCAACACGCCAACAATTCGCTTTCAATCACTGAGTAATTTCTTTCACTTGGATGCAATGCTCTTGTCGCAAATCCAACAGTGTACTCTTTCCCTTCCTTGAATTGAGAAATCATCCCCCCAAGCCATCCAAACTGGCGTCCACAGACACTGTGCACTTGACAAGAGGGTCAAAAGGAGTAAGCATAAGACACGTCTCCAATTCTTTTTTTATCTTTGTAAACCCCTCTTGACAGGAATCATCCCAGATAAAGTTCACCTTTTTCTTCAGAAGTTCAAGCATGTGAACGGTTTTAGCAGTGAAATTGAAGATAAACTTTGTGTAAAATTCACACAATCCTAGAAAAGAGGAGACCTGTTCTTTCGAAACAGGACATGGGGCTTTGGAAATAGCCTCAATGAGACCCTCTCTAGGAACAATCCCATCACCAGAAATACAGTGTCCAAGATATTCAATAGACTGAACACAAAAAACACATTTGAGTTTGTTTGCTACAATCCCTTTCCCTTCCAATCTCTCCAAAACTTTTGCCAAAAGTTTGTCATGCAACTCCTTGTTCTTTCCAGCCACTAAAATGTCGTCTTGAAAAACGACCGTATCACCAACCCCCTCCAAGACTTTTTCCATGACTCGCTGAAAGACTGACGCCGCTTAAGCCAAACCAATCGGCATCCTCCTAAATTGGAAAGTGCCGACAGGTGAAACAAAAGCAGTAAGATGCTTGCATGAGGGTTCCAGCTCAACCTGATGGTATGCTGATGCGAGATCGATCTTTGAGAAGTACCTTGCCCCAGTAAACTTAGAATGGATTTCATCAATACGTGGTAAGGGATGTGAATCTATCCAGTTCTCTCTATTTAGACTGCGCAAGTCAATGCATACCCTCAGGGTGCCATTTTTTTTTCGGGCCACAACCAACGGAGATAACCAGAGTGATGATTCAATCGGTTCGATAACCCCTGACTCGCACATTCTCTTGATTTCTAATGACAAATCATGTCTTTTAAAAAAAAAAATGTAAACTCTTTATTCGCAACTGTACAGCATTGTCACCATTTTATCATTGGTTCCTATCACACAGTACAGTCTTTTCTCATTTTCTCCCCGACCAAACAGGGCGGTTATGTACAATTCCAGCATTTTGTAGATGTCACATGGAAGAAAATACAGGAGTACATTACATCTTATTCTACCCCAATCTACATTTCCATGGAGACGCTTGTACGGTCAGTGGTACATTACACAGTGTCACATCAGTAAGTTTAGTAATCAACAAACTAAAGGATCAAACCCCCGATCCTCCCCCCTCCCTGCAACACCCACTCTATCCCCAAACGTCTCCTGCTCATGTGTAGTCTGAAATGTAACTCTCCGTCCCACCGAAACCGACTGTCATAGCATGTAGTTAAGTTCACATAAACCACACCCGTACACCTGCGGGCTTGAGTACACCGATATTGCACGCATCATCATACCCTGTACTATTTTTCCATTCACACACCCTCCATCTGCGATGGTGCCAACTCTATCTCCTCAAGTTCTAGCAGCATAACCTCCCAGTTCTGCGCTATGGGATACTTCCTTTGCCCTCTCCCCTCCTCTCGTCTTGTCTCAGCACAGCACTCTCTCATTTCAACATCTCGGACTGCCACCTCATCGTAATAACTCTTATCGCTAATAGTAGGGCCAGATCTAGGAATTTCAATTTAGCTTTTTGTTTTTTATATCTTTTGCAGGATCCCACCAAGCAATATAACGCATCCTCCGGGACCGAAAGGGCAGTTACTGTGCGCAGTGTCTGACAAATTTCTCCCCAGTAACTATTCAGGTACGGGCATGCCCACAACATATGGAGAAAGCCAGCCTCATCCTCCCCACAGTGTGGACAGCAGTGGGGGGAGATACGTCCGCCATGTCAGTAGGATCCTCTTCCAGATCACGAAAATACAGTAAGATGTCGTCTGCATATATGGATATTAGGTGATGTGTACCCCCTATTGATATGCCCCTCCGTTCTCCATGGGTCCGAAGGGTTATGGCTAAGGGTATGAGCGCTAAGACGAACAAAATCGGAGACAGGGGGCAGCCCTGCCGAGTACCTCTATATATTGGGTAGCTATCCGATATATATGGGCCTGTACGTGCACGGGCAGAGGGGTCCGTGTAGAGAAGTTTCATCCATTTCAACAGGGAGTCAGGGAAGCCAAAACGCCGCAGCGTTTCGAACATGAACGTTCACGACAGGGAGTCGAATGCCTGCTTCAGGTCCAGTGCTATACAGCCCCCCGGGGATATTCCTGTGATGTAGCGGTCATAAGTGCGCGTATTCTGGGACGTGCTTCTTCCCGGGAGAAAAACACACTGGTCCGGGTGTACCAAAATCAGAGAGGTGGGGTTGTATCCGTAAGGCGATGGCCCTACTAAGGATCTTGTACTCTGTTGAAAGCATGGACAGGGGTCTGTAGTTGGTCAGTTCAAGTGTGTCTCTCCCCGGCTTGGGTATTGATATAACTAGGGCTTGCATCGTGGATTTGGGCAATCAACCCACCTCAAACGCCACATTATATATCTTTTCCAGGACAGGTACTAAACATCAGAGTAGGTCTGATAAAACTCGACCGGTAGCCCGTCTAGACCTGGCGTTTTGTTTCGATTCAGGGACCGTATGGCAACCCGGCTTTCTCGCTGCGTTATGGGGCCATCAACATCTTTTCGGGCATCTGCAGACAGGGTTGGGAAAGGTATACCATGTAGGAACTCCGCCACTCGTGCCGGATCCTGCATGGGGAAAGGAGCATATAATGTTTTCAGGTGGGCGTAAAACGCCTCATTGATCTCGGACTGCGTACGGACTACATTGCCCGCTCCATTGCGTATCCGGGTAATCACCGGGGTGTCCGGACGATCCCGCACAAAGCGGGCTAACAAGGTACCTGATCTGTCCGCTTCTGCGTGTTGCGGTCGTAGATATTCCCTATGGTCTATGACCCGCAGCGTCTCCAGGACGTCCGCATGGTCGATATTACCTGCCTGTAGGTCGCCACGTTTCTCAGGGTCTATACTTGCTTCTCTTTCCAGCATTTTCAGGCGGTCTTCGATATTACAGAGTCTCTTATGAATTTCTTGCCGGGCCCCTACCAGTTGCCCTATAGCGGCCCCCGTACTACCAGTTTCATGGCATCCCACACCACTAAGTTGGACGTCGCCGAATCTCAATTTTCAAGGAAATAACTGTGTAGGGTATTGGACAGGGACGTACGAAAAGGGCCATCTTTCAAGAGCAGTGGGTCGAGTCTCCAGGTAGGTACCGTGCTCGGTATTCTGCCCCAGAGGAGGTCAAGTGTCAGTGGTCTATGGTCAGACAAAGTTTTAGCTAAGTATTCCATGCTGCCAGTCTTCGACATTAAGGAGCTAGAGCACATAAACCTATCTATTCGTGTGTGCAAGCTATGTACGGGGGAATAATAAGAATACTCCTTATGAGTCGGGTGTAGTCCTCGCCATGCATCCACTAGACCCCAGCTTGCAGCCCAAGCCGTAAACGTCTGACAACACTCTACTCACTTTACTCAGGTATGCCTCTTGGTCGAAATTCGGGACGTATATACTGCCTATAACCAACAATGTACCATCTCGCGTGCCTTTCACCATAATGTATCTCCCTTGATCGTCCACTCTCCTCTCTATCTCGACAAAGGGCGTCCCATGTCGGACCCAGATGGTTGCCCCTCTAGAGAAGGCAGAGTATGTTGTGGAATATATAGTACCTCTCCATCGTTTCCTAAGTGTCTGCGCCTCTGCTGTGGTCAGGTGTGATTCCTGTAAGAATGTAATCTGTGCATGTTGTCTAAGTAAAAACGCGTGGATCCGGTGCCTTTTCTGGATCGCACCAAGCCCTCGCACATTCCAGGTGGCGAATTTGTAGGACCCTGATCTTTCAGCCATTATCTCCTTCTATCTGAACTCGGAGTATCAGTGGGACTTTTCTGTTACATTCTGTGAGCGTAAACCTGGAGACCTGTGCCTTCCCTTCCCTAAACAAAACTAACCTGGTGCAGCATTTTAACGGTGCTGACCCGAACGAAAGAATCATAAACGTAATAAACAAAACACAATTGCATTCGCCAGTGGGGGGGCTCAAGTCATCTTAACTGCCCATTAGGTGCCACGGGCTCTACAGTGAGCCAACCCAGAGGCAGTCAGTCCAGGATTCTGTTCTTCGCTACCATCTCGAGGTCCTCTTAGAGGGGGTATATGAGCTTTATAGGGGTGTAACTAACCAGGGAGGCCCCATCACCGGTCGTCCCACCACTAAGACGGGAGTCCCCCCCACAGTCCACCCACCTGATACCGGTAAGTACAGTTCCCCAGCCCCCCAGGATTCCTCTACGTATTAAGTTCACAAGTAGAAATTATTTATCATCAAAAGGATACTAATGTCATCAAGCGTTTCGCCCGGTACAGACCGGTCTCTGCATCTCTTCAATTGTCCAACAAGTCGTCCGCCGCCCTTGGTTTGACCGTGGGGAATAGAACCACGCTATTGTCCGAGTCAGAGTGAATCATGCTGTCCTCCGTGTCCGTGCCAATTTTCTCCTGCTCCTCCCGAAAGCTGCCCACCAGTTCGACCAAGTCCAGTTGTTCTTCCCGCTGTTTCTCCTTCGATGGACCTCGATTTCCGGGTCTCCTTCCCAGGGCAGGGTTTTCCCCCCCGGTCGGATCCAGAACTCTTTCCGAGCTGTCGGTGATTGTATCCCGAGAGGCCTCTGGGCCGCCATCAATGTTCATTACGTCCAGCCACTCCTCTACGTCTGCCGGGTTCTCAAAGAAGTGTGTCTTCTTATCATATAACATCTTTAGCCGGGCTGGGAACAGTAGCGCGTATGTCAGCTTGGCCTTTTGAAGTCTCTTTTTTACCTCCTGGTAGGAAGAACGCTGCTTTTGTACTAGGGTGGTGTAGTCCGGATAAAGAGACACGCGACAATTCTCATATTGTATTAGGGATTTCTCTCTTGCTTTTTGGAGGATGGCATCTCTGTCTCTGTAATTTAGTAATCGTACTATCAGGGGGCGAGGCGGGAGTCCAGGTTTAGGTCTCCCCGTGGGGATGCGGTGTGCTCTTTCCACGCAGAAATGCGGTGATAGGCCCTCTGCCGTAATATGATCCCGGAACCGTTGTTCCATGAAGTCCGCTGCATGGATCCCCTCACAGCGCTCCGGAAGGCCAATAACGCGAATATTGTTGCGTCGGTTGCGGCCTTCCGCGTCCTCCGCGCAGTCCTGTAGTGATGTTACTTGCTGCTGCAGCCGCTGAATCGACTTCGTGTGGTCTGCCACCGAGGGAGTGAGGTCAGCAAGCGCTAGTCCGTGATCTTTGACCCTGTCCGCCAGCTTACCATGATCAGCCCTCAGCAGTGACAAGTTGGTAGTGAGAGTCCCGAGTTGCCGTTCCATCGCTGTCCTAGAATCCCTGATCTCTTTCAGTATCAGGTCAAGTTTGTCCGATTGGTGCACCACAGCAATGTCCGACCCCCCAGCTCCAGATGAGGCACCGCCATTCCCTGCGGCCGGGACTTGTTGTATCCCAGCTGTGCCATCCTGGCTGTCCAGTGTCTTTGCTCCTCTCCGGACCATGGCCAGTGCGGTCAGGTGCTGGCCAGCCTTTTGCAGTGTCAGACCGCGGTTCTCTATGAGGGTCCCAGCGCTCCCTCTCACAGTGACCCCATGGCTCCGGGGCCCCTCAGCTGCAGTGTTCCGCCCTGGACTCACACACCGTCTTGCGTCTGATCAGGGGGGGCCCTCCTCCCAGGATTCGGTCCGTCTTAATCACACAGGCTCCCTGTCCCGATATCCCCTGGGCTGTTCCCACACGTCTTCCCTGCTGGTCTCCAGGGCCGGTCCGGGGCAAAGAGAGGAAGAAATCAGGTGAAGTGAGGACCTGCCGGGGGGAGGTGGAGCAGCCAATCCCTTCAGGCGGTAGATTCAGCCTCCTCACCGGCTTTCTGCAGGCGCAGGGACCGTTCCCAGCAATGCACCGGTGGCGAGGGCCTCGCACTCCTCAGCCCGCTCTCCGGTCCCGCAGAATCTCTGCTGATCTCCGTCTCCGGCCAGCCTCGCTCAGGCCTCTCGGGCAACCCATCCAATGTCGGCCGTCTTCAGCACCACATCCACCGCCACCAGTGTTCCGGAACACTGCCCTTCAAGACGACCGTCGTCTAGCTTCAGGGCTCGTTCCGGTGTCTGCTAGGCCTGAGTCCGGGCGCCTCGGTTTTTCTCTTTGCCCGCACAAGCCCGCATTCAGCCCGCACTTTAGTCCCCGGCTTCGGGCATGGAGGTAGGCCTCAGCAGGCCCGGGCGTCCACGGGGGCTTCGACGCTCGCAATTGCCACCGGCTTCTCACCGAGGTTTCCGGGGGGACCCTGCAGCAGGATCCGACCCCCAGCCGGTATTATTGTCCCTCCAGACAGCGGAAAACAGGAGTTTACCCCTGGGCAGCACCGGAGCTCAGGCTTCAGTCAACCACCATCTTGTCCGGCTAGCCACGCCCCCATGACAAATCATGTCTAATACTAAATGGTACATTGCGCAATTTGTGTTTTACAGGAAGAACACCTTCCTTGACTCTAATCAAATGCTTGAAACCTTTGATAGAGCCCAACTCCTCTCCAAAAACTTTAGGAAACTTGGCTGACCAGACTACTAAATCCTCAGCTTCGGACTGTTCACTCACAAGAGAAACCTGTTCTCGTGTCTCTGGCCTGAGAGTCATCCCAAACAACCCCTGATGGTACCAACCAAGAATGTTGAGACCTTTCTTGGCCACATAAACTTTCCTTTCAATATACCTGTCTTTGAAAACAAGAGAAGTGTTAAAAAACTCAGACAACTCAATCCTCCTCCCTTCATAGGAGACAGGACTTCTATCTGGAGGATTAAGAGGTTTATTCCCCCATGTACTCTCAAACAACTCTTCTGTGATCATTTTCATATGTGCCCCTGAATCCACTAATAGCTGCAAACACTTACCATCAATATAAACATCCACAATGGGATCAACACAATCTTCAGAATCATCCTTGACTACAACAACAAAACCCGTAATGTGAACTTACAACTTTAGAGATAGAATCATACTTAGATTCTGCAGAGTATACAACAATAATACTTCCCCGGAAACCACACACTTTCACAAAATGTCCCTGTTTCCCACATTTCCAGCATGAAGCTTTATTCGCAAGACAAATTCTTGAATTAGGGAAATGGGACGGGAAACCACACTTTGTACACACATTTCTGGAATATGAACTTTTTTTCTCATTTCTAGTGTATGTGGACTTATTGTTTTTTTGTTCAGGGTAAGATTTTGACTTATCTGTTTGTGACTTCTCACTCACATCTTTATGATCTTTGATAGCGTTCATTAAACTCTTCTTTAGGTTAAGCTCCTTCGAGGCTTTTTGAGACAGTTCAATATTCTTCACAATTGTAATTGTCTCATCAAGAGAAGGGTTCTTTAAAGTTAACAATTTCTGTTGGACCTTTTTATCTCTACAGTGTACCACAATTTGGTCACGGATGAGTTGAGAGGTGAAATGTTCAAATTTGCACTCAGAAGCTATAATACATAACGCTGCCACATACGACACTATACTCTCATCACTCTCTTGTTCTCTTGTAAAGAATTTGTGTCTAGCAACCACTAGGCTACTTTCCACATCAAATTATTTCTCGAACATGCCTACCGCTTGATGATAAACATCAATTTCATCTTCACCTTCTACGATAGATAGCGGAGGTAAATGTTCTAAGACAGCTTGTCCCTCAAATCCCAGATTTGTTCTAGAATGAAAGGCTTCCTTTGTGCACTAAATATAGTGCCCCCATAGCACCTAAATATTTAACAAAAGCTCTATACCATACTTTCCATTTTACTGGTGGCTCACCATGACGCTGCAAAAAAGGGGGAGGTGGTTGTACATTCTGCATGATCAAGATATAACAAGCAAAACAAGAGAATAAATACCTGTGGAGAAAAAAAACCACACAAAAATACTATACAAAATATTACACTATTTCCATTGATGTGAAATCACTACCTTGTACTGTCTCGCCTATGAACTTCTCTTTAAAGAATTGTTCTGACACTATATTGAATGTAGCACAATTGTAAACAAAAATATGTCTTTCTGTTGCAAAAGTCTGAAAATACTGTCATAAAGCTTGAAAACACAAGATCAGAGCAATCCAATCTGCGCATACCATGAAATAAAGATGGAGTCACATTAAAGATAAATGCCTCAAAAGTATTGGTGACGGACAATAAAGTAAAACTTTGCTGCACAAGTTGAATGTTTCTCCTCAGCTGCAAATAAAACACATAAATGCACTGATGCCTAAAACAAATGTGTTTACAAATGACCAAGGCGCTTACGAAGACGCGCTGATGCGCACACACCTCATGAAGTGGAGAAACACTTTTGCGCTGCAACAAACGCGCTGAAGAAAACACGCTAATGTGTACACACTCCTGATAAACCAAAGAGACACTTAAATGCAGACTAGAAAAACTCACTGTATGTCCACAGAACTGACTCGCTGTCGAATTAGCGCTGACGCGTTCTCCCACCTTTATTTTGCTGAGTGACTCGTTAATCACACAACAGACACGATGTTAACAGACCCACTTGGTTTCTTCACTTCCGACGTTAGAGGCTTCCTTTTTTTCAACGTTAGAGACACAGGCTTCCTTTCTGCTTCCTTTCTTCCGACGTACAGATGCACAGCAACGTGCAGTGTGTGGCTGTAACTAGACAAACGCGTGCTCCCTCTCTAAACGTCACAGACACCTCAGGACATTCGGTCTTTCTCCTCCTCAGACGTACACGGATACGCTCTGTAACCAAGCAACAGGATGCATCCACACTCCAGTCAGGAAGCTGACTCATCAACTATGATGCGCACTTCTCCACTAATTCCCGCAGAAGATTCTATTTCGTCACCATATAGAGCCAGGACTTGAAGGTGGAAAGGTCTCTCCTCCGAAGAATTCAAACGGACACTTCTTGGGAGACACTCCCAAATCACAGCACCAACAGCATGTTTCGCCGATTCAGACTCGAACTGGGAATTACGGCTGACACAAAAACGAGTCCCTTCAGTAATGAGCACTCAGTCATGAACAGATAAGATACTCCTTTTATACAACTGCCCCAGACGATTTTCTAACCTTGATTCCACGTTGGATGACCATGTGAAGATCATATGATGCAACACAGACCACAGTGGAGTTACTCCTTGGGCAGACAACAAACGAGTGACACAGAAGGAGTACTTTTCATGAGATCTCCGCCAGACGTTTTCTTTGAGAACAACCTTCGTGGAGAAATCAAAAATGTCCGGAGATATAGATCACGCTTTTGTCAATTGCTGCACACGTGGGTGGAGAGATGAACAGTCACCTCGTCGCCAATTTTGTAGTAATCACGCTATACCAGGTAGGTGCAAGAACAAGTAGTTTATTGATTGTTCATCTCCACAGCTTCCAGGAACTGCCTTCAGTGGGATTCAAACAACAGCATTCTATCTCAAAGAGAATGACATCTTAAAGGGAAACTACTACAGATACTTATCCAAGAGTAAGTAAATCTGTTAATCTTTGACATGTTCTGAAACTTTTAGATCTTAAAAGCCTCAGTCCATTACAACCAAGGCTCACCCTTCATCTTCTTGTAATACAAGTTTGTTGTTAGAGAGTGCAATGCACCCCATTAACATTTGGACATGTTTCTGTATTGGGGTGCAGTAAAACCCATCTTCATGAGCTCTTTTTTCATGAGTGTTTCGAAAGTATCCAAAGTTTGGTGTGAAGTAGGAGGTATGAAAACGCTCTTGTGCTTGAATTCTAAATACTGCAATTCCTACCCTGTTATTGTAGTGTGCTTCAAATTAGCAAAACAAGACTGCAAATAAAGTTTGCTCATGAACTTTAATAGGGATACATCAGTGGCCAATACAGTTGTGGAATGTGTAATAGAAAAAGATGTGACTTTATTGAGCACAGAGGTCTGTAGGGAAGTATGTTGTGATGATGAGATGTCAATACAAGTGTTTTGGTTTGACTCCTGGTGGTCACTCTTTTCTTTGCTATGTCCACTGCTCCTGCGAGTCCTGGGAGGCTGGTGTTGTTGGTGGATGATTGGACGCTGTACTTGGGACTAAAAAAGACACCTTATTTGTGGTTGTCTTAGATTAAGAACCCATCTGTTTCTCAGCATGAAAAATGCTTATAGTAACATGTGGACTATTGGGTTGCATATTACTTTTGGCGGCTAGGCTTTCTTCTGAAGATGTAGTGATTTGTTTCCTGAAACATCTCTTTTAGGCATATACCTCAGCCCAAGTGTAGACTTCGTCTAGTTTGTAGTTTCGAGTGCCTCTTTTGTATTTGCAAATTTACATTCATGTACGGTCATGTACTCAAATTGATGTTGTTTAAAGTTATTTGTCAGGTGTATCTGCGCATCCGCTGTTCTAGACTAGTTTTGAGTTAAAACATCTCTTCTTCCAATCCATTCAGTACCAGAGAAAGCACTTCTACCCTTAACAATTTAAGAGCTAATGAGCATTTATTCATTATGGCGTACCATTTGTCCATAAACTATTTATGACGTTTGAATACCGTTGGTTTGATACCTAGGCGACACCCTCGTGGGATCCTGTTGGTTTTAGTGATATTGCATTACAGTGGTAGCGTGTAAATGCTGACTGATTTCTTGGTGTTCTAGTTGCCATAACTGTTTGGTAGTTGAACCTGTAGATGCTCCAAATCTACTGATCTCTTTAATTAACATGCTTGGGGCTTCTTCATTTGTGTAAGCTTTGGTTTCTGCTACGTTTTCAGTATTATGAGATATGTCTTTGTTAGAAATGGGGTTTATAGCTATACAGGGCTGACTCAAGATCCTGCCTTTTAGATCACCTCTTCACAGGTGCTCTATCTTTGTAGAATAATTTTAGTTCCCTCATCACGAAAATGTACAGGTGCTAAAAGTTGATTTCCATTTTGACAAGGCCTTACAGTTTCAACAAAGGGAAACAGGGAAACATATTATGTGGTTGCCTAGTGGTCTGCACTAAACTTTTGATGTACACCAATCAATGTGGGTCAAGTACAAATACAAGTTTAAAATCCTCACCACTGACCACCAATGTTAGAAATGGGGGTCTCTAGTTGGGTACCTTTGTCCAAATAGGGACCCTTGCTTCCAGTCAGGGTAAGGGGAGACACACTTTAGAAAACCCCTGCTCACCCCTGGGTAGTTTGGCACAAGCAGACAGACTTATCCCAAAGGCAATGTGTAAACTATTTGACCTCGAAACACACAGTAATACAGTGATAACACCACAAATGATTACCACACCAGTTTAGAAAAAATACATTATCTTTATATCTAAACTCAACAAGACCAAAACAACAAAAATCCAACATACATGTAATAAGAATATGACTTTAAAAATGGTTCAAGCAAGTCCATAGAAAAGTATGGATGCGTGATTCAACAAAAAGTTCCATGTAGATGCATCAAAATTTACAATGACAAACAGCCGCAGAGATGGGAAGTGTCAAGAAATAAAGAGAGACATCAGTTTCTGAGTCCTTGGGCAGGGGTGCAGCAGTTCGGCTGCATGCAGTAGAAGTGATGCATCAAATCCAGACTGTAGGGGGAAGTGATGCGTCAACTCCAAGATGGTTCTGGTCCGTGGGTGGAAAACTTGCCGTACAGGTGCGATGCGTGGAAATGCGGGATATGCTGGCAATCACTGCAGCGGAAAGCAGTTATTCGTGGGTTTCTTCAGCCGCGATACCACGATGCATTAGTTCTTGCAGCCGTGACAGGCACTGCGTTGTCTCGGCAGCAGCGAGGCGATGCATAGAGATTCTTCTCATACAGCGGTGCTGCATCGGGTAAAACAGCAGCAAGAAGAGCAATGCGTTTGTTTCTTCAGTTCTTTGGGTTTCTTCAAGCTCCCAACAGCGGGAACAACCTCCAGAAGCCCACTACTAGAATAGGCACCTCCTAGCTGGTCATAACTCTCCGCAGCACAGTTCAGGGGAGCTGGTGGTGAAGTCTTTGTGTCTCAGAGACTTCAGAACAGGAGGTCAGCACACACACACCCTTGGAGATCTTCTTCAAGCAAGTTCACAGCAAAGTTCCAGTCCTTTTCCTTTTGTTGACAGAAACAGCAACTGCAGTCCAACCCCACACAGCACACAACAAAGGGGCAGTACTCCTCACAACTTTTCAGCTCATCTCCTTGGCAAAGGTTCCTCTTGAGTCCAGAAGTGATCTAAAGTTCTGGGGTTTAAGTTATACTACTTATACCCAATTTAGTCTTTGTTCTCTTTGTCCAAGGGTTTCTGAGCCTAGTCTAAACCAGTTCTGTTCTCACCGGTGCAGTATGACCACAGGGGGTGGAGACTGCATTGTGCAAGTGAGACAAGCACTATTCAGCTCCAAGGAAATCTCCCCCACTACTTTTATTGCAGGCAGCCCCATTCAGCTGAGATCGGAGTCTTCCAGGAAGGGCCAGGCACACCTTAACCCCCCCAGTGGCTGTCTACAGTGAATGCACATCCCCAGCCCCTGTAACTCCAAAGCTAGACAGTCAATCCACAAACAGGTAGAGGCACACAGAATGGTTATACAAGAAAAGTTACGAGTCCTAACTTTAGGACTCCTAAACTGAGAAAAATCCTAACTTTAAGACTTTCGGTATTCACAGAAGGCATTTAGGAGTCCTAAAGTTTTGATGTAAACCGGTATAGCACCTCACGTGGAATGGTTTGGGACAGCTTTAAAGCTGGTTTGAGGGGGGAAATCATTAGTTTTGTGGGAAAGACCAGGAAACAGCAAAAGGATGAAATTAATGGCCTGATTGGCAAGCTAGCTGTCCCAGAAAAGATCACAATTTTGAAATAATCTATAAACGAGAAAGGACGGAGTTGGTGCTGCAGCAAAAAATAGCGGTGGCAAAAGCTCAAATAGGTTGCAAGAGGATGGCCGAAGGGTTTCAGGCACATAAAAATGAAAGTTATGAGTATTGAGCTTCTGTGGGTAAGCTGATAGCCCTTCTTAACAGGCAGAAGCTTGTTTGGAATATTATTTCTGATATTAAATGGAAGGATTGGATGGTATGTTACAGGTTTAAAGGGCATCATCAATAAATTTGAAAAGTATTATTAGGATTTATATAATCAGGACAATCCCAGCTCCTCCTTTATTAATGGGATTGAAAGAACCATAGGGGACCCACGAGGAGTAGATGACGAGATAAGACAGGAAATGGAAGCGAGTATTACACATGAGGAAGTTTTAAATGCTCTTCACTCTATGGCCACAGGGAAAGTGGTAGGCCTGTATAGAATTCCCCTGGAGTTTAAGAAAACACTACAGGTGGAGATCACTCCTATACTTCTGGATCTGTTCATAGGGGTACAGCAATGCGGGGTCCCCCTGGAATCCTGGTGAGGAACAGATATATTCTTCTTCTTAAAGAAAGACAAGCCTCCTGATAACCCCACATCTTATCGGCCTATATCCCTTACTAATTTGCCAAGCTATATTCAGAAATCTTTGCAACTCGCCTAGGTAGGATCATAGCTAGCCTAGTTTCTAAATGGTAGCATGGCTTTATCTACAGAAAAAAGGAAGAGAGATTGAGCCTTCCTTCGTTCTCCCACAATCCATACTACTCACTGCTTGAGAAGGACTAGTAACTAAAGGTAATAACTCAGGAACAATGTTATTACCCTCTAGGATGTGGGCCAGCCGGTTCTCTCCTGCTTAAATAAAGCCTTTGTTTCAATAAAAATTAAGAAAACCATACGTCACCTACACGAAAGAGAGAAGTAACAGATAAAAATGCATGGCCCAATGTGGGAATCTCAAAAGGGTGTAAATACTGCCCTCACCCACTCAATGAGTGCCATGCTTCATCAAAGGGTGCTACAACTCCCTGGTACAGACCAACATCCAGGGAGGAGCACTGAGAAAAAACAGAATATAGAAAAGAAACACATCATATAGTAGGGTTCCCTCACACAGAGAAAATATATTAAAACTATATAAGTGGGTATCCGCTGTCTTTTATTATGAATCTTTTTAGATCTGGGGGTCTCTAGTTGGCAATGGCATTTACCTTTGTCCAAATACGGACCCTAACTTCTTAGTCAGGATAAGGGGATTACACTCCTTAATAACCCCTGCTCACCCCCTTGGTAGCTTGGCACAAGCAGACAGGCTTATCTCAGAGGCAGTGTGTTAAGCATTTGTGAATATACACAGTATTACAGTGAAGACACTACAGATGGACACAACACAGGTTTTATAAAAATAAGTATTCTTTATATAGACTTAAGCACAAGACCGCAAACGACAAAAATCCACAATATTACACTTAATATTACTTAAAAGATGATTAAAGCTGCTTAGTTCAAGTTGTTGGTAAATGCGACAAAGTTCTCAACGAAGTACCTCTATGCGTAACGCAAAGTGAACAAAAGGCTCACAAAAGGGGAGATGCGCCGGTTCCGTGACCTGGGGGAACGGTTGCCTCCTGCCTCAATGCTTGCACAGATTAGGGGACTCGTCATGAGCCTTACCGGTGCGGAGGTGATCCATAGATTCTCGGCCTGCGGGCCCGTCGCATTGCAAGATGGCGCCTTGATGCGATGCGATGATCCGGTTGCGATGCGAGAAGATGGCACCCTTGATGCGGCGATGACGATGCGATGACACCCTGGCAGCCTTGCGTCGACTCTGTACTTTGGAGCCACGACAGGCCCTGCGACACGCTTCCCCGGTGATGTGGTGGCGACTCCCACGATGGCGTCAAGCTTCTCCGGTGATGCGACAGCAGGCAGATTCGATGAACACATGCTACCAGGAAGATGCGGCGAAGGCTCGCTTCTCCGGCGTTGCCATGATTTCAGCTGCGGCAGTGACACGCTTCTTCTTGATGTGTCGCGCTTCCAGCTCCCAGCGGCATGCAAGTGTCTGGAGTCAGAATTCCCAGAAAGGAAATTCAGTGAGGAGCTGGAGGTGAAGTCTTTTGTCCCTGAGACTTCAGCAGGAGGCAAGCACAGTTCAAGCCCTTGGAGAATATTCTGTGGATGAAAGTCCTTTCAAAGTTCCTTCCCCTTTCCCTTGGCAATTAAGCAAACACTGAAGGCCAGCCCAGCAAACAGCACACTGGCAGAGGGGCAGTACAACCCCTGTAGCTTCCTTGGTTCTTCTCTTTGGCAGAAAGTTTTCTTGTCCAGAAGTGATGTAATTTCTTGGGATCAGGGTCCCAATATTTATACCCCAAAATCCTTTGTTCTCTGAAGGCAAAGTGGCCTCTGCCTAGTCCAAACCAGTTCCTGAGCACTTTGTTTACATGACTCTCTTCTTCCTTTCACTGTGCAGTGCAGAGACATCAGCCACCCCACAGGAGGTGGAGCCAGCACAGGGGAGGGAAGATACAGCTCTGGAGCACTCTGTTGACATGATTCCTCCTCTCCTTTCACAGTGCAGGGCAGAGACATCAGACAAGCCACAGGAGGTGGAGCAGGCATTGTAGAGGGAAGGCCCAGCCATATTCAGGTCCCAGGTGCAACTCCTCCCTCTCATCTAGATGCAGATCTCTCTATTCACCACTGGGCTGCCCCCGCCTGTCTCCTGGAATCCCCCAGCCTTGTCACTCACAATCTCAGACAAGGAATACACAACCCAGCAGAAGCCGGCCTGGATAGTTAGGCAAGAAAATACCTACTTTCTAAAAGTGGTATTTTCAAACACAGAATATGTTATGTTATGTTATGTTATTTATATTTTTATAGCGCGCAGCTGCCCCAGCAAAGGGGCGTCCTGGCGCTTTTGACAGATGCTATAACATAACACACAATAAAGAAAGGAAATTAACTAGACACCGGGAACAGGAAAGTTTTGATCGCCTGCCTGAAGGCGAGCAGATCTTCAAGAGCTCGGATGTGTACCGGGAGCGAATTCCATAAACCTGCCGCTAGCACCCTAAAGGAGCGGCCACCCATTCTGCTCAGTTTGAAGCGTGGACAGACGGCCAAATGAAGCCCTTCCGATCTCAAGGATCTCGAAGGTGTATAGGGCGTAAGGAGAGGGGCAAGTGCCGGCGGCGACGAAGATTTCAAAATTTTAAAGGCCAGACACAGCGCCTTGAACTTAATTCGCTGTCTGACCGGGAGCCAGTGCAGGGCCGAGATGGTACCAGACACTGAACAATGTCTGGGGAGGCCCACAATGGCTCGTGCCGCGGCATTTTGTACTCTTTGGAGCCTAGAGGCCTCCGCTTGATTCACCCCTAACAGCAGTGAGCTACCGTAGTCCAGCCGAGATAGTATTGAGGCCTGGACTACAAGCTGTCTGGTAGGGGGATCAAAGTACTTTAGGACCGGCCTAGTCCCACGCAGAATTCCATAGCACGTAGCAGCCACCTTCATGGTGTGGTCTCTGAAGGTAAGCGCAGAGTCTACCCAGACTCCTAGATTTCTCACTTCAGTAGCTGGAATAGGAGTGACACCAAGCTCTGATGGCCACCACTGGTTACTCCATTGCTCCGCGTGCTTCCCTAACACCAACACCTCAGTTTTGGTGGCATTCAACTGAAGGCAGTTGGTGCGAAGCCAGCCGGCTACTGCTAAAAGACCCGCACGGAACCTGGGGGCCTCCACCTCAGGGTCTTCACTAAGTGTCACCGCTAGCTGTGTGTCGTCCGCATATGAGGCCATCGTGAGACCCCACTGTTTGACGACACCAGCCAACGGTTTCACATAGAGGTTGAACATTGTAGGGCTCAACGCAGATCCCTGTGGTACCCCCAGCTCCAGGGGATAGGTGGCGGATTGGCCAGGTGGTATAGCCACTTTAAAGGAGCGATCTGCCAGAAAAGACCGAAACCACTGGAGAGCGACATCCATCACTCCCACCTCCTGTAAGCGTTGGATGAGTATATGGTGGGACACAGTATCGAAGGCAGCGCTTAGATCTAATAGTATTAGCGCTGCAGTATGACCTGAGTCAAGTACCTGGCGAAGATGTTCCGTGATGTAAAGTAATGCCGTCTCGGTACTGTGTCCTGACCGGAAGCCGTTCTGACTAGGATCCAAAATCTGGTTACGAACCAGATGCTCGGTCAAAACAGAGTTGACATGGGCTTCTGTTACTTTCGCGATCCAAGGCAACAGGGAAATAGGTCGATAATTTTCTGGCAATCGGGAGAAATCTGGAATATTAAAACCAACTTTACTAAAAGATGTATTTTATTATTCTGAGTTCAGGCATACTAAATTCGAATTTCTACCATGTTCCCTGAGTCAGTTAGGATTATAAAATTGTAATAATCTACCTGCCCATTCTGGCCTCTCGAGAACAGGTAGCCTTCAATAGTGAAAAACGAAAATGACTGTAATTCACTATTAGAACATGCTACACATATCAGAGCATGTTCTACCCTATACTTACAATGCACCCTGCCCTTGGGCCTACCATAGGGGTGTCTAATATGAAGCAAAGGGAAGGTTTAGGGACTGGCAAGTGGGTGCACTTGGCCAAGTCGACATGGCAGTGCTAGACTGCACACAGGCCTTGCAATGGCAGGCCTGAGACACACTTTATTAGCTGCTTCTGTGGGTGGCACAACCAGTGCTGCAAGCCCACCAGCAGCATTTAATTTACAAGCCCTGGGCACACATGGTGCAATGTACTAGGGACTGACAGATAAATCAAATAACCCGATCATGGAATAACCAATTAGTATATTAATTTAACATAGGTAACACCTGCACTGTGACACATATTAGCAGTAGCACAGTGCCCAAAGCATAAAACCAGCAAAAACATATCAAAACAGCGGAGGCAATCCGTCAAAATGGAAGGGAGACTCACGCCAATGATGCCAGGTCTAACAGATCCCACTTGGCAGGATTAAAAAAGTTCCAAATCAGGGACTATGGCAAGCACCAACACCATTACTCTATCTGCTAGTCAACATGTTTCTGCCGTAGTTCGCCGCCCTTATGGGTTGATGGCATTCGTCAGGATAATCCCTCCCTAAGAAACGTTTTCATAGTACCCTCCTAGCTTTGTCACTATTTGGCAGGGAAATCTTAGGGGGCTTTAATTGCCCTTTTTGTAGACACACCGTCTTTGTACCTATAAGTGAATATTAGATGTAAAAGTTAGCAAATGAAATCGTGTTAGCTCCTACCCTCCCTATCCTTGAGTCAGGAGTAATGAGGCGAAGCATGGGCGGTGATTGAATGTGAACTTGAAAATGCACATCATTTTAACTAGTTACGAACAATCACAGCCTCTTTACAAATTGAGGACTAGAGGTTGTAAACTACGATGAAATCATTGACTCTCGTAAAATATAGCAAGAAGGATAAATAATATAGTGTTAACGGATATTTTGCACAGTCCCGACAGCCTGGGCACGTAACTTCCTAGGCTGGGTTATCAGCCAGAATGAGGGGCGTGTCTAAAAAGGATCTTAAAGCACAATTAGCTGTATGGTTCACCCAAGGGATCTTCCAATGGTGAATATTTGTTTACGTTTGTGTTTTGTCTCTGTTCTTTTGTTGAACTTCCTCTTTTTGTTGAATTTCACGAGTGAGTGCTTATACAATGCATTATAAAAAAAGAAGACTCCAAGACTGGATTTACCAGAATGCATTTCAGGAAGAATGGTATTTTGGTAATACACAAACATGATAAAAAGACAATGCTTTATTTCAGAATGGGGTTCCTACTCTTCCTGAGTTAGGATCATCATTGATGAAACTCGGGTAAGTAGTTTTCACCGAGTGACACAAGACACTTGTGGAGAGATGGGGTCATGAGAAAGGGGTCTTGCAACCACTTTTGTCAACTTGAGCCGTATATATATGATTAGAGGTTTTTGTATGTATAAAAATATTTATTTTTGATTACACATAATGGGAACACACATAAGGATGCATATCATACCAACCCCGAGAGGTAGGATAGTTGAGCCACTACTGGAGGGAGGGTAGGCGCTAACACGATTACATTTGCAAACGTTGATGTCCACTAATCTCTTAAAGGAACACAGATGGTGTGTCTACAAAAAGAGCAATTAAATCCCCCTTACAGTTCCCTCCCATATAATGACAAAGCTAAGAGGGTACGTATGTCAAATTTTTCTTAGGAATCTGTATCCTGACAAATGTCATCGACCCAAAAAGGCAGCGACCTACTGCAGAAACATGTTGATATAGCAGTTAGGGTAATGGTGTGATTGCGTGCCTAAATGCCCTGATTTTGAACTTTTTTAATCCTGCCAAGTGGGATCTATAATAAAGACAGCAGATACCCACTTAGACAGTTTGAATATTTTTTCTCTGCGTGAGGGACCCCTACTGTATGATTTCTTTCTTTTCTATATACATTTTTTTCTCAGCACTCCTAGCTGGATGTTCATCTGCACCAGTGAGTCGTAGTGGCCCCATGTGGAAGAATGCCACTCATTGAGTGGGTGAGGGTGGTATTTACACCCTTTTGGGATTCCCATATTGGATCATACATTTTTAGCTCTTACTTCTTTCTTTTGTGTAGGTGAAGAATGTTTTTTCTACATTTTTATTGAAAAAAAAAAGAATTTTTTGAAGCAGGAGGAGACAGACTGGCCCACATCCTTTAGGGTAATATTCATAAAAAAATGTTCCTGAGTTATTACCTTCAGTTTCTAGTCCTTCTCGAGCAGTGAGTAGCATGGCTTTATAGCTGGTAGGGGCACCAGCAATCATCTAAAATGCGCCAAAGCTTGATTTGATGTAGCAGAGGTAACTGGAGAATAGATGGCTACAATCCTCCTGAATGCAGAAAAGGCCTTCGACAGGGTGTCATGGCAGTATTTGTAGGAAATCTTGGCTCAAAAGGGGTGTGGTTCAATCTTTATAATGGCCATACGTGCAATGTATTTTAAACCTTATGGCAGGCTACAAATAATGGGCCAGAAATAAGGTATTATGGTCTCCAGGGGGACAAGGCACAGGTGTCCTTGCTCCCCAATCTTATTTGCCCTATTTACCAATCCATTTATTCAGCAAATCATCCAGAATCAAATAATAAAGCCAGTGTATATTATCAGATTCTATACCAAAATAATGGTATATGCTGACAACATAGCTATTTTGACTTCAGACCTGAAACTCTCGATAGCGGAATTAGAAAGATTGGCCATTGTGTATGGCCAGAAATCTAGCTATCTACGGGAAAACACAGATTGTTTGTAATTCCAACATCCCCCTCATGGATACCTGTAGACAGGAAGTAGTGATCTATCTAGGGGTCAGTATAAGTAGTAGGGTTAGCTCTATATGGACGAATAGTTTGAACCCCTTGCTAAATAAGATCAGCACAGATCTAAGATGCATGGATAGGTTTCATATTTCAATAATGGGAAGATGTAATATCATTAAAATGATTATTGTCCCCAAAATTATTTATTTGTTTCATTCCATCTTCCTTGATATTGGAGAGTCTTTCTTAAATAAATTAGATTCCATTGTTATTAATTTTATTTGGAAATATAAGAAAAACAGACATTAAAACTATTATACCTACCACAAGAACGTGGAGGGTGGGCAGCTCCCAACCTGGTGTGGGTACTTTGGCAGCGTGTATGCATTATTGTACTTGTCTGACTTTTATCGACTCTGGCATTAGGCTGGCAGCCCCTGCATGATTACGATGTAGGTTCTGGTTTTAAGTTATTTGTATCGCTCTATGTATTGCACTGAGACCATTTTTTAAAACTTTACTCACACTTACCTTCCTGTGTGTTCTCCCTGCCCCGTTCCACTGCGGCTGTTTGTGCCAATTGTGTGGAGGGCAGGGCGCCATCTTTGGTGTGTCCCGGAGCACGGTAGGACCGAAGATAAAAGTCCAGCTGGTCGTGGGAGCGCACCATAAAACGCACATGTGCTCCCGAACGTGCAGCGGACACGCAGCACCAAAGGCAAGCCCGTCTGCGCCCATCCGCGGCCCGGGAGCACACAGCGCCAGCAATGCTGGCCGATTTTGGCTGGGCTGGGCGGAGGCCTTTAGTCAGGAGGAGCTCCTGGCTCTAGATACTACAATCTGCCATGAAGGTAACCAATGGGCAGTCTTGCACAGTCTATACAGGACGTGCCCCTTCTGTCATTTCTGTTTTTCAAATGAGGCAGCCTGATCCCATACTTAGAACGAGGGACATAAGAGTCGGGCCGCTCTTATTAACTCTCGCTCAATGGTTAAACATGCCCTTGACGTTCATGAGCTGCTTCTAGATGAACAGCTTGATATATTATTCATTACAGAGACCTGGCTTAATGAATCCTATGCACCGTTAGTGGAACTAGCTATCCCGCGGGGTTATAAAATTGTCAGAGGTGATCGTAAGACTGGGAGAGGGGGAGGCGTCGCAGTGGTGTTTAGGGATACATGGTCATTCACTAGTGAGATATCTGAGGAGCTAGAGGACGGCGAGGCCTTAGACTTTTCGTTGGTCTTGTCCCCCCACTTTACGCTGGGTGGTACTTTGGTCTATCGCCCCCCTGGCCCTTCTGGAGCTTTTCTGAAATCTCTTGATGACGCTATTGCCTCGCGGGCCTTCCGCGTTTCCAAGTTCTTGCTGCTAGGTTATTTTAACATCCACCTGGATAGCCCGGAGGCACCTGGGGCCAGGGATGTTTTGAACTCATGTAATCTTGCTCATCTGACCCAGTGGGTTAAGGGGGCCACACATAAAGGCGGTCATCTGATCAACATAGTGTGCTCCAACTTTGATCTTTCTGATACGGATCCCACTCCTGTTACGTGGTCAGATCATTTTCTGATCATGTTCTCATGGGAGATTGGAAAGCCACTCTTCTCCCCCCCTTCACAACGAGTCCGCTGCCCCAGAAGATTAATATTCCTGCTCTGTCCTAAGCCCTGTTATCGGTCAGTCCGGCTGCCGCCCCAGATCTGGAAGAATCGGTGGAGAGTTTCTCCGCCTGGATTAGTCAAGGGGTTAATTCTATCTCTAAACCCTTCTCCAGAAGTCAACCGCATTGTATTCCTCTAAACCGTGGTTAACGGATTCCCTTAAAGAACTCAAGCTAGGTGTAAGAAGTTTGAGCGGCGCTGGCGACTTGAGTACTGTCCTTTGGCCAAGGCGGCTCTCCACGCAGCCCAGAGGGATTATTATGCAGCTATTAAGAAAGCTAAAGGCGATTTCTATGGGGAGAGAGTTGCCAAGGCTAACAACAACAGCAAAAACATTTTTTCTATTGTTTGTAGATTTCTGTCCCCCTGCGTCGAACAAACAAGCCTTCTTATCTCATCACAATGGTGTCAGGATCTTTCCACCTTTTACATTGATAAGATCCAAAAGATTCAGGATAGCCTAGGGACGGTATCTCGAGAGCAGAGGAATCCTCCTTTTCCACCGCTCCCCTGCTCCAGAGCACCCACCCAGTTTTTAACACAGTTCCGGGGTTGGGATGTTTTAGCCATCCTTAAATCTCTGAAATCAGGATCCCCCTCGGACCCCTGTCCAGCCAGAGTCCTGGGTGGGGTGGCCGAGGCAGTACATCTTAAGGCAGCATCTTTCATTAACTCCTCGCTTCAGTCTGGCACCGTCCCCCAGCAATGGAAGCAAGCCAAACTCCTTCCTCTCCTCAAGAAACCCTCTGCTGATCCTTCCATCTCTTCTAACTACCGCCCCATCTCTCTCTTACCGGCCTTGGCCAAGGTCTGCGAAAACTTGTTTTGTCCACAACTGTAGGAGTTTGTTGAGTCCTCGGGTGCTCTCCATCCTGCACAATCAGGGTTTAGGGCACCCTACAGCACGGAAATGGCGCTGGTTGAGATGACCGAGGCAATCAGGGAGTGCCTGGATGCGGGCGAGAGGGTGGCTCTGATTTTATTGGACCTCTCTGCCGCCTTTGATACGGTGCCCCACCAGGAACTTCTCGCCCGATTGTCTACCATTGGCACTGCGGGTCTAGCTTGTGATTGGGTTAAGTCTTTTCTTGAAGTCCGCACCCAGCAGGTGTGGATGCCACCTTTTTCATCATCTATCAGGAAATTGTCCACGGGGGTCCCGCAGGGTTCCACACTTAGCCCCCTGCTTTTCAATATTTATTTGTCACCCCTGATTTTCTTAGCTGAGGAGCTGGGCGCTAAAATAATGGCCTATGCCGATGACACTCAGCTTCTATTTACTTGGAAGGACTCTGACCTACAAACTGATATTGCTCACAAGTGCCTGTCATCGTTATTCTCCTGGCTGGCACATGCGCGACTTAAGTGTAATGAAGATAAGTCAGAGGTGCTCCTTTACAGCCAGTTTCCTCCTGCCTTTAGAGAGACTCTATGGCCCCCTGACTTTCCGCGCCCAAACTTAGAGGGTGGGCCAGCAAAGAATCTAGGAGTATGGTTTGGGAAGATCTTCGGTTCCATGACCAAATTAAAAAACTCACAGGAGTCTGTTTTGGCTCTCTTAAAGCCTTGAAACGATTCCTCCCCCGCACTGCTAAGGAAATGGTTGCCCGGGCGCTCATCCTCTCCCGCCTAGATTATGCCAGCGCTCTTTACATTGGTATACATGGCTATCTTTTAAAAAAACTCCAGGTCATTCAGAATTCCGTGGCCAGACTCCTCTTTAATATCTCGAGGAGTTCTAGCATCCGGCAGCATCTACGCGACCTTCATTGGCTCCCCGTGGCCCAGCCAGTGCATTTTAAAGCCCTGTCCATGACTCACAAGGCGCTTCATGGCTCTGGCCCGGCCTACATCAGAACACGTTTGCGTTTTATAAGCCCTGGCGACCTTTGCGCTCATCCCTTCAACGTCGGCTGGTGGTCCCAAGGATCTGTCGGTCACGGATTGGTGGTCAGTCTTTATCAGTCAAAGCAGCTATGATGTGGAATTCTCTCCTGGATGATCTCCAGCATTTTCAGGATTTCCGTATCTTTAAAAAACATCTTAATACTTTTCTGTTTAAACAGCTGCCTAAATATTTCTGCTCCCTCCTGCCATTGTCCACCTACGCACCAGGACACTCCAGAGTATTAGTGCGCGATATAAAATCCCCTTTACCATAACATAACTTCTGTGGCAAGCTGCCCTGTTCCCTGCAATGATCTACAATGTAATGGGCAGGCAATGGGAACACCATGGCATAGTTAAGTTAGGGGATCCATATCTGGCTAATAAAATGTGTTCATTTATGGATTTGCAGCATGGGTATGGAGTAGCTAAAGGACTTTATTTTAAATGTATACAGATAATAAAGTTCCTAAATCAACTAAAAACTGAATAAATCTCTGTAGAAATAACTTCTCCCTTAGAAGTAATTATCTTTTCCCAGTGTAGGATAAAGCACGTTTATAAAATCCTTGTGGCTACAAATCCTGATGACTTGGAGAAAGTAGAAGCCAATTGAGCGAGGAGGCTGGGGGATGGCGACACAGATTTCTATAGGTCAATTGCATTATGTAGTGAGACGTTTATTTCAGCTAATCTGAAAGCCCAGCATTATCAAACTATATTCAACCTCTACTTTACTCCGGCAAAACTTTTTTCCTGGGGTAAAAGGGAGAATGATAAATTTCAAAGATGTGCTTTAGGGCCAGCAGATTTGATTCATTGGTTTTTCAGTTGCTGGAAATTACTATCATTACTATCATTAAGAGAAGTGATGGAGGATTACTTGTATGACGTCTTGGGGAGAAGGGTCTGTATAACTCCAGCTTGATGCTTCTGGGCTTGGACAGTAAAGAGATATCTGACTTAACTCAGATCAGGTTCACCTTTATTGTGGTTGCTGAAGCTAGGCTGTTTATAGCCACAGGGTGTAAGGATGCCAAGCCCCCACGTATTCGCCTGGCTTGGCCACCTACTTGGTATATATAATATTGAAAGAACTTTGTATAACTGTAAGACCAGGTGCCCCAGAATTAAAGTCCGTTTGTTCTGGTACCCTATGATAAAGTGGCTTACTAGGTATAGAGGAGGTGGGGCACGACACTCTCTGGATGGTTGAGGGAGGGCTCGGTCTGTCTGAAGCTCTTTCATGATCTTGGTGAATAATGCTGCAAGAGAATTGTATTACTACTCAATATATGAATGCCTCTTTTCTGTTTTTAGTAGGTATTAAATCCAGCCTTACCTGTTTTATATTCTCTATCCTAATATTTTGTTGCTTGCCAGTGTATATATATGAAATTATTAAATGAAATGTATGAAGTCGATATTTATTATATATCAAGTTGTAATGCTGGAAGCAATTTTTTTTGCTGCTCTCTATGCTTTATTGAAAATGACAAAGTTGACAGTGAATCATTACATGTGATGAAGTGGAAACTACAGTTTTTCCGTAGGGGTGCATTATAATCATGTGTAGACCACACCTGCAGATAATCCTTTGTTCGATTAACGTATGGTATTAGAATTGTGAACTGTGTTAACATGAAAATGTGACAAATTTTAGACCATTGAAAAGTAGCATGGAGAATCAATGTAGAAAGTGGATGTAATTCTATATAAATAAAATTAAAAATGTTCGATTGTTCAAAATCGCAAATCTCCAAAAGTTCTTCACTGATTGCTTTGAAATGTTGACACAACGTTGGATTCGAATAGGCACGTGTTTTTATATACACAATGTTGGATTCCAATATGCGCCTGTTGAATACGCGCACGTTTTTAATCGAAAGACCGAACAGACACATAAAAATGTGAATGTTCGTTTGTTCAAAATCTTAAATCTCCAAAAGTTTTACACCGATTGCTTTGAAAATTTGACACAACGTTGGATTCGATTAAGCGCGTGTTTATATATACACAATGTTAGATTCCAATACACACGTGTGCAATACGCGCATGTTTTTAATAGAAAGGCTGAACAGACCCTATCGATTTGGTTGCTGCGCAACAACTACAAGGGACGCATAGAGACAATAGTCTCAATATATTAGGATAGACAGTTGGTGTCAGGATGGCAGACCGGGAAGTGGAGGGAGGGGGGAGGAGTTGGTTCACTTTGCAACATTAGCGCGTGTTTACATATACACAATGTTGGATTCGAATATGAGCGTGTCGAATACGTGCGTGTTTTTAATCGAAAGGACGAACAGACTATCGATTTGGTTGCTGCGCAACAACTACAAGGGAAGCATAGAGACAATAATCTACATATATTAGGATGGACAGTTGGTGTCAGGATGGCAGACCCGGAAGTGGGTGGAGGTAGGGGGGAGGAGTTGGTTCACTTTGCTACATTAGCGCGTGTTTATATATACACAATGTTGGATTTCAATATGCGCGTGTACAATACGCGCGTGTTTTTAATCGAAAGGCCGAACAGACCATATCGATTTGCTTGCTGCGCAACAACTACAAGGGACGCATAGAGACAATAGTCACAAAAACATATTGTGTACCCACAAGCATTGTGAAATTAAACATATTAGAAATGTGCGCTGACTCTTTTCTTTCACTTCCATTTAACCAGACTGAGCCACAGCAATGCGTGGCCGGGTACAGCTAGTTAGCAATAAACATTAAGGTGAAGAACTTGAGTTGTGCAACTGACTACTGTTTACTTATTAAATGTACTTATTAATCATGCTGTTTCATATGTAGGTAAATTAATTAATTGAAAGTGCCTTATTTTATCCAGATCCGTAAAGCACATATGATGTTTTCTTATGTTAGCTGAAATTCGTAGGCCTGAAATGCAGTTACATGGAAACTATTGCTTTAGAAGTAATGGTTTGAATTTCATGTGTGCTGCCGAATTTGCTCTTTCTCACATCTGTGTTGCGGGTGAAAAGATGCACTCTTAGATAGAATAATGGCTTAGTTTTACTAGTCAGGCAAGAAGAGAAGAAGTTACAATTGCGCTGCTTGAGTCGATAATAAAAGGTTATTGTGCTTCACACAGACGAGGTCTGGGAACCAAGGACAAATGTATCAAGGAAAGAACACTGTGGTCCCGTGGAAAAACAACTTCAGGATCGTACCCAGAGCAAATGGCGTGACTCACAATGGATCCTGGAAATGTTACCTACGAATAATGTGTTAATATATATATGTTCTCTTCCCCTTTTTGTATTCTGTCCACCACCTTTACCCACATTCCTACGGCCACAGCCCTAGAGAAAGGCCATGACCTCCAGGAACTTCTTCTCTGTATTCACTGAGTTAAATGTTCAAGTAAATATGGGTCTCTTCACCTGCCATCCTCTTTCTATGTGCGTCTCGTCTCCACTCTCTTCTCTGCTTCTTTTCTCTGCCTTGATGTCTCCATTTCTACTCTCTTGTGAACTTCTCTTCTCTGCTGCTGTGCCTCTGGGTCATCTTCGTTCTATTCTGATCCTTTGCTCTCCATCTCTCTATTCAACTGTTCTTCTCAGCTCCTATGCTTCATGGTTTGTTTTCTTAGCACTGCTCTGCTCTCCTCTTCCTTCGTGCTCCTGGCTCCTCTCATTGCTCTGGTGTTAGTCTGCACTGACATGCATTAGAGGCATCTTTCTGCTCTGTTGCTTTCTACTACCACCAACATTCTATGCCACTACTCCTTCCAGGAGGTCATGTCATTAAAAAAGTTTTCTATTACAAGATATTCAATCTCTATAGACATTCTCTCCCTGTTTTGGGTTCATGTCTTTCCCACAGAATTTAGGAAACTTCACTTCCATTTTAAAGTGAATAGATTTTGTATTAGCTGGTGACATAAAATGTTGCTGAGGCTCTGTTATCAATGTAAAGCCCATGTTTATGAACGGTGACCAGTTAATGGCCCCACTACCTACATTTATAACATTGAGGTCCTGGGAGAATAGAGAAAAAGCAAGAGTTTTTGGAGAAACTGTGGGCCATATTATCAAGAAAGGGTGATACATGATCGCCGCTTTTATCAGCAGGAAACTGCCACTAAAGCGGCGTTAATGGGCTTAATATTATGCCCTTGTGAATTTCCATAGAAGCCCAGGTTCTGGTGCAGCAAGACACCTTGATGTGTGGCATTGAATGACAGGTAGAGGGGAGGAATGCAATATATTTAACATTATATGGTGAATTCCCATTCCCTTCTTGTGCTGGTGCACTAGGTTGCAAGGGTGCCTGCGTTGCAGACAGGGTTGTTTATGTGTAAAAAGGGAGACATTGCTGCAGACAAACAATCCTCTGAAGCTATTTCCTCTTTCTATGTGTGCTGCAGAATGCAGCACACATAGAAAGAGGTAACAACAAGGAAAAATAAACATATGTCTCTTTGTTATGCGTCCCCTGGAAAGGCATAGCATTTTGATGCTTTCCTATGTCTACCACTGATGGTAAATCTGGTGATGTGCCAGAATCCATGGGCGGATGCGTGGGAACATCCACACTCCACCCATGGAACACCTCCCTGGGGCAGAGTAATGCAAGGCAGCAACTTGCATTGTATTATGCTACTCCAAGTTTACCAAGATATGCAGGGCCATGCAATGTGGCCTTGAGTGGCTTGGTACATATCATTCTACATTTTGCATCTCCCTGCATGCTCTTGCTTGGAGCAAGGGTTATGCAAAACCTTTGATAAATATGCCCCAAAATTTGATGTGAAGGAGGAATAGGGGCAAATGAAGTGATCTGTTCCTTTTCATGATATGTAGTCCAAAGGAGTTGACTTCACCATTTGTAAGTCTGATTCTCCACCCTCTGTCTAATGACTGGGCTTCTATTTCATGCACTTGCTCTGGTCACATCCCTCCTATGATGGTGCCCCCCCTTTCTTTTAGGCAATGCATATATACATTCATCCATATGGTCCATCGTAGGAGAAGAGCTGGTATCAATATACTGTAGAAGTGGAAGTTCTTATTGAACAATGGTGGTATTGAGGGGTTGCTCATTTTCACAAAAGCAGAATCCTGTATATGCTGAGACTGCTGACCCCTTATAGGAGCAGGAAAAGATCAATCTGGGGTGGCCCCAACACATTTCACAAACACACACACTCTCACATACCTGCACACATACACACACAAACACACACACAAACACACACACAGAGCGAGCATGATTAAAATCAATCAGTAACTGAGGAAGACTTATAAAAGCTAAAGCTATAAAAGGGCAGTGTCTCAGCAACTTTCCCATTACACACTATGACCTGCTGCCCAGACCCACTCCTGCCTGGGACGTCTTAATAAATTAGATAGTTTAACTCTCCTTATTTCAGTCTGTAACTTATTTTCCTTGCTCCATTATGATGAATTCATTGGTTCTTGTTTGTCTCTAGTCCAAATTTGTACACCTCTCCAACTCCATTTGTTTTGTAAGGTTGCTGAAGAATAGACTCGCAGATAACACCTGCTGTTCTCAAACTCCCAAGCGGATGTGAAAGATGGTTCATACACCTTTGAAAAGAATCAGGTGGAAACAGGGTAGTGAAGTGAGGGAGAAACAGTGGAGTGGATCTCCCCTCAGAATCGATTCATGACAGCGGAGTGATAGCCGAGAACTCCCTCCGTGCTCGCAGAAGGATCTGTTACTGAACAAGGATTATCTCGCACAATAGGGACAGGAAGCTTTAAGGGAAATTAAAGGCAAGGGAAAAGCGCAGGTTAAAAAAACAATAAATGTGAGGGACAAAGAACGGTGTTGAACTAGCATGGAGTCACAACTCACAACACATTGCCAGGCATAGGATGCATGTCAGGAATGGTCAAAATTGCTGCCTGCACCCATAATGCATATGAAATGCACTGATCACTAACAATTATGCATATCAGTGATTCAGTCAGTTTTCATTGTCATTTTCGCTGCAATTTCCAGCCTCTGTTTGTTCAATGCCAATTCACACATCTGTTCTGAGCCTGATCCCTGACACTTCTAAACCTGTCTACTCCTGGTCCAGTGAATCCATCCTTGGGGGCTTACCCTGTAAGAAACCACTGTTCTATACTTGTCTCAACTTCCTATCATTAGCAAGTGGTGTTGGTGATCATATTTCATGAGCTGCATGGGCGGATACAAAGCCTCGATGGTAGTAGATTTTGAATAAGTTATTTCACTTAGGAAACATGATAATCAGAGGAATTAGCAATACAGACTATCCCTGTACAATGAAGGACTTCTTATTGGTTATTTCCCTTGTCTCACTGCAGCATCTTCAGTATCACTGATATCTCCTGCTGTCCTTTTTGATATATTGACTAACCATGATCTAGTAACATTTTAGAGAGGAACCTCTTCAGATCCACTCCTGACAGCACATCTTTCTCCTTCCACCAGGACTGGACACTTTCTTATATTTTCTCCCCTACAGCCCTAAAAGACCTCAACATATTTAATGTTCTTCTCTGTCATTTACTGTGGTTCTATACATTTCCTGTCTTCCAGTGGTCTTCATTCTGAAATATGGTGAGACATTCTTTTAGCCTTCATGATTCTTGAGATATCACAGATCATAGCAACAGGATTTCACGGGGCATCTCCCTCATTAAAGTTGTGAACACTCTATACATTTTGGATGAATCATAATTTCACTATTTCAATAGTAGTAATGCCAATTTGAGCCTTCAATCAAAGTTTTATTTTTTTCTCTACACGGGATTGAAAGCTTAGATAATGAATTCTCCAGATCAGCTGAGCAACTTTATAAATGGGAGTCTTCAGGCAGGGATCAAAATCAATTAAAGTTATTTTGAAATGTAGATAATCTTCACAGAGGTGCTGATTACGACTTTGGCAGTGTGGGAGCATGGCAGCACGCCACCACCCCGCTTACACACCGCCAAGGTCGACCGCCAGACTCCTGTCAGATTAGAAGTTTTCTCCTGGTCTGCCAGGTGGTTCTTTGAAATTCCCACGGCAGTGCCTCTAAAAAAGGCACCACGATGGGAATGCCAAAGCAAGTTTCTGCATGGCATGGACTGTTTAGTCTATGCTGTGCAGTAACTGGGCATGCATGACCACATGCATTCCAGTTTACAGGAGCTGGGGCCCCCTTTTTTCCCCGCCACCAACCTTTTCATGGCGGGCTCACCGCCATGAAAAGGCTGGCCGTGGGGATACTCAGAATATGATTGGCGGTAATGCAGTGGCACAGCCAAACATATTGCTACGCCAGACTTCCACACCACCATCAGGTAATGCTGTACTCTGGTGGTTGCAGCAGTCCCAAAATGATCCAACCGCTGTACTTGTAACATGGAGGTCAGACCACTGGTGCAGCTGTCTCTGACTGCTACTGCACCTCCACCAGTAGTCCACTGAACTAGTAATCAGGTCCAGAATCTCCCAGTAACCTTGAGCCTGAACAAAGGATGAGAGACAACATTCAGGGGCCTATTTATGAAAAAGTCACTCTGTGCAGCACAGCAAGTCACCTTACTATATTGCAGTGCGTGACACGGGAAGGGGAGGAATTTGCAGTATTTAAAGCAATACAGTGCATTGCTGACTGTACCCGTGCACTAGTGCACAATGGGCTGCGTAGCACAGACTCCCTTGCACCATGGTGCAAGGGTGTCTCCATTGCATGCAGGATTGTTTTTGTTCAGGAAGGGGCACCGTCCCACACATAAACAATCATGAGAGGCATATTTCTCTTTCTATGTATGCTGTGAATGCAGCACAAATAGAAAGAGGAGAAATAGAGATATTTCTCCTCCTTACACAACTTTTTGGTGCATTCCCAGGTTTACCAGCTCTGGTCAATCAATCAATTAATAAATCAGTATTTGTATAATGAGGCTAGTCACCCTGGGGGGGGGGTATCCAGGCGCTGAGGAGTGGGGAGCCTTAGGCGAAGTGCCAGGTCATGAGTCCCTTCCTGAAGTTGGTAAGTGAAGGGGAGGTACAGAAGTTGAGCAGGAGGTTGTTCCAGGACTTTGCAGCAAGGTAAGAAAAAGGAACGACCTCCGGTGTGGCTCTGCCTGATGCAGGGGATGTGTACGAGGAAGGTAGATCAGAGTTGTCTGGTTTGCTGGTGGAAAGTCAGGCGGTGGTTCATGTAGGAGGGTCTGGTGTTGTGGAGAGCCTTGTAGGCACGGGTCAGCAGCCCGAACTTGCATTTCCTCTAGATGGGGAGCCAATGGAGGATTCTGAGGTGGAGGGGATGCGGGTCAATTTGGGATGGTTGAGGATGAGTCTGGCAGTTGTGTTCCATATCGTCCGTAGTTGTTTGAGGAAGTGGGAGATAGTTTCTGCATATAGAGTTTTTCTGAAGTCCAGTCAAGTGGTGATGAGGGCTCGAGTCACTGTTTCCCTGGTGTTGAAGGGGATCCATCTGAAAATCTTACAAAGCATGCAGAGGATGTGGAAACAGGAGAAGGGTAATGTGTTGACCTGGCACTTCATGGAGGGATCGCTGTCCAGGAGGATGCAGAGGCTGCAGCTGTGGCTGGTAGGGGTAGGTGAGGTCCAAGAACGGTGGGCGACTATGTGTCATCCCATGGGGAGGCATTCTTCCCAAAGCTGAGCACATTAGTTTTATCAGTGTTCAGCTTCAGGCAGTTAGATCTCATCAAGTCAGTGATGTTGGTCATGGCATTCTGGAAATTGACCTTGGTTGTGGTGGTGTCTTCTTAAGAGATAGGATTAGTTGGGTGTTTTCAGCATATGAGATGATGCTAAGTCCATGGGTGCAGGTGATTTTGGTCAGTGGAGTCATGTAGGCATTAAAAAGGGTGGGACTGAGGGAGGATCATTGGGAGACTCCACAGAAGATGCTCTAGGTTTCGGAGGTGAAAGGTGGTAGAAGAGTTTCTGTATGTGTCCTGTGAGGAAGGACGTGATCCACTTAAGGGGGTTTCCTCTGATGTTGATGGGGTGGAGTTTGGTGATGAGGGTGTGGTGGAAGACTGTGTCAAAGGCAGTTGAATGGTCAAGGAGGTTCAGGGCTGGAGTCTGGCCATGGTCGACGATGGATCTGATGTTGTCGGTTGCAGCTATTAAGACAGTTTTAGTGCTGTGGTTGGAGCGGAAGCCAGACTGGGTGGCGTTGAGATGGTTGTGTCCTTCTAGGTGGACTGTGAGCTGAAGGATGATGCTTTCTCAAGGACATTGGCCAAGAATTGGAGCAGCAAGTTGGTGCCATAATTCTTGAGATTGTTGGGGTCGGGGAGGCCTTCTTCAGGATGGGTTTCATCTTTGTGTGTTTCCAAGCATCAGGGAAGGTGGATGTGGTGATGGCTGAGTTGAAGATGTTGGTGAGGGTGCTACTAATTTACTTCTGTCCTAGGCTGAAGGCCTAGTGTGGGGAGGGGTCTGTCAGTGCTCCAAAGTGGATGGAGGCCATGATTGATGTAGTGATTAACATGGTGAGCGGTGTTCATTTGGTAAGGTGGCTGTGGGAGTTGATGGTGTGAGTCAGGAGGTGGGCGAGGTCAGTAGGCTGTGGGTCCAAGTTGCTACAGATGTCTGTTATCTTATCTTGTAAGTAGCCTGCCAGGGAGTCCAGGAGGGTTTGGGAAGGGCAAATGGTTGTGTCTGTGGCCGACAGGCAGGAGCATTCTCAGATGATGCTGAAGAGTTCATTTATGTGATTGGCACTGGCTTTGATGTTGGTGGGTATGGTGTCTTTTCTGCCTTGGAGATGGCAGTGGTAGTTGCTGAGGACAGATTTGAAGGTGGTGAGGTCTGAGGGGTACCCACTGAATTGCCACCATCTCTCCAGTCACTTACGCTCACGTTTGATGTTCTGGAGCTCGGGTGAATCAACTGGTGTGGTTGGAGGGTTACCTGGTGCTGATTGCTTTCGTGGGTGCAATGGTGTCAGTGCAGATGAAGATACAGTCAGAGAAGGTTTGTACAGCTAGCTCCTGGTTGCTGGTGGTGAGGGGTCTGGTATCGTTGAGAGTGGTGGTTCATTGGGTCTCAGTGGGTTTGCACCAATTGTGGTGGGCGTATTTGGGGGGGCATAGAGTTGGGTCAGGGTGAGCCTGCAATGGAGAAGTGGACAATGCTGTTGTCAGTCCAGGAGACTTTGGTGGTGTGGCTGAATTTGATTCTGTTGCTGGCCATCAAGATAGGATCCAAGATGTGTCCTCTGTAGTGTGTGGTGCTGGTGACCAGTTGAGTGAGTCTGATGCTACTCATGCTTTCCAAGAGGTTGGTGTCATTGGGGTCATTGAGGTAGAAGTTGAGGTCGCCGAGAAAGATGTAGTACTTGGAGTCGATTGCCCGGATGGGTGATGAGTTCAGAGAGGGCATTGCAGAAACCAGGGTGGAGGTCCAAGGGTCTCTAGACGAGGGTTCCTCTGATAGTAGTGTTCACATCAATTTAGATATGGCAGTTTAGATGTTCCATGATAGATGCAATGTTGTCTTTGGTGGTGGTGCATTGGAGGGTCTCTCTGTGGATGATGGCAATGCCTGCTCGTGTTTATTCGCCCGGTCTCTTTGTATCATCTTGTATCCTTGTTTTATTGAAGTCGCGATGTCGGGTGTGGAGGATGGTGTGAGCCAGGTCTCTGTCATGAACATCACATCGGGGCTGTAGGTGGTGAGGGTGTCCCAGATTTTGGTTGAGTGCTTGCAGAGGGAATGGGCATTGAGCAGCATGCACTGGAGCTGTTCCAGAGGGTTGGAGGTCGGATGTGGAGGCGTGTTTGGAGTTTCTGTGTTGCAGATGAACCAGCAGCAGATTGCAGGTGAAGGGTCCTTTCTTCCGTCTCTGGGAGGTGAGGCAGCAGTTGTTGTCATGGTGTCGAGGGTCCTGGGCTCGGAGCTCAGAGGTGGTGCAGTGATTGATGGTAGGAGAGAGAGGATCCCTGCCACTGAGCAAAGTCCAGGCACGGACAGGTGCAGGAGGGCTCGCCTTTGGGGTGCCGGTGGCATGCCTGCACAGCGACATCCATAAGCAGTCATGGGAGGTGGGAGGGACCCTTGGTGGGAGGCGGAAGGGTGGGAACTAGTGCAGTATGCGAGTGGGAAAAACAACGGCGACAGGCAAAGTTAACAAAAACACAGTACATTTGTGGCAACAGGAGTGAACGGAAAAAGCAGTTACAAGAGTGGCAACAGTAGAATAATGCAAAAGGCAGAAGAAACAATTACAATGTGGAAATAGTCAAATAGGCTATGGCGGGTGACGCTGAGGAGCAACGGGAAACAAACCTTGTAAGGCCTTGAGGGGCAGGACAGAGGAGAAGTCCTCTGTCATGGCTCTATGGCAACAGACCAAGGGGAGCGGCGCACAAGACCATGGTCAAGGTCTACTTCTTGAAGGCAGCCCAGCATCTCCCAAAAGTAGTCATGGAAGCTGTGAGGGTCTGGCTGGGAGGCGAGAGGGTGGAAGCAAGCAGGGTGCGGGAGAGGTAAAACCAACAATGGAGGCAGGCGAAATTAACAAAAATACACTACACTTGTGCCAACAGGAGTAGACGGATGAAAACAGTTACAACAGTGGCAACAGTACAATAATATAAAAGTCACAAGAAAATCTGTGACTGTGTCAAAGCCATGGTAGTTGTGTGATAATACCAACGTAATACCCATGGAACATACTACCAGGGCAGAGTAATGTAACACAGCCATTTGAGCTGTGTTGTGTTACTCCACAATTATGAAGCCACTCAGGGCCACGCAAAGTGGCTTTATGTGGCTTCATAAATCTTACTTAAGGGTTGTGTCACACATGTACCGTGTTGCATGAAGCAAATGCAATGCAAACCTCCTCGTAAAAAGGCCCCTCAATGCAGAACTTTAAGGAGCAGAAGAAACAAAATAGAGGTTTAAAACCCTGTATTCTTTCCGTCTCATGGCATGCATAATCTACTTGAGTTCCAGCAACTTCAAATTTTTACACAGAGACAGCAAAGGAAAATTTGCCAGGGTTTATCACTTTGGGATATTAGTTGTCTCGAAATCCCAAAGAGGAAGCTCCACTGAGTCCCATTAAAAAGGAACTTACAGCCCACTCAGAATGCTGCACTTTTCTCCCAAGTGTGGGAGAGACCAAAGACCTGACCAGAAGGTGTAGGATGGCAAATCTTAACAACGATGAAAACAATAATGTATCCCATGCCATCCCAGTCCAAACAAAACAAAACGTCCCGAATGCTATCAAAAACCACTAGCAGCAAAAGGATGACTAAAGAACATCTTCCGATCACAATAAACCCTTTTAGCTGCTAGATCCCACTATTAAAAACAGTCAGCTATCAGGGAGAATTATGGGGCCTATACTGATAGTGACAGAGCTGAGATAAGAACTCAGCTGGAAAGTAGTTTAAGGCAGCCCCCCTCCCCTCACTCCCCTGCCTCTATATACCAGTATCATGGGTATTTCCTGTGGTGTTCTTTAGGGTGCACTGCTCAGTGGCAGTGCCCTACCAGTTACCAGTCACTTTACACATGCCGTAGAGTGATAAAGATCAAATTAAAGTAATTTTCTGAAACACTGGTCTCCGGAATCCTTACTGGTTTCAAAATTCACCACTTAGGGAAGCTTGAGGCTTTGAGTTTGCTCTTATTTCTGCATTTTTTGTTTGTTTCTAATAGCTCACACGTGTATGGCTCATAATGAAGTATCAAAGAACAATTCCACGATGTATTATTCTTCATGTCCTTATTTTGGTGAATATGCACGATAGAACATAAGCAAGTATGATACTTGTTTAACCATATTTTCTTGTTTTGAGTCTGTCCTTCAATTTGTTCAAATGCATCACACTAGTTACGCTTGGTACATCCCGTTTAATATACATGGGTTCTTATTTAGGGGTACATTTCACTTTTAAAACTGTATGCAACTTGTAAGTTTTCGACAATCATATTCTGTAATGAGAATGAGATTGGAAAGCAAACATAAGTCTATGAATCCATTTGTGCACCATTTCTGCAAGAACTGACATTTTTCCTTATTGTATGTACCTTGGCAAAATGTGATTTTTCAGGCAAAGTTGTGAATCTGACTGTATGATTCTTTATCAGAGCACACCATATACTTTTAGGGATTTTTCCAAAAATCATATGTTTACTGTCTAACTGCACTGGACTCTCCCCTTTGACCCCACTCTGTTTCTGCCCACTCTGGAATCCCACTGTCTCTTCCTCTACCTTCCTCACTTACTGTCTCTTGCCCAAATACGTTTTTAGCAGGCTCACATTTCCCTATATGTATCACCAACTTTACCCTTGAACCCAAAGAATACTCACTGACTCCCACTCTCTCAAAACATTCCTGGGAGCTCTCCATACAACTATGCTTACCACTATCACTAAATGTGCCCTGCCCACTCTCCTCTCTATCAATGCCTGATTTACAGTTTGAATGCAGTTTGTTCAAATCTTTATCCATCCCTGCACCTCCCAAGTCCCACTTCCACACACCAAATCCATCCCTTGCTGAGTCTCTCTCTCTCTTTCGCACGCTGCATCGCATTTGGCGATGAAGCGCGCGCAACAAAATTCGTTTTATTTGTATACTTACCTTTGTTGGGCCATAACTCAGAGTTTCCTATCCCCCACCCTGCCCCTCCCCGCCCTGCATCACCGTCTGACCTCACTCCTAGGAGCCGCTACTGTCTCTCTATCTCACTGCTTCCCTACAATGTCCTTTAGCGCCTTCTAGTTGATAGCAATTGCAAACCAGCTACAATTTCAGGTGCCAAAATTATTCACTCTAATTGAAAAACCTGAGAAAGATAATAAGAAATATGTAGGTAATTTGCCAGATGGTAACGAGTTATAGGTAGACTTAGAGATATTTGCCCTCTGCTATCCACACTTTAGGGCCGGGCACCATATTGCAGAGCGTGGCACCTACTCTGATATGTAGACATTTTTGTGTGTGCTTGTCCATCCTTTATTTCCAGGGAACCATCAAAGATCTGTAGACTCGCCTGATATTCTAAAATGGTGTGCTCCATCCCCTCTAATTCCACATTTCGAGAGGTGATATTTTGGGCGGGCTCAGGGGTGTTTTCGTATTTTGCCTGACTTCAAAATGGGGACAATGCTTTTCCTATGGGATGTGCCTGACTTCAAGATTGCCCACAATGTCAACTAGTAGGGAGAGAAGAACCGCACACCCCACTGCAGTTTTCTGATCTTCCAGACAGTGTATGGCAGCAAGTAGCTATCGACTTCATTGGCCCGCTGAAATCCAGAAAATATATCATTGCCATCATGGGCGAATACTCCTGATTTCCTATCGCACACCTGATCTCATCGACCAAAGCACCTGCTGTCATACCTATCATCGATGAAGCATTCACAGCATGGGGAATCCCCAAGGTGGTGAAGACAGATAACAGTCCACCCTTCAATGGGCATGAATTCACAGAATTCGCAAATCACTTGATTTTCAAACACCGGAAAATCACTCCCTTGTGGCCCCAAGCCAATGGGATGGTTCAGCATTTCATGGCCACCCTAAAGAAAACAATACAACAATCTGAACTGACCCAAAGTGACATTCAAACAGCACTCAACGAAGAACTGCGAGCCTATAGGACCACACCACACAGCACTACTAATAGATGTCCTGCAACCCTAATGCTCGGAAGAACCCCTCGCTGCAGGATACCGACCTTGGATGCCGTCACACAGTCCAAACGCCAAACCTCCGACCAAGAGACACAGGTGGATTTCGACAAGACAAAGAAAGGACAAGCATTTACAATGCAGTGGTCTCGGCAATATTATAGTTAGAGCTGTTGGCATTGCTCTTTTTTTTTTTTTAATGTTTATCCCTAAATAAATGGCATTGTCATTTCTATTGGCAATAGCTTAATTTTTTGCATATGTGAGACTTATTGCATTAGCAGAGAGAGAGTGAGGTATTTAAATAGAGAGTGAGGTAGTGAGAGAGAGTGAGGTAGTGAGAGAGAGAATAAGGTAGTGAGATAGAGAGAGTTAGGTAGTAAAAGAGTGAGGTAGTGAGGGAGAGGGATGTTGTGAGGTAGTGAGATATAAGCAGAGAGTGATGTTGTGAGGTATTGAGATAGAGAGAGAGGTAGTGAAAGAGAGAGTGAAAGTGAGTTAGTGAGATAGAAAGAGAGCGAGTGAGGTAGTGAGATAAAGAGTGAGTGAGGTAGTGAGATAGAGAGAGAGAGAGAGTGAAGTTGTTATGTAGTGAGATGGAGAGTGAGGTAGTGAGAGGGGTGGCAGGCAGGTGACCACAGACCTCTTACCTTGATCCTAGCTCCTATGCCTCGATGCCTCACAGTTTCCGCGGCGTGCCAGTGAGGCTGTGCAGAAGGTGACCAGCAGGAGATCCGACCCTAATCTCTTGAGTGCAATCATACACGGACAGCGGGGCAGAAGGCAAGAAAAAGACAAGTGCAATCAGGGGGAAGAATCTATCAATGGAGCAACACTCGCCAACGAAAACAGTTAGCAGTGCAAGCGTGTGCAAGTACCTTTATGGAGGGAAGCGCTCCGCAGATAGGTATATGTTGCACCATGTCTCCGCTTAAACGCACACCTTGCCAAAGCACCTAAGAATAAGCGCAAACACTGATCCCAGGCTACGCATGTGCAAGCTGGCCTTGAGCATCAAATGCAAGGAGGAGCGGACGCACAAAGGCAAAGTAGGAGAGCAGTCAGGTACATACAGCTCTTGCAGAGCTTCACATGTACATGGCCCGGGGTCATGCTTTCGCTGAGTGTATCCCGAGAGCCGTCAGAGAGGCAGCACATGCTCATTACACTCATTGTGTGATACGTCACAGCATTGCACAGATCACTGGAAGGTTGCATGCTATGCTGAAGCGATGACGGGCGATGACGGGCGCCAGTATCTGGAGGGAGGGGGAGGGGGGTTGTGAAGAGCATTAAATTGGAGGGGGGTACAGATGTGCCAGGGAGGGAATTCCAGATGCAGGCTCCACTTTCACAGAAGCGCCCGTATCCCGCGTCTGACACTGTTCCCTTGGTTCATCGGCGTGAGCCGAGGGTTGGCAATGTGGCCTCAGTGCCTGAAAGTGAGGGTCCTTCTGGTGGGCGGGGCGTAGAATCATGAATAACATCCTGCAGTGCACGGTCAGTCAGTGAAGGCTTCCCCGTCCCTTCAGAGCTGGCCCACTGATGCTTCCTAATTGCAAAACTAGAAGTACCGCAGCTGCAGGGAAAGTGCACATCGAACCAGATGGATTGGGGAAAGAGGCATGTGACTCACTGGATCGCAGACTGGGGAGGGGTGTCTGCAGCTGCACAGTAAGAAGAAGGGAAAATAAACGAACATGCGGAGAATGACGGATGGGCTATGGGCAGTTCTCCAACATGGTACACAGGGAAAGGTCGTGCCGATGTGCCCTGGCGGTTGAAGTGAACAGGGCGTGACTCGCCAACCCATGCAGCTTTTTTCCACGGGTGGCTGTACCTGAGCAGTTGATCCCTTTGCCGCCCTGGTTTGCTATCTAGAGGCGAACCATGTTTCCACAACAACCGGTTCCCTCGGCGCTGAAGAGCGTGCTGCTAATGGAAGAAATGCGAAGAACACCCAGGCGTGCTAGGCCTAGCCGCTACACTGCCTCTAGGTGCTAGGTGCAGCGCTTAAATGCCACTAACCCCGGGACTTCTAGCTGTTCCTTCCAGTCTGGATCGGAAGGTCGAGTACACACAGCAAGAGAAGAAAGGTCGACTGTGTGCCTGTAATATGCCATGCGCAGGTACGGGGTGGGAGTGATGTCGGCATGGCGTGTACAACTCTCATCAGCCCAGCCAACGCTGCTTCCTGGAATTGTGCACTCAAGGCCCTTGACGAGTCTGACACAGGCTTTCATTTCCAATCCCGTGAAAGGCTCCCAGGTCAAAAGTTGAGTTTCAGGCACTATACCTCACCCTGGCATTCCAGCCGTTTTAATCAAAGGTGTTGTGGCATTCGTTGTTGGATGCCAGGCTGATGGACACGCAGGACACGGCCAGCACCAGAAGCACCCAGGTGAGGCACAGCGGTGCCTCCGCCATGGCGGTCCGGAGGTTGGGGCGGGGCTGTGGGCCTGGGGTCTCAAGCTGAGCACAGAGCGCCACCGCCTGTCTCCTCCTGCACAGGGTGGCCCTCCAGTATGCCCGGCCCACCCAACGTCCGGTGTCCAGGTCTGCCCTCAGCGCCCAGTGCCTCTCAAGGGCATGTTGTGCGCCGCAGCTGCAGATTTCCTGTCCCCGTCTGGGAGCCGAGGTTTGGGACGCAGAGTCCTGGCACCGCTTTGATACTGTCACAGTGAGCGAGGGCAAATGATCAGAATTCCCAAACTCTTGTTTTTGCCGCACTCTCCCTTCTGCCGCCCTAGGGGACCGCCTAGACTGGCCTAATGGTGGAAACAGCCTGGGCTTTGAAGTCGTAAAATACATAATATGAGTGGCTTGCACAACATTAACCACACAGACCTGATCGGCGAGAACACGCATGTACTATCCATGTTTGGGTGATGCTACAATGACCCATGCTTATCACATGTGGTGTACTTGTAGGAAGAGAAAATAAACGTAAGCACTTTCCCTCCCTCGATGCTTCGATGCACCAGAAATGCTTTAATATCAATGGGAGGCAGGCGAGCGTGGGTGAAATAAAAGAACCAGCGTTTGTCAGGCGATCCGCCCATCCTGCATAAAGAGAAGACTGCGACCTGTGTACTTTTGAGAAGATGGAGGAACACTACAAGCTGCTCTACCAAGTCGCACAGATGAGAGAGTGCGTGCCCTGGGAGCAGGCGTGAGCACGAGCAGCGTTCTGAGTTGTGGGAGGCTGGTTTCCAGGAGGTCAGCACCTGGCCACTGCGAGCGCGTTCGCGCGCGCGTGGCCGGCGCAAATCGCCTTCTTCGGCAGAAATGCGCGCGGCCAGGTGCTGTCCTCCTCGGAAGCTGAGCCGCTAACTATAGGTCTCTGGCGAGAGCGAGCTTTGCTCGCTTCTAGCCGAGACCTAAAAAAGGAAGGAATATGCTGTTAACCGTCGACATGCCAAAGTGTCTGACATTCCAGAAGGAGACTGTGTACTGGTGGGACAAGAGTGGAAAACCAAAGCTGACAGTCGCTATCATGCCCACCCAATCCGAGTAATAAAGAAAAAGGGGACTATGATTACAGCTGCCTCTGGAACCAAGAGGACCACGAGAAATGTGTCGCACTTCAAGAAGTGCAATCCAGCAACATACATTTGAGAAGACGAAGCTGGCTAGGTCACGGACATATCAAGCACAGAAGCAGACAATAAAGAAGAACATTCCTGTGTGCCTGACACGAACTAAGTGAGAGAGAGGCGTCTCTCTCGCAGACCACAGAGAGTGATCCGGAGACCAGTTTGACTCATTGAAGAGCTGTAAGAAACAACATGGGGTAATTGACAAAAGAAAAAAAGGGGGAGGTGTCTTGTCGCCATGCCTGACTCTGTCTGCAACTTCTGAGTCAGGCATGTCAGGAAGCTGAAGGTAGGGGCATGGCGCAGGGGCGCCAGTGCACTGTAGTCAGAGGAGAATAAAGACGTAAAACATTCCAGCTCGTGTCTGCATCTCATTATAAGTGCTGGGCACAAAACCAGCTGTGGAGGCAACCCAGACTCAATCCACACTTAGATGAGCCTAGTACGGAAGTAGCTGAATCAGTTATGGTCAAATTACCCCAAACCTGATTTGTGTAGACAACTCCACTTATAGTTTCACCAGTTATAGGGCAAGCACCCCTCCTAATCGAGTTACCTTTTAGGAAGTGATGAGATTTTTCCATAGGGGCAGCTAGATTACAGCCCCTGCAATCTGCATCAGTCTTTGGAGTTGTTTTAATGTTCTCTAAAGGAGTATGTTCTGGGCCAAACAGACGTTTTTCTGTGGCGTGGGACATCCTTCGGAGCAAATGACGGAATGACCCTCAAGAGCTGTCAAGTAGATCATTTCTGGTGGTGCATTAACTAAAGTGCCTTTAAATATTTCTATAGTACTAATTTGTGTTTGTAAATTCACTATTTTAGGTGTTTTTCTGTTAATTCTGCAATTGCTCTTCTAGAGGACTGCATCCTATATGTTAATGAGTAGTGTGCAGCCAATCGTGCTTATGTTAGGTAAACTCGAAAGCCCAGTCCTCATGAAATACATGATGTAAACATTGTCATGAATTACATTTATAAAGGCAATTCTCCGCATAAATAATACAACCCGCAACTGCCTCGTTAAGATTTCAAAACATTACACTTTATAAATCAAGATTTTGCAAAGACAAGAATCACTACTAGATAGGAGGGTTTTCCAAGTCCATTTATCGTCATCACCTTTAATGTTTTCGTTATAATTCTTTCAAACATATTTCATAATAATATGGTAAAGCAATGAACTAATTTTTAATTCAAATTCATTTGGTGTCTAGTTTCTTTCTCCTTGAAAGAAACGTAATGATTAAAACTAGGAACGCAATAAATTGTCCTTTTAATAACGCCTGCTTTGAAACAAATGAGTTGAGAAAAAGCAATCAAAACAAACAAACCTCCAGAGTTGATACTTACCTAAATGAGGCTGACTTTATTTGACGCTATGATGAAGAGAGATTCGTTGGGTGAAGGAAAATATTACTTTCTGATCAAAATTACAAGATTCATGTGAAAAGCATTTAATGATTCTGCACCTACCAATTGATAGTAACTGATCAACCTTAGGATGCTAAATTATTTTATATGAGATATCAATCCCTGTGGGTCAGAACTCACGCCTCACTCACTGATTACTTTTTACATTGCCCTTACCCACTGGGAAAGTTTTATGCATTCACATATAAAGGTTTAATCAGCCTGCCAGTAAAAACCAGTACCCAGATTTAATAACATCTTGCGTTGTGGTTGCACCAAATTATTTTTGGTGCTGCTACAACACAATATGCTAGTGGAGGTTTTCAAACCCATTTAAGGATCGATTTGTAAAAAAAAAAAAGATACACAACACCACAAAGCATCTTGCACTACATTGCATTACACTGCGTTGCGTAGGTCATACATGGGTGGAGCATGGGATTTCCCATGCATCCACCATGTATTTTAATTCAAACCCAGATTTAGTAATTGCAGTAAATCTGGGTTGCACTAAAATGGTTCTCCTGGCATAATGAGGAGAAATATATTTGTCACTCCTTGTTACTCCCTTTATCCATGTGTGCTGCAGAATGCATTCCAGAAATAGAAAATATGCCTCTAAGGATTGTTCTTGTGCAGGAAGGTGTATGTTTATGTACAAAGACTATCCTTCCACCTAAAGCGTGGCGTAGGAGTGCCATAGTTCAGACACAGCTATATGCAAATCAGTCTTGACCCTGTGCCTCATGGGATCAGTCCAGCCCAAACTGCCAAGCCAGGTCTTCCGTGGAAAGGAAACAAGCATCCTGGGACCGGTTTCGGGCTGACAGCCCTCTTCAGCCAGGGTAGCTTGAATCCAGTGGCAACGTGAGCAAGGAACCCATGTCTGGGCATACCCTACCAACTTAGGGCGAACAAAGCAAACAGAAGGAGATGATGGACAGAGCGCTGAAACTTTTCAGACACTCACCCTGAGTCACAGATCTGGGTTGAATCCATCATCGTTCTTTAGCTCACTTCGCCACCCCAGTTCAGACGCAGCTATAGGCAAGTCAGTCTTGACCCCGTGCCTCATGGGAACAGTTCTGTGCGAACTTCCAAGCCATGTCTTCCATGGATAGGAAACAAGCATCCTATGACTGGTTTCGGGATAACAGCCCTCATCAGCCAGGCTAGCTTGAATCCAGTGGCAAAGTGAGCAAGGGACTCACGTCTGGGCATACCCTGTCAACTTAGGGCGAACAAAGCAAACACAAGGAGATGATGGACGGAGCGCTGCCATTGACCATCTGGGATTAATAAGTGAGACTGATCGTATGAACTGTGAGTTGGATAAATGTTATCAGAAGGAACAGATCATAAAAGGATGTGAGGAAATAAAAACATAACTAAAAAAACAAGAAAAGACTATCAAAACAAGAAAAGCATTTAAATGTGGGTGTGATAAAATAGTACAGATCTTACCTTCTCTAAAAAAATTGATTCTGTAAAAAGACACAAGTTCACCAGAATCGTTACAGTCAGTCATGATGATAAGATCAACACCCTGAATACCAACACCACGTCAACATCCGATATCACTTTGGCACTGGGGAGTGAGACTGATTCAGAGGATGGGATAGGTCAGATGTGACGGAATGAGACAGATATGGGTAATTTTACCTTAGTGGAGGAACTTTATTTTTTTCGCTTAGATTGGCGACAGACGCTCTGCCCAAGACCTCCCAAGAAGCAAGGCACCGACTCAATAAGAAAAAAAGGCAAAGGAGAAAATGCAGGCGGTTACAACAACAAAAAACAACAAACGAGCAACTGGAGATGCAAGTAAATGAATATGCTGTTGTTAACCTCACTGACATCACTTTGAACAAGGCTGAGATCAAACTTTTTTCACTGGGCTTAACCTATTGCCCAGAGAGCAGCTTTAATTACAGTCATACTCGAATGGACATTTACAAGTTCATAAGGAAATTGAAGCTGATCAAATTCTTTCAGCAGAAATAAGCAAGCAATAAGAGCAACAACCCTGTTACTGGTCAAGTAGTTGCAGTATCCAACATAGCAGTATCTGACATCCAAACCATATGTACAATGCATAAGCTACAATCTACAACATTGAGTTTGTCTTCTCAACAGATTATGTCAAATGAGGGCATTAACGTATCGGAACCCGTTAGAAACCCATTCAAACCTCAATCTACATTTACCCAGATGATGCCACAGGATTCTATTCATACATTCAACAACATAGTAGTAGAGGAATTAAAAGATCTTTACCATAAAACAGTACAGAGGCAGAATAAACGCAACCACCAGAAGAACGAATACTTTGACTTAATACAAAAACTACAAAAAAACACTCAGGTGATCATAAATAAATCCGACAAAGGTGGGAACATTGTTTTATGACCCAGAATGGAATATATGAAGGAAGCTTATAGACATCTCAACGACCCCACCTACTACAGAAAATGCAACATACAAGTGATAAAGGGAGTGAGGAAAGAGCTGGAACAAAAACTCAATCCGTTTAAACAAGATGGACTACTAACTAAGGGTGAATTTCAATATTTCTACTATGAATCCCCAGTTATGCAGGTATTATATTTTATACCGAAGATTCATAAAGGGAGTACACCTGTATCAGGAAGGCCCATTATCTCACCTCACAATAGTCTCTGTGAACATATCTCCCAATAGATTGACTATTTTTTACAGGAATTTGTGGTCAAACTACCTTCCTACATAAGGGACACTGAGGATTTCCTGCACAAAGTACAGAAAATACCATGGTCAGATGAATATAAACTAATGACAGTGGACATTACATCTCTGTACACCAGTATCCAGCATAACGATGGTTTAAGAGCTTGTGAACACTTCCTCAAGGAAAGACCAATGCAGTTTTTTAAACACAATGAGTTAATTCTGTTTAGGGTTGATTGGTGTTTGAATAGCAACTTTTTTCTATTTGACAATAATATTTTTCCGCATTTAAGAGGTGTGACTATGTGAGCCGACTTCTCCCCTATCTACGCGTGTCTTTATGTGGGCTGGTGGAAAGAGCGGGTCCTCAGATCCATACACCACAGTGAATGGACCAGCAATATTGTGGCCTGGCTCCATTACATAGATGATGTGTTTGTTGTATGGAGAGGAATTAAAGACAGAGCATTGGATTTTGTGATGGAATTGAAAAAAATATATATGAATCTAGAATCCACGGCCAACATTAGCACCACTTCAATTGATTTTCTTGATGCAACAGTGTATGTCAACAATCAGTCACTAAAATCCAAATTACACTGCAAATCCACAGCTGGAAACTTGACGCTACATGCACTGAGTTTCCATCCCCAGCAGCTAATATAAAGTATTCCCTATTGTGAGATGCTGCAGTTGCGTCCATCCTCAATAGACAATGGTGAATTATTTTGACTGACCCTGTAATAGGTGCCTAGTTCCCAAATGGCCCAACGTAACATATCGCCGAGCACACTCTATAAAGGATGCGCTGGTGAGAAGCAGTTCAGAGGTGATTCCCAAAAACAACTGTCTGTCTGATAGGAAAGGCTTCTTCAAGTGTAGTAGTTGTAGAGCGTGTCAATTTGGCATCAACACTGCTCAAGTAACTGCAGAATTTCACACCAAACTAATTGTAATCAATCGTAAATACACGTGCAGAACAGAATTTGTGGTTTATGTCCTACAATGCACCTGTAATCTTAAATAATGGGTAGCACCAAATTACTGGTGCATGTGCGCATTCGGCAACACCTCAGGGCGTCCTAACATTACTACTCCTAAACTGAGAAAAATCCTAACTTTAAGACTTTCGGTATTTACAGAAGGCATTTAGGAGTCCTAAAGTTAGGAGTCCTTACTTTAATACTCCTAAACTGAGAAAAATCCTAACTTTAAGACCTTCGGTATTCACAGAAGGCATTTAGGGGTCCTAAAGTTAGGACTTCTAACTTCTGTGAATACGGAAATGAATAAGTGCCTACTTTGAATACCAAAATGAGTAAGTGCGTTCTGTGAATACCAAAATGGTAGTAAGTTTAGGATTTTGTCTTAAGTTAGTTCTGTCAATCGGGCCTGGAGTATATAAATGACTATATGTGAGAGTGAGTGATTGTGAGCGTGGCTGTGTGGATAAGTGTGTGCTTGTATCAGTGATTGTATAAGAGAGTAATTATGTGTTAGTATATGCATGAATAAGTGAGGTGGTTTGTATATAACTGTATAGGTGAGTAAATGGGAGTGTGATTGATTCTTTGCATGACTGACTAGGTGTGTGAGTGACTTTATGGGTGAGTGGCGTTGTGTGAGTGTCTCTATAGGTGTATAAGTGCATATGATAGTGCTGTATTGATGAGTGACTGCATGTATGAGTGACTATATAGGTGAATAAGTGGATGTGTGTGTAGACCTAGGAATCAGTGAGCTGGTATGTAGTAACTGGAATTGGGGTGTGTATGGTTTCAAAAATGGTAGTCTATATTTTAGAGTGGGTGTATCAAAGGTTATGTTCGGTTGTGAGGAGGTGCCTCTGCTTATCACATGGATGATGTCACCAGTGATGTCATCAGTAATTTCATTTGAGATGTCATCAGTGATGTCACTGACCATGTCATTAATGTTGTAATATGTGACTTCATCAGCAGTGTATTGTGGGGGTATGAGTTATAGTTAGCTGAACTACCTATAACTGCTGAATTTCACTGGTTTGTACAAGTTAAATGTCTAACTGTAATGTCCCTGTAACCTATGGTTTTTTCAGTGAATTTAAATGGTTTTTACATGATAATTTCTAACTATAACTTCCCTGAAACCTATGTCTTTCAGTAAAGTTCAAAGGTTTCTTAAATGCTAATTTCTAACTATGCCTACAGAGGTAGGACATGTACAGAAAGTGGAAGAAAGGCGCAGAAAGAAGCAGGAGAAATGCAGAAAGAGGAAAACGAAATTCTGGAAAGATGAAGCAAGGTGCAGAAAGAAGTACTAGATATGCAGTAAGAACCAACAGAGGTGCAAAAAGAAGCAAGAGGGGTGCAGAAAGAGGCTAGAAAGCTACAGAAAGAGACAGGAGGGGTACAGAAAGAAGGAAGAGAAGTACAGAGAGAGGCAAAAGAGTTGATGAAAGAAGCAACAGAGGTATAGAAAAAAGCAAGAGAAGTGCAGAAAGAGGCAAGTGAGGTGCAGAAAGAAGCAAGAGAAGTGCAAAAAAGAAGCAAGAGAGGTACATAACGAGGGTTAAATGGCCCCCCAGGGCTTTGGAACTGGTGCCACTGCACCTGCTGCACCAATAGATGCTGAGTCTCTGGGCGGAGCTGACTTATACTCCATTTGAGTGTACTGAAGAAGTGAAATAAGATAGCTCAGCAGGTTGTGTTCTCTACCTCCTGAGATATGTGAATCACTAGGTGCAACTCAGATCCTCATCATACTGAGGTCTGCAAAAAGAGCATCCCTGAGCAAGATAGCTCACAATATTTTTTAAGATGAATTTTACGCATAAGGACTTAGAAGCAGTCTGGTTTCTGCAGGCACAGTACAGGCTTAAAATGAATCAAATTAAAGAAGAGATCATCACAATGCTGGGCTGGCACGGGTAGCACACACGGGAGCACAATTCATGCACAACTTTTGTTTCTGTTGTGAGAACCGAAAGGTGACCTATTTGTGAAACTTTCAGCGGAGGAAGCTCCTTTTAGCTGCATATTTAAATAATCGTCATTAAAGTGGCTCACCTTTTGTGTCTGGTAACATTACCACCCTGTGTTTACAATGCCCAGAGCACTTGCCACTGCCAAGAGAGGCATTCTTCACTGTAAACATCCCCTTGCAGTGTTTGTGGGCATTATGTGTCACAAGAACTATCTGCGCTTTGATCCGCAGTGACTAAAACTCAATGGCTAATGCGTCTGCTGCTGCATTCTGTGCGCAGTTTACCAGTGGCTGTGTCTAAGCTCTGGCACAGCCTTCCATCTTTCAGTGGTTGATGAATGGTTGGTGACCGGGCTGCAAAGTGGCAATGTTGCTTACTAGCAGTGGTTCGACAAAACAGCCGATAATTAAACCATGAACAATTAGCCAAGACTCGTCCCATCAACAACCAGCTCTAGAGCAATGAAAACCTGCATCTCTTCTCCTTAAAGAGTACCTGACAGTGAGTGGAAAGAAGATGCTAGATTGTTTTAAAAACCAAAAACTTCATGATTTTGTAAATGTGTGCTGACAGTTTAGCTGCTCTGCATCACAGCACATGTTTGAAAGAGGTGTGTTACACATTAACACTCCTTTCTGCATTAAAGTTTGTATACCTTTAATAATGTGCCAGCGCATCCCATTTCGACTACTTCGGAGGGCTTTATTCAAGTTGAAAAAGCAGAGTTAATTATTCAACGTATATTATTTGCAGCCATTAAGCTCTCTGAATTCTGCAACGTTAAGTTCAAGGCGATAATAATTTCCACAGGATCACATGGTCTGTTCAAGTCGGTGAATTTGATCTGAGGCAATGTCGCCTTTCACCGAGGTAGACCACTTTTCAGCTTAAGAACAACTGTCTCACCTGTGCCTGAAATCGCAGACTGGCTTCTCGGCCGATGCCTGACGACACCTTACAGTATGTGTGCAAAAAGAATGAGTTTCAATAAAAGCATGTTAACATAGTGCCTGGACAGGCGCATTGGTGCAGTACAGACCATACAGGGGAAGCAGTGCAGTATGACTCAGAGCCCAGCGCAAATTTGGCCAATATGTATTTTTTTAAATATTTTCTTTGGCCCTGAGGGTCCTTGTGGGACCCCTGAGCAGGCCTCAGGGGCCAAGGGGCTGGTACCCTGCCCCCTTTTCTTGTTTTTTTTATCTTTTTTCTACTGTTTTCTTGTGACTTGGTTACAGAGTCACAAGATGCCTACCAACACGTCTTGGTTTGGAGTGCCCCTGGGGGGACCAAATCCCGGGGGCAAAATGAGAAAAAAAAGTAGAGCAGGAAAGCTGCTCTCTCTTTCAAAAATCAAAGCCGATTGCTTTTCTGCAAGGGGAGCAGCATGTTAGCTGCTCCCCATGCAGAAAAGCAATGCCGGCTCCCCGCAGGATGCTTGAGGAGCCCCCCACGGCCCCCAATGAGGAAGGACAGACCCTGGGGGATGGGGTCCCTGGTGCCAGAAGTGGCCCGGGAGGGGGGCCACGTGGCCCCCTCCCAATTAAAAAAAAAAAAATTAAAAATCAGGCCTGGGGTCTTAAAGGGGGCATAGGAGGGGTCTATGCAGCCCCCTCCATTAAAAAAAAAAAGAAAACTCGGCCATGCCCTGGGGAATGGGGTCCCCAGGGCCAGGATTGGCCCAAAAATCTAAAAATATATATAAAAAAGGCCTGCCCCGGGGGATGGGGTCCCCGGGGCCAAAGGCGGCCACAGGAGGAGGGCATAGCAGCCCCCCTCCTAATTTAAGATAAAAAAAAAATAATAATTGGGGGCAGGCCCTGGGGGATGGGGTCCCCAGGGCCAAAAAAAAAAGAAAAAGAAGGGGGCCCCCCTTCTTAAAAGCATTTTTCTAAAAAAAACAACGGGATCGGGAGGAGGCCACGCCCCCTCCCTGCACATCTCTGCAAACGCGCCCCCTGGCGTGTTTGCAGAGGTGGAAGTAATTCTACTTGCATACTGAGGGTCCCTGGGGGGCCAACTAGCCCACCAGGAGCCTCCAGTATGGGCCAGGGGGCTCCCTTGCAGAGAGGTGTAATGAGGCCACGCCCCTTTTTACACCTCTCTGCAACGCAGCCCCCTGGCGCATACTGGTTGCTGGTGGGCTAGTTGGCCCCCAGGGACACCCAGTATGCAAGGGGAATTAGTTCCCCCTCTGGAAAAGTGCCAGGGGGCTGCGTTGCAGAGAGGTGTAAAAAGGGGCATGGCCTCATTACACCTCTCTGCAACGCAGCCCCCTGGCGCATACTGGAGGTTCCTGGTGGGCTAGTTGGCCCCAGGGACCCCCAGTATGCAAGGGGAATTAGTTCCCTCCCTGAAAAAGCGCCAGGGGGCTGCGTTGCAGAGAGGTGTAAAAAGGGGCGGGGCCTCATTACTCCTCTCTGCAATACAGTCACCTGGCGCATACTGGAGGTTCCTGGTGGGCTAGTTGGCCCCCAGGGACCTCCAGTATGCAAGGGGAATTAGTTCCCCCTCTGAAAAAGCACCAGGGGGCTGTGTTGCAGAGAGGTGTAATGAGGCCACGCCCCTTTTTACACCTCTCTGCAACGCAGCCCCCTGGCGCATACTGGAGGTTCCTGGTGGGCTAGTTGGCCCCCACGGACCCCCAGTATGCAAGGGGACTTAATCCCCCAACTTAGAATGCAGTACGCGGCGTGTATGCACACTGGGGAAGGTAGGGGGCGGGGCTAGAGGTGATATGTGTGCAAACATGTCCTGTGGGGCGTTTTAAGTTGGGGAATTAATTCTTCTTCAATCCAGAGGTCCCCTAGGGGCCAACTAGTCTAACTGGTACCTCCAGTAAGCACCACGGAGCTGTGTTGCAGAGTGTTGTAAAAAGGGGGCGTGCCCTCTGAATACCTGTCGGCAACGCAGCTCTTTGGCGCATACTGGAGGTACCTGGTGGGCTAGTTGGCTCACATGGGACCTCAGGATTGAAGATAAATTAATTCCCCAACGTAAAACACGCCACAGGGCATGTTTGCACACATGTTACCTCAGGCCCGCCCCCTTCACTATTGAGCAAAATATTCCTTTAACCCCTTCGACGCTGATGACGAGCTGGGCTCGTCATGAGGTAGCCTCCTGCTACGCTGATGACGAGCCCAGCTCGTCATGGAACATTTGTTTTTGCATTTTCCAGCACACAACGGGAAAATGCACCGCATCGATGCGGTTAAAATCAGCCGAACTACGAATTCCGATTTACTCACCTGTTATCATAAGAGACGTCAGTACTGCCTCTTTGAGCGCACTACTGATCCTGAAAAGTAATTCTAAACATACTTACAGTAACTTGAATTTCCTTCCATAGGCTGACATTGACTGGTTTCACTTGGAAATTTTTCTAAGTGTGGAGTTTTGGAACTTTAAAAAACTCCTCTAAAATCAGCCGAACTACGAATTCCGATTTACTCACCTGTTATCAGGAGAGAACTCAGTGCTGCATCTTTCAGCCCACTATTGATCCTGAAAAGTAATTCTACTTGGAGTTACACTAACTTGAATTTTCTTCCATAGGATATCATTGCCTGCTATATAAAATATATATATATATAAATTAAAAAAATATTAAAGAAAAATATATATTACTATTTTAATATTTTTAAAAACATTTATTTTCCAATTTATATAAAACATATGTACTGAAATTTAAAAAATAAAATATCTAAAAATAAATAATTTAAAATAATTTAAAATAATGTAGTAATCAGAATTAAAAAAATATAACAATTAATACATTTAAAAATGATCATTTACAAAACCTTTCAAATTCACTGAAAAAACCATAGGTTTCAGCCACAATATAGTTAGCTGGGCATTTCACGCATACAAAACCATTGAAATTCCCCCGTTATAGTTAGTTCAGCTAACTATAACTCGCGCGCCCGCAATGCACTGCTGATGACGTCACATATTACATCACTCATGACATGGTCTGTGACATCACTCATGACATCACTGATGACATCTCAAATGACATCACTGATGACATTTCTCTGGTTTTATACGAGTGAAATGTCCAACTAACTATAACATACCTGAAACCTGTTTTTTTTTCAGTGAATTTCTAAGGTTTTTTAAATGCCAATTTCTAACTATAACGTGCCTGAAATCTATGGATTTTTCAGTGAATTTCAAAGGTTTTTTTAAATGCTAATTTCCAACTATGCTTACAAATGTAGGACATGTGAAGATAGAGGAAGAAAAGCACAGAAAGAAGCAAGAGAAATGCAGAAAGATGCAACAGAAGTCCAGAAAGGTGAAGAAAGGTGCAGGAAGAAGCAAGAGATGTGCAGAAATGTCAGGAATCCCCATCCCCTAGCGTGCACAGCCGTAGCCAACGCGCCGCAAGTGGTGCGAACTACCGATCCCATAACGCTTAGCGCGGAACAAGGTTAGGTAACACGGATCGTCATGGTTACCTAACGCTGTAGGACCGCCTACTTAAGGAGGAGACGGAAAGGACGCTGCGTCGGATATTCGGATCAACACCGACGGAACAAGCAGCGGAGTCCTTTGCATCCAGGAACCGTGTGGCCGTTGAGGTATTATACGGAGAAAGGAGGTAAGATTGGAGCATACGCTCTCTGCCCCGTGTCTTCGAACACATCCTAACCGCCAGTACCCCTGCTGAGCTGCGCTTCCGACTCGGACGAGTCAGCGCAGCGTTGAGCAGAGACCTGACGGAGACTGGTGGGAGCGGAAGCTCTCAGTCTCGTCAGACAGACAAAACACCGCTTGCTTGTCCTAACGGAGGTTGGTTAGAGCGGACGCTCCCAGCCTCCGTTCTTGTTAATACTTGCCATACGCTGAGACGCACACCGGGAGGTGTTTTCCGCGTCCCAGCGAAAGTGCAGCATAGACGAGAGGTGCGATAGAGCGGCTGCTCTCGGCCCCGCTCTGCTGCTTCAGCTCTTTTGACATCTGGGTTAAGGCTCATAAGACGTACACCAAGGAGGTGTTCAGCGTCTACGTGCATTGGGGCATTGCAAAGGACAACATCTAGAGGAACAGGTCGGAGCGGCTGCTCCCTGTCCTCCCTGCAGTACTACTGGTTGAGACTCCGGCTGGGTGACTCCCACGCCCCTCAAACACCCTTAACTTACATTGATACTACCCACCCTCACAGCTGTCGAGCGGCATTGTCGGCCGCTATTTAGCACAGTGCCCTCCGTTGGAGTACACCGGGACCGGTGTACATGCAGAGGACGGTGAGAGACTCCGGTGCTGTGATTGGGTATCGTATCAGGACTGGAGGTTCCAGCTACGTTATTTACTTTGTCTCTTTCTTTGGTTTATCCATTAAATAACCCTCCATCTAACTGGTTGTTGTGTGTTCTGTGAGTGTCTGTCCCCGATCCCGGGAATGCCAGGTCGTTACAAGAAAGAACCAACTCAGGAGCACACAGTCCTCCTGTGCCCCCAACATTTTGCTGATGGGTACTGGTGGCAACCGACTCCGACTAACCAGGCCTAGAGCCAGTGCTATGCTAAAAGACACTTAGAATACAGTGAAAACACCTACATACACTAGGGACCACTATGCATTGGGGTACCCCTGTGATTAGCATGACCTCCTCCTCCTTGCCATTAGTTAGTGCCTGCGTCATTGCATGAGTACATGGGTAGTGACTGGATGATTAGAGTACTGCAAGAAGAGTGCATGGTGAATTTATAAGTGCTTGGGTTTTAGCACAGTGATTAGAAAAGGACATGGAACTGGCTGGGTGAGTCGAGGAGTGCATGGGTAGTGATAAGGAGATGGCTGGACTGCATCAGTAGTGCTCAGGGGATTGTAGCAGTACATGTGTTAGTGCATGGGTCATTGCATAAGTATATGGGTACTGATTGGATGATTAGAGTACTGCAAGGAGAGTGCATGGTGAATTTATAAGTGCTTGGGTTTTGGCAGAGTGATTGGATAAGTACATGGTGCTCGCTGGGTGATTGGAGGAGTGCATGGGTAGTGACAGTGTGATGGCTGGACTTCATAGATAGTGCTCAGGGTATTGTAGCAGTGCATGAGTTAGTGCATGGGTCATTGCATGAGTGCATGGGTAGTGACAGGATGATTAAAGTGCTGCAAGGAGAGTGCATGGTGAATTTATCAGTGCTTGGGTTTTGGCGGACTGATTGGACACACATGTCACATCAGGCCCGCCCCCTCCCTTCACCACTGTGAAAATGCACCCCCTGGTGGGTTGGGGGATTAATTTCCCATGAAACCTGAGGGTCCCTGATGGCCAACTAGTCCACTAGGTACCTTCAGTTTTGACCTAATTTAACAAACAGTTTTAAATCTATACTGTTCATCGCACTGCTTTTTAATCCTGCCAGTGAGAGCAACTCAATAAAATAAACATTTCCGCATCTTCATAGGCAGTTTTAGATCACTATTAGTCCCCCCTTTCTTGCGCTGCACCTACACTACACCTTATCTTCACATATGGGATTTTAGCATCCTTGGCATACTATAGAACATCAATTGAAAACATCCCTGAGCTCCTTCCTCACAGTGAGGGAGTTGTAGCCCTCAGCAGGACTAGCATTTCTTGCTGGGAGGAGGAACCCATATGATGAAGCATGTCACCTGCGGGTGAGTGAGGGTTCTAGTCCTTAAGGGATAATTCCCCCTTATTGGTTATATCTTTTTCACAATTCTGTTGAGAGAACACGCACATTCATCACACACCACTCACGTGCTAGCATATAGACCAGAGGTAGTATAGTGTTGTGAATTATGTATAAGGGAAGTTCTCCTCGTTAGTCTTAAAACTAAATTCCCTAGGTCCCCACCCCACCATATTGTTGTTACACCTTCAGTAAGTGCCACAGAGCTGTATTGCAGAGAGGTGGTCCAAGGCCACGCCCCTTTTTATACGACTATGGAACGCAGCTCTGTGGCACTTTCTGGAGGTACCTGGTGGGCTAGTTGGACCCAAGGGACCCTCAGAATTCAAGGGGAATTAATCCCCCACCTTATAACGCATCAGAGGGCCTGTTTGCACAGTGGTAAAGGGAGGGGGTGGGGCCTGATGTGACATGTGTGCAGACGCACCCTGTGCAAGCAGGTTTGACAGGGCGGGAGCCATGCTTCCGCCCTGTCACAGCAAACAGCAGTGTCCCAGGGATGGGCACCCTGGGACACTGCAGGAGCTGGCCCTGGGGGGTGGCAGTCCCCAGGGCCACCCGGTGCTCAATTAGGGGGCCACGCAGCCCCCCTCCCTTCAATTGGTAAGCCTCGGGGAGGTGGTGGTTCCCGGGATGTGTGGGGGGGGGCACAATTCCCCCTACACAGGTTCTTTTTTTTTTTTATGAGAGCCCCGGGGAGGTAGTGGTCCTCAGGGCTGCAGGGGGGCTATGTTTCCCCTGCATTTTTTTCATCAAAGCCCTGTGGAGGTGGTGGGACCGGGGCATGTGGGGGGCTCGAGCTCCCCCACACAAACTAATAACTTTGAAAAATAGAGCCCAGGGGCAGTGTGCCCCCCACAACACATAAATGATGCCCCAGGGAGAAGGCTGTCCCAGGGGCTGCGGGGGCCCTGCGGGCCCCCGCTATACATTTTATGCATGCCCCCAGGAGCTAGTGCATCTGAGGGCTTACAAATAACGTAGCACCATTTTTGTGGGCCAGATTCATGCACCCAGCGCAAATTCAGCTGATTATTTTGAAAAAAAAGCTTTTTGGGGCGCTTGGGGTCCTTTTGGAACCCCCTGAGCAGGCCTAGGGGGTCAGGGTGTTTCTACCCTGTCCCCTTTTATTGTTTTTTAACATTTTTTCTGCTGTTTTTTGTTACTCGGTTCTACCGATTCACAAGATGGCTGCAACACTTCCTGGTTTGGAATGCTGGCAGCCAATCACAGTGAAGCGCGTGGTCGGGAGGGTTCACAAACCCACCGCTGCCCTAGATATCAAAACTTTTATTTTTTTAATTTCTCAGCAACTACTGAACGGATTTACACCAAAGTCGCTTTCTGAACCAAGCACTACTTTTTTGCCAAATTTGGTGTAATTCCATTCAGCAGTTTGGGCTGTAGCCGTGTCTAAAGTTTCCTATGGAAAATAACATGAGGAAAACACGTTTTGGGACCCCCTTTTTTCTCGGCCCTTGCTTGGCAAATCAACTCGAATCTTTCAAGACAGGAGTTGACAGTAGCTGATCACTAGTTTTGAAAATTTTGCAAAGATTCGTCAACTGGCGCCAACATTATTGAGAAAACACAAACGCTTTTCCTATGGAAACTAGGTCCTAACTATAACTACCTACTGTGGTATATATATATATATATATATATTTATATATATATATATATATATATATTACCTACTGGCGGTCGCCAGTAGGTATATATAGTTAGGATTTTTTTCCTATGGGATTTTTGAAAATTCTATGTCTAATAACTTTGGCGTTTGTGGACGGAATTGGCTGAAATTTTCTGGAAAATGGAACATTTTGTTTCTGAGCAGCCCCTGGAAATTTGGGGGGGGTTCGTCAAGGGGGGGCCGAGAAAAAAGGGGGGTCCCAAAACGTGTTTTTAACATTGAGTTTTCCATAGGGCGGTTGGCCTCACTTTTAGCCCGAACGGCTGAATGGATTTGCACGAAACTTGGCAAAATTGTAGGGACTGGTAGCCCGATGTGCCTTTTGTAGGTCTCAATATATGTGCTTCAGTGGATTTTGAGAAATTAACGTTTAAAAAAAGATATATATCTGTAACAGCGGACCGGGCAGCGGACCGGGCAGCGCCCCGGTTCGCGGACCTTACGCGTAACGGAACTTCGCGTAGCGAAGCTGATTGGCTCTCCGGTGTCTGTCAACATTCTAAACAGTCCGGAGCGGCCGCCATCTTGTCTCTCGGTAGGATTGAGAGACAAGAGGAGGCAAAAACAAAGGTGGAAATAACCATAAGGGGGCATAGTAGATCCTCCCTGATCCCCTAGGTTTAATGTGGAGGCTTTAAAAGGGCCCCGCGGGGCAAAAAAAATAATATTTTTTTGTTTTTTTTCGTGGGTAGCGCCCGGTCCGCGAACCGGGAAGCGTTCTGGGCAGCGTACTGCAATGAAAAATGAATGATAGACTTTTCAAATGCTGTATGTTAATTAAATGTTGGTTTTGTTGATTATTTTTAAATTTTTTAAATTTTTTAGATGTTTTTTTTGGTTCGCTCCTGGTTCGCGTACCGGAGTGCGAACTGGAAGCGAACTAAAAGAAATAGAGGTTGGCAGAGTTTCAAAAATTCTACCAATTTTTTTTATAATGGGGAGGTAGTTCTGAAAAGAACTTTTTTTTTTGGTTTTTGTTGTTTTAAATTTTTTTTATTATTTTTCTGAACATTTTTTATATTTTTTTTGTTTTTTCTGAACATTTTGTAATTTTTTTGTTTTTTTGGGGGGGAGGGGGGAAACAAAAATGATTCATTGAGAAGGGCTCAACAGGAGCAACGAAAAAAAGAAGAATTTATTTTTTGGGGCGTTTCGGGCAATCATGATTTCTGATAGCTCTCATTATAAGAATAATGCTTCTTTCTCCGTGGCAAAGTGTTTGGCCGCACCACACACACACTTGCCTTACTTCCCCCATGTCCATTTGAATGTTCGGGATCACCTCCCTCGCCTCTGGTCCCGATATTTCTTTCACAGCAGATGTTCTCACTATTGCCAGGGGATTTTGTTGTTCATCACGAAGCTGGGCAGCACTATAATTATTTGGGTGCCACCTACTCATATGCCTGTGCATCGTATAATTGCCGAAGCTGTACTTCTTGTCAGTGCCCCTTGACAGTCGATCTTTGCAAATACGGCAAAACACATATCTTGCGTTAACTTTTTTTTGCCCAGCTGGAAATGTAAAAAATTGCCAGATGTAATTTTCTTTTCTGTTGTACCTCCTGGGCTCCTCTGGCAAAAACTCAGGCTCTTCCTCCTCTCCCTCCTCTTCTTGATCTTCCTCAAACATTGGTTGAGCAGGTGGTCCTTTCTTCCCTTGAGGAGGTGGGGGTGGTGGTGGGGGAACACTACCTGAAGCAACAATGGAAGCCATTTCTCAATAAAGTAAAAGGGTCTTTCTCTCACCAAGATGAAAGTCAGAGTGAGGAAAGAAGGAGGGGTTTTCATCATTTGGGAAAAGCAAAAGTTCTCAACCAATGAAAAGTGTTATTTTTAGGTCACCTGACCTAGCCTTCCATTATTATGAAACCAAAAGTGAAATGAACCAATGAAAAGTTTTATTACCAAGTCACATGACCTCTCACGCTCATGTTACGCGCTGCGGAACGCTCCCCGGTTAGCTTCCGGTTCGCTGCGCTTCGCGCCTCGGTCCGCGCCCCGGGACACTTCCGGGTGCGCTAACGCGATACGTCACAAGACGCATTACGCGGCAACGCGATACGTCGCGCTTTCGCGACGCGCCGCGGATCGCTTCCGGGTCGCTGCGCTTCGCGCCTCGGTCCGCGCCCCGGGGCACTTCCGGGTGCGCTAACGCGATACGTCACAAGACGCATTTCGCGGCAACGCGATACCGTCACTATGTTGATTTCTTACTGGTTCGCGGACCGGGTCGCGGCATCTATTTGAGCTAACGGAAAGCTTCCCGGTTCGCGGACCGGGAGCGAAACAAAAAAAATATTTAAAAAAAATTATTAATAAACATATAAAATATATTTTTATATTTAAAGAAGAATACATTTTACAGCTATAGATATTAGCTTTTAAAAAACCAATGAAATTCATTGAAAAAACCATAGGTTATAGACCATATATAGTTAGGAATTTGCATTTACAAAACCTTGAAAATTCACTGAAAAAACCATAGGTTATACACCATATATAGTTAGGAATTAGCATTTATAAAACCTTATTTTACTCACACAAAACCAATGAAATTCCATATATAGTTAGTGGTACTAACTATATATCACGCACCCGCAATCCACTGCTGATCATGTCACATATGACATCATTCATGACATGGTCAGTGACATCACTGATGACATCTCTGATGACATCTCAAATGACATCACTGATGACATCACTGATGACATCTCAAATGACATCACTGATGACATCACTGATAAAATCTCATTTGACATTAATGATCACATCACTGATGACATCATTCATGTGATAATACGATGAACCTCTTCAGACTCTAATATAACCTTAGATACACTCAGTGTAAACAGACACTCACAGACTGTCACTCATCCATGGAGTTACTTACACACCTAGTCAGTCATGCAAAGAATCAATCACAGCTCCATTTTCACAACTATACAGTTATACACACCTTTTCAAACATATACTAAAACATATTTACTCACTTATACAATCCTGGATACAAGAGCACAATGATCCATACAGCCACTCACACATTCACTGGCTCTTATGCACAGTTATTTATATATGTCAACTCTCACATGTACTGTATTTTACATATGTACTTACTTTGACATGTAGCACTGAGATATGTATTCACTCACCAATACAGTCATGCACACAGTCAACCGCCCATACAGCTGTTTCCACATGCACTTTTGAAACCATACATCTATGCACAGAGTCATACACCTCCCAGCCACCCACACACACTCTCAGTCTCCCATACAAATGCTTGGGCAACCAATCAATAACCCATATAGTTACTCATATAGCTAATGATCAACACATGCAGCAGTTTACAGAACAACAGACATAATGATGCACAAATTAAGACAGTTTAGTCACTAACCCATGCACTCAGTGAGACAAATTTAACCACTCACTCATACAGTCAGTCATGTACCTACTAAATCCTTCATCCAGACACTTATACATCCACTCATTCTTAAATATGTAAGACATATTTTAACTTTACAGAAAAATACAGTCACTGGATGTTGTCATCAGTTATGTCATCAGTGATGTCATTTGAGATGTCATCAGTGATGTCATCAGTGATGTCATTTGAGATGTCATCAGTGATGTCATCAGTGATGTCACTGACCATGTCATGAATGATGTCATATGTGACATGATCAGCAGTGGATTGCGGGTGCGTGATATATAGTTAGTACCACTAACTATATATGGAATTTCATTGGTTTTGTGTGAGTAAAATAAGGTTTTATAAATGCTAATTCCTAACTATATATGGTGTATAACCTATGGTTTTTTCAGTGAATTTTCAAGGTTTTGTAAATGCAAATTCCTAACTATATATGGTCTATAACCTATGGTTTTTTCAATGAATATATATATATATATATATATATATATATATATATATATATATATATATATATATATATATATATATATATATATATATATATATTACCTACTGGCGGTCGCCAGTAGGTAGTTATAGTTAGGACCTAGTTTCCATAGCAAATCCACAACATTCTATTTGGAATAACTTTGGCGCTGGTGGACGAATCTTCGCAAATTTCTCTAAGAAAATGGACTGCTCCGCTCTGCTCCTTCCCTGAAAGTTTGGGGTGTGATTCGTCAAGCGGGGGCCCAGAAAAAAGGGGGTCCCAAAAGGTGTTTCCCCATGCAATTTTCCATAGGGACCTTTAGCCAGGGCTACAGCCCGAACGGCTGAACGGAATTACACCAAATTTGACAGAGCGGTAGAGTTCGGTTCGCAGATTGTGCTTTTTGTTAAATGGTGTAAATCCGTTCAGTAGTTCCTGAGAAAATCAAAAGTAAAATCATAGCGATATCTAGAGACGAAGTACAGCACGCGTACGGAAATCCGTACAATTACGAGCACGAGCTGCATGCTGATTGGATGTCAACTGTCTGTCAACACTCAAAACCAGGAAGTGTTGGCAGCCATCTTGTGCCTCGGTAGCACCGAGTCACAAGAAAACAGTAAAACAAAGTTGAAAAATAAGGAAAGGGGGTAGGGTAGAAACATGTTGACCCTCTAGAAGTTTTTTTTATTCCTAATTTGCTCCCAGCGGGGCCAAATCACGGGGGCAATTTTTTTCTATAATGGGGGGCTTGGTAGTGAGTGTCTAACAGGAAGAAAAGAATGAATAAAAAGAGTAATGTCGAGGACAGTGATGCTCCTGCTTCCTGCGTTTTATCAGGTCAATAGACTGTTTCCCATAACACAAAAGTTTATTGCAATAAATGTATAGAATTTTAACTTGAGCAAAATCCGGATGAATTTGTGTGCGTGGACTGTTTGCTGAAAATGCTGGTGCAGCACTTGATGTGGTTGGTGCAGTAGCAGGTGGGTTGTCCTTCAACCCCTGTGTTGCAGCTCGAGCAAAGTTGTTGGGGTGTAAGTTCTTTACATGTCGCTCCATATTTGCTATGCTAAAGGAGTATTTTTAAGATGGATCACCCCTTGAAAAATTTTACAGGTAACTTTTGGAGCATTAACCTTTTTTTGCCCTTCTGGAAAAGTAAAAAACTGCCAAATTAGATCTTCTTTCCTCTTCTTTGGAGTTTCTTTAGGAATGAAATATTCTTCTGAAGAATGGCTGGAAGATGAGTCCATTGCTGTTAATATGGTAAACTTTGTTCTATTTGACAAGATTCTCAGAAGAGATGTTTCTTTTTAGAAAGTCAAAGTAGAATTTTTAAAATTGGACGGAAGTTTCAACAGTTGGAATAGGAAGTGTTATGAACCAATGACATTTCTTCTTTTAAAGTCACATGGCTTTGCATATGGTTACGCTGTTATTACGGTGTTCTTAGGATGCGAGTACGCATGACTTTTCACCGGGATTGGTGTAATTGCTTTTAAAAGTAATGTAGAATTATTGGAACTTAAAAGAAAATGTTTTCATAATTATCCTAGATAATGTGTTCTGTTAGTATGTTCAATAAATACATAAATATATGTTTTTAAACAATTAAAAACATTTGGTCTTTGCGTACGGGGCGCCGTACATGACGTTACATGGAAGCTTTGATGTGATGCTTAACGTGAAAGCGTATTCGTAGCGTGTGGTGAGAATGATTAGCAGTACAAACTATGGTGCGATCACTCTCTCACTGTCAAATCAGAGCACAGGGTGTGCTATGAGAATGGTTAGAAGTGGTCACTCATTGGTAATCCGATTCAGCTGTGTGGCTTATCCACGGTATCATAACATTACTTTTTAGCCTGTTTAAGTTTGAGGTTTGCATGTAATACTATGGTATAGGCAGATATGGATGTTTAGGCAGCGCTTATCTCCATTAAGCTTGCTTATTATCATTTACATATAGGTGTCTGAGGGAGGGAAAAGAAGTCTATGTGAATGGCGAGGATTGCACAATAGCACCACATCACTACTTAATTTGTAGACACATACAATTGCATGGCTCTTGTAATCAAGATGCGCCTAATTTAGTGTTAGTTTTGAAAGCCACTGCAACACCTGCTATCGTACCATTGTTCAGTTTACTGGAAACGTGAGTTATTTAATTCGAAATAATGCAGATTGTTGTGCAATGTTACCAGGCATCGGTTACATGATTACGGTAACTGAGCGTTTGGTTTGCTAAAAAAAAGTTGTGTTTACTCCTCTGCATGGGAAGCTGGATGTTTCCATCTGGCCGTCGATTCTGACCTTGAAAGCAGAGTCAACCAAGTGAGCCGTATAAGAGCGCTATTGTCTCAAAAAGAGGTCGCTCTTACATCTGCTAGAGAAACATTTGTCCTTCATGTAGTAAACACCCGCACAGAAGTGTATGATTTATTAAATACAGACGTGCCTTTGTATTTTGGGAGTCAATTCAGAGTATCTTTAATGCGTCCTTGACTACGGGGTTCTTACTTTTTTAAAGTTAGAAGCAGTGGTCTTGTGAGTTCTTTTCAAACTATAATTTGTGTCTTTTCGTCATTTTTTCATTCGATGTTTTCCAGCATCTTTGGTGGATTCCCCTTAATAGTCGCATTAGTTGCCGGTGTGCTTCTATTAATTTGTTTACTTAAATATGGATGCACATCCTCCAGCACCCGACAATATGTCCCGGCCTTTGCTGCTGCACAACCGAATGCTTAGTTATTAAGAGCGCTGCCTCTGGCTACATTGACTGCAGTTTATGGATTATCGGTTTGATTCTCCTTTTTCACAATCGTTCAACCTGTCTTCCATTGCCTGAGCTGAGATTTCGACTGGGCCGTGGATTTGTGTCTCTGCAGTACGGTGTTTCCCAACGCGGATTATGACCAGCTGATGAGCCCCTTAGTGGTTCATGACTTGCTCTGTTCTGGGGGCGGGATTATGGCCTTAGCAGCGATACATGGAACAATGAGACGTTGGAATGTTTTTGCAGGGGCGCATGACTTCTTAGCACGCAGTTACATTGAAGATGACCCGAGTTTTCCTCCGATGGTGATAGAGGCTCCGGTCATTGAGGAACATGTATGTTCATTCTCACTATTGAATTGGATGGCTGAAATGTTTTCAGATGAGAACAATGACTTCCTCTTGGAGGCTGTTGCTACATACTGTGCGTATACACTGTTGGATTAAGACTCTTTGATTTTTCTACCTATTCTTTATTATTTAGTTACTGTTTTCTATCGAACAGCAAATAATTTTTTATGCAAATTTGAACTTGACTCTGCTTTTCAGGCTTGGACCCTGCGTTCCTAGTTCGCCCACGTTTATATCACGTGGTTCTATCGAGGGAGGGTGTTGTGGGCTGAGCCTTGCACTCACACCGTGTTAAGTTAGCATGGGTCCATTTTTGCTTTCCTGCTCTGCTTTGCACACGACACGCAATTTTGATATTGTTTAGAGAAGGCTGAGTATTTCGTTTCACATGAGAATAATTTGTCATGCTACATTTCTAGACTGCCTCGCTAGTTTAGTGGGTATAGCGAGAGCATGGAACATCAAGGTTATCTTGGATACTGTGTCTGTTATTTGGAATGATCCTCGCACGTTCGACCTATAACACATATGCAGGTGTGGCCACGTCTGATACTGGCGCGTTTAATAATGCATTGTGGAGGCATAATTAGACACAGTTGGAGAACATTGGTATCCTGACAGTTTGTGCAGAACTCAATGTGATCCACTACTGCTGAGTACCAGAGGTATGGGACCGTCCATGTAATCCTATGAGACCTTCTGTAGTTATAAAGTAACCTGGTAGGTAGGGACGGTGAAATGTAGGTATATTTTAAACCTGTTTCCCGTTAGCAATATAAGATGCTTTCTCACTTTGTATTTTATGGAATAGTAACAATGCTGACAACCTTGTTTCTGATAATATGTTTGGTTGTGTTATCTAAGGTACTGTGCATGAGATTACGGCGTTAGAAATAAAGATTTCAAACTTGCACGTGTCTTTATTTACCCCTTGTTTTGGACTGGTGTAAGATTATTACGAAAGAGTGCTCTTTTTATCTTCCTTACTTGAGGTAATCTGAGTCGCATGTTCTGGGTTGACTAGTCATTGGTGTTTTTGCTATAGGACGAAGAACCCATGAGTCACTGATTGCTAGTCTGGTAGGGGGTTTGGGTACTAAGGTGGGTTTTGGTACACCGTAATTCCCTGAGGTCCTAAGTCTTCATGCACAGTTCTGTGTAGGAGCAGAATACCTGCAACAGTAGTTACAACAAAAAGGCTCGATAAAGGGCCTTGAGTTTGAATCAGAATATGAAATTGAAGAACAATTGATAACCACAGCCAAGAAAGGGAGCAAGTGTGCAAATTTACAATGTCTTCGGCTGGGGTACTTGTTACAATAAAAATGTTCGATGAAGGCCTGCACTTTGAATAGGTATATGAAATAGAAGAATAGTTGATAATCACAGCTAATGTATGCAGCAAGTAGTTGTGTGTATGTGTGGATGATGTGTTGTTTGAGTGGAAGATGAAAAAGGTGAAAAATAAGAAAGGTTGGAGACACGCATACTACCCACTGCCTTCTCAGTGAAGAGACTCTTTGTATTTCCAGCTCATTACACAGATAGGGTGTTGAATTCCACAGTGGGAGCAAGAGAAACGAGTAGCACATCTAAGGAAGCAAGCTAGTGCATAAAGTACACATAGTGTGCGGTAGTAAGGGCGGAAGAAAGGACGGAAGTGCGGAAATTATCCACTGCTATTAGTGGGTAGTAGTTATGAAGAAGGCTGAATAAAGGGCCTTGACTTTGAATTTGAATTAAAGAAGAATAATTGATGGGCCCAGCCAAGAAAGGCAGTAAGTAGATGTGTGTATTTGTGGATGTTGTGTTGATTGAGTGGAAAATAAATAAGGTGAAAAATAAGAGAGGCTGCAGAGATGCAAACTTTCCATTTCTTTGTAAGGGAAGTGGGTGTTTAGTTTTCCAGTGCATATATATGTGTGTATATATATATATATATATATATATATATATATATATATATGTGTGTTTATATATATATATATATATATTACCTACTGGCGGTCGCCAGTAGGTAGTTATAGTTAGGTCCTAGTTTCCATAGGAAATCCTCAACATTCTATTTGGATTAACTTTGGCCCTGGTGGATGAATCTTTGCGAATTTCTCAAAGAAGATGGCTCGGTCCGCTGCGCTCCTTCCCTGAAAGTTTGGGGGGGATTAGTGAAGTGGGGGCTGAGATAAAAGGGGGGTCCCAAAACGTGTTTTCTCCATGTTATTTTCCATAGGACGTTTAGACACGGCTACAGGTCGAACGGCTGAATGGATTTATAAGAAATTTGGCAAAACTGTAGAGTCCGGCTCGCAGATTACGCTTTTTTTGGAATGGTGTAAATCCGTTCAGTAGTTGATGAGAAAATTAAAGTTAAAGTCAATTATATATCTGTAAGCGCGGACGGGTGCGCGTACTCAAGTGGCTGCGCGCGAGCGGAATTTTTTTTGCTGCGTGACGTCTGTTAACGTTCGATTCGAAGGAAATCAGGAAGTGTTGACCGCCATTTTGTCACTGCGAGTAAATATATTGTCATTTCAAAGCGTTGGAACATGGAAAGGGGAGAAGGTAGAGATTGTTTTGCTGCATAGGTTCTCTCAGGGTGTGCAGTAAGGCCCTTAAACGCGAAAATATATATATATATTTTTTTTTTAAAGTTGCGGGGTGCACGCACCCGGGCGCGCACACCTATTTACAAGAGTGTGAAAATGGAGATAAATCAGAAGTTTGAGTGCTTTGATATAACGTGGCTCTGAAAAGAGCCCTTGTGTTAATTGAGTTTTTTCTGCATTTATAAGTAAGCACCGATGCAGAGTCTGATGTTGCAGAGGAAGATTCTGTTTCCCTCATCCGTGAAATGAACACCATCTGTCCTATAGATGTCTTGCATGTGGTAACGCAAGTTGTTGTGGTAAATAGAACCCATGCTATAATCTCTGAGGAAAGCAGAAACAGATTTATTAACATGTCTCCTTGCTTTCTCAATTTGTGCACAATGTTGATTGGACTAATTCCATTTCTGTCTTTGGCATATATTGGAATATACCAAGGCAGTTCTGGCTTCGTTATTACGAGCACTAGAAAACAAGACATTCTGGGCAATACCATCCTTGACGCAGCCTTTTATTCTACAAGATGGTGTCTTTCAAAAGCCAGGGGTATAGGAGTATGTAACAAGCGAGTCATTCAATTGAAAAAACTAAACGTGACAAACGGTTGCAGGATCAGTGAAGGTTGATTTTTTAATTGAAAGTATAACAGGATCAGTTACAATAAAATCTTCAATACGCATACCATGGGCGAGTATCATGGGTAACATTAGTTCGAAGCTTTATTAATACAATAATCAATAATGAAAAATCGACATCAATAGGGTTGTCCGTATTCCTAGTCAGTACCCTTCCCTGCCCGCAATGTGCATAAAGACCGCATACATCCCCCATAACGTCAAGGCTAAGTAACTGGAACGTCATAAGGAGTTGCAATTCGCTCCCATACTGGCGCCATTTTGGTCGAGGTCAGGCAGGACCAGAGTATAGTTCAATGTGTCCAATAAGTAGCGGCAGGACCAGAATCCCTTTCGGCAGTTCTGGCTTCGTCATTACGAGCACTAGAAAACAAGACATTCTGGGCAATACCACTCTTGACGCAGCCCTTTATGCTACAAGATGGTGTCTTCCATTCAGAAAATATTGTTGGCAGCATTTTGAAAGGAAAGATAAACGGCCGTTCTCCTAGTGAGTCTCACATTGTTACATTTATGAAGAAAAAGCCTGAAAACCAGTTTTTGTCTGCATAGCATCAGCAGCAACACTTGAGTCAGCTTTGTGTGAAGCCGCCATCTTGATCCAATCAATACCGTCCCCCTGCACACATTCAGGGACCAGGCCGCATTGCGAGGGCACCGCAGGACGTGTCTTCAGGTCAAACGGAGTGTGGGACAAGGTCCAGAAGACAAGAGTCACCAAAAGGCTAAAAGTCCCGCCGGACCCCGGGAGCCGGCCGCTTATGTCGGGGGCGATCTCAGGCCACACCAGGGCAACAAGACTGAGATCAATTTTTCTCATACTGATCCATAATGCCCCGGCATCTCCATGTCCTAGGCCGCAAGAGTGGGCGAAACTCGGCTGGCCGAGCGAGACTTGGGGAGGGCGCAGGAGCCAAGCGCCCCATCCCAGTCCGCGCTACCACACCGTCCCTCGGGGGCCTCCGTTAAGCTGTTCAGGGAGGCATCGCAGGCAGCGGTTCTTTAGATCAATGGCTCTCACCGGCAAGGCTCCCCTCCGTCAGCAGCGATCGTTGGCGCTGTGGTTGTGGCCGGAGGCTCCGCCTAGTCAAAGCCCCGGCCTCTCCATATCGTAGGTCGCAAGAGTGGGCGAAACTCAGCTGGCCGAGCGAGACTTGGGGAGGGCGCAGGTGCCAAGCGACCTTTGTCAGTCCGCGCCACCACACCACAGCGCCCCTCGTGGGCCTCCGTCTAGCGGCTCATGGGGGCACCGCAGGCAGCGGTTCTTCAGATCAGTGGCTCTCACCGGCAAGGCTCCCCTCCGTCAGCAGCGATCGTTGGCGCTGTGGTTGCGGCCGGAGGTCCCGCCTAGTCAACGCCTCGGCCTCTCCATGTCGTAGGCCGCAAGCGTGATCGGAACTCAGCTGGCCAAGTGAGACTTGGGGACGGGGTAGGAGATAAGCGGCCCCTCCCAGTCCGCGCCACCACACCGCCCCTCGGGGGCCTTCATTAAGCGGTTCTGTGAGGCACCGCAGGCAGCTGTTCTTCAGATCACAACAGAGTCTCATGCTCGATCGATTGAGCTGGCCGAATCAGGCAACATGAAGGTGGGGAGGGGGGGCACCTCTTGCTCAACCACCACCTGAGGAGGTGTGGTTTAGTTCTAAACCAATGAAAAGTGTTACTTTTAGGTCACATGAACTAGCCTTACATCATTAGGAAACCAAAAGTGAAATGAACCAATGAAAAGTTTTATTAACAAGTCACATGACCTGTTATGCTTACGTTACGCGCTTCGCGCCGCGCCCCGGATCGCTTCCGGGAAGCTGCGCTTCGCGCAACGGATGCGCTAACGCGGCGCGTCATATGACGCATTACGCGATACTACAGTGTTTCTGGATGTTTCAGACTGAAGCTGGCGTCAGCATGAGAGCACCCCGTGGCTACGTCGTGGCCATTCTGCGAGCAATCATGGCAGAAGCTGCCCACCAGAAGTCTGCGGGAGTCGGGGGCCCCGGTGACTCTTGTAGTATCTTCAAGGCTGAGGGGACGCTTTTGGGAATGGGGCCCATGCCGTAGCAGTCAAGCGTCTGAGTTCCAGGGTTGTCTAGAGCCATCCTTGCAGGCCAGGCCCAAGTCTGTGGAGCCAACCGCCATTTCATGAGCTCCGTGGCAGCCGCCTGTCGCTGTACCGGAAGAGTGGGTGCAATTCAGCCGGATGGCGGGTGAGACGCTGTAATAGCAAGAGCAGGCGTAATTCAGCTGGCCGAGCGAGGCACTGTGCCGCAGGAGCGGGCGCAACTCATGTTGTCGAGTGAAGCGCTGGGGTGCAGCTGAGAAACCTCCACTTGGGGAGGTGGGGGAGGCTCGTTCGCGCCGCCTCTCCCTTCCAGTGCACCCCACGCCGTCTCCTGGCGCAGGTATATGTGATGGTTGGACCAGGGCACCGCAGGACGTGTCTTCAGGTCAAACGGATTGTGGGACAAAGTCCAGAATGGAAGAGTCACCAAAAGGCTAAAAGTTCCGCCGGACCCTGGGAGCCGGCCGCCTATGTCGAGTGAAGTGCTGGGGTGCAGCTGAGAAACCTCCACCTGGGGAGGTGGGGGAGGCTCGTTCGCGCCGCCTCTCCCTTCCAATGCACCCCACGCCGTCTCCTGACGCAGGTATATGTGATGGTTGGACCAGGGCACCGCAGGACGTGTCTTTAGGGGTGTAGCTGAGAAACCTCCACCTGGGGAGGTGGGGGAGGCTCGTTCGTGCCGCCTCTCCCTTCCAGTGTACCCCACGCCGTCTCCTGGTGCAGGTATATGTGATGGTTGGACCAGGGCACCGCAGGACGTGTCTTTAGGGGTGTAGCTGAGAAACCTCCACCTGGGGAGGTGGGGGAGGCTCGTTTCCGCCGCCTCTCCCTTCCAGTGCACCCCACGCCGTCTCCTGGCGCAGGTATATGTGATGGTTGGACCAGGGCACCGCAGGACGTGTCTTTAGGTGAAACCCTGAACTATGGCACCCAACATCCAGGACTTATGACATTTATGGAAGGCAGTGAGATCGAAGAATCTCAGGGACCAAGCATATGCAGAGTCTTTCCCGGGGTATTTGCACAACGGTCCTCCACCCCTAGGCCGCCAGCTATGCTACCTTGACAGGAACAGTGTCATGCATTTGGATCGATGTTGCAGCAGGCTGCCATGTAAATAGTTAATTAATTAAACGTTTTACCCTGTTACTTTGTTGGCGTGTTGTATATATTTATAATATTTGCATAGGGTTTCTCGTTATTTTGGCAGGGGTGGGCGGCGGAGGAATTTCACTGAAAAAACCATGCATTTGGATCGATGTTGCAGCAGGCTGCCATGTAAATAGTTATTTAATTAAACGTTTTACCCTGTTACTTTGTTGGTGTGTTGTATATTTTTATAATATTTGCATAGGGTTTCTCGTTATTTTGGGCGGGGTGGGCGGCGGAGCAAATTCACTGAAAAAACTATAGGTTATAGACCATATATAGTTAAATATCTCAAGTCCATCTCTGCACTTGATGGAGATACAGGTCGTCGATCAAAAAATGTGCTGGCCACCTCTAATGGTAATAGCGTGGCCAGGGCTTTTGTCAATCCCTCTGCAAATTGCACAGGGTGCTCTTGTTTGACATGCCGCACCATGGTATGTATGGAAAAGGAATATTTTTTTGTTGGATTTCCTCTTGAGAGAAACGAGTCACATATCGTGCAGGTTACTTTTGGTGCATTTACTTTCTTTTGATCTTCAGGATAAGTGAAAAATTGCCAGATGAAAGATTCTTTTTTTCTTCTTAAAGGTAGTCGATCATTTTGTTCAGATTCGGAAGATGAATGAGATACGGTAGCCATTTCACCAAAGTCTTCCGAAAAATGTAGGACGTTGTTCTCTCTTGAGAGTAGAAAAGATAGTGAGAGAAGTGGGTGGAGTGCTGCGTGTAAATTCCAGAATAGAAACTAGTAAGAACCAATTGGAAGTGTTGTTTTCATGTTGCAGCAGGCTGCCATGTAAATAGTTATTTAATAAAACGTTTTACCCTGTTACTTTGCTGGTGTGTTGTATTTATTTATAATATTTGTATAGGGTTTGTCGTTATTTTGGGCGGGGTGGGCGGCGGAGCCGAGCTATCTTGCAGCCATCATGGCGTCGAGCTCGGTTTCTCTCACTAGTTTCATATTTCTCATGAGGGGTTGTTCCTAATGTTTCTATTTTAGCGAGGTGAAAAAGAGATCCTATCAGTGGCCTACTAATTTTGCTCGATTCCTTTTGTTTTTTCTAACGATTTTTAAGTTAAAGTTTGCTAGCACGATACAGTGGCTAGTCCGCATTTTATATATGTCTTTTTTATTAGGGGTCTCCTCCGGTGGAGTCGGACGATCTACCTCTAATAACCGGTAAGTGTTCCTCTGAAGGAATGCGTCTTGAAAGTGGCTGACTGTAATGTATGATATTTCACTCATTGACTTTCAGGCCCATGCTGTTTCAAAACTGTGCATGTGCTTGAAGCAGGCGTAGGTATTGACGTAGCATTGTGAATATAGTGCATTGGTGAGCCTTGCTGGAGCTGCATCACAGTTGCGATGCAACTCTAGCAATGTATTAGTTTTTGAGCACAGATGTGTTACGCATGTATGGTGTTTTTGTACCATGGTGCGCCACATTTCAAATGTGGCACACCATGGGTAACGGAGCACTACCATACTGTGGTGCACATTAACTGGTTCATATCTGGGTATGAAGTAGTTAACATGAATCTGGCCCATAGGTTACAAATCCGCATTTAGTAGACTGTTTGGCCTTTGTAGTTTTATGTTTTTTCTGTTATTCTATGTAGGTATGTAATATTGCAAGATTTTTGTCACGAAAAAGAAGCCATGAGTATTGGGTTTGTGAAAGATTGCAAGATTTTTAAAATTAAAAAGGAAAAATCATGGCATTGTTTAATATAGTATTGTAAATACTTATCTTTAACAATGATGACAGAGTAAAAAAAGGTTAACCTGATGTTCGAAAGTTATTCACAGGCTTCTTTAGAGGAAGTATTCTATATGATTGTAGCGTGGGTGTTTCACTTTTTTATAGGTAATAGAATGCATTCTGCAAGCATGTAGTACTCCTCCTGCTACAGCATAAATATTCTTCAGTGCTTATTTTCATTTCGTAAGTGGTATTGAGACCGACACAGAACTTCAATGGATCGGAGGGGCTGTTCCTGTGCATCTGGAGGACTGCCAAGCCGTTGCAGCAGTGGGAGTGAGGCCTCTCACGACAGAGAACTTCAATGGATCTGAGGGGCTGTTCCTGTGCATCTGGAGGACTGCTAAGCCGTTGCAGCAGTGGGAGTGAGGCCTCTTACAGGGGCGTAGCGCAGCTCCTTTTGATGTTCACAATTGCAGATAACAGGGTAGAGATGTGAGAGAAGTGGGTGGAGTGCTTCGTGTAAATTGCAGAATAGAAACTACTAAGAACCAATTGGAAGTGTTGTTGTGAAGTCACATGACTTCACATGCGCGTCTCAGGACGTGTACGCGGTGATAGTATCTGGTCACGTACGCCATTTGGAAGTAGCGGTCTAATTCAGCGAAGTTTCAAAACGTGAAAAGGAGTAAATCCAAATATATCCGGATTTAATATATCTTCTGAGCTGGAATCAAGCATACAATTGTTAAAGTATAAAACCTTTTATATATTTTTTTTAAATATTAAGGTGTGTACATTCGGTCACACACGAAAGTTTAAAAAGACATTCGGCTCTATTTAATGAAAATTTTCATAATAATAAAAAAGAAGCCTAGGTTTACTGTCTTTGAAGTAGTATAAGTTCTTTGATGGGTCTATTAAGAAATTTAATAAGTTGCAATCGCGAAGTTTTCCCGAAATATATAGGCGGGTGCGCGCACACGGTCGCGCACGAACGAAAGCCAAAAAAGGGGAAATAAACCCCCTTTATAATATGCTCCTGGAGCTGTTTTTGGTACAATGAGTTAGTTCTGAAAAGAACTTTTTTGTTTTTTTAAAACAAGTGTTATGTTGTTGGATTTTGGACCAGGGCACCGCAGGACGTGTCTTTAGGTCAAATCCTCAAGTATGGCACCGAACATCCAGGACTTATGCCATTTGTGGAAGGCAGTGACATCTAAGAATCTCAGGGACCAAGCATATCCAGAGTCCTCCCCGGGGTATTTGCACAACGGTCCTCCACCCCTAGGCCGACAGCTATGCTACCTTGACAGGAACAGTGTCATGCAGTTTTTGATTTTTTTAACTTGCAACAACATTTTCATGTGTGACACAGGATCAAAATGAAATGAAGAAATTTATCTTTTCTCGGGGCATTTATGACTCTCAATTTTTAGTTTAGTAAGAATGAGGCTCTGCTCTCCGTACAGAAGAATTTCTCCACACTCGTTGCATTTCATGTGCACCTTTGCAAGATATGGTCTCAAGTCCATCACAGCACTCGATGGAGATACAGGTCGTCCACCAGAAGATGTGCTGGCCACCTCTGATGGTAATAGCGTGGCCAGGGCTCTTGTCGATGCCTGTGCAAATTCCACAGGGTGCACTTGTTTGACATGCCGCACCATGGTATGTATGGAAAAGGAATATTTTTTTCTTGGATTTCCTCTTGAGAGAACCGAATTGCATATCGTGCAGGTAACTTTTGACGCATTCACTTTCTTTTGTTCTTCAGGATAAGTGAAAAATTGCCAAATAAAAGATTCCTTTTTTCTTTTTAAAGGTAGTCGCTCATTTCCTTCAGATTCGGAAGATGAATGCGGGGCGGCAGCCATTTCAGCAAAGTCTTCCGAAGGGTGTTGAACGTTGTTCTCTTTTGAGAGTAGAAAAGATAGTGAGAGGAGTGGGTGGAGTACTCCGTGTAAATTGCAGAATAGAAACTACTAAGAACCAATTGGAAGTGTTGTTTTCAAGTCACATGACTTCACATGCGCGTCTCAGGACGTGTACGCGGTGATAGTATCTGGTCACGTACGCCATTTGGAAGTAGCGGTCTAATTCAGCGAAGTTTCAAAACGTGAAAAGGAGTAAATCCAAACATCCGGATTTAATATATCTTCTGAGCTGGAATCAAGCATACAATTGTTAAAGTATAAAACCTTTTATATTTTTTTTTTAAATATTAAGGTGTGTACATTCGGTCACACACGAAAGTTTAAAAAGACATTCGGCTCCATTTAATGAAAATTTTCATAATATTAAAAAAGAAGCCTAGGTTTAGTCTCTTTGACGTATTATAAGTTCTTTGATGGGTCTATGAAGAAATTCAATAAGTTCAGATTGCAAAGTTTTCACGAAATATATAGGCGGGTGCGCGCAGTCGGTCACGCACGAAAGCCTGGAAATGCGCTATCCATTTTATTGAGAACTGTTGCCGAGAGTGCGCACACCGGGTCGTGCACGAAAGTTTAGAAAGGCTATTTTTATTTACAGGCAAATTTTAATGCGTTGAAAAAAAGGCAAGGTACAGACTTTCTAATTCTGTATCGCTTTACAAGGAGTCTCTATGCAACTTGAACAGTGAAGAAAACGGCTTGTTTCTGAAAAAAATATTGCCAGAACTTTATTGACAAAAGTATAGGTTGTATACACGAGATATTTCTGAATTAGCATTTTAAAAACCTATGAAATTCACTGAAAAAACCATAGGTTTTACACACGTTATAGTAAGGAAGTAGCATTTACAAAACCTATGAAATTCACTGAAAAAAACATAGGTTTGACACCAGTTATAGTTAGCTGGAAATTTTACTGATATAAAACCAATGAAATTCCACGTTATAGTTAGTTGGACTCACTATAACTTGCGCGTGTAATGCACTGCTGATGACGTCACATATTACATCACTCATGACATCACTGATGACACCCTCCTTGTGACTCAGTGACAGACCTCCTTTCACTGTAATCTAACCCTTGAAACGCATATTCAAAAATAGAAACTAAAATGTTCAAAAAAATGGAGATACCCATACCAGTTACAACAACCAATTCAATAATTCCACCATGTATATACACATGCACTAATTCACCAACAGTTCTATATAGTCACTCATACATATATTCACTAATCATATGTAGTGATACACCTACACATCCTGTTACACACCGACAGTCATCCAAAAGTTATTCACACACATACTCACACATGCAAATAAACTATTGAACATACATTTATTTGCATAAACAAATATACACACACTACCACTTTACTTCTAAGGAAACTTACACATACTTACTCTCTTAAAAAATCACTTCTAGAAACACATACTAATTTAAACAGGAACTTTTACAATCCCTCACTCTCACATATAGTCACTTATATACATCAATATTCACATATACTACAATAAAACATATGTAGTTACTGATAAAGACACTAATAAGACAGTCATTCACTCACTAACACAGACATATGCACACGAATCTACCCATACAGTCCTGCACATATGCTGTCTTCAAAACACATACAAACAGAGACTCAGTCATTCTTGCATCTATGTACTAAGTAATACTCCCACCAAAGCATGCAAACACTCATACTGATACTAAGAAAAACATCTAATCACCTATATACATACACATGTACCTACTCATCAACCCATGCAGCCACTTATACACAAAGTGAAACACTAATACATGTATTTAAATATTTAAGCATTACTCACTAATATATGTATTCACTAAGATATTCAATAATATATACATATATAACACATATTTATTTTTCAGAAAGATACACATTCACTGGATGGTGTCATTAGTGATGTCATGAGTGATGTAATATGTGACGTCATCAGCAGTGCATTACACGCGCAAGTTATAGTGAGTCCAACTAACTATAACGTGAAATTTCATTGGTTTTATATCAGTAAAATTTCCAGCTAACTATAACTGGTGTCAAACCTATGGTTTTTTCAGTGAATTTCATAGGTTTTGTAAATGCTACTTCCTAACTATAACGTGTGTAAAACCTATGGTTTTTTCACTGAATATATATATATATATATATATATATATTACCTACTGGCGGTCGCCAGTAGGTATATATAGTTAGGATTTTTTCTCTATGGGTTTTTTGAAAATTCTATGTCTAATAACTTTGGCGTTTGTGGACGGAATTGGCTGAAATTTTCAGGAAAATGGCACATTTTGTTTCTGAGCAGCCCTTGAAAATTTGGGGGGGGTTCGTCCAGTGGGGGCCGAGAAAAAAGGGGGGTCCCAAAACGTGTTTTTAACATTGAGTTTTCCATAGGGCGGTTGGCCTCACTTTTAGCCCGAACGGCTGAATGGATTTGCACGAAACTTGGCAAAATTGTAGGGACTGGTAGCCCGATGTGCCTTTTGTAGGTCTCAATATATGTGCTCCAGTGGATTTTGAGAAATTAACGTTTAAAAAAAGATATATATCTGTAACAGCGGACCGGTTAGCGCTCTGGTTCGCGGACTTTTCGCGCAACGGAGCTTTGTGAAGCGAAGCTGATTGGTTCTCCGGCGTCTGTCAACATTCCAAACAGTCCGTAGCGGCCGCCATCTTGTCTCTCGGTAGGATCGAGAGACAAGAGGAGGTCAAAACAAAGGGGGAAATAACTATAAGGGGGCATAGTAGATCCTCGCTGACCCCCTAGGTTTGATGTGGAGGTTTTAAAAGGGCCCCGCGGGGCAAAAAAAAATAATAAAAATAATAATTGAACGGCTGAATGGATTTGCACGAAACTTGGCAAAATATTAGGGACTGGTAGCCCGATGTGCCTTTGCTAGGTCTCAATATATGTGCTCCAGTGGATTTTGAGAAATTAACGTTCAAAAAAAGATATATATCTGTAACAGCGCTCCGCTTCGCGTAACGGAGGTTTGCGAAGCTGATTGGTCATTCTGTCACTGGGCTATAGTTGGGCTACATCTGGCTGATATTTGGGCTACATTTGTTTTTTTGTGTGTCTGGCGGCCATCTTTGGGCTACATTGGGCTACATTGGGCTTCATTGGGCTACATTCGGCTAATTAGCAAATAGCTCATCGCAAACTAGGAATGGTAAAGAATCGCTATTTATTCCTTAAAGTTCGCTATTTAGGAAATGCAAATAACTTTGATGATACATATGGCGGTTCATCTCTAACAAGATAAGAAGCATAGGGATAGATTTATGATGACTGGCGCATCACCAGGGATGTGTTAGTCATTCTGTGCCGCTGTTCCGTCACCTATGGTGTGCTGCATTTACAATGCGGCGCATCATGGGGCAAAAACAGCACAGATGCGTGATGTATCTGTGCCGTAAAGGTGGCGCATTGCTGGAGTTGTATCGCAAGTGTGATGAAGCTCCAGCAAGGGTCGGGGGTGCCCCTGTCGCAGGGTTTCTGTTCTCACACAGAACTGTGGACAGAGGATTGGAACCTCGGCGAATTAGGGTGTCCCAAAACTCACGTTAGTAATCAAAAACTATTTAGCAAGCTAGGTACAGTGTCACATTGGATATAACAAACTCTCAATGTTTAGACAATCCAGAATATGAACTTATAGTACCTCAGGATACGTGGAACTCATGAACAGTCGGTCGTTATAGATTTCTTAGAAACCAGAACATGGAGTTAAGAAGAACAGATGTGTATTTGAAATGTTTATTTACTAATGCCGTCTTCTCAGGCGTAGTACCTTAGATAATAAAAGTACACATATTATCAGTAGCAAAATTACCAGCATAGTTACTAGTACATAAAAAGTGAATGGTGATAGTATGTTAACATGCTGTAAATGAATAAGAGTTAGCAACACTTATAAGCAGCCGCGGGCCGTGGAGGGAGTTACGGTGGGGCAAGGAGGCGGGGAGGGGGAGGGGCAAGGTAGAGAGGGCTCTACCCTGCTTCTCCCCCTCCCCGCCTCCCTGCCCCATCGTAACTCCCTCCACGGCCCGCGGCTGCTTATATCTCACCCTCCCTAATACACATATTATATTATTTGCTAAGAAGGTCTCTTTGTGTTGGTTTAGGGCGTGTCCATACTTTAGTGTCTTAGATTTGAAGAAATCACATCAGCATACACCAGCTCTCTCTTCATGTGAACCGCATCAACTGTTGTGTATGTGTGTTCGGCAAAGCAATATAAAACCCGCCTCATGCCCAGAATTGGCAGAAGTTGCACTTATGTTATGAGTATGAAGTCGTGGAGATCAGACCTCATAAAAATTCTGTATCGTGTTGTTCTTGAAACTTTAGCACTCGCTGTACAGATATAGTTTAACAAGTAAAGCAGATAGTAGACCAATAACATATTATTCTCATGTAAACCACGATGAACTACTAGGTGGAAAGCTAAAGCAACAACTAAGTGTCGTGTGCAGAAGTTGCAAAAAAGGAAAAATGGCGTTTAAACCGGTAATGAGCCCATGCTAACTTAACACGGTGTAAAGATATCCAGGACCTAGATGACACCTCCTCATGATCCGGAAACGAACTGAATAAGATAATAGAAGTGCCATCTCATGAGAGCAGATTGCAAGTTTATATGTGGACGGTCCGCAAGGTAAAGCATTAAAAACTAGGAAAATTCAATGCTAAAGAAAAATAAAACAGCAAAGTACTTTATCGAGTCTTAAGCCAATAGGCAAGGTAAATAATAAAAACTTGACAAATAAGTCAATGAATTGTCAATGAAATGCTAGTACTCAGCATATCAAACATGAAAAAGGTCTATGACATAACTGTGTATGCAAAATAAGCTGCAACAGCCTCCAATAGGAAGTCACCGTCTTCATCCGAAAACAGTTCAGCCATCCAATTTAAAAGCGGAAAAGAACATACGTGCTATCCCAGCACCGGATCCTCTATCACCATCAGAGGACAGCTCGGTGGGTTTTCAAGAAAGCTGTGTTCCAAGAAAGACTGTGCTGCCGCCAGTAAATTCCAGGGACCAAGTAGTCCATGCATCAATGCCACAGCCATAATCCTTTCGCCAGGACAAATCAACTCGTGAGTAATGATAGGAGTCATCAGCTGATTAAAGTCGACGTCAGGAGAAACCGGTCCGCAGAGACACAAATCAATGGCCCAATCGAAATCACAGGTCAGGCAGTGAAATACAGGCTGGACACAGGTGAAGTAGGAGAACCGAAAAGATAATCCATATGCCGTGCTTAATATCGCCAACGGCATTGTGCCATAATATTCTAGCATGCGATTGCGGAACAGTGTCAGCAGCTGCAGGGTCGGAGGTTGCATAGGAGGGACATCCATATTTAAAAATGTAAAAAAGCACAAGAGCGTCCGCTGGTAATGCAAGTAAAAATGCCAATCCACGAACCAGAGTGCAGAAAATACAATGAAAGGGAGCAGGGATGACTCCAAAGATTTTCTCAAATGAAGTCACGAGACCACTGGTAACAACTTTAAAAAAGTGTGCCAGGGATTTTGTGGAGGATGCGTTAAAGATAGTCGGAAACATGTTGCTGAAATTGAAAGGCAAACCTGTGTACGGGTGTTCGCTATGTGAAGTACGAAAGTTTCACGGGCCGAACTCAAGGCCACCTCTCTCTGAGACAAAAGAGCTCTTATTCTTGTCATGCCGTTGAAACGTGTCCCAAGGTTGGTATTTGTGGCCAGATTGAAAACTCCCTATGTTCATGTGTGGGAGGAAATAGAACATTTCTGCAGCAAATAACCCGTTCACTTACTGTTACGATAAAAGGAATACTTTTAATTAACTCAGAACAATCTTCATTATTGAGCATCAAATAACTACCATTTTCCAACAACTTGAACGTGGGGATGATAGCAGGAACTGGCGTGCCTTGCAAGACGCAAGCCATATTTGGTCGGTGTTTGTTGCATGAATCGTGTAACTGTATGTGCCTACACATTAGTGAATGATCTGGCGTCTCAGTGCATTCCTCTCCATTCAGATAAACTTCTTGATCATCTTTGAAGCATCTGTATGTGTATGGAAGCGACCAGACCTCATGAACAAAAGCACTACCTAAAGGTTCATAAAGACCTATTGGTATATATTTCATACAATTTGAAAACTTATATAAAGCAAAAGGCAGCGTTATTAAACCGTGGATAAGGCATGTTGCCAAAAAACCCGCAATCCTCTGCTGATGATGTCACTGAGCATGTCATGAATGATGTAATATGTGACATCATCAGTAGTGGATTATGGGTAATAGTATCTCTAGTTTACTCCCCTATAGCTGTCTTTCTTTTAACATAAGTGTGTGTTTCCTTCCCTTATACTTACTGTTTTTGGTTCGCTTCCAGTTCGCGTACCAGCGAGCGAACTAGGAAGCGAACTAAGAGAAATAGAGGTTGGCACAGTTCCAAATATTGTACCAATTTTTTAATAACGGGGAGGTAGTTCTGAAAAGAACTTTTTTTTTTATTTTTCTGAACATTTTTTTACTGTTTTTGAATTTTTCGGAACAGTTTTATATTTTTTTGGGTTTTTCTTGGAGGGGGCAATGAAAACGATTCATTGTAAAGGGCTCAACAGGAGCAACAAAACAAAAAAAAGAAGTATTTATTATTTTGGGCGTTTCGGACAAACTTGCATATGATAGTCAATAGCTCTGTTGATCAGAGTGATGCTTCTTTCTCCGTAGGAAATGAATCCATCGCAAAATACGCAGGTGTGTTTTACTTCACTAAATCTCATTTGTATATTTGGCACCATCTCCCTGCCCTCTGGTCCCGTTACTTCCGGTACAACAGATCTTCTGGCCATAATAGGGAGATTATCTAGGTCGTTCCGAAACTGTGCAGCACTGTAGTTGTTAGGATGCCACCTAGTCATATGGCGATGCATTGTGTAGTTTCCGAAACTGTATTTTTTGTCGGTCCCTCTGGACAGTCTATCTTGACATATAAGGCAAGTTACGTATCTTGCATTTACTTTTTTCTGACCTTTGGGAATTTTAAAAAATTGCCAAATGAAGTTTTCTTTCCGGTGAGACGTCTTGGGCTGCTCAGGCAAAAACTGCCTCTCTTCGTGCTCGTCCTCCTGTTCCTCTTCTTCTTCTTCTTGTTGAATTACAACTTGAGCAGGTGGTCCACTCTTCCTTGGATGTGGTGGAGGTGGTGGGGAAGCACCAGCTGAAGCTACTAAAGAAGCCATTGCTCAGTGATCACAAAGGGTCTTTCTCTCACAATGATGAAAGTCAGAGTGAGGAAAGAAGGAGGGATTTTCATCATTTGGGAAAAACAAGAGTTCTCAACCAATCAAAAGTGTTCATTTTAGATTATATGACCTAGTCTTACATCATTAGGAAACCAAAAGTGAAATGAACCAATGAAAAGTGTTATTACCAAGTCACATGACTTGCTGTGTTTACGTTAAGCGCTTTGCAGGGCCTCCCGGTTTGCTTCCAGAAACCTGCGCTTTGGCACTCGCTTCGCGTACCAGTTCGCTAACGTAGCACGTCATATGACGTATCACGCGACAACGTGGAACGTCATGCGGACGGGAGGCGTCACGATGTTGTTTTCTAACGCGGCACTTGCGGTAAAGAAACGTTTACCGGCTCGCGGTCTATTTCGCGGCATCAAGGTCAGCTAACGGGAAGCTTCCCGATTCGCGAAGCGGGAACGAAGAAATAAAAATATTTTTAAAAAAAATTATTCATAAACATATAAAATATATTTTTGGATTTAAAGAAGAATACATTTTACAGCTACAGATATTAGCTGTTAAAAAACCAATGAAATTCACAGAAAAAACCATAGGTTATAGACCATATATAGTTAGGAATTAGCATTTACAAAACCTTGAAAATTCACTGAAAAAACCATAGGTTATAGACCATATATAGTTAGGAATTAGCATTTAGAAAACCTTATTTTACTCACACAAAACCATTGAAATTCCATATATAGTTAGTTGCACTAACTATATATCGCGCACCCGCAATCCACTGCTGATGATGTCACATATTACATCATTCATGACATGGTCAGTGACATCACTGATGACATCACTGATGACATCTCAAATGACATCACTGATGACATCACTGATGACAACATCCAGTGACTGTATGCTTCTGTAAAGTTAAAATATGTCTTACATATTGAAGAATGAGTGGATGTATAAGTGTCTGGATGAAGGATTTAGTAGGTGCATGACTGACTGTATAAGTGAGTGATTAAATGTGTCTCACTGAGTGCATGGGTTAGTGACTAAACTGTTTTAAATTGTGCATCATTGTGTCTGTTGTTTTGTAATCTGATGCATGTGTTGATCATTAGCTATATGACTAACTATATGGGTTATTGATTAGTTGCCCAAGTATTTGTATGGGAGACTGAGTGTGTGTGTGGGTGTCTGGGAGGTGTATGACTCTGTGCATAGATGTGTGAGCAGTTGATTCACTAGATGTATGGGTTCAAAAGTGCATGTGGAAACATCTGTATGGGCGGTTGACTGTGTGCATGAGTGTATTGGTGAGTGAATGGATATCTCAGTGCTACATGTCAAAGTAAGTACATATGTAAAACACAGTACATGTGATAGTTGACATATATAAATAACTGTGCATAAGAGCCAGTGAATGTGTGAGTGGCTGTATGGATTATTGTGAACTTGTATCAGGGATTGTATAACAGAGTAAATATGTGTTATTATATGTTCCAATAAGTAAGGTGTGTATAACTATATAGTTGAGGAAATCGAGGTGTGATTGATTCTTTGCAAGACTGACTAGGTGTGTGAGTAACTCCATGGATGAGTGACAGTCTGTGAGTGTCTGTTTACACTGAGTGTATCTAAGGTTATATTAGAGTCTGAAGAGGTTCATTGTATCATCACATGAATGATGTCATCAGTGATGTGATCAGTAATGTCAAATGAGATGTCATCAGTGATGTCATCAGTGATGTCATTTGAGATGTCATCAGTGATGTCATCAGTGATGTCACTGACCATGTCATGAATGATGTAATATGTGACATCATCAGCAGTGGATTGCGGGTGCGCGATATATAGTTAGTGCAACTAACTATATATGGAATTTCAATGGTTTTGTGTGAGTAAAATAAGGTTTTCTAAATGCTAATTCCTAACTATATATGGTCTATAACCTATGGTTTTTTCAGTGAATTTTCAAGGTTTTGTAAATGCTAATTCCTAACTATATATGGTCTATAACCTATGGTTTTTTCTGTGAATATATATATATATATATATATAAATATATATATATATATATATATATATATCACTTCCAACACTTCTCACCCTCCGGTAGAAGAACAAAGGACACAGCAGGGTTTCACTGGGGTGAAGAAAGGCTGCTTTATTAAAGAATATCGGCAGACCGGTTTCAGCGCATAGCTTTCATCAGTGCCAGCAGTCTCAGCCATGCTTTCCCATTGATTTTAAAGGCGTAGCCCCACCTTCTCTGTCTGATGAGGCTCACCTGCACTGGACTCTTCCTCACGCTGCTACAATTACGGGGACTACCAGTCCCACAATGCTGCAGTGCTCATGGGGAACAGTGGCAAACATAAAAGTTCACTTCTCCATATGCCCCCTTCTCTCAACCATCAAGCACTTTACAGGCACCAGTTGGAAACGCCAGTAAAAGCATAGGCGTCTCGTCGAGCAGTCTCAACCCGCCGTTCACACAGCAGCCTTGGCGCATTAAAAGTCTCGATGGTGGGTCACAGATTACTCCGACACCTCGGTAATTTCAAACAATGTTCCCATGTGTCTGTGACCTGCTTGTCTGAGAGGGTCCTCGGTGCGCACCACGGGCAGCGCGCTAAAATCACTTCCAACACTTCTCACCCTCCGGTAGAAGAACAAAGGACACAGCAGGGTTTCACTGGGGTGAAGAAAGGCTGCTTTATTAAAGAATATCGGCAGACCGGTTTCAGCGCATAGCTTTCATCAGTGCCAGCAGTCTCAGCCATGCTTTCCCATTGACGATTTTAAAGGCGTAGCCCCACCTTCTCTGTCTGATGAGGCTCACCTGCACTGGACTCTTCCTCACGCTGCTACAATTACGGGGACTACCAGTCCCACAATGCTGCATGACGCCGTCCAGTGCTCATGGGGAACAGTGGCAAACATAAAAGTTCACTTCTCCATATGCCCCCTTCTCTCAACCATCAAGCACTTTACAGGCACCAGTTGGAAACGCCAGTAAAAGCATAGGCGTCTCGTCGAGCAGTCTCAACCCGCCGTTCACACAGCAGCCTTGGCGCATTAAAAGTCTCGATGGTGGGTCACAGATTACTCCGACACCTCGGTAATTTCAAACAATGTTCCCATGTGTCTGTGACCTGCTTGTCTGAGAGGGTCCTCGGTGCGCACCACGGGCAGCGCGCTAAAATCACTTCCAACACTTCTCACCCTCCGGTAGAAGAACAAAGGACACAGCAGGGTTTCACTGGGGTGAAGAAAGGCTGCTTTATTAAAGAATATCGGCAGACCGGTTTCAGCGCATAGCTTTCATCAGTGCCAGCAGTCTCAGCCATGCTTTCCCATTGACGATTTTAAAGGCGTAGCCCCACCTTCTCTGTCTGATGAGGCTCACCTGCACTGGACTCTTCCTCACGCTGCTACAATTACGGGGACTACCAGTCCCACAATGCTGCATGACGCCGTCCAGTGCTCATGGGGAACAGTGGCAAACATAAATATATTACCTACTGGCGGTCGCCAGTAGGTATATATAGTTAGGATTTTTTCCCTATGGGATTTTTGAAAATTCTATGTCTAATAACTTTGGCGTTTGTGGACGGAATTGGCTGAAATTTTCAGGAAAATGGAACATATTGTTTCAGAGCAGCCCCTGGAAATTTGGGGGGGGTTCGTCAAGGGGGGGCCGAGAAAAAAGGGGGGTCCCAAAACGTGTTTTTCCCATGTTAATTTCCATAGGGCGGTTGGCCTCACTTTTAGCCCGAACGGCTGAATGGATTTGCACGAAACTTGGCAAAATTGTAGGGACTGTTAGCCCGATGTGCCTTTGCTAGGTCTCAATATATGTGCTCCAGTGGATTTTGAGAAATTAACGTTCAAAAAAAGATATATATCTGTAAGCGCGCTCCAGGCAGCGCTCCGGTTCGCGTACTTGACGCGTAACGGAAGTTCGCGTAGCGAAGCTGATTGGCTCTCCGGTGTCTGTCAACATTCTAAACAGTCCGGAGCGGCCGCCATCTTGTCTCTCGGTAGGATCGAGAGACAAGAGGAGACCAAAACAAAGGGGGAAATGACCATAAGGAGACAAGCCAGCACTTACCTGCAAGACGCCTGTAAGACGCCGCCACCGCCAAGAGTCATTCCAAGGCAGTCAGGAAGCCCTGAAAGCACGCCGCCACCGCCAAGAGTCAACTAACAGCAGACTCCACGCGCCGCCGCTCCGGGACTACAATTCCCGGCAGCCTACGCGGCGGCGCGCGTTCTGACAACGCGAGGGCGCCAGGAGGCGCACTTAAGCGGCGCAGACACCGGCGGAGCGGGGGAGACAAGCCAGCACTTACCTGCAAGACGCCTGTAAGACGCCGCCACCGCCAAGAGTCATTCCAAGGCAGTCAGGAAGCCCTGAAAGCACGCCGCCACCGCCAAGAGTCAACTAACAGCAGACTCCACGCGCCGCCGCTCCGGGACTACAGTTCCCGGCAGCCTACGCGGCGGCGCGCGTTCTGACAACGCGAGGGCGCCAGGAGGCGCACTTAAGCGGCGCAGACACCGGCGGAGCGGGGGAGACAAGCCAGCACTTACCTGCAAGACGCCTGTAAGACGCCGCCACCGCCAAGAGTCATTCCAAGGCAGTCAGGAAGCCCTGAAAGCACGCCGCCAGCGCCAAGAGTCAACTAACAGCAGACTCCACGCGCCGCCGCTCCGGGACTACAATTCCCGGCAGCCTACGCGGCGGCGCGCGTTCTGACAACGCGAGGGCGCCAGGAGGCGCACTTAAGCGGCGCAGACACCGGCGGAGCGGGGGAGACAAGCCAGCACTTACCTGCAAGACGCCTGTAAGACGCCGCCACCACCAAGAGTCATTCCAAGGCAGTCAGGAAGCCCTGAAAGCACGCCGCCACCGCCAAGAGTCAACTAACAGCAGACTCCACGCGCCGCCGCTCCGGGACTACAATTCCCGGCAGCCTACGCGGCGGCGCGCGTTCTGACAACGCGAGGGCGCCAGGAGGCGCACTTAAGCGGCGCAGACACCGGCGGAGCGGGGGAGACAAGCCAGCACTTACCTGCAAGACGCCTGTAAGACGCCGCCACCGCCAAGAGTCATTCCAAGGCAGTCAGGAAGCCCTGAAAGCACGCCGCCACCGCCAAGAGTCAACTAACAGCAGACTCCACGCGCCGCCGCTCCGGGACTACAATTCCCGGCAGCCTACGCAGCGGCGCGCGTTCTGACAACGCGAGGGCGCCAGGAGGCGCACTTAAGCGGCGCAGACACCCGCTCCGCGGGACGCCCGGGGCTAAGCCCGGGCAAAGGGCGGGCCCTCTACGGCCCTCATCGGCACGAGGAGGCAGGGCAGGTCCAGAAACTCTACAGGACTTACATGCAAGTAAGCTATATTGTTGCATATGTTATAAATATTAAGTATCGATTGTTTTTAAAAAGTAGGCTGTGAGTATATTGAAAAGTATACCTGCGAAAGTGAAGGAAGCCCCACAGAACACCCTTGACAATTATCTTGTCCAGACAGTTAGGAAAATTAACACGCAAAGGAGAGACTCTCTCGGGTTAAGTCAATCCCCAGACCTTCGTTGTTTGTCACCTACAGCTTCTACTATGATTGATGACACTATTCTGCAGGAAACTAGTCAGGAGAATGTAACTGGCGGCCCCATTCTCCTAGACTTAAGTAGTGCACCAGATAATGCAGTTCTGTCTATCGAGACCTCCAATATGCAGGTCGAGGGTGATATTGACATTGACACTGACTCTGACCAAGAGAGACATGTACAAGCTGCACCTGAGGAGATGACACCAAAAGGGCGTGCAACAAGGCCAAGACGTTTATGCACCAAGAATCCTCCTAAGTTGAGTGGCCCACGTATAGGGGCAAGAAAGAAAAGGGTTACTACCCCAAAGGTTAAACAAGCAAACGTCGTGGAGGACAATCAGAGTCATATCTCCGAGGATGCCTTCTTCGAAAGGATTGCTGACTTTCTTGAACAAAAAATCAATGCCATTGTTAAACCCCTAATATCTATATTAGATAAACTGCATGCAGAGGTTAAGAGGTTGGGTTGTTTGAACACTCTGGTTGTAGATGGGGTGGAAAATATCACTAAGATAGTCACAAATGTGCCCAATAACATAGGGGGAGATGTGATTAATGAAGTCTTTTGTCATAATGAAGGGACTCAGCTACCTGTTGAAAATGTATTGCCCCAGCCATTAATACCTTTGTCTACCATCACTGAGGGCCCTCTTTTAGTCAACATCCCAACAGATGATCTCCCTTCTGCTAGACCACCCCCAGCAACTACCCACACTACGGTCCCCCTCCAATTTCTAGTTGAGGCCACCCCAGTGGTCCTGGTGCTTGCAAACGTACCCCCCTTGGAAGGGGGAACAGTGGAAAGCCCTACCTCCCTTACAAGCAAGGCTCTGCACTGGCTAACCAGCAACATGCGGTTAGCCCCAGGGGGGAAACACCAACTGGCAAATGTTATTAAGTCTGCGACCAGGGTCCCTTGGTTGGGAAACCGCCCGAAAAAGTTTAAAGGGGACTGTGTGGCAGTGACCCTTTTGAATCAAGATGTTCTCCCTAACATACTGGCCAATTTATTCCCCCCCCAACGCAGACAAGGCACGGTTGTTCCTCTAACCTTGAAGTTTTTTTACGGGGAGCAACAAAATGTCACTTATCCAAGGACCCCAGCGTTGGGGTGGGACAGATTTTGGGATTTTAATCCCAGACGGGGGCAGGATATAAGGCATAATTCTGTAGCCCATTATCCCCTTTTACCACAGCAAAACTCTTTTGTTGAACCTCTCCAGTTATTTAATCGCTATGCCCCATTGTCCTTCATGGATCAGAATGACTGACTCGCTCCTACAGAAGATACCAATATTGAGGGTTTTTTACCTGTTTCTTTGTCTGTCCCTGTACTCTTAGATTCAAAAATTACAAGTAACAGGGTTTGCAGTATCTTGAGCTGGAATGTCGCTGGTATTAGCTCTAAAATTAGTAACAAGAACTGGCTGGAAATGGTCAGATTACACGACATTCTTGTATTCCAGGAGACCTGGGAGACGTCCGACGGTTTTGTTCTAGACGGCTTTTCCCATTTCTCTGTACCTGCTGTTTCTAGCACATCTGGAAGGGCAAAGGGAGGCTTGGCTATATATATTTCCTTAAATATTCAGGGAAAGCCAAGACAGATTAAAACTAACTCAACAAATATACTAGCGGTTGAATTAACAACACTTAACTCACAGCCCATCTTATTAGTTAATTTTTATAATTCCCCCGTCAGTCAAATGTTTAACGAGCATTTGGTAACTTTAGAGGACTTCTTGTCTACTCACAGCGAGAATAGTGTCCACGGCTTTGATGTCATCCTCATGGGAGATCATAACATCCACCCATGTAACTTGGATTGCCGTGAGGAATATGAAGATTTTCCCCCCTTCCGCTGTATTCCGCACTTTGAACACTCATCGCGTGGGGAGGCATTGGAATCACTCTTAGCAACTTTTAATCTTTATGAATTTTCTAGTAGTAACAGAGGCTTGAGGTTACCAACATTTGTGGGTAACAACTCTGGCACAGTAGTAGATTATATCTTTTTGTCGTCCAGTATTTTGTCTGAGGTTTCAACCTATAAGGTAGTAACCTCAGTCTTTAGTGATCATAACCCAGTAATTTTAGAAATTTTATCCCAGGGAGTTTTTGGAAAGAGAGAGGCTGCAGTTTTATGCGCGACTAACCTAGTCCTGGGAGATCAGAACCGTAGCTGAAGTGGGACCAAGTCACCCCGATCACCTTCATACAGGACACCTTATCCAAAGTTGAGGGTGAGGTTGCAATCTGCCTGGATAATAATAACCCGTCTATTACCCTGATAGAAGCATTTAACATCATCTGTTGCCAGGTTAATCTAGATCTGACTATAAGGAATAAGACCCGGATATGTAGGGGCAAAAAATGGTTTGACTCAGATTGTTCAAAGGCCCACTCAACTCTCCTGAAGGCTTTAAAAGTTGTGCCAAGAGATAAGGCACAGATAGCGTTGCTAAGGAAAAATTATTATGACGCTATCAGGAAGAGAAAAACAGAGATTAAAAAGGAGGCCTGGAACGACTTGTTGTCACCCGACATACAGAGAGACAGCTCAAAATTCTGGGCGATAATAAATCACCCTTTTTTTGTGGATCTAGATAAGCAGAGAGCAGATTGCATTATACCGGATGACCAGTGGGTCACACACTTCAGTAATATCTACAGTTGTCCTGATAATATCTCAGGCTGTGGATTACAATCCACAAAAGCAGCCCCTCCCATCTCCCTTTTTAGCATAGAAGAGGTAAAAAAAGCTATCAGCGACACACATTCTAAAAAGGCTCCGGGCCCCGATGGGGTTCCCGCAGACTTTTTTAAGAGTGCCCCTGAATTAAGCGCCAAAATTCTTACTAACATCTTTAACGCCACAAGAGACTTTGTTTTTCCTAGCAGCTGGTCAAAGTCTACCATTATACCAATTTTTAAAAAGGGACAAAGAACAGATCCAGCCTGTTATAGGCCAATTTCCCTAATTGATTCTAGTGTCAAGATCTTGGGAAGAGTCCTTTTAGGAAGACTGACCCAGCTCTTAGAAGGGAAGGGCATTCTATCGAATGCACAATATGGCTTTAGAGCTAAAAGAGGAACCTTAGATCAGTGTTTAAATTTAGAACTGATCATTAGTAAATATGTAACTGCCAAGGGGGGCTCTCTGTACATGGCCTTTATGGACCTCTCCTCAGCTTTTGACCTGGTCAACAGGGCTAAGCTGTGGGGGGTCCTTTTGGCCATGGGCATTGATGCCCCCCTGGTGAGGTACCTGGCAGAGCTACACAGAGACCTCAAGACGTCGGTCAGAGTGACTAGGGAAGGAAGATGCACCTGCCACTTTGAATCAGGGAGAGGGGTTAGGCAAGGATGTATCATTGCACCCCTTCTCTTTACACTTTATATAAACGGTCTTGAGGCAGTCTTGGCAGTGTCCCACACTGATATTCCGCGCGCAGGAGAGATAAAGATACCTGTCCTCCTGTACGCGGATGACGCTGTCCTCTTAGCACGCTCTGGAGTGGCACTGAATAAACTCCTCTCAGCCTTTGGGGATTTCATGTCCTCATTGGACATGAAAACTAACGTAGAAAAATCCCATGTAATGATAGCAGGAGCCGCAGGCAGGAAAAGAAAGACTAAAACTTTCTTTTGTGCTGGGAAGGAGGTTAGGAGAGTCCCATCTTTCCCCTACTTAGGCGTGATCTTTGATGAAAAAGGCAAGTGGGGCCCCCTGCTTTTGGCCAAAAGCAACGCAGTAGCAAGAGAGGCTGCTGGGCTGCTTGGGTTTGCCAAAAGGCTTGGTGCTCGCCCCATGGAAAGCATTATAAAGGTCTATAAATCCAAATGTTTATCGGTTGCTCAATACGGCTCTGTTATCTGGGGGCACACTAATCATGAGTACGATAGAATTCAGAAAGTAGAAAATAAATTCTTGAGAACCCTGCTTTCTGTCCCCCAGTCAACTTCTACATATATAATACATACAGAGCTTGGTCTGGGCTACATTACCGATATTTTGAAGGCAACCCCAGTTATTGGTTGGTTGAAAGTGTGGATCAATCAGGAGCTCACTCTAAACCACCATATTTTTAAAGATTGTTTAGCCCTGGATAATGCACATAACATTCCATGGTTAAAATATGTCAAGACGCAGTTAACTCTAGTTGGCCGACCTGAACTTTTTTCCTCCCCACATTTGATAAATTTGGAAGACGTAAAGACAGTCAAAAATCTTTTGACTGATTGTTACGTCCTGGAGAGGGAAGCCACAGAGTTGAACAAATCCACGGTTAGGAAACATTGCACGATTACATCTGTTTTAGGTATGGAACCATATCTTTTTTCGGTACACAAACCATACCATCGTTTCCTCCTAACAAGATTTCGTCTTGATTTAATTCCTTATATTCTGGGCAATTTTAAAATATGGTCCAGACCTGAAAATGCTGATCCTTGTGATGGCGATCATTTTTCTATTCAAGACACGACCCATTTTATCTTGTTCTGTGGTCACTATAAAGAGTGTAGAAAAAAATTCTTGCTGCCTATATTGTGCAATATGGGTTTTACACAGGTAAAACCAGCTATGCTATTCCTGCAACTCTTACCTAATTTAAAAGTGGCATTTCATGTTGCTAGTTTTTTGGTCACTGGTGCACGTATAAATAAGCATCGTTTTAGTATTAGGCACTCTGTCCCTGACTAATGATTAATGATTACCCTCTATATTTAATTGTTTTTACATTTTTAAAGATTATGGTATAACTTATTCTGTATAATGTGTTTTTAGGGTTTTTTTAAACAAATTTTTGATATGTATTACTATGTGTCATAATGAAATGTTACCGTGTATTGCTCGCTCTTTTATGATTTTAATTAATCGAATAAAGAAAATTGACTGACTGACCATAAGGGGGCATAGTAGATCCTCCCTGACCCCTTAGGTTTGATGTGGAGGCTTTAAAAGGGCCCCGCAGGGCAAAAAAAAAAAAAAAAATTGTTTTTTTGCGTGGGGAGCGCCCGGTCCGCGAACCGGGAAGCGTTCTGGGGAGCGTACTATAAGGAAAAATGAATGATAGACTTTTCAAATACTGTATGTTAATTGATTGTTGGTTTTGTTGATTATTTTTTAATTTCTTTATTTTTTAAGCAATTATTTATTATTGTGATTGTGTTTCAAAATTTAATAACATTTCTAACATTTCACTGTCTGAAATGTCGTTATTTTCATTGAACATAGCTTGTAATCTCTGAGTGTGTAAAATGTCCTCATTTTGAAGGAGGTCATCTACTGCTTGCACACATTGCAATAGTTCTTGGTCCCAAGTTTCATCCATAAATTCTATATAATTTGGATCAATTATTTCTTGGCTGCTCTCTTGCAGGACAATTTGAAATGAAACTTTGTGTTCGCCTTCCATTTTGCCTGAAATTTGGATAAAAAAAATATATATTAGTAGAGATAGGGCACTGTTGGGATTAATTTTAGATAGGCAGTTTTTATCAGTGAATTTATCTTTGGGCAGTGTATAGTATCAGAGTGGAAGTAGGAATATAAAAAAGTGTATGTGATTTAACGTAAGTAAATTCATAATTATACAAGAGAAACCTAACTCCATCCATAACTATAACAGAGAAGTCTATCTAAATCTATAACTACTACAGAGGGATAGTATATAACTATCAGAAAAAGTTTACCATATTAACTTATAGTGCACAATATACTTCAGTTTTTAAAATAACAAATTACCTTTACAAAGAAGTTGAAGTGATTAGTGAAAATCCTATTGAAATCTACAACAAGAAGTAGTAGTCAAAATGGCTGTGTTTCCTTCTCTTCCTTTATATATATTCAGGTATATAACCAATCAAATGTCAGGTAAAAAAAGGTAGAAAATGAAAGTAACATTTTCATTGGTTGTCAATTCCAACACTTCAGATGTGTTTTGTGAAGTAATTTACCTCACGGTATTTAGAGAGGTCTACAGGCTAAATGGCTAAATGGAATTTCAATCAAATTTGTGAAAATGATAGGGATTGGTATGTAGTATGAGCTAATCTATATTTGGTGAAAGTGTCTCCAGTCGTTTTTCTGTAAATTACTTTCCCACCTTTTTTTGATGGAGCGCTTCCCGGGGAGCGCCCCAGTACGCGAACTGGCGAGCGCCCCGGTACGCGAACCTGAAGCGTTACGGGAGTCCACCATTTTGTGTTTCGGTCGAATTAAGATACAAGATGGAGGGCTAATAATGTTCAGAATGGGTAGAAGGGGGCACGGTAGACTTATCTTGACCCCCTAGGTTTTCTGAGGGTGGCTGAGGAGGCTTATATGTGCGAAAAAAAAACCTTTTTTAAAAAAATTTCGCGAGGTTAGCTTCCGGTTCGCGTACCGGGTAGCGCCCCGGGGAGCGTACTTTGTTGAAAATGAGTGAAAAAAGTTAGAGTAAAATAATAATTGTGAGTGATCAGATGTAGGGTAGCTCTGAGAAGAGATTTTGGGTGTATGGTACATTTAGGTACTTATAAGTAGGTACCAATGCACAGTCTTAAATTCAGAATGAAAATTCTGTTGCCCTCATCTGAGAAGTGAACTCCATCTCCTCTGTAGATATCTTGCATGTAGTAACGCAAGTTATTGTTGTACATGGAGCCCATTCCATGGTCTCTCATGTAAGCTGAAACAGATTTGTTTACATGCTTCCTCGACTTCTCAATTTGTGGACAAAATTGGTTTGACCACCTCCATTTCTGTCTTTGGCATATATTTGAATATACCAAGGCAGTTTGAGGGAAAAGTGCCATCAATTGCTCAAAGGTGTCCTTTAAAAGCATTTCCAGACCTACCCCAGTCAAAGTGCCCAAATCATTACCTCCACAGTGCACAATTAACAGGTCAGGTTTTGGCAAATGCATAAAGGTTTTCACCAATGGTATCAATTGGTGACATTTTAATCCTCTGTGGCCAAACCACTTAATTTCCACATCTTGTAAATTGAGGTTAGGTAAATTTCTGTTCTCAGCATACCTCTGAGCCCAATAGATGTAACTATGTCCAACAATCCAGACAGAAAACATGGTGAGAGAAGGTTCTGCTGCAGTCAGATGAAGTGTGGCAATGAAATGGCAGTTGAAAAAATAAGAGTTTAAAATGAAAAAAACTGTGGAGTTTCTGTGTTAATGAAGCAGTAACAGTGATTGGTGGATTTTGATTGCTGAAAACAGAAAGTTAGGGTGCATGGATGAGTTCTTTGAAAGATGTATTTTGAATGGTCAATAAAAAATCATTAAATGAAAGATTGCACTGGATATGCAGGTGCACTGAGAGTTCAGAGTTCAATTGAAACATTGTTGTGTGAACTTGCAAACACCAGAGGTCTTCCAAGAGGTGGTTGCTATGCAAAAAAGGCAGAGAGGGCAGAGGGGGGAAGGGTTTTGATTTGAAAAAAGTGAGGGAAGAGTTTTGATTGGGTGACATGAGAGATATGTGTGAAGAATAACAGCATTTCTGTGCCATTGTTGGTTCCAGCCTCTGGTGTGCATACCTTTTGCTCTGCTAAAGACAAATTGGTGTGTTTCTGAGACTGTTTTGAAACTCATAAAGTATTTGCTAAGGTGAGAAAAGATTTATTTAATTTAGATAGAGAATAGTGTGCTTTAAGGAGAAAATTATGAAGAAAGTTGTGTTTTTAAAATGTTGCTTTGTCTCAAGTGTTTTACAAATAGATTTTGTTTCTTTGAGAAATTGTAATTGGAGAAAATGTGAAGTATTAGTACTGACAGGGTGTTTTTGTGCATAGGAGCTGTGGAGTGTTTTCAAATTATGACTTGAAAATCGTTTTTGAGGAAAAGGAATGGTTTTAAAATTTATGACAAGGACATAATGGTGTATGCTTCTTTATAAGGCATTTGAGTGTCTCTGATGTTATTTTTCCCATTTTAATGTAAGACCTTTCCCCGTGGTGCAAATTCCTTGTAAATATGCTCCCACCTGTGCATGGCAAATTTAGATTTTGATTGTTTGAGTTACATAGCCATGTTAAAAGTGACCCAAACATGCTGCAAAGGCAATCAAAAAACGCTTTCATGTGTCTTAAGGACATTTTAAGTCATTTCCCCATGTGCAGTGTTTTCAAATTATGACTTGAAAATCGTTTTTGAGGTAAGGGAATGGTTTTAAAATTTATGACAAGGACATAATGGTGTATGCTTCTTTATAAGGCATTTGAGTGTCTCTGATGTTATTTTTCCCATTTTAATGTAAGACCTTTCCCTGTGGTGCAAATTCCTTGTAAATATGCTCCCACCTGTGCTTGGCAAATTTAGATTTTGATTGTTTGAGTTACATAGCCATGTTAAAAGTGACCCAAACATGCTGCAAAGGCAATCAAAAAACGCTTTCATGTGTCTTAAGGACATTTTAAGTCATTTCCCCATGTGCAGTGTTTTCAAATTATGACTTGAAAATCGTTTTTGAGGTAAAGGAATGGTTTTAAAATTTATGACAAGGACATAATGGTGTATGCTTCTTTATAAGGCATTTGAGTGTCTCTGATGTTATTTTTCCCATTTTAATGTAAGACCTTTCCCCGTGGTGCAAATTCCTTGTAAATATGCTCCCACCTGTGCTTGGCAAATTTAGATTTTGATTGTTTGAGTTACATAGCCATGTTAAAAGTGACCCAAACATGCTGCAAAGGCAATCAAAAAACGCTTTCATGTGTCTTAAGGACATTTTAAGTCATTTCCCCATGTGCAGTGTTTTCAAATTATGACTTGAAAATCGTTTTTGAGGTAAAGGAATGGTTTTAAAATTTATGACAAGGACATAATGGTGTATGCTTCTTTATAAGGCATTTGAGTGTCTCTGATGTTATTTTTCCCATTTTAATGTAAGACCTTTCCCCGTGGTGCAAATTCCTTGTAAATATGCTCCCACCTGTGCTTGGCAAATTTAGATTTTGATTGTTTGAGTTACATAGCCATGTTAAAAGTGACCCAAACATGCTGCAAAGGCAATCAAAAAACTCTTTCATGTGTCTTAAGGACATTTTAAGTCATTTCCCCATGTGCAGTGTTTTGAAATTATGACTTGAAAATCGTTTTTGAGGTAAAGGAATGGTTTTAAAATTTATGACAAGGACATAATGGTGTATGCTTCTTTATAAGGCATTTGAGTGTCTCTGATGTTATTTTTCCCATTTTAAATTAAAAGACCTTTCCCCGTGGTGCAAATTCCTTGTAAATATGCTCCCACCTGTGCTTGGCAAATTCAGATTTTGATTGTTTGAGTTACATAGCCATGTTAAAAGTGACCCAAACATGCTGCAAAGGCAATCAAAAAACGCTTTCATCACCTGTGTTTCCTAAGTTTACGAATGACATTGTGCAGATGAAGTTTAGGTCTGTCCATGGACACAACAGAGGTCTGGCCTTTGTTCAAGAGTGAAGTGGACATCACTTACTTCATTGATAGGCCTTTACATGTATTATCTCCTCTGTATTCTTCAACAAGCGTAACTTTGATCTGCAACCCTGAGTAGGCCTCACCTTAAACAAACCTCTGGATAGGCCACACCTTATCGTCATCCTGAATTAATTATTTAAAATGCTAGGGACAGATTTATGATAGGTGTATGCCTCTTTTGCGCCACTGTGCGTCACTTTTGTGACGCAGTGGCGGTGCAAAAGATTTGCTATGTGGCGACAAAATTACAAATTGATGCATCTAGGCAGATGTGTCATGCTGTAAAAAAAACGTGCCACATGAAACCGACGCAGCAGTGATGCAAAAGATGCACCATGTTGCAAGACAGGCCTCACTTCATCTCCAACAAGATAAGAAGCTTAGGGATAGATTTATGATGACTGGCGCATCCCCAGGGATGTGCCAGTCATCCTGCGCCGCTGTTCCGCCACCCATGGTGTGCTGCATTTACAATGCGGCGCACCATGGGGCAAAAACGGCACAGATGCGTGACGCATCTGTGCCGTAAAGGTGGCGCATTGCTGGATCTGCATCGCAAGTGCGATGCAGCTCCAGCAAGGCTTAGGGGTGCCCCATCTCCACAATGCTGCGTCAAGACCTATGCCTGCTTCAAGCAGGCGCAGGGTTTTGATGCAGCATTGTCCTATCTGATTGTAAATGCGGCACACCATGGGTCGCAGAGCAGCGGTGCACGTTAACTGCTGCATCCCTGGGGATGTGCCAGTTAACATAAATCTGCCCCTTTACATTTAAGTATGTGCAGGGGACACAGAGTCGGTGAGGCTTATCCAAGATTAAGAAGAGATGAGTCCTGTTCACTGAAAAATTGGACATAGGCGTCACCTCCTCAGCATCGCTGGACATGGCTAAATAATAGCTGCAAAATGTTACTCTTGTTAAACAATTTTACTATTATAATCTCTGAGATTTGTCTCTTACTCTGCAACATCTCATTGTTGTTATCTTTCTTTAAAGATAACAACAACATCAACATGAGCGACAATCAGCAATCAGCAATCTGTTGATTTCGACCTCATCATTGAACTCGTAATTGAAACATCAGTGGATGTTGATCCCTTGGATGATTTAAATCCTGAGGATGAAGAAGAACATGATGAGGATGCAGATTTGTCAGAATTGTATGACATAGGATGGGAAGCTGACGTGCTTGAGCCTATGGAACTATAAACATTTATTTTAAAAATGTATAATAAATGAAAAGTAAAAATGTAAACCGTTTCATTTCAAAATAAAGACACCTTCAAAAACAGGGTATGTGTAGTGTCTTCAATAAAATATTAAAATATGCTCATAAAATTAGATCAGATTCACATATAAAACAGCACAGGTAAAATGAATATGAATTCCATTTCTTTTCTGCTATTTCTGTATTCTAAATTTGCCAAGCACTAACAAATATTCTATGTAAAAATGTCAAGTAGTGTGTTAAGTTTTTGATGACTGTTATTGATTTACTGTTTGGTAATAGTGGTTAATAACATTTTTTATTATATTTTACCACAGATTCAACTGCAGATCATTTCAAGATTTGAGCATGCCAACCAAAGAAAGACTTAGAAAGGCTGCAAAACGTCAAATACAGCAGGACCATGACATAATGCAGCAGTCCTCTAACAAAAAAATGTGTCAAGTCACCAAGAAAGCACCGGGTAAGAGTACAAAAACATTTATAAGAAATATTTGTAGTAAAAAAAATATTACTACAGAAAATGTTTCAGTCCAGAAAAAGAGAAGCAATTTAAACGGAAAGAAAAGGACAATGAAAAATGTTACTGCTAGAGCAAGAGATAACTCTGTGCATGATAGTAGAAGGAAACAACAGTTTAGGGACATTCGTAAACGAATGTTCCGCAACAGGATAATTGGCAATTTGTTAAAAAATATTAAGAAAGGTCAACAGAAAGTGGTTTTTTATAAGAGAAAATAAATAGTTGAGAAAGTTATTGATCAGGCATTTGAAATTAAACGTAAGTTATTTATTTTGATAATCAATAGAATTAGGAAGCTAAACAAGGCAATTTATGATTTCAAAAGAAATAGTAGATGGAAGAGAATAGTTAATCGTAGTAATTTTTGTGAAGTTTTTTCTGGAGAATGGATGCATAGTTCAAGTTGTGAGGCATTTTTTAATGAGGAGAGTTATTTCCAGGATAATGATTTGGTGCATGCAGTTGACACCAGTGGTCGAGCTTATGAAGTGAAAGATGGTTGTCCAGTTGAAAAAGAAAAACTTGTGACAACAGAGACAGAAGAGGTGTTAGGTAATGAGGTTTTAGGAAGACGTCCTAAGGGTCCTGTGTACACCTGGAAGTGTAGTAGTATTTGCAGTGTGCGACAGGATTCCATCCATTTGCTTTGTGATTTTGTACGGACATTTAATAAGAAAAGTTTGAAGCAGAAAATGAAGTTGTTGCAAGAATTAGATCCTTGCAGAGTGAGAGAAGTGACAGGTTTGCATGGTCATTCACTGGCTTGTCTTTCCAGGAGAGTATGCCAGAGTGTTTTTCATCATTTCAGGATGCTAGCAGTGCATCATAATAAAGTGAGGAAATTAGTTAGAATGTTGTATTATGCTAAGAGTCCAGCAATTATGCTTAAACAATTATGCGCTGCTCTTTTGCATGGTTCTGAAATAGATGTGAAGAATATATGTGAAGAAATTGAGTTTTGTTACTTTGGAAGTAAAGAGGAGAATGTTGAAATTGACCAAGAAGAAGAGGGTAATGTGGAAGATAGTGTACAGGTTTCCAGTACAGATAAGTTTCAGAGGGAAATTGCGACGTTTCAGGTGAAATCAAGTGAGAGGCCAAATTTCACTTGTGTGTGTTGTCGACGCACTTATTATAAGAATCAGACTAAGTTAGTGGATTTATATGCAAAAAGTGAAAGGGAAAATAATAGTGAATGGAAGGATTTCACAACATACTTGATGGTAGAAAATTGTTTTGATTTGGGATTGGATCAACGTGTGTGTACTTATTGTTGTAACAAATTAAATCAAAACCAGATGCCTGCTAGAGCAGTTCATAATAACCTGGAATTGGTTGAGATTCCTTCTGAATTGAAGGATTTAAATACTTATGAATCTATTTTGATTCAAAGTATCCATCCCTTTCAGGCTATTGTAAGAATGGAGCCAAAGACAGGGAAATTGCCTCCATCAGATTTACAGAGAGGATTAAAGGGAAGAGTTGTTTATTTGCCTCTAGATTTGAAGAAAAACATTAACACAATTGGAGTAGAAAAAGTGGAAGAGGAACCTCTGGTTATCTTAGTTAATGGGGTTCCGACAAAGAATAAGAAAATATGGCAAGATTTAGTGGATGTTAGGAAAGTCAAAAAGGCAACATTGTATTTGAAAAAAATAATAAATACTATAAGAATGTATATGTTGCAGAAGAGGAAGTAAGTGAGGAAGAGGATAGCGATTTGTGTGCTGGTCAAATTGAGAAAGTAGAACCCTCTACTAGTGAAGAAATATATGAACATTATAGTGTTCATCCTTTGCATTCCAAGGAAGTCATGGGGAATGCTATTGAGTTGTTTCAAATGAAACAAGCCAAAGGGAGTCCCATTAGTGTTTGGGAGGAAAGTTTGGAAGCTCGGTGTTTCCCACAGCTTTTTCCAACAGGTCAGGGAGGAAGATATGATGAGCGACCTCATCAAATTCCTGCTTCTGAATACCGGACTTTGCGATTGTATGCAGGAGATGCTAGGTTTCGACAATGTATTCCCTATTTGTTTCATCTCCTGTTTGAAAGCGATCTGTCTGGACTGTCATATGCAGTGAACCACATCTTGAAAAGTGGTATACACATGCAAAACATCTCGGCAAGTGACTTTATGGATAAAGTCAATGTCCAAGACAGTATTTTAGATTGTCACCTGATTAATCTCATGGCGTGTCAGCGTGGTACTAATGAGTACTGGTACCGTCGTCATGGTGATTTAAAATGTATGCTGAGCAACTTAGGAACTCCCACATGGTTCCTCACTCTGAGCTGTGCCGAGTATGGCTCGGAAGACTTACTTGAATTTCTACGAGAGGCAAATGGAAACATTGAAAACATCGAATTCAAGACACCCGGAGAACTGTGCTCTTTGGATCCAGTCAATGTATGCAGGTACTTCAATCATAGATTTGAAGCTATGATGTCTTTCATCATGAATAAGAGGAATCCACCTCTTGGAGAGGTGTTGGATTTCTTCTGGAGAAAGGAGTACCAAGCAAGAGGTGCTCCTCATATACATATGCTGCTGTGGATCAAGGATGCACCTAAATTTGGAACGTATCCAGAAGTCTCAGTGATGAGTTTCATACAACAGTATTCTACGTGTGCTGTTCCAAACGCAAAGGAGAAGAAAAGCCTAAGAGAAAAAGTTCTACGTTTCCAAAGCCATCGATGTGGAAAGTACTGTCGTCGTAAATTCCGAAACAAGGACAAGTTCTACACCAAATGTCGTTTCGGCTTTCCACGACCAGTGATTTCTAAAGGAAGAGTAAACAGTTTGATGTCTTCGCTGCGACATAATGTGATGAAGAAATCACCTAAAAACACATACAATTTGAAGAGGAACGAAGAGTCCAAGTACATCAACGACTACAACCCGGTGATTTTGTCCATGTGGAATGCTAACATGGATATACAGTTTGTGGCTGATAACTGTATGGCTGTGGCTCGGTATGTGACATCTTACATCACCAAAAAAGATAAGACAGAATTGAAGGATATGTGGGAGGACATTTCCCATGAAAAGAGCCTCAGTAAGAAGTTGTACAGTTTCAGTCTGAAGATGTTGTCGCATCGAGAAATCGGAGCTTACGAATGTTCTGACCGGTTGTCTTCAGCAAGTCTCTATGCCAAATCTAGGAGTATCGTTTGGGCGAGTCTTGGTCTTGCTGCAACGCGTAATCGAGTTCTGAAACCTGTGCGGGAAATTGAGTATTTGGCGGAAAAGGAGCCAAACAGTACCGACATTTTGAAGACCAACATGTTGGATACATATTATCCAAATCGAAGCAGTCACCTCGAGAATGTTTGTCTGTATGAGGTTCTTCAAAATTACATATTCAAGAGGAACATCAAAGAAGATACTGAGAAAGGAGTGTATGCTGTAATTGGAAGTGAGGGATGTCTGGTCAAGCAAAGAAAATGCCACTTGGTAAACCATCGAAAATTGAGTGGCGAATCTCCTGAAAAAAATGAGTTTTTCTATTTAGCACTTTTGCAACTTTTCAAGCCTTGGCGTGCAGAAGAGGAACTGCTTGGAGATTTCCTCTGTTACGAAGACTCTTTCACTGCCGCCAAGGAGACCATAGAATGTCCTGCTTTTCCCAAATATGTAGAAATGTTGAATGCGGAAATCGAGCAGGAAGCAACGATTGCAGCCGAGATTGCCAGAGACAGTTCTCAGGACAGTCAGAGTTCTGCTTAATTGAGTCAGGATCCACTAGGAGGACCTGTTATCGAAAAGGAAGCTGCCACTGCTATGAATGAAGTGGAAAGAGCCATGGCACATGCTCAGGAGGATGCGGTTAACTTAGAAGAGTTGGAAAGACAACTCAACTTTGAGCAGAGGAAAATATATGACGAAGTTACCATGCAAATTGATCATGGATTAAGTCATGAGAAGAAAGAGTGCTCATGTACGTCGTTGAAGCCTGTCCGACTGTACGTGAGTGGAGAAGCGGGAACTGGAAAAAGTTTCCTTATTAAAGCAATTTCATGTTATTTGCAGGAAAGGACTGAGTCATCGCTGTCTTGTGTTGTCACCGCTCCAACTGGACTGGCAGCACATAACATTAAAGGGATTACTTTACATCGTTTACTGATGCTGCCAGTGGAGCATGACAACAAATTACAATATCACAAGCTATCTGGAGATGCTTGTTGTGAAGTTTCAAGAATCTTGAGGAAAATGAAACTTCTTATCATTGACGAAGTAAGCATGGTTTCCAATGTCATGCTTGCCTTTGTGCATTTGAGAATGCAAGAAGTTCTCAAAACAGAGTATGATGTGTTATTTGGTGGCAAACACATCATTGTTTTCGGAGATCTTCTGCAGCTGACACCAGTAAAGGGCAACCTGTGTTCAAAATGCTCACGCATGAAGATACCAGGAAGTGCCTAGGGAGCATTGGCAACGTCAATATATGGTTAAACTTCAATTATGCTGAACTGCATGAAAATATGCGTCAGGCGAAGGATGAAGTTTACAAGAATATTCTACAAGATGTTAGAATTGGAAAAGTGACCGAGCATGGGAAAGAAGCTTTACATGCACGATTACTGTCAAATTTATATCCAGAACAAGACGTTGTGCCTGAGAATATTTTTCAGAAAATTACTGAGAAAAAATCTGGAATATGTTTGATGCCAACTCTTGCAGAATGTGCCAAATTCAACAACAAAATGTTGCATTTAGAAAAGCAAGAGATTGTGAAACTGGAAGCTATTGACAGAGTAGAGCATATGGGATCAACAATTATTTTGTCTGAGAATTTGAAAACAAAATTGGATTCATTAGAGAAGACTATATCTAAAACTGCAGGTTTTGAAAAGACTCTGAATGTGTGCTTGAACTGCCGTATAATTTTAAGAAGGAATTTACATGTTGAAAGAGGTCTGGTAAATGGATCAATGGGTAATGTTGTTGATTTTGTGAAATACAGAAATAGAGATGGAATTGAATTTTTAAAAATTAAATTTGATGGCATTGAGGAAGTACAGCTAATTGGTCGTTGCTCTGCTAGATTTTTGCTTGTAAAAGACTTATATGTTCTCCGTAAGCAGTTTCCTGTTTGCTTGGCATATGCGGTGACAATCCATAAATCGCAAGGTTTAAGTGTAGACAGTGCATTGGTGAATATTGGCAGTTCTGTGTTCAAGGAGGGTATGGCATATGTGGCATTGTCACGAGTTAGAACTTTATCGGGATTGTACTTGATTGAGTGTGATGTCACAAACATTTGTGCGGATCTAGATTGTGTTAAGGAATACAATAGGTTGAGAAGAGAGTATGCGCCACATTTGCCTCAATATCCTTTGTTTGAGAAACGTGTGGTAGGCCAGAAACGAAGAAATGTGACCAATACTAGGGAGGTTGCAGCAAAAAGACGAAAAGTCGATGAACCTGAAATTATAAGCAGAAACAAAAAGTATTCTGTTGAAGATGTTGTTGGTTTTCAATTTGAAAACAGTTCTGGTGTCAACTGCTATGCTAATGTAGTGGTTAATGTTTTGTTTTCTCTAGAAAATGTAAAAGAAGAGATTGTGGTCAATTCTGATCAAAGATTTTGCAGTTTGTTAAATTCTGTGTTAGAGAAATGTAGCACAGATAGAACAAAAATAGAAAGTGTGTCTGAAATTCGAAATCTGTTAGACAGATGTTCAGGCCAAACACAATTCTCTCAAAATATTCAGCAAGATTGTCAGGAGTTTTTAATGTATATACTTGATGTATTGCATGCTGAAGGTGTAGATGTAGATCACCTGTTTGGGCTTTCTTACCAATGGCAGCATGACTGCGAGAACTGTAGGGTATCAAGTACTACTAGTGTAGACTCAGAAAGATTTATATATTTAACTTTGCCAGACAGTAAATCAGTCTCTTTTAATAAGCTAGTAAAAGCAGCTGATCACAACATGGAGTGTAGCCAATGTAAATCTGAAATGATGTCAACATTATTTATACGAACATATGGCCAGTATGTCATTTTAATGTTCCAACGATGTAGGCCTGATTGAACAAAATTGACAACTTTAATTAAAAATTTTGTAGCTTCACAGTTGTCAATATCAGGAAGGACTTTTGTAACTGCAGCAATTATATATCATGACGGTCCTTCAATAACATCAGGACATTACACAGCTTATTTAAAGTCTAGAAATGGCTGGTCATTCTGCAACAATTCTGTTTTAATTTTCAAAAAAAAATTGCCGTCTGACCTTAAAAATTCTTACCTGGTGTTTTTAAAACCAAAATTTTAGGGAAAGAATCTCGGGATGTGCTCTGAGGAATTTCAAGAAGTTCTAATGGCTCCTACACGATTTGGCCTTGAGGATAAGTGTAGTACAGAGACATAACTTCTTACCATAACACTGGACGTCATGGAAAAATAACTGCAGTTTGAATGAGTTCAGAAAAACTGTTTCTTTTTATAAGCTAATTGAAGCAGCCAATCAAAACATGGAGTAGAGGGAATGTAAGTCTGCAATGCTGTCTACTGTTTTATATTGCTTTGTGATTAAAAGTGATGTAGAGAATTAAATAATTGTAGTAGTCATAGAGGTAGTGTAAGTCTGCTTCATAGTAAGCAGTATCAGTGACATAGGAAATGTAGAACATGAGTGAGGAAGAAGGGGAAGATATTACTAGTCCAGGATTGTGAAAATGATCTTCAACATTTTAATTCTGAAAGTTGCGAAAATGCAAAATGACGGGATTGGCTTACAAGAAATCCAAGAGTTATAAATGGCTCTGACATGATTTGGCCTTGTGGAAACGTGTGGTAGAGAGCGAGAAGTCATTTATTGTATGTAACATATTTTCCAAAACGATGGAGGTTTTCTTTCAGAAAGTGGCGGGCTGAAAGTAATAACAGCACAACAGAGTGTAAGCTGTTCATAGGACATCATTCGACGTCATGGAAAGTAAGTTCACTTTAAGGAGTTCTGAATTCTGATTTGTTATGTTGTATGGGTTTTTTAAACACAATCATTTTGATTGTGTTTTTTTTTCCCCGCTGTTATATGATGAATACCTTCAAGTCACTGTTTTTAGTGAAATTTGATACATTCTGAGAACAGCAAAAACAAACCATTTAACATGTATAATTAATTCTGTACTGTTTGCATTTATGATGTACATTTAGAACTGTGTAGGAGGCATGGAGAAAGAGAGGCTTCTGTAAGTGTCAAAGTTGTTGCATACAGTGCTCACATTCTACGTAGTCTTTCATATGATAGACTACATTCCCACAATGAGATACTTAAGCAAAGGAAACACAGGTAATATGATTGTGGAATGAGCAAAAAAAATTGCACGTTTTTCAATTATATTACCTGTGTTTCCAAACATTACACATCACATTGTGTAGATGAGGTTTAGGCCTGTTCCAGGAGACAGAGGAGGTCTGACATTTGTTCAAGAGTGCAGTGGACATGACTCACTTCGTTGGTAGGCCTGCACATGTATTATCTCCTCTGTATTCTTCAACAAACCTAAATTTCATCTGCAACCCTGAGTAGGACTTACCTGAAACAAATCTGTGGATAGGTTACACCTTATCGGCATCTTGAAACAATCATTTAAAATGTTAGGGTCAGATTTATGATGGCCGTGCGCCTTTTTTGCTCCGCTGTGGGTCACTTTTGTGTAAAAGATGCACCATGTTGCAAGATAGGTTTCAGTTCATCTCCAGCAAGATACCATGAGTTTGAAATGTATATAATTAGCACTGTGTAGGGGGCATGCAGAAGCTGAAGCTTTTGTAAGTGTCAAAGTTGTTGCATGCAGTGTGCATTTCTGGGTACTGTTTCATATGCTGGACTACATCTGCACTATGAGATACCTAAGCAAAGGCAACACAGGTGATGTGATTGTGAAATGAGGAAAAGAAACTCCACATTTTTCAATTACATCACCTGTGTTTCCTAAGTTTACGAATGACATTGTGCAGATGAAGTTTAGGTCTGTCCACGGACACAGAAAAGGTCTGGCCTTTGTTCAAGAGTGAAGTGAACATGACTTACTTCATTGGTAGGCCTTCACATGTATGATCTCCTCTGTATTCTTCAACAAGCGTAAATTTGATATGCAACCCTGAGTAGGCCTCACCTTAAACAAACCTCTGGATAGGCCACACCTTATCGTCATCCTGAATCAATCATTTCAAATGCTAGGGACAGATTTATGATAGGTGTATGCCTCTTTTGCGCCACTGTACGTCACTTTTGTGACGCAGCGGCGGTGCAAAAGATTTGCTATGTGGCAAAATATTAAAAAATTGATTCATCTAGGCAGATGTGTCATGCTGTAAAAAACCCGTGCCACATGAAACCGATGCAGCAGTGATGCAAAAGATGCAACATGTTGCAAGACAGGCCTGACTTCATCTCCAACAAGATAAGAAGCTAAGTCTTCTGTAAATGTCAAAATTGTTGTATATACTGCTCAACTTCTGTGTACTCTTTGATATGCTAGACTCCATCTGCACTATGAGATACCTAACCAAAGGCAACACAGGTGATGTGATTGTGAAATGAGGAAAAGAAACTCCACATTTTTCAATTACATCACCTGTGTTTCCTAAGTTTACGAATGACATTGTGCAGATGAAGTTTAGGTCTGTCCACAGACACAGAAGAGGTCTGGCCTTTGTTCAAGAGTGAAGTGGACATGACTTAGTTCATTGGTAGGCCTTCACATGTATTATGTCCTCTGTTCTCTTCAACAACTCGAAATTTCATTTGGAACCCTGAGTAGGCCTCACCTCAAACAAACCTCTGGATAGGACACATCTTATTGGCATCCTGAAACAATCATTTAAAATGTTAGTGTCTTGCGACACTTTTGTGAGACAACAGCAGTGCAAAAGATGCACCATGTTTTAAGATAGGCCTCACTTCATCTGCATCAAGATACTGTTAGTTTAAAATGTATATCTTTAGGACTGTGTAGCGGGCCTGGAGAAGCAGAAGCCTCTGTAAGTGTCAAAGTTGTTGAAAAACTGTTTGTCCTTCAATCTTTTCCCTTGTCTTTTCTAATTTTTAAATACATGTTTTAATATTTTTCAAATGTTTGTTCTCTCTTTCACAGATTGAAAGTATAAAAATAAAAAGTGAGTAAGTTACCGACAATTATAAGGTAAATGTTTTGTATTCTTTTCGTTACATTTCTATCACATTCACCTACTATTAGTTCCACAGCTTCATTTCTTTAACCCTCAGTTTCCTGCCTTTGCTACTTTCCTCATTCCTTTCTCTATTACGTACTTACTCAACTCCTTCCACTCTTTTTCTCAGTCCCTCTCTTCTCATAGTTCCTCACTCTTGTTCACTCACTCCGTCTCTATTACTCTTAGTGTCTTTGACTGATCACTCTTTCACTACTTGTTCATAATGCTTTCTCTGTGTAGTTGAAGCACACTAAGGGGCATATTATGAGCACAGCCAATAAAATTATTGCTGTTTCTATTGGCAGAAAACTGCTGCAAAAGTGGTTTTAGCGGCAGTTTTCTGCCGCAAAAGCGGCTTTAGCGACACATTTCTGCCGATAAAAGCTGCAAAACTTTTATTGGCTATGTTGATGATATGGCTCTATGTTATTTACATTTCTTTGCTGTTTCAATTAATCTTTTTCTGTTATTTTTTCTTTTCTGTTTTCTGTTTTTTCTCTCTGTTATTCCACATGTTTTAATCTTATTTTGAACATTCACTCACATTCTCCAAGAAACTCTTCTTTGTTATTGTTCTACTCTCTTTTTTTTCTTTCACTTCCTTATCTATTTTGTTTTTCACAATTATACCCTCTTCCATCTTTTCTTCGGTAAATAGATCTATTAAACAGTATCTCTGGTTTACTCCCTATAGCTGTCTTTCTTTTAACATTACTCTCTGTTTACTTCCCTTATACTTACTCTTCTATTTTTTTTTAAAAAAAATGTTTGGTTCGCTCCCGGTTCGCGAACCGGGAAGCGAACAGGGAAGCGAACCAAAAGAAATAGAGCTTGCCAGAGTGCTAAACATTCTAGCAATTTTTTTTGAAAGGGGAGGTAGTTCTGAAAAGAACTTTTTTTTTAATGTGTTTGTTGTTTTATATTTTTTTTATTTTTCTGAACATTTTTTTTTTTTTTGTATTTTTTGAACAGTTTTATGTTTTTTTTTGTTTTTGATGGAGGGGAAACAACAAAAAACAGGCATTGGAAAGGGCTCAACAGGAGCAAAAAAAAAAATTACTGTCTGGGGCGTTTAGGGCAATTGTGATTTTCATAAGCTTGGTTGATTAAGGTAATGCTCATGTTGCCACATGACAGCAATGCACCGCAATACAAACAGGTAAACTTCATATGAACAAAGTTCTCCTGAATGTTTGGCACGGTTTCCCGTGCCTCTGCTCCTGTCAAAGATATCTGTGATGTTGACCTGGCCACAGGAGTTGTTGGGTTGTCCTGCAGGTCACGCATCTCTGCCCGGCTGTAGTTTAATGGATGCCACCTGCTCATGTGACGATGCATGGTGTAGTTACCGAAGCTATACTTTTTTAAAGTGCCTCTAGATAACTGGTCTTTACATATGAGGCAGGTGACATATCTTGCATTAACTTTCTTCTGCCCTTCAGGGACTGAAAAAAACTGCCAAATAAAACTGGTTTTCCGATGAGAAACCCGGGGCACCTCTTGTAAAAACTGTGGTCCTTCTGTCTCCTCTTCCTCTTGTTCATCCTCTTCCTCCTCTGTTTTGCTGATGAACTGGGGAGGTGGTCCTCTCTTCCCATGAGGAGGTGGTGGTGGTGGTGGGGGTCCACCAGCTGAAGCTACCATTGAAGCCATACTCAAATATCAAAAAAGGTCTTCCTCTTACAAAGATGAAAGTCAGAGTGAGGAAAGAAGGAGGGGTTTTCATCATTTGGGAAAAAAAATAGTTCTAAACCAATGAAAAGTGTTATTTTTAGGTCACCTGACCTAGCCTTACATCATTATGAAACCAAAAGTGAAATGAACCAATGAAAAGTTTTATTAACAAGTCACATGACCTGTTACGCTTATGTTACGCGCTGCGGAACGCGCCCCGGATCGCTTCCGGGTCGCTGCGCTTCGCGCCTCGGTTCGCGCTCCGGAGCACTTCCAGGTGCGCTAACGCGGCGCGTCATAAGATGCATTACGTGACAACGTGATACGTCGCGCTTCCGCGACGCGTCACGATGTTGATTTCTAACGCGGCAGTTGCGCAAACGGAACGTTTACCGGTTCGCGGACCGGGTCGCGGCATCAAATTGAGCTAACGGGAAGCTTCCCGGTTCGCGAACCGGGAGCGAAGAAAAAAAATATTAAAAAAAAAATTATTAATAAACATATAAAATATATTTTTGGATTTAAAGAAGAATACATTTTACAGCTACAGATATTAGCTTTTAAAAAAACAATGAAATTCACTGAAAAAACCATAGGTTATAGACCATATATAGTTAGGAATTAGCATTTACAAAACCTTGAAAATTCACTGAAAAAACCATAGGTTATAGACCATATATAGTTAGGAATTAGCATTTAAAAAACCTTATTTTACTCACACAAAACTATTGAAATTCCATATATAGTTAGTTGTACTAACTATATATCGCGCACCCGCAATCCACTGCTGATCATGTCACATATTACATCATTCATGACATGGTCAGTGACATCACTGATGACATCACTGATGACATCTCAAATGACATCACTGATGACATCACTGATGACATCTCAAATGACATCACTGATGACATCACTGATGACATCTCAAATGACATCACTGATGGCATCACTGATGACATCACTGATGTCATCTCAAATGACATCACTAATGACATCACTGATGACATCACTGATGACATCTCAAATGACATCTCAAATGACATCACTGATGACATCTCATTTGACATTACTGATCACATCACTGATGACATCATTCATGTGATATTATGATGAACCTCTTCAGACTCTTATATAACCTTAGATACACTCAGTATAAACATACACTCACAGACTGTCACTCATCCATGGAGTTACTCACACACCTAGTCAGTCATGCAAAGAATCAATCACACCTCCATTTCCTCAACTATACAGTTATACACACCTTACTTATTCAAACATATACTAAAACATATTTACTCACTTATACAATCCTGGATACAAGTTCAGAATGATCCATACAGCCACTCACACATTCACTGGCTCTTATGCACAGTTATTTATATATGTCAACTCTCACATGTACTGTATTTTACATATGTACTTACTTTGACATGTAGCCCTGAGATATCCATTCACTCACCAATACACTCATGCACACAGTCAACCGCCCATACAGCTGTTTCCACATGCACTTTTGAACCCATACATCTAGTGAATCAACTGCTCACACATCTATGCACAGAGTCATACACCTCCCAGCCACCCACACACACACTCAGTCTCCCATACAAATGCTTGGGCAACCAATCAATAACCCATATAGTTAATCATATAGCTACTGATCAACACATGCAGCAGTTTACAGAACAACAGACATAATGATGCACAAATTAAGACAGTTTAGTCACTAACCCATGCACTCAGTGAGACACATTTAATCACTCACTCATACAGTCAGTCATGCCCCTACTAAATCCTTCATCCAGACACTTATACATCCACTCATTCTTCAATATGTAAGACATATTTTAACTTAAAATACAGTCACTGGATGTTGTCATCAGTGATGTCATCAGTGATGTCATTTGAGATGTCATCAGTGATGTCATCAGTGATGTCATTTGAGATGTCATCAGTGATGTCATCAGTGATGTCACTGACCATGTCATGAATGATGTAATATGTGACATGATCAGCAGTGGATTGCGGGTGCGCGATATATAGTTAGTACAACTAACTATATATGGAATTTCAATGGTTTTGTGTGAGTAAAATAAGTTTTTTTAAATGCTAATTCCTAACTATATATGGTCTATAACCTATGTTTTTTTCAGTGAATTTTCAAGGTTTTGTAAATGCTAATTCCTAACTATATATGGTCTATAACCTATGGTTTTTTCAGTGAATATATATATATATATATATATATATATATATATATATATATATATATATATATATATATATATATATATATATATATATATATATATATATATATGTATATATATTTAAATTACCTACTGGTATATATAGTTAGGACCTAGTTACCGTAGGAAATCTGCAACATTCTATTGGGAATAACTTTGGCGTCGGTTGAGGAAATTGCTCAGTTCTGCTCCTTCCCTGAAAGTTTTGGGGGGATTCGTCAAGCGGGGGCCGAGAAAAAAGGGGGTCCCAAAACATGTTTTCCCCATGTTAATTTCCATAGGACGATTAGACACGGCTACAGCCCGAACGGCTGAACGGAATTACACCAAATTTGGCAGAGAGGTAGTCCTCAGTTCCGACTTGTACCTTTTTCTTATATGGTGTCAATCTGTTCAGTAGTTCCTGATAAAATTACGGTTAAAGTCATTTATATATCAATGGGCATAGTGGATCCACAGAGTGTGCGAGGATTGTCATCGTAGCATAGGCGCACTGTCCCGATCACGCACTCAATGCTAATTGGCTGTCAATCGGTTGTAAACATTCGAAAACAGGAACTGTTGGTAGCCATTTTGTGCTTCGGTAGAAGCGAGGGTGAAGAAGTCTGTGAAATATGTGTGCAAACTGCAAAAAGGGGGCAGAGTAGAAACACCCTGACCCCCTAGACCTGCTCAGGGGGTCCCATAAGGCAAAACAAGTAAGAAAATAATAATTTTTTTTAGTCATGAGATGCGCTTAGGATCCACGCATTTCGCAGCTGAAAAAAACAATGCATATATTTTTTAGATATACATCAAGCTTATGTGTTTAGATCTTGGGTGGCTCTAAAAAGAACCCTTGTGTTTATTGAGAAATTTTAGTACCTACAAGTAAGTACCGATGCAGTGTCTAAAGTTCATGAGGAAGACTCTGTTCCCTTCGTCTGTAAAATGTACACCATCTCTCCTATAGATGCCATGCATATTGAAACGCAGATTGTTGTGGTATATGGACCCCATTCTATAGTCTCGTAGAAATGCAGAAACAGATTTATTCACATGTTTCCTAGCTTTCTCAATCTGTGGACAAAATTGATTGGACCAGTTCCATTTCTGCCTTTGGTATATGTTAGAATAGACAAAGGCAGTTTGGGGAAAAGTGACATCAATTCTCCAAAGGTGTCCTTAATAAGAATTTTTGTTTTAATTTTGACCAAGGGGGGCCAAATCCTGGGGGCATTATTAAAAGTGTTGGACAACAGAGTTACCCCAGCGTCTTTGTCATCACGTATGACATCTTTTTGAACTTTTCTTTATTTGAAGTCTGCTTTTTTACAGTGTCTTTCTATCTCTTATCGTAATCTATTCCACAGTGTCCGTTCGTTCCAGTGTTCTCCGTCTTGTTCACTTGTTGTTCTTTTGCAGACTTCCCTGTTTGTGTACAAGATCTGCCTTCCTTCTTGTGCAGCCTTCCTTTGTGTAATTTATTTTATATGTGACCTTTGTTTTTCAGTGCTGGATCTAGTCTTCTGAACATATCACAACAATTAATGGGACTATTTTCTCTGCATATTTTTAATAAAGCAATTGATACAATGCATAGTGACACAGTATTTATTTATTGTTAATATGTATTGAATGTTTTCAAATTAATTTGTACAAGTACAAAGTTTGTTCCTTCATTTCCAAAATAAATATTAAATACATTTTATAGTAAGCACCACAAACGCCGTTATTACAGTACATAAGTTGTAAAAATATTTTCAATGTATCTTAATTTTTTTTTTTATCACGTCAAACACTAATATTACAGTAAAGAAGTTTTTAAAATACTTTCAATGTATCACAAAATAGTGAATGTTTTCAAAATAGTTTCCATAAGTACAAACTTTGTTCCTTCATTTCCAAAATATTAAATAGATTTTATAGTAAGCACCACAAACGCTGATATTATAGTAAAGAGGTTGTAAAATATTTTCAATGTATCTTATTTTTTTCGTAAGCATCTCAAACACTAATATTACAGTAAAGAAGTTTTTAAAATAGTTTCAATGTATAACATAATATTTTATGTGAGTAGCACAAATGTGGATATTACAGTAAAGAAGTTGTAAACACGGTTTCAGTTTAGCTCAAATTATTAAACGTGAGGACCACAAACACTGATTGAACAGTAAACAAGCTGTGAAAATAGTTTCAATGTATCAGAATAACTCATAACTCATTTCACTTCACTGAGAACATGTTTCTTTACTTCTGATAGATCTTACATCTTACAGATGGAAAATGTCAGTTACTCAGTAATTATTTGTTCTTGGCATGTAGTGCTGTAGATTTTAAATGGTTTCCATAGTCCTGTCTTCTTGTGTTGTGTTGGGATGTTTGCAAGTTGTGTTTCTTTGAAGAAGTCTATCTTATCATGTGATTAGGCTGTCTCCTCTATTCAATGCTATTGTGCATGGGAATCAACTCTATTGTTAATATATTTGGACGCAGATGGTGAGTATGGAGTAATTAAGAGTATAATATAGTTGTACCTATGTGTGTGTATATATATATAGGTTAGTAAATTCTACAGTGGAACTTGCTTACTATACAGTGCAGGCCCTGTGCATGGGTGAGTTGGGCCGAGCAAGGGTCTCGGTATTGCGAGGGGCACAGCAGGGAACTGCCTGACTGAATGTCATACAAACAGCATCTCACCCATCCCACTTGTTCTCAATGGGGTTTCGTTATAGACTTTGTATTCATCCCTTAATGTACCTCAGCGTAATTGTTACTACCCCATCAACTTCTTACCCTCCTCCCATGTTCCTCACAACTCCTTCTGTCACACCATAATGACCCTTCCGCCCCTCAACAGATGCAATAAGACCGCTATGAGAGCAACCCTTTAAGTACTTACAAACTTTTAAAGAAGAAGAATTAGTACTACCTTTAAATGGTAGCATTAGTTTGCTCATCTCATCTAAGTTTCCTGAGTTTGTTACATCTTCTTGAGCTTGATACATTGCTGTTTCCACCTTAGTCATTGTGATTGCTGCTTCGTTTTCAACAATTGGTTGTCCTAGTGGATCTTGACTCAGCGCAGCAGAACTTTGACTGTCTTGAGAACTGTCTCTAGCAATCTCACTTGCAATTGTAGCTTCTTGATCAATTTCATCGTTCAATATTTTCACAAAATTTGCAAAAGCACTGCATTGTATGCTATCTTTACAAGCATTAAAGGAATCTTCATAGCTCGGAAAATCTCCATGTAATTCCAGTTCTGAACGCCATGGTTTGAATAGTTGTAAAAGAGCTAAATAGTAAAATTCCCTTTATGTCATCTTCCTGTGATTAATCAAATTTCCTTTCTTTTGTTTCAATAAACATCCTTCGGAAGCCATGACTACATATTTTCCTTCATTGATGTTCTCTGTAGTATTCCGTTTAAAAGTGTAATTTTAAAGCACCTCATAGAGACACATGTTCTCAAGATGATGACTTCTGTTTGGGTAATATGTGTCCAACATGTTCGTTTTCAAAATATCTGGACTATCTGTCTCAACTATGGAATGTACTAGTCATCAGAAGCAGATACAGGAGCAGCAGCAGACAGACAGAACCTGTCTATATCAGCTCTCCGGTGACATAGGGGGGTACACAGATACATGGGGGGCCAGAGATGGATAAAACACCAGCCCTGGGGGGTTGCAAGTATATCTCTGCTTCCCAGTTCATTACACAGATGTCTCAACTATGGAATATACTAGTCATCACAAGCAGATACGGAAGCAGCAGCAGACAGACAGAACCTGTCTATATCAGCTCCCCCGTGACATACGGGGGTACACAGATATATAGGGGTCCACAGATGGATAGAACACCAGCCCTGAGGGGTGGCAAGTATATGTCTGCTTCCCAGTTCATTACACAGATGTGTCAACTATGGAATGTACTAGTCGTCACAAATAGATACGGGAGCAGCAGCAGACAGACAGAACCTATCTATATCAGCTCCCCCGTAACATAGAGGGGTCCACAGATGGATAGAACACCAGCCCTGGGGGGTGGCAAGTATATTTCTGCTTCCAAGTTCATTACACAAATGTCTCAACTATGGAATGTACTAGTCGTGACAAGCAGATACGGGAGCAGCAGTAGACAGACAGAACCTGTCTATATCAGCTCCCCCGTGACATAGGGGGGTACACAGTACATAGAGGAACTCCACAGAACCCAGCAGTCGGATAATTTGCCAGAGTGACGCCCTGAACGACGAGGACACGCACCTTTCCCTGCAGCGGCCGGGCTTGGCTCCGCCACCTTGCTTGAATCGCCGACCGGCCGGGCTTGGCTCCGCCAGTCGGACTCCACCTCCCAGCAGCCTCCAGGGGGAGGCGGCGACGACATCCACCAGCGCGCCAGGCGGCGCATAAAGCCCCGGCAGGTCCCTCCTCCCGCGAGGACGCACGCGGGACGCGCCGGGGCTAAGCCCGGGCAAAGGGCAGGCCCTCTGTGGCCCTCAGAGGCCGGAGGTGGCCGGGCCGGGCTACCCCCCCTTAAATCCTCTCCGTGAGAACACCGGTTTCAGGATAAACCCACATAACCAACAAAAGGCACTTGGGTACAAGCTCATAGTCCAAGGAGGACTAAAGTACAGAAAACCCCAATGGCAACGAGATCAACGACGAGATTAAAAACTGTGAGTACACCATTACCCACCATAACCGCCATTGATATTATGTTACAAAAAACGATAAGCGTAGTGGCGGACGCTATTCAGAACACTGAGAGACGACTCTCCCTGACCCCAGATATGTGTTTTCCAAATCTGTCCATGCACACTACCAATAATGTAAACAGTATGGACGAAACCTCACATTCTCAGGAATCCTTACTGATGCAATCTTTCACAGATTTGCCTAGGTCGCATATCAAGGATAAATCCTCAAAATCCCTGTATACATTTCCTTCAGGGAATATAAAGCGGAGAGCAGTCCTGTGGTATCATCTAACGGTGGTAGTAACACCTTATGTTTACACACCTCATCACCAGATCCTGAGGTTCTTTTAATTGAAAACCACATACCCGCCACCCAACTGACATCTACGCTAACTCTCGAACAAATAAGTAAAAATCAGCGCCATAAGAAAAAACGAAAGATGAAGCATCCCATGAAAAAATCTCACTGCCTTTTAGGTAAATCGAAACGCTCAATTAAAGATATGTGGCAGAAATTCATACAGGTGAAACCCTCTGAAGCACCTATGGCAAGGCCCCTGTTAATACCCTCTCAAGACCTGGACACACCTCGACCTGATAAGAACAACGTGGAGCGTAGTTCAGCTAAAGAACAGACAAGGCAAACTGTCCAGACACTCATAACAGAAACACCTTCACTGAGTGATATAGAATCCATGATTAAATCTCTTCTACATCCTATCAGCAAAAGGATTGTGAATATTGAAAAAACATTGGAGAAATTTGAGAGAACACAAAACGAAGTATCCTCCAGCATCCTCAAATCGTTAAAAATGTCTGATAAAACTTCTTTTTTTGTTCCAGCTAGTACTAGTCTCAAAGTGATCAATTCAAAATCTGTAAAAAACATTAGTGATTCAGCAAATAGTATTGTCAAAGAGATAACGTCACACTCTCAGGGATCCTCTTCTATAGTGGGCCCAATACTAACCACACAAGCAGTACCCACTTTAGCAAAGGTAATAGCTACTCCTACCAATGACATACAAGTTACACAGACAAGGGAGGACACCGATGATAGCGAATGGGCAGCGGAGGGTTACCCACCAGAAGTAGTTAAAACAAATACTGAGCCACTAAGGCATCCCTCTTCACCAACGACAAACATCCCTACCAAGGCACCAGGGGCCTGTCAGCTCGAACCTATGATGGCAAAAACACCTATCCATATAAATCTCCCACCTGACTCTAACGCCCACACTATAGTTATGATTGGGGTCCCTAAACTAACTGCTAACAGGAGGGAAACATACGTGGAACTAAAGAACAAGGTCATGCAATGGCTAACCACTCATAGGCCACTTCCCTCCCACATAATAGGGACCATCTCTCACGTGAAGAGAGTAGATTGGGTGGGCCACAGATTTAAATCTACAGAGGGAGACTGCATCGTAGTCACTTTTAAAGATAGAGGAGCGGCGATATTTATTGCAAATTGGAGGAGCTTCTCGACAAATAGCCTGATCCGCACAATGGGCCTAAGCTATTTTTATCCACACAATATAACTAGTCACAGGAAAAACATCAACTATCATCATGGTCAAGAGGGATTTCCGATGCCCCAAGCATATCTCCGTCCCCAGGCACCCCCTTCTATTCCTAAACAGGGGACGACCTTAGATCTAGAATCATTAAGATATGACCACTCATGGGAAGGCAGAGCATATAATCATCCACCTCAAGCAATGTTTGAGGGATTGGAACCTGTCTAACACTCCTACAAGCGAGATCATACACATCCCTACTTGCACCACAATTATTAGGAGATCCCAACATCTAACAGATATGATGCTTTACATACCTATGACTACCTGGAGGAGGTGGATTGACTATCATCTGTTTTGACCCCTAGTATTTTATCGGATCCACTAAATACCCATGAACTAACCGACGTTACAAGTACTAACAAATTAGTAAGTACCTCTGACCTCCCAAGTGCGGCTCCAAACATTAACCTAACAGAGCTGATTACATCCTGTCGTGAAAATCCCTCCTCACTAAGAGCACTTACTCCACCCATTTTAGAAGCAGGCAGTCTTTCCCCTACTGTTGCCCATGACCTGTCATATAGCAGCAATATTCACCAGTCAGTAACAATAAGTCATCTTAACTCAAACTCGCACCCTTCATCTAATGCGATCCTAGAGTTACAGAGTGACCGTAACACCCTTAATTCCATAAAAATTCTGTCTTGGAATGTCGCTGGATTAGCTGCAAAAGTTAATGACCATCTGTGGGTAGCTTTCGTCAGGAATTTTACCATCCTGTGCTTCCAGGAAACTTGGCTCACAGACATCAATGTCTTCATCGAGGGGTACCAAAGTTTCTTTGTTCCAGCAACTCCATCGCCCAGTGGAAGGTCAAAAGGGGGCCTTGCAACATTCATTAGCCTCTCTCTTATCTCCCAGATCAAAAATAAGCAACTGAATAACAGGAATATCCAGATCACGGAGATCGGTAGGGGTAAAACTGCACTAACTCTAGTTAACTTCTACAACTCGTTAATGCCAGCAGGAGAGTGCAACATAGGCAAGCTCCAAATCTATCTGTAAGATAACTTGACAAAATTACCACGTAACAAAGTAATTGTCGGTGACTTCAATGTACACGTCTGTGGAAACCCGACCACGACAGCCTTGGATTCCCTGGGATGCAGATATAGGTCGGGACTTCATTTTGCGCATTGCCCGCGAGGAACAAATATGAACAACTTAACAGATGGTCTGAACTTGAGGGTTGCAATGTCTCTGAATGTGGACTCGTTCGTTTTTGAAACACCAACATATAAAGGCTCAGAGCACGGCTCTTTTATTGACCACATACTTCTCTCTGATGACCTGACTATTTCAGTGTTAAAATTCAATATACATGAAAGTACTTTCAGCGACCACAACCCAATCTCAGTGGAATTGGATAAGGGTCCCTTTCAATTACGGGAAAACAAAAAGGACCCGGGTGTTTTGAAACTAACTAGTGGTAACCGCCGTTTGAAATGGACGATGATAAACAGTGATACTTTCCATGAGTCTGTTAAAACGAGTTGTGAACAGGAACTGTATCTTTGTGCCTCTAATTCTACGCCTCCTGAATCTATTTTATCTGCTTTCACCGTACTAACTCAAAGAATTGATAATATGCTTTCTGTTCCATCAAAAGTTCCAATTGACCAACAGCCAAGATGGTTCGATCATGCCTGTTCAGCAGCAAGACGAAATCTAAAAATAGCTCTTAAGAATAAGCCAAGGAACCCTGCACAAATTAAAATCCTCCGAGCAGAATATAAATTAGCCTTGGCAACACGTAAAAGGACTATAAAATCGAACATCTGGGAGTCCTTGATTGACCCATCAATTCTTGGCAATAGCTCCAAATTCTGGAGCATTATCAACAAACCGATGTTTGATGAACCTAATGCTGCTAGCCTGGGAACTGTCATACCCGAGAATGAATGGATTTCCCATTTTAGTCTAATTTTCAAGAGCGACGATCCCCAGATGACTCAAGTAACCAAACTTCCTGAAGAAGCACCACTGTCTTTTACAGTTAAAGAAGTTGAAAAGGGGATTCGTTGTCTAACCAGTAACAAGGCCCCGGGCCCAGACGGCCTCTTGCCGGATTTATTTAAATCATATATTCCATTCTTGGCCCCAATTCTCACGGCGGTTGTTGATGCTGGAGCTAAAATTGGGGCTCCAAAATCCTGGGGGACCTCGACTATTGTACCAGTTTACAAGAAAGGTGACAGAAGCAACGCGGCATGTTACAGGCCAATTTCTTTGATAAATTCAGTAGCCAAAGTAGTGGGAGGGATCATTTTAAACAGGCTGACCAACGGGGCTAAAAATAACAACATAATGTCACCCGTTCAATACGGCTTTAGACCAGGGCATTCAACAATAACCCAATGCCTGAATCTATATCTAATTAGTGGCAAATATACCCTGGCTAGAAATGGAACCCTAAATATGGCCTTTATGGACCTTTCATCGGCCTTTGATTGCGTTGACAGAAGAAAACTCTGGGACGTCCTGCTAAACATGTGAGTTGAAAAAAACTTAATTAATTTCCTAGCTGGCCTTCACAGTGACACTCGAGCGAATGTTCGTTATAGTAAAGACTTGAAAGTAACCAGAGACTTCAAAATAAATCGGGGGGTTAGGCAGGGCTGCATTTTAGCGCCATTTCTTTTTAATTTATATGTAAATGGTCTCGAGGAGCATCTTTTAAAAACGAACACTGATTATCCATATATAGGGAAAAAGGGCGTACCCGTCCTGCTTTATGCAGACGACGCCGTCCTCATCTCTAGAACTGCCCTTGGCCTTCAAATATTACTTGATTCTTTTTTCCAATTTATGAAGTTACGGGGCCTGTGCATCAACAATACCAAGTCATTTGTTATGAAGGTAGGTCCTGGTACAAAAAAATCCTACCCTTTCCATATCAACGGGGAAAAAATACCCATAACAAAAACTTTTTCGTATCTTGGTGTATTGTTTGACCAAAAACTTACTTGGGGTCCAGCAGTAAGGAAAAAGAAAGGAGAAATAACAAGGACCAATGCAGCAATAATTGATTTTGCGCGCAAAATGGGAAACACACCAGTGGTTGCCACGATGAAATTATACCAAGCTAAAAGCATCGCCGTCGCCAGTTATGGGAGTGAGCTTTGGGGCTTTGTCCCAGTGGGCGACATTGTAACCACTGAAAATAACTTCCTAAAACAAGTCTTGTGTCTCCCAAAAAGCACAGCTAATTTCTCCATTCACGAGGAACTGGGCATGCCACACCTAGCTGACAAGATTGCCGTAAAACCGCTGTTGTGTTGGCTTAATTGCTGGCTGAATGACGAAATCCCATTCACTCAAAATATCCTCCTCGAAGCACTCAACTGGGAAGGGAAACTCAAGATCCCATGGCTAAAATATATCAGAAACTGTCTTCAAGACCTGGGTAGGCCGGATCTTTTTCTAACACCACAGCAAGTATCCAAGTATGATATAACATCTGTAAAGGATGCTTTCCTGTTGTCTCGACAGCTTGTCAGGGAAGAGTTAGAACTGAAGAAGGATAGTGTGTTGAGACATGTTTTAACCAAATCATGTTTGCAAATTGAACCATACCTATCCTGGTCCATTTCCAGATGCGAGCGCTTCCTGCTGACTAGATTTCGATTTGATCTATTCCATCTGTTGCTAGCTGTGCCCAGTGGAGCCCATAGGGGACAAGTGTTGCCAACTTGTGGCTGCGACAATAAGTCTCCGCAAGATTTGGCACACTTTTTATTTGTATGCTCCTATTACATGATACCAAGGAAAATGTTTTTAAAACCTCTTCTTAAAAAAATGAACTTTGTGCAAATAAGACCTGCACTATTTTATCTTCAAATGCTGCACTGTGAAAGCACTTTATTCATTTGTAACTTTTTAAAGACAGCCCTGAAATTCAGGAAAAGTATGGAAGGCTAACCCCCATTCCTTCCTACCTTTGTAAATATGTCTCTGATTAACGGTATACTTACATTTGTTTGAGTACGTACATTCCATCTAGTGATCTCTAGCCTTGTTGAAACGTCTTTTTAATATTGGTGTTTTATATATGTATGTGAATTTTTATGACACTTTTATGACTGTATTGCACGCAGTCGAATAAAGAAATTTTGAATTGAATTTAATTGAATGTACTAGTCGTCACAAGCAGATACAAGAGCAGCAGCAGACAGACAGAACATGTCTATATCAGCTCCTCCGTGACATAGGGGGGTACCCAGATATATAGGGGTCCACAGATGGATAGAACACCATCCCTGGGGGTGGCAAGTATATCTCTGCTTCCCAGTTCATTACACAGATGTGTCAACTATGGAATGTACTAGTCGTCACAAGCATATACGGGAGCAGCAGCAGACAGACAGAACCTGTCTATGTCAGCTCCCCCGTGACATAGGGAGGTACACAGATACATAGGGATTCACAGATGGATAAAACACCAGCCCTGGGGGGTGGCAAGTATATCCCTGCTTCCCAGCTCATTACAGAGATGTCTCAACTATGGAATGTACTAGTTGTGACAAGCACATACGGGAGCAGCAGCAGACAGGCAGAACCTGTCTATATCAGCTCCCCTGTGACATAGGGGTTACACAGATACTTAGGGGTCCACAGATGGATAGAACATCAGCCCTGGGGGGTGGCAAGCATATCTCTCCTTCCCAGTTCATTACACAGACGTCTCAACTATGAATGTACTAGTCGTCACAATCAGATACGGAAGCACCAGCAGACAGGCAGTATCCGTCTATATCAGCTTCCCGTTACATGGGGGGTACACAGATACATAAGGGTCCATACATGGATAGAACACCAGCCCTGGGGGGTGGCAAGTATATCTCTGCTTCCCAGTTCATTACACAGATGTCTCAACTATGGAATGTACTAGTTGTGATATGCAGGTACGGGAGCAGCATCAGACAGACAGAACCTGTCTACATCAGCTCTGTCATGCATAGGGGATACACAGATACATAGGGGTCCACAGATGGATAGAACACCAGCCCTGGGGGGTGGCTAGTATATCTCTGTTTCCCAGTTCATTACACAGATGTCTCAACTATGGAATGTACTAGTCGTCAAAAGCAGATACGGGAGAAGCAGCAGACACACAGAACCTATCTATATCAGCTCCCCATGACATAGGGGGGTACACAGACACATAGGGGTCCACAGATGGATAGAACACCAGCCATGGGGGGTGACAAGTATAGCTCTGCTTCCCAGTTCATTACATAGACGTCTCAACTATGGAATATACTAGTCGTCACAAGCAGATACGGAAGCAGCAGCAGACAGACAGAACCTGTCTTTATCAGCTCCCCCGTGACATAGTGGGTACACAGATATATAGAGGTCCACAGATGGATAGAACACCAGCCATGGGGGGGCAAGTAAATATCTTCTTCCCAGCTCGTTACACAGATGTCTCAACTATGGAATGTACAAGTGGTGACAAGCAGATACCGGAGCAGCAGCAGACAGGCAGAACCTGTCTATGACAGCTCCCCTGTGACTTAGGGGGGTCACATAGATACATAGGGATCCACAGATGGATAGAACACCAGCCCAGGGGGGTGGCAAATATATCTCTGCTTCCCAGTTCATTACACAGACGTCTCAACTATGTAATGTACTAGTTGTCACAAGCAGATACTGAAGCAGCAGCAGACAGGCAGAACCTGTCTATATAAGCTCCCCCATGACATAGGGGGGTCACAGATACATAATGGCCCATAGATGGATAGAACACCAGCCCTGGGGGTGGCAAGTATATCACTGCTTCCCAGTTCATTACACAGATGTCTCAAATACGGAATGTACTAGTTGTGACACGTAGATATGGGAGCAGCAGCAGACAGACAGAACCTGTCATATCAGCTCCCCCATGACATAGGGGGGTACACAGATACATAGGGGTCCACAGACGATAGAACACCAGCCCTGGGGGTTGCAAGTATATCTCTGCTTCCCAGTTCATTACACAGACGTCTCAACTGTGGAATGTACTAGTCGTCACAAGCAGATACGGGAGCAGCAGCAGACAGACAGAACCTGTCTACATCAGCTCCCCCATGACATGGGGGATACACAGATACATAGGGGTCCACAAATGGATAGAACACCAGCCATGGGGGGGGCAAGTATATCTCTGCTTCCCAGTTCATTACACGGATGTCTCAACAATGGAATGTACTAGTTGTCACAAGCAGATACGGAAGCAGCAGCAGACAGACAGAACAAACATGTCTATATCAGTTCCCCGTGACATAGGGGGGTACACAGATACATAGAGGTCCACAGATGGATAGACCACCAGCCTTGGAGGGGTGGCAAGTATATCTCTGCTTCCCAGCTCATTACACAGATGTGTCAACTATGGAATGTACTAGTTGTGACAAGCAGATATGGGAGCAGCAGGAGACAGGCAGAACCTGTCTTTATGAGCTCCCCCGTGACATAGGGGGGTACACAGATACATAGGGGTCCATAAATGGATAGAACCCCAGGCCTGGGGGGTGGCTAGTATATGTCTGCTTCCCACTTCATTACACAGATGTCTCAACTATGGAATGTACTAGTCGTGACATGCAGATACGGGAGCAGCAGCAGACAGACAGAACCTGTCTATATCAGCTCCCCCGTGACATAGTGGGGTACACAGATACATAGGGGTCCACAGATAGATAGAATACCAGCCCTGGGGGGTGGCAAGTATATCTCTGCTTCCCAGTTCATTACACAGATGTGTCAACTATGGAATGTACTAGTCGTCACAAATAGATACGGGAGCAGCAGCAGACAGACAGAACCTATCTATATCAGCTCCCCCGTAACATAGAGGGGTCCACAGATGGATAGAACACCAGCCCTGGGGGGTGGCAAGTATATTTCTGCTTCCAAGTTCATTACACAAATGTCTCAACTATGGAATGTACTAGTCGTGACAAGCAGATACGGGAGCAGCAGTAGACAGACAGAACCTGTCTATATCAGCTCCCCGTGACATAGGGGGGTACACAGATACATAGAGGTCCACAGATTGCTAGAACACCAGCCCTGGGGGGTGGCAAGTATATCTCTGCTTCCCAGTTCATTACACAGATGAGTCAACTATGGAATGTACTAGTCGTCACAAGTAGATACGGGAGCAGCAGTAGACAGACAGAACCTGTCTATATCAGCTTCCCCCAAACATAGGGGGGTATACAGATACATAGGGGTCCACAGATGGATAGAACACCAGCCCTCAGGGGTGGTAAGTATATTTCTGCTTCCCAGTGCATTACACAGATGTCGCAACTATGGAATGTACTAGTTGTGACAAGCAGATACAGGAGCAGCAGCAGACAGACAGAACCTGTCTATATCAGCTTTCCCAAGGCATAGGGGGGTACACAGATACATAGGGGTCCACAGATGGATAGAATACCCGCTCTTTTTTATGCCTGGTGGAAAGATCCACTGACTGCTCTCCATATGCCGTCCATGTTTTATACAGGTCATTCTAAGTTTTCCAAATTGGGAACGAATAGTAGGTTGTGTGGTAGAGGATGACAGTGTTGCTCCACTAGTACTTTGGCCTTCGATGCAGCAGGAGGAGTCTCTCTCAATCTCCTTAAATCTTCCCTTGCAAAGTTGACCGGATGCTTGGTCTGCAAGTGGTTCTGTATACTTGCTGTTCCACACGAGTACTTTTTATTGCGGTCTCCTCTTGAAAGCACAGTCTTGCATATGCGGCAAGTAACTTTTGTTGCATTCACCTTTTTTAAGCCAGGTGGAAAGCTGAAAAATTTCCAGACAATGCTGGTATATTTTTCCTTTGGTGGAGGTTCAGGAACAAATTTTTACTCTGATGAGTTTTCTGAATCAGAAAATGATGGTGGATTAGCAGCCATGGTATTTTTAAGTAGATTTGTTATCCAAAAAAGCAGATTTTCTCAGGAGGTCTTTCCATAAGAAGAATTGTTAAAAGAGTTATTGAAACGGGTGGGGTCCTTCAATAGGAAGTGTAATGAACCAATCAAATCTCTTTTTTGAGGTCACATGGGGTGTGCGTAGGATGCACCCAGTGCGACTTTGTGAAATTGCATTAAAAAGTGATGCACTTTTTAATAAAGGTAAACAATATTCAGATAATCTCTTGTCTTAATATTTATAATGAATATATATATAAATACGTTTTTCAACAATAAAACAATTGCGGGAGTTGCGCTCCCACCACGTCCGATATGCATATGATCTCACGCGCTACCGCGCCTCCATCACGCCATGTAATACGCACGATAATTGAAGCTTTTAGAGGGGATTCAAGCATATAAAATCGTCCATTCCAAACACCTTTGACAGCCAGGAAACCCTTACTTTCCTAAGCTGTTGTACAAAATGGCAGGAGAACATAATGGAAATATGTTACTATACTATGTTCAAATTTAAGCTGTGCCTTTCAAAAAAAATTCAAAGACAAAACAAAGTACCAAGTAATACGAAGTAAACAGTGTTCATTGCGTGCTACTTTGAATAAAATTTTAAGAGTATACATGGTGTGGCTACATCACAGTACACCATGAGAGAATAGATTCTGAAAGCTAATGAGGGCTCTTGCTCATGCATAGGCACCCTCTCACAGAAAATCCAGCTGTCAGCCTTCAGGATTGTTAATGTAAATGTAAAAGAGATGTACATTAGCATCTTAACTGCTAATATAAAAAGTGTAAACTTAATTTGGACAATTTGGTACATGTGTCATGTTTGACCATGTAGCCATTCTAAAGTTCGTATTAATCGCAGTTATGGTCTGCTTGCATCATAGAACAGCCTTACAGTAGGGATTCTGAAACACTTCTTTAGCTTTGTTCTTTTTTGTAATTAAAATACATGGAGAGCGTACTAAAATACAGTATTGGCTAATAAAGCATTGGCTAGCATTGGCTGTTGACTTATGTAAGAATCTGCAAACAGGGTCAATATTTAGGGCATTATCAGTGTCAGGTTATATTCTTGGAATGTTAAAAATTGATTCACATATGCCTTCCTACCTACCCACCAACACCTCCGGTTGTTTCATGTTATTATTTATTTTACATACGCATTGACAACTCAATATGACACTTACTTACTCCATTATGAAACTCAACTTATGTGTGAACAGAATGTAACAATGGAGTCGATGCCCAAGCAGACTAATTAAAAAAGGAGGAGTGACTTTACTCCCAACTTGAAAGACTTCTTCAAAGAAATACTACTTATCATAATCTGGACAGAACACTAGATGGCAAGAGTATGCTGAGTATGTAAATCTACAACTAGCATGCGAACTAACTTTTATTAATACATACAGTTCGTACATTTGTAATCTGAATAAGGTAACTAGGATGTTACATTTGTTTCTATGCATGAAATGTGCACCCATCTGCAGTATTCTTGACATAGTGCCTGTTGGGAAGAAAGTGAAAATTGATTTGTTATTCTGTTCGGACTGTATACAGGTCAATAGTTTTTAGTTTTGCTAACTTAAATTTATTTACATGCTAAATGTAGTGCACTGTTCCCAGTCACTGGCAAAGTGGTAATGACTCTATTGCTAGGAAGGGTGTACAGCCAGTGAACCAACATGGCGAATGCAATGCAGAAAAGACCCTTGTAAATCCATTAGTTATATTGTGATCCATCCTGTATCAGAGTCATCCGCACAAGTGTGAATTGGACATTATTAGCCACGAAAAACCCCTCAAGTAGTTATATCCGTTACTTTTTTAATTCGTCGACTAGTTATATTGAGAGTATTTACCTTAAAGTTATCCTTAAAAATTTGTGTGTCTTTTTGGTTGCATACAATAGAGAAAGTTTCATCAGACTCTAAATGTAAAAAAGATGTATATTAGCGCATCATAACAGCAATGGTACAAATTGTTGCTTTATTTTATACACGTTTCCGGTGGTTTACCGATCGAGTACATAGGACAGTCACAACTGTTCAAAACAATTTCTAATGGCAGGATAACAAACATAATGTTAAATTCACAAACATAATGGAAATATATTATTATACTATGTTCAAAATTTAAACTGTGCCTTTTTATAAAAAATTCAAAGACAAAACAAAGTACCAAGTAATCCGAAGTTTATGCGACCACTAGGGTATTAAAGATTTTCAATCATGAAATGTTAAAGTCAAACCTGATGACTCCATTAGGTCCATTGCCATTTTCATTTAGCTTGTGGCGACCAGTTCGTCTCATGGTTGACACATCTGTATAATGAGCTAGAACAGGGGGATATACTTTCTTCAATCTCAGCAATTGGCTGCTGACTTATGCAATATTCTGCAAACTGAAAAAAAGAGTTAAAGATGTATATGTTGTACAAATGTCCAAGCTTAATTTAAATGTACATAAAAACAATTGTTCTCAATAGAATTGGGGTTGAAAAGCAATCATCCATAATCGAAGTATCATTATCAGCATGCAACAAACACCACAGTTGTAGCTGTCCAGTTATTTTTGGTTTGATTCTATCACTAACTGCCATTGGTTATATTCAGGGTGCTTCTATATCTGTAGGAAAACCTTTTAGAGACATACGTATGGTTATGATAAATATTTTGCTTTTATGGCGACTAATAAGAGACAAATGGAATTCAGAAAAAACTTTTTGGGCTGCTTCAGCACCAATGACAACTTTAGTGTTCTTTTCTTTACCAGTGTAGAACAAGCTACCTTGTATTGAAAAAAGAGAAAAGAAAAATGTTACAGTACCTATGCATGTCAACATGAATTACATTAAATGGGACATGCCTTTTCTCAACCAGCCTTAAAATATTACAATGAAAAAACATGAATGAAAAAATTATAGTACTGTCAATGGTGACATTTTTAGACAGTCTATGCAATCCATGCTTCTGTACTTTACTGAAATCTTCAGGATACACATTATTTGTTATATAATCAAAAACCTCTTGGTACTTAGTGGGAACCATTTCTATGTAAAATGAGGATAAACATGAAAACAAGGTTAAGAGAATATCATCACATTCTCACAGTACATTACAATACCATAAATAAGTAAATATGTGAGTGAATACACCAATAATATAACAATTGCCCCCCAACCCCTGACCCCTCACTCTAATCACAAACTTAAAAGAAGGGACGACCATGTGGTGCAGCACTTCACAATCATGTCACCTCACATTCAGGGCTGGGGAGAAAAAGTGGTTGTTCTAAATGCCCAGAAACAGAGGCCACAAGGAAGCCCCGAAGGAATGGCCAGTTTGATGAGGATGTGAAGTTCTAACAAGCCGCTTCAGCAACGAGGCCTGTGCGTGGGATGGCCATGTGGTGCAGTGCTTCACAATCAGCATTGGAGTCATTAAGTGCCATGGAGAGATTACGTGATTTGCGAATTGACAGAGGTTGGACTCTGTTTGTAAAATGGTCGGCCGTGCGCACTGTGGTTATCTCAAGTTGGTGGTATCAAAAAGTGCTGAGTAGCTTGTCAATTGTATATACATGATTACCATTAGAACTCTAAGCCTTGAATAAAAGTTGCCCTACAAAGGGGATCACAAAACCTTGTCACTCTGGCACAGCACTTACCAATAAGCCACAGGGAACAGGAGCAGCGCCTCTCACCCCTCTCATCAACTTTTAGAACATTCGACACACTACTTACACGAGAAGATCTACATTGCATTAACTTGAACAGCACGTAGCACACTGCTGCGGGAACGATCACATGGTGCTTCACAAATTAAAGAAACGTAGCAGGATTAAGTGATTTGCACAGAATAAAGTATATCGAATCAAGTCTAACATTATTAAAAAAAATGAAGAGCATGCTAAAATACAACACTGGACAATCGATTACATGTGCACTGCATGGGGAGGAAGCAACACGTGGCGCAGTACTTAAATAATGGAAGGCGGCATGATTAAGTGATTTGCCCAGAAACAGCAGCTACCAAGGCAAGTTAGAAAACATACAAGAGCTGGAAACCTTGCTAAAATAAAGCATTGGCCAATCAATTACATGTGCACTGCATGGGGAGGAAGAAGCACGTGGCGCACTACTTAAATAATGAAAGGTGAAAGGATTAAGTGATTTGCCCAGAAATAGCAGCTACCAAGGCAGGTTATTTGACATACAAGAGCTGGAAACCGTGCTTAAATACGCTATTGCCGAAAACATTACTATTACAATGCATGGGGCACTTGACGCACTACTTACATGAGAAAAACTACATCACATTAACTTGAACAGCGCGTAGCACACTGCTGCGGGAACGACCACGTGGCACTTGGCAAATTAAAGAAACACTGCAGGAATAAGTGATTTGCACAGAAACAAAGGTTACAAAGTTAACTTTAATGATATAAAAAAGCAGGAAAGCGTGCTTAAAAACAGCATTGCCAAACCAAACAAAAAATTTGCATTGACGCGGTACTCAATGATCGTTCAGATTAACTAACTTAATTACCCTTAAAAAAAGTGCTCACCTACGAAGAAGTGGATACGAACACTATCAATGGCTGTGACTACAGAATAGGAAAACTTTGAGGTTAGCGACATGATGCAAGGAGTGAGCACTATCGGCAGGGCTGTGACTGCGGAATAGGGAAAGTTTGAGAAGGTTGGAAGGTTATAAATGCTTTGCAGAACGATGATTGGTTGAGCATGATGTCACTGGGTGTGACAAAAGGGGTGGTGATGGACGGAGCATCTGAATCAATCAAACATTCACACCCAGTCAATTGATCTGGGTTTAATCCATCACCGTTCTTTAGCCCACTCTGCCACCCCAGTTCAGACATGGCCATATGCAAATCAGTCTGACCCTGTGCCTCTTGGGAACAGTCCAGCCCGAACTGCCAAGCCATGTCTTCCCTGGACCGGAAACAAGCTTCCGAGGACCGGTTTCTGGCATTCCAGCCGTCTTCAGCCCGGCTTGCTTGAATCCAGTGGCAAAGTGAGCAAGGGACTCACGTCTGAGCATACACTGCCACACTTATGGCGGCCAAAAGCGGTACAAAAGGGGTGGTGATGGACGGAGCATCTGAATCAATCAAACATTCACACCCAGTCAATTGATCTGGGTTTAATCCATCACCGTTCTTTAGCCCACTCTGCCACCCCAGTTCAGTCTTGGCCATATGCAAATCAGTCTGACCCTGTGCCTCTTGGGAACAGTCCAGCCCGAACTGCCAAGCCATGTCTTCCCTGGACTGGAAACAAGCTTCCGAGGACCGGTTTCTGGCATTCCAGCCGTCTTCATCCCAGCTTGCTTGAATCCAGTGGCAAAGTGAGCAAGGGACTCACGTCTGAGCATACCCTGCCACACTTATGGCGGCCAAAAGCGGTACAAAAGGGGTGGTGATGGACGGAGCATCTGAATCAATCAAACATTCACACCCAGTCAATTGATCTGCGTTTAATCCATCACCGTTCTTTAGCCCACTCTGCCACCCCAGTTCAGACATGGCCATATGCAAATCAGTCTGACCCTGTGCCTCTTGGGAACAGTCCAGCCCGAACTGCCAAGCCATGTCTTCCCTGGACCGGAAACAAGCTTCCGAGGACCGGTTTCTGGCATTTCAGCCGTCTTCAGCCCGGCTTGCTTGAATCCAGTGGCAAAGTGAGCAAGGGACTCACGCCTGAGCATACCCTGCCACACTTATGGCGGCCAAAAGCGGTACAAAAGGGGTGGTGAGGGACGGAGCATCTGAATCAATCAAACATTCACACCCAGTCAATTAATCTGGGTTTAATCCATCACCGTTCTTTAGCCCACTCTGCCACCCCAGTTCAGACATGGCCATATGCAAATCAGTCTGACCCTGTGCCTCTTGGGAACAGTGCAGCCCGAACTGCCAAGCCATGTCTTCCCTGGACCGGAAACAAGCTTCCGAGGACCGGTTTCTGGCATTCCAGCCATCTTCAGCCCGGCTTGCTTGAATCCAGTGGCAAAGTGAGCAAGGGACTCACGTCTGAGCATACCCTGCCACACTTATGGCGGCCAAAAGCGGTAAAAAAGGGGTGGTGATGGACGGAGCATCTGAATCAATCAAACTTTCACACCCAGTCAATTGATCTGGGTTTAATCCATCACCGTTCTTTAGCCCACTCTGCCACCCCAGTTCAGACATGGCCATATGCAAATCACTCTGACCCTGTGCCTCTTGGGAACAGTCCAGCCCGAACTGTCAAGCCATGTCTTCCCTGGACCGGAAACAAGCTTCCGAGGACCGGTTTCTGGCATTCCAGCCGTCTTCAGCCCGGATTGCTTGAATCCAGTGGCAAAGTGAGCAAGGGACTCACGTCTGAGCATACCCTGCCACACTTATGGCGGCCAAATGCGGTACAAAAGGGGTGGTGATGGACGGAGCATCTGAATCAATCAAACTTTCACACCCAGTCAATTGATCTGGGTTTAATCCATCACCGTTCTTTAGCCCACTCTGCCACCCCAGTTCAGACATGGCCATATGCAAATCACTCTGAACCTGTGCCTCTTGGGAACAGTCCAGCCCGAACTGCCGAGCCATGTCTTCCCTGGACCGGAAACAAGCTTCCGAGGACCGGTTTCTGGCATTCCAGCCGTCTTCAGCCCGGCTTGCTTGAATCCAGTGGCAAAGTGAGCAAGGGACTTACGTCTGAGCATACCCTGCCACACTTATGGCGGCCAAAAGCGGTACAAAAGGGGTGGTGATGGACGGAGCATCTGAATCAATCAAACATTCACACCCAGTCAATTGATCTGGGTTTAATCCATCACCGTTCTTTAGCCCACTCTGCCACCCCAGTTCAGACATGGCCATATGCAAATCAGTCTGACCCTGTGCCTCTTGGGAACAGTCCAGCCCGAACTGCCAAGCCATGTCTTCCCTGGACCGGAAACAAGCTTCCGAGGACCGGTTTCTGGCATTCCAGCCGTCTTTAGCCCGGCTTGCTTGAATCCAGTGGCAAAGTGAGCAAGGGACTCACGTCTGAGCATACCCTGCCACACTTATGGCGGCCAAAAGCGGTACAAAAGGGGTGGTGATGAACGGAGCATCTGAATCAATCAAACATTCACACCCAGTCAATTGATCTGGGTTTAATCCATCACCGTTCTTTAGCCCACTCTGCCACCCCAGTTCAGACATGGCCATATGCAAATCAGTCTGACCCTGTGCCTCTTGGGAACAGTCCAGCCCGAACTGCCAAGCCATGTCTTCCCTGGACCGGAAACAAGCTTCCGAGGACCAGTTTCTGGCATTCCAGCCGTCTTCAGCCCGGCTTGCTTGAATCCAGTGGCAAAGTGAGCAAGGGACTCACGTCTGAGCATACCCTGCCACACTTATGGCGGCCAAAAGCGGTACAAAAGGGGTGGTGATGGACGGAGCATCTGAATCAATCAAACATTCACACCCAGTCAATTGATCTGGGTTTAATCCATCACCGTTCTTTAGCCCACTCTGCCACCCCAGTTCAGACATGGCCATATGCAAATCAGTCTGACCCTGTGCCTCTTGGGAACAGTCCAGCCCGAACTGCCAAACCATGTCTTCCCTGGACCGGAAACAAGCTTCCGAGGACCGGTTTCTGGCATTCCAGCCGTCTTCAGCCCGGCTTGCTTGAATCCAGTGGCAAAGTGAGCAAGGGACTCACGTCTGAGCATACCCTGCCACACTTATGGCGGCCAAAAGCGGTACAAAAGGGGTGGTGATGGACGGAGCATCTGAATCAATCAAACATTCACACCCAGTCAATTGATCTGGGTTTAATCCATCACCGTTCTTTAGCCCACTCTGCCACCCCAGTTCAGACATGGCCATATGCAAATCAGTCTGACCCTGTGCCTCTAGGGAACAGTCCAGCCCGAACTGCCAAGCCATGTCTACCCTGGACCGGAAACAAGCTTCCGAGGACCGGTTTCTGGCATTCCAGCCGTCTTCAGCCCGGCTTGCTTGAATCCAGTGGCAAAGTGAGCAAGGGACTCACGTCTGAGCATACCCTGCCACACTTATGGCTGCCAAAAACGGTACAAAAGGGGTGGTGATGGACGGAGCATCTGAATCAATCAAACATTCACACCCAGTCAATTGATCTGGGTTTAATCCATCACCGTTCTTTAGCCCACTCTGCCACCCCAGTTCAGACATGGCCATATGCAAATCAGTCTGACCCTGTGCCTCTTGGGAACAGTCCAGCCCGAACTGCCAAGCCATGTCTTCCCTGGACCGGAAACAAGCTTCCGAGGACCGGTTTCTGGCATTTCAGCCGTCTTCAGCCCGGCTTGCTTGAATCCAGTGGCAAAGTGAGCAAGGGACTCACGCCTGAGCATACCCTGCCACACTTATGGCGGCCAAAAGCGGTACAAAAGGGGTGGTGAGGGACGGAGCATCTGAATCAATCAAACATTCACACCCAGTCAATTGATCTGGGTTTAATCCATCACCTTTCTTTAGCCCACTCTGCCACCCCAGTTCAGACATGGCCATATGCAAATCAGTCTGACCCTGTGCCTCTTGGGAACAGTGCAGCCCGAACTGCCAAGCCATGTCTTCCCTGGACCGGAAACAAGCTTCCGAGGACCGGTTTCTGGCATTCCAGCCATCTTCAGCCCGGCTTGCTTGAATCCAGTGGCAAAGTGAGCAAGGGACTCACGTCTGAGCATACCCTGCCACACTTATGGCGGCCAAAAGCGGTAAAAAAGGGGTGGTGATGGACGGAGCATCTGAATCAATCAAACTTTCACACCCAGTCAATTGATCTGGGTTTAATCCATCACCGTTCTTTAGCCCACTCTGCCACCCCAGTTCAGACATGGCCATATGCAAATCACTCTGACCCTGTGCCTCTTGGGAACAGTCCAGCCCGAACTGTCAAGCCATGTCTTCCCTGGACCGGAAACAAGCTTCCGAGGACCGGTTTCTGGCATTCCAGCCGTCTTCAGCCCGGATTGCTTGAATCCAGTGGCAAAGTGAGCAAGGGACTCACGTCTGAGCATACCCTGCCACACTTATGGTGGCCAAATGCGGTACAAAAGGGGTGGTGATGGACGGAGCATCTGAATCAATCAAACATTCACACCCAGTCAATTGATCTGGGTTTAATCCATCACCGTTCTTTAGCCCACTCTGCCACCCCAGTTCAGACATGGCCATATGCAAATCAGTCTGACCCTGTGCCTCTTGGGAACAGTCCAGCCCGAACTGCCAAGCCATGTCTTCCCTGGACCGGAAACAAGCTTCCGAGGACCGGTTTCTGGCATTCCAGCCGTCTTCAGCCCGGCTTGCTTGAATCCAGTGGCAAAGTGAGCAAGGGACTTACGTCTGAGCATACCCTGCCACACTTATGGCGGCCAAAAGCGGTACAAAAGGGGTGGTGATGGACGGAGCATCTGAATCAATCAAACATTCACACCCAGTCAATTGATCTGGGTTTAATCCATCACCGTTCTTTAGCCCACTCTGCCACCCCAGTTCAGACATGGCCATATGCAAATCAGTCTGACCCTGTGCCTCTTGGGAACAGTCCAGCCCGAACTGCCAAGCCATGTCTTCCCTGGACCGGAAACAAGCTTCCGAGGACCGGTTTCTGGCATTCCAGCCGTCTTTAGCCCGGCTTGCTTGAATCCAGTGGCAAAGTGAGCAAGGGACTCACGTCTGAGCATACCCTGCCACACTTATGGCGGCCAAAAGCGGTACAAAAGGGGTGGTGATGAACGGAGCATCTGAATCAATCAAACATTCACACCCAGTCAATTGATCTGGGTTTAATCCATCACCGTTCTTTAGCCCACTCTGCCACCCCAGTTCAGACATGGCCATATGCAAATCAGTCTGACCCTGTGCCTCTTGGGAACAGTCCAGCCCGAACTGCCAAGCCATGTCTTCCCTGGACCGGAAACAAGCTTCCGAGGACCAGTTTCTGGCATTCCAGCCGTCTTCAGCCCGGCTTGCTTGAATCCAGTGGCAAAGTGAGCAAGGGACTCACGTCTGAGCATACCCTGCCACACTTATGGCGGCCAAAAGCGGTACAAAAGGGGTGGTGATGGACGGAGCATCTGAATCAATCAAACATTCACACCCAGTCAATTGATCTGGGTTTAATCCATCACCGTTCTTTAGCCCACTCTGCCACCCCAGTTCAGACATGGCCATATGCAAATCAGTCTGACCCTGTGCCTCTTGGGAACAGTCCAGCCCGAACTGCCAAGCCATGTCTTCCCTGGACCGGAAACAAGCTTCCGAGGACCGGTTTCTGGCATTCCAGCCGTCTTCAGCCCGGCTTGCTTGAATCCAGTGGCAAAGTGAGCAAGGGACTCACGTCTGAGCATACCCTGCCACACTTATGGCGGCCAAAAGCGGTACAAAAGGGGTGGTGATGGACGGAGCATCTGAATCAATCAAACATTCACACCCAGTCAATTGATCTGGGTTTAATCCATCACCGTTCTTTAGCCCACTCTGCCACCCCAGTTCAGACATGGCCATATGCAAATCAGTCTGACCCTGTGCCTCTAGGGAACAGTCCAGCCCGAACTGCCAAGCCATGTCTACCCTGGACCGGAAACAAGCTTCCGAGGACCGGTTTCTGGCATTCCAGCCGTCTTCAGCCCGGCTTGCTTGAATCCAGTGGCAAAGTGAGCAAGGGACTCACGTCTGAGCATACCCTGCCACACTTATGGCTGCCAAAAGCGGTACAAAAGGGGTGGTGATGGACGGAGCATCTGAATCAATCAAACATTCACACCCAGTCAATTGATCTGGGTTTAATCCATCACCGTTCTTTAGCCCACTCTGCCACCCCAGTTCAGACATGGCCATATGCAAATCAGTCTGACCCTGTGCCTCTTGGGAACAGTCCAGCCCGAACTGCCAAGCCATGTCTTCCCTGGACCGGAAACAAGCTTCCGAGGACCGGTTTCTGGCATTCCAGCCGTCTTTAGCCCGGCTTGCTTGAATTCAGTGGCAAAGTGAGCAAGGGACTCACGTCTGAGCATACCCTGCCACACTTATGGTGGCCAAAAGCGGTACAAAAGGGGTGGTGATGGACGGAGCATCTGAATCAATCAAACATTCACACCCAGTCAATTGATATGGGTTTAATCCATCACCGTTCTTTAGCCCACTCTGCCACCCCAGTTCAGACATGGCTATATGCAAATCAGTCTGACCCTGTGCCTCTTGGGAACAGTCCAGCCCGAACTGCCAAGCCATGTCTTCCCTGGACCGGAAACAAGCTTCCGAGGACCGGTTTCTGGCATTCCAGCCGTCTTCAGCCCGGCTTGCTTGAATCCAGTGGCAAAGTGAGCAAGGGACTCACGTCTGAGCATACCCTGCCACACTTATGGCGGCCAAAAGCGGTACAAAAGGGGTGGTGATGGACGGAGCATCTGAATCAATCAAACATTCACACCCAGTCAATTGATCTGGGTTTAATCCATCACCGTTCTTTAGCCCACTCTGCCACCCCAGTTCAGACATGGCCATATGCAAATCAGTCTGACCCTGTGCCTCTTGGGAACAGTCCAGCCCGAACTGCCAAGCCATGGCTTCCCTGGACCGTAAACAAGCTTCCGAGGACCGGTTTCTGGCATTCCAGCCGTCTTCAGCCCGGCTTGCTTGAATCCAGTGGCAAAGTGAGCAAGGGACTCACGTCTGAGCATACCCTGCCACACTTATGGCGGCCAAAAGCGGTACAAAAGGGGTGGTGATGGACGGAGCATCTGAATCAATCAAACATTCACACCCAGTCAATTGATCTGGGTTTAATCCATCACCGTTCTTTAGCCCACTCTGCCACCCCAGTTCAGACATGGCCATATGCAAATCAGTCTGACCCTGTGCCTCTTGGGAACAGTCCAGCCCAAACTGCCAAGCCATGTCTTCCCTGGACCGGAAACAAGCTTCCGAGGACCGGTTTCTGGCATTCCAGCCGTCTTCAGACCGGCTTGCTTGAATCCAGTGGCAAAGTGAGCAAGGGACTCACGTCTGAGCATACCCTGCCACACTTATGGCGGCCAAAAGCGGTACAAAAGGGGTGGTGATGGACGGAGCATCTGAATCAATCAAACATTCACACCCAGTCAATTGATCTGGGTTTAATCCATCACCGTTCTTTAGCCCACTCTGCCACCCCAGTTCAGACATGGCCATATGCAAATCAGTCTGACCCTGTGCCTCTTGGGAACAGTCCAGCCCGAACTGCCAAGCCATGTCTTCACTGGGTGTGAGAGCTGTGATTGGGCATGTTGTAATTGAGCATGCGCAAAGTGAAGGCAACTCCTAGGGGGTACACACACAGATGGAGTTTGGATATCGATAGAACACTGGCTCCCACAGGAGACGGGGAGCCGGCGGGACCATGGGGGGATTGGAGACCCTCCCAAAGTCCCCAACGGTGACGGTCAAAATACATTTTAAAAAAATGCTGGCCTCGGGGAATGGGGTCCCCTGGGCCTTGAAGTGACCTTAGGAGGGGGGCTATGCAGCCCTACTTCATAAAAAAAAAACATAGCCATGCCCCAGGGGATGGGGACCCCAGTTCCCGGAATTGGCCGCGGGAGGGGGGCCACGCGGCTCCCTTCCCATAAAAAAATTGAATACGGGTACTCTGCTTATTGTCTTCGTACCATAAGCGCACCCTTCTGATCACGTGCTGAATGCTAATTGGCTGTCAAGTGGTTGTCAACATTCGAAACTAGAAACTGTTGGCAGTCATTTTATGGCTCGGTAGAAGGGAGGCTGAAGAAGCCTGTGAAATGTGTGTTTAAAACATGAAAAAGGGGAGTGTAGACACCCCCTGACCCTCTAGGTCTGCTCAGGGGGTGTCAATTTCTTTTTGTTTTAAAATCGCGGGGTGCCAGTATGATCCACGCATTCTAGCGATATTAAAAAAAAAACGTGGGCTTCCGCGCGTCTTTTGTAATTTGCATTCTTTAAACTGTTTAGAAGAGATGCAGCAGTGCTGGATCCAGGATCCACCACTGAGTAAGAAAAGGTAACGATAACACTACTTACCTGCTAAGTAAATTTCCTTTCATAGGTTAACATTGACTGGTTTCACTTGGAAATTCTTCTAAGTGTGGAGTTTTGGAACTTTCAAATATTCACCTAAAATCATCCGAACAACGAATTCCAATTTACTCACCTGTTATCGGGAGAGAACCCAGTGCTGCATCTTTTAGCCCAGCACTGACCGTAAAAATTAATTCTAAGCGTACTTACCAGTAACTTATATATCTTTACATAGGAATCCATTGTCTGGTTTTCACAAGAAAAGTTTCTAAGCGTAGATTTTCACAAACTACAGATATTCCTTAAAAATCGCCTGTATAACTTAAATACATTCTTCAACTGTTTACAGGAGATGCACCAGTGCTAGATCCAGGATCCACCACTGAGTAAGAAAAAGTAACGATAACACTACTTACCTGCTAAGTGAATTTCCCCCCATAGGATAACATTGGTGTTTCTATGTGTCAACTTTTAAAATACATTTTTTTTCCTTAAAAATCACTACTGTAACCAAAACGATTTTACTCAACTGTTTACAGGAGATGTCACAGGACTGAATCTAGGATCCAGTCCTGGGGTTAGAAAAGTAATCCATAAAGTAACTAATTGCATTTAACTAGAAATCCCCATTGAGCTCAATGTTGCATTGTGTTTCAAATTGTGTTGCCCATTGCAACAACTGTAACTACTGTACTTCAAAGTCTATTGCCTATTTGCAAAGTATTTAAACTAAATTAATTCCTTCCGAGAAAGTATATTTTGTAATGTAATGTATAATGTAATTGTAATGTAATTTAAAAAAATAAAATATCTAAAAATAAATAGTTTTAAAAAAATGTAGTAAGTCAGTATCAAAAAAAGTAAATATATAAATTAATACATTTAAAAATTGTCATTTACCAAACCTTCGAAATTCACTGAAAAAACCATAGGTTTCAGACATGTTATAGTTAGGAATTAGCATTTAAAAAACCTTTGAAATTCACTGAAAAAACCAGAGGTTTTAGCGGTGTTATAGTTAGCTGGATATTTCACTGTACAAAACCATTGAAATACCTCCTTTATAGTTAGTTGTACTAAGTATAACTAGCGCGCCCGCAATCCACTCGTGATGATGTCACATATTACATCAGTCATGACTTGGTCAGTGACATCACTGATGACATCACTGATGACATCTCAAATGACATCACTGATGACATCATCTATGTGACAATCTGATACACCTCATCATACACTAGTATAACCTTTCAACACTCATTATAAAATATGGAGTACCATATTTGAAACCATTGACACACCAATACAAGCTTCTAAAACCCACTCAGTGATTCCTACATCTACACACACATCTAAATACTTACCTATAGATTCACTCATACATGCTAACAAAGATCAATAGAACATTATTAAATATACTTATACACCTAGTTCAACATTACACAGCACACATCCTATTCACTTATGCAGTCATCCTACTCACTTATGCAAACAATTGATCATACTTACATTTACTAAGCTACGCACTTATACAAACACCACTTTATTTATTCATATAGATACTAACTCATACTTAGTGTGTTATAAAATCACTATTATAAGTATACAGTTTTCGGTACAGTCACTCATACAATCACTGAGTCTTATGTATACTTATTTATAAACATGTATCATTGAGAAATATATTTACTCATCACCACACCCATAAAGATATTCACTCACCCAAACAAGGGTTTTCACGTGCAGTCTTAACCTCATATACCTACTAAATCAACTTTTTACAATCTTTGGACAGTCACACATCTCCCACCCTACCACACACACATTCACTATCCCATACAAATACTCACTTAAGTAACATGTACCCTGCCGGGAGGAGGAAGAGCCCGGAGAAAATTGCGACGCTGTCACCACTATTGTAGACCCCAATGGCGGGTTTCCCATAGAGGGAGAGGGTGAATCGGATGACGATTTCTCCCCCGATGAGGACAAGGACTTGGGGTGTCCCTAGCGTCCAGAGACCCACTCCTCTCAGTCCCCGGTGGGGGACGGGTCCACTTGGACATGTTTGAGCCTACCCAAATTTATTATCCTAGGTTGGCGGGGTGGACCCCTGATGCCAAAGTGGCAGAGTATGTGGTGGGGAAAATCCATCAACCCCTTGAAAGCGTGGTCAGGAATAGGATGAGGGGAGAAGCCCCAGGCCATCACTGAAGGGAAAAGTGGCACACACACCTGAAATTGATGAGAAACTATGTACCTTTTTCTCCAAGTATATGAGGGATCCCAAAAAAGTAATTGATAGGTCTTGGATGTGGTAGGGCCCTTGACCCAAATTTTTCAATTGGCTGAAACCATAGGTTTTAACATTTATAGTTAGGAATTAGCATTTAAAAAACCTTAGAAATGTACTGAAAAAAACATAGGTTTCAGGGGTGTTATAGTTAGCTGGACATTTCACTCATACAAAACCATTGAAATTCCCCCGTTATAGTTAGTTTAGCTAGCTATACCTCGTGCGCCCGCTATGCACTGCTGATGACGTCACATATTACATAACTCATGACATGGTCAGTGACATCACTCAGGACATCACTGATGACATGTCAAATGACATCACTGATGACAAGTGAATTTCTCTGGTTTTATATGTGTCAAATGTTCAACTAACTATAACGTCCCTGAAACCTATGTTTTTTAGTGAATTTCTAAGGTTTATTAAATGCTAATTCCTAACTATAAAGTCTGTAAAACCTATGTTTTTTCAGTGAATTTCAAAGGTTTTTTAAATGTTAATTTCACATTTTAATGTTTATAAAACCTATAGTTTTGCTATTATTTTTTAAATATTTTGGAACTCTATTATACTTCTTTTGTTTAACTTTAAAAATAATTAATTGTTTCATATCTTCTCCCAAAAATATGTATCTCTATTTTTTTTGTTGAGAAAATTGCACTTCCATACCGGTAGCGTACCAAGCTCCATCTCCACGCGAATCTGATCCACCATATTGCTACACTCGTAAATGATGCTCATTTCATATCCGACGGGTTTGTGGCACCGCGTAACATCATATATGCCTGAAGTCGCCCCAGCTGCTACTTTGGTATCCGACGGGTACGCAGTACCAATCCACGCGTTACGTCATGTACGTATGGGGTTGAGCCCACTGCGCGTTGCGTATGCAACGAGTGCATGCGGCCAGGCCCTGTGTTACGTCACAGACTTATGGTGTCGTGCCGGGTACGCCATTCCCTCTTTTTTTTGTCTCAAAAGTATATCTAAATAACTTTGAACAGTATATGAGAGCAAGTGATAATGTAAAATATTAAATATTTTAAACATATATATATTTCTAACAGTAATAAACATATTATGATAAATATATTTTTTCAAAATCGTGTCGGGTGAGGCCTCCTTGTATGCTCAGTGTGTGATTGCCATGTGACCTTAAAAAAAAGCATTTGATTTTAGTCATTCTCTCTACATCGTGTGATGAGAGACACCTCTTCTGCTTAGAGAGCTTTTTTGAAAAGTTTGAAAAGTTTTTTGCTGTATACACATATCTTATACTACACACACCATGCAGCGATCATCTTGATCAATATTCATGGTCTGTACATTAGCCTTCCACGTGTGATGGCCATGCATCTCAAAAGTTACATCAAAAAACAATTGTGTGTTACAACATGCCCCTGGTGTGCACAATATTGTGCTGCCTTTCGGCCTGGGTATTGGTGGCTCTTAGAAGTATCATCAGCTACGAGCAGAGTGCACATCCTAGATCACATGTGACAAACAGTAAACAGTAATGTGTAGATTTGTATTGCTGTACGCTCTGTTGTCTGGCTTTACCAATATAGTAGTGTGTTATATGTGAGACTTTCAGATTCACGTTTGGCATACATTGCCAAACAATGGACCTTCTGGACCATACTGTAGGCGTTATGTAATGAGCGTTATCACTGTGTATGACGTAGCCTCACTGCTGATCCTCCCTCCATCCGAACAGATGTGTACGCTTCGCTATAGCAACACTTTCAATAATACCGCACACCATTGAAATGCGTGTCTGCGCATATCCACAACCTTGACAACAACATGTGATGTTTGCCATTCAATCTTTTCGAACAGCATCCCATTAGTGATAGTTGCCGCCCTCCCAATACAAGCTATATTAATGTAAATTGTGCATTCTGCGACCTCAAAACTGCAAAAGAAACACACATAAGTACACTTCCTGGCCAGGGAGGAAATGACCAACGCCCAGATCGCCGGAACAAATATTCACACCCCTACGCTGGTCTGGCGTACACAAGCCAAGCCCACTTTGCGCACATATAAATAGGATAACGACTCCGACACTTGTCCCAGTTCTTCCACACTGCCTTAGGTGATATGGCCGCATCCACCTCGCATATCACAATGCGCAATAAAAAAAAGGGATCCATGAGGTGTACACCATACTGGCAATCAACACTGGCTCTAAATAGTGAACCCTACTGCCCGTCGTGTTTTGAAATGTATCCATGAGGTGTACACCATCCTGCAATCAACACTGCCACTTTATTGTGACCACTGCTGCCCGTAGTGTTTCCACACACAAAAATGACAGCAGGTGAGCAGTGGGGCCTGGGTGCACAGCGGCTCCAATTGAGCGCAGTGCTGTGGGAGGGGTGGGCTGCATCAGCCTGAATGCGCAGGTGCGAACAAGCGAAGTTGCCCTGCTTAATGAAGTGATCTCTGACCTCATTCAGTCACATCTCGGTCTCATTTTAAAGACCTGCTGGACCATACTGTAGGCCTGAGGCAGTGGCAGCGCTGCCATACAGACACTTGTTGAGCACAGTGCTGCATGAGGGGGGGTGCATCAGCCTGAGTGCGCAGGTGCGAACAAGCGATGTTGGTCATGATGTGATCTCTGACCTCATTCAGTCATATGTCTGTCTCATTTTAAGGACCTGCTGTACCATACTGTATGCCTCAACCAGAGGGCAACGCTGCCCTTCAGACACGTGGCGTTGGCTTTTAGGGCACTGTAGTGAGCTCATTACTAAGTGTACATGCACACAGGCTTCCGCTACTGCATTACACGCTCACATTATGCTCCTAGAATGTGCTCTGTTCCTTTGTATGTGAACCTTGGTATACCATATTAATATTTAACCTTGTGTATTCTTGTGCACTCCAACTCCTCTTTGAACCACGATTACCACTAACAGTTGGTAGATCGTACTTCAAAAACGAAGTATGCGATCAACTGGTGTTTGCTATTAAGCTTGAAATAAACCTTCATTTACCTCCAGACGTTTCTACTATTAAATTATTTCTCCCTTTTCAGACACTGAATTGATTGAGCCAAAATGGGCGGAGTGAGTGCTTACTCCGTGATGATGCCCTCTGCATTCTGACGCCTTCCATCGTGGTATCAAGGGTGACCTGCTCTCCCACCCTACAGAGGTACCCCAGACTCGGAGCTTGCACCAACACATCGTTGGACACACCAATGGTGGCAGGTGAGCAGTGAAGCCTCGGTGCGTAGGACCTACAATTGAGCACAATGCAGGGGAAGGTACTGGGGTGCAGCACCCTGGGTGCACAGGTGCCGGCAAATGATGTTCCCGGAGCTAATAATGTAATCTCTGGTCTCATTCATATGTTTCATTTTAAGGACTTGCTGGCCCAAACTTTTTCTCGTGGACCCCAGCGCCCTAGACAAATGGGTGACGGGAGGTAAACACTGAGGGCTAGGTACAGTAGGCCGATGCTCTGTCTCCTCCTCCCTCTGATCTTTTGACTCTCCCTCCCCTTCTCCCTTCCACTCACTCACCCTCCCTCCCAATCTCACTATCTTCCTTTCATTCAGACTACCTTTCTTTTCCTCTTCTACATGGCACACATACTTATGTTTCATTTTTGTCTTGCAGGTCTTCTACGCTACTTCCGGAGGAGTCCCACCCACGTATTTCATGTTATACTGTTGTTTGTTCTAGTAAACTTGTGTTTCCATTTATTTGTGTTGTTTAAATAAAGGTTATTTTTTCCCAATAAATAAGTGAATGTATAGGTCTTCTTTTTCTGACAACACTTGTCTGTAGTTTATTGTGAAAATCGTCTGTTTATAGGCGGTTATGAGGGAAAACATTTGTAATTTTGCGGTGCACCTACCAATTATAAACCAACAGACTATTACACAAATGAAGCCTGGGTAATTCTAGAACTGCATGGGTTCTATGAGTGTATCACTTTATAACACCATGAGTACTGCCCGTGTGATTACAGAACCAATAAGGCGCTGCCTAGGACCACCGAGGCTTCAGGGACTGCCAAGGCCCACCCTGCATATTTAAGTAAAGCCCCGGAGGGTGGTGATCCCCGGACTTCAGTTGCCTCGAAGCCCCCTGAACAATTAGTAAACAATACCAGGGAAGGTGGCGATCCCCTAGGCTGCGAAATGTCTCTGTGCCCTCCTGCGCCTAATTTACATGTGACGTTAAGATCCCCAGTCCTACAGAGACCCCGCAATATATTAATAAGTTTGGCCACGGAACATTACCCACCAGGGCCTTATTTAAATGAATGGGTGAGACCCCACTTCCTTTTTTTTTTTCTCCATTTTTACCATCCAGATCCGCTCTATTAAAGCGATACGAGGTTTTCCTCCTCTCACTTCAACTAGTCAAACAAGGATTTGCTATCATATCACAGGATGGAAGCCATGCACCCGCCCTCTAATAGCAAACATAAATGTCCAGCGGATGCACACCCCGGGACATTGTATGAGCTGCGCCTGCGAGGTCGCACTCCCTTCGGACCATGATGCATTGGTTAGTATAAACGCATACTAACACTACATACACACGTGTAGTACAGCAACCAGAGTGTAGTGAAGAGGCAGAGGAAGTGCAAAATCCAAAAATATAAATCCTACCAGAGGTCGGATAACATAGTTCAATAAGCCGACGACCCTGAGATGAGTAGAAACAGCTACACAAAGAAAACGAGTATTCAGCACAATGCAAGCAACTTTGAAATATCGGTGAGTGCTGCCTTCTTTTTACCTTCTCCCACTCTTCGCCAAATTTATGTAGTGCAGAGGCAGACAGCAGTGGATCCGATAAGTAGATTTATTGCAGGAAAACAAGACACATTAAACACCCACCGACAGGAGCAGACAGCAAGGCAACCGTCTTCTCCAGCACCGTGTACGACTCCCCAAGGGTCCCCTCATGACAGCCCTACATTCTAACATTACATTCTTACATTCTAGTAGAATTACATACTAACCTTCTACTATGACTTTCATTGGAATACTACAGAGAGCACATGACTTTACAGCAATGAGCTCATGGGTTCATTCAGGAGTCTTGAGACCGATAGGGGTGAATAGTTCGCTTCCCATTCCCTTTATAATATAAACGCAAACTAATACTACTTCCACAGGTATACTACAGTGCCCAGAGCACATCACTTTACAGTAATGAGCTCACGATGCAGGCTCACGCTTTAATCCACGAGTCTTCAGACCAGTCGGAGAAAGTAGTTCGCTACCCACTCCCTGTATACTATAAACGCATACTAACACTACTTACACAGTTATACTACAGCGGCTAGTATCCTACAGTGCCCAGAGCCCATTACTTTACAGCAATCAGCTCAGTTTCATCTCCGAGTCTTCACACCGGTAGGCGTGAGTACTTCGCTTCCTGCTTCCGGTATAGTATAAAAACACGGTAGCGGTCAGTAGTTCGCTTCCCACTCCCTATATGGTATAAACACCTACTACCACTACTTGCTCACGTATACTACAGTGCCCAGAGCCCATTCCCTTTGATCCCTAAGTCTTCACACCGGTAGGCGTGAGTACTTCGCTTCCCGCTTCTGGTATAGTATAAACGAACAATAGGGGTCAGTAGTTTTCTTCCCACTCCCTGTATGGTATAAACACCTACTAACACTACTTCCACACGTATGCTACAAAGACCAGACCACATCACCTTACAGCAATGAGCTCATGGTTTAAGCTCTCGGTTTCATTCCCAAGTGTAGCAGCATATCATCTCAGCACCATGTCACTCAGAGCAACACAGCACTTTCAGACCGGTAGGAGTGACTACTTCGCTTCGCACTCCCCAACAGAGGTTACAGTGCTCCTACCCTCTTTTCCTACTTTTTTTCGCTCTTTTTTCCCCTTACTCGCTTCAACGGAATCACAAAATGGCGGCAACCACTTCCTTGTTGCAACCAATCGCAGCACTCGCAACCAATAGGCAGCAAGCACATGCTCGTAACGCCTCAGCCAATCAGATGGCAGAATTTCCAAATATTGTTATCTATAAATTTCGATATTTCTCCAAAACTACTTCACGGATTTACACCAAATAAACAAAAGCGTGCTTTCTAGACCAAGACCCTTCTCCCTGCCATATTTGGGATAATTCCGTTCACCCGTTCGACCTGTAGCCTTGTCTTAAGTTTCCTATGGAAATTAAAATGGAGAAAACACGTTTTGGGACCCCCCTTTTTTTCGGCCCTCCTTGACGAATCACCCCCAAACTTTCAACATAGGAGGTGATATGAACAAAGAATTAGTATTCATCAAACGACTGCTGAACAGAATTACCCCCAATTTGGCAAAAAGGTAGAGCTTGGTACAGAAAGCAACCTTTTTTAAATGGAGTAAATCCGTTCAGTATTTTTTGTGAAATTAAGAAAATAAGAGTCAAAAAATCAATTACTTTGGGCAAGGCTACAGCTAAAACTACTGAACGGAATTACCCCACATTTGGCAAATAGGCAGTGCTTGGATTAGGAAGTGACCTTTTTTTAAATAGTGTAAATCCATTCAGTAGTTGCTGAAAAATTAAAAAAATGAAAGTTACGATATCTGGGCGGAGCCTAACCCCGGAGCACGAGCTTCATTGTGATTGGTTGCCAATACTCCAAACCAGGAAGTGTTGCCAGCCATCTTGTGACTCAGTAGAAGCGAGTCACCAGAAAACGGAGAAACAAAGATATAAAACAAGAGAAGGGGGCAGTGTGGAAACACCCTGACCCCTTAGGCCTGCTCAGGGGGTCCCAGAAGGACAGAGGTGCAAAAAAAGATATATATTTTACTTTCATTTTGGCACAATACGCGCTGGGGTCACGAATCCTGCCGAAAAAGTTTAAAAGCAATCAAGCGCAGGTTCCCGCAATTTATTTTAATGAGGACCCCTGGTGGGCTAGGTCCTGCAGCTCCAGAGACCCCAACCTCCCCGGGGCTACACTAATGTTGGAAGGGGGGCCACGCGGCCCCCTCCTGGAACCAGTGATGGCCCTGCAGTGTCCCAGGGTGCCCACCCCAGGACACTGATGTTTGCTATGACAGGGCAGGAGACAAGTGGCTCCCGCCCTGTCATAGCAAAATTGCATTGGATTTTGGAAGGGAGAGCTGGGAAACCTGCTCTGGCTTCCAAAACCCAAAGCTGATTGCTTTTCCACACAGGGAGGTACATGTCAGCAGCTCCCCGTGTGGAAAAGCACTGCCGACTCCTGCAGGACATAGGGAGCCGGCGGGACCGTGGGGGATGGGGTTCTCAGGGCTGGAATTGGCCATGGGAGGGGGCCCAACGCGGCCCTCTTCTTGTTTTTTTGTTTTTTAATATAATGAACATGTAGGAAGGCTTCGGGAGATGGGGTCCTCATGGCAGATGTAAATTAGTGAATGTGGACGTTTAAAAAAAATTTGAGATGCGGCTCTCAGCGCGGCCCCTCGTTTGAAAGCGATGGGTGCGCGGCACTCAGCGCGGCACTCAAGTACTTTTTAAGTCTTTCAAACACCGAGGACACATCGCCGAGTTAACGGCACTTCATCACAATCAAAATGGTGATAAATTTAACGCACCATTCACAAGCTGGAACAAACAGTCCATATCACCAGTTTACCAGCGATAGCAGCCTCAAAAAGCATTGTCACGGAAGACCCCGGCAAATATTGCTAATGAGATGTAGAGTAGGGGTTCCCGTGCAAAAAGCAGTGAACACATCATTTTGCAAGTTTCTCAGCCATCAGCAAGATCGTCGAAGAGAGTACAAAACAGGTGATAAGCTGCGTTGGTAGCAGGAAGTTTACACATGCTCTGAGCTGGGGTAAAGTTGGACCACAACCTGCAACATGAAAGGGAGCCCAGCCCAGAGCCACACCTGAGCGACAACAGATGCAATGGAGCCAACGATCATGCAGCTTGGAAACTCAACACTGCTTAGACCCCTCCGCCACCAGCCCTTTGTCTGCCATCCCCCCTCGCTTCCCCCCACAAACAAATGTGACAACAACCTTAGGAAATCTTGAACCTAACAAATTGGCTGATGTTGCACAATTATAATTAAGAAGATGCATGTGAGGCCGGACAAATAAGAATCACAGTCATGTATGATTTACATATAAAACATATTATTTAAACAAAATAACAACAAATAAAACTATGTATATCTATGGTGTGTCATCCGTGGACCATTTTTGAATCACAACCTGCAAGGTAAAAAGCAAAATAAGATTGTGCATCATGCGTTCATCAAAAGTAAAAGAGAGAAAGAAAGAAAGAGTGAGAGAGAGAGAGGAAGACAGAGAAAGAGAGAAAGAGTGAGAGAGGAAGAGAAGAAGAGAGAGAGAAAGCGAGAAAGAGTGAGATACAAGGGAAAGAGAGAGAAAGAGAGAAAAGTGCGAGAGCGAGGAAGAGAGAGAGAAAGAGTGAGACAGAGAAGAAGAGAGAGAGAAAGAGAAAGAATGAGAGTGAGAGGAAGAGATAGAGAAAGAGAGAAAAAGTGTGAGAGGGAGAAAGGAAGAGATAGAGAGTGTGAGAGAGAGATGGTGTGTGTCTGACAGTAAGTACGAGATGGAGAGGGAGAGTGAGTGTTAACACTGTGGAGAAAATCCTCACAGCTCACCTTTCTGCCACCGGTGTGTCCAACCACGTGCCGGAACATAGTGCAGCCCTCAAGTTTAGTCATCTGAAACATAGTATAGAATCATTAATGGCAATGTACATACAACTGTGCACGCCTAATTCTCCGTTTCGCCCCTGCGCACCCAGCCTGCTGCAGCACCCCATCGACTCCCGCTGTCCAGAGGTATCTGCCACCTCTGCGCACCCTGGCTGCTGTACCCCTTCCTCTCCCACTGCCCAAAGGTGTCTGCCCGCTGCTGTGCACCCAGACTGCTGCACCCCATCCACTCCCACTGCCTAGAGGTGTCTGCCCGCTCCTGTGCACCCAGGCTGAGAAGAAGAGAGAGATAAAGAAAGAAAGAAAGAAAGAAAGAAAGAAAGAGTGAGAGAGAGGAAGACAGAGAAAGAGAAAAAGAGTGAGAGAGAGAGGGAGACAGAGAGAGAAAGAGAGAGAGAAAGAGTGAGATACATGGAAAAGACAGAAAGAGAGAAACAGTGTGAGAGAGAGGACGAGATAGAGAGAAAGAGTGAGACAGAGATGAAGAGGAGAGAAAGAATGAGAGAGAGAGGAAGAGACAAAGAAAGAATGTGAGAGAAAGAAAGGAAGAGATAGAGAGTGAGAGTGAGAGAGAAAGAGTGTGAGTGACAGAAAGGAAGAGATGAGAGGGAGAGTGAGTGTTGACACTATGGAGAAAATCCTCACTGCTCACCTTTCTGCCACCGGTGTGTCTCCAACCACGTGCCAGGATATAGTACATCCCTCAAGCTTAGTCATCTGAAACATAGTATGGAATCAGTAATGGCAAAGTACATACAACTGCACACGCCTTAATCGCTGTCCCGCCTTTCTGCATCCAGGCAGCTGCACCTCATCCACTTCCACTGCCTAGAGGTGTCTTCCCACCACTGTGCACCCAGGCTGCTGCATCCCATGCACTTCCACTGCCCAGAGATGTCTGCTCACTGCTGTGCACCCAGGCTGCTGTACACCATCCACTCCCACTGCCCAGAGGTGTCTGCCCGCTGCTGCGCACTCAGGCTGCTGCACCCCATCTACTCCCACTGCCCAGAGGTGACTGCCCACCGCTGTGCAAACAAGTCTCTCTGCTCACCTTCCGCCACTTGTGTGTGTCGAAGAGGGTCCACCATGTGCCGAAGTACCTCAGCCGTTGTATACAAGCGGTCAAGCCGAGCTCACAATTGAAAGTGGGTGTTGATTGCTAGGATGACCACGAATCATCGCAGGCTGCAGACGCACTCAGATCTGGTGGCACTAACTCAGTGAAACTGAAGTCATCGGCTCATGGCGGGAGGTCCAGGTGGGGGGTCATCACTCTGTGAATCACAGCATACTGGACAAAAAGTAAGATAAGATTGTGGGTCATGCGTCCAACAAAGGGGAGAGAGAGAGAGCGAGAGAGAGAGAGAGAAAGAGCGAGAGCGCGGAAGAGAGAGAAAGAAAGAAAGTGTGAGAGGAAGACAGAGGGAAAGAGAGAAAGAGTGAGAGAGAGAGTAAGAGAGTGAGAAAGAGGGAACCAGGGTGTGAAAGAGGACAAGAGAAACAGAGGAAGAGTGATAGAGAGAAAAAGAGAGAGCGAAAGAGAGAAAGTGTGTGAGAGAGGAAGAGAGAGTGAAAGAGTGTGAGGGAGAGAAAGAAAGAGATGGAGAGGGACAGTGAGTGCTCACACTGTGGACAAAACCCTCACAGCTCACCTTTCTGCGACTGGTGTGTCTCCAACCACGTGCCAGGACATAGTGGAGAACTCAAGCTTAGTCAGTGCATGCGGTGCCACCAAGTCTGAAATGGAAATGGCGTGGAGCACGTGCGCCCGGTCCTTTTTATTGGCAGTGTCACGTATCCTGTGATGTCTGTGCTTGATGTGTGTGGTGTGGGTGTAAACCAGACGTCAGGGAGTATCTGTGGCGTGCTGACAACTAGACCTGTGAGCAGCAGATCACTACAAAGAAAACCTTGGTCATGTAGCGTTTTTGTCCCTCCCTGTATGCATAAGCGGAGTGGGCTGCCCTGGCGTGTGCCATTACTGCGTGAGGCTGTGAACAATGACTCCAAAGCTCTGGGCGTGGTTCTGTCCTGGGCTATATGAGGAATCAACTGATGCCAATGTGTCACCCTGTGACCCAAGACAAACAACATGGCCAACATGGAAGGTAGGGAGAATCACTGACCCTACATTCATCCATATTTCCACACATGAAATATCGTGCACATTACACATCTGTGTGGATATGAATGTTTATTGCACATTCAGTGGATTGTTGCAGCTGTAGCAATACAGGGCCATGCAAAGCCCACATTTCCATTTTTGGCACATGAAGGGCAGTCAATTAAAGCCAAGCTCATGCTCAGGGGTTAGGCTCTGCTAACATATTTACTTATCCAATCACCACGCCAATTCCGAAGCACTTATAAATTCACTATACACTCTCCTTGCGGTACTCTAATGATCCAGTCTTCTCTACCTATGTACTTATACAATGACCGAGACAAAGTTACATAACCGAAGTCTTCCCCACTGCCAGAAGTAACATGGTTGCATGTGGATCATGCATACATAATGAACACATGGGCACAGTTAGATAGATAGTGGAACTGGGTACGGGCATGTGCTCTACCCCCTTTTTATTACTAGGGTCACATGTCCAGTGACGTCTGTGCTGGATGCGTGTGGGGTGAGTGTAAGCCAGCCCTCAGGGAATGGCTGGTGGTGGCAACAAGTACAACAGTACAATCCAAAGACTTAGAGTACAGTTCACTCTGCATTAAATAAACCAAAACTGAATTCAAATTGTGAGCTCTGCTGTCCGCAGTTTAGACTGCCATTCAGTGTTCGTTTAGACTTGCAAGATGAATTTGGCCATTGTACTAAAGTTATCATTGATATCAAAAAAGTTCTTGAAGCAAGGATATCAAAAGGTTATTATGTAGGTTTTAGGGACGTTGTAGTTAGTTGCCTACTGGACTCTGTCATTAATGAATCAAGACTCAATTTTAATTGTGAGCTCTGCTGACCGCAGTGTAGTCTGGAGGCAGTGGTCAGCAAGGGCCCACAGCCACGTGGCGTTAGGTTGAGCTGCACAATTAGTGGCATCAGAAGCAGGAGCCTGCGATGATGCGTGGTCCTGGCAGGCCGCACTGGTAGCAATGTCTTTTGTATAATGAATTCTGCCTTAATAAGGGTACGTGGGGATGACTTATGTTGCACTGCGTTAGTGGCACCTGAAGCACTCAGCGTGTGCGCACCCTGCAATGATGCGTGGTCCGGGCGGGACGCACTGGTAGCAATGTCTTTTGTCTAATGGATTCTGCCTTAAAAAGGCTATGTGGCATTTACTTGTGATGCACAGAGTTAGTGCTACCTCTGACGCTCAGCGTGTGCGCAGCCTGTGATGATGCGTGGTCTGGGCTGGTCACACTGGGAGCAATGTGTCTTGTTTACTGAATTGCGTCATCTGCACTCACCACTCCATCTGAATTGTGAGCCCTGCTGTCCGCAGTGTAGATCGAAGGCAGTAGTCTGTACAGACATAAGTCTGGGGTGCTGTGTGGCTCTGTTCGTAGGGGTCCTGTTTCGAGGAGGCCTGCTGTCATGGCGGCAGCCACGTGGCAGGGTGAGGGCCAATGCTCTGGCAGATGCATTGGCCTTCACACAAGTGAACCATGCCCAGAGCCCCGGCCTATTTATTTACACTTCTACACTGGAGTGGGGTACGTTGGGCCAGCCCACTGTGCCTCCACTTACAGGGGACAATGACACAGGTACATGACCGAGTTCTTCCCCACTGCCTGAGGTAACATGGTTGAGTCTACTGTCCACAACACTACTAGCAGCAGCAGTATCTGTACACATGGGGAGGTTTGTGCTCTGCATAGTGAGGTCTGTCCATCACATCACCGCTACACTTGGTACTGTGTGCATTATTATTGGTGGGTGACTTGCGTCCTTCACACATCCTTGGTTGCTACATCTCGCAAGATACAGCTATTGTGTGGCTGAGGGGCCATGTCATTTTTGGAAAGTCCGCTGTCTTGTTGTGCGCTGCCTCCGTTGTAGTGGGGGGGCCGGGGAGAGGTCCTGAGGGTGGTGGTAGTGGGGTTTGTAGCCTTCTTGGAGGTCGGAGGTGCATGATCAGTAGCTCTATGACATGTGATGGTCTTCAGATGTGGGCTATTTTTCACACAGTAGGTAGTCCTACTTTACACTAGTAAAAGGCAGATGTTACATTCCTACTGCTAACGCAGCTTATCGCCTGTTTTTGGATCGGACCACAGATTTGGCTGCTCGTTTAAAATATCGGGAAGTGGTGTTTTCTTGTTATTTTTGCACAGGAACGCCTACTCTGCTATTGTTAGCGTTAGTTGTTGCTCTCATTTGTGGTGATTTTTTTTGGGGGGGAAACATATGTAGTTACTCACACATATACCACTGAGACATTCATTCATTCACCAACACACCCATACACACACTAACTCACCCATACACCCCTTCCCAGATGCCATTTTGAATCCATACAACCAGTGAATCACCCACTCAGACATCAATGCAGAGTCACACACCCTCCCACCCACCCACACATACATGCAGGCACCCATACAGCTACTCAGACAACAAATAAATGACCCATATAGACACTCATGTAGCTACTCACCAACCCATGCAGCCACTTACACACCAACTGAGAGACTAATACAGACTTTCACACAGTTTAGTTACTAACCCATGCATTCAGTAAGACACTTTCAATCACTCACTTATACAGTCAGTCACGCACCTACTAAATAATTCATTCAGGAGCTTGTAAATCCACTCATTCTTCAATACACCTTGGAATAGATATATATGAAAAATATTTAAACTTTCCAGAAACACACATTCACTGGATGATGTCATCAGTGATGTCATCAGTGATGTCATTTGAGATGTCATCAGTGATGTCATCAGTGATGTCACTGACCATGTCACGACCCTGAAACCTATAGTTTTTTTAATTAATTTCTAAGGTTTTTTAAATGCTAATTCCTAACTATAACGTCTGTAAAACCTATGGTTTTTTTCAGTGAATTTCAAAGGTTTTTTAAATTTTGAATTTCTCTTTTTAATGTTTATAAAACCTATATTTTTCTATTATTTTTTAAATATTTTGAAACTCTATTATACTTCTTTTTTAACTTTAAAAATTATGTAATGTTTTATATCTTCCCCCCAAAATATGTAACTCTTTTTGTTTTGTTGAGAAAATTGCACTCCCATACCGGTAGCAAACCAAGCTCCATCACCACGCGAATCTGATCCACAATATTGCTAAACTCGTAAATGATGCGCATTTCGTACCCGACGGGTTCGTGGCACCGCGTCCCGCCCCACATCATATACGCAGGAAGTCTCCCCAGCTGCTACTTTGGTATCCGACGGGTACGCAGTACCAATCAACGCGTTACGTCATGTATGTTTGGGGTCGCGTCCGCTGCGCGTTGCGTATGCGACAAGTGCACGCCGCCAGGCCCTGTGTTACGTCACAGACGTATGGTGTCAGGCCGGGTACGCCATTTTGCCTCAAAAGTATATCTAAATGTCTTTAAACAGTACATGAGAGCAAGCGATAATCTAAAATATTTTAAACATGTATATATTTCTAACAGTAATAAACATATTATGATAAATATATTTTTCCAAAATCGCGTCGAGTGCGGCCTCCTTGCACGCTCAGTGTGCGATTGCCATATGACCTTAAAAAAAGCATTTGATTGCTTCCTAATATTTCCCATTTTAACAGTTGGACGACCCCACCCATTTTAGTCATTCTCTCTACAGCGTTTTTCACTCGTACAAAATCGGAGAAATTCGAACGTTATAGTTAGTAGAGCTAACTATAACTCGCGCCCCAGCAATGCACTAGTGATGACGTCACATATTACATCACTCATGACATGGTCAGTGACATCACTCATGACATCACTGATGACATCTCAAATGACATCACTGATGACATCACTGATGACATCATCCAGTGATGTGTGTTTATATAAAGTTTAAATATATTTTATATATGTTAATGGAAAGGTGTATTGAAGAATGAGTTGGTGTATAAGTATGTGGGTGGAGGATTTAGTAGGTGTGTGACTGACTGTATAAGTTAGTGATTAAATGTGTCTTACTGAATGCATGGGTTAGTGACTAAACTGCTCCGCAACGATCCTGGATGCCAGCAAATGACCCTTTCTTGAAATAAAGCGAGTACATTTCCCTTCACTGACAGATGAGGACGTTAATCGCAAAGACTAAATCAGAGGAATTACCACAGTGCTCTGCAATTATTTGCGGGTGTGTAACACATACCACACCCACACCCAGGTTGCCCTACCCTGTCCTGAGGAGGACCCAAAGGCCGAGGCCCCAAATAACTCTCTGAGCCCCAAGACGGGTCAAAACGTAGATGCCCATACCTACGTAGCCTGGATTACAAGCCCCAACTCTAACGTGCCACACGATGATATATATGTATTCCAAGAGCAATTGTAAATGAATTGTTATTGACTTAGTGTGGCCAGATTATACAAGATTAATATTTGATTATCAGTCCAATCTATTAATAATTGTAAATTTCCTTCTTACAACACACTCTGGAATCTTTTCCACCCCCTTCACACTAGAGTACTCTCCCTTTCTGCACGTTTCCCTGGAACAACCTTCCCCCCTTTTCTGCTTTCTTTATCCCTTAAAGTAAGATATCTACTGTTGGTTTAATTATGATTGAATAAAATCCTTGTTATTTTGGACAAATTTCAGTTGTTGCACTACAGTATATTGATTGTTTTGATTACTGTGAGCTGTCAGTGTGCATGCTCTAAAATTGTTCAAAAATATTATTGTAGGTTTGATTTATTTCATTTAAGGTGAGGTTTAGGACCCTTGTCTTTTGTACCACATTGAACCCAGGTCCAAGACCATTATTGGGTTACCCAATTTTTATAATGGCTGACTATTAATAGGGGCTTTTTAGAGACCATCTGACCAATCACAGGTGCCAGTGCCTAGTTAATAAAGTTCTCACTTTCTGATGGTAGATGTGATTCCCTGTGATCATCCTGAGTTCATTTTTATCACCAGTTTTTTTCTTCTTCCTTTTTACTTCACCCTGCGCAAACAATAGGAACTCTCTTCGTACTTTCTCTGCTTTATTCTTAGCTCTCTCAAAACCTGTGGACTGTAGGCTCTTTAAATAATTTTGGAGTTACACCTGCACTTTCCTTAGAGTGGCATCCTCATTGCAGTTCCTCTTCATTTGAAGATGTTCTGCATATGGAATGCTTTGTTTTAATTTAGTTGGGTGAAAACATTTTGAATGCAATATTGAATTTCCAGCTGTTGGATTCCTGTGTTTTCTAGTGTGTCTTTTCTTATCTTTTACAAACACCACCAGATCCAAACAACAGACCTTGGTGGTGCTTATGCTAGAAGTAAACTGTAAATTTAAACTATTTCACTACAAATGCCTGCACCAATTCTGGGGTACCTTTCCACAGGACAAATAAGTTGTCTAAAATCGAGTCCATAGGATGACATTGTCACTCCACACAGTGGCCAATTGCACCATGAGCACCTGCTCCTCCCACTATGCCATATCTAGGTTGGCATAACTGGGGGCAAAGCAGGTGTCCTTAGCCATACCCCTGATTTGTTTGTACGTGTCTTTACCAAACATGAAAAAGTTGTTCTCTAAACATCACTTTGTCATCTTCAAGAGCATGGCTGTATGCTGATGTAACTGTATTGTTCTAGAGCCCAAAATGTGTGACATGGCTCTGAGCTCATCTTCATGGGAGAAACTCGGATAAAGGGAAGTGACATCCTTTTTAGGAAATCTACTGTGTTTTGCAAATAGGAGGTCACATTTCCAACATGCTGTTGTAAAAAATGATCTATATACCGAGAAGTGATCTCAAATAGCCTCTCATTGCAGGAATGAATGGCCTGCCTGGAGGATTCTGGTGCTTCGTGTGGATTTTTGGAATCATGTATAAGATTGGCGTTACCGGTGAATCCACCTTCAGGTATAACAATTATTGCTGCATAATCAAACCTGCCCCTCTCCACCTAGATAGCTCAGTGAAATATTTTTATTTTACATCTAACATGTTTGATTGGGACACTTTGCAATAGTAATGAGGATCTCTTAATTGGTGTTTGGCTTCGCCACATACATGTCTAGGGGCCACAACATGATTTTTCCTCCTTTATTTAGATTTTTGGATGACTGGATCCAATCTTGTCTTAACCTTGTTAATTCCTTTATTGTATTTGGCCAGTTGCATATCACTGGCAGACACAAATCCCACACTGGAAAAAACGGGCAATGATTTTAAAGCAGGAATTTTCAACTCAGAAAAGGTGTCCAATGAGCCCCTAGGTGTAATGGGGAAAAATACTGCTTAAATGGGTATGCACACTTCCATATACGTTTATTCTAAGGACATCTGCTTTCTCCCTTGTGGAGGATATACATTTCTGCCTTCATTAGCTCTTTCTAGTTCCTATAGATCAAATAAAAGTTCCATATCAGTGAAAGACAGATTTGTTTCCCATGTTCCTCCATTCGATCCAGAGCCCTCTCCTTTGGTTTCTTTGTTGGCAAAATATTTTTGCAATTCTAACGTGCATAGTAGGGTGGATTGATGGACTGGCCTCTCCTTTCAGACCTCTTTCTCCGATGACAGGTATGCATAGTAGGGTGTGGGGAGGAACAGGCATCTCCTTTCAGACCTCTCTCTCAGATGATGGGTGTACCTAGTATGATGTGAGGATGGACTGGCCTCCCCTTTCTGACCTCGCTCTCGGATGATGGGTGTGCATAGTAGGGTTTGTGGAGTGAATGGCATCTCCTGCTGAGACTTCTCTCTGTAGTGATAGGTGTACGTAGTAGAGTGTGGAGAGGGTGTGGGGTCTCTTTTCAGACCTCTATCTCAGATGACAGGTGTGCATAGCAGAGTATGTAGAGGGACTGACTTCTCTGCTGAGACTGCTTTCTGTAATTATGAGTTTGCATAGTAGGGTGTGGTGAGGGCCTGCCTCTACTTTCAGACCTCTCTCTCAGATGACAGGTGTGCATAGTAAGCTGTGGGGAATGAGTAGCCTTTCCTTTTAGACTTCCCTCTCAGATGATGGGCAGCCTAGTAGGGTGTGTGCACAGAAAGGTCCCACCAATGGAGAGACTGGCCTCTCCTTTGAGACCTCTCTCTCAGACAAAACTAAGGACGATTAGGATGGCGGACGGACAAAGTCCATCCGCCATACTGTCTGGGGCAGGGACCGTCTGCCACAAGGGCCGAGGTACCGTTCCCCGAATTAGGATGCACCCGCCACAGTGGTGGGTGCATCCCGCATTTTTAACATTACGGCCGACGGTGCTGAAAGCAACGTCCGCCGCAATGTAAAAAATGCATGTTGTGCGTTTCACAGCACAACATGACAGGCACCGCGCGGTGCCTGCCATGTTGTACTGTGAAACGCAGGGGGGTACCATAGGTACCCCCCATGTGCACCCCCCACCCCCCTTTCACCCAGAGGGGCCCGCAACGGGCCCCCAAAGCCAAGCCCAAATGCCTTTCCATGGCGGCATTGCCGCCACAGAAAGGCATCTGCATCCGGCCATCGTAATATGGCTGGCGGTGTCTGGAAGACACCGCCAGCCATATGAACTCTTTTCCGCCCCGGCCGCCGCGGTCCCCCCCGCCATTGTAATATGGCAGGGGGGAAATTGGTGGCGGACGGGCACAGATGGCAGACAAATCGCCACCGCCTGCATGGCGGTGGCGATCCGTCCGCCATCCTAATCGGCCCCTATGTGTGTTTTATGCAGTGCGTATGGACTGACCTCGCCTTTGTGACCTCTCTCTCAGATGATGGGTGTGCATACTTGTGGGTGGGGAGACTGGCCTCTCCTTACACATCTCCCTCTCAAGTGGCAGGTATGTGTAGTAGGGCGTGTGGATGGACTGGCCTCTCATTTTAGACCTCTCTCTTAGATGACAGGTGTGCATAGTAGTGAGTGGGGAGGGACTGGCCTCTCCTTTCAGACCTCTCTCTCTCAGATGATAGATGTACATTGTAGTGTGAGTAGATTAACTGGCTCCTCCTTTAACACCTCTTTCTCAGATGAAGAGTGTGCCTAGTAGGTGTATGGGAAGTGACAGACCTCTCCTGTCAGACGTCTCTCTCAGTTGATGGGTGTGCATAGTAGGGTGAGGGGCGGGACTAGCCTTTCCTTTTAGACCTCTCTCTCAGATGACAGGTGTGCGTAGTAGGATGTCTACTGGGACTGAACTCTCTTTTCAGACCTCTCTCTCAGATTACTGGTGTGCTTAGTAGGGGGTGTGAATGGACAAGCCTCCCCTTACAGATCTCTCGCTCAGAGGCCAGATGTAAGTTGTAGGATGTAGGGGGAGCAATAGACATCATCCATCAGTCCTGTTTATCAAATGGCTAGTGTCCATAGTAGGGTGTGTGGATGGACTGACCACTCATTTGAGACCTCTCTGTCAGATGACCGGTGTGCATAGTAGGGTCTGTGGAGAGAGACTGTCCCTTCCACTAGCACCCCTCTCTTTGAAGATGGGATTCCAGAATAGGGTGCAGGAAGTGTCTTAACTCTACTCACTAAGTATGGGCGAATTTTGCGGATCTGCGGTCTGTGAATTCGCGCAAAATCGCAAAAAAATCTGCAAACTCGCGGATTTTTGGGCGATTTGCACTCTACTCAACTGGAGTACTTTTTACTGGCTAATCAGTAAGTGCTACCTCGTTGGGTAAATGTATAGTGCTTTTCCTATACTGCAGCTGCGTAAAGGGCCAGAAGATTTGTATCCACTGACCATGTGTGCCTATAACTTGCCACCGCGCCAAAAGGCACTGAGGTCCCTTGAGTGAGCTGTCCATCATGGTTGGGATTGGGAAAGGACGGGAAGACGTTTGATACCGCTAGTGTGTGTTGCGGGGCCAAACGGACGGGGCTTCTATGCATGTTCATATGCCTCTTGTGTATAAGGTCAGAGAGCGAGCAGGGCAGCAGGTGAGGAGAAAGCAGCCTCCTGGTCACAGGAACTACACAGGGATTGTGCTTGAGAAACTCAGGGATGCAAAGACCTCCCTCGAGTGTTACAGCTAATTTTCGACTGCAGATATGGGGTTAAAGCACACTTGCCCAGCCTCGACCGTGCTCAATAATGTTTTGGGCTGATTAAAACGTTACTGAATTTGAGCTTCAACTCGGGCACCTGCTTTATTTATATCTGTAAGTGCTTCCTGTTGAGGTTTACTTTTTGTGACAGGAGTCTCGTGCCAGAATGAATCCTGCCCTGCATAGTTATCCACGAAGATGCCACCATTTTGTGCAATACCTCTACTCAACTGGAGTACTTTCTACTGACTAATCAGTTAGTGCTACCTCGTTGGGTAAATGTATAGTGCTTTTCCTACACTGCAGCTGCGTAAAGGGCCAGAAGATTTGTCTCCACTGACCATGTGTGCTTGTAACTTGCCACCGCGCCAAAATCCGTTGAGGTCCCTTGAGTGAGCTGTCCATCATAGTTCGGATTGGGAAAGGACGGGAAGACGTTTGATACCGCTAGTGTGTGGTGCGGGGATTCTATGCGTGTTCACATGCCTCTTGTGTATAAGGTCAGAGAGCGAGCAGGGCAGCAGGTGAGGAGAAAGCAGCCTCCTGGTCACAGGAACTACACGGGGGTTGCGCTCGAGAAACTCAGGGATTCAAAGACTTCCCTCTAGTATTACTGCTAATTTTCTACAGCAGATATGGGGTTAAAGCACACTTGCCCAGACTAGACCGTGCTCACTACTGTTTTGGGCTGATTAAGACATTACTGATTTGAGCTTCAACTCGGGCACCTGCTTTATTTATACCTGTAAGTGCTTCCTGTTGAGGTTTCATTTTTGTGACAGGAGCCTTGTGCCAGAATGAATCCTGCCCTGCATAGTTATCCACGAAGATGCCACCGTTTTGTGCAATACCTCTACTCAACTGGAGTACTTTCTACTGGCTAATCAGTAAGTGCTACCTCGTTGGGTAAATGATGGTGCTTTTCCTGCACTGCAGCTGCATAAAGGGCCAGAAGATTTGTCTCCACTGACCATGTGTGCCTGTAACTTGCCACCGTGCTAAAAGGCGCCGCGGTCCCTTGAGTGAGCTGTCCATCATAGTTGGGATTGGGAAAGGGCGGGAAGACGTTTGATACCGCTAGTGTGTGGTGCAGGGCTTCTATGCGTGTCAACATGCCTCTTGTGTATAAGGTCAGCGAGTGAGCAGGGCAGCAGGTGAGGAGAAAGAAGCCTCCTGGTCACAGGAACTCCACCGAGGTTGCGCTCGAGAAACTCAGGGATTCAAAGACCTCCATCGAGTATTACGGGTAATTTTCGATGGCAGATATGGTGTTAAAGCACACTTGCCCAGCCTCGACCGTGCTCACTAATGTTTTGGGCTGATTAAAACATTACTGAATTTCAACTCGGGCACTTGCTTTATTTATATCTGTAAGTGCTTCCTGTTGAGGTTTAATTTTTGGCCCACATGAAGCACTTACAGAGTTAAGGCAGGTGCCCGAGTTGAAGCTAACTTTGTAACCATTTTAGAATGGCGCCGGCAAGCTGCCAGAATTGAAGTTGCAACTTACAAGTAAGCAACTTCAACTCTGGCAGCTTGCCGGCGCCATTCTAAAATGGTTACAAAGTTAGCTTCAGCTCGAGCACCTGCCTTAACTGTGCTTCCTGTGGGCCCAAAAATAAATCCGCCCGCAAGCGGATTTGCGTTTTTTTTCGGCAATTTTGCGCGATTCGCGGATCGCGAAATTGCTGAAAATCCGCAAATTCCACGAGTGGAACCGATTTTTGGCCCACACTTACTACTCACAACTCCTACCAAGCAGATATACATAGTAGACTCTGATAAACACCATCTCCAGTAGTACTCCACCCTACAGTAACAAGTGTGCATACCAAAGTGTATTCAGACATCACCTACTCCTTCCTATTTTTCACAATCCTGCTAGAGTCTCACAACATCGTAACATTTATTTTTAGAGAACAATTAACCTTCGAATCATCACAGTAGTTATCTCTTACACACTTCCTCTTAAAAAAAAGGACCACAGTATGCATTCCTATTAAAACAGTGCATTGAGAACTAAGCTACATCTTTTTTACTATAGAAGATTCCACAAGAGTCCCGCAAAATGGTAAAAATATGTTAAAAATAAAATACATATACTTTCTTCATTTTGTTTTCCCTTAGAGTTCTCCTCTTTAAACATAGGGGGACCAAAAGCTTTTCTGCTGCTCCTTTATACAGGTTTTTATTTAGTTTCCTCAACACCTCCAATTTTCTACATTGAACAGTAATGGCAGCCATTTCATTTCTAACATTCCAACCAGCCTCTCACTTCAGAGAGAGCCTGAAGGCTCAAAAACCAAACAACAGGTCTCTCGATCAATATCAGGGTTCCATTTTTTTATTTCGCTCTGGTGTGAGATGCTAGCTGGCCTTTCATGAGCCCAATTGTCAAATTAGACAATTATTTATGACCCTTGGTATCTCAGAAACTACTGAACAGATTTACACCAAATCACAAAATCTACAGACCAAGATCTACCTTCCTTCAAAATTTGGTTTAATTTCATTCAACTGTTTTTGCTGAAACTTGTCTTAAATACGTCTATGAAAAATGTATTGGGGTTTTATATTTTAAGACACCCCTTTTTTCTTGGCTCCCACTGGACAGATCCCCCCAAAACATTGCAGGAGGGAGCTCAGGTGGATGAACTTTTTATTGGAAACGTTTCGTGAAGATTCGTCATGGGGCCAAAGCTCTTGGAAAACCAAAAAGTGTTCAGTTTATGGACCGCCAGTAGGTTATATTAGCTACTGGTGGTCTCCAGTAGGAAGTTATAGTTAGGACCATGTTTCCAAAGGAAAAGCGTGTTTGGACTTGCTTATATCTTTGGCACATGTCACCGTAGGGAAACCCTGGTGAGTGAGGGGACTCCAGAAAGGACATTTTTCCTTTAATTTTTAGATTTTGTTCATCATACTGATGAAAATCTATCATTGCTAGGTTCTTTATCCATGATCACGGATTTTTGTATGTCTAGGTAGGCCTATAGCCTGTGACAGGAAATGACCTAAAATGCAACATGGACACTTTACAATTTTCAGTTGAAATATTACTATTTTATCGCAAAGTGAGTAGTTGTGGATTTCAGGCCCTAGCTCAGCCAGCACCCAGAGAAACCTAGCAAACTAGTCATTTTTTTAAATCTAGTGACCTAGGGAAATCCAGGATGGGGAGGCTTGCATGGCTCTCACCAGGTTGTTTTACCCAGAATCTTTTGCAAACATCAAACTTTGACTAACAAAAATACATATTACTCAGATTTCTGTGATTGAAAGTTCTGGAATCTGTGGAGGGCCACAAACTTCCTTCCACCCAGCATTCCACTTAGGCCGCCATTACAGCTTTGGTGGAGCGGTTGTGCAAACCCCCTTGCCACTACTCCGACGAAGGTCGCTGTAGCTCGCCCGCCAGTTTATGACAGGTAACTAGTCTGGTACGAGGGCGGCATGGCTGTCCCATGGCGATGCCTCTTTTAAAGGCAGCGGTGCCTTGGCACCTCAATGGGACCGCATGGCATAGATTCAGAAGTCCATGCGGTGCAGGAACATATGTGCACGAACGCCCTCTGTGCATCCACATGCGGTTAAGGCACAGGGGCGCTGTAGGGCCCCCTTAATTTCCTCTTCTCCAAGGTTTACACAGATGATTAAGCTAATATGATTCGAGGGAAGTGAGCGGAAAGCTTTATTGATTGGGGCCGTTTTTGAAGTGCTTAGCGATCTTTTAACTAGTATGTGTTCTTTTAACTAGTTTTATTTTTACTTAATTATAATTTTGGGCATTGTGAGTTGTAATTTGTGCTCATCTGGTTGGGGGTCTTTGAGCTTATTTAGTCCTTAGGATGCTCCTCTTCCCTCGCACTTCGGTCCATCACAAGTTTACCCCATTGAGTGGAGAGAGCGTTCTGGGAAAGGGAAGGGAGCCCAGCTTCTTCTGGTTTCTTCAGCAGAGTCAGGGTGACGGACCGGTGCTTCTCGTCCCTCTGCAATATATTATGGATGTCATTGCTGATGCGCAGAGGACTCGTTCTGCGGGCGCTCCAAAGGCAAGCCCATCTGCGCCCTTCTTCGATTGGTCTGTGCTCAGCACCAGCCACTCTGTTAATTTTGCACAAAAATACCAACAATACTCACAAGATGAGCTGATCAATATAAGGGACTCCTGTAAATACTGCTCAGGACCTACGCTAAATCCTCAGTTTTCCCTAACCTCGAGACCCTGCCCTCCCAGCCCGCATTGTTACCTTACCCCTACAAACTTGAAGGTTAAAGACCCGTCCCAATCTACTGCTATTTCTTTCCTGGTCAACAAAATACCTACAAATAGCTTTTCAACTCTTGTTAAAACAGTCTTCAGGTGCTTTAAAGCTACACTGATCAATGCCAGGTCCCTAATAAAAAATGCTTTGGCCTTCTCAGATTTTTTACAATCACATGATTTGGACCTAGCATTCGTTACTGAGACCTGGGCAGATGCCGGCTTGGACCCAGACCTTTATTATAGCCGTACCCCTGAGATCTGCCTCCTTCAGACCTGACCGGCCTCTGAAGAGGGGCAGAGGGTTAATAAATATTGCTAAGGAACATCTGAAAGTCTCCTTTGAGCCCCTACGAGAAATGTCATACTGTGAAGCGCTGATTTTTAAAATCGCTCTGACAAATCTTTTCTTCTTTAATGGGGTTCTACTGTATAGACCACCCGGTGCTACTGCAGAAATCTTACATAATAGTAGTCAACTGCTAGATATTAAAGTGATGTCCTAAGTCTTCACCATTCTGGGAAATTTTAACATTCACCTGGTAAACGCTACAGCTAAAGTCACGGTGATCCACACTGACCTCCTGGGAAGTTTGGGCCTCACACAACTTGTGAATAGCCCTACCCACATGGCCAGTCATGCCTTAGATGGCATTTTTACAGACAACCCTCATCGTACTCTTTGCTCTATTATCCCTCTAGCCTTGTCCGATCATTCAGCTGTAATGTTAAACATCTGCCTAAAAGCAGGAATTGAGTCGGTACCTCCATCCCGGGCCATATCGTTGAAACGCCCATGGCATAAAATTATTCCAGAAGTCCTTAAGACCCATTTGCACTACTCTAAACCTGGTCTCTTTGTAGATCTAGACGAGGCCACCAATAGTTATCATAAATGGATCTCCGATAATCTAAATACTTTAGCACCACTTAAAAGCTCTAACAATAAAAGGACCACCCCTTCTGAGCCATGGTTTGATGATAGGCTGAGACTGCAGAAGCAAACATGTTGTAGGCTGGAGAGGAAATGGTGCACACATTATGGGGCATATTACCAACAAGTAGCGAAAAATTATCGCTAAATAGGCTTAGCGATGATTTTTTTATCGCAGCCTATCGCTGGATACGTTAGCGGAGAAAACATGCTATTAGCAAAGTTTTTCTCCATTGTGCTAAAATATCCAGCGATAGCGGCAAAATGCGTGAATATCGCTGAGAATACAGCGATAATGACGCATTAGCGACGAAATGCTCTTAGCCATGTTATCCACCTCCCATTGGATAACATGGCTAAGAACTGGCATGAGCAGGCGTTAGTTTTTGGCGATAGCGGAAATATTTCCATCGCTACGCCTGCCTTGCTAATAGGCGATAGCGACGTTAGCGACTGCTTTCAGTCGCTAACATGTTGGGTCCGCCCACTTTGCATGTCATTAGCGATAAATATCGCTGACATGCAAAGCGGGCCCCAAACCGCTCGCTATCACCTAAAAACTGTCGCTCATCAGTTAGCGACAGCTTGCTAGTAGAGCGATAGAATTATCGCCGCTTAGCGTGTGAAAACAGCCGCTAAACCGGCAATAATTGCCTATCGCTACCCTTGGCAATATGCCCCTATGAGCCTAACGACAAGCTCATTTACAAAAAAGTCATCCAGGAATATAAGACAAACATTTTAGCTGTGAAAAAAACTATTTTCCTTCTAAAATCAGGACATCCCTAAATTCCTCCAAATAACTATTTTCAACAGTTCAGAAGCTGAGCAAACTCCCCGTACAAACACAGATGTAGATCAATAATTCTGGAATGTACTAACAGACTCCTTTCAGGCAAAAGCAAGCCTCTCGGACATCGGATTTTAACATGAGGGGGCTGTCCTCCGCTTCTTCGGAGGGACTTAGATTATCAGGTTCTCCATCATTGTTTATCCCCAGTTTTAATACCTTCAATCATATTTCGGATGCACAGGTCATGAACATTCTTAATCAGACCAAAGCTGATCCCCTTGGAACCCGTGCCCCCCAGGAGTCCTCCATGCAGTCCCTGAGGTTACAGCTAACTACCTCAAAGATATTTTTAATTCTATTTTCTCTGAAGCATACTTTCTGCTACAATTGAAGAGGGTGTCTATTCTCCCTTTGCTGAAAAAAGCAAATCTGGACACTAATGACCCAAGCAACTATAGGCCAATCTCCTGTTTGCCTCTGCCGGCCAAGATTGTGGAGAAGGCCATGAATATAGAGCTGACTTAGTTTATTAATGAGAATAAACTTTTGGATATCTCTCAATATGAATTTAGGAGTCTACATAGCACAGAATTGGCCTTGATTAATGTGTCGGAGGAAATTAGAGAAGTCGTGGATAAAGGCGGGAGGTCGGCTTTGATTCTGCTGAACTTCTCGTCGGTCAACAACAACCCTCTTATAAATCATCTTCTTTCCTTGGGCATTAAGGGTAAAGCGTTAGAATTACTGAAGTCGTTTCTCAGTGATAGAGAGCAACTGGTGGAGTTTGGGGGCTTCAAGTCTCCGCTTTTCTCTTTTCCTAGTGGAGTGCTGCAGGGCTCTTCATTGAGTCTAACTCTTTTTAACCTTCAAGTATCTCGACTCTGCTCAATCATCAAATCCCTTAGTTTTAAGACTGTGTCATACGCTGATGATACACAAAACGTTGCATCCTTAGCAGGGGATTCTATGAACACCGGAGCAAGGTTCCAAGGCTGTTTGTGTGAAGTAGATAATTGGATCGCCCAAAACTACCTGAAGCTTAATTCAGGTAAAATGGAGGTGCTTCTCTTCGGGCGAGATAACTTCTTCTGGACACAAAGTTGGTGGCCTCAGGAATTGGGAGAAATTCCTCTGTGTAGGGGTCTGTTTTGACTTGAATTTGTCCATTGGAGGACAAATTAATGTGAGCATCTCCTCCTGCTTCTTTGTAATTAAAACCTCAGGAAAACATTACCTCTCATTCCACTAGAGCTCCAGAAAGCTGTATTTATAGCACTTATTCTGTGTAAAATCGATTACTGTAATGGGCTCTTTCTTAATATACAATCACAGTATCTTAACAAACTGCAGGTCCTCCAACATGCAGCAGCCCATCTGCTGCTTGCTATTCCAAAACACGAGTCGGTGATCCACCCCTACCATCTTTGTACTGGCTGCCAGTTAAGAGAAAAGTTGAATTCAAATCCCTTTGTATTGCTTTTAAGGCGCTACATGGACTAGGCCCTGATTATTTCTCACAGAGATTCAGATGGTGTATCTCAGAGAGGTAACTGCGGTTCATGGCCTCCTTCTATTTGGTAACTCCTAGGGCTAAAACTGCCTCATGGGGGGGGGGTTTGTGGCAGGCACGGTTAGGCTGTGGAACTCTCTCTCTATAACACTAAAGTAAGAAAGAAAGCTTCTGGCATTACCTAAACTCTTAAAAACGTAGCTCTTTAACAACTAGCCCAAACATGCTTTTCTCTCTTTCTCTTCCGGTTAGCCAATTCTGCAGTATTCACCACGCCTAGACACCCATGGGTATTAGTGCATGTTATAAATCTTATTTTCATTTTGGGGAGAACCTCCATGGAAACCCTGGAAGAGAGGAAACTTGTAATATGCTTGGTGGGACCACAGCGGTCCGGGCAAGGATATTGTGTCCTATGACCACTGCTCCAACCCCAGGGAACAGTGGTTCCCTGGAGGAGCCAGCAGTACCAGGAAGGTCTGACTGCCTCACTCTTAATGGGACAGTCCGACCGCCGGTGCAGTGGTGGTTTGATCCCTCACTGCCAAGACGCCACGGGTCTGGTAGTCCTCGGACCAGCAGACACGTACTCAGGCCCCTAGTGTTCTGAAAAAAATGGTACCTCACTTGTGTGAGTAGCTCTAGTGCCCGTGCCTGGAAGCAGCCCAAAACGCAACTCAAATACAACACATTTTTCATTCCCTCAAATCGGATCACTTTTTGTAAAGGAGGTAGCTGTGGATTGTGGGCCCTAACTCTGGTGTCAACAAGGGAAACCTAGCAAACCTGGACCTTTTTTAATATTAGACAACTAGGTTAGTCCAGAGTGGTGTGCCTTGCATGAACCCCATGAGGTTTTCAGAACCACAATGCCCTGTAAACCTCAAACCTTGCTTGAAATACCACATGTTCCCTAAATTTCTGTGATGGAAACTTCCAGAATTTACAGGAATCCACAGAAGTCCTATCACCCTCAATATTACCCCACTTGTGCCGATAACAATTCTGTGCCACTTGTGTGCCTGGGCCTAGTGGCCATGACAGGGACGGATAAAACCAAGGTAAATGGGAGCCCTTACGAGAGGACTCCCATTGACCTTGGTTTGATTAATAAATACTAAAGTTAAAAAACAAAATAAGTATTGATTTATTATTTCATTTTAAAATATTCTAAAGATTTATTTTGAATGTAAAACTAATGTACTAATACATTTTCTTAAACAAATACCTAAATTAACTTTACATAATTCTCCATACCACTTTTTATAAATATTAATGTTTGTAAAAAAATTATACATTTTTTTAGTTGGGAATTTTTTATGTTTCCCCATGCTTTACCATGCAGAGATCTCGGCTCCGACTGTGGAGACTCACTATGGTAAAGTATAGGGAAAATGTAAAATATATATATAACTTGTAAATGAACATTTAACGTATTTTTATGTCAAATATTAATATAAATTAATTATTTACATTTAAATGTTGAATGGATCAATTCAAATGTCTGCCATAGAGCCTTTGTATCAAGGATAATTGGGAGCTAAGTTATACAACTTCAGCTTTTTCTCTCCCTTTCTATCTCCAGAAGCTAGAGAATTAATTGGTCAAGAAAACTAGGGTGGATTCAAGAATCACAAGATTTTGAATTTATGGAAGGAAAATAAATATTTAATTTATAAAGCAGTCTTCTTCATTTTGTATACCACACTTGATTGACTGTAACATTACTGCAGATGCTTTAACTATGACATTTTCACCACCCTTAAATGACTGGCTTAGTTGATTGAAATAAATGTGACATGAAAAATAGAATTGGAGGAGCAGATTTGCATAACATACAATAAAAATGCTCCAGTATTCAGTCTTTATTTTATACAACAAACTAATTTACGCGTTTGTATTTGTTTGACCTGGCCCTCTCTGCAGGGTCACCCTCAACACATTAAGGGCCTGATTACAATGCAGTTCTGACCGCAACTAAGGCTTGTCAGTTGCGGTCCGAATCCTATCTACTGCTGCAGTTCGACACAATCCAACAATGATCGGTCGGAAAGGCCTCATAATCCCTTAAGGACAGCATTTCCGTCATTAGGATGATGAAGTCAGTTTCCGACAGCCTTTCCATGTCGGCCTTTCCGACATGGAAAGGCTGTCGGAAAGCGACATTGGGGGCCCCTAGTAGGGCCCCTTGGCCCTCTGCATCCGGGCCATGAGGTGCCTGCAACACGCTGCAGGGATTTTCACAAACTCCCATTTCTTAATGTGAGCTTGTGCGGCGGGCAGTTTCTGCCTGCCGCACAAGCTCCCATTGAAAAATGGGAGTTTGCGACCGCACCATGTGCAGTGACATCATAATCAGGTGTGCGGAACCGCCGACCTATGGTGATCAGGGACTTTGTCTTTTACCCTCCACTCTTTGCTGAATTTTTTTTATTGGCCTTAGGACTTTACCACTACTAACTAGTGCAAGCATGTGCTCTCTCCTTTAAACATAACAAAATTGGCTTATGCCCAATTGACATATTTAATTTACTCGCAAGTCACATGTAGAGTGGTATACTGTATACCAAGTGCCTGTACATTAATTGCTAGAAGTGGGCCTGCAGCAGTTATTGTGCCACCGACTTATGTAGCTCCTTAAACTTGTCCCAGTACTGCCATTGCAGCGTGAAAGCAAACTGCCATTTTGACTTGGAATTAAAATTGTCTTGGCAAGTCTTAAACCCTCAGTTCTTGCATTTTAGTCACTCCTAAGGTAGGCTCTAAGCAGCCCATAAAGGATGGTCCTGTGTAACTAAAAAGGTTGGACATGTACTTTTAAGTTCTACATGTAATAGTAGTGAGAAATTATAATAACAAACCCTCTTTAACAGTAAAGTTGAATTTTCCATTATAATACTTTGTGAATTCCTCTCAGAAAGGCACACAATAGAGCGGTTAGGTGTGCCTCGCGACCCCATATTGACAGTGCAGCCAGCTAGGAGCCAGGGGAGACAGGAAATTCCATGCACTTCAAAGCCTCCGCCTAGAACCATATGCCACCTTCCAGAACCAGGTCACCAGGGTATAGAAAGGTGACCTCAGGCACCAACTATCCAGTATACTTCTGCACCTGTGGATACTCTGGGCTGATGTGCTGCTGAAAGGACTTGAGAACTGGAGGAGGAGTCCGCTGCACTCCAAAGTAATTCAGATAATCATTCAAGTTAGTTAGTAGTATGCAATTTTAGGGTGCTCAGGGTAAGCCCCTTCTGTCCGAGAGGGGCGGGAGACTGAATGAAGTGAAGAAAAACCTTACAGGCGTAAGGTGGGTGACCTGAGCACTCCTGTGTGCTTATAAAAAAGCAAATTTAAGCACAAGTGTTCGAAAGTTCAAAGTTTTATTCACTTTGTGATAGAGTAAATCTAATTCATCTTGCTGAATCCAGAGTAATTAAGTTGAAAAGGATAACTTTAATTATACATATTGTAATCACTCCAGGGTCATGAAAAGTTCATTGTTGAAACACATAACTTAATATCCCCGATGCATTTCGAGCTGCGAAGCTCTTCTTCAGGGGGGTCAATGTGTTCGAGCTGTAACGCGGTGAAGTTTCAAAATCCCAACACGGTGACGCCGTGTTGGGATTTTGAAACTTCACCGCGTTACAGCTCGAACACATTGACCCCCCTGAAGAAGAGCTTCGCAGCTCGAAATGCATCGGGGATATTAAGTTATGTGTTTCAACAATGAACTTTTCATGACCCTGGAGTGATTACAATATGTATAATTGAAGTTATCCTTTTCAACTTAATTACTCTGGATTCAGAAAGATGAATTAGATTTACTCTATCACAAAGTGAATAAAACTTTGAACTTTCGAACACTTGTGCTTAAATTTGCTTTTTTATAAGCACACAGGAGTGCTCAGGTCACCCACCTTACGCCTGTAAGGTTTTTCTTCACCTGCTGAAAGGACTGCCACTTTGCTGGACTTCAGACCTGCTGCTGTATTGCTGTGTTGCTGCTTTTCTGCCCTGCTGCCCCATGCCTAGGGAAGGAGACTGGATCTGCAACTTCACCTTGAGCCCAGGGCTACCAGAATGACTCCAAGGGCCGGTCTGTTGGCATCCTGACTTGAGTCTCAGGGACATAAAAGGCTCCCAAACATCCTACACTAGCATTTGTATCCAGCTAAAGTGAGTTTACGGACGCCCAATTGGTGCTCCTCAGGTCATGGACCATTTATGTGGCTTAGAGAGCTGTATTCAAGTTGTTGAACTCTGCGCGACTGGAAATGGGCACCTTCACACCAAGACATTGCTGCTCACTCTGATATTCAACACGAAGTGGTGTCATACTGACCCTTGTGCTACAGCATCGACCACTTGTGGGGAATGCTAACGCAAAGCTCCGGCAGTGCTTCTCTGCGAAGCCTGGCCTGCTCTTTGCGCCCTGCTGACAGTCTCCTTGCAATTCTCTTCCTGCTCCTTGCATCCATCTCCATTGCTAATGGGACTCTTGACAATGATTTATCGATCAGCTTGAACGGGTGACTCTGAAATGGTCCAGCACAACCAGATATCCATGGTTAGTGCTTTGTGCTAATTGGCACTAGTTTCGGAAAATCTTGAAAAATTCATAACTCCAGTTTTAGTGACTGGACGTTTGTCATTTTGGTGTCAAGTAATTGTTTGAAATGTACTCTATTTTTATAACTTGGTTTGAGATTTTTCCTGTGTTGTGTTTTCATTCTATTGCTGTTTGTGTGCTGCATAAATACTTTACACTTTGCTTTTAAGTTAAGCCTGACTACTTTATGTGCCAAGCTACCAAATGTTAAGCAGAGGTCAGTTTAGTGACTTTATGTGTTTCCCCCTGCAAGGGATTGTGGCTGTTGCTTGACCAGGGCTCACACCCCAGCCAACCAACAACCCATTTTCTAACAGCAAAGTAATATTATTTAGGCCTTCGATGAATTCCCTGAAGCAGCATACTAGAGGAGATACTACCCTGGGCAGCTACGAGTTTTTTGGTGTCTGACTGGGAGATTTTTAATTAGTTGAGCAGCTACTATGCCAAGACACCACTCGCCCACATATATCAGCTGGGAGGAACCGCTTATGGGAAAGGATATCTTCTCTCCTGCAGCCCCCTATCCTCAAACATCCTCCTCCTACAGTCGCAAAAAGAGGGCCCCTGCACCATTTATCACCTGCTCCAAATAGGTTTCCTGAATTAGGCCCTTAATTTTTTCCTGGAAGAGGGAAAACGTGGAATTATACTCGGTAAAACAGGGTCAAAACATTATTCACAATAGGGAGTTAAAACATCATCACTGTGATCTGGCCTGTACACTTACATCCAACCTGGTATCTATCTGCAGAGATAACCAGCCATGGCCCGTGGAGGGAGTTAGGTGGGGCAGGGAGGCGGTGAGGGGGAGGGGCAGGGTGGAGGGTGGTAAACAACGGAATATGGATAATTGCAGGTAAGTAAACAATTTAAATAACGAAACAAATTTCGTAGAGCACCCTGCATCGCAAAATGCGATGCAGCGGGCGCTACGAAATTCGTTTTATTTATGAAATTGTTTACTTACCTGCAATTATCCATATTGCGTTGTTTACCACCCTCCACCCTGCCCTTCCCCCACATTGCCTCCCTGCCCCACCAAACTCCCTCCATGGGCCGAGGCTGGAGATAACAGATCATTCATAATAAGGGCCTGAGGCCCACATTTATCAATGGTTCTTGCAATACAAAGCAGCAATCAACCTCGCTGCACTGTGTGAAATGGAGAGGGCAGGAATGCTCCTTATGTAACATAATACAGTGCATTCCTGGTCTCTGCCTGCCCTGGAGTTCAAACTGCTGCCTAGCGCCAACGCAGGCACCCTTGCACCATGGTGCAAAGGTGCCTGCATTGTAGGCAGGATTGATTTGGGCAGGAAGGAGCACCTTACTGTACAAAAACAATTCTCTGAGGCACTTTCCTCTTTCTGTGTGTGTGAATATAGTCAACTTAGAAAGAAGGAACAACGAGGAGAAATAAAGATATGTTTTCTTGTTGCTCCTCTGGTGGGGGTCTACAAATGTTGGTAAACCTGGAAATGTGTCAGAATCCATGGGTGGATATGTGGGAACACTCAGGCTTCACCCACGGAACACCTTTATGTCACAGAATAATGCAAGGCAGAGATTTGCACTGCCTTGCTTTACTCTAAATTTATCAAGCCACTCAGAGCCACGTAAAGTGGCCTTGGGTATGTTTGACAACTCTCATTAAGGTTTTGCGCACGCAAGAGCGACGCAACACCATGATAAATATTGGCCTTAGTGTTTTATTTTACTACCAGTATTTTGAAGCGAATCCAAACTCGTCAGATATCTGTAAAGTATTTAATGACATTAATAATCTAATAATGCAGTTCACAGCAGATAGAATAACGGGTCAATTTTAAGTACTGTTACCTTGTAAACCTGGGAATGCGCCAAAAAGATATGCCTCCCAAGGTGAGGCGTAACAAGTAGAAATATATTTAGAACTCCACGTTACCTCCTCTTTCTATGTGTGCTACGTTCTGCAGCACACATAGAAAGAGGAACATGCCTCTCAGGATTATTTTTTTTTTAATCCTCATCTGCCCGACACATCTTCCATAGATGCAAAGAAAAAGGAAACACACCAACCACCTCTCTGCCTTCGGGAGCCAGGCCCTGACAATTGAGCCGCTTCGCGAACTAGGCAAAACTTATTTCGGATTGGCGGGAGATGTGTTGCACCTTGTTAATACTCCTCTAGGCAACTTCATGCCTGCTAGGCCAGTACAGAAATATTGGAGTTGGGGCAGACCATTCGACTGAGCCATGGAGTAGGTGGGCATAATCATCGGACCATTGGGGGAAAAAAAAACAAAAAGAAAACATCGAACCGGAAAAAGAAAAAAGGGGATCACTTCCAGTCTATCAAAAGATTCCAAAAGGTGGTGCACCGGGTACCGCAGGATCTAGCCAGATCTGTCTTGGATGTTTCATAGAGGGATGTTAGCCAGGCGGAATGTGCGGGAGGGGTGGTATCTACCCAGTGTATACATATCATCCGTCTTGCCAGAAGGATAGCGTAGAATAGGAGAGACCGCGCAGCCCCGGTGATGTTCTGATCAAAGCCGAATATGACTAATGGTAGCGTAAGAGGAATGTTGGTCTTAAGAATTGAGTCTAGGGTAACTTTAACCTCTTTCCAATAAGCATTGATGTGGGGGCATTCCCAAAACATGTGGATATCTGAAGCTGCTGGGAGTTGACATTTGTTACAGCATTTCCCTCCCTGATATTTAGGTAGACGTAAAGGGGAGAGGTATGCTCGATGTAGAGTGAACAAGTGATTTCGTCTCAACCAGGCGGGTTTAACCAGTCTATACAAAAGAGAAAAAGATTTTATCCACAAATCCTCATCCAATAGCACAATTTCATTCCCCCATAGCTCCATTGGCAAATTTGAAGTCTCCGTCTATTTCCTCCAGGATGGACCAATACCAAAAAGCAACTTCCTTGCCCCCTGTCTGTTTCTCAACTAGGTGCTGTTCTAAGGGGCTAGGTCTCCCTATATTAGAGTTTTTCCTAATTAGTTCTCTGGCCCAACTGCTAATTTGGATGTATTTAAATCTTGACAAAGTTGGCCCTACTTTCTCCTTAAGCTCCTCCCACTCTATCAGGAGGCCTCCGAATATCAGTTCACCCCATCTTGAGAGCCCAGCATCGATAAGGGGGGCTGCCAAGCAGTCTTGTAAACACAGCGGGAGCCCGGGGGAGTCCCATATCTGAGCATAGTTAGAGAAATATGACATCCCCACTCTAAGTTTAATTTGCACCCAAGACTTCAATGTTGTTAAAAGAGTCTTTAGCCTCACCTTTTTAAAAAACTTTCGATCTCCGAACTTAAATAAAAACCCGTCTAACGGAAGGTTTGCCCCCACCAGCATTGCCTTGAACAATATCCCATTTGAAGATGTATCTGGTGACTTCAAAAGCATTCTTGTGTGGGACAGTTGGAATGCCCACGCGTAATACTGTAAGTCTGGGAGAGCAAGCCCTCCTTTTTCCCTCCTCCTCCTTAATTTTTTCCAGGCCAGCCTATTAGCCTTATTGCCCCAGATGAAAGAATTAATTTCCTGCTGACATTTATGAAGTTGCTTGGAATCAAATGCCAGAGGAATGGAAATAAAAATAAAGGTCAGTTTCGGAAGGATGGACATTTTCACAATGTTAACTTTACCAAAAATTGACAGTCGAAGACCCGCCCAGGATTTCAATAAGGCTCTACAATCTTGGAAGACCAGTTCTAAGTTAGCCTTAGCCACGGTGTCTATATCTTGCGTGATTTTAACTCCAAGGTAACGGATTGAGGGTGTCACCACAACGCTTGGATTGATAATATTCCATGTCATGAGCTCTGTCTTCTCAGTGTTAATATCATAGCCCGATATATGTCCAAAATCTTTGGCCATTTTTACCACTATGGGAAAGGCAGTTGCTGGGTCACTAGTATAGATTACTATGTCATCAGCATAGAGCCCTACCCTTTTTTTCCAACCTCCATATTCAAATGAGGCAATTCTTGGGTCCTCCCTAAGAGATTGTGCAAATGGTTCAATATAAATATTGAAAAGAAGGGGGGATAGAGGGCAGCCCTGTCTCGTTCCCCTACTAATCTGAAAGGACTGGGTACGTATACCATTCACCAAAATACTAGCACTAGGGTTAGTATACAGAAGGCCAATGGCCCTACAGAGATTAGGCCCAAATGCGAATTTCCTCATGACTTCAGCTAGATATGACCAGTTTACTCTATCGAACGCCTTTGTTGCGTCGAGAGTCATAAAAGCCAAGGGAAGTGAGAAGGTTGAGGCGATGTCCACTGCCCCAATTAAATCATAGGTGAGGTCTGAGAGCTGTCTACCTCGAATGAAGCCCTTCTGGTCCGTGTGGATAATTGAGCCAACTTCACGTCCCAGCCGCGTCGCCAATACCGCCGCAAAGAGCTTGTAGTCGCTATTCAAAAGTGAGATTGGCCTGTAAGAGCCGCATTTGGCCGGGTCTTTCCCGGGTTTTGGAATCAAGACGATTGTTGCCTCCCCCCAAGATTTAGGTGGGGTGGCCCCCATTAATAAGATATCGTTGAAGAGTCTAGTAAGTGTTGTGATGATTTCGGGTGCCAGTACCCGAAGTAACTCCCCAGGGAGACCGTCGGGTCCAGCCGCCTTACCCCGCTTCACCTATTTAATAGCTTCACTCACCTCTATCTCAAAATTTGGACTGTCGAGAGGTTCACTTTGTTCTGGGGTAAGAGTGGGGAGAATGATCTCGTCTAACCATCTAAGCCTAGTCACCGGGTCGTCCGAGATCTCCTCTTTGTATATTTGTTGAAAAAAATCAAGAAAGGCATCCCCGATGTCTGTGGTGGAAGTTCTTCCATTGGTCTCCCCCTCTACTCGAATAAGTTTGATATGTTTTTTGGCCTGGTCGGATTTGATTTTCCAGGCTAGGACTTTGCCCGAGGATTCTCCATATTCAAAATTTGAAAGTTTACTTGCTGCCCATCTCTTTGCGACCCTCTCTTGAAGGATATTTTCTAACTTCTCCTTTAATTGCTTCCGTTGCTTCTTCTCTTCATTAGTACCAGTTCCTGAGCCGATGCCTCTCAGGATTGTTTTTGTGCTGGTATTCCTTCCTACACAAAAACAATTCTGCGTACAATGCAGGCACCATTGCACCATGGTGCGAGGGTGTCTGCTTTGGTGTTAAGCAGCCCATTGTGTGCCAGCGCAGGGGGGAAAGTTAGGAATGCGTTGTATGCCTTACATTCAGTGCATTCCTAGGGCCTCATTTATGAAAAGTGACGCATCGCTGCGTGAAAACAGTGATGCGTCACTTTTCACTGCGCACTCCTTGCGACACCAATGATGCGTCATATTTACAGTATGACGCATCATGGTGCAAGGAGTTACAGATAGGTCAGTATTTCTTACGTATCTGTATGGCGCAAAAGTGACGCATTGCTGGAGTGTGTCACAAAAGTGACGCAACTCCAGCAATGTGTACTTTCACATGGGGCAAGCCCCATGTGAAAGAACCTGCGTGAGTCTTACGCCTGCTGTGAGGCAGGCATAAGAAATTGACTCATTTGTGTCCTAGAAGTGGCGCAGTGAAATCTTATAGATTTCATTGCGTCACTTCTATGACCCTTTCTTGCGTCAGAACGCCCCCCCCTGCATACATTATACCTGGCGCAGGTATAATGTGGCGCAGGGGTTTACAAAGTGACGCATATACCTAGATGTGTCACTTTGTAAATATGGTGCAACAAAGCACATTGTTTACGCTGCCGGTGCGTCACGAAAAGTGACGCACCGGCGGCGTAAAAGTGACGCACGGCCTCATAAATGAGGCCCCTGGCCTTTTACAGTGACACACTGCAGCGCATCAAGGTGGCTTGCTGTGCTATGCCACTATTTCATAAATATGCCCCAGAATTTGGTGCTGGGCGCTTCATATATCAGTAAATCACATGAAATAGGAGCAGTTCCGCTTGCCCTCGAAGAACTATCCCTATCCCTAGCTGACAGACAGTGCCTGCAGAAACTGCAGCCACCTCGGTTAGCATTCCTAACGGTGCGAGTTAAGATTATGAGACTAATTAATATTAAGGTCATTTAGTTTATTATGCCACTTGCCTAATTAGTCATGCCAGTCAAAGTGAACCCCTAGCTGCAGTGATTTCCCTAGCGTTGACAACATCTAGTCCCTTCATTCCAAATGCAATACCAAGTAATTGATGACTTGGAGCAGACATGTATGTCTCAGCTGTCAATCATCTATCCTTAGTCTGCTGAAACGAATAGCATGATAAATTGTTGTTATTTTACAGCGATGACATCTACAATCATCCAAGAATATTTGAAAACAGGCCAATGTCTAAAAAATGACATCTTCAAGGTAGGAATGAGCAATATTCTACCTGTAGTCCCCATGCAGATGATGAGTATATTTGACTGGAGAAAGGTCGATTTCCGGTTTGCCACAGGATGACAACGTTTTTCAGAAATATTGCTTTTGCTTTCAGTTAGCTTGATTACTTTGGCAGGAACTTCCCAGGGTCAGAAATAAATATCGTGAGTCAGACAACTGGAATGAGGGCACACGCGGATGGGGTTTTTCTGATTTTTTTTAATCCAAACCTCAGTAATGAAATGATTTCTACAATTCAAAATCCTTGCATTTTTCATGCTACGCTTACAACGAAATAGATTTCTTTAGTACTCTTGGATGAGAAAATGTGCCACTCTTCCAGAATACATGATTTGAGATATTCCCCTTGACATCAACGGAACATATTTTCACTTAAATTAAATTCGCATGCATGTTGGAATATCATGATTACGTGTATTATTTAGCTCGGCTGTGCACAGAGAACATTCAACTGTAAAATCTGCTGCTAGTATTCACATGAGTGAATGTGCCTCCGCATACCAATGGAGGGCAGAGAGAATTGCAGAAAAACTTACTTTGCTGTCAATCGCACCCTCTCAAACGGCCTGGGGGCGTTTCGCGCCTGATTTTATGCGCCTGCATTATAAAGTAAATTCATCTAAACCCATATTTATGGATGATGAAGTAAAGATCGCTTTGGCACGATGCTCTTAATATATGCTGATCAACAGGAATATATAGAACAATTTTCATGCGAATAAATGTGGCTGATGTTCCAATAGAAAGATGCTATAAAGCACTATTAATCTATATAATAAAGTGCAAGGTGGTGCCTTCTTATACACCAGTAGATCCCATGACGTTGTTGTACATTGCCAGACACTGGGACTTATGTGAAATACCTGCAAGTTTTAGTGCGTTTCCCATATTTACACACAATTTCATTGTATTTATGCTCTATGATAAAATGGCATGGAGTCGTTGACCAAAGTTGGGCAGGGTGCAATGCGTTGGCCGCTCCATCATTCTCCCAAGCAATAATTAAAGGAAACTTAGCATACACATCCGGGTCCAAATGTATCATTCATCACGCAATGGTGCATTGCACAGCATTGCGTGAGATAGTGTTGCATCGCGTTGCATCAGAATCCTGCATCATGGATTTTCAGAGGCTTATTTACAAGCCCCTTGCACCACCCGTGCGTTTTTTTTCCCATGTTAAAAATGACGCAAAAGTGGTGCAAGAGGCTTGTAAATAAGCCCTTCAATGTTTACCATATGCACTATGGCGCAGGGCCCTGAGATGTGTCACGCAGTGTGAGGCAAAGTTGTTGTTTTGGTGCAATCCGCCATAACACAACTACAACCTATGTGATGCAAAGTTGAATTGCGTGCCATAGGACACTTTTATGTGCTGTGAGTCAACATTGCGTCATACAGGAAAGTAATGCATTGCGGACAGGGTTAAAAATTCACAGTATCTCTGTAGAACCTCTCAATATTTTGCACCATGGAAGGAGCAACAGGACGCCAGGAGCCCACCAGTCCACAAGATGTATCAACATCAGTTGCCAAAAGGAAGAGGAAGTCCAACTTCACTGAGGAAGAAAGTAAAATCCTCAAAGTGAGGTTGCCAAAAACGATCATTTATGATTTGTCACCTCAAAATTGCCATTAGCAAAAAAAGAGTACAATAGTTGACAAGATTAACTGGGTGGCACCAACAAGAATGATTGTTGTGGAATGTAAGAGTAGTTGTCATCACCACTAACATAGGACCAAAGAAAAACTGGCCAGGTATGGTAAGGCTGAAATACCAACCAGAGGAGGACCCTATGTCCAAGAGGAGTTGAATCCATTGGAGGAGCAGATGGACTCCATCATTCCAATAGAGTTGCTTGCTGGAGAAAAGGCAAAGGACAATACTGACATAGAGGATTAACAAGATGTACAGGGTGAGTCTGAAAAGATTGCGTGTCAAAAGTTGTCACAAATTGCTATTACGTCTTACGACAAACAGAGGGGGACATGGACTAACATTTCATGTAACACAAGTAAGCCTTGTTAACAGAGTAATTGACCTGTGCCTAACTCTCTGCTATTGTGACAGAAAGCAATCAGGCTCGAATTAGAGGCACAGTGTAAAGCCTTTATACAGTATATCAAACTGTAAATAAATAAAAACACAACATATTAAAATTAATACCCAAATATTGATAAATAGAGTCAAGCAAAACAATTACTTGTGATCAAAAGTTGTAAAAAAAAACCAATCTGGAGTACCAAAGATATGCAACTTCAACGTGTTTTTGGAAAATATTGGCAAAAAGCAATAATCGACAATTGTGGTCATCTTGATGTGCCTTATAGTGACAAATTCACAAATATAGTAAACCTGGAATTAATTGTGGGCCCAATACATGTACAAGTTTAGGCTGCCACAACTGAAAGAATTTAGTTAAATCAGGGGCTGCCAAGCGTAGGGAGTCCCTGTGTGGATAAATGTAGAATATCGAGCTATATATATATCAGGAGACAGAAATATTGGAACAAACATATTGTGAAAAAACTATTGTGATGCAGAAATATAGTTGGCAAGAATATCATTTTTTTCAATTAAGTAATGTCATTGTTAATAATATTGTTGTTGCTGATATCGTTTTCTATAATATAGTTGAAAAGAATATTATTTTTAAATTATTTCATTGTGTTTTAGTTCATATATTAATTTTATGTGTAACTATTGTTTGTATAATGGTTATCATTTTTTTTTAATTATGAGAACATCATCCTTTTTACCCTTTTCACCCCCCCCCATTTTTTGACCGATACTGGTGGTAACTCACTCTGACTGAGCCCTGGGCTCTGCTAAACAGGCCAAGGGCCACTGCTGTGATGAAAAAGGTATATGGCAACTAGGTCCAATTACAATTTGCAACGACAGACACTGTAAGTCCCTAGTACAGTGGTTCCCAAACTTTTTTGACCCGTGGCTCCCTTGACCTAATTGGCAGTTGGCCGTGGCTCCCCACCATTTTTTTACCGGCGCACCGGGGTGCCACGGCGCACACTTTGGGAACCACCGCAGTAGACCTTTGTACTCTCTACCATTCCTATGTGACTCTTAGAATTTATCCATTTGTATCTCTTCCTTGAGTGACTTTACAACCTGTACATTTGCAATTTTTTCTATTTGTCTCTTCCCTGTGTGACTTTACTACTTGTACATTTGCAATTTATTTCTGTTTATATCTCTTCCCTGTGTGACTTTATAACTTGTACATTTGCATTTTTTTCTGCTTGTATCTTTTATGTAACGCATGTAATCCTAAGTCCTTATGTATCGCAACTGGTTCTTATGTAAAGCGCTCTGACACCTTCGGGTAATGTTCGCGCTATATAAAAAGAAAAGGTGATGTCAGAAGTCATTAATAGGCAAAAAGCTTTTCATCCAGTATATTTATGACTACAAATAGAGGAAATTATGACCTAAAAAGTATTCCTGGTAAGGGAGATGAATGTGGATTGATAGGGGTGCTAAGTGAGAGAAAACACTATTTATTTGAGTTGTCAGAGGCCTGTTGACACATTTCTCCAAAAACACAAACCCCAATTGTGGCGTACAATTAGCAGTGATAAGTGTTTGAAATGCCTTCCTAAATCTGGAGAATTCGGTTAGACCGGTAATAATCAATCCGTGCCCTCTCTGTAGCGCTGCCTGTCACACTGTGTGCCTCCGTGAGCTTGGTATCCGGTCTCGCTTTGTGCCTGCTGGTGTCCGAGGCGGTGTATGTGGCTACTTGCCGCACAGAAGCGTTAGTGCTGGTGGATTCGCGTTGAAATAATGTTCTTCGGCGCTAGCTTCGTGTGAAACTAGTGGCGTCTGAATATAATTGGAGTGAGTGCATCACGTTGGTTCTCTTTAATGAAATAGACTGCTGGGAGCTCTGCTGCTCTCCCCGGCTAAAGGCGGGCTCCCACATGTGCTGCTCGGCTAGCTGTGGCTGGTCTCTTCCCAGCGCGGTGGCCATTTCATATCCAGAGTGTGAAACTCTGGTGGTGCTACCTTTGAGCGTGTAGCTGGGCGCCTGCTTGACGGCGCTTGCTGTGTTTATCTCAATGACACATTTGTTTCGTCCGTAGCAGCATCCTTTTTCATTGCACTGCTCTTTGGTGATTCCCTCGTAGCATCAATTGATTGTGTTTATCTCCTGCCTGACACACAGCGCCATCTAGCGCTAGTCCATCTGCAAACCATGTCTGGGGTCGGCTCACTGCTGCTGAGGAGGGGAGCCTGCAGAATCTGCGGCGATAATCGCTGCACAGGGGGGGCCTAACGAGGCCAGATGCCATCTTTCCCAAATAGTGCGGCGGCGCCCCTGGCTACTGTTAACGGCGCACCAGGGCGCCGCGGCGCACAGTTTGGGAACCACAGCCCTAGTATATAATAGGGCAAGGGGGTTGGAAACTACCTATAAGTCCCCAGTATATAATAGGGCCAGGGGATTTAGAAGCCCAGCAGATTTCCTGCACTTGCACGTTTGCACTGTTGTACGCCTGTTGTCATTTTAAAGGCAGCCTTGCTTTGCAGAATTTCTTCCAAAGTATATTGTATGCAAATTCGACTTTGGCGGTATGGGCACTTTACATTGATAATCTACCTTATGTTTACATATTAGGCACCCCAAGGTCTCATCTAGGTATCCGGGGGGGCATAAAACAGTAAGCAGGGACCTTATAAATGTTGTTTTATATGCTGAGGGGAGTGAAAAACTGTCCATTTTATTTTTCCACATTGTAGATACTTAGGGGGTCATTAGAATGGCGGGCGGACATATATATATATATAATATACATATATGAAGAACTTTGCCACCAATGATTGCTTTTCCCAAAGCCAAATGTCGATGAGCAAACCCAAGGTTTCTGGTGCCAATTAAAGTGCTTTTATTGTGCCCAGCAAATCCACCAGGAAGCGTTTCGCTTCCCAACGAAGCTTGATCAAGGTGTCAGTGGACATTGAAACGCGTTGGTTGTGCGATCTGTGGTAAATGAAATAAACAAAGAAATCATCTCATAGGTACCCGTGAGTGCGAATCTTTTCTTCGTGAGAGGAGGGGGAAGAATATATATATATATATATATAAGAAGAGGATAGTAGTGTTTCCCGAGGGAAATGTCCGCACTATTCTATGGGCCACAAGTATGTATCTAGAAGTAGTACACGAAATATTCTAAGAAAAAGCAGCAAAATCGTATTGATTTTTTGGGTGCTAAAGAAAATCTGTGCACCTACTATCCAAAGGTGCTTAAGGCAAACACAAAAGGTGAGCCCGGGTCAGGATAAATAGAGAGATTCTAATTACAGCACTCCAAGTTGTTGTAGTTCATCAGAGCTTTAATGTATAGCCCTCAACACTCGAGTTTTTATACACAGAAGTGTTCAAACAAGCACACTCAGTTGCAGTTATGAAAAAACAATTTCTTTGTTATGTAGAATGGGATCAACAATTGTCATGCCAATATAGTTAGAAGTCCAAGTCTGTGTTCTTCAAAGTTTCTTTATTCAGAGTTTCATAAAAGATTAATCCAGCATATCGTTCGCCAACACGTGTTTCGTCTCTTGCTGAGACTTTATCAAGGCTGGAAGTATTAAATACAAACATTTAGATGACTTACATATAAAAAAACATGTACACAATATTTACAAAAACATGAACAGTGTTACAATGACACATATATAAAAACATTTAGAACATTACACATATATATAAGAACTTCAACAAATCACCAAGGACATAACTTATGAACAGACCAAGTAAATATGACAAAAATTTGACCAATACTAGAGCACATAATAGCCTACTGTATCCACTGGAGGTTAGAGGGACTTTATAGTTAAGCTTGGAGTTCACCGTTGAAAATTCATTGAAATTCAGCTGTTACCTGAGCTAAAAATGACCTCACATATTAAATCACTCATGACACGGTCAGTGACATAACAAATGACATCACTGATGACATCTTTCTGAGAGCTAAACATATTTACTAATGTATCACCAAAAAAACTAAAATTAGTTTACTTTGTGTACTACCAATGAGTGATTCTATTTAAAAACAGATTATGTGAGTGTCTGCGTAACTTTGTGTCTCTGTGTGAGTGTGTGTGTGTGTGGCTGTATGGGTGAATATGTGGGGGTGTGAGTAGATATATGCATCAGTAAGTGGCTCTGTGAGTGTCTAAATTGGTGAGTGAGTGGGTGTGTAAGAGGTGTATGGATGAGTGAGTGGGTATTTGAGACTCTATAGAAGAGAGAGTGGTTGTGTGAGTGTTTGTATGGCTGAGTGAATTGCTGTGTAAGTGGCTGTAAATGGAGAATGAGAGGGTGCTGAGTGGCTACATGGGTGAGTGAGCAGCTGTATGAGTGCCTGTAATGGTGAATGAGAGAGTGCATGAGTGGTTGTATTAATGAGTGGTGCATGAGTGTCTGTATGGGTGAGTGAGTGGGTGTGTGAGTGGCTGTGTGGGTGAATGAGTGAGTGTGAGGGAGGCTCTATGGGTGAGTGAGTAAGTATGAGGGAGGCTATATGGGAGACTATATGGTTGTCTCATTGACTGTTTAGGTGACTGAGTATGTGTAAGTATCTGTATGAGTAAGTGAGTAGGTATGTGAGTATCTGTATTGGTAAGCGACTGGTTCTGTGAGTGCCTACATGATTTAGTAAATGGGTGTGTGATTGGCTCTATAAGTGAGTGAGTGAGTTCATGAGTATTGTTGTATCAATTTGTAAATGGGTATGTGAGTGGCTGTGCAGGTGTGTGAGTGGGAGTATGAGATGTATCATGGGGTGTGAGTGGCAGTGTGCGTGGTTCAGTAGATTATATCATTAATGATGTCATTTGAGATGTCATCAGTGATGCCATCAGTGATGTAATATGTGTGGTTATGAGCAGTGCATTGCAGGGACTGTAATTTATAGTTAGCTCAGGTAACTATAAGTGCTGAATTTCTATGGTTTTGTATGAGTGAAATCTGAGCCTAACTATAACATCCCTGTAACTTTTGTTTTTTTCAGTACATTTCTAAGTTTCTTGTGTCTATTGAATAACTATAACGTCCCTATGACCTTTGGTTTTTTTCAGTGAATTTCTAAATGTTTTAAAGATTTCCTAACTCTAACCTCTAACCTTTGATAGTGAGTGTCTGAGTGAGTGCATGAGTGTCTCAGTGGGTGTGTGAGTGAATAGGTGAGTGTCTCACTGGATGTGAAAGTGGGAGGGTTAATATCTGAGTAGGTTTGTGAGTGGGTGCATGAGTTTCTGAGTGGATGTCTGAGTGTATGTGTTGTTCAGTGAGACGGGGCATGAGTGCCTGAAAGGGTTGTGCTTGTTTTCAGTTGTTTTCTGCCTTTTTTCTGCTAACTTCTTACCTTTATTTTGTACACTTCTGCTTGTTGCTGACCTTTATTTTTCCTCTTTCTGATAGACCTGGGCAGAGGTTGCGGAGTTTCAGTCCGGAAAATCCTGTGGAGTTACTGAAAAACTCAGACAAATTCTGCTCAGTTCCATGAACAGGAGGAGTGTTGCTCTGCCACCCCTAAGTAAGTCCTGTTGGATGCTGAGAGTAGTTAGGTGCCAAGAACCCCTTCTGTTTTCGTTAGTTCTCCACAGCTGGATTGCTGAGACCTGGCTGGAGGCCCCACCACCTTCCTCAACGACTCTGTAAACGTTTCTCCTGCTGCACTACTAGTTGAAGGATGAAATCCCCTTGGCTGCGGAGGGCCCTTGGGAGCCACTTTCTACTAATTTCTGGCCTCTATTTTGCCTTTTTCTGCTTGTTTCAGAACTTTATTTTGCCTCTTTCTGCACATTTCTAGTCTCTACTTTGCCTCTTTCTGCTCATTTCCGGGCTTAATTTTGACTTTTCCTTCTCATTTCTGACCTTTATATGACCTCTTTCTGCTCGTTTCTGATCTCTGTTTTGCCTTTCTGCTCATTTATCACCTTTATTTTGCCTCTTTCTGCTTGTTTCTGATCCTTATTTTGCCTTTTTATGTTCATTACTAATCTTTAGTTTGCCTCTTTCTGCTCATATCTGACCTTTATGTTGCCTCTTTCTGCTCATTTCTGATCTCTATTTTGCCTCTTTCTGAGCATTTCTAACCTTTATTTCGCCCCTTTCTACTAGTTTCTGATCTTTATTTGACCTTTTTCTGCTCGTTTATGATCTCTATTTTGTCTCTTTCTACTTTTTTCTGACCTTTATTCTTACTCTCTCTGCTCATTTCTAACCTTTATCTTGCCTCTTTCTGCTCATTGCTAACCTTTATTTTCCCTCTTTCTTCTCATTTCTGGTCTTTATTTTGCCTCATACTGCTCATTTCTGACCTCTATTTTACCTCTTGCTGCTCATTGTTGGCCTTTATTTCCCATCTCTCTGCTCATTGCTGACCTCTATTTTGCCTTGTTCTGCAAGTTTCTGACCTCTATTTTGCCTCTCTCTGCTCGTTTCTGATCTCCATTTTTCCTCTTTCTGCTTGTTGCAGGCCTTTATTTTGCCTCTTTCTTCTTATTTCTGAACTTTTTTTTAACTCTTTTTACTCAATGCTGACCTCTGGTTCGCCTCTTTTGGCTAATTTCTGCCCTTTATTCTGCCTCGTTCTGCTCGTTTCTCACATTTATCCTACCTCTTTCTTCTCATTTATGACTGTGATTCTGCCTCTTTCTGCCTGTTTCTCACCTGTTACTCTCCTCTTTCTGCTTTTTGCTGACCTCTTTTTCACCTATTTCTGCTCATATCTTACATTTATTCAGCCTTTTTTTGCTAGTTTCTCACCCTTTCTTGCCTCTTTCTGCTCATTACTGAATTTTAATTTGCCCCTTTCTGCTCATTTCTCACCTTTATCTTGCCTCTTTCTGCTCCTTTCTAACCTCTATTTTAACTCTTTCTGCTCATTGCTGACCTTTATTCTGGCTTTTTCTGCTCCTTTCTCACATCTATTTTGCTTCTTTCTGCTCGTTGCTGAATTTTATTCTGGCTCTTTCTGCTAGTTTCTGACCTTTATTCTGCCTCTTCCTTCTTGTTTCTCATTTTTATTCTGCCTTTCTCTTCTTGTTTCTGACCTTTATCTTGCCTCTTTTTGCGTGTTGCTGTCCTCTATTTTGACTCTTTCTCCTTAATTCTGACCTTTATTTTGCCTCTTGCTGCTCATTTCTGACCTCTATTTTGCCTTTTTCTGCTTGTTTCTCACCTTTATCTTGCCTCTTTCTGGTCTTTACTATCCCTTATTCTGCCTCTTTCTGCTAGTTTCTGACCTTTATTTTGCCTCATTCTCATCTTTTCCCCAGTGGGGGGAGCTTCACAGCCCCTGCAGTCCCAGTGGCAGCCAGCTGTGCTTTCACAGACAGGGACATGCTAGACATGCAGCTCCCTGTATGTCAGAGCAATCCTATTGTCTATTTCCCTGGCCGCTTCACAGCGGTCTGTGAAACAAACAAAACCTCATCTTCCAGTAGGCAAGAGCATTTATTAGCTCTTCCTTGCTGGAAGCAGAGTGCTTGCTCTGACTTGGCGGGAGCTGTCAAAGGCTGGACCGAGGAGGTGGTGGCCACGGGGCCCTCTATGGCCTGGAGGGGAGCCGCGTGTTTGCTCCCATTAAAAAATAAATATTTCACCCCAGAGAAGTGGTGATTCCTGGGACCCAGGGAGTCCGTGGGGCCCCGTTGGGTGTCATATAGCCCCAGGGAGATGGTGGTTCGGGGGGATTGGGGTCCACACGGCCCGCCATCAAACTTTCTTTAGCCCTAGGGAGTTGCTGAAGCTTAGCCCATATCTTTAACTCTCAGAAACATTTATGAAACGCTTAGCAGTCACAGGATGATACCATCAGTGATGTCATCAGTGATGTCACCACCATGTCATGAGTGATGTAATATGTGAGGTCATAAGCAGTGCGGTGCAGGGGCATAGGTTATAGTTAGCTCAGGTAACTATAACTGCTGAATTTCTCTAGTTTTGTATGAGTGAAATGTGAGGCTATCTATAATGTTCCTGTAACCTTTGTTTTTTTCAGGGAATTTCTAATTCATTTTTAAAATTCTATTTCCTAACTATTCTAGTTCCTAACTATAGCATCCCGGTAACCTTTGTTTTTTCAGTGGATTTCTAAGGTTTTTTAAAAATTATATTTCCTAACTATAGTGTCCTTTGGTATTTTCAGTGAATTTCAATGTTTTTTTTTCAGTGAATATTTATGGTTTTGGAAAATTCTGTTTCCTAACAATAATGTCCCTGTAACCTTTGGCTTTTTAAATGAATTTCTAAAGTTTTTTATTATTCTCTTTCCTAACTATACCTACGTCCCTGTAAGCTTTCTTTTTGTGAATTTCGTTGTTTTTTATTTTTTCCCCCAAACTGTAACCTCAGTAAGTTCAGAGATCATTGTTCAATGTAGAATAATAAAGGAAATATATTTGCTTTGCATTCCTCAAACCCAAGAAGTTAGGATTGTATCAATTATACTCAAGTGGAGTTCACTTGGGTCATTTGCTTTGTTTATTTTTGTAAGTGCTTCACATTCATGTTTCAGTGATACAAAATAAGGAAGAGTATACTGATAAAACATTTTTTTGAGGAAAAGTACAGTTTAGGAGAAAGATGTATATTGAAGTGTAATACTTTCTCTATGTAAATTAATAAATGCTTTCTGATTGTGTAAATGCCTACTTTTTATTGTCAATTACAGCTGTGTAATGGACCACTTGTTTGCGCATGTCTTTGCGTCTCTCTTTGCCATTTGTTTTAATGAGTTAATAACTATGCAACTTTTTCTTTTTTAGTGCTGCAAATTTGTCATGATGTCGTTGCGAATGATCGTGATGTTGTTGCGAATTATCACGATGTGTAAGTTTCATGAAAAGTTGAAAGATCACATGTTTTTGATAATGTAGAAAAAACACACATCTGCACCTTTTCTAATTTCTAAACAGCTGTTTAATTATATAGTGTTTGAACCTCTGTTTCCATTGTTAACATCAGTGTACAGCACTTTTAAATTGTATTTCGTGTCATCATGATGACGCCGGTCTTCATGATGACGTCGGTAATCACGTAAGTGACTTGGAAAAAAAGAGATGTGATTGGACGAGACACTTTTCATTAACCTGTATAGGAAGTTCCTACCTGTTTCTTTTTTCTTGAAGATTCCAGTGGGTTTTCATTTGTTTCTTAGAGGTGTGCTGTACTGTTTGTAAGAACTTTGCTCAGGGCATTTTGTTTTGTCATTTTCTAAAATTAAAATGGCAACAGGAGGAAATTACCAAGACCAGGTGCCACAGCCCAAGCAGAGGAGCAGGACTTAGAGCTGCATCAAGAAGGCTCTGGCAATGAAAGACCACTTGCTAAAAAAACAAAGCATTGCATGGAATGTCTTTACAATTTCATCTAGGATATCCAAAACAATAGCACAATTCATCAAATGCAGCTTATGTGATAAGACCCTTTCAAGTATTTAAGGTGAGACAACAAGTGCGTTATACTACCTAAAATTGATTCACAAGATGGATCTCAAAAGGGCACAGAGGGAGAGACCTAGAGAGGGGCTGAGCTGGAAAGAGGCCTGCACCACCTGCTCCCAGAGATAGAAGTGGAGAGATGAGACCCAGAAATTTCTCCTGAATTAAGGCATGTTGGCACATATTGTCTAAACTGTAGTACTATTCTCACAGCTCCCCTCGTTGCAATTTTGTTTGAGGGAAAATACAAAAAATAACAAAATGTTAGAAAAAAATATAAAACATATTTTTGAAGTTAGTGGCTGTATGGGAGACTTATTGGGTGTTTATTTTAGTCCTCATTTTCGCCCTTGGTGGCCAAATAGTAGTGCATGGAGATAGGCGTACTGTCACAGATAAACTGGTAGGGGCACTGAATAGTACGAAGTGGGTCGCCCCTCAGTACAATTACCATACTCCAACAGCACCACATTAGAACAACCAACGGGGTAGTATGCTGCAGTCAGATACCCAATCTTGTAGCGATGTCGCCCTATTGGGTATACAAACATAAAAAGAAATGCCAAACAGCGTAATCATTGGATCTTGGGGGAAAAAAAAAAAAAAAAAAAAAAAAACCATGGTCGAGTACTCAGCTATAACCAACTTAATAAACACCAGACGTTTCTCTTGTCTGGATTGCCCGATCTTAATAGGTCCATTTTTGACGTTTGTAGCACTGAAGTGCGCCAGTACAGCAAGGTAGGAGGTGACAGGTCTTTCCATTTCCTACATATCTCTCTTCTGGCCAACAAAATACCATAAAAGAGTAAATTCTTGGCCAGACCCTGAAACTCTGGTGCGACCCCAAAAATTATAAGAGCAGTACATAGCAGGGCTTGGGAGCCTAAGGCAGTAGTGAGTGTTAGACAAACCGCGTTCCAAAAGGGTGATAACAGTGGACAATCAAGGAACATATGCAGGTCAGAAGCCGCAGTCAGACCACATTTAGGGCATGCCACTGCTGAGTTGTTTGGAAATTTTGAGAGTCTCTCTGGCGAATAGTAGGCCTTATGTAGGGGAAAAAGGTGGTTTTGGCCCAACCAAGAGGGTTTCACTATGTTCCACATGATCTTAAAAGACGCAAACCACAAGTTCTCCACATTTTGATTGGTGATATGCGCGGCCCACAGCATGTCAGGCAGATGGAACTCACTCTCGACCTCCTCCAATAGTAGATTGTACCAAAATGAAACCTCTTTCTTAGTTGGAGGCTTATCTATTAAGAGGGAGACCATGTTGCTATCACCCCCTAACAAAAATCTGCCCTTAGCAGAAACCTGTGAGTGCGCCCAGCTTCGTATTTGCAGGTATTTAAACCTGGAAAGTCCTGCCCCTATTTTAGAGAATAACACCTCCCATGGGAGTAAGCTACTCTCCACAAAAAGGTCCCCCCACACCTCCACTCCTGCCTCTCTTAGTGGTACTGCGAGACTATCAAGAAGCCAACTCGGAGACCCGGGTGAATTCCACAGTGGAGATCTACTAAAGAAGTAATCAATTTTTATGGAACGCCTGAGTTTCACCCATGTTTTAGATATATCTCGCAATACCTTCAGTTTTACTTTTTTTTTAAACTTGGGGTCGCCAAACTTAAACAAAAACGCATGCTCAGCTATTTTTTCCCCTCTAAGCAGTGCTGCAAACATATACCCACAAACAGAGTTTATGGGTGATTTTAGCAACATCCTAGCATGGAAAAATTGAAAAGCCCACACCTATAGCTGTAGATCAGGAGCCGCCAAACCACCCTTTTCTCTACGACGCCTAAGTTTCTTCCAGGATATTCTAGAAATGTGGTCATTCCAAATAAAAGAACTTATATCACTTTGAAGTTTGGCTATCATAGAGGGTTAAAAAAAAGAGGGATGGTATTAAACAAAAACGAAACTTTGGGAAGGATGGACATTTTTATTAAGTTGGCTCTACCCAATAAGGATAAAGGAAGCGAAGACCATGATTTCATCAACCTACGACACTCCTTGGCAACCAGCGAAAAATTTAATGGAACTATTTCATTTATATCATTATATATATTTAGGCCCAAATAGCGTAAGACAGAACTCAGCTGAGCCCCTGCCACCAGCTCAGGATCGTTCCAGACCATAATATCCGCCTTCGAGGCATTGATTTCATACCCAGACACGTTGCCGAAATCCTGAGCCAGAGCAATTACAGCTGGAAAGGCCGAGCGAAGTTCAGAGGAGAAAACGAGGACATCATCCGCATACAGGGCTACCTTGTTCTCCCATCCTTCAAAAATAAAGGGCTTGATGTTACAATCGTCCCGTCGCCATTGAGCAAAAGGCTCAATATATATAGGTCGAATAGGAGGGGAGAAAGAGGGCAGCCCTGGCGGGTACCCCGCGTGATGTTAAATGGGTTAGTTAATTCCACGATTACAAGTAAAGAGGCAGACGGATTCTGATACAAAAGTCTCACTGCACACCTGAATTTCTCGCCGATATTAAATTTCCCCAAGACCTCCGATAGGTAAGTCCAGTTAACCCTATCGAAGGCCTTGGTGGTGTCCAAGGTGAGAACAGCCAGGGGGAGTGATTCCACGGAAGCCATATCGATGGCTCCTATGAGATCGTAAGTCAACTCATAGAGCTGGCGACCCCTTACTAATCCCTTTTGGTCTACGTGCAAGATACTTGAAGCGGCTGCCCCTAACCTGTTCGCCCACACTGATGTAAAGATTTTATAGTCAGTGTTTAAGATAGAAATTGGTCTATAGGACCCACAACAGGTTGCCGGTTTTCCTGGTTTCAGTATCAATGTTATTGAAGCACTGTTCCTAGAAATAGGAGTGGGCATTCCATCTTGAAGGATATCGTTAAACAGCTCAGTCAAAAAAGGTAGGATTGTTAAGTTCAAAGCCTTGTAAATTTCTGACGGCAGACCGTCTGGGCCAGAAGCCCTACCCTTTTTACTACTGATAATTGCCAGTCTAAGTTCTTCCTGGGAGATAGGATCTTCCAAAACAGCACGTTGTTCTAATGACAGTGCAGGAAGAGAAACTCCCGCCAGCCAATATTCAACTTGTTTGATTTCAATATTTGTATCCTCACGGTATATTTCACTGAAAAATTCCCGAAGAGCCCCCCTAATATCTGCATCGGTAGAGTATGTTATATCGCCAGAGATGATTGAATAAATATTATTTCTAACCTGCTCAGTCTTTGTCTTCCAGGCTAGCAACTTTCCAGCCCCCTCACCATACTCAAAATGGGCCAATGTACTTGCTTCCCACCTCTCTAAGACCCAAGCATTCAAAACTGAGCCCAACTCCCCTTTTAGAGTAACTACTTTGTTTTGCCACACCTGTACTATGGTGGCAGGGGCATCCGGGTGCATGGCTATTTCTGTCTGCACTCTGGCCATCTCCATTTCCAGGGAAGCCACAGCTTCCCTATAGATCTTATTCTTATATGTAGCGTTATTTGTTATAAAGCCCCTTAAGAAGGCCTTTAGTGAATACCATACGCCCCCAGGGGAAGCTGTTCCAATATTATCTTCCAAAAAATGCTGCACCTCCACATTAAGAGCATTAATAACATCCAACGAGGAGAGCAATGAACGATCAAATGACCAGTTTGTCAAACGACTCTTAGGAAACCCCTCCAGTTCTAAGTAAATAGCCGCGTGGTCTGATAAATGAAAGGGGAGGTGAGAAACTGATTTCACCAAATTAACTAAAGGTTGGCTAATCAAAATAAAATCGATTCTTGACTGATGGTGGTATCTGTAGTTGCGAAATGTAACACCTCTTTGTTGCCCATGTAATAATCTCCAGATATCGTTATACCATAGCTGCTTCATACTGTCCTGCAGAAAAGACCTAGTTTTAGATAAAGTCATGGCTCTGTTAGAAGGGGACTTATCCAAAAGAGGATCCAAAACTATGTTGAAATCTCCTGCAAGAATAACCGGCTCAGGAAATAAATACAGGTGAGAAAAAAGGGTCTTCAAAGCTGACGGGTCATCCTGATTTGGACCATAATATCCTATTCTAGTAATTGGGGACCCCGCTATGATCACTGATGCAATTGCCCACTTACCACCAGGGTCAACCAATTTAGACACCAATCTCGCTTTTATTGATTTTTTAAAGATTATTGCCACACCTCTAATGTGTACTGATTGCGATGTCATTATACATAGATCAATCCACCTATTTTTTTTAACCAGCGAAAGCCTTTCAGATTCAGCAAGATGAGTCTCCTGAAGTACTATAATCTGCGCATCTGAGTCGCGAAGATACTGCATTATATTATTTTTTCTAGGGTTAATACGCAATCCATTAGTATTCCAGGAGAGAATCGCTAATTTACTCATTGTAATAAAGATCCCACGCCAAGACTTTTACCATCAACATCAACACAATAATATCTGTACCAACACTACATAGTTTATAAGGGCAAACCCACCAGTATGCATACAACCAGAATGAAGAAAGGACAATCATATATTCTTCAAGCAGCAGCAACAAACTCAAAGCTAAACTAGAGTGAAAATGAGGAAATTTTTTAAGTTTTTTCCCTTGCACCCCCAACCCCAACCCCCCCCCTGTGCCCCAAACTACCCTTCCACCCCCCCCTGGGAAACCCTTGCTCTATCTAACTGGAAAAAACAGAAGATAGCGCCCCATCCTGGGTTCCCACCCTACCCGTGAAAAGCCAAGACATTAAACCTATACTATATACCTTATACCTATAGTACCGATGTTTATACAAAAGCAGTGATTTTCTATTTCACAGAACCTTTTTAATTTTTTATTGTATATTTCTTTTTTTTCTAGTCTTTTACACTTTCGTATTTAAGCTAACGTTATCTTCCGGGCCTTATCAGATTACACAAAGGTTTCTTGCTGTACGTACGTACATTATTAATTACATAACTCTCTTTTAGCCTGATGCTCCTTTGTCTTTGCCCATAGTCAGTAATAGCTCATCCGCTGCCTGCACTGATCTGATATTATGCATACTATTTTTATACATTACTCTCAGTGTTGCCGGAAAGACTAATTGAGCAACTGCCCCATAACTTCTAAAAGACTCAAGCCTCCTCCCAAACTCCCACTGCTTATAAAGTGTGGTCCTGGACAGGTCAGATCGAATCTGAAAATTAAATCCCTTACCACTCACAGATTTCTGCTTTAGGGCCAGATTGAGAATGGTCTCCTTAAGTGAGTAAGTATGGAAATTGACCAAGACTTTTCTTGGCTTGGTCCTTTGGGGGTTCTTCCTGAAAGGCTTTCTATGGATGCGTTGGATGTCTAAAGCTAGTTCTTCCATAGACTGATCCAAACGTAATGCTTCCTTCAACAGCGAGATGACAAACTGCTTAATATCTGAGCCTTCCTAGTCCTCCGGAATATTCAAGATACGAAGATTATTCGGTCGAGCATTGTTCTCAAGAGTCTCCATCCTCTCTGCCAACGCTTTGTCTTCTTTCCTGAGCGTTGTGATATCCACTTTTGCTTCATCCAAATGTATAGACAGACCCGTTACCGTGTCCTCTAATGACTCTGTTCTTAAAGTAAGATCACTCAGCTTCTTGTCCGGGGACTCACAAAAACATCTAATGTCGGCCTGATTAGCTGCAGAGGTCTCAAATCCTTTTTTTATGTCAGCGGACAGAGATGTAAACATCCCATGTAAGGAAGCCTGCAGGGAGGTGGTCACGGTTACATTATCACAGTTAACCGGAAAAGCACTGGCACTGGAAAAGGGAGCCTGTGCACCACCTTGCATGCTATCTTGTGTACTATCCCCTTGCGTTGAGCCATCAAGGGGGCCGGCTATCAAATATGGAGGAGCCAGCAGAAGTGGCGGAGCCAGTGGTGGAGCCAGAACCAAGGCAAGAGGCGGGGGTGACCCGATGAACCAGAAGGACCCAAAGTTTCCAACACAGGGACCAAGCTCTCAGGAACTTCAGTAAGGGTAAGGGTGCCGACAGTCTCATCCTCTCTATCCCTATCCCTATCCAAGTCTAATTCAGTTTCCATATTGGCGTCTGGGATTTCTGGGCCATCCACACCACCCATCGCCATGACAATTGAGGTACTATTAAACGAGACCCCAGTATTCACTGCCTCCTCAGGACCTACGACCTCTGATAGTGGCTTTTCTGGACAGACCTTGGGAGAAAATCTATCCGATAGTAGTAACACTTGGGGGATCACCTTAAAGTACGACCTAAATGATGGAGTTATCCTGGACTCAGCACTAGCAGAGCTAGTGGATTTACATTTAAAATTAGAGTCTTTAGGCCCTTTAGGTGTTTTACACGTGTAGGCTCGCTTAGCCTTGACCTGCCCTGTCAGGTAGGAGGAAAGTTTCTTTTTCGCGCTATCAGCGTTACCGACACTAGCAGGAACCACTGGCTTGGGCACCTCTAAACTTAGGACAGGGGTTGGGTTAGAGCAACAAGATGCGGAGAGTGTGGTGTTTTGAGCTTGTACTCCTTTACTTTTTTCTCTTTTTTTGACTCTCTTTTCGGCCCCTTGCGTTTATCCTTTCTCAAATGTGGTGACTTACTCCAGACTTGAATAAATCACAACCCGGAGGTATACAGATGGACTCACCTTGAGTACTAGTCCCCCCGGCCTGCGCTGAGCCCCCACCACCTTTAGCACCTTCACCAAAATCATGGCTACTGCAGTCAGCAGACAACTCTCCTTCCTCCGGCGTTTCCTCCAACGTTTCTGCTATCACCTCCACCTCAGCAGCGGGACCACCAGCGGCTCCACCACGTCCCGGGAGAAGACAACAGATCCCACGTCCTCGTCGGAGCTCCAGGGCGGGAAGACTCCAACCCGGCAAGCCCAGCGCCCGCAGCGGCAAAAACACAGGTGAGCTCCGGCTCTGATTCAAGCCCTTCGACTGCGATGCAGAGCCAGCCCCTACAGCGGCAGGTGACTTCGCCGAGGAATACGCCCCTTACAAACACATGGGGTCTGATGGAGACGGGAAACGCCAATATCTCCGCAATGAGAAAAAAAGTTCAAAATGTTAAAAAATGGATGAGGGAGTCCGCAACACAACACAATACCAGGTGTCAGCTTCACAGGAGGCACACCGCGGAGTATTCACCCCGGAACCATCAAGAGATATCACGGACGGGAACCCAGGAACGGAGCACTGCCACAGCTCAACCGGCTGCCGCCATGTTCCCCCAATTGGGTGTTTAGGTGTCTATGAATATTAGTGACTTGCTATGTGAGTTAGTGACTGGGTAGATGAGTGCCTGTATTAGTGTATACGTTACTCCATGATTGAGTGAGCATATACATGGTTTAGGAGTGAATGGTTGGGTGTATGAGTAGCTGTATGAGTGAGATAGTGAGTGTGTAAGTAGTAATATGAGTGTGTGCGTGAGAGTTTGTATGAGTGAGTGAGAGGTTACATGAGAGGACGTATCGGCGAGTGAGTGAATGAATGCATGGCTCCATCTGTGGGTGAATGAGTGACTATGTGTGAGTGAGTAGGTACATAAGGATTTTTATGGGTGAATGAGGGTGTGGGTGAATGTATGTATGAGTGAGTGACTGTATGTATGTATGAGTGAGTGACTGTGTAATTGGCTGTATAGGTGGGTGAGTGGGATTTGGTTAAGTGAATTTGGGTGTAAGTGGCTGTACTGGAGAGTGAATGTCTGTGTAAGTGTTTGTATAGGTGAGTGGGTGAATATGTGAGTGCTTGTTTGGGTGAGTAAGTAGAGGTGTTGACAGGCTATAAGGGTGGATATGTTAGTTCATCTGTGGATGCTTGAATGGGTATATAAGTAAATTTGAAAATTATTTTATTATGCATGATAAATTAAAACCTTTCACACACATGACATTAAAAAAGTTCTTGTTCATATTTCAATGGGTAAAACAGTATTAAAATTGTCACTGTATATTGTTTTAAAATAACACACATGGGCATTTCAACGGGTCTAAGGTGCATGTGCATCAGGAAAAGCTGGGTTGGCGGTATCTTTCCAAGTTAGGCTGCCATCCTTGCATGTCCTTTTAAAGTGCATGTTTTTGTGCTTACAACCAACATTGGTTTAAAGTACCTGTGCGACTGTAAGGTGCTGTTGTTAGACTTTGTCTGTCTACCTCCAAGAGATGCCCAATTCAGCTGTGTTTGGTTGACCATTGTCCACTTGCAGAGATTTTTTGAGTCTCTTGGCTACTGTGTCAAACGGTTTTGTGAGCCGGCAGTTTAGCTGTACCTCGGCTGGATTGAAGCACAGCTTTACTGCCTGCCTTAAGGTCCTGGTACCATGCTGCTTGAATAATGGTTGTAGTAAAGTGCTTTTTATGTCCCATGTTTTGAGGCAGATGATATGAATTAGATCCTCATTGCCACTTCTGCATAGGCGACATAACTGCGGACCTGCTCCCCTTTCCCATGGTGGAAGATGTGGGATGATGGAAATGACTTCCTCCAATCACAAAAAGAAGAGGGAAAAAAATGCTACTATGTGACAATGGGTGAGTGAACTGGGGAATGCACCATGCTTTAAAAACTGCCCTAACACACAGCAAGCTGTCATGCTTCATCATAGGGCTGCTAACACACCTCCGCGTTTACCCAACGCTGGAGGAGGAGCAATAGGTAGGGGAATACAATACAACATACAGTGTCAAATCAAGGGTGAGAAATTGTGCAGAAAAGTGATATAAAACTGGTCTCAGGGAATCCTTATTACGGTTTTAATATTAGGTATCCTCTCCAGGATTAGAACTAGAAGAAAAATTGTGGATGCTAGGTTTGGGAGCTTATAATGAGACTCCAACCGCTCCACTCAGCGTAAATGTCGACATGTTTCAGTCGGTAATTGACAATGCCCCGGCTTTCCTCAGGACTCTCACCACTGTGACCCCTGGGTGCTCCCCCTCCCTTCTATGAATCCAGAAGTAAAAGGGGATGCCAATATTCATGGAGCCCTTCACATTTGAAGAGGAACCGAGTTTATTGAAATCTTAAACTCAAATGGCGGGGAGTGAGAACAGCTTCCTATTAGCACTCTTGCTTGCGAGGTAAGCTGTTGCCTACAAAATTCGTCTACCCCTGTGCACTGCGTAGATGATGGAAATGATGCCTAGTCCAAACTTTAGGAATTTTTTCTTTGCGCTCACTTTTACTCCCATTTTTAAATGTGATTGAGGTTTGAGTGCTTCACAGTCGCTGAGCACTACCCAGTGGTGCGCACTTTTGGCAAGTGTTTGTTTCCTTGTCTTCTACGGCAGATAAAATTTGTGTTGCCTTTGACACCATTTTTATGAGGGATAGGTGGGATCTGTTGGGGTTCCCCAAAGGTCTGTCAATCCCAGTGACTTTATGGAGTCAAGCAAGTATTCCCTGGCTGGTGATTTTCCATGGGGAAACAACTCGATCCAAAGATGGGAATTTAGGGATCCTGCCTTAGTGCTTCCAATTTTTTGCCAGCTTTTTTATGTACGTGCCCCTTCTTAATGTGGAAAAGTAAATTTTGCCATGTTCTGTGTCCCTACGTGTTCCCCATCTTATGTTATATGTGCATGATCAATATGCATATGTATTCCCTTATGATCGATTAAAGACGCAATTCTAGTTGTGTCCAACTCTAGTATGCTAGTTTCCAGTTCTCGTGAACGCTACGAGTATTAGGCCTATGTAAAGTTATGTTGCCACGTTTCACAGTGTGCACGTTAATTCAGTAGAAGTCCCCGTTTCTAGGCCTCAAAAGGGCCCGGACTCAGATTCAGCTCCTGTCTCCTGAACCCTCGCTGAGGAGCGATACAGCCCCCACCTGTATCCCTGACCCTTCACTTACTTCCTGCCTCACAGTGCCCGGCTCGGCCTGGCTCTGCCTGCCAGTCTGCCAAGAGTATGTTATGATTCTAGTTATCAGTCCAGCCCTCCTTCTCTGCATTCCTAAGCTACTGAATCGCATCAATAGTTTCAGTCACAGTCTAGCCTTTACGTCTCCATGTAAGAGAAATACTGTATTAATGGTCATTTAATATTCCTCAACACGCACTACATGTAGAATAATGCATGCACCAGTCTTAGTGTCTGTTAGCCTTTGCCCTGATAACTTTTGGATTCTATCAAACATGTTCTCTAAACATCAGATACTAGATAGTGTTTAGGTACATGTCGCTCTGACTCTCCAGACTTTAGTCTCCTCTTCTAGCGCAGAAGTCATAGCCCCCAGTTCTCCCTAGTAACACGTCATTGCCAGCTTGCGCGCACCACTAGGTCAGAGGTCCCGGCTCCTCAGGTAGCCCCCTCCATGTTTCCGCCCCATTTATGACACTTCTGTTACGTTTACATCACATGTCTATGTACACGCCTCTTGTTACACCTACTTTCTGCCTTATCTTTCGCGACTGCTACAAACTCCGCCCACTGCTACGCCTACTGTATTGCATTTAATGTATTTTGTTTAACTATATATACTTGTGCTCTGTTATTAAAAGTTAGCGCGCTCATTCCAGATCCTGCCCGGCAGCTGTCGGGCCCCCCTGCCAGGCCCTGCCATCCTATTCCCGTGCAGGTTGTCCTGTTCCTGTCCTTTATGCCTGATTAAAGCCTGTAAAACTCCAGCTACCTCGAATCTTGACTCTTATTTATTGAGCTATCTGTTATTAGTATATCTTGTCAAAAATAGCACAGGTATTTAATTATTTATTTACCACATAATGGCGCCCGAATAGGGACTTGCCCTTTCCCCACGAGCCGGAGAAGCCACGCAAGCCCCCTGATCCTCTGCAGCCGTGACGGAACCATACCGTGCACGTGCAGATATTTCTGCTTCAAGTATCCCTCAGGCCCACGGAGGAGACGGAGGTTGCGGTCCAGCATCCAGACGAGGCGGTGGAGGAACGCGGCGAGTCCCGACCAGAGCCCAAGCCGAGAGTCCAAGGTCCGAGGTATCCGGAGGCCCACCCGTAACTGAAGTCCGAAGTTCGTAGTCCGTCGTCGTAGCAGTCCAGTCCAGTCCGAGGCCTTCCGTTCTTGCTGCCCGGTGAGTACCGTTGCTGGGGTAGTATCTAGACAGGGTCAATCTAATTGTCTCTGGTCCGTGGGTTTGGGTACGCAAATCCAACACGAAGTGTCCACCTAGGTGGATGCGGGTCCTGACGTGTCTCTTTATGAGACCGGTATGTTTCGTACTGTTTCAGCAGTGCATCTAGTAATTCTAGTAAGTTTTGTTCTCGAGAAATTCATGTGTTTCTGTTCTCAAGTATTCCAGGTAATGTTTCTGTCCGAACTGTTATTTTAATGTTATTTCATGTGTTTTCAATGTCGTGGTATGAGTGATCAGTCTCAAGTCATTATTGTGTTCATTGTGTATTGTACTGTGTCCAGATCTCAGTTTACGTCATGCCTTTGTTTTCAAAATTACGTCAGTTAAGAACTAGAAAAGGGCTGCTCGAGGAAGCAGTTCCTGTCCCGCCTAGGGACAGTCCAGGTCATTTTATGTATCATAAGCATGGCATAAGTGCCATATTATATCTAGACTTATGGGTCGAGTACACTAAGGAATTAGAAGAGAAATATAGATGGCCTGTATCAGGCACATGGGATGCCGAGTGCATCATGCGAGTAGAAGAAGTATTATTGAAAAAGAAAGCCAGACAGTCACAGAAAGATGCCATCGAGTTATGGCGCAAAGAATCTCATAAAAGAACCGAAAAAGAAATCAGAAAGTTAGACTTAAGTAGAGAATGCTCAGAAAGAGCCCAAGAAAGGGAATTAATCGAAATAGGTGAACGAGTTAAAAGCGAACAGTCAGACAGACAGAGGAATGCCCTTATTAAGGGTATGTACCCTCTTCTTGCCGAGGGCTTGCCAAAAGCAACCCCGGAGGCATCCAGTAATTTTCCGCCGCCATTAGTTCCGACTAAGCTACGTCACAAAATGACCGCAGCTGATATTTTTCTCTCGTCCTATTTGGACTGGTGGGTATGTATATGATCCAGTACCTCATAACATTGTATGAGGGTCAGCATTCTGATCCAGGTCCGTTACATGATGTCCTGAACGAGTTACTCCAGTATAGATGGAAAGGTCTAGATACCGACTTAATTAGTATCATTCTAGAACAACGCCACAAATACCGAACGTTTCTGAATCCGCATTTTGTTCACGTCTCACCCCCAGAAAGTAAACTGTTTTACATAGATAGACAGCATCCGTTACGAGAAGTCCACCCAGTTAGGACACAGGGTGGTGAAATGCAACGAGTATTTGTTTACACCCCGATTACAAAGATGGAACTCTTAGAGATGAAAAAGTTAATTCCCTGTCACGATAAAGATCCAGCAGGGTTCCACCGTGAATTAAAAGACATGCTCCGTATGGGAGAATACACGTATCCAGATATAATTAAAATGTTAAAGGTCCTGTTGCCTGCGGGCATATATGAAAAAGTCAAAGAAAAAGAATGGGAGGTGGGAGAGAAAAAGATAGATTGGGCAGCTGTAGAGGCTGAAGATAATATACGAGTACCAGGTACCGGTCTAGGAGATAAATGTAAAGAATTACCCGAACTGTTAATACAAGTTTTGCCAAGATTACTAGCCACGAAAAAGGAAGACTGGGATGCAATCTCAGCCTGTAAACAGAAACCAGACGAAGATACTAGTGATTTTTATTCTAGATTTGAGAAATGTTTTAGCATCAACAGTGGTTTGAAGACGAGTAGTGAGTCATACCCTCATCTATTTGTTACTAAACTAGTTGAGAATTCAAGTCCACAAGTTAAAAAGCGAGTTTTGAAAGTCGAAAGTACCTGGCAAGCTAATACTCCGTCCCAAATGCTTCAGATGCTTCAGTATCACCAGAATAGAATCAGAGAAGAGCAAGATCATGAAAGGAAACGTATGAAAGACACGAAAATGAAAGTATTAGTTGCACAGTCTGTTCCACAAGATAGTCAGAAGAGGGGTACGAATAAAGCCAGTCATCCTGCAGTTCCTGTTAAAGGGACCTGCAATTATTGTAAACAGCCAGGTCATTTTATAAACGAGTGTGCAGTTCTGAAAAACAACATAGCTACCGGTAAGACTAAAGAAAGACCACGTCCGCCTAGACAAGAACAAGTTTCACAGACTTCCCAGTTACCACAGAATGCACCACAGACAGTTACAGTACCGCAGCCTATAGCTGCAACACAGCATGTTACACAGCAAATGTACCAGTACGCACAGTCCGAGTATCCAGAGTACCAGCAGTATTCATGAAACAGCCTAGAGAGGGAGGTAGGCTTGCCTCTCATCGAGATACCTGTAGATCAAGAGGGTCCCTATGTTCACAGTCAAGTATTAGGGAAAGACAGAAAGTTTCTGATTGATACAGGGGCAAGCAGGACTACTATCAGTCATGACGAGGTTCCAGGGGCTCCGCTCTCAGGCTCTAGAAATGTTTCCCTTGGATTTTCAGGAAAGCCAATAGTTAACGAGATTTCCAAACCAGTTACTCTAGATGTAGGTCCATTGTCCCGAACTACTGACCTGTTACTTACGAAATGATGTCCAGAAAATTTGTTAGGTATTAAGACACTGAAAGAATTAGGTGCAGTTATTTGTTGCTCCCCAGAAGGAATACGTTTGTTTTTGAGAGACTTTAAAGGTCACTATGTATTACGTGATTTTGATCCAAGATTACTGAATGTCCCGCAGCATCTATGGGCACAAGGTCCAACTGATGTTGGTTTTATGCAAATCACACCCCATCGTGTGACTCTTAAGCCAGGTGTAGTGTTACCACGAATCCGACAGTACAGATTGCCACCTGAGGCTGTAGCGGCCTTATCCAAAATTATTGACGAGCTCACTGCTCAAGGAGTGGTTGTAGAAACTGACTCCAATGTATGTAATTCTCCTATCATTCCAGTCATGAAACGTACTGATCCAAATGCACCTCCAGTATATCGATTAGTGATTGACCTTCGAGAGCTTAATAAATGTATCATTCCCCAGTACCCAGTTGTTCCAGATATTTCTTCCCTATTGATAGCCATTGATTCTGAAGCCACATTTTTCACTGTCATAGAGCTCAAGAATGCATTTTTCAGTGTTCCCATTCATCCAGACAGCCAGTTCCTTTTCGGATTCTGTTTAAATGGAAGGAGCTATAAATTCACACGAGCTCCTCAAGGTTTCACAGAAAGTCCTAGCATTTACAGTCAAGCACTTAAAAGACAACTAGACAATATTCACATGCCAACTGACACTGCCCTGCTCCAGTATGTCGATGATCTACTGATCACAGCCCGTTCTGAACGTGACTGCGAGCGAGCGTCACTTACAGTTCTGTATTTCCTAGCCGAGATGGGGCACAAGGTGTCCCCTTCGAAGCTTCAATTCTGTGTCCAGCAAGTGATCTATTTAGGCCACTTACTGTCCAAGAGGGGTAGGCAGTTGACACCTGACCGTATCCAGTTAATAGCGAGTCTTCCTCAGCCCAAGACCCAGAAGGAGGTACGAGCTTTTATCGGCCTCACTTCCTATTGCAGACAATGGATTCCTCAGTATGCATTTCTAGCCAAGCCACTGATACAGTTAACGACACAAGGGGCAGCCGTATCGACTGTCCTCCCTTGGGCATCTGAACATACACTTGCTTTTAATGAATTAAAGAAAGCCTTATGCCAAGCACCTGTTCTAGCAACACCGAACTACAGTAAGCCTTTTACACTTTTTGTCACAGAACGTGAAGGTACAGCATTATCTGTCCTCACACAAGATCAAGCAGGACAATACAAGCCTTGTGCTTATTTTTCGAGCACCTTAGATCCAGTAGCCCAGGCTCTGCCTGCGTGCCTCAAGTCAGTTGCAGCCACAGCATTAGCTATCAGACAAAGTGATTCCATAGTATTAGGACATTCCCTGACAGTACAAGTTCCACACTCCGTGGAAGTTCTTTTAAACCGAACACAGACGCAGCACTTGACAATTGCACGTTTAACAGGTTATGAATTGACACTGTTCCAGCCACACATAGAAATCAGATGCTGCAACGTTCTAAATCCCGCTACACTGTTACCGTCAGTTACTTCAAATCCTGCCACACATGACTGTGTGGAAGTTGTTAACACCATGACAAAGCCAAGACAAGACTTGACAGATATTCCATTACCAGATCCCGACCTGACACTTTATGTGGATGGTTCATGTATGAGAACAAGTACAGGAGAACTAGTAGCCGCGTATGCAGTGACTACTGACACTGAAGTTATAGAGACACACCGTATTGACACTCTGTCCGCTCAAGCAGCAGAGCTAGTCGCTCTGACCCAAGCCTGCATACGTGCCAAGAACCTGAAAGTTAACATTTACACAGATTCACGTTATGCATTCGGAGTCGTACACGACTTTGGAGTGCTCTGGCAAGAAAGAGGTTTTATGACTTCTCATGGAACCAAGATTCAGCATGGTCTCCTTATACAAGCTCTGTTAGAAGCAATACATTTACCGACAGCTATCGCTATCATGAAGTGCAAAGCACATACGAAAGTCACTGACATTATTTCCCAAGGTAATGATCTAGCAGACCAAACAGCCAAGCTCACAGCCCAGACTCCAGACATTCCAGTTAACACGACACTGACACACACTCCAGATCCGATTACATGTATGACAGTTAAGGACCCCACTCAAGATGTCATAGATATCCAGTTACATGCTACCCCCGATGAAATCAAGAAATGGTCCGAACAAGGAGGGGTCCAGACAGATCAGGGATGGTTGACGAAGGGAAAAGCCACATGGTTTCTCCCCGACTCAATGGTTCAAGTCATTATTAATACCGCACATAGTCCTGCACATTTAGGAGAAAAAGCCATGTTAGACAGTATCCAGAACATTTGGTTCAACAAGCATTTACGAGCTGCAGCCAAGCAGAAAGTCCGTACCTGTATGATATGTTGTCAGTTCAATCCAGGTAAAAGTGTTCCGGTGGAACAAGGGGGATTCCAGCCTCCTGACCACCCTTTTGAAGTCCTCCAAATGGATTATATCCAGATGGAGCGATGCCGAGGTTTCAAGTATGTCCTTGTAGTTGTATGCGCTTTGTCCAGGTGGACAGAGGCATATCCAGTCCCAGATTACACAGCCGCGACCACTGCCAAGCAGTTGGTTTGTGAATTTTTCCCCCGTTATGGACTCCCTAGGGTCGTGTATTCAGACAACGGCCAGCCATTCTCATCAGAGTTAATGAAGCATGTTTCCCTTCTGTTAGGGTACCAGTGGAAGTTTCATTGTGTACGCCATCCTGAAGCAGCAGGTCTCGTAGAGAGACATAATCAGACCCTTAAAATCCGCATCGCCAAAGTCTGTAAAGAGAAAGGTGTAGACTGGCTAGTAGCTCTGCCAGTCGCTCTGTTTTATATGCGCATGGTCGCACATTCCAGATCAGGTCTGTCCCCTTATGAGGTCGTATTCGGCCGCCCCCCTAACATGTGGGGTACACCTAGACCCCGAAGTATTACAGATGTTTCCAGTAATATGCTGACAGATTACCTAGCTTCCTTGATGTCTGCCCTACACTCTTGTCGTTCACAGGTTGCCGCCGCATTTCCAGACAATACCGAGGTGAAACCGCATGAAATCGTTCCAGGAAGTCTGGTTCTTGTCCGGAATTTTGATCGTTCAAGTCCGCTGGAGCCCCGCTGGAAATCACCTCAACTTGTCCTTCTGACCACCCGCACGGCCGTGAAGCTAGAAGGCCGCAAGGGTTGGGTCCATCTGTCCCACGTCAAGAAATTTCATGGAATCCTGAAAAAGACTTTTAATGACAAAACATTGGACTGTTCCATTTCTAAGGACTGCCAGAACTTTAAAAACTGCCCTATTCTCAAGGACTGTCCCGCTACAAACTTTGATTCCAAACCTCCCCTGTTAGAGGAAACTCCGCAGCAGGATTATAAACAGAAGCTCCGGTCTAGTAAAATAAGTCAGCCAGTTTAATTGTCTAAGTCCCCCTCGGGTGAAACGGTTAGACAGGTTTCTGACATGTATGAGATAGACCCCCATAGTGAGAGAGTTAGTCAAAACTCTATCAGATGTATCGTTATTTTATGTTTTCTTCTATTTTTGAGTTTGATGGTTACCTGCACAAGTTATGCATTGCATTTATGTTTTTCAATTTCTCATGTAAATAAGTTTTCTAATGCTACAGTAGAGCACACATTTAGTGATCTGCCTCCCCACGAGCTATCCTATCGTCTTGCTATGCGAAACAACACGTTTATCAGAATGTTGCACTATTCACACCAGACCAGCAATGCCACTAATTGTTGGGTGTGTGGTCGACTCCCCCCTTTCCAGACACCGAAGGGAGTTCTGCCACTCTTTCCTTATCCATTTTCACATAATGGTTCGTGTGGAGCATGGTCCACGTTAACGTCATCCTCAACTGATATGTCCCTTCTGAACAGTACATGTTTTCCAGACAAGCAAGGTCTCACCCATAGAACCGGGTTAGATCTAGAAAATGAAGTTTATAATTTAGGTAATTATTCCTCGAATTTTATGGTCCTGAATGTTCAGTCTGATACTACTCCAGATTTACCTGTTATTTCAGTACTACCAGTCAAAGGCGAATTATGTGTCCGAAAGAATGGTTCTGCACATGTAGGACATAGTGATTGTACTACTATTGTCAAGTATAGTGACAGTGGGAAATCTATTTTTAAAGCATCACGTCATTCATATTTTGTTTGTGGTCAGACCGCATATGTTCGTCTGCCCCTCGATTGGGATGGAACATGTTACATTGCCTTCCTACTGCCACCAGTTTTTCTAGCCCCATCCGATTATCATAGAAACACACATCTAGTACACATTAGACATAGAAGGGAGATCGAGTCCCCGATTGTCGATCAAACTGAAACTGCTCTAGAACAATATCAAGATTTCAATAAAGGATTCTTCTTCTTTTTAGGCCCTGTCCAGAATAGTAAGTTAATCCGTAGGTTAACCAGAACCCTTGAAGCAGTAGTGAATGAGACTACTTCTGCTCTAGGTAACTTAACCGAAGAGCAATCTGCTATGAGATTTGTTGTGCTCCAAAATCGTCTCGTTCTTGACGTCATACTGGCCGATAGAGGAGGAGCATGTAGAGTCATCGGATCTAGTTGCTGCATTTTCATTCCTAATAACGCACCGTCTGTTTACTCAGCTATAACCAGACTTCATAAAATTGCCCACCAGTTACACCAGAATCCAGGCACCTGGACATGGTCCGGTTGGCTCTGGAGTATAATTTCTGCCTGGGGATGGAAAGTATTGTCATTCCTAGGTATTGCAGTAATGATCATTTTCAGTGGCTGCCTCTGTTTACAATGTGGCCCTGCGATTTGCGGCATTTGTGCTACATCCTGTATTCCTAGTCTTAGTCCTAGTCCTAAGTCCCGTTCCAAGACAATTCGAGACGAGCAAATGATACTGTATGAAATGATAGATGGTATCATGAATATTGATGTTTCCTGATGGAAACGTAGTGACAAGGAGGGAATGTGGAAAAGTAAATTTTGCCATGTTCTGTGTCCCTACGTGTTCCCCATCTTATGTTATATGTGCATGATCAATATGCATATGTATTCCCTTATGATCGATTAAAGACGCAATTCTAGTTGTGTCCAACTCTAGTATGCTAGTTTCCAGTTCTCGTGAACGCTACGAGTATTAGGCCTATGTAAAGTTATGTTGCCACGTTTCACAGTGTGCACGTTAATTCAGTAGAAGTCCCCGTTTCTAGGCCTCAAAAGGGCCCGGACTCAGATTCAGCTCCTGTCTCCTGAACCCTCGCTGAGGAGCGATACAGCCCCCACCTGTATCCCTGACCCTTCACTTACTTCCTGCCTCACAGTGCCCGGCTTGGCCTGGCTCTGCCTGCCAGTCTGCCAAGAGTATGTTATGATTCTAGTTATCAGTCCAGCCCTCCTTCTCTGCATTCCTAAGCTACTGAATCGCATCAATAGTTTCAGTCACAGTCTAGCCTTTACGTCTCCATGTAAGAGAAATACTGTATTAATGGTCATTTAATATTCCTCAACACGCACTACATGTAGAATAATGCATGCACCAGTCTTAGTGTCTGTTAGCCTTTGCCCTGATAACTTTTGGATTCTATCAAACATGTTCTCTAAACATCAGATACTAGATAGTGTTTAGGTACATGTCGCTCTGACTCTCCAGACTTTAGTCTCTTCTAGCGCAGAAGTCATAGCCCCCAGTTCTCCCTAGTAACACGTCATTGCCAGCTTGCGCGCACCACTAGGTCAGAGGTCCCGGCTACTCAGGTAGCCCCCTCCATGTTTCCGCCCCATTTATGACACTTCTGTTACGTTTACATCACATGTCTATGTACACGCCTCTTGTTACACCTACTTTCTGCCTTATCTTTCGCGACTGCTACAAACTCCGCCCACTGCTACGCCTACTGTATTGCATTTAATGTATTTTGTTTAACTATATATACTTGTGCTCTGTTATTAAAAGTTAGCGCGCTCATTCCAGATCCTGCCCGGCAGCTGTCGGGCCCCCCTGCCAGGCCCTGCCATCCTATTCCCGTGCAGGTTGTCCTGTTCCTGTCCTTTATGCCTGATTAAAGCCTGTAAAACTCCAGCTACCTCGAATCTTGACTCTTATTTATTGAGCTATCTGTTATTAGTATATCTTGTCAAAAATAGCACAGGTATTTAATTATTTATTTACCACATTTCCACTGATTGTTTTTGGAGCCCAAATTCTAACCATATTTAGGCCGCTGAAACATATCTTGGTAGATGGAAAATCGCTCTGTAAGAATTAGCTATTACTATATCTAGTACTGCAGCATCTTTCCCTTTGAGAGATTTGCTCTCATATGTTAGTGTTGGCTGCACTTTTGCGTGCAGTACCTTTCGCAAGGGATTGAGTATGAGATCAGGCAACATCTTCTTCAAGGGCTTCATTGCTAGATGGGTCATGATACCCTTTCTCCACTAAGACTCCAGATGGGGTTTGAATGGATGTATGACATTACAATGCATGCTTTTACCACGCATGCTTTTACATCGCAAGTTTTACAACGCATACCATTACAACGCATAGTGCTTTGGGGCGCTGCAAAGTGAATAGTTTAATTTACTATTCCAACTCCAGTCCCCGTGGATAGTAGGGAAGGTGTTGGATAGTACATTAAACCTATTCCCTATCCTAGAGCGCCCCCCAGCGCAATGCGTTGTAATGGTTTGCGTTGTAAAAGTTGTGTCCTAAAGGCACTGCGTGGTAAAAGTTGCGTTGTAAAGGATGTTTCCCGGTTTGAATGTGCTTTTGTGGTCCAAAAGTATTTTGAGATATTTGTAGTTGGTTGTCTGCTCCAGGCATTACCCGTCTAAGTACTAGTTGATTTTTTTCTTCCTATGATAGTTTGCTGCCATGATTTTCGTTTTCTAAAGTTTTATTTTTAGGGCGTTCTGTTGTGAGAAGCTGTTTGTCATGTTCAAGAGATGTTGAAGACCAATGGGGGTCCGACTTATCAGCACTAAGTTGTCCGCATATAGCAGGTTTGACATCATTTTCCCCAGTTTCGGGGAATGTGATGTGCACTTGTCTAGTTCCCCTGGGATATCAGCTAGGAAAACGTTGAAAAGTAGAGGTGCTAGGACGCACCCTCGCTTTAGCCCTTTGGATGTGGGGATTCATTTTGAGAGGTGTGTCCCTGCGCCTAGTTTTATCCCGATCCAAGTGTCAGTATGCAACTTTTTAAGCCGGTCAAAGAGAGGTTTAGGTATCCCCCAACTTTCCAGCTTTTACCAAAGTTTGGCTCAGTCAGCATGGTCGAAGGTTGTGGTGTAGTCTATGAAGCAAAGAAATAGAGGATGTTTTGCCTCTTTTGCTGCATCCATTGATCCTTGTGGTCCTTGCCCCCGGCATAACACGGTTTGGTTTATTGAGATTGTAGAGTTCTCGGAAGCCCAAGATGTTAATTCATCCAGAATTGTTCCAGCATAGCATTTTGCCTCTATATCAACGAGTACACTTAGTCTGGAGTTGTTTGGAACTCTCCTATCGCCCTGTTTAACAATTGGGCTGATGATTGAACCTTTCCAGGACTCAGGGATTCTTGTTGCGCAATTTATGTCCCTAAAAACCAGTGCTAGTGCTTTGCTCCAGTATTTTGCGTTGTGTTTGTACAGCATTGGGGATATACCGTTAGGGCCTGGGCTGCCTGCAAGTCTGCCCCTGGCTATTTGTTTCTTTATCTGTGTTGCTGTTGGGTCAATGGGCGATGAGAAGTCAGTTCTTTCTATTAGTGCCTTTGATTTCCGGAGGGCACATTGCAGGTTCAAGTATTGCAGAGTTTTGCGAAGCCGCCTTAGTGTTTGATTTATGGTGCATTCGAGGTTTTTTGATTCTGGACTGGTTGCCTTCCTTGTTGGGGTGGCCGCTGTTTGTCTCAACTTTGTCCCTGTCCCAGTTGCAAGTGTTGGAGAGGCTGTGTGACTTGGTGCATGAGTGAGTCAGTCATGTGTAACTAGTTGTTGGGATGAGTGAATGGGTGTATCAGTGGCTGTTTTGAGTGAATGAGTGGGGGTGTGAACTACTCTATGATTGAAATATTAGGTATTTAAGTGGCTGTGCGGTTGAAAGAATGTTTGTGTGGGAGGCTTCATTTGACTTGTTGAGTAAGTGCATGCATGAATATGTGGCTGAATGATTGAGTAAGTTGTTGAGGGAGAGGATGCGGTTCAGAAGCCAGAGCTGCCGATTGGGGAGCTGGGGATCCAGGTTCGTGTCTCAGCGTCGGCTCAACATCCTGTGATTCTGGGCAAATCACATAAAATCCCCATGCCCTTAGACAGCGCCTGAATACCCTCATGGGTAATAAGCTGTACTTTAAAATCTACAAACCTAACCTGTGTGACTGACTGTAAATCTGTTTTAATATACTGAAAGTTTGGATTACAAAACAGACAAAACAAATAGAAAGTTATGGCAAGAGCACTTTATGTTTAAAAACACAGTCCATGTATATCTCTAACCAATCTGTCTGTTGTAGAAAAAGTGTTCTGAAAACACAGCCTAAAGTATCGCAAGGAAGTAAGAAACCTCGGAATGACCATGGACTCCACGCTGTCTATGAATGCCCAAGTGGACAAACTAGCAAGATCAAGCTCTGTCACTATAAAAACACTGCTACAAATTTTCCCTCATTTGGGATTTCCACACAAGTGCCAAGCTACCATCTCCCTTGTTCTGTCCAAACTCGATTGCGCCAATGGCCTCTACCACAGATAACCTTTAACGACTAAGAAAAGACTACAACAGATTCAGAACTCGGCTGCCAGACTACTATTGCATATCAAACCGCGAGACGACATCTCCCGTGCCTTGAAAGCCCTGCATTGTTTACTGGTTGCCAGAAGATCCACGTTATAGCTGCTTTGCATCACCCACAAAGCAATACATGGAATGGGACCGCTCTTCATCAGGAATAAAATCACCAAACACATTCAACAGAGCAACCTCTGCTCTAAAGGGGCATCTCACATCAAAATCCGAAGACTTACAGCATATCCCTCTGTATATAAGCATTTGTTTTCACTAGAGATATGTACCTATCTTTGTGTATTACTTTGTATAAACATGTAGAATAATTATGTTGTTGAAAAAAAAACTTAACATCATCTTTGGTCTACATGCACTTACTTCCATTGTGCATCTATGTACCTACCATGTACTTGGATCTGTGTGTCCTGTGCCTCTATCAATATCTTTAATCTACATATACTTACTTCCTTTATGTATCTATTTACTTTCAATGTTCCTATGGATCTACATATTTATCACTTGCTCTAATTTAGCATTTCCAATGCACCACCCTATTTCTCAGCCTATACTTCTCTCAATATATGTTCTAGCCCACCTTTCGGACTCATCTCAAAACTGTTTCTACTACTCTTTCCAATTCACTACCCTATCTCTCATCCTATACATCTATCAATGAATCCCATTCATCCACTCTCTCATTTATCCCAAACCCCATACCACTACTATGATCCCCAAAATAACACTTTCTAGACTCTCTCCTACTCTACCCCTCCTGCATCATCTGACACCTCTTTTACTATACCGATCCCCTAAAACAGACCTTTCTAAACTCTTCCCTCTGACTCCTCCCCTCCAAAATTCCTTTTTTACTAATCCAAAAGCCTCCTCCTAATGCTATGACCTAAAAAAATCACTCTTTTATGACTCCACTATCTTTTTCGATCAAAATAACAGACTAATATGTTCACTTCTCAAATTCCATATTCCACTATACTAATTCACCACATAACCCTTTATGGGTTCCAGGATATCGTGCTACTTGCCAATAAAGCGTCTCAACACCCCATCAGGGTTACAAGAGCTATATAATTGCAAACCTTTTCCCTTTTCTACCCCTCCCAACCCTTCTCAATCCAAATAACTGACTAACATATCCACCACTAAAATTACTTTCATGTTTCACCATACTAATTCAACACTAATCCTGTTCCAGAGTAGCGTGCTACTTGCGCTTTCAAAACCTCATCAGGGGTAGCAAGCGCTATATAAATACAAACCTCTTTCCCTTTTCTATCCCGCAACCTACCCTTCTCTACCAAAATAAATTAATAACATATCCACTACTCAAATTACTTCATATTTCACTATACTAATTTTCAACACTAATCCTTTATGGGTTCCGGAGTAGCGTGCTACTCACCAGAAAAGCACTTCAACACCCATCCGGGGTAACAAGTGCTATATGAATGCAAACCTTTCTTCCCCTTTTATCCCTCTGCTATCGTCCTCACTCCAAATAACTGACTTATATTCACCACTGAAATTACTTTCATATTTCACCATACTAATTCACCACTAATCCTTTATGGGCTTTCGGAGTAGCGTGCTTCAACACCCCATCAGGGGTAACAAGCACTATAAATACAAACCTTTTTTCCTCCCCTCATTCCAAATCCGAATAACTGACTAACTTATCCACCGCTTAAAATGTACTTGCATGTTTCACTATACTAATTCAACACTAATCCTCTATGGGTCCCAGAGTAGCGTGCTACTTGACGAGCTTTGACACCTCGTCAGGGGTAGTAAGCGCTATATAAATGCAATTACAATACAATACAATCTGTTAATGTTCAACGGCAACTGCAACCGCTATGGAAAAAGGAAAAGAACATAAAGATATGTTAGCATGTAATCTTCGAAAATACAGGATCATAACAATACACATTACTCATAATGTAACATTGTATTACAACGTAATATAAATGTAATTTTCACTTTTTTACTGTTCTCAGCTTTCATACTTCTTCACCATAAACAGTGGTCTGTAAAAAGCATCATTGTCGAACAATAGGGAAAAAGCAATCAATGAATTGTAAGAAAGAAAACCAAAGCTGCAAAGTACATCACTATAATTAAATGACTCTTGGCATTGCACTCACTACAATTCATTATTTAATTGTGTTTTCTAGATTTCTACAGTAATGTAAACAAACATCTGATAAAATAATTTCTTAAATTATTATATCTGGTACAATAATACAAATAAATACAAAGCACTCTTCAATTTTGGAGATTCTTTTAAAAACATCTCCCCTGGTAGGCCAAATGTTGTTTAAATAGTGATGATCCAGATAGACAACATCCCATAGTGTTGTTTTTTTCCACACAAGTAGTATGTAGAGGTTTGAATGATGATGAAAAGGCGTCCTTTTTTATTAACAAAGAGAGTTTTTGCATTCAGCTTAAGGCCACTGTAATTGGATTATGCCCATTCAATTTCTGGCTTTCATTACACAGTGTAGCATTTAGTTGTGGTATTAACTCCTTAGTGGAAGAAAATAGGACTGTTGAATTTTGAAGAAGACTTCAAATAAATTACCCCCAATAGGCCAAACAATGTCTAAAAGACTAATGAACCACGTAAAAGAATCACCATACACCACTTTTTTATCCACTATTGCTTCTTAGAAATTTGGTTGAAGAAAGAAAAGATAAGAGTTTGGTAATTTGAAAGGAAGTTTTGGTTTGAATTTAAGGTTTAAGGTTAATGTCTTTATGTTCGATCATGAAGTTTGACTCTTTAAATAGACAATGTAGTGTCTAGACGTTGTATTACTTCCTTCGTGAAAGGTCCTCTGTGTTTATTTCCGGCCCAACAGCAATTTTATTTAATGATTACCTCAAATATTCAGACTCCCTTTTACCTAACAAGACCACGGGTATTGACCCTGGGTTTTTTAGTAGTTTTTCCGACACAAGTTGGTTGTGCAGACAACCTAGTGCCCTGCCCCTGCAACAATTTGGCAGTTCAAATCACATTGCACCTTATGCTTTTTTGCACCCTATATAAGGAGCAGATTTTTAGTCCCAATTTTAAAAAGCTCTAGACCAAGCTCTTATACTGATGGTTTTAATCTCTTGTATTCTATGGCCACATCAGACATATGTATTGGGGTTTCCAATTTTGTTTAGGTGGTAATTGCTATCAGAAAACGATATTGATATCTGTAATTGATTCACATTATTTAGAATTAATAATGAATTTCCTTTTAGTGTTGTTTTAGACTGATTTTAAGGATGGTATTCTTAATTTGTATTCTTTTTAATAGTTGAAATAACTGAAGTGATTATCATGTGTATGTGATTGGTCTAAAGTAACTACAAAATGTATAGTTGATTTTATGTACTTTAATGGGTTTTTCTCTGAAACCGAAAAAGTTACCTAGAAGATGATGATGATAGCTCAAGTACTAAATGTTCTTCTTAAAAATTATATTTGTATAGCTTTGAAGTTTGAAATTTGAGTTTCCAATTTGGAACCATCTCATGCAGAAATGACATCTGATCTACACTTTGGGAAGGTCATATTTTGGTTAGCATTCTTCAACAATTTGTCAAAAGGCACACTTTTGGATTGTGGTAATGCTAAATAGAGAAAATGCTCAGAATCTATTTTAGTGGTGGATAAAAAAAATCACAATCTTTACAGTCATGGTTCCATGTGTAATTGTTTCTGGAAAAACCATCAATATTTACATAGTTTTCTTCTAAAATGCCAAACTTAACCCCAATGAATTCTTGTGCATCTTGTTGGCTGTTGAGAGTACACATTATTGATCCACAACGTATATGTAAAAGATCTCGAATACTTGAAGCAAATAGTGTCACAGTTCTGTCAATCAGTAAACATTGAGGCAAGTGAAAAAGGGCAGAACACAATCTTTTATCTGCTTTTTGTTTAAATTGGTTGACTAGATCTGGTAAATGAAACAGTACATTGAGAACAACATTTGCATAGCAGTTGACACCTGAACTGTTTTCCAACTGGTAACTTACAATATCTCCATCATTTTAAAGTTTTCTCTTGTAACAGCTTTTAGTTTGTCCTTGTCTTCTTTCTTTCCTTCGTCACCTGTAAACTCCTTTGTAATCTTCCATTTTGGACAGATTTTTCATTTCTCATAAAGAGAGTATTGGCCTGGCAGGATGGTGTACGCAGCCTTGGACGCGTAAGCTGCTGATACTAGCTGCACTAACCCCCACCCCAGTTATGGTTAATTAACAACCTGAGAAAAGGATGAAGGATTATATTACTGGCCCGGCATGCGGCTTGTTGCTGTGGCTTCAGTTTTGGCAGGGCTCCATCGTCTGTATCACAGCACATTTCGGAGGTTTTCCCGGGAGTGGTCCTGGTATTTACCATCAACGTCTCTCTGCTGTGGTGGCCACAGAGGCTCAGGAAGGATTGTGCTGGCAATGCCTCCGAAAGTGGGGAGAGGTCGGACTCTTGTGGACATTGGTGGTACTGCTTCTGGATCAAAGAGCTCTACTACTTCAACTGCTACAGCAAACAGCCCTAAAACGCAGAGCAAGGAGCCGACTGCAAAGGGAGCAAAATCGACAATGAACCCGGGCAAACGCACCATCCCGACCCTATTTTTGACTGGCAAATTGAAGGATAAAGGTAAAAACCCTCAGACATTTCAATCCTGTCAGAACTCATCTGCTGATCGAGTGATTGGAGGTGAGACATTCATAGATCCTCCGGCAGAACAGCCGGAGACACAGAAAGATCTTAACCCTAATCCTAATGATGTTTGTAACTCCAACTTGGGCGGGATATCTATGCACAAAGCCACTTTGGTCAGCGAATCTGGGGAGGCTGTAAAAAAAATGCAGTGGGGTATATTCCCAGTGGTGGTAGTAACGTTTGCTCAGATAGTACTATGGATTTTGGTCTAGTCTCAAAGGGTGTAAAAATTGATGATGCTAACAGGCTTAAATACTCATTGCAGGATATAGAATCTGGACACTATCTTTTTTCATTGTCGAATCAGTCAAATTCGTCTAGCAATGATCTTGAATCTTTACTTGTGACTACAAGCATGATCGGCCCAGACATTGATGGCGGCAACGACTATAACAGTACACATTTTGAGGACACCGGGGATGCAGAATGGCACCTAAACACAGTGCGTAAAAAACAACAGTTGAAAGGTTGTGGTAAACAGATAGAACTTTGTACAGGGGGCAACTCTCTTCAATCGGACTACTCTTGTCCAACTGATTTAAGTATGGAGAATGCTCATACCCCGGGGTCTACCACTGATATTCCGGCCAATCCAGATGAGGATATATCACTGGCTCTCATTTATCAGACCATGGTCTCCCATAGAGAGGAGGCACGAGTAGAGAGCCAGAGAGTACAGGGCTCCTGCAGTAAATTGCAGAACTCTGTGCGCCTGATTGCTAAAGCTTGCACAGAGTTTACAAAGAGATTTGATGAAGCGGAAGCCAGAATCTCATGCCTTGAAGAGGAACTAGTTGCACAGAAGGAAATTACGGATTCTCTTCACTCTCTTAAAGAAGATACACAGTGGAAGCTGGCTGATATCGAAAACTGCTCTCAAAGGAATAACCTAAGGGTTTTACAAATTCCTGGGGGGGGTCAAAGGTCATGATCCTCGTAAATTTATCATTGAGCTATTTACGGAAGCCTTTTTGAACTGAATAAATGCGATTGGGTGAGAGAAGTGGAAAGAGCACACCGCTTTCCATTTAACCCCCGCCCCAGATCTGGTCAAACTCTAGATCGCCCAAGAGTGATTCTGATATCACTTACCAGCTTCTTAGCCCGGAAAGATGTGTACTCCCTGGCACGCCCTGATAAAAGCAGTCAGGTAAGGGGCCTGAGTTTTTTGTTCGACCTGACTTTTGCCATCTAACTGTGGAAAGACGCTGGCATCTTCGTCAACTCATTGCACTATTCCAGGCCAAGAGGACTCAGTTTTTTCTCCTAAATCTAGCCACGCTCGAAATTACAACTAAAGACCAAACCAGATATTTTTAGTCTGAGATACTTGCGAAAGAATTTTTGCAATCTCTATAAGCTCTGTCTAACTGGGTTACAAAAAATGTTAGGTCCGGATTCAATACATAGCTCTGCTACTATGTCTGTTTGCCTATCTGCCTGTTATCTTATTGATTTATCCCCCAACTGTTTCTTTTTGTTCTATTTCTTTGTTATTTTCTCATATCTATTTTTATATCACTTCATCCTACTTTTGATTGGGTAACTCAGATAGTTTTGCTGATATTGACAATTGGTATATGCTCTATTGAATGATGTAAATTCTAATTGGATACTCTATATTATCAGAAATATTCTGTAGGGTGAGGTATCGGGTGTGGGGGTTTGCACATAGGTGGTGGGAGCTTGTCATCACAGGGACTATGTGTCCCAATGCCTTGTTGAAGGGTAGGGATTTGGGGGAGAGGGTTTGGGGGCTGGAGGGATACAGGTGAGATGGGAGTGGGAGGGCGCAAATGCTTCTGCGGGGGTAAAATAAGGAAAATAATCCACAGTATCAGTAAAATTAGCAGCTTAATGGTACTAATGTTAGTGTCGAGAGCAATGAGTATTGGTTTGTCCCCCTGTTCATCTAATGGCTAGACTGGGATTACTAATAAGCTCCTTAAATGTATGTGGCCTAAATAGCTACAATAAAAGGGTTGCTGCTGAACTATGAGTACATCAGCCGGATCCGATCTGCCTACAAGAGACTCATGTGTCCGGGGGGAAGCGTAAAATTTTATCATAAATGGGCTTCGTCCTCCTAACAGCTACTTCACAATCTTCAATCACCCTGGGGGTCATTCTGTTAGCCAAACCTGCTATCCAAACCTCAGGACGGGAATCAGCCGACAAATTGGGCCAATGGCACATCGTAGAATGTCTGGTAGGGGAGGAAATATTCACACTCTGTATTGTTTAGGGCTCCAATTTTGATGAAGCTATGGCACTCTGGCCTGCCCCACTGGTGCTATGTGGTGACCTCAATATTAAATTGAGTAATAAGGAACTCCATCGGGGACCACAAAACTACAAGGGTAGGAAACCAAAGGGTTCAAGGCACTGTTTCAGCTATTGATGGAACATGGGTTGGCAGATGTTTGGGATCACCTCTATACAGATGATTCGGTTTCACATTTTATTCTCACCCACATTAAACAGTGGTCCGTCTTGACTATTTTTTTTGTCTCCCCTCTACTATTTACAGCTATTTAAATGCAAATCTTCCCTATAATTACATCCAATCATGCTCCAGTGGTCTTAGACATCCCTGCATTAGGCTACTTTTTTAATCCTCACACTTTCACCTTCAATAGGAAACTCCTTCTTGATGATGCATTTTTAGATCATATTAAGAGTTGGATTAAGGGTATTTTCCTACTTAACTGGCATTCAACATCTGTTGGGGTTCTATGGGACGCCTTTAACCCCTTCAGCGCTGCGCGAATTCCGCTGCAGTGCTGAAGGTTCTAAAGAACCTATGGGCTCATGACGGAACGGTTCCGTCATGAGCACAGGACCACCGACGCTCATGACGGAACCGTTCCGTCATATGCATGGAAGGGGTTAAGGCTTGTCTTAGAGGGGAAATTCTGAGTAAGCATCGGCGTAAAATCCGCTCCGATCGCGGATTTTTCGGATTTTCGGCAAATTCGCAATCCGCGAACTCTCGCGAATTTGTCGAAAATCCGTGAATCCGCTCGCAGCGGATTTTTTGCTTGGTTGCGGCGCGCGGCGTGGTGCACGGCGTTCACTTTCCGTCATTTAGCGTTTGCCGAGTTGTTTTTCTTTGCGAGTGCCGCGCCATTTTGGATCTTGCTGCGTGATCCCGCGGGAGTTTGGCACCCGCGAATACGTAATCGCGGCTTGCCACCTTGCACAGCACACCTCGCGAGAGTTCGCAATTGCGAACACGTAGTTGCGGCGGAAAGGAACAATCTCGCACTCGCGAAATAGAGCTTTTGCAATTCTGCACAAGAAAATCACCAGCAAACAGGATAAACCTTCAGAAAATTATGATTTTTATCAGAATCACTCCTCAGGTTGACATTTGCATGGCCTTTTTTTTTGCAAGGAGTCCATTGTTGGGGGGGGGAGGAAGGAAGTGCCCCACAGTCTCCAACTTCCTGTTCCTGTCCAGCAGGCTCCTCCCAGTGCTTTGTCCATCTCCTGGTCACTTTCATTTGGATCTGGAGCTGGAAGGATTACTTTTTGTGGGTGCTGCTGGATATTTGGATTTGAGGCCTTTTTGACTGTCTTTGGATCACTTTTGGATTAGAAATCAACTTTCACAAGTAAGTTTGTTTGGGGCATTACAGTTGCTGCAAGTAAAATTTTGGAACTTTTTCAGAACATTAAATAAATTATATTGTGGGTAGCCACAGTATCCAGTAGGACCAGGGTTGGTTAGGGGTGCATGATACAACTGTTTTGTTGAATTTAAACACCATTGAGGCCATGGATGGGCTGGGATTGTGCTGATTTTTGTCATTTTTTTGGGCCTGCTGGTGGGGCCCTTTGCCCAGGGGTGGTGAGTGTTGCATGGGCCTAGTCTTTCTGTGGGGTGTCTTCTTGAATTTAAACATAATTGAGGCCATGGATGGGCTGGGATTGTGCTTATTTTATTGTTTTTTGTCGTTTTTGGGGGGCTGCTGGTGTGGCCTTTTGCCCAGGGGTGGTGGTGCATGGACTGAGTGTGCCTGTGGTGTGGTCTCACTCTCTTTAATGTAAACATCATGGATGGCATTAGATTGAGGTGATTTCTGGCTGTTTTTCTGTTTTTGGGGGGTGTACTGTTGATGTGGACTGGCCATGTGGGTGGTGGTGGTGGCCATCTTGAGTGCTGGCTGGTACAGGCAACATGTGCTTGGGGTGTAAGGGGCCATTTTGAGGAGAGGCAGTGTCTGAGGCCTGCACTTATTTTGCCTACTTTTCATCCATTATGCCCAGGGGTAGTGAGTGTTGCATGGGCCTAGTGTTTCTGAGGGGTGTCTTCTTGAATTTAAACACCATTGAGGCCATGGATGGGCTGGGATTGTGCTGATTTGATTGTTTTTTGTCGTTTTTTTGGGCCTGCTGGTGGGGCCCTTTGCCCAGGGGTGGTGAGTCTTGCATGGGCCTAGTCTTTCTGTGGGGTGTCTTCTTGAATTTAAACATAATTGAGGCCATGGATGGGCTGGGATTGTGCTTATTTTATTGTTTTTTGTCGTTTTTTGGGGGCTGCTGGTGTGGCCTTTTGCCCAGGGGTGGTGGTGCATGGACTGAGTGTGCCTGTGGTGTGGTCTCACTCTCTTTAATGTAAACATCATGGATGGCATTGGATTGTGGTGATTTCTGGCTGTTTTTCTGTTTTTGGGGGGTGTACTGTTGATGTGGACTGGCCATGTGGGTGGTGGTGGTGGCCATCTTGAGTGCTGGCTGGTACAGGCAACATGTGCTTGGGGTGTAAGGGGCCATTTTGAGGAGAGGCAGTGTCTGAGGCCTGCACTTATTTTGCCTACTTTTCATCCATTATGCCCAGGGGTAGTGAGTGTTGCATGGGCCTAGTGTTTCTGAGGGGTGTCTTCTTGAATTTAAACACCATTGAGGCCATGGATGGGCTGGGATTGTGCTGATTTGATTGTTTTTTGTCGTTTTTTTGGGCCTGCTGGTGGGGCCCTTTGCCCAGGGGTGGTGAGTCTTGCATGGGCCTAGTCTTTCTGTGGGGTGTCTTCTTGAATTTAAACATAATTGAGGCCATGGATGGGCTGGGATTGTGCTTATTTTATTGTTTTTTGTCGTTTTTTGGGGGCTGCTGGTAGGGCCCTTTGCCCAGGGGTGGTGAGTGTTGCATGGGCCTAGTCTTTCTGTGGGGTGTCTTCTTGAATTTAAACATAATTGAGGCCATGGATGGGCTGGGATTGTGCTTATTTTATTGTTTTTTGTCGTTTTTTGGGGGCTGCTGGTGTGGCCTTTTGCCCAGGGGTGGTGGTGTGCATGGACTGAGTGTGCCTGTGGTGTGGTCTGGTCTCACTCTCTTTAATGTAAACATCATGGATGGCATTGGATTGTGGTGATTTCTGGCTGTTTTTCTGTTTTTTGGGGGTGTACTGTTGATGTGGACTGGCCATGTGGGTGGTGGTGGTGGCCATCTTGAGTGCTGGCTGGTACAGGCAACATGTGCTTGGGGTGTAAGGGGCCATTTTGAAGAGAGGCAGTGTCTGAGGCATGCACTTATTTAGCCTACTTTTCATCCATTATGCCCAGGGGTATTGAGTGTTGCATACTTGCATGTCCCTAGTCTTTCTGTGGGGTGTCTTCAATGTAAACATCATGGATGGCATGGGATTGTGCTCATTTTTCTGTGTTTTGTCGATTTTTTGGGGTGTATAACTGAACTGATGTTCCTCTGTCTTCCATTGCTTTTAGGTGCACAAGAAGACTCAAGAGAACCACCAGTGCCAGGAAGAAGTCCTGCAGCGGTGTGTGTGTGCAGCATAACGTCACGCGACGTCACGTCTGGACACAGAACCCTCTGCAACTCGTGCAACTGCAGCCTGCTGACCTGCTCTGAAGAAGATGGCCCCAAAAAAAGTAACCCGTAGCTCCTCTAGCAAGAAAGGTGCCAGTAAGGAGCAGAAGAAGCAAGTTACCAAGGACACTGGTGTGCCGCCCGCCCCTTTTTTTGGGAGTAAAAAAAAAAGTATGCCTGCAGCAGCAGCGGGATCTGCTGGGGACCAAGCTGGCAGCAGCACCCCCGCTCCATTGGGCTCAGTGCCACCACCACCACCAGGCCAACTTAAGTCCAAGCCCTTGAGTGCTGCAGAGGCAGCCAGTATAGTTCTTCAATCACCATCGACCAGTGATGTTGGCTCATCGCAAGAAAGCAGCAGCAATGTCCCTCAATCAACACAGGTTGTTGTAGCTCATCTGACGAGTGTTGAACAACCACAGCCGCAACAACAATCACATGTGCAAGTACAAGCCCAAGTACATGTGGAAGGAGAGGCAGCGCAAGGAGATGCGCAAGCAGAGGTGCATGGAGGGTCACAAGTGCCCACAATAGTTGTTCCTCCCGAAGTAGGGGCACATCAGGAAATCGACAATCAAGGCGAGGTATCATTTGAGGAAGCCACTCCTCCTGATGATCCTTCATTGTCTTCCACACCCCTAGCAAGGAAGAGATCAAGGGTGGTGTCTACATCTTCTTCAAGCACACCTCCTTCTGATGATACGGATCAAACTTGGGAACCAGCACCACAGCCGTCTGAGAGTGAGGCACACCATGATCCAACAAAGGTAGTTAAGCGTAAAAGGAAGCTCGTCCAAAGTCTCAGAGTTATGGAGTGTGATGAGGCTCAACAAGAAGTGGCGGATACTGCTGCTGATGAAGACTCTGCCAACGACGACCCAGTCATCATAAAGGTCACTGCAGCCCCAGCGGGCATGCAGCAAACAGACATTTTGACCCTAGCCCGAAGAGCTGCTGAGCGTGATGATGATGATGATGTTGTCGATGAGGAGGCAGTGGAAACACCACAATCATTGGAGTTAAGGAGTACACCAACTCGTCCCGCTTCCATATTTCTTTCTGGCAAGAAGAGACCTCCGTCAACCTCGACCTTAATTAGTGGCGGTGAAAGTGCAAAACGTACAAAAGTTGGGCAATCCAGATCCTCCACTTCATCTGGCATTAGCTTCATGACCACCACCACCAGTATCGCCGCCTCCTCCAGGTCCCACAGACACTTCAAGTCCCCAGTTTGGGACTTCTTTACTGTTTGTCAAAAAAATCCAAAGTTTGCCATTTGTACCCTTTGTAAGGCTGCAGTTAGTCGTGGTAAGCCAGGTACCAACTATGGTACCGGAGGCCAGGAGGTCATCTTAGGAGACAGCACACTGTCAAATGGTTTGCGCACCTAGATGCGATCAAGAAAGGCCGAATTCAAGGAAACGTTGATGTTTCATCTGATGATGACGAGGAGGAAAAAGACGTGTCAAACCCTTCCCTTACACCCAGTACCCCTGTCAGCAGCACACCCAATGTGAGGCACACTAAGAGTGTTGGAGCGAGTGAGACACCAACGCACAAAAGTTCACCAGCGAGCAAAATTGGGTCAACGAAGTCATTATCAGCCCGTAAATGCTTGGTCCAGGGCAACATTAGAACAATGCTTACTTCAGACGTGCCATATGAACGCAACCACCCACTGACGCGTCTGTATAACACTAAGCTGGCTAAAATGCTAGCTGTGGACCTTCTCCCTTTTTCTTTTGTAGAAGCGGTAGGTTTTCTAGAATTAGTGGCAACGCTCTGCCCTAAATGGAAGGTTCCTAGCCGGTTCTATTTTGCCAGAGTTGCGGTTCCAGCACTACATGAAGATGTGCTGGAGGCGATTGGGGCAGCTTTGCAGAAGAGTGCTGTTCACACAATACATCTGACAACAGACATGTGGACCAGTGGCGCAGGCGCTGATTACATGTGCATCACTGCACACTGGGTCTCTTTTTCAGGTGTTAAAGCAAAGCTAAACGCAGGTGTTGACCCGGACAAAGTTTTCAAAGCTGCTCGGAAACATGCAACACTAGCCATGTTTGGCTTGGAGAAAAGTCACACAGCAGAAAACCTTTTGGAAGAGTTTGACAAAAAGGTCTTGAAAATGCTATCCCCCCAAAAACGCAAGATTGGTTATGTTTCCACGGATAATGGCGCCAATGTAGTTAAGGCCATGTGGCAGGGTGACTATTTTAGAGTGCCGTGTTTGGCGCACTCTATCAACCTGGTAGTTCAAAAATTCTTGAGTGATAAACACAGTCCAGCGTTCGAGGTAATGGCCACCTGCCGCAAAATGTGCAACCATTTCAGCCATTCTTTTAAGGCCCGGAAGCATCTGAGGAGACTGCTACTTGAACGTCAAATGCCAGTGAAAGCACTCATCCAGGAGGTGGCAACACGTTGGAACTCAACCTTCTACATGCTTGAGCGTCTGTATGAGCAGTATACGGTACTCGATCACTATTTCTTCACAGAGGGTACATCTCAGAAGGAGGACATGCGGTTGGGTGCGGCGCAATGGGACATAGTTAAAAGCCTGACAGACATGCTTCATCCTTTTGAGTTCTTCACGCGTGCAGTCAGCCAGGAGGACTGTAATTTGGGAAAAGCTATCCCATTGTTGTGCATGCTGGAGCACCAACTGATGGCGGTGTCTTCTGAGTTTGAAAAAGATGAAAAAAAAAAGACCATTTTATTTTGTCTGAGAAATTATTAGAGCGCCTACGTGGTGATGAACGTCTTCAAAAAATCAAGTCAGAACAGCATTACATTTGTGCTACTATTCTGGATCCACGCTACAAAAAGGCGCTGGCAGGCGAAGCATTCTTTCCTTTTGCTGATGCAGATGTTCAAAAGTACAAACATTGGTTAGCCTTGTCAGCCAAGAGGTTTGAAAAAGAACGGCAGGTTATTGAAGGAGAAGCAGCATCAGCAGGCCATCCCCAGTCACAAGAATCCACTTCTGCACCTGTGGCTGGGGCATAAGTGACCTCTCAGCCGTTAAAGACACCGGCAACTGGATCATCTTCTGCACCACACACAACACTAACAGTGGCTGCTGAGGAGGATTGGCTAAGTTTGCTTGGGTATGGTTCTCGAAAAAATGTCAAAGGCACAGCAAAAAGTAAGCAAAGTGGAGGAACCGTTGATGACCTTGAGTCGATGGTGCAGGACTATATGAATGACTCAACAGAGGTCTTTCTTAATGATGAGCCATTGCAGTATTGGCATGGCAAAAAACAATTGTGGCCACAGCTCTCCAACCTGGCTATAAACTATTTGTCTTGCCCACTCGCTAGTGTGTCTTCTGAACGTGTTTTCAGTGCTGCTGGTGGCATTGTAACTCCCAAACGGAGCGGCCTCTCGCCCAAAAATGTGGAGCGGCTGACAATGATCAAGATGAATCAGCACCTCATACCACCAGATTACAAAGTACGAGTAAGCACGCCGCATGAAGACGAGGAGGACGGCAACGTAGATGAGGGGATTTGTTCTCTGTTCGGTGGCACTGACCTCATCCTGCCTGAATTCGCAGAGTATGATGACGAAATCTTGTTCTTATTCCCTGACACCAAGCCCTGAAAATGAGACAATCAATCAAGAACTTTCTTTTTCGTCCTTATTCACTTTTATTCCTGTGTGCTGTGTGTCTCGCTTTCTTTGTTTTGCACAGTTAATTTAATTCAAACTTTAATCACCTAATCCCAAAAACAAGACCATCATCAGAACTGTCTTCACTTGTTTGCTTATTGATTTGAAGGTGCCGCAGTCTACATTCCTCAGGTTCACAAGTTCTGAAGAACATGCTCCTCTATCCTCCTCCTCCAGACTGCGATTTCCCTCAAAGCAGAGTGCTGGATTACGCCCAATGAAGAAAGACTCAGCACTTGTGGGGGTGTTGTACTTCTTTGCGGGTGAGTTGACGGATTTGGGCCCATTGCTGTGAAGCTCTAATAATGGACAAAAGTGTTTTGGACCAAATATGAGGTGGAAATTTCTTGCCGTTTTTGCTGACTTGCTTGCCTTTGGGGTGCTCTTTGGCGGGGTTCCGGGTGTTTGTGGGTGATTTTTGGTGTCTGGGAGCACTGCTGCGACAGTCTAATCTTGATTGCATTTGCTTTTCAGGAAATCCGTGGTGGAAAACAGGAGTTATGATGATTGATGATGATGACCTAGCTGCACAGCGCCGCGTTTGGACCGAAGGCCGAGAGATATTGTAAGTATGAGATTTAGCTTTTTCGCTGTTTGGGGGTGTTGTCGGGTGTTTTTTTCCGGGTGGGTTGGCGGGTCTTGCCTGGGGCATTCCTGGGAAGGTCTAATACCGGATAGAAGTGTTTTGGACAAAATCCTTAAGGAACAGCCTTTTTTTTGCTATTTCTTCTGTCATCTTGCTCAATGTAGCGTTTTGGGAGGCTTCCTGCTGTTCGTGGGTGGGTTGCGGCCGGGGTCTCTGTCGAAGCACTGCTGCGACAATCTAATCTTGATTGCATTTGCTTTTCAGGAAATCCGTGGTGGAAAACAGGAGTTATGATGATTGATGATGATGACCTAGCTGCACAGCGCCGCGTTTGGACCGAAGGCGGAGAGATATTGTAAGTATGAGATTTAGCTTTTTTGCTGTTTGGGGGTGTTGTCGGGTGGTTTTTTTCGGGTGGGTTGGCGGGTCTTGCCTGGGGCATTCCTGGGAAGGTCTAATACCGGATAGAAGTGTTTTGGACAAAATCCTTAAGGAACAGCCTTTTTTTTGCTATTTCTTCTGTCATCTTGCTCAATGTAGCGTTTTGGGGGGCTTCCTGCTGTTCGTGGGTGGGTTGCGGCCGGGGTCTCTGTCGAAGCACTGCTGCGACAATCTAATCTTGATTGCATTTGCTTTTCAGGAAATCCGTGGTGGAAAACAGGAGTTATGATGATTGATGATGATGACCTAGCTGCACAGCGCCGCGTTTGGACCGAAGGCGGAGAGATATTGTAAGTATGAGATTTAGCTTTTTCGCTGTTTGGGGGTGTTGTCGGGTGGTTTTTTTCGGGTGGGTTGGCGGGTCTTGCCTGGGGCATTCCTGGGAAGGTCTGATACCGGATAGAAGTGTTTTGGACAAAATCCTTAAGGAACAGCCTTTTTTTTGCTATTTCTTCTGTCATCTTGCTCAATGTAGCGTTTTGGGGGGCTTCCTGCTGTTCGTGGGTGGGTTGCGGCCGGGGTCTCTGTCGAAGCACTGCTGCGACAATCTAATCTTGATTGCATTTGCTTTTCAGGAAATCCGTGGTGGAAAACAGGAGTTATGATGATTGATGATGATGACCTAGCTGCACAGCGCCGCGTTTGGACCGAAGGCGGAGAGATATTGTAAGTATGAGATTTAGCTTTTTCGCTGTTTGGGGGTGTTGTCGGGTGGTTTTTTTCGGGTGGGTTGGCGGGTCTTGCCTGGGGCATTCCTGGGAAGGTCTAATACCGGCTAGAAGTGTTTTGGACAAAATCCATAAGGAAACACCAGTTTTGGCACTTTTTGTAAGTTAGGGTTCGTTAGGGTTAGCCCTAGCAGCAGGATTGCATGTGTTTCGGGGGGTTCTATTGCAACGCAGTTCTGGTGTTGTAGAGCACTGTTGGAGCGATGCTGGCTATGGATACTTTTGCTTGCTTGCAAGTGGTTTGAATACAATCCACGGTCTGTATTTGGGCCTACTGTTACTTTCAAAGTACGTTTTGTAACCATTTTTCTGCTAGGCATCGTTTTTGGAGATCTGATTGGGGTTCTTCTACATTTTTGCGACTGGCTTTAGTAAGGGTCTTGGTGGGAGCATTGCTGGGAAGGTCAAATTTTGTTCTAAAACACAGTTACAGTACACCTACCTTGAGGGGAAAGATCCGCTATAATATTTTGGCCATACTTATTTATCCTTAAAAAGTTGACTCAGACAGAGCACGCAATTTCAAAAATATTGTACTGTCTATTAGGGAAATCAAAGTGTCACTTTTTGAACCACACAGCGTACATACCTTTTATTTATTTATCAGTGGTATTGTAATAGCACTTCCTGTTTTCCGTTCAATAATTACAGGCCGGGTTTCAGTCAACATCCGCCAGGCAGGCAGTGGACAGGGTGTCTTCTGTTAGTGGTCACCAACATTGATGGACGAAGCGTCAGCTGGAATGGAGGAGTGCCGCCAATAAGAGGAATTGTTTGCTGCATGCAACTTACTTACCAAATTCAACAGGACAACTCCAACAACATACGCAATACAGATACAGTATCCATTGTTTTATTCTATGAGTGTGACTGCATGTGCTTAGCTTTAGTTTGTAACCAAAGATTGTCTTTATCTTCAATTATTGTTTGTCCATGCTCTGCTTTTTTTTTCTTCTCTCAACAAAACCTACCCAAAAAGAAACCCCCATTCCCATCCATTTTACAAACCCTAACCCTCTTCCCCCGGGCTGTGTTGTTTTGCTTGATGTCTGACTAAAATGACATCAATAATTCCACACACTTGCTGGGGAGGATAAGGTCATAGCAACAGGCTGGTGAAGGAATACGAGGATATCTTCTAGACTTACTCAGCTTCAGTACTATATCTTCTAGTAGTAGTAGCCAATGTCAAATAAATTCAACGCAAGTACTAGTTATACTTGCAAGCAAATACTTTACCATTTGTTAGGCTACATTATGGCACTGTTCTAGTGTACTGTCACCTGCTATATTCTCGATCGTACCGTAACCGTTGTAATGCTACAGTAAGGACAAACAAGGTTTCGTTTTCTTTTTTTCCATAGGCATGCAACTGCCACTGTGTCACACCACTAGTACCACCGCAATGAGGAAATGTCACCCGCCCAGGATTGACAACGTTAATCCCCATTTCACGTGGAGCCAGCCCTGGGCCTAGCCCTAATTTCTAACACAAATTACAGGTAAGATAAGCGTTTGGTGGGAGGTAGTATAATGGAGTATTATTTCGGAGTAGACAAGAGATTGACGGTTGTACTACTAAAGTCCTACGACTGTTCAGGAAAACAAAGTTACTGTTACACCCCCGTCCCCCACCCACCAGACTGAAAAGCAGTAAAAAACAGGTATGGTCAGATAAAGTTTAAAAATGTATATTTATGTAGCCCTAACAAAATAATCTCCCTCAAGACCCACCCTAACCCCAACGATTGTCTTTGAAACGTCCCAAAACGATCCCAACTCCCAAATCCCACCCCCCAAAAGTCTATAAAAAAAGGGCAAGGGACACTCCACTACTGGAGGGTGCTGGTGCATTTTGCGGCATGGGCATCATACTCCTTGCGGAGGGTGGCAAGCTCGGAGCGGAGGCCCTTCACCAAGTTCTTATACTTCTGGACCTCCTGCTCCAGGTTGGACATTCGGACTCGTAGGCGGCGTTGGCGTTCCTTGCAGCTCCTGTGGGGGGCAGCTGGTCTTTCTGTTGCTTGGCGGTGGCGGTTGGCTTTGTTAGCCCGGCTCGGTTCCGCTGGAGCACTGCGCATGCTGGCGTCCCGTGGGGTCACGGAGGAGGATGCAGCGGTCCCAGTCGAGGATGTTGTTGTTGCACCGCTCGACTGCGTGTCCTCCTCCTCCTCCAGGGCCACCAGCCGCCGATATTCGGCGACAGTGGCATCCAGCCTCCGTTGCCGGGCCATTCTAGCCTGCTCCCTCCGTGTTGTTGATTTGGAAGGAGCAACTATATGAAGAAAGAAAGACATAGTCTGTAACCAATGCTCCTTAGCATTAATAACACAAAGTGATTGAGCCGAAAGTTGGGTCACAGTACAAGTAGCAAATTGAAAGCACAGTACATAACTATTGAGGACAGTATCTATGTAACCTCCCACTTCTGCATCCTTGCTCTAACATTAGTGGTAGTTTAATGAACAAATTCTACGACCACTATGGACTTCCATTACAGTCGACTATGACAGTACACCAGTCTTATTCTTTTTCTTCTCTCTTGTTTAGGAAAATTGGTACGTTATCTTATGCAAGCCGGCAGAATGACATGGACAGCACAGTGAACTTGCACCCGAGAAAAAAAGTTGCACACCATGATGAGTGAGACAGACTTGCGTTACTGTACCGTTCCAGTACATGCAGGTGGTGAAGCTATTACTTTTCTATTACGGGTGGCACTGAGAATACTCTGTTACAAGGGCTACTGCTTAATTAATTTACCTTTCACCCTACAGTGCAAATGAGTACTAGAAAAGGAAAATGAAGAAGCTAACTAATTTGATTATCTATCACTTCACATGGGACGTATTTGATGACATATGGGATGACTTTAGGTGCTTTGCTTAATATTGAGTGAACAGTGATACACCCACACATGAATGACGTACTACAAGTAAACTAAAGTTATTAAGAGAGGTACGGAGTGTCCACCGTAATAACCAGATATATGCTGTGATTGCAGACGCAATACAAAGTACTGCTACTATTCATGGTAGTATTGGACACATTTACAATTTCTTTTCCTTGCCTTCCCTGCACTGGAACGGACGTGCGGGTGCGGTGGTACATGCTCTTCAAGGTAACACTTAGTTCATCCAGCGACCATCTACTCTCTCTAGATACACATGTGCTATCTAAGAGTCAGAGAATACCATGCTCCAGGCATCCATTCAGTCAAAGTATACGCACACATACAGTTTCTGTTTCACCCACCCAGGCTGCTGTCCTTCCACCCATCCTTGCTTCATCATTGACCCAGCCATGCACCATACCATATTCTTTCTTCCCAGCCACCTCGGGGGCCAAGCAAACACATATCGTTCTTCTTTGCCAGCCATCATACAATTTCGCGTCCCACTTACTTACACCCTTCTTTCGCTTTTCGTTCATCCCATCCATCACGTTCGTCTAAGAACTTATTGGGATTCTTCTCACCAAAAACTTCACAGCTAAGTCGAAGTACATTTCGAGGAGGCTACTACCTGGTTGATTTGTAATACACCCGTGCAGAAAGCACACTATGCAGTCTTCAATCTCAATAAGTAAGGAATATATAGCTTACCTGTTTCCGCCACCACCGTTTGAACCCCCACAGGACCGTCCGCCGGCTCTTGCACCGCCTCCTCCCCAGAGTCCTCCGAGTCCTCGCCCAACACAGCCACCTCCGCGCTGGCCCCGTCACCAGATGTTACACCTACAAAGTACATTTAAGAATGTTAGAATACACCACTCACTACTATATAATATTTGGTCTAGGAGAAATGTTAAAAAAACAGAATACAATGTAATAATTTGTGACTGTCTACTCCAAAGTAAAAATGTCCCTTTTTCCAGGGAAGGCTGTTGTCTTGCTGCACTTTTATGCACAACTGATGAATGCTTGCTTTTTATTTTTAACACGCACCACTTTTTCTCCTAACAGACAGAAGCTTGACTCCTAAGAACACGACCAGGATCAAGTTCAAACCAGGTGAGAGCTCGGCTCGACCACAAGAAATGTGTCCAATTAATCGTCAGCACTAACCACTTTTCCGTTTTCAGTTAAATAGTTTTATGACAAAGTAGATTTTAATAAATGTGTTTACTTTTAATAAAGCTTTTAAACTTAAATAGACTCTGTGGTTTTTGGTCCTCCAGACTAGAGTGGATGAGCTAAAGGTTTTGGAATTTTTGCAAGCATGAGTGCCTCTGACACTTCTTGACTGTGCTGTGACTCCGTACTCTCTTGTCCTGCGTACGATAATCTAGAGATCATTGGGGATCAATAATCGGTGACTTCGGGAGCTGAATGACTCTGCCACACTATCTAGTCAGTAAGGAGACAGTGCAGAGAGCTATTGCTGAATAGAATGGGAGTCCAATGGAATTGCCAAATGTCCAATCTTAGTTAGCTACACAGACAGACTAATAAGAATAATCTAGTAATACCACAGGGAGTCATATTAGAGCCAGGATAAGAATTTATATCCAGTCTACAAGAAGATCAAAGACGATTTAGAAAAATCGAATGAGGAACGCTAGGAAAAAATAGGTACTCTTTATTACAATTAAAACTTACTGGGGCCAGCAAAGGAGCCCTCGCCTGCCCGATCCTGGCCTGCATCCTGAACAGCACCCTCCTCCTCCTGTGTCCTCTTGCCCTTGGGGGGAGCTGATGTACAACATGAAAGAAAGAAAGACCAGAAAACATGGATGAGATTTGTCAACCAAATCAACCATTTCAAAAGAACAATAACAAATTTTTTTGGAGAAATAGCAAATAGATAGACAACTATTCCACGGGATCTATCTCATGTGGTATACTATGTTATTCGTATTGCCTGATTTGCGGACCGTTGACTTAGAAAGTTCCTATGTAACTCAATAAACAGACTACTAAAGAGGTTTGCCTAGGCCTGGCACTGCAGGCAGCAGTCCGCAGCACGCGAAGTGACAGACAAAGTCCATCCTGCTTGCAGATCAGTGAATACTCAAACTATCAATCCACCCACCACCACCACTATTTCTTCTTATAGCCATGTGTCTAAAGGAAGGAGTGGACTTCAGTCTGTTGGGGCTGATTTAGAAGTCCCTTGCGGCTCATTTTCCTCCATTGTTGCGTGACTTTTGTGACGCTGCGGCAGAACAAAAGACTCGCCATGGTGTTGGTGCGGCGTATATATTAAAAAAAAAGAAATAATGGGCGATGCATCACGTTGTAAAGCCCTGCGCCATCAGGTGGCGTTCCGGCGCAAGGGAGGGCGTACCTGCGCAGGGACGAATCCTAAAAGTGGCTGAGGGAAATCTACAAGATGTCAATCAGTCACTTTTAAGACAATGATGCATGAGTCAAACCCTGCGCGCTTGAAGCCGACGTACGGCTTGATGCAGCATTGGGGAGATAGGGTACCCCAGAGCATTGCTGGAGCAGCGCCATCGTTGGCACGCAACTCCAGCAATGCGCCGCCTTTACGGCACAGATGCGTAAGGCTTCTGTGACATTTTGGGCCAATGAGTGGTGGTGGCATGGCACACAATTACTGCCGCATCCCTGCTACTTTGCAGGGATGCGCCGGTAATTGAAAATATGACCCTTAGTGTCTAGCATTACGCAGTTCTTATCTTTACACTACACTCATACATAATTTCTCAGGCCAATGAAATGAACACAATGTACAAAACAAATAAGCATAGTAGCAAGCAAGGCTACTGAGAAGGAGAGCAGTGCACCTGAAATGCATAGAAGATTTTGAAATATAATTTACCTACAATGTAATCGGCAGCATTATTGCTCTTGGTAAAGAACAAAGATTTGCAAATAACAGAGCCGGATAAAACAGAGTAGTGATGAATAGCTACTACTACTCACCAAGCCCGGGGACCTCTACGCCGAGCGCGTCCAGCAAGTCCCGTTCCCGGTCCATGACATCGGTCCAGCGGTGGGTGGCCTGGTTATATGTGCGCCAAACTCCAGAGAGCTTATACATGGCCCGGCACACCTTCTCCCACCGCTTCCGGCGCTCCCGGATGCCATAGCCAGTCGCGATCTTGCCGCCTCCCAGGATCGTCTTGGGGAGGCGGCGCTGGACGTGGAAGATGAGTGCCGCCACTTCCTCCGCGCTGAAGATCTCCCGCGGCACCACTTGCTCCCCCCTCAAACGCCCGCACGGGAGCCGGGCACGGGGTGCGGGATCCTTCCCCTTCTCAGGGTGCTTCCCGGCTCCCTTTACCATGGTCTGGGCAGAAATAAACTTAAATGATAAAGAAGAAATAGAATAGTGAAGAAGAAAAGAAAAGAGTTTAAAAAAGTAGTTTAAAAGTAACTAAAAGTAGCAGAAAACAAGAAAATATACAGCTAGAAAAATAGAGGGATAGATAATAAGTAAAATAGATAAAATAAACTTCAAACAAGCAAAGGATGGCAGAGATTCAGAGAGGATACAGAAAGCATGCCCAGAACCATAGCAATGAATGAGAAACAAGATGGCCGCGCCCGTTCACAACCGCGTGGGTAAGTTCGCGCGAGATTTTCCTCGCGAGCACGCGCGAAATTGTACTAGCGAGCAGCACAGTTTGCGAGATTACACATAGCGGCCGGAAACGGAATTACGTCACGCAAACAAGATGGCCGCGCCCGTGTACGACCGCTAGGGTAACTTGGCAAACGTATAGCTACAAGCGCCTCGCGAACACGCGCAAAAGCACGCGAACATACACGTCGCAAAAAAAAAATAAGTGTATTCGCAAGCATTCGCGGCTCCCGAAATCGATCTCGCACGGATTCGCGCCCCAAAAAACGCGCGAAATTGCAGAAAAAACGGTTTTTGCTAAACTGAAAGCAATGAGCAGGTGCAAAAGTTCAAACTTAACATTTGTAACATTCACTGTAGTGCTTCCTGAGGGGCCCCTCCAGAGTTTGCAACTATTCTATGACCCTGCTATGACCCAAACAGCAGGCTCATAGAATAGCTGCAAGTAGACCATAAAGGTCCTGTGAAAAAAAATTTCACTGCAACAGAAAGCAAATTACAGATAAGGAAGGAAGCAGGTGCCAACCAGACTGGAACTTTCTAAATAACTGACACATTAATCAACCCCCAATTAATTCATGGCAGTTGAAGTAGGGGAGGTGTGCTTGCTTTTTTCACCCCCCATAAACTACAGTGATAAACAAACCTAATGGGTGGCAGTGAGGATGTACCAGAGGGTGGCATGGGTGTCCCAGAGGGTGGCAGTGGTGAAACAGAGGGTGCTGTGAACCTGTGATGATAAACCAGACGTAGAAACAACATAGTCGCGGCCGTTGCGTGCCGAAAAGTAAGTTCGCAATTGCGAAATTGTCCCAAAATTGTCGCGAACGCGCGCCAACACAAAAAACGGGAAAATCCGCAAATCCGCGAGAGTTCGCGTATCTTCGCGGATTGCGAATCCGTAAATCCGCAATTTCGCGTACGCGAGATCCGCTAGATCCGCCCATGCTTAATTCTGAGCTATAGCGTTTACCAGCAAAATAAAGTTAAGTCTTTAACGCAGGAATTGTATAATAAACTTACATCGCGGAAGACAATCTAGCTTAAGGAATATCAGTCAATAGCAATATTACTGAACTTCAAATTATTAAATGTGGCTAGGTGTAAGGCCAATATTAACCTATCTTGGAGTAAGGAGATTGCAGACAAATATCTGATACACAACTTACAACTGAAACACAAAAAGGAGTGTTATGAGTATGGCGAAGCGGTTAGCCGTTGTTTGGCTAATAGGCTACGCTCTAATGAAGCAACACACAGAATAGTTGGCATGAAAAATGTGTGTGGTGATATGGTGTAGGAACTCCAAGAAATCCTTGGGATTTTTCATAAATTGTATGAGGAACTATATTCGGGGAAACAGCCAGGACGGTATATTCCGTACCCTGGACTACAATGCTTAGTATTTCAGGTCGACCAGGAAGAAGCAGAGATACTAGGTAGCCCTATCATCATGGAAGAGCTAAAGCTACCAATAAATACTATGGCGATTGGTAAGGCTGCGGGCCCCGGCAAGCTCCCCTCTGAGGTCTATAGGGCTTTTTTTCAAGACATCAAAATAGACTTGTTGGCTGCTTTTCAAGCAGCTCAGCAGGGGGAGCACCACAGTCCTGGGATGAGGCTAATATTGTTATATTCAAGAAAAAAGATAAGCCACCTGATCATCCAGGCTCATATCGCCCTATCCCCCTTGTCAACTGTGACGGGAAGATCTATGCATAATTTTGGCGAATCGTCTGGCAAAAGTTATCTCACCCCTAGTTTCCATCAAACAGCATGGCTTTATCCCCGGTCGAGGGACCGTGAACCATTTTAACAAAATTGTGACTCTTTTTGATATCGCTCAGGCAAAATCTAAAGATCTAGGAATGATTTTATTGGATGCTGAAAAGGCGTTAGACTGTGTAGATTGGGACTTTTTATGGGGGTTATGAAGCAGATGGGCCTTGGGCAAGGGTTTATTCAAGCTATAAGAGTACTTTACTTCTCACCTATTGCTCGGATTTGCTCTATGGGACTTCTTTCAGACCCTATTAAAATCTCAATAGGCACACGGTAGGGGTGCCAATGCTCCCCCCCGCTGTTTGCCCTACACATTTTTTATGCATGATTGAGAACAGTTCCCAGATTACACCCCTTGGAGTTCTGGAATACATTTTTTGTGTTTTTGCATATGCTGACGATATCGCCATAACAACATTGGATCCTCTCATGGCCATACCCGAGTTAGAACGGCTCGCAGCCGAGTAAGGCACAGTTTTGGGCTATAAGATCAATATCTCTAGAACCCAGATTCTCTGTACAGGGATTTTATGGCTAGTGATCCTAGGACGGTTAAGGAGGTCAAGTATCTCGGAATAAGTATTCAAAAAAATTTGAAAGATCTGGTGGACGTGAATCGGGAGATATTACCACCAAGGTCAAGCAACCACTAGATAGTTGGGAGTGTTTACATCTATCCCTGGTAGGCAAAGCCAACATCCTAAAAATGAATGTACTCCCCAAGGTTTTATATTTTTTCAGATCTGTACCCTTAGAAGTCTCTCGTGGCCAGTTACAACATTTACATGCACTCTGCTCCAAATTTTTATGCGTTCTAGGGAAACCTCAAAGGGCCATGCAGTTCATGACGCTTCCAAGGGAAAGGGGGGGATGGTCGGTATCTGACTTTATACTTTATCATCATGCCTGCCTATTAGTAAATATGCGGATAATGTTAACGGGAGAAAGTGTAACTAACGCTGCTGAGGCTCCCTCAATCTACCAGATGCTGATAGGGAAAGAGGTCAAGAATTGTCTTTTCAAAAGGCTTGATTGGAGCTATTATAAAAGAACTTGCTTCAAGGTTCTGGCCCAGCTTATAAAGTTTGGAGCAAGGTACAAAAATATCTTCAAATACAGGGATTATCTTTTTATACACCCACCACGGCTGTGGGTATTTTACCTCCAATCTTCCAGGACCCTGTGGTCAGTAACTGGAGACTTAAAGGTATTACCTAAATGGGGAATTTTTACGAGACTGGGGGACTTTATCTGTCTTTTGCAGATTTAGCTAGTAAATTTCTCCTTCATAATAATCAGTTTTTTAAATTCCTACAAATACGCGATTTCTTGAGTAAACATTGTACAACCATGGGACCACTTAAATTAGTGGAAGCTATCAGGAGACAGGGTAGAATTGGACTTTTATATAATATTTTGTTAGCTTCAAGGAGGGTTAATCTAGACAAACATAATTCTAAATGGGCACTCAAGGTAGGAGAACCTAACGTCTGCCTGGAAAATGCGATCACGATTGCCGGAGAAATTTTCTTGTCTGCGAATCTTAAAGCCCAGTTTTATAAAACCATATCTAATCTATATCATACCCCAGCCAAAATGTTGAAATGGGGTAGGGGGAATGACGATAAATGTTTCAGGTGTGGCACGGATAACGCTGACATTGCCCATATCTTTTACACTTGCCCAAAGTGGCCCCATATATGGAACATATAGAGAAGTTCCTTATGGAGATACATGGGGTAACTGTCAAGATCTCTGCCTCTATCATGCTACTAGGGGTCCGCGAAGATCTTGAGCTAGGGCAACCTATGTATACATTTCGGTATTTGCTCTTTCTCGCTACTGCTGTAGCACGGCTTTGTCTTGCAGCTTCGTGGCTGCAACCTGAGCCACCCTCTTTTGAACTGTGGAGAGCCCGGTTTTACAGCATATACAATTTAGAATATAGCCTCTATGCTATCAAAGGGGCAAGGAAACGTAAATTACGCATTTATGTTTGGGGCAATGATTGATCATATGAACTGTTGAAAATTAATATGAATATAAAATATTGTATTAATTTTAGGTAATAATTTTAAGTATAATTGAATGAAATGAATTGCTTTTATGCCTTGTTGCTTCAACTGTCTGTATATGTAAGTTTTATTTCTATTTTTGTATGTCTCTCGATACTGTGGATAATATAAAAAAATAAATAAAAAAGAGGGTATTGGCCTACATAAGGAGCATATTCACTTCTTAACCAATTGTACTCTCTTACACAACTTGCATCAGCACTAACTTTCTTTTCAGCAAAATCAATCAAAAACAAACCAGACAACGCTGTAACTCACAACAATGCTACAAATGACATTTTTTCTTTATATACAGTACTTCCAATATGTACAAAAGCTGCATCTACACTTAAACCCTGTGATTTATGGACAGTTTACCAATATATGCTAGACAGACTTGGGATTGTTGGCACCTCATATATAAGTCTTTCACAAGCAAGAAACGTACAACACAATGGCCAATCTGCTTCACAACATCAATTTGATTGAATTTTATTTCCAAGTATTCAATCCCATCTCTATTTGGAAAATTATTCAAATCAATTACTTTACCCATTGCATCACTTACTAACCCTTCCCCTACCTATAAATTATGGCTCAAAATTACTCAACAGGTTTTCCTGACTCGTAAACAAGTTTCTAATCTAGCAGTTTTCAAGACAATCTTTTCCAAAGTATCCAATGTTGCTTGTAGTTTATCTGTGCATAGTATTGTGACTCCCTGATGTTCCACTTTATCAATATCTGTAATTTCCAAAGTATCTTCTTTCTCGAGTTGTAGTAATTGTTTATTAAACTTGAAGTACTCTTCAAGTGTTGTCATTAGACAAACTATAGACATCTGTTCTTTAATGAAAGTGTGCATTAGATGGACAAAGTCATATTTCAAATGTACAGTTCCCCTCTATTGTTAGAATTCCTACTCTAATGTCCTTGAGTATTTCTGCATAATTTACATCAGATGCTTGACACATATTTTTCACTAGTTCTTTGCATTCAAAATGTAACCACATGTTTACATTACCAATGCTCCCCACATAATTTCTTGTTTCATTATGCACGCGTGTTTTGAAAATAGGTTGTATTTTTATGGGGGTGAGTTGTAGTAGGTTACTAAATACAATCAAATGTTTTCCTCCAGACATCACATCATAGTTTGTGTTCAAAATCTTCTGCATTCTTAAGTGCATGAATTCAAACACTAAGTTGGATACCATGCTGACTTCATCTAGCATTAGAAGCTTTAGTTTCTTCAATACTCTTGACAACTCATTGCAAGCTTCACCAGACAGTTTCTGGTATTCCAGTTTATTGTTATGTTCAATGGGTAGCGTTAGTGGTGATGTAAAGTAATCACTTTAATGTTCAGCTAATCCTGTTGGTGCTGCTACCACACATGACAGATTTGATTCTGTAGTCTTCTGTAGATAACCAGTTACAATTTTAATTAGGAAGTTTTTCCGGTGCCAGCTTGACCACTGATGTATAGTAATATTGGTTTGTACGAAGAACCACCACACAGTTTCCTCTTGTGGAGAAATCCATGCTCTATTGTATCTTTACATTTATTGTAAATTTCTTTTTGATCATTGTTCAGTTGTTCTGCTAAGTGTTCGAAATCCAGAGTTCCCTCTCCTGCTTGCTGCATTGCAGTCTCAACCTCATTCATAGCAATAGCTACTTCATTTTGAACAATTGGTTCTTCAAGAGGGTCTTGACTTGCCAGTGCAGAACTTTGGGTGCTGTCTGAACTCTCTTACGCTATCTCAGTAACAATAGTTTCTTCCTGTTCAATCTCATATTTCAACATTTGCAGGTAGGTTGGAAAGACGGACATTCAATGCTATCTTTCACTGTATTGAAAGAGTCTTCATAATAGTCATAGGGTCTCATTTATAAGGCCCCTAGCGGCACGTTTGCACCACTGGAGCATCACTTTTTGGACGCTCCAGTGGTGCAATGTGCCACAGCATATTTACAAGGCCAAGCAAAGCCATTTTATGTGGCTTTTCATGGCATTATAAACATGTGCCTTTATCAAGCAGAACACTTCATGAAAGGGGTGTTCCACAGGTGTTGATATGGGTGTTACCACACAACAACCATGGAATCTGAAGCATTCCTACGGGAGGCGTAGGAGTGGCGCAACGAGGAGAAATACTTTTATTTCTCCTTGAATTTTCCTCTTTCTATGCATGCTACATTCTGCAGCATGCAATAAAAACAGGAAAATGCCATTAGTGAATGTTTTTATGCAGAAAGGTATCCCTTCCCGAACACAAACAATCATTCCGCAATGCAGATACCTTTTCATCATGACGGAAGGGTGGCTGCGCTGGTGCACAGCTGTTGTTTGTGCACCGGCACAGGGAGGAAGGACAAGAATGCACCGTATCTTGTAGCTATGGTGCAGTCCTGCCTTTTTTTTCTTATGATGCATTGCAGCACAGCAGGAAGTCCTGTTGTGCTGCTGTGCATTCAAACGTTTGTAAATGAGGCCCATAGTGTACAGGTAGTGATTCAACATACAATGGTTTGAACAACTTCAAAAGTGCCAAATAGAAAAAACTCTATTCTCTCTGGGGTTTGGCAACTAGGCGTTGATGGTTAATTAGATTTACTTTGACGTATCTCACCAAACAACCATGAATTCCAAGTGCTCTATATCTTCCTTATGCCATGTTTCAAGTTACATTACTTCTATAATTGTAGTGCTGAAGTACTTTATAGAGAGACATGTCCTGAAGCTGAGGACTCCTTCTTGGGTAGTATGTATAAAGCATGTTAGTTTTCTGAATATCTCTACTTTCTGGATCAAAATCTGCAATATACTGTGGGGTATATTGACAAAGAACTGACGGAACACAGCGGTAGCCTTCTTGGCTTAACGCAGTGCTTCGCCACTTCTGAAACGCAGGGCTGCACTGTATTTACAACAATAAGGTGCAGACCGGCGTTTCCCTCTGCGCTGAATTTCAGCTGCCTAGGAGGAATGATTGTTTATGTGCAGGAAGGGATAAATAATCATAAATGTTGATTTGTAACTTCTATGTGTGGTCAAAGTAGCACACATAGAAGCTGCAAGTGGTCTTTTTTTAAATGCGGTTGTTAAAATGCTGTTTTTAAAAATGGTGTTTTGCTGTCAGCAAAATATGAGGAGAAAAAAAGCATTTCTCCTCATTTAATCATGTTAAGACGAGGTTTTTTTGGTCTTAATTTTGGCTCTGCCTCCTATTTACACCACCTTTGTAAATAGGGGACCGCGTCAAAATGCTGACTTGTAAATAAGGCGAAGCCCGTATTGCCACAGGAACATATCTAAAAGTCACATTCGATACGGACTTGTGAATATGCCTCTGTATTTCTGGGAAAAACTTTAGTACTCTATTTCAACTCCTTGCAAGGCCTGAGCTTACCCACACAGTTCCTCTTGATGTGGAGTACAAACTAGCCAAGCTCAACCAGTCCGAGCATTCATAAAAATCTATTTCTCTGTGGGAAAGCATTATCAAGCTGAAGCTGTACAATTTCTTGGTAAGCCTCTTCTCTGCAGAAATCTCCTCCCACATCTCTTTCATCTCTGTCTTCTCTGATTTTTTTATGTATCAAGTCATGTAGCGAGTAACAGCAATGGAGTTGTCTGCAACAAAATGTAGATCCATATTTGCATTCCACATCTTTAAGAATCACAGGTTTGTAGTCATTGATATACTTGGAAGCATCTGTTCTTCTCAAGATGTATGTATTTTGTGGTGCTTTCCATACCAGAGTATGTCTGACTGCAGATAAAAAGCTATTGACTCTTCCTTCTGAGATGACAGGTCATGGGAATCCAAAATGACATATTGTGTAATATTTTCCTTTGCATCTGTATTTATAATCACAGTACTTTCCACATCTATGTGTTTGGAATTGTAGAACTTGTTGTCTCAAGCCCTTTTATGCACTATCTTTTTTGGTTGTACATGTCACATACTGTTGTATGAAAGACAAGACAGACTCATCTCTTTCAAATTTGGAGGAATCTTTTACTCATAGCAGCATGTGAATATGTGGATCACCTCTAGCTTGTTACTCTTTGAGCCAAAAGAGATCAGTTACTTGGCCAAGAGGGCGATTAATTGTATTACAGATGAAAGCCATCGTAGCTTGAAATCTGTGGTTAAAGTATCTGCAAACATTTGCAGGGTCCAGCAAGCAAAGTTTTCCTACTGTCTTCAGATCGATGTCTTTTATGTTTGAGATTGCTTCTCTGAGGAATTCAAGCAGCTCATCCCATGCATACTCAGCACAACTGAGTGATAGAAACCAAGTAGGTGCTCCTAAGTTTCTCAACATGCATTTTAGCTCACCGTGACGATGATACCAATATTCATTGGTGCCACATTGGCACACCATTAAATTGATCAAGTTTTATTCCAGGTTTCCATCTTTTCCTCAAACTTTATCAACAAATTCTCTTTCTGTGATATTTTGCAGATTCACTCCTGTCTTGAAAATGCAGTTTACTGCATAGGACAGGCCTGACAAATAACTCTCAAATAAAAGGTGAAATATATAAGGAATACTTATCTGGTATCTGTACAGGCCGGGAGAGGGGACTCACCTCTCCGGATGAGTAATAACAAGCAAAGCCTGAAGCAGGGCTGGGTGCTTGCTCTCACCTTGTTCAAACTATTCATGCCAAACCTGCCGCAAGAATCTGCAATTCCCATGTGCCCAGGCAGGGATGCAAAACACTTACTAGCTTCCTGGACGCTGATGATGTAGTCCTGCTTAGTCAGAGCCAGGTTGGTCTGCAACATCATCTCAAGAAAATGCATAATTATGTCACAGAGAACAACCTAAAAGTCAACTATAGGAAAACAGGATTAATGACCATCAACAACAAGAGGAAATGGCAGAGGCTCTGGAAATTTGGGGGCACACACATAGAAGAAGCAGAGGACTACAAGTAAAAGGCACAGCATAGACAAAGACAGATCCCTTACTAAGAAATAAGAAGGAAAGGACTGCCATTAGCAATAACATTAAAAAGTCTCACTTTAGAATTGACTGGGCCCACACTAAGCCCGCTCCTGAAGGTAGCACAGGCCAAACCTCTCCCAACAATAACTTATGACAGCGAATCAATACGTGGCAGAGACGCTAGCCCAGATAAAGCAGCAGTTCAGTCTATTAAAACAATCCTTGGCCAGGCACGGCATCTACATCATCTGCTGTAATAAGATGAGGGTCGCCATTCCAAATACTTTAAACCAACCACCATGGCAACAACTCCAGCAGAGAGACACATCTCCCACCAAAGCTATCTACAGGAATCCTTGATGATCACAGTACTTTCCGAACTCTAGAATACAAAGATTCACCCTTCAACCTTTAAGAAACAGGTTTGTAATAACTAAAACAACTCTTACTGGCGGAGGACAAAGCCTCTTTTTCAGCTAGAGCTCACACCTGGATGACCTTGTACCTTTACAAATCGCTTGCACCCCAAAATTATTTTAATCAGGGCTACCCAAAATCAGTAAAAACTAAATTCTTGAGGCACTGCCTGGGTCTACTTCCATGAGCCCTGAACATCCCACCCAGGTTGAGGGTGCACACTCAAACTTCTTGCCACTTGCCCGACAACAGAACAGAATACATTTTCCATCTACTTCGTACCTGCAAGGAGCTGCTGAAGGAAAGGGACAGCTGCTTCAAAGAGTGGGGAATTTGCTAATGGAAGAAAGTAGTTCTGGCCTGCTTCGGCTCGGGGGACCCACAGCTGAACTGCAGACTGGTAAGATTTCTTATGCTAGCTGAACAAAAAAATGCCACTAGCCTCCGACCGGTAAGGAAGCCAGGTCACTAGCTGAAGACATACAAGGTCAACTACTGCGGGGTCATTGCAAACTGAACCTGGTCCTAGCCTCAAACCAAGGCCCAATAGCAGCACACATATACTTATGAATGCAGCATCCATGACCTAAACAAGTGACAAGATGCTCCAACTGATATTTCAAACATGTACATTTAACCTTATGTATTCTTATGGTTGTAAATTGGTTGTTTTTAATGCATAGGGTTTAATTAACCATGCAACAAATTCATCTTACTTAATCTACTTACTGGGCAGTTTGCACTTCAGTGGTAGGCAGTTCCAAACACTACACTCAGCCCCGATTAACTTCACTTAGGATGAGCGAATCATGCTGGGAACGAAATCTGAGATTAGTACTTTAAAAACACTTTTTTGCACTGTAAGCACCTTGTAACCGACCAGGCACTATGCTGAATGTGAAGAGTCTGGTTCTTAACTGATAATGCTGTCGAGCCAACAGCAAAATTTATGATGAGTTACTCTTTAGCTTCTCCATGTCTGCAAGGGGTTACAATCAGATATGCATGCTTAGCGCTGTCGTTTATTGTGCATATTAATAGGTTTTATCAGTTGTATTGCTGTATTGCAATGGTTTTCAGTAACTATGTAAATAAATAAACTTAAACTGTTATACAGGCCAGATGCAGAAAACATCAAACTTCTAAACTGTTATCCCACTCAAGGAGCTCCTTTAGTTTCTTTCATTTGAGGGAGATCAATTGCATCACCGATAATCTCTTTAGAATGCAGAGGTTCGTACTGTAGTGACCATACAGTTCTTCTGATAAGGATCGATCCACCTTTTCAATCAGTCCTCAATCAATCAATCAATTTGAGAGGGTCGCAGCTCCGTTCAGTCAAAGAGCCAGGTCTTGAGACTCTTCCTGAAGGTGTTCAGGGAGGGGGCGCATCTGATGTCTACCAGTCGAGCGTTCCAGGTCTTGGCTGCGATGTGAGAGAAAGATCTTCTACCTGCTCTTGCTCTGTGGATGCGCAGGATTTCGGCCAGTGCGAGGGTGGAAGATCGGAGGTTTATTTTGGGTACGTAGAAGTTTATTCTGTTGTTGAGGTATTTGGGTCAGTTGTTATGGAGGCACTGGTAGGCATGAATGAGGATTTTGAAGGTGACTCTCTTCTCCATGGGGATCCAGTGGAGTCCCCGCAGGTGTTGGCTAATGTGTTTGTGCCGGGGGATGCCGAGGACGAGTCTGGCCATGGTGTTCTGTATTGTCTGGAGTTTGTGGATTAGGGCCTTGTTAATGCCGGCATAGAGTGCATTACCATAGTCCAGTCTGCTGGTGATGAGTGCGTGGGTGACTGTCTTCCTTGACTCAGGGGGTTTCCATTTGAAGGTCTTGTGAAGGATGAGGAGGGTGTTGAAGCAGCTGGAAGTGACAACGTTGACCTGTTGGTTCATGGCGATTGATGATTCAAGAACAATGCTGAGGTTTCTAGCATGGTCTGAGGGGGTCGGTGGGCTTCCGAAGGCAGTGGGCCACCAGGTATTATCCCATGCTGAAGGGGTGGTTCCGAGGATGAGCACTTCTTTCTTCTCGGCATTGAGTTTTAGGCAGCTGCTGGTCAGCCAGACTGTGACGTCTTGCATGCCCCTCTGGAAGTTGAGTTTTGCGGTGGTGGGGTCTATAGTGAGGGAGAGGATGAGCTGGGTGTCATCGGCATTGGATACTATGTTGAGGCTGTGGTGTCGGACGATGGCTGCGAGGGGTGCCATGTAGATGTTGAAGAGGTTTGGGCTCAGTGATGACCCCTGTGGAACTCCGCAGGTAATTTCCATGGGGACAGAGAGTAAGGAAGGCAGTCTGATCCTTTGGCTTCTTTTGGTTAGGAACGATTAGATCCAGTCCAGGGTGGTTCCTTGTATGACGGCGTCATGCAGTCTGGCGACTAGTGTGCTGTGAGAGACGGTGTTAAAGGCTGCAGACAGGTCAAGGAGGATGAGGGCTGCAGAGTGGCCTTGGTCCAGGAGGGTGTAGATGACGTGTGTGGCGGTGAGTAGGGTGGTGTCTGTGCTGTGGTTGCTCCAGAATCCGGATTGGGACGGGTTGAGGATGGCGTTCTCTTCGATGAATTATGCCAGTTCCCTGTTGACTGTTTACTCTGCTACTTTGGCTGCGAAGGGGAGGAGTGAGATGGGCCGGTAGTTTTTGAGGTCAGTGGGGTCGGCCGTGGGCTTCTTGAGCAGAAGCCTGACTTCTGCTCACTTCCAGTTGTCTGGTAAGGTGCCTGTTTTGAAGGTGGTGTTTATGGTGCGTTGCAGTTCAGGTGCGATTGTGTCCACGGCTTAGTGGTAGATTGGGGGGGGGGGGGAACGGTGGGGGCCCCCGAGTGGATACCTTTCATGGTCGTGGTGGTATCCTTAGTTGTGATTGGTGTCCAGGCATCTGCAGGTGCGCCTGGCTTCTTGGAGAATGGTTTTGAACTAAGCAGCTTTTCTGGGGCGCTGTTTGCCAGGGTTGCATAGCGGGGAAAGCTTGTATGCTCAGTTGGAGATCCAAGTATGGACTCCTGTGGCTGCGATGTTTGCGTCGGGTGTCGAGGTGTGGTTGTCTCGGGTGAAGGTAGAGTGTAGTTGCTCATTGGTAACCTTCCTCCAGTTCCTTTGTGGTGGGCAGTGGGCTGGTTTTGGTTCCTTGGGTTTGTGGGTCTATAGTGGTTGCATTGTGTGGCTGAAGTGGACGCTGTTGCCTGCAGTGAAGAGGGGGTCAAGGGTGTTTTCTGCTCTGTGAGTCGGTGTGGTGTCGAGTTGGTTTAGTCCGATATCGGCAAGGTTGTGATGGAGGATGGTAGAGTTGGGGTTGCTGGGGTTGTCGAGCCAAAAGTTGAGGTCTCCGATGAGTATGTAGTTCATTGATGCAGTGGTGTGGGGTGCGATGAAGTCAGTGATGGTGGTAGCAAAGGGTGTCCGGGGCCGGGGGATCTGTAGATGAGGTTCCTCAGAGTGTGGTGTTAGGGCTAGTCTGGATCTGGAAGTGCAGGTGTTTGTCAGAGGGGAAGGTTTCACTGGCGGTGGTGAGGCGAAGGGTGCTCTTGTGGGTGATGGCGAGGCCCCCTCCCGGGTGGTTGGGTCGGTCTGACCTCTGGATCTTGCATCTGTCTGGGATGGCGGTGTTGATGTCGGGGGTGGAGGCGGCGTTGGTCCAGGTCTCCATGTAGAATGAGGTGTCGGGTGAGAGAGAGTCAAGTAGGTTCCAGATTTTCATGGCGTGTTAGTGCACGGAGGGCACGTTGAGGAGGATGCATTTAAGGGTGTCGCCGGTGCTGGCTTCGGTGGTGTCGGAGGTCGGGGTGGTGGTGAAAGTCCGGCGGCTGTGGAGGCAGGAGAACTGGTCTTGGGTCGTGTTCGGTGAGGCCTGTTGGCAGTCTCTGTGTGTTCCGAGTTGAGTGCAAGGAGGGTGGTGGAGTCGTAGCGGTGGAAGTTTGTCGATCCAGGGTTCCTGGCCCTGGCCGCGGTCAGGTGGCGGACGGGTGAAGACGGGCTTTCCTTAGGCGCGCTGGCTGCATGACTGCGCAGTGGCCACCATTAAGTAGGGGAGGGGGGATGGAACATGCACCTGGGAGGTGGGAGTGGGGGTGGTAACAGTGGGAACAAAAGACACCAGCAGAATAAAAGAAGATGAATTCAAGAGCAGCAAGAGTGGGGAAAACAATATCACAATAACACACAATTGGGAAACAAATTTCACAATAGCTCACAAGTGGGGAACAGCACAATGGGCACAAATGGGGAGAAAGTCAAATAACGCTCAGTACAAGAGAGCAATCATGGAATGGCACAAAGTGGTCTTGAACCCTACCTGGGTTGGGTAAAGATGTTCGGCGGCGGCAGAGCAAAGCACAGCTAAGCTGCTGGGGAGAGAGCATGCCTCAGACCCCTTGATGATGATGTGTCACCCTCCATATGTTATGCCCTGAAGAGCCTTTATATTTTTAAATAAATATTGTTTTGTAGAATATAATGTTGCTTGATTTATTTTACCAACATCCACTAACTCCTGTCATATTTTTCGATCCTTGGTAGGGATGCCATTCACTAGAATAATAAGTGCTTCTTCCAAATCACTCTGCACCCCTACACGTTCAATATTCTGCTTGAAATGTAATGGCAAGTACACAACTCTACCTTTAAGACCTTTCTGTAACTCTGTTGGAAGAAACTTCGCTGTCTTTGTCTCCACACGAACTATAGCTTGGAATGGATGTACAGACTATTAGAAATGATTCATAAACATTTAAATCTTGTAGTTCTCCAGTGATTTGAATGAATTCTAACTTATTGTGGACTGCTCTAGTTGGCATTTTATTGTCCTCCAATTTATTATAACAGTACTTACATATAATTTGTCGCGTGAAACAATCAAAGTGTTCCTCTACAAATAAACAAGCTGCAAATTCTCACCACTTATCTGTGTTGTCTTCTGTTTCCAAAGACACAACGTTATGTTATGTTACAAAAATGTATTGAGCGTACGAATACCTGGAGGTGTCTTGGTGCTAAGACTGTGAAAGAAGCTTGGCGGGGCGTCTAGTTTTGAAATAGCCACGTTTTTAGAACTTTTCTGAAGATGGCAAGTGAGCTTGCTGTTCTTAGCTCCCTACAGAGGATGGTCCATAGTTTAACAGTACCATACCAGAGGCTACGTCCTACCCAGTTTAAGGACAGTATCCTTGGAACTTTCATGAGTCCGGCACCCGTGGAGCGTAATTGTCTAGCCGGTTCATAACGGACAAAGATATCTCTAAGAAATCTTGGACCTGAGTTACTCAGAGCCTTTTAGGCTAAGCATAGTGATTTAAATGTAATTTGTTGTTCCACTGGAAGCCAGTGGAGTCTTTGAATTTCTTTGGCAACAGATTCTTGCTTAGGAATGCTCAGAATGAGTCTTGCGGCTGCATTTTGTACTGTCTGGAGCTTTTTTTGATATTGTTTCTGCATATTCAAATAGAGCCCATTGCAGTAATCCTGCTTTGACTGTATTAGCGTGGTTACAGCCATCCTTCTAGAATCAGTAGGGATGTAAGGAAGGATCTTCTTAAGTTTCTTTATCAGAAAGTGGGAGGTTGACACAATGGCATTAATCTGATGTGATAGAGTTAATTTGTTATCTAATAGAACTCCCACATTTTTTACTTTCTGAACTGGTATAGGTGGTTCACCCATCTCCGCTGGCCACCTGAGATGATCCCACCTGGGTTGCAGGTTTCCACAGATGACAACCTCGGTCTTCTCAGAATTGAGTTTAAGACAATGTTTTTCCATCCATCTGTTTATTTCCCGCATGTAGTTTTGAAACTGTAGTGTAGGGGGGGCTTGATCTTTAAACGCTGCCACCACTGTCTGGGTATCACCAGCATAGGACGTAAGGCTAAAACCAAAGTTTTGAATCAGAGGGGCTAGTTCACATACACACAAGTTAAAAAGAGAAGGACTAAGAGATGAGCCTTGTGGAACTTCACATCGGAGGACGCAGGGATCCGATGTATACTGTCACTGTTTGTCTCCTTTCCTTCAAAAAGGAGGAGAGCAAGGCCAGTGCCGCTCCCTTAACCCCCAACATTTCCAGCCGCTGCTGCAGAAGATTGTGATCTATGGTGTCAAACACAGCAGATAAATCTAGGAGAACAAGGGCGGCCTTACCCTCTCTATCCATCACCATCCTGATATCCTCAGAGGCCTCAATTAGCGCCGTCTCAGTACTGTGCTTTTGTCTAAAACCAAGCTGAGAGCGATCAAGCAAATCGTTTTCCTGGATGAACTGGGTTAGCTGCTTGTTCCTGATTTTTCCACTACTCTGTCTGGAAGCGGCAGCCGCGCTATTGGGGTGATAAATATTTTGAGGCGACACATCCAGATTGGGTTCTATGGAGCTGGGAAAGTACCCGAGATAAACATATTGTTAAAAAATTCAGTGATCTTGGTGCTGACTACCTCTGCTATGTCTTTCAATAATGCGGGTGGGCAAGAATCATGAGGAGCCCCGGATTTATTTTCTCTAAGGTCTTTTTCCACTATCTCAGAAAAAATCTGTAAAAAGCAATGGAATCTATTTCCCTTAGATTCATGGCGTAGAGATGATTCAGTGGGCCTGCAAGGGGGGGTGGCTTGAAAAGCGTCATAAATATCTTTGAATTTGTTTTTAAAAGCTGCTGCAATCTTATCACAAAAAGTTTGGTTGCTCTTGATTCATTTATTTTTCGGTAGAGAGAACAATTTATCAACCACCCCAAACAGTTCTTTTGGCGTATTTTTAGCTCTCTCTATAATTTTAGTAAAAAAGTAATTTTTTTCTGACATCAACAGTTTGTTATATTGAATTAGTGCAGCTTTTTAAATATCTTTCTTCTCTATGTGGTAATTTATTTAACTCTCCAACATCTTTTGAGTCTACGACACTTTTGGTTATCTTGATGCAAGGCGTCAGTAAACCAGGGGGCCGAAGGAGTGTTATGATTCACGGAGGTTTTACCACTGGTTACTGTAACCTTGAAAGCCTCCTTTAGCCAGTCCGTGTATTTGGTGACTGCTAATTCTGGTGGGACATTTAGCCATGGGCGTGTTCTACCCAACTAGTTTTGAAGAGTGACTTTATCCACCTTATTCCAGGTGGTATAAGTTGATGAATGGGTTTTGGTCATCTCTTCCATCTGAGTTTTTGTGACAGAGAGATCAAACCTGATTAGCGAGTGATCTGTCCACGTTAACAGGAGAGCCTCCTTTTCTATAAGTCCCTGTGCAGAGGTAAAAGAGTGTGTCCAGCCTCCTGGGTGGATGTTTGCACTGTTTGAGATAGGCCCTAATGTATCTAGCAAGGAGATAGTCTCCTTGTCATCAGGATCCTCTAGGTAGACATTAAAATCTCCCAGGAATGTAAATTCATTACAAGCCAGAATGGGCTCCATAAGTACATCTAGATTATGCGTAAAGGTGCTCCTGGCCCCTGGTGGGTGATAAAGTAATATGCCCCTAAATGTTTTCCTGGCATTAAGTTCAATTGCAAAGTGGGGGCTTCAAAGAAAGAAGTGAGGGCTGAGGAGAAGCAACAACATAATGAGTTTGAGTTTTGAAGTGAGTGCGTCTAAGACCCCAGCGGGGCTTCAAATTTTACTTAATAGATTCCATCTGTTCTGCAACAGCAGGGGTTTGGTTATTAACATCACAAAAACCACATTTATGGCCTTTAACCCCCAAAAGTCTTATAAAGGTAGCCCAATGTTAGGAGGGATCCCCCTGGAAAGAGACAACACTTTTGACGATCTAGGTGTTCGCCTCTAAGATAAAATGTTGAGGTAGCCCCACCTAACTAAGAAGCCACTGGGCCATAGCCGCATCACAGGGGCCCTAGGGAAGGAACATCACTCTTCACATAGCAGACCTGTAGCTGCCACCCTGCAGGTCTATGACCTGAAAGCAGTCAGCACAGCCCTGTACAGTGCAGAGCTAGGGGGATTTTACAAGATATCTGAGATCAGCAGATCAGAGCACAATTTCCTTAGGAAACTTGTGACGTTGCTTCAAAGCACTCCGCTCACTCCCCTAATGCTTAATATGGACAGACGCCCTATTGGCAACATAGTGAAGCTCAGCCCGTTGCTTTACTTGGCTTGCATCATGAGGACCTCGGAGCTACTGCCCTATGCAGAAGCTCTATCAGAGGACATCCGTCTAGATGCATGCAACAAGGTAGGGTGAATCAGAATTATTAAAAAACTGGTGTCCGATGTTGAGATTCAGCCCTTATATGATAAACCAGATCCACCTTTCCTCCAAATAGAGGTACTAAAGCAATATTATAGGGAATGTGTTGAGCAATAAGAGTTCACTAAGTCTAATCAGAGTAAACTTACTACAGAATTTTATCCCCATAAACAGGTCAGATCATTGGAGCCCTACTTAGCCTTAATTCAGGTCCCCCAGGATAGGACGCTATACACTCAAGTTAGGTTTGGCACCCTTCCTGTTGGTGAGGTAAGAGCTAAGTGGCACCCAAATGACTTAAGCAAGCAATTGTCCAGGATGTAAAGCACCAGTGGAGTACATTGCCCATGTGCTGTTTGCATGTCCTGATAATGTGTAACCCAGGTCCAAAGGGTTACAGCCGATCTGCCGGCATTTGCGCACACGGAACCATCGGGAAGCCTTGCGTATTCTAAAATTGGTTTCTAGACCCCTTTTTGCCTGTGCAGTGGCCAAGTTTTTAAGCCATATGTGAGGCATTAGGAGGAAGGCCCAAATGAGAGAATTATAGTAAGCAGCAGACCAGTCTTCAGACCTAGCTACCCATGGGTCTTAGTAATTCTACCCGCGAAACCCTAAAACAATCACTCCACTAGCTCTGTTACGAGAGAGCTCAAAAGGCCAACAACATGTGCTATGTATGAAGATATATTTAGTATTTCCTAACTGTTGTAATATCATGTTAGTTCTTCCTGTCCTTCGATACAGTTTTAATCTCATTTTAACTTCTGAAATTCTTTGATAGTTGCTTTCACTACTTTTTGCTAGACGTTTGATATCTTTTATCGGTATAATTTAAATCAAAGGAATTATAATGTTTATTGTAAGAATGAGTTTGTATGATGAATTATCTTTAATTGGCTCACGTTCAACGGGCATGGTATTCTTTCACTGGTCCATAAATTGTATCGTTTCTAATTTAAGTTGGCGCCCGTAGCTGTACTGAGCACCTTGAGCAATTTTCACATGCTGGTTCAAAATTATACCATCTCATAGGCAGTATGATGTAGAAATCACAGTTATGTGAAAAGAAGATTTTGAATGCCTATTGTGACATGTGCTGTATGAATCATTCATTTCTTATATTCTTAATTGTATTTTACTATGTGTGCTTGTTTCAGCTTTTATGACACAAGCTGTTGAAATAAAGCATAATGAAACATATTAATTCATAATTGATAATTATGTTAATTGTGTAAGCTGTGTGCAGGTTGTGGGGTTTATAGGGGTAAGGGTCGGAAGTAATCTGTTTTATTTAATTAATAATTAGTTGCTAATTAATATGAATTAATTAATAATTAATTATGTTGATTGTGTAATTACATTCATTTTGGCTGTGGGTTATGGGATTTTTAGGGGTAAAGGGTTTGAAGTTAATTAATTTTAATGAATTATTATTTAGGGCATCATTAGGATGGCGGGCTGACGTAAAAAGGGACCGCCCGCCATAAGTGTGGCGGTCCCGTGGGGGTCATTAGGAGGATGCGCCCTCTCGACATTGTGATGGGGGGTGCTTTCAGCATCCCCCGCCGCACTGCCAAAAAGGCATGTCGTGCATTTTCATGCACAACGTGGCAGGTACCACTACGGTCCCCCAATAGTAAAGACCGCATGCCTTTCTGTGGCGGCGTTGCCACCACGGAAAGGCAAATCCCCGCATGCATTATATTGTGGATGGGGATGTATGACGTTATAACGCATACTTTTACAACGCCTACCTTTACAACGCAATTTTTACAACGCAGGATCCATTACAACGAAGTACCATTACAACGCATGTATTTACAACGAATATACTTTTACAACGTATACCATTACAACGTAAGTATTGGTAAGTATATAATTTTTTTTCAAATGTAAATTAATTAAAATTATTATAATTTAATTTAAATTAATTTAATTTAATTTAATGTAATTAATTTAATTTAATTTAATTTAATTTAATTAATTTAATTTAATGTAATTTAATTTAAATTTTTCTTAATTTTTATCCTGTACCCCTGTACCCCAAAAACCCAAAACTGACCCTAAACCCTAAAAATACCCCTTTACCCCAAAACCCAAAACTGACCCTGAACCCTAAAAATACCCTTTTACCCAAAAACCCAAAACTGACCCTAAACCCTAAAAATACCCTTTTACCCAAAAACCCAAAACTGACCCTGAACCCTAAAAATACCCCTTTACCCAAAAACCCAAAACTGACCCTGAACCCTAAAAATACCCCTTTACCCAAAAACCCAAAACTGACCCTGAACCCTAAAAATACCCCTTTACCCAAAAACCCAAAACTGACCCTGAACCCTAAAAATACCCCTTTACCCAAAAACCCCAAACCTTGCCCTGAACCCTAAAAATACCTCTTTACCCAAAAACCCAAAACTGACCCTGAACCCTAAAAATACCCCTTTACCCAAAAACCCAAAACTGACCCTGAACCCTAAAAATACCCCTTTACCCAAAAACCCAAACCTTGCCCTGAACCCTAAAAATACCCCTTTACCCAAAAACCCAAAACTGACCCTGAACCCTAAAAATACCCCTTTACCCAAAAACCCAAAACTGACCCTGAACCCTAAAAATACCCCTTTACCCAAAAACCCAAAACTGACCCTGAACCCTAAAAATACCCCTTTACCCAAAAACCCAAACCTTGCCCTGAACCCTAAAAATACCCCTTTACCCAAAAACCCAAACCTATAATATTTTTAATAAAATTATATACTTACCAATACTTACGTTGTAATGGTATGCGTTGTAAAGGTATCTGCATTGTAAATACATGCGTTGTAATGGTACTTCGTTGTAATGGATCCTGCGTTGTAAAAATTGCGTGGTAAAGGTAGGTCGTTGTAAAAGTTGCGTGGTAATGGTTGTATACCTGTGGATAGCGTTGTCTAACCTTTTCCGCCCGGTCGACTCATCGACCGGGCAAAAAAACGTCAGACGGTCTTTCCGTCCGCTGGGGTCCCCCCGCCACACTAATATGGCAGGGGGAATGGCATGCAGGCAGGAAAGAATGTCGGGCGGATCACCACCGCCATGCAGGCGGTCGCGATCCGCCTGACATGCTAATGGGCCCCTTAGTTTTTAATTAATAAGATTTGTTTAATGGATAATTATGTTAATTGTGGAAACCCATTTTTTTAAAGGCTTCAGAGGTGGGTTGTGGGTTTCTGTAGGGTTATGGGGTGGGGAGTAAATTCATTTTAAGTAATTATTAATTGATTTGTAAATTAATAAGAATTAATTAATTAATTGATATTTAAATATGTTAATTGTGTAAATAAATTTCTGTAAAATGTTATGAGTGTGTTGTGTGGTTTGTGGGAGGTATATCGTGGGAAGTAAATTAATTATATTTAATTAATAATTAATGTTTAATTAATGATAATATGTTTGTTGATAAATAATTATATTAATAGTGTACATATTTTTCTTTTTAAAGTTAAATTTTAGGTGCAGGCTGTGAGTTTTGTGGGGTTATAGGGTGGGAATTAGCTAAATTAAATCTATATATGATAAATATTTTTGTTAATAAATATTTTGTAAATAAAAATATTTCTTTTCATGTAAATTATTTTCATATGTTATATATTCAAATATGTATAGGTATCTGCGATATGTATTTAACATTGTAATATGATTTTATTTTCTTTAATTTTTTATATTTAATATATTTGTACATTTTTATATTTTTCCTTATTTACCCTGTTTTTTAAATAATGTTATTTTGTTCAAGATATTTTCTTTGTTTTTAATGTTGCTCTGATGGGAAAGGGAATAGTAAATTTGCCCCTCTGCAGTTCAACACTTTCCCTACTGCTGTACTGACTGGAGTGGTAATAGTAAATTTTACCCCTCTGCTATCCAACACTTTCCCAACTGTTGTACTGACTGGAGAGGGAATTGTAAATTTTACCCTTCTGCAATCCAACAATTTCCCTACTGTTGCATATATTGGAGTGGGAATAGTAAACGTTACCCCCCCAATCCAACACATTATCTATTGTTGTATTGACTGGGGTGTAACGCCTGAGTCTGAGAGGTGTAGCGCGTGTCCTCACCTGCGTGCTGTCTCCCGCCTGGGACCCCGACCTGCCACAGCGTCGTTTGTTTGGGGGAAAGCAGTTCCTGCCACTTCATCGCCTCTGCTGTGTCCTCACCTGCGTGCTGTCCCCCGCCTGGGACCCCGACCTGCCAGAGCATCGATTGTTTGGGGGAAAGCAGTTCCTGCCATCTCATCGCCTCTGCTGTCTCCTCCCCCCGCCGCAGCCCTCCAACATCGGGACTGCCGCCGAGCGGGGGAGTAGAGACTACAGCCCCCAGAAGCCTCCGCGACTGGCCCGGAAGTCGCGTAGAGGCTGAGCGCCTGGAGGCGCCGTAAAAGGGGCTGTTCTTCCCGCATCGCGGGACCGCGCGCGGGGCCGTGCCCGGGGCTAAGCCTGGGCAAAGGGCGGGCCCTCTGTGGCCCTCAGAGGCCTGAGGAGTCTGGGCTGGGCATAACCCCCTGGCCAAATTGCTACCATTCATAAGGTATTTACATTTCTGTCTAACACCCTCCATATAGATGGCACCTTCGGAGCCCAAGTCTAACACCAGGAACCTGGTCAAAAAGACGCCCATTCATACACGCTCTGTCACAAGGAATGCTGCTCCAGTAAAAACACCGCTACCGACTTTAACTGCAATAGATCGCATGTTACAACAGACTATTGTGGTGGTACCGAACGCAATTGAAAATACTGAGAGACGTCTATCTTTACCACCTAGTGCCTGCTTAATCCAGCATATATCACAACCCGTTGATTGCAGCGTAAACAATACTAATAATATAAACGTGACATCTCTATCAAACGATTCTATTTTAATGCAATCTTACACGGGTCTTCCCGGGGGTGGGCCTACCCGCGTGGAAAATGATCCTATACTTCCTGCATTATTTCAAGACAGGGAAAGTCGGTTGTCCATAACGCCAAATTTACAGATTAACGTTACACCACCTGAGATATCGGGGCATAGTAAGACGCCTAAGCCCAGTGTAGTTCTGATTCCCTGTGAGAATGAAGATCTTATCCCCATAACTGATTCATCCATCAATAGCTGCGTAGACAGCACTCCCGCTCATGGCTCTGCCCTAAGGAGACCCAGATGCACACGAAATAGAAAACTTTTGGCCCGAAGTAGGGTGTATGCGAAACAAAGGGGTAGGAAAAAGAAGGCAACTTCGTTACTATCAGAGCAGGTCAACAGAGGAGAACCCCCACCCCCACAGTTAAGTTTAAACCCTGGGACAAGAGGCAATATTAGTCCTACCACATTTAATGTGGAATTTCTAACGTGTCAAATTGCAGATACAATGAAGCTCCTTATCTCCCCCCTAACTGACAAACTGGATCAGATATGTAAAAGGGTGGAAAATTTGGAGAAACTAGGTCTAGCCAAGTTAGACATCCTTGAACTCCTGGGTTCGCAAGTTATTTCAACCCCCTTGCACGTATCTCACATAAATAAGGACAACTTGACTACAATTAACACAACCAACACACAGGTTCCTTCTGTAAGAAACGTCGCCCCCACGGCAATTACTGCCAAGTCCAGTAACCTGCATACCCTAACCACAAGTAATACGTCAAGTGGGCCCCCTGAGGCCAGAGGTAGAGAGGCAATGGGTCATTCCACAGCAAACGGGAATCCATTAGCACACAGCCAATATAATTACATCATCCCTGCAGTGATTAATCTCCCGCCAGAAAGTAGACCATACGTGGCCATCCTTGCTAATGTCCCGAAATTAAAACCCTCCCAATTTGAAAATAACGAAACACTCGAAAATAAAAATTTTACACTGGCTTGTCCACAATTGTGGATACCCCCTGAGAGGGGCAAGTCAGATTCTTTCGACCCAAAGGGTAGGGTGGGTGGGTCCTAGTAAAAAGGAAATAAGTGGGGACTGTGTAATTATAAACTATAAAACAACTGAATGGGCAAGAGACTCCATCTTGAATGCCCCGATCCCATCCGATAATGACTACAACACTACCCTGTTCCCATTGGACTACTTTTATAGGAATCAGGTGGGATTTAAAGTCTCAGTGCAGAATTTCAAACATCCCAGAGCAACAAACATGCAACATCCACCCGTACAGCAGGCTCCAGTGCAACCAGCTGGGCACCTTATATTTCCCCATGGCCAAAACATCCAGCATGTACCACAGCAACCATCAAATTTATTTAGAATATCAAACCCCAACTATCTCAACTTTAATGCACCTGGGTTAGGTACTAGTGTTTATGGTCAATATGCAGTCCCAACATCTAACAGATTCCAGATATTTAACTCATTAGATGAAAATGACTGACTGGGGGATATTGTTGTTGCTGGATCACCTGTAACTGAAGAACCTAGGTCGATGGATGCCAATATAGCTGAGGAAACCCCAATAGACACCGCTGTAGTAAATACTGATGACTCAACTTTGGCAGATGTAATCATATGTAATGGTGAGAACGAACTGGAGAATTACTCAACACCACAAATTATAACAGTTACCAACCCATCACACGCAGTCACAGACGAGAATTTGAAGGTCATCACGTGGAATATAGCTGGGTTAGCGTCTAAGGTCAACACCCCCATTTGGGCTGACTTTATCAAACAGGGTTACGACATTATTTGCCTGCAAGAAACCTGGGACAGGGAAGATGTACACGTTGAGGGATATACATCTTTTAGTGTGCAGGCTGTGGCCTCCCTGGCTGGTAGAGCCAAGGGTGGGCTAGTGACTCTGATATCCACCGCACTGACCGAATTCCGTGTTAGTGACCATGTTGTACTAGGAGAACACGCTTCTGTTCTGCGCATGATTCACAGCAGATATAGAGATCTAATAGTAGTGAACTTCTACAACAATATTGCGGGGCACAAACGGGGATTGATCATTTCCGATATTGAGCAGGCTATTGATGTGACCTTATCAAGTACACCCAAACCAGCTGCAATCCTATGGGCTGGGGACTTTAACATTAAAACATGCAATTATGCTTTCAAGGGGGCATGTGGCCACAGGGAAGAGTACACGGGAAGGGAAATTAATGTATATAATCACTTCCCGCATAATAATTATGGTGGTGTATTAAACAAATTACTTGCCAAATATGACCTGGACCTCTTAGAATGTAACAAGAACGCAAACAACGACAGGTGTCCGACGTTTCATGGGAGAAACAGCCGGTCTTTCATCGACCATATAATGATATCCTGTTCCGTAGCTTACATCAACGTCTGGGTGATCGAACAAACTATCAGTGATCATAATAGTGTAACTGTTGAATTATTGGGCTGGGGAGCCAAAAGGAATATTTATGGCCAACCATTCCAGGACATCGTGGCAGAAAGACCTAATGGGATGAGGGTGAAATGGATAAAAGTGGACCCCAACCAACTTGTAGCTAACGTGATCACAAACTGTAGCAGTGAGGTTGAATATTGTTTGTCTTCTAACCCATGCCCACGAACTTTGTTATCCAACTTCCTAAATATAACAAAAGCGATTGAGAAATCATTGACACACAAAGTTCGAAAATCAAGGAAAGTCAAGGCGGCGTGGTTTGATGACAATTGTGCACAATCACTTAAAAGGTTGAAAACCTCACTTGATGCTACCCCAAGAGACGCTAGCAAGATCAGGGAAGAGCGCCACAACTATAAAACTGCACTTTCCACCAGGAAGAAGGAACTACAGGATGAGGCATGGGCCAAATTAGAATTGGCTGCTGACACCAAAGACCACAAACTTTTCTGGGACACTGTAAACAGCCCATTTTTAAAGAATGATAACTTTCCCGAGCTAACTTCACACGTCAGTTGCCGGGCCTGGATAGCACATTTTACAGGGATTTTTAATTCCGAAATTACCCCAGGTTTTATTTCCGATTTTAATCTTATTTCCGATTTTAATCCTAATGTTTTTACTGATATATCAACCTGTTTTAAATGGGAGAAGATGTTGTTTTCTGTGACATTAAGCGAGGTGACTGAGGCAATTGAGATGAGTAAGGGGGGGAAAGCCCCGGGACCGGATGGGGTCCCTGTGGACTTTTACAAATTCGAGACTTCCCTATGGGCTCCTATTTTGACACGCTACTTTAATGCTGCCATCGAAGATAAGTTGCCAACTTCATGGGGACAATCAATTATCGTGCCTCTTTTTAAAAAGGGTTCTAGGGCAGAAGCACGTAATTACCGCCCAATTTCACTTTTGGACTCGTCGCTAAAGATTTTGAGTCGTGTACTTTTGGTAAGACTTGAGTCCTGGGTTGATGACAATAACATCCTCTCACCTATTCAATACGGGTTTCGTAGGGGTCTAGGGACTATGGAGCAGTGCGTGAACCTGGAACTTATTATCGGCAAGTACACGAAGGCCAAGGAACGGAATTTGTTTATGTGCTTTGCCGACCTAAGTTCCGCATTTGACTTGGTGGAACACGCACTGCTCTGGCCCACACTACTTGCCATGGGCGCTCCGCCCGAAATCATTCACCTTTTGGCCCGAATGTACAGTAGCCTTTTAAGTAAGGTTAGATTTGGAACTGATGGTGAATGTACCCCCTTTTTTAAAATTGGCAGAGGGATCCGAAAAGGGTGCGTGCTAGCCCCTCTTTTATTTTCCCTTTTTATTAATCAGGTTGACCAATTTTTACAAGAATCTTATGCTGATGCACCCATTATTAATGGAAAGCAAATACCCGTCCTGTTATACGTGGACAACGCGGTTCTGATTTCTAGGACCGCGAATGGGCTGCAAAAGTTAATCGAGAAATTTCATAATTTTATTCTTGGCAGAAAGCTTAAAATTAATAAGCGCAAAACAATGACTATGACCTGTGGAAAGAAAATGAAGAAAAACAAAACATTCTTTCTAGATGGGGATAAACTTGAGGCTGTTCAATACTTCTGTTACCTAGGTATCACTTTCTCAGGTGATGGGAGATGGGTAAACGAACAATCAAGTGTTGACCTGAAAATGACTGGAAATGTAAACTGTATCTTCAGATTTGCTTCAAAACTAGGGGGTCGTAGAATCCGTGAGATGATGTCCCTTTATAATTCAAGGTGTATGTCCTCCGCTTTGTATGGAGCAGGGATATGGGGATATAATCCCCAGATCGGCCTGTCCATCCAGCAGGAGGAAAACAAGTACCTAAAGCGACTACTATGCCTCCCTGCTTCGGCCTCAAACGAGATTACCCACAGAGAGTTAGGTATAAATCATGTTACAGATTTAATTGCATTGCGCCCTCTGTCCCTATGGCGGTCCATATGGGCCAAAGATGAAACCAAGTTTACCCAGGAAGTAATCATTGACTGTATCAAACTTGATCATCATTCAAAAATCCCCTGGCTAAAACACATTCAATCTTGGTATAAGACGCTTTTTGGCCAGGACATTTTTAAAGACTTACTAACAGAATCAGTTTTAACAAAGCGTGACCTTAAAACCATTTACCTGGACCACGTAAAAGGGAACAGAATGAAGCAGTATGCAACACAAAGTACGTTTAAATTATACATGGAATACAACCGTAGTACAGGTCTTTCTTTCTACCTCACATTTGTTAGTATCAATTCCCATCGTTTTGTTCTAGCCCGTTTGAGGCTGGGAATAGTTCACCACCTTGTGGCTTTCCCCACAGCAAATAAACCTGGAACATGTCTGTGCCCATGCAATGGGAAATCCAAACAGAGCACCTGCCACTTTTTACTTTTTTGTAATTTTTATACTGGTTTTAGAAAGTTTTATCTGAAGCAATTATTTTTAGATTATAACATGTGCAATTCAAGAGCCGCAATGCAATTGATGTTTTACTTGGCTTCCCCGGATGTGTGTTATCGTGTGGCCACCTATATTCTAAAATGCATGTGGCAAAGAAAATCTATAATAATATGACCTTTTCCCTCCCGAATACCCTCCAGGCTGTTACATTTTAAATAGTACTTGTTTTTTGCACTAGCGTTTTTTTGCACAAATCCTTATTGTAAACAAACTGCTGCTATAACGTTTTTAGTGGAAAATAGCGTTTGCACATTAGATTTATTTATTTGGCATGGCTTGTTAATAGCACTTTATGTATATAACAGGTTCTCTGAACTTTTGCACTTTACATCTGCATTTTTGCACTTATTCTTCGTACAATAATTGCTGCTAGATTATACAGAGTGACTTCAATTAACTGTTACATCTTAAGTGGTACCTGCCTTTTGCACTGGCGTTTTTGCACTAGCGCTTTTTGCACAGACCTTTAGTGTATACAATATGCTGCTACAACGTTTATAGGGACAAAATGGTTTTTTGCACTTTATATTTATTTGATATGTAAACAGCATTTTATGTATATAACAGGTTCCCTTGCACCTACCTTTTGTATAATAACTGCTGCTAGAATATATAGAGTGAACAAAATTTAATTTTGCTCCCAAACGTGATGTCCTTATATTATAATTGAATCAAAACAAGACTGGTATGGATATTGTTGCTATTCTTTTTAACTGTTTCATTATCTAATTCACATAAATATGAATTTGTAATTGTATTTATGTGTTGCTATATGGTTGTACCTGTACAAACCGAATAAAGCATTTTGAAACGAAATGACTGGGGTGGGAATAGTGAATTATACCCCTCTGCAATGCAACACTTTCCCTACTGTTACATTTATTGAAGTGGAAATAGTCAATGTTACCCTTCACCAATCAAACATTTTCCCTGAGGTTGTACTGACTAGAGTGGGAATAGTAAATTTTACCCATCCACAATCCAACACTTTCCCTACTGTTGCACCCATTAAAGTGGGAATAGTATATTTTACACCTCAGCTATTGAACACTTTCCCTACTGTTGTACTGACTGGAATGGCAATAGTAAATGTTATCCCTCTGCAATCTAACACTTTCCCTGCTGTTGTACTGACTGCAGTGTTAATAGTAAATGTTACACCTCTGCTATTGAACACTTTCCCTACTGGTGTACTGACTGGAATGTTAATAGTAAATGTTACCCCTCTGCAGTCCAATACTTTTCCTTCTGTTGTACTGGATGGAGTGGGAATAGTGAAGTTTACCTATCTGCAATCCAACACTTTCACTATTATTGTATTTACTTGAAGGCACATGTGTCTCATCATTGCTGAAAGCACATCATGTGCTACCCCACTGAACTTAGGTTGTGAAATTCCACCATATATAGCGACAGTGTAATGAAAGGAACCTGTGGGAAGGAATTACAACGCTGCCATTAGGTTCACCATTGGTGCCGGAGATGTGGTATATTTTCTACAAGGATGTTAATGAGGCTCCCACTGGTCACATAAATCTTGCATTGTCTGCCTATTGAGATGGAATTGCCTGATGACTTCTGTTTCTTACATAGGGGCCGATTCCGATCTCGGTCAGTGAACCCTCCGAGACGTGTCAGTAGCTTTACCTTACAGCCGAATCGTACCAGGAGCATGACCGTCCGGGCGAGGAAGTACGATGCGGAAAGGTGCCAAATTTCCGACCGGCACGTACGTTATGACTCCATCCACAACTTCCGTACGAGCCTGACCTGTAAACACACAATTTGGGTCGCACAGCTCCATAAACACAGCTACTTGCAGCCGGTCAAGTACGATGTGTACTTCCTACGTTCCGGATGGGTCGCCACGTACAGCACATCACAGCACCCGGAAGAGCTGCATATCAGCTACAATTCGCGCCACTAACACAATCCACGGATTCGAAACGGAGCAGCTCGCAATGGTACGAGACGGAGCAACATGATTCCAATTGCGCAGGTCATACCAGTCCTGTACATATATGACCGGATCAGGAACAGACGCAGACGGCGCAGACGGTAAGTCGGACACCCACCATACAAACAAACAACAAGTACAGGCCAAATTTTACACACACCCAGGGGGTCCAGACTCTGCCCATCAGCAACAAGCCTCCTCAGGGAACCCATGGCCATCACCACTGCCACCCCACCCATAGGGGCATGTTGCCTATCACTAATGCCATCCCACCCATATGTGTCATATTGCCTATCACTAATGCCATCCCACCCATATGTGTCATATTGCCTATCACTAATGCCACCCAACCCATAGGGGCATGTTGGGATCGGAGGACTGTGGAGTCGTTGTGGATGCCTGTGTGTGTGTGTTCGCGACCCAATCCTCTGTGTGTGTGGTATCAGTGCCCTGACTTTGCTTGCGTGCACGTTTTGACTTTTGTTTGTGTGATTGTATGTTGTCTGTGTCTGTGTGTTTGGATGACTGTGCTGGTGTGTGTGTGTGTGTGTGTGCTGAGGACAGGTAGGGTGCTAGGAGTTGTTGCTGGGGCAGAGGCTGAAGGGGTGAGGGGCTGTTGGAGGAGGGATACTGCTGCCATCAGGGAGGAGGCCATGGACTGATTGGTCCTCTATAGGGCAGACATGCCTGATGAGATGCCCTCCATGAAGGACACCACTTGTGTCAACAGACTGGTGTGTGCATGGAGGACACTCAGCATTGATGTCTGCCCTACATGGATCTGTTTAAGTAAGTCCACAGACTCCACACTCAGGGCAGCCGGGGACACAGGGGCAAGGGGTGCAGTTTCTGGCAGGAAGGAGACATGCTCCCGAACACGGGAGCTGCCATGGATGTCTGGGATGGGAGCTGAGCCGAGGGTGGTGGTGGTGGCCGGAACAGACTCACTATCTATGATTTGCTGCCTGCTGACACCCGCCCCCACAAGGGAGTCATCCTCCGAGTTGCTGTGGTCCTCAGCTGAGGTGGATATTGCTGAGGACTCATTGGTGTGGCTCCCCTCACCCTCTGTGACACTGGGTCCCTCTGACTCCTCAATCGCTGGCCCAGGTTGGCTCTGTGGCTCCTCCAGTTCTGTGGTGCTGTCTCCTGTGCCCGTGGATGTATCTGCATATAAGTAGGAAAACAAGGCCCACATTGGTCGCCTACACTGACTGCACACAACACTGTAAATACAGCACATTACAGGGCATGCACTGGCCTCCTCAGTTGATATTTGCTCAAATGCCCACACAGGTGTACATAGGGCAATAGCCAGTCTGAATATCAACCATGGCACGCATATCCCTCCTGGACCTATACCCATATGTCTGTTGCATTCTGGCTGATAATACCCCAAAGTGCAAACATGCACCACATACACAGTTGCATGCAAATGACCATGTAGAAGTTCATTACTATAAACATACATCACATGCCAATCACTCAGTACAGGTGTCAGGATGAATGTATGCCCAGAGTCACATTTCACAATCTTGTGATGCCTAGCAGCACCACACACAATGATGTCCTCACGTCCTGAATGTCAATGACACAATGGGGTGCATGGAGCACTTCTGACTCCAATACAGGACCCCTCTTCTCAAGTCAATGCCCTGGCACAGACATGCATGGTAAGTCAGTCTTCACTGCCACATGTCATGGGGCTAATGCGTCCGGACAACATCAGTCTGCACTGTGTCACAATCATAGGTCATGCCCATAACAAACTCTGCAGCTGACAAGTGCACTTGTCCGTCCCCTGCCACACACTGTTCTTGGACTATGATGAACCAACATCACTAAAATCTGACATATGATTGACTGCAAACACAACTACCTTAACATGAGCACCTCACAGTCTGCTGCTAATGACATACAGCTGCGTGAAAGTCACTGTTACATACAGCATTGAGCACAGTCAACTGACCACACCCCTATATGTTGCACAGGTATCATCCCCATTGTCACAACTGAGATGTCCTGCTGACACTAAAATCCTCTGCACACCAGTTGTCACAAAATGGAAGCCACACCAAAATGACATTGTGTCAGACACCTGATGGCAAATTTCGGGAAGCACAATCAATAGGTCCATACACGTGAGTATGAGTACAGAGTCTCCCAATGCCTTGGAGTGGGAATGACAGACCAGTAAACCTGTAACTGTGTATTGGCCTGGACAGTAGGCAGGTGTCAGGGCTAGTTTGACATACTTCCTATACATACTCCTGAGGACACTACATGGACTCAACTGCTGCATGGGTGTGTTTTAAAAACCCCACGCACATATTGTGAGCCAGACCAGCAATTGGAACACATATGAAAGGCACACACAGAACACATGTCAGGGACCAGGCATAGTGCACAAAATAGACCCACCCACGAAGCACACATCAGAGTCCCAGTAACATATGCTGTGCAGGACCCTCAGCATAGCTGACTGAAGGGACACAGTGCCCAAGTGAAAAAAGTCACAGTCTGTAGGGGCCACAAATGTGGATCCGATGAGGAGTGTGACTTACACAATTGAGGGACATGAGTCCAGGACTCCAAGACCAACGTAATGTGGAAGTATGACCAGGCCAAAAGACTGCAACTAGCATGTCAGACATGTTCACAGATCAGGCATGGACTTACCCCCTCCTTGCTGCTGTCTGGCCTTCAGTTCCCCATCCAGGTACGGGAAGACCACCGCCAGAATCCGAAGCATGTGGGGGGTCAGGGTCTGGGGTCCGCTCCTACGGCGAGTAGGCGACAGCTTCAGCTGGACCCTTGCGATCCTCCGGGTCCAGCCACGTAGGCCCTGCCACCTCTTCATGCAGTTGCGGATCCGGCGCTTTTAGACCCCACAGATCTTACTGCCCGGGTGATGGTCAGCCAGATCTCTTGCTTCTGGTGGGCATCAACCTGTGAGAATGACAAAGTGAAGAGGACATTAGCACACAGGCCACATAATTGTGCTGTATACAGTTTAAAATACATGTAGTCATCACAAAGCTAAATGAGGTACAAAGGTAGTTCACACATAGAAATGTGCATTTGTGCTGCAGGTCGGACATGGTAACATTGCCTAGGAATTAAAGGCTATCCCTTCTGCACTACTGCTGCAGGACACCAGTTCATCACATGTACCCACAAAAATTGGTTGCTGCAAGTACTCAGAGCATATGCCTCCCACTGCTGGGTACACTTCTCTTCTATTACTGCTAGTTCAACAACTTACAGGAATTGGTAGGCAGTGGACTGCACACTCACCTGCTCCCCTGGTTTCCCATACAGCTTGCTGTACTCTGGGAGGAGCCCATCCAGCAGGGCCTGCTTCTCCTCCTCTGTGAGTGCTGGGGCCCACTCCAGAGTATGTGCCATTGCAGGATCCAGAGGAAGTATAGACAGCCGCATTGGAATCAGATATGTGGTCCTGTAGCATGTAGTGCAGGCAAGTGAGCTCCCTGGGGGCCTGCCAGCCTTAAATCAGTGCTGCAGATGGCAAATTCTGTGACATTGCCACTTACTGATAGGCCCGACACGGTTGCAATCTATAAATCTGTCCAATCCATGGAAATGTAAAACTCCTACACGTCTTCCGCATCGTTCAAAACTTTCACCTTCAGGACACGCTAGGATTGCAACATTGTTGTAGGCATCAAACTGAATTTCCAGCGCACGACTCAAACTATTTTTGAATTTGCGTCCGTCTCCATGACAGCCCATTGCCAATGAGTGCGCATGGCTCGGTACACTGACTATACGACATGTATTTTCTTAAACCACACCCATCCGTCCCAATACAATTCTATGGCCTATGCGTGTGCACGTCTCGGTCCATGCCTGTACGACGCGTATGCTTAGAAGTAACCCGCGTCGGTTCAGATTGCAGCCAATGGCCAAGCCATGCGCATGGCTCTGTCTAGAACTACATGACGCGTCTCTGTAGAAGTCACTCACATTGGGTCACATTGCATACGCGTCGTACATGCATGAACCAAGCCGTGTGCACGCATTGCCCATTATCTTCAATGTGACCGACGCGGGTGACTGTAATGCATACGCATCGTGTAGTCAATGGACAAGGTGTGCGGACTACTCTGTCCATGCATGTACGGCGCGTCTGCATACAAGTCACATGCGTCGGTTCACATTGGTGTGACTTGCAGACGGATTCCACACAGATTTCATTGCCAGGGGCACACCTTTAACACCACAGCATGTTCCACACTTCATCCCATGGCATGTAAGGCTGCATCACCTGTGTGTGTATGGGGGGAAACATTTGTTTTCTTCATGGGGACAGAATACTTTTTGTGCTGTGCACCTCACCAAAGTTATGTGCAAGTGTTCGGCATGAGACATGGACACAGTAGCAGTTTGGAGATGTGTATGACCTGTCACGTACACCCTGAGTACAGGGTTGCATGTTATGTACGTCACAGTGAGACCCATGGCCACAATCATGATGTACACCCACAGTCTGTGTGCATGTTGTGTCTCTGATGTTTGTGGTTCCATGTGCCCAATGGGAGAGAGTGACCACCATGTGCTTTGTGCATCAACATTTATGCTGTGTGTGTGTGTCTCAGGGACATCCATGTAAGGCCTGTAGGGACCAAAGGGGCCATTACCTGTGGGACTCATGATTGGTTGTGGGATGTCCATGATACACCATGTCATTCCGGTGCACATGTGGCAATACAGGGATCATGGCTATCTCCCTGACATGGAGTTGTGATGCCTGGGAAACATCAGTCCTCACTTGTTACTGTGTTGTGTGTTTTGAACGTGACAGCAGTACATAGGTACTGTGCCACAGCACAATGAATTGCCATTGCACTCCATGGAAATCATGTACACATGTCTCATTGATATGTGAGATGATGGGCATGTAGGTGACATATGTGTCCATTACCAACAGCACACACCTCAGTTCATTGTGTATTGCTATGTTGTATCATGTGATTTTTTTCAAGGTGAATGCCACATTGGTAGATGAATGTATAATCTTACTTTACCCATCTCTGTACTGCAGGGCACCAGCTGTCCATAGACCGTTCCCGGACCTTGAACCATGTTGAAACGCGACAGCATCCAACGGTACCGCTTCACCAGGAGACTGATCGATGAGTTGGCGGAGCAGTTGGTGCCACATCTGCTACCTGGCCGGACATACCCAACAGCACTGACACCAAAGGTGAAGGTGATGGCAGCCCTGCACTTCTTAGCCACCGGTACCTTTCAACACACTGTGGCTAGTGCTGGTGGTATGTCACAAACTATGTTTAGCCATGTGCTTCGTGATCTCTTGGAGGGATGTTGTATTTCCTTGACTCATACCTCAGGTTTCCTAGCCCTGGTGAACTCACTGACATAAAGGATGCTTTTTATAGACTGGGGAGGATGCCAAACGTCATTGGATCAATTGATGGTACACATGTGGCACTGATCCCACCACAGGCACATGAGCAGGCCTACCGCAACAGGAAACTTTTCCACTCTATCAATGCTGGCGAACATGGTGATCAAACATGTGTGTGTACGTTTTCCCAGTTCTGCGGTTGATGCCTACGTCATGAGGAGGAGTCGCATTGCGTTGCTGATGTCACAGATACCAAACCAGCATGCCTGGTTTGTTGGTGTGTACTGTTTTCCATTGTGTGTGTTTGGCAATGTTGTATCCCACCCTCTTACAAGACTCAACTAATGTGCTATTCTTTGTATGTAAGTGACTAGGGATACCCCAACATGCCGTGGTTGCTAACACCCCTCAGGAACCCTGTGACATCAGCTGAGATGTGCTATAATGAGGCACATGGTCGAACCAGGAGAGTGATTGAGCGGACCTTTGGTCTCCTGAAAAGCCATTTCTGATGCCTGGACAAGACCGGAGGTGCCCTGCCATATGAGCCTGCAAAGGTGTGCAAGATCATCATAGTATGCTGCATGCTGCATGCTACACAACATGGCAGTGTGGAAGAAGGTTCCTCTCATACAGGATGATGATGACCAACATCCCCCACCTGTGGAGGATCCTTCCCTGGGCCACGAGGTCAGTGAGGATGATGATGAGGGTGAAGTCCGCACACAGCTCATTAACAACTTCTACAGCTGATTGTGAGTTCCCAGGGCTGTTATGTCAATGTCTTGACTTTGCTTGAGATGTGTGGGTGCTGGTCAGTTGCTGTTTGCGTTTGTCCGTGTGGTAATTGACTGGATGCGTGCAGTGATGTGTCCTGTTTGATGGTCTGTGGTCCACAATGTTGTCGCCATGCCGATTTGTTATTGTGTAGGTTTCTTGTGACATGTTTTGTGCATGTTCATTGCATTTCCATCCTGTTCTGGTGGGCTTCTGACTGTGACTTATGTCTGTCCTTCCAAAGGAACTTTGGCTGGTGCTTGGTCAACTCTGACACCCAACAACCAGAATCCAATGCCAGGGTGGAACTTCTAGTATCCCATCATGTGATGTGACCCACACCCCTGAAGCTCTAATCAACAAGACTTGGTCACTGTGTGCCCACTGTCAGGAGGACCTACCTTGCTACTGTTGTATAATAAACTTGTTGCTGATGTGTGATGGCCCTGTGTTTCAATTGTAGACAATGTGTAACATGTCCATGGTGAGTATGTGTAGTGGGGCTCTATTGGTCTGTCTCCCTCATATGTGTCACATCAGCATGATTCACATAATGGTAATGACATTGCTGTAGTAGTTTGCATGCACTGTGTACTTCGGCATTTCATCAGCTCCATGACACATACCAAGTTTTAATCACAACCTAGGCAGGTATAGTGTAATAGTGAGTTTATTTACATACACCTGTGGAGATAGTGCTATACATGAGGTTTATACTCCAAAGTTCACAGATGAGTTTGAAGTCTTGGTAGATGAAATGTCCAGAGTGAAGTCCACATTCATCTCCTACATTGGAACAACATGGACCCTCCATGTCATGTTGGGGAGTTGTGTCATCTGCAACAAGGTGAACGCTTTGCACACAAAAGCCAATATCCAAAACAGGTTCTGGGTTCCTGGGGGTGTAGCAGGGATTCTGCCCATACACAGAATTGTGCATAGAGACTTGGAACCTCTGTGAATTAGGGTGTGCCAAAACTCACCTTAGTAGCCAAAATCCCCTACCAGACTAGCAATCAGTGTCTCATTAGTTCTTCCATACCCCCAATGATTAGACAACCCAGAACATGGAACTTAGAATACCTCAGGCAATGTGGAACACATGAACACTCTTTCATTATACTCTCATATCAGTCCAAAACGGGGAGTAAATGAAGACACGTGCAAGTTTGAAATATTTATTTCTAATGCCATGTTCTCAAGCGCAGTATCTTAGCTAATACATGCAGACATTTAAGCAACAAGATTATCAGCATAGCTACTATACCATAAAATACAAAAGTAGAAAGCATGTTAAAATGCTAAATGGAAATAGGCTAGAATACACCTAGATTTCACGCTCCCTTGCTGTTAGGTTATTTTATATCTACAGAAGGTTTCTTGGGTTTACAAGGGCGGCCCCATACCTCTGGTCCTAGTAGAAATGGATCACATAATTTCCTACACCAGCTCTCTGCATGTGAATGTTCTCCAAAGTGTGTTTGCATGCCTGCACAGTGCATTATTAAACGCGCCAAAATCTGAGGTGGCCACTGCTGCATATATGTTATGTCTAGAACGTGAGCTGATCAGACCGTACAACAACCACTGTGTTGAAATAACCTTGAAGGCCTCGGCACTCACTGTTCAAGCAAAGCTGCTACTGTAGGAAAACATATTATTCTCGTGTGAAGCAAAACAGTCTGCTAGACTCTAAACATTTGTAATAATGTGTGCCGTGTGCAAAGGCAGCAGAAAGGAAAAATGGCGTTTAAACTTCTAATAAGCTCATGCTAACTTAACACAGTGTAAATGCAAGGCACATCCCAATGACAGGGGATGTGCACGGACAACTGTGGCTCACTTGTTCTTCTTCAGACGACTCCTCTTCTTCTTCTGGGCAGGATCCTCAAGTGCAGGCCTTGGCGGTGCATCAGACTCTCCAACAGATTCATCCTCCCTCCCTGTGGCATTTGCAGATGTTGCAGCAACATATATTGTGGGCACACAGGGAGGTGTGGACATATTTCTGCTGATCTGGCGGAGACAAGTCAAGATGTCGCTATGCACCGCAGTAAATTTGTCCCATTTGGCCTCCATGCGTGCATTGTGGCCAGCCTGCTACTGTTGCATGTGCTTGAGGATACCCACTACCTGGCTGAATCCTCCGGTGCTATCCTGGTACGCATCTATGATGCCTAGCAGTTGTGGGTTATCATGCAGGCCAGGCCCCTCTGCAGGCCATGACCTCTGTCAAAACACCCCTCCCACCACCCCATGCCACATGGGCAGGACCTGCGGTGGCACTCACAGGAGACTCTGGGACACCTTGGGTGTTGCTACTGGTGCTATTGTCCGTTGCTTCCTGGGTGGGTGGTGTCCCTGTAAGGTTTGGATTTGGTGTCCTAGGTCTGTCCGTGTTGGCAGGGGTGCTCGGTCTGTTGCCAGTTGCTGTTGGCGTGGGTGCAGGGGGTGCAGATGTCAATGCTGCTGGGGCTGCATGATGACTCACACCGGAGGTGCCAGGTTGTTGGTCATCATCCGAAGAGGACAGAGCTCATCCTCCACCAAAGTCTGGGCCAGGGACTCCACTTCACTTGCTGCTGTGTCCCCACGAGCACCTGTATTTGGAAGAGTAAGACATTGTCAGTTATGCTACTTCAGGCATTGATGGTTCACATATGTATTTTCCACCGGGGAGGGAGGAAAAGGTCCAGATCGATTCAGCTTGCAATGGGTAGTAATTACAATGAAGGGGGGAAATGGATCACTCGTCCTGTGCAACCAGGGTATTTGTGTATTTTCTTTCCTTAATAAATGCCATGATATACGTGCACAGGAATGGGGTGGTACATCTTGGTTCACTGCCTCAGTGTACTGTAGCTGCATTTCCATTGGGTCACCATTTGTGCAAATATGCTGTGCCTCCACCTGGAGGCTGCTTTCACAAGCGTGTCTAGAGAAGAAAAAGGCTCTAGGATCACATGGGGCTGTAAAATGTTGTCCAACAGTGAACAACCCTGGTGTGGTGGATCAGTAGCTGGATCCACGCACGCAACAGCTTTGTTTGTAACTTTGTACATCACAATGTTCACCATTTTACCTTTGCTTTTGGGTGATGTGAGTGGTTTTGACTCACAGCACATGGCACAGACACGCACTCTTAATTATCATCTCTGGACACTCTTGGGAAAGCTGCCAGTTTACATCCAGGCAGGGGCACAGCATATTTGCTAAAATGGGGACCCAATGTAACTACTACTACAGTACACTGATGAGGGAAAACAAGATATTCCGCATTACGCGTGTCTATGTATGTAAGGTTTTCAATAATGGCAACACAATACGTTATGACCCGGGTTGCACAAGACAAGTGAACCATTCCCCCATCCTCGATTTTTGGATCAATGGTTCATGTACATGACATTTGCCTCAGGACGTCCGGATGCATGCCTGTGCACTGCATTGTCTTCAGTCATCACAGACAGAGATTGATATTGTTACTGCACATTGTCCAGCCATAATGATGCCTTTCAATGTGCATGTTGGAGTTTGCACATGGCCAGCTCATGTATGCATTTAGATGTACATGGTCATTGGTACTAAAGGGCCATCAGGTGGCTGACACAGGAGTGTCATCCCTGTTCACATTTGACTCTGCTTCCCTGTGAGGGAGTGTGGCAGCAATGGCAAGATGGCTGACAGTGTTGGCCTGTTGTCTGTTGGTGCACAGTTCCCAGCAGGGCCTTGTGCTCCCCACAACCGAGCCCAGTCCCAGAGTTCTTGCCAGTCCATTTCCACCCCCTTTGAGGTGAGCATGGTGCGGTGTGAGCTTGCTGGGCCATGTAGATGGCTGAGGATTGTGAGTGACTGCAACTCCCAGCATGCTCTGGGCTATACCCCCCTTCCCAGCATGCCCTCACTTCCTTTCTTTGGACTCTGCTTCCCTGTGAGGGGGTGTGCCTGTGCTAACAAGTTGGCTGACAGTGGATTTCTGATGTTTGGTGGTGGTCAATCTCCAGCAGGGCCTTGTGCTCCCCACACCAGAGCCCAGTCCCAGAGTTCTTGCCAGTCAATTTCCACCCCCTGTGAGGTTAGCATGGCTCATTGTGAGCTTGCTGGGCCATGTAGGTGGCTGAGGATTGTGAGTTACTGCAACTCCCAGCATGCTCTGGGCTACACCCCCTTCCCAGCATGCCCTCACTTCCTTCCTTTGGACACTGCTTCCCTGTGCCTGTGCTGACAAGATGGCTGACAGTGGAGTTCTGGTGTTTGGTGGTGGTCAATTCACATGCGGGCCTTGTGCTTCCCACAACAGTGCCCAGTCCCAGAGTTCCTGCAAGTACATTTCCCACCCTTGTGAGGTGAGCATGGTTCAGGGAGGTGATGATGGTCCAATTGGGAGGGGGCATTATCTGTGGCAACAACCGCATCATGCTTTTTTGGATACACTCACTGTACCAGCATACCCACTATTTATTCCTGTCAGTCACCTTCACTGTGAGGTAGTGGTTGTGGTTGCAGAAATGTCTGACACTATTTATTTAGATTGGATCCACTGGCTTGCTGTATTTATTGTTAGGTTTGTACATGTCATGACACAGTTAGGTATCACCATGAGGTGGGCGGTATTGTGTTTGTCTGACTAGCATGCACTTCGTGGGCTGATTCACTTTTGTTTACTCTGCCTTTGCTATCAGTGCATGTTTTCACTGCCCCTTTAACAGTGATGTGTGTGTATTGCGACACAATTTTGAGTATACAGGCTCTGGTATGTCTGGTAGGCCATGGACGCTCTCTGGTGGTAGCATGTCCCGTACCTTCTCCTCCCAGGACCTGAAGTAGACTGGTTTGGCAGAAGGGCCACTGCTGGTGCGATGGGCCAACTCGTAGTCCTTGCGGATGAGGTTCTTGACCCTCCTGTGCATATCATACCACCTGTTCTGGATGTTGGTCTTTGTGTGCAAAATTGGTGCCTGTGCGTTCACCTTGTCCACAATCCTCTCCCACATCTTGGTTTTCTGTAACATTGGGGTCCTTTGTAACAATGCACCAAACAAATGTGGCTCCACTCTGAGGATTTCATCTACCAATATTTCTAACTCACTGTCTGTGAACTGGGGATTCTTCTTAGGGGCATGGTGATGGGTGGTGGTGGTGAGTGATGTGTGTGTGTGTGCGCATTTGATGGTGGGCAGGTGGGTGTCTATTTTGATAGGTCTATGTGAGAGTGCTTTTGGAGGGGTGTTGATGGTGTTAAGGTTGTTTGATGGGTGAGTTGTGTGTGTGTCTGTGTTTGCTGCCTGAAGTAGTTCGGTGCTGGCTGGTCTGTTGTATGTGCAAAGGATTATGGTAGTACATTTTTGACTTTTTATAGGTGGAGTTGTGGGTGTGTCTTTGTTGCTTCTTTTTTTAACTATTTATTGACTTTGTCAATGCTTGATTGGCCCTTTTTTGGTGTTTTTTCCTTGTGGCTTTGTGGGCATGTAGGAGATGTTCTTTGTTCTTTGTTACAAAAGCTTTTGGAACCATATGCAAAAATGTTGCAGAGACCCTTACTATCAAATCATCTGTTAAGCCACGTATGGCACAGGGATGGTTCAATGCTGATTGCTCAAAGGCGCATAAAAAACTTCTAGAAGCCCTTAAATGTAAGCCTCGTAATTTAACTGTAGTGTCCCAATTGAGGAAAGAATATAGGTGTGCGACCGAGGCTCGCAAAAGAGAATTAAAAGATAAGGCCTGGGAAGCACTTTATGATAACCTTACCCTAAGGGACAGTGCCCATTTTTGGAAAATAGTGAACTCTCCTTTGTTGAGTGGTATTGGGAATGAGATATTAGAGGCCAATATCACTGAGAATCAATGGTTAGATCACTTCGAAAACATCTATGGAAGCAAGACTCTTACTACCCCTTTTACTCCTATAGATTCTTCTCCCCCAGACACACCACTAAGGGTTTCGGTAAAAGAAGTATTAAATGCAATTGAAAACACTGCCGGCGGGAAAGCCCCAGGCCCGGATGGGGTCCCCGCCGATATGTATAAAGCACATCCCCATATATGGTCTATAGTACTCGCGAATGTTTTTAATTTAGCATGCATGAATTCGTCTGATACCCCTACCACTTGGTCACATTCGGTGATCATACCAATTTTTAAGAAGGGGCAAAGGGGCGACCCCAGGTGTTATAGACCTATATCGTTACTTGACTCCTCATTCAAAATTCTGGGCAAAGTTATTTTAAATAAAATTAACCTGTGGGAAAAGGATAACGCAATTTTATGTGATACGCAATATGGATTTAGAACAGGGAGGGGTACCGAGGAGCAGTGTCTTAACTTGTACATGACCGTTTCCAAATATACTGCTGCCTCTAGTGGGTCAATCCGCCTAGCTTTTATGGATCTATCCACAGCGTTCGACCTAGTTAATAGGTCGAAGCTGTGGACAATTCTTTCTGAGTTGGGTCTGGACCCTGCTTTGATTAACTTCTTAGCTTTCCTGCATACCGACCTGACGGCTTCGGTCCGTATGACCACAGGAGGCAAGTGCACTACTGGGTTTAGATCAGCTAGAGGGGTGAGACAGGGGTGCATTTTGGCCCCCATGTTATTTTCCTTGTATATTAATTCCCTGTACTCCGTTTTAAAAACTGCTACCCCAGATATACCGAATATGGGTGGGTTACCGCTGCCTGTACTGATGTACGCCGATGACACGGTCCTCATTGCCAGAACCCCTAATGGTCTACAACTGCTCCTTGATTCATTTGGAGCTTTTATGAACAAACTAGACCTGGTTGTAAATATGGGTAAATCGCACGTTATGTCCGTAGGGAAAGGAAAGAACACTACTAAAACCCTGCGATGCAATGGAGCGATTTTAACCAAAGTTAAAACATTTACATACCTTGGAGTCATTTTTGACGACATGGGTACATGGACCCCACAGGTTGTTAACAAAGCAATGGCTATTCGGCGGTCATTCGGTGCAATACAGAGCTTTGCAAAAAGACTGGGGGGCAAACCAACGGAAGCTATTCTCAAGCTGTATAGAGCCAAAACTTTGGCGCTGGCTAGATATGGGGCTGGAATCTGGGGATTCAGGGATCTGGCCCTGATACAGAAGGAGGAGAATAGATCCATGCGTTCATTATTAGGCTTACCACAGTCTACACCCATTTTCTCTGTGTTGACAGAACTAGGGCAAGGATTTATTGAAGATACTCTTAACCTGGCCCCCCTACTTCTTTGGGTGAAATTGTGGTTGAACCCGAATTTGACGTTAAATCGACAGATTATCATGGATTGCATGGGGAGAGACAGAGCTAACGATATTAAATGGCTGAGCTACATTAAGTTGGTTGCTACTCGTCTGGGCCGTGTTGACTTGTATAGTAGCCCAGAGAGACTGTGCAAAGAAGATGTTACATGGATTAAGACACAATTTTTAGAGACTAGAAACATGCTGCGTGAAGCACAGGAATTAGAGAAAACCACTGTTAGGGCTCACTATATTGTAGTATCTACCATGAACATCCAGCCATACTTAAGGGTAGTGAATAGGCCTTATCATCGATGGCTTCTCACCAAATTTCGTTTCAACCAGATGCACCTCCTTCTGGGAGAATACTTGAAATGGAACAAGCCAAGGGACCATGTCCCATGTAAATGCGATTCCTCTTCCGACCAAGACCAGTCCCATTTTATATTTTTCTGTCCCTTTTTTGCGGAGGGGAGAAAAAAATATATCCTACCACTATTGAGAAACAGGGGATTCATGCAAGTGAAACCCGCATTGTTGTTTTTACAAACTATGGAGACCCCTATTGTGATGTACGGGGTCGCAAGTTTTTTGGTAGCAGCAATGAGAGCAAAACGATCTAGATCATTGTACCACACAATACCTGATTGAACCATGTAAATATAAGTGTAGCATATCACACAATCTATCCCTGCAGACTTGTATAAAAATCTTGTCCAATATAGTTTTTAAATAGGATGTATTTTAAACATTTTAAACATCATTTTAAATGTATACGACTTCCTTGTACTGCATTTGCTGAAATTTGTATGAAATGTAATCTCAATTTTAATATTCATTTATACACATTTATGTGCTTTTATATGTGTTTTCATGTGTTTGTAGTATACTTTTATGATTTTAACTAATCGAATAAAGTATTTTTGACTCTGACTCTGACTCTGACTCTTTGGAACAAGTCGGACACTCTTGTTGGCTTGTGCGGGCTGCTCCGTGTCTTTCACGCTGGTTTTGTTCAGTGTTGCATGCAAGTCGGTTGCAGGGCTCTTTCTCGCTTCAGGTACTTGATTTCTGTGCGTGTCGGTCATGCGGCTTGTGCTCCGTGCGGGTCTGTCTGTTTTTAGACGCATTGCATTGTACTGGCCGTGTCGGACGTCACAGGTACGTCTCGGTCGGGTTCATTCCGGGCTTGTGTCAGTCGGTGCGGCTCGTGTCCATTTTCTGTCTGGATAGCTGATTTCTGTACGGCTCGGTCGTACGGCTTATTTTCTGGACCGATCGGTTGTAGTTCACGGGTTTATCATTGTACTGCACGGGTCATAAGGTGCCTGTGGGTATCGGTCGAACTCTATTCCGGGCCGGAGTCGGTCAGTCCGATTTCCAACCAAAATCTGAATCAGCCCCCATAGTTGGAAGGACTGAAGATGGCAGGTATACTGGAGAATGTCATCTCCTCCCTCTGCCAGGGTACCTATGTCTGAAGTGTACAGACATATGGATATTGGTAACAGTGTCCACACTGACATTAACCAAGACACACCCAAAAGTTATATGACCACACATACACGCAAATGTTAGCACTACACAGCAATTTACATCATAATTGAATGACATACAACAGCATACATAGCAAGTTCTTGCACCAGGAAAGTGAAAGAGGTGCCTGAAAATGATCTGCATGATTCATTTCTACCAGTACCCCCTCTTGTGGGAGAGACCATTCCAGGCAGAAGACAACCTAAAGATTTACATTGACTTACTAGATAAACATGGGAGTCACAAGAATAGATCTAATCGATTGGCATTACTGCACGTTCCACCTACCAACCACAATCTGCACTCCACGTATCTGTAACAGCACTGTGCACATCATACAAACTGACTTGTAGGGTGGAAACAGTCATGTTGTGGAGTCTGCATTGCACACATAGCTACCATCACGATGGTGTAGAGTGCACAGCAGTGATCATGTGTTCATGCAAGGTAATTTACAACACTAATGCTTGAGTATTGGTATAGACAAGGAAGGGTGTCATGCAACAGGTGACATGTTGCAAAATATTTATTTCAGTGGAAATGCATGTAGGAGATTGTTTTTTATGTGGTTTTCAATACTGACATGGCTGGTGGCTGACCTCGCTAATGGGACATGCTGAATTGCAGAGCGCTGGCTGATATAAACCACGTGGTAAAGAGCATCCTCCACAGCGGTCACTGCCATAGGCTACCCTTGGATAATGTGACCGCTGCGGTCCAAGTGCTGTGTCTGTCTACATAGGAGAACGCCTATGTGGATGCCTCGCATCGCTAATGGGACATGCTGATTCAATGAATGCAGCAGATTTAAACTGCGGCTCCCTTCACAGCAGTCACAGCCATAGGCTAACGTTGGGTTATGTGACCACCGTGGGCCAATGGCTGTGGCTGCCAACACAGAAGGACACCTATGTGTCATTTGAGTTCATTGCAGTTTGAAAATGTTATCACTTGTCATCAGACACTGCTGCTTACACCACCTCCTCATAGTCAGCTGCTGTTTGCCATCTCTGGGAGCTATAATCACATGCTGTACAGGGAGCAAGACTCCTGCAGTCAGTCCAGAGAAGCTGAAGACCCTAGTGATGGAGGTCCTTCCCCTGTACCACCAGCTCTATGGCTCATCGGAGGAGCAGGTGAGTACTGCTAATACAGTCTGTACTCTGCAAGCAAAGTAACAATCCCATAGGTCACAACGTGGCTCAGAGTCAAAGTTCTGTAAGTCAGATAGTGGGGCCCTTACAAAGGACAATAATGTCATGGTTCATGTGGCACTGTACTTTGTGCACTTCACCTCACCATGTTGATGAATAATCAGTCCTCAATCCCACACTGGTTGCATGCACATATCTATGCATGCATATATTTAATGTTGCCCATCCTGAATTTGCTATTCAGTTTTTGGAAGATGTGCTTACAAATGTATAAGTGTAAAATTCTCATACAGCTGAAAAGATGACGCTGGACACAAGGATGTGATGAAGGAGTTTAGGTTTAATACAAGAGAAGGAAGACCCATCCCAGCCTCAGCCAGTCAGCTCAATGCATTTGAAACAAGACATTCTAATACCTAGGAAACTCTGTACATAACACAACCATGAGAACATGGAACCATAGGTAACCATGGCAACCTGACATCAGAGACCAGTGAGTCCCAGATGCCACACACCTTCCCCCGTTAACACAGAAAAGAAAAGCAACAACATAACAAAAAAGAAAAAAACAATATGATTCTTACGAAACATAGTCCTTTAAGTAGAATGGCTTCTTAACAACCCTAGAAGACACACGCGGAGAAATACAAATCTCAGTAGTAGAATCTTTTCCAGATGTGGATTTTTCACACAAATTGGGACCGGAACACCCAGACATTCTACTTAGATTCCAAATAAACATAACTTTAGAGCTTGGAAGTTTGATAACCACCCAATCACCGACCTTAACAACTTTGTCTTTAGTGGATTTCCAGACCTCAAAATTCAATTTCTAAGCTCAACATTTAGCCTCTTCTTTCCTCCACCAATCAATCGTATTCTTTTGAGGAGAAGATACAGAGACAGACTCCTCTAGGCGCCTCACCCATGAGGGTTCAACTAAGGTACATGGAGCCCTTCCTTTGAAAAGAACTAAGGGAGACTGACCAGTAGAACTGTGAGGAGTTATTCCGTAATTCTCAAAGTTTCTCAAGACTTGTTCCTTCCAGTTAAGCCGAGAGTTTTTGGCCCAGGAGATGGTTTCTTTCAATACCCTATTAACCCTTTTCACCATCCCATTGGTTTCCGGGTGATAAAGGAAGTACTTTTTATGTTTAATGCCCCTGTTCTTCAAAAAAAATTCAATTTCCTTCAAGACTAACTGCACACCATTGTCCGTGAGAATGGATTCAGGGTACCCTTCTCAGGCTATGAGAGTCTCTAAAAATGTAATTAGTTGAACAGTCTCTATGCTAGATTTAAGATGGATTTCAGGCCACCTGGAAAGTACATCTAGGAGAGCCAAAATTAAAATTTGCTGACCATTGGAATGAACTGGACCCACAATGTCTAAAGCCACATCCTTCAAAGGCCCGCGCGGAGGTTCCCTGATAACCATCGGTTGAACTCTCAAAAGTTTGAATTTGTCACTCATAGCACACACCATGTAGTCTTGAATGATACTTTCAACCTGTATATCCATTCCAGGCCACCAATAAGAAGCCCGGAGCTTCTCCTTGGTCCGAGACATACTAGAGTGCATCCACCAACTTTTTGCGAAGTTCAAGCGAAGATATCAACTGTGTTCCTTGTACAAGCATCTCATCACACACTGCCAATTCATCTTTAACCCCCCAGAACTTAGAAGCCTCCTCAGATGGCTGTTTTATTGTGAGCCAGCCATTGCGGATGAGACCCATTATCTCAGACAACACAGGATCCAAGAATAACTTGAGGCGCCACTGACATTCATCAATGATCCCTTCACCCACCACACACACATGAAAATAATTTTCACTCTAATCTTCATCAATGTTATTATCAAGGGGTCCATCAACAACCAATCTTGAAAGCGTATCAGCCACACTGTTCTCCACACCAGGGATGTATCTGATCCCAAAGTCATATTCTTGGAGAGCTATGACCCATCTGCTTATCCTAGCAGAGACTTGGTCTATCCCTTTTTTAGGGAAGATCTCACACAGGGGCCTTTGATCAGTTGTAGCTAAGAATTTTGTCCCCCAAAGAAACTTCTTCAGTTTCTTGATGGCCCTAAATACTGCAAGAGCTTCACGCTCAATCACGGAGTAACGTGACTTAGGATCCTTAAGCCCCAGAGAGATAAATGTGATGGTTTCCGTGCCCTTTTCACCTTCCTGCTGAAGTGCAGCACCCAACCCCTTAAGACTGGCATCCGTGGTAACTACAGTTTTGGAGGGATTCAAACTTTTGAGATTAGGGGCATCACTGAGTTTCCTCTTAGACTTAACTTCTTGTAATTATGACAGCTCTTTGAAAGCAATATACTGTTACATCCACTGGACCTTCCTGGTTGTGGAGATATATAGGACTTGTAGGCTCACCAAGAACCAGATGAACACAGGGTCAAAAACTGAGTAGCAATTTGCAATGGCTTTTTATTATGTACCAGGTAAATAGCAATTATTGTTTGAAAATGTACACTTGGAAAAATCGGTATGAAAGACACCTATGTATTTCTGAAATGGTTACAAATTAAAGAGTTTAGAAACAGTACATATTTGCACATTTTCAAAATTGGGAATACTCATACTAGCATGAGAATTGGTCATTTTTTAAAATGACTTCTTTTTTACACAATGTTTTACAAATCTGAATTACCCTAAGTCTCCCGATAAAAAAGGTACCTCACTTGCGTGGGTAGGCATAGTGTCAACGACCGGAAAGGGCTCAAAACCCAACGTGAACACACCACATTTTCACAATGAAAAGCTCTGCCGGCACATAGGGAAACCTAGCAAACCTATACATTTTTTAAAAAGACACATCCACACATTTATATCCACCCTGCGTTCCCCAAAGTCTTCCAAGAAAAACGGTACCTCACTTGTATGGGTTGGCCTAGTACCTGCGACAAAGAACGACGCAAAACGCAATGTGGTCACACCTCAATCTCGCAGTGAAAAATGACCCTTTTTTTGCAAAGTGCCTAGCTGTAGTTTTTTAACCCTAGCTCTGCCGGCACCTAGGGAAACCTAGCAAACCTATACATTTATGAAAACTAAACACCTAGAGGAATGCAGGATGTGGTGACTCCACTGCCTCCCCTCAGGTTCTGTTACCCAGAATCCCTTGCAAATCAAAAAAATTGTCCAAAAAAAACACATTTTCCCCACATTTCTTTGGTGGAAAGTTCTGAAATCGGCGCGGATCCACAAATCTTCTGAGAAAAATGATACCTCACTTGTGTGGGTCCGCCTAGTGCCTGCGACAGGAAACGGCGCAAAACGCAACGCGGTCACACTGTAGTGTAGTTCCTATATTCCCAATAGGCTCTGCGCGTTGGAATAATATAAACAGCAGTTTAGACGTAGGACTGAGGTCATCTAGGTCTCTACTGACTATATTATACTTAATTAGTTTTGCCAGCTAGCTCAGAGGTCACTAGAAACTTTCTCGAATAAAAAAGGAGGAGTTTAACTTCCCTGGATAGACAAAAAGGGATTAGCTTCTGACAACCATAAAACATGACAACTTTGCTCCCTCAGAATAAGAGTGTATCTCTAGAGCCGTGTGAAAACAATAGACAGCTATTTCACTCAGTCAATTGTGCATAGTTAGTTTCACCAGAGTGCAGAGAAATAGAGAGACGGGCGTTTTCAATAAAAGGTGTTATTTATTGAGCAGTCTTCTTTCTCATGCAAGAGAAATGAATTGCCACAATTGCAATACTCATAGTAAAGTAAAGTATGTACAGTAAAAGGAGTATTACAAAATAATACTGTAAAAGCATTGATATGGTTTCTTAGCCATATGATACTTTAAAATAGATAAAATATATACATACATATATACATTGACTAACGTACTCAACTGGTGCTTCTAAATACGCCTACCCCGGTGTACCTGACCTAAGCCTAATACGTGGGAAGGAGTAAGTAAGTAGCAGTTTAAGTTAAGTTAGTTTTGCCAAGAATCTGAATCAAGAATTCTCTTTAAGGGTTTAGTCAGCTCCGTACCTGGGTAATAGAAAGCAGGAGGTCTGGTATCTCTCTCTCAGGACTCGATATCCCAGCAACCCGCAAGGGCAGCTGAGAACACCGGAGCTGGATTTCTGGGCAGGAGAAAAGACAGCATCTCTCTCAGTGCGTCAAAAGGGAGGGGCGGCGTCCGTGGGCTCTCGCATCAGCTGGGCTCTCGGGCAAGTAGATAGCCGCTCTGCTCCAAACCACCGTGTGTTTGCTTAAGGCAACGTTGGTATATTTATGCCTGAAAGGTGCTGGGTTTGACGTAAGGTTGGACATAAGACGTCAATAAAGATGTCACTAAGAACTGGCCGTTCTTTCAGTGTTCGCAGGAGTTCTAGGACAAATCAAAACAGAAGCAATGTGGATTTCCCAGGTTGCTGGAGGTTTGCTCTGTTTAGAGAACGCGTTGTACTCTCTAGGAGTCAGGGAAAGTAGCCCTGCTTAATTTGGACTGCATGGGCTATGACCAAATATAGATATGATTCTTATGCCTTTATAAGGATATTATTTAATATAGCCATATAAGTGCATAAATTAGGAATATCAAATTAGGGTCCTAGATAGAAATACAACACCCACTCCACGATCTAATGTCCCTCATTACTTAAAACTAAGCAATAGTACACATATAATGGTGCATATGTTTTCCAACCCACCCCAAAATACATAATTCGCATTTGAAATGGTATGTGGTAAATACACGAAAATGAGTATTGGTACTGTCCGCTTTTCAAGCAGTGGTATCATTCAGTTAAAATGCATATATATATATATCAGCTGAATGAATTGCGAAAGTTACACATGAAATGGCTCTGAATACAGAAAAGAAGGTCGAGACCGTTCCATCACATATTAATACAGATGATGTAAATGTGCTAGAGGCTGAGGTAATATATTGTCTCTGGAGTTCCAAAAATAGAAGCTCTGTTCTCTAGAAGTGTGGCTCACTGGTTAGAGGCGGCAGACCCGTAAGCAGAGAACGGCCCGGGACCAGGGTTCGATTCCCGATGCGGCAGGGTCGTGGACCAGGGTCAGCGGACTCGATAATTCTCGCCTCGGTGCCTACTCTAGTCAGAAACCACACTCGGCAACTCTGGGCATCAGCTTGCCTCATCTTCACAACGGCCCCCCCAGACCGCCGGGGATGCTTGGTCGCACCTTAGAGATACCCATCAGGGACCATCTCTCAGGGTGAGCCAGGACGGGTTCCCCAGCGGTCGAAGCGTGGAGATACTCCTCCGGGAGTCGATTCCTAGCGCTATATAAACACGCAATTAAATTAAATTAAATTAAATTAAGAATAGTTCTACTTTAAGCAGAGTACATGTGCCAGAAAAAGGTAAATATTTTGGAAGTGGGAAAAAAATAATTTCGCTTTCAGGGGAAAAAATAGTTCCAAATGTTTTCAGTAGCTTTTGTTTATCAAAGCTGAAGGCCGAATTCAGAGTTCAGGGAACGCTGTGTGCTCGTTGCTTAAAAGTTATTCTTTCTGTTCAGGGGAGAACATCATTTCAGACAGACTCGCAAAAAATGGTGAAAGTTCGACCAAGTTTGAAAATGCTGAAACAGTGCATGTGTGAGAATGATTGCTATCATCGATGTCAGGATCAGCAATGCTCACAGAATGTTGTACCTGGGTGATGCTGCTCTCATCTCGTACTCTACTGCCACATACTCGTAGTGGTGAAGTCTCAACGAATGCCGTCATCAGAATGGATAGCCGCTGGGGACAACACGATGCATGAGCCGTTACAGGACCTAGCAAAGTATCTGTATCCATTGGTACTGCTGATGGTAGTGTAAGACAGATGTCCAACACGCATTCTTCTCCGCATAGCATACATCGAAGCACAGGTAAGATGCAATTTTGCCAGAAAGGTCTGAATGAAAGAAACCAGGTCATATTCAGATCTCTTAGCCGGGCTAATCCGAGGACTTTAGTTATGCGGTCCCGATAGCGTATAGCTAGGATTGTTTCTTCCATTGTTGCTGGAGTCTTGTCTGCGACTTGGCTTGCCATATCGGAGCAGAAGGATCAAAAATAAAATTCCTGCTATGAGTCCCAAAAGTAGTGGTAGGCCGGCAAAGACAGAATGGACAAAATTAGGAAAAATGCCCAGAACTGTTTTGAAGGGTGTTAACAGTCCCGTAAAAATTGTCTTAAATACATGTGCGATGCCACTGGTATCTGACATATTTAGGATTTGGCTTAGCATTTCTACGAAATGCATGGGGCAATTTGTTGATAAAAGGGAATGTATCTCTGCCGTCGTCCTTGCATTTTGCAGATCATACATTTCTTTTGATGACGTTAAAGGCACAGTTGTCTGTAAAGGAACAGACTTCATTCTGCTGAAAGTATCAATTCGAATAGAAGAGATATTCAAAGAAGGCCAAATTGTCGCCTCCATATCTGGAGTGCTGTTTGGATACAATACTTGCATACAGCAAGGGATGTATGACATTACAACGCATGCATTTACATCGCATGCCTTTACAACGCAATTATTATAATGCAGTCCATTACAACGCATAGTGCTTTTGGGCGCTGTAGAGTGAATAGTTTAATTTACTATTCCAACTCCAGTCCCCGTGGACACTAGGGAAGGTTATTGGATAGTAAATAAACCTATTCCCTATCCTAGAGCGCCCCCCAGAGCAATGCATTGTAATAGTTTGCGTTGTAATGGTTGCGTTGTAAAGGCTCTGCGATGTAAAAGTTGTGTTGTAAGTGTTGTTCACCTACAGCAAGTGACCATGGAACTTACGCTCACGAGATAGGCTTTCCCTGGCACCATGCCACAACAGCTGTGGTCGTTTATTAAAATATAACTCCCATTAGAAAGCTGTCTAAAGAATGGTTCTATCTGTGTTGCAGGAGTGCCGTGCAGGTGACATGAAAGGTTATTTGAGGACCCTCCGCAGGCTCCATGCAAGTTAATACCTTGACAAAGAAGTGTACCGCCCAGTGATCTTTTACAATTGTTTCCACTAAGAAATACATTCCTTTTCTTTTCACTGTAACATGTGTGTGTATAAGGTAATTTCCATGTTGACTTGATGTACCCTTTACCCAACCTTTCATACTGGCCCGCTGGTATATACTCTTGGCAGTATTTAAATTGGAAAGTTGTTATCAGAATTGTAATTATTCCGTGTATTATCCATTCAATGACAGGTCTTTCTGACATTGTCAATGGTAATCTCTGAAGTTTTTCAATGCTCAGAATCGTATATTCTGCTCCTTTTTGCGCCAAACTGATGTGTTTATCAGTAAGGTTAAAGATAGAGAATAATGACGTTGTGTTGATTAAACGCCATGGCACGTATCCTGAACGCAGATTTTGCAACGTCCAGCCAAGCTGTACAATAGAACGTAATTGGGACTGACCATGTTGTAACATTAGCAAGTCCTGCTCTATTATATCAATAGCACATGATACAATACTGTCCAGTGAATATATTCTGGAGGACAGAGTCATTAACCCATTGTCCACAACAGAAAGTGATTTTTCCAAATGAATACGATCAATTTCTCATATTTTTTCTGCTGTTTCAATTTGCATTACTTTCCAAGCTTCGTTGTACGCAGCATATATACCGGCCGCTATGAAACGTTTTTGACGCTGTTTGCGTGGTCCCATTATGAAATCACTGAAGTCAGCACCGTTTTTAAGTAAAGTCAAGTGTTGCTTAATTTCAGCCAGTGTCGATTTCTGTAGCTACTCAAGACATAGTTTCCCTACACTGTATGTTGTAACTATCCCTGGATGTTGTCTCTGGGTGTATCTAGGGTCTGGCCTGGTCATTTTGAACCCCTGTATTTTGTTCAGGAATCTATCTTGACAGTTATTTGTGTCTGTGGGCCAGATCAACCATTTTTCCAATCAGGATGTGTTCTGTTTTGGTGTAAAATATGGGATATGTCTATCTCCACATCTGTAGTGCTATTGCTATCAGGTATGGGCTTTGGAATAGACGGTTTGTTTAAGTCTTTTATCTTAGCTAGGCCAAGACAAGCAGTCTGTTGAATGGTGTCATTCAAGAATATTATTTGTTCTGGGATCATGCAGCTCTAAATAATGCTTCTAAACCTTGGACCTGCCATTCTTTTGTACCCAGATGGTTTTTGTTTCAATGTTGTTTTTCCAGAATTCAAAACCAAATGTAATCATTTTTTCATAAAATGTTTCAGAATAGATCAATCTAGTATTTGTCAGCATTGTTTTCATGCCTGTCTTATTTAACATTTTGAAATAAAACGTTTCTGCATCACTTGTGTTAAACCCTGAGAAGTATGGGAATTTCTCATAAAATGTTTTTGAGCTGCGTTTAGGTGGAGTTGCACAATGTTCCCATTGATTATAATTACAAACATTTCTAGGTTGAGCAGATTTATGCAAATAGTGATGACCAAAATGATTATAGCAATACATATCTTCATAATTTGATGAACCCTGTAAATAATCATGTTCTGTAAATTTTGCTGACATTACTAAATCTGACATCATATCATTGATAGTTTCAAAGTCCCAATCATCAGAGAATGCACTTGGTTTTACAAAGTCACTTAATGAAACCTTAAACTGGTGTGGATATCTCAAGAGCTCAATCGGGCCATAGATTTCATAAGCCGTTTTGTCTCATGCTACCCCACCGGGTATTGGATTGGCTGTGACGTTCACTGATGATAGTTCTCTTTTCTCGATGTGAGATGACTTGTGAGGCTTTAGGACCAAGTTGATGTTCTGACTTGCTGTGTCCATTGTATTGTATTTTCCTTCAATGAATTTTCCCAAATAAAGAATCATGATGAGCCAAAGCAGGAGGAAAAGTACACCTAACACAATCCGAAATTCAATCCATGGAGAAATCAGATAGGTTTCTTTGAGTTGATGAAAGAGTTCAGTTACTTTGTCTTTAAAAGTTTTTGTTGCTGGCGTTTCTTCAGGTTCGCTTGGATCTTCAGAAAAGTTATCGAAATTGATAAAGTAGCCAGATGCAGTTCTGTCAATTGTTGGAATTGCTTCGGATTTTCATTTGCTTTTGCATTTTTTGTTTCATTAGCATAGTCTGGGGCTACATCGTTGTAGACAGGTGTTTCTTGACGAACTGTTGCAATTTGGGTTTCAAGAGGCATAAGTTCTATGGCTTTGTTGCATAGTCCTTTTTATTCACTGCAGGTTTATCAAATGTGATTAGTCTCTCAGTTTGAACCTCTTGTATTGTAGCAAAATTTGGTACTCTGCTACTTCTTGGGAGTCCACTGGGCCTACAACTTATTATTGGCCACATGATTGTGGTTTTACCAGGTCGATGGATACAACTCGGTTCTCCTTTTTACCAGCAAGGGGCGGTAGTACAACTGATCTTGTTCCGCTGACAGCTAAGACAGGTACTGCTTTTCTGTAAGAAGGCCCAAATTCCTTCTTCACCGCGATCTTCTCTCTGACCAGATCCCCAATCTTTGGAATCCAGACAGGTCTTGCTGGGACAGGTGGTTTTTCTTCAGTGGCTGTTAGCTGTTGTTTTAACTTTATGTTGCTCAGGTTTCGTCTTGTTTCATTTAAGTCCTGTAAAATAGCCAAACGGTCTTTGATATCAAATCATTTTTCTTCTACCACGGAAGTATGACTATCAAGGTCCTGAATATGCATTCTAGTACCGAACAATAGTTCGTACGGACTGAAACCTTTTAGAGAATTTCTTGGCAGATTATTAAGACTATGTTGGACACTTGTTAAATGTTGGACCCACCCATCACCCGAACCTAATACCCTCGCCGTTATAGATTGCTTTATGTCCCGTTTTTTTCTTTCCACTACCGCATTTCCCTCAGGATGGAAGGGACAAGAGTACCGCAATGCAATGCCCATGCCGGTCATGGCCTCCTTATAAGCCCTAGAGCTAAAAGCAGGACCCTGGTCAGAATGTAGCATGCCAATTGCGTATGTGCCGATACGGACTCGCAAATCTTTGTATAACAGTTCTGGCGTCAGCCGAGTGCTGGTGTCTGCATTTTAAGTGACTTTAGTCTTAAACAATAATGGGACGCAATTTTCCTGCTGGATTTTTGCGTATAGATAGCCTTATGCTATTTAAAAGAAGGGTCCTGGCAATACTCCGGTCAGTTCACCACTGCGATCTCTGTTGCAGTTCGGACAGCCCATTGCAAATTTGTAATGTTGCAGGCTCATCCCCGGCCACCAGTATTCTGATTGTAATTCTTTCAGAGATTCCTTAATCTCTTGGTGCCTTAGACCTTCACCCATATGTGCGTCTGCTATTAATAAGACTCTCCTGTTCGTGTTTGGAATTACTCTGTCCCCCACTCCAGGGATTTCAGCAAAAGGAACGGAGTTTGCATCGATTATGTATGTATAATTGAGTGGATAGTTCACAGGTAATGCTGCATAGTCGCCTTTCAAAGACGCTTTTACCGCCAGCATCGTTTCCCCGTCTATGTATTTATCTGAACGCTTTTTTGTGGCTACGGAAGCCGGTTGAGCTGCTTCCGCTGTGTCAGCCAATGAATTCCCTGCAACGTGAACGCCATCACGTTGATGACTCAGTGTATGTATCACGTGAGTCTTTCGTAGTTCTTTCTGCAAAAGAACTACCTGTTCCCAAAGCCTCTTATGCTTTATTGTGGCACCTGTGTCATCTTTGTAATCGTTTTGAACCCAGTTCTACATGTCATTATTGTAAGACTTGACGCAGTAGTGCGAATCGCACGCTATTAGTGTGGGGAATGCGCGATCGGCATTTTCAAGCGCCATCTTTAAAGATCTTATTTCAGCTCGCTGAGTTGAGCAGTTTCTGAGTGATTCAGTTTTTGTAATCAATGGTCTGAATTTACCAAAGCGCCAGCGACCTTTAACAATCGCGCACGCTGCATTGTAGGATTCTTTCTCCACATCGTAATGTTGTGCAAATCTGTCCATGTAGAATACACATGTGTACTGTTTGAGAGGCAGAATTTCGATTGGCAGAGGATATTCTTCTTCACATTTTAGATCTTTTAGTTTTTTCATTTTTGGGTCAAAATAGTATTTCACGTCTTCTGCAGCAAGAGAATTTTCCCATTGTATCCATTTTGGATCTAATGCCACAGCAGTCAAATTGCGTGGGCTTGTTAATGCCTCAAAGGCTGATTCTGCTGTTAAAACAGTTATCCTTCTGCCTTGGGCTTGGGCTCTTTCTTTTGCTACAGCAGTTTGCACCGCTATTAGAATTTTTTCAGTTGAACTGAATCTCATTTCAGCTTTTGTGTACAAGTGAGATTTGTATGCTATTGGTACCGTTTCTCCCTCATTAGAGGTCAGGTACGTGAATCTGCATCTTCCTGGGATGACTCGGATTACAAGGTTGCGTATGTTTTCGCGAGTTTGCAATTTTGTTTTTGCTAACATATCTGTTTACAATAATCTTAAAATTTCTGTGTGTTTCTGCGTCCAATTGATTGGTTTGAAATCAGGTTTTATTAATTCATAGAGAGGTTTAACCCTCTCCGCATAATTTAGAATGTATGTTCTTCCGAAATTCAGGAAACCTAGTATTGATTGTAAGTTCTTCAGCGTTTTTGGTGCTTGGAGTACAGCGCACTTCTCTAAGAAGTTGTCTGCTAGGCTTTTGCCTTCACTTGATAATTCATATCCTAAAAACAGGACAGTTAGATGGGCTATTCGTGACTTTTTAAAGTTGAATTTGTAACCCTCAGCTGCAAACCCAAGTATTATGGTGTTCACTCTTTTGAAGTGTGTCTCCAGGTCATCATCTGTGAGATAGATGTCATCGACATAAGATAATGCCTCATCATCATAAATTTGTAGTAACTCTGTTACTCTTGCTGAGAATAATCCTGGGCTATTCTTGAATCCCTGTGGGAGTCGACAGAAATTTTTTTGTGACCCCATTATTGAGAAAGCGGTCAAATACCTGCTTTCAGGTGCAATGTTTTGACAAAAGAATCCATTAGAGATGTCTAATGTCAATTTGTATTTTTTGCGCACCATATTGTTCATTAGTGCTGCACTATGTGAGTTTTGTACTGCAAATGTTTTGCAACATGAGTTTAGGTGTCTGTAGTCCAAAACTACACGATATGAATCGTCTGGCTTGGAGACAGGAAACAAAGGATTTTTCATTTGTGAGGTGCATGTTTCAATCACCCCTGGTATTCAAGTTGATCTAAGATCTCCCTGACATGCTTTTTAACTTCTTGTTTAACTGGGTACTGCCTTTGTGCAGCGGGTTGACATTTTAACTGGATTTTGTGAGGAGGAGAGTCCTCATCCCATCCTACATGATTTTTATATAATACAGGAGCTTGGGCTACTGCCCATTTTCTTGCATATAAGGATTTTTTATGAATTGAAATATGATTTGTGAAGGCAGGCATAATCATTTCTTCACCATGAGGGCACTCCCTGACAAACTCTGGTGGCCAGTCTTTCTCAGCGAAAAGGATGTCATAGCCTTTTGAAAGGTTATCCCAAAAGAGACCCCTTACTTTCCTAGTCTTATCTCCCTCTATACGTAATGTTATCTTGTATATTTTATGAGGTTTGCTAACTCTGGTATCTGCAGTTTCCACTTGAATGTATTCATTCATGTCCACTGTCTCCAGAAGATTCATCAAGATCTTGCGAGCTATGGTCACTTCTGCTGCGCTGTCTAGCATTGTCTCGGCCCACTCTCCGTTTTTCAGTTGTGTCCTCAGTATCCTCGGCATGTTTAATTATTTTAATACTGGCTACCTTCTTTCTTGGAAATCGTAATTTTTTACTTTGATGAGCAGGTTCCTTGTCTTTGGACTTGACGTGCTCTTCCCTGTGTTCTGACCGTCCTCTTCTTTCCGATTTCTGCGAGGAAGTCTGAAAAGATCGAGAGGGACGTGTATCAATATCTTGATATCTATCAGGTTTTTTCAAATTATCCCTTTTTCTAAGGTTATATCTTTTCTCAGAGGGCTCCCTCTGGGGAGACTTGTTTCCTCGGTCAGGAGATCTTTCTCTTTGTTGAGAAGACCTTCCTCTGGACTGGAATCGTTTTTCTTTGGGAGTGGATTGTTTATTACCATCCCAACTCTTTTTCGGAGTGTTTAGATTATTTTTAATAAAGGTTTTTTCAGGATTTTCAGTTAGTTGGGGTTTTACTGGTTTCCCACCCAAACTATCTCTAACTAGTTCTTCATAGGATTTTTCTATGATTCTGGCAAGTTCAAATGGTTGTTCTGCTATATCTGTTTCTTTCAATTTCTGGAGGTAAGTTATATCCTCCGTTGCTAATTGAACTAACTCTCTATATGCCTTTGTTAATTCTTTTATTTTAACTAAGAGTTCTTTGCTTGACATTTTATTAATGTCAGGATGTGGGGTGTAGCTGGCTAGAACCGGCCACGTTGCTCCTGGTCTACCTAGTGGACCGAGCCTGGTGATGTGATTTTGATGTTTTAGGGCGCCTTTAAACCAGAGCAGGTGCTCTTGGTAATTTAATGGGATTTCAACATCCTCGAAAGGAGTGTATACATCCGGAGGTTCCTCTATTTTGTAATAGTGGAATTCGTGTGTTACAGCGTTTGCTGCTGGAAAGTTTATCCATGAATAGAATAACTCTGTCTGCCGATATTCATGGGCCTCTACCACGAATATGACAGTACCACCTCGTGATGTCAGTCCATTTTCTATAAGTTTAAGAGTTATAGTTTTTCTTACATTTACCGGAATGAGTATAACATTCGGATTATTTTCTTGGAGACTTGTGTCATCCGCTAGGAGTTAAGCTGCTATTCTAGCTGCCTCCCTTTTGTCGTCACTTTCCGTCATTTTTACTAACAGAAAGGTTTTTGTTGCAGATCAAGTTTCAAGGAAACAAAGATTAGGTGCACAATATTTTGGAACACTGTATCCTTCAACGTTGACTAAACCAAAAACTATACATAGGAATCTCTTCCTACTAAGTTCCGGTGGATTTTAACCTTTTACCCACTCCAGACGTCTATTGGAGTTTTTACGGGAAAAAGGGTTTGTGTGAAAAAGCACGACTGAGTTACTCTAACGTCTTGCATTAGATTTATCGCCTTACCAAACGTTGGGCGCCATGTAGTGTAGTTCCTATATTCCCAATAGGCTCTGCGCATTGGAATAATATAAACAGCAGTTTAGATGTAGGACTGAGGTCATCTAGGTCTCTACTGACTATATTAGACTTAATTCGTTTTGCCAGCTAGCTCAGAGGTCACTAGAAACTTTCTCGAATAAACAAGGAGGAGTTTAACTTCCCTGGATAGACAAGAAGGGATTAGCTTCTGACAACCATAAAACATGACAACTTTGCTCCCTCAGAATAAGAGTGTATCTCTAGAGTTGTGTGAAAACAATAGACATCTATTTCACTCAGTCAATTGTGCATACTTAGTTTCACAAGAGTGCAGAGAAATAGAGAGACGGGCGTTTTCAATAAAAGGTGTTATTTATTGAGCAGTCTTCTTTCTCATGCAAGAGAAATGAATTGCCACAATTGCAATACTCATAGTAAAGTAAAGTGCGTACAGTAAAAGGAGTATTATAAAATAATACTGTAAAAGCATTGATATGGTTTCTTAGCCATATGATACTTTAAAATAGATAAAATATATACATACATATATACATTGACTAACGTACTCAACTGGTGCTTCTAAATACGCCTACCCCGGTGTACCTGACCTAAGCCTAATACGTGGGAAGGAGTAAGTAAGTAGCAGTTTAAGTTAAGTTGGTTTTGCCAAGAATCTGAATCAAGAATTCTCTTTAAGGGTTTACTCAGCTCCGTACCTGGGTAATAGAAAGCAGGAGGTCTGGTATCTCTCTCTCAGGACTCGATATCCCAGCAACCCGCAAGGGCGGCTGAGAACACCGGAGCTGGATTTCTCGACAGGAGAAAAGACAGCGTCTCTCTCAGTGCGTCAAAAGGGAGGGGCGGCGTCTGTGGGCTCTCGCATCAGCTGGGCTCTCGGGCAAGTAGATAGCCGCTCTGCTCCAAACCACTGTGTGTTTGCTTAAGGCAACGTTGGTATATTTATACCTGAAAGGTGCCGGGTGTCACGTAAGGTTGGACATAAGACGTCAATAAAAATGTCACTAAGAACTGGCCTTCTTTCAGTGTTCGCAGGAGTTCTAGGACAAATCAAAACAGAAGCAATGGGGATTTCCCAGGTTGCTGGAGGTTTGCTTTGTTTAGAGAACGCGTTGTACTCTCTAGGAGTCAGGGGAAGTAGCCTTGCTTAATTTGGACTGCATGGGCTATGACCAAATATGGATATGATTCTTATGCCTTTATAAGGATATTTTCTGATATAGCCATATAAGGGCATACATTAGGAATATCAAATTAGGGTCCTAGATAGAAATACAACAACACCTCAATTTCGCAGTGAAAAATTATCCTTTTTTCGGCCACGTACCTAGCTGTAGTTTTTTAACCCTAGCTCTGCCGGCACCTAGGGAAATCTACCAAACCTATACATTTTTAAAAACTAGACACCCAGGGGAATTTAGGATGGGGTGACTTTACTGCCTCCCACCAGGTTCTGTTACCCAGAATACCTTGCAAACCTAAAATATTGTCAAAAAAATAAATTTTCCCCACATTTCTGTGGTGAAAAGTAATTGAATCTGTGTTGATCCACAATTTTCCACCCACCCCGAGTCCCCCAAAGTTTTTCGAGAAAAATGGTACCTCACTTGTGTGGGTCGGCCTAGTGCCTGCGACAGAGAACGGTGCAAAACGCAATTCGTCACTCCTCAGTTTCGCAGTGAAAAATGACCCTTTTTTGGCAAAGTGCCTAGCTCTAGTTTTTTAACCCTAGCTCTGCCGGCACCTAGGGAAACATAGCAAACCTATACATTTTTGAAAACTAGACACCCAGAGAAATTCAGGATGGGGTGACTTGACTACCTCCCACCAGGTTCTGTTACCCAGAATCCCTGACAAACCTAAAACAATTGTCAAAAAACCACATTTTCACCACATTTCTGTGGTGGAAAGTTCTGGAATCTGCGAGGATCCACAAATTTCCACCCACCCCATGTTCCCCAAAGTCTTCCTTGAAAAATGGTACCTCACTTCTGTGGGTTGGCCTAGTGCCCGCGACAAGAAACGGTGCAAAGCGCAACGTGGACACACCTCAATTTCGCAGTGAAAAATGACCCTTTTTGGGCAAAGTGCCTAGATGGAGTTTTTGAATCATAGCTCTGCCGGCACTAAGGGAAACCTAACAAACCTATACATTTTTGAAAACTAGACACCCAGGGGAATCTAAGATTGGGTAACTTTACTGCCTCCCACCAGGTTCTGTTACCCAAAATTCCTTGCAAACCTAAATAATTGTCCAAAAAAAGCACATTTTCCCCACAGATCGGCCTCCTGGGTCGATCCCCAAGCCGCTCGTCATGATCACCGAAAGGGTTAAGACAACCAATTTCTTCTCTAACTTTTGGAAATGTCTTTCTAATGCATGTTTCAACATTGACATCAGAATTCACATAAATAACTTGAACATTTTGTTTAAGGATGATGGGAGAAGAACTACTTGGATCTAGCATGACTCCTAAGTCTCCCTGGTGAAACCAGCTAATGATGCTCTCACCTTTTTGAGTACGTAAACTTTACCCAAAACATATCGCCCCCGTACTCAATGAGACCCATGAAGTAATCACGCAGTGGTATGGGCTCACAACCATAGGCCAAGGGGCATATGTCAGGCTTAAGAAGTGAAATCTTGCGGGCAAGTTTAGTTTGAAGATTTTGGATACTATGGTGATTTTAGCCCTGAATCAAAAAGGACTTTGGTAGATTCACCTACCACCTGAATTGTGTCAACTGGACAAGACTAGTGTAGTGTAAAAAGAAAAGGAGCAGAAAGCAGAGAAAATAAATAAATAATAATAATTAAAAAATAATGTGCGTGACAACTTTGAAAAATCACACAATAAACAAGTATAGTGAAGCATGTGTGTGTTGCAGAAAATATGAACAACTGTCAAATATCAGTAGCAGAAGTGGCAGACAGCAACCAAAAGCAGGAATGTGAGTGTGTCACAGATGTGGCACACAAGTTAAATTTACACATATGTAATTGTTACAACAATAGTGTGCCTGTCACTGAATATGCTCCAATTTAATTTGACTTAAATAGGTGTGCCTGTCACCGAAATGCAGGTGGAAAACTGTGGTAATAAATTATATAGAGGTGTGCCTGTCACCGAAGTAGGGGCAGGCAGTTGTAATAATAAATAATGTAAAGGTGTGCCTGTCACCGGAGTACAGATAAGGCTTACCGTGAGAGCCGCTGATGTGTATCAATCAAAGAGCAACAGCTGACGATAGTGAAGAAGAAGAAATAATCCTGAAAAACAACTCAAAAGCTCTGGGAATTCTTCCTCCAGCATAGGACGTCTTCCGGCAACGAAGGTTGACATCTGGGCAAAAAACGGAAAAAGACATTTCACTTTGATGTGTGTATGTCACAGTCGTGACACGCACAGAAACCAGTCACAACCTGATGAAATACAAGATGGTGGCACGCTGAGTGAAATGCGTGCCGCCAAAGGTCAAGACCCAACGTGGAACGCAGCGTAATGAAGTTACAGCCAAGGAACGCAGAGGAGAAAGAGCACTCTGAGGCTGAAGAATGGAGGACTCCCCAAGGCTCTGAGGCTAAAGAACGAAGAACTCCCCAAGGCTCCGAGGTTGAAGAATGGAGGTAGGAGACACCGTTAGAGAATTCAAATATAGACAAATCTGGTGGCTTGGTAACTGTGCTGGCAAAAGAAGCGCACGAGCGGGGAGAAGCCGTTAGGGGAATTAAATGTACACAACTGTGGGGACAAGAGCAGCCTCCTCTCAGCTACATTAGGCGAATGAAAGAGCAAAATCACTGTAGAGGCAAAGCAGGGACAAGGTGGAGTAGACTTAAAAGTGCCAGGGAAACTTTCAATGTGAAAAGCAAAGTACGCCTAGCACTGCACCGCAGGACCCTCAAATGCCCAGAAGTTAGTGGGAAGACAGAGTATGCTCTAAGCACAGAACTGTAGCACACGCATGTCCCCAAAAGTTGGTAGAAGGCAAACACTCTCAGCACTTCATTGTAGTACCCACAGGAGTACAGTAGGTTTGTAGGAAGAGTCGAAGTAGGGACGAGCACGCGTTGACTTTCCAACACCAAAGAAATAAAGGTGTGTAAATGCGGCAAAAGCTCCCAGTCCCCAAAGTGAAGTAAAGTAGCACAGTACCTTGAGAGTGAAGAATGAATTCAGCATAAAATTAAAGAGATGTTGAGGCTGGTGGGCCCTCCTTCTTTCCAGCTGCCGACTACGCCAGTGTAAAATCCTCATACAGCTGAAAAGATGAGGGTGGACACAAGGATGTGATGAAGGAGTTCAGGTTTAATCCAAGAGAAGGAAGACCCATCCAAGCCTCAGGCAGTCTGGGTTACAGCTCAATGCATTTGAAACAAGACATTCTAACACCTAGCAAACTTGGTACAGAACACAACCATGAGAACATGCAACCATAGGTAACCATGGCACCGTGCCATCAGATACTAGTGAGTCTCAGATGCCACAACAAACCTTACACCCTAACTTGTGTATGTTTCCTGTAAGCAGCATGTGAGTAAAATATAAGATATGTGTACAGTCCCAGATATCACTCAACACACATTACGGTTCACCAAACTGTTGTCTGGGAGATACCAACACCTCACAGACCCCTTTAGAGTCAGCCACAATGGTCCTGCTATATATAGGATGTTCCCAAGATGTACTGTTAGGTATGGAATATGTAGGCATATGATGGTAATGTGGGACAGTATGCTCACTCTGCAGACAGAAATCCCTGGCAATGGGTTGTGCCCTGAGATAATGTGGCCATAGAACTGAATCACAGAACATTCTCCCTGTAGATGTGGTGACCCTCAGATGTGGCCTAAAATAGTGTCACAGGACCATAAGTTGGCCTAAATGCCCCTAGGAGTATAGTTGGTATGGTGCATGATGACATCCCCAGACCTAGGACTACTAACCATGGACCCATATTGTCACTGTGTATCATTGACTTAGGACAGGCCACTTACTCCCACATGTATGGGATTTTACGGTCCTATGACTGACACTAGCATTGCACTGGAACATTGCTCATGTGAAACATGTACAGTTCAGATATTTAGTTACATCTGCACAGCAGTTTAGTGGTACTTAACCAGCTGTGTAAGAATGAGTAATTATGGAGTATGTACAAGGGTGTGTTGATGTCACCCCATATACACTAGCGCATTTGGCATACGATGAGTCCCGTGATAACAGGACTTCCCACATGGACACATGTTTACGTACTATGATATCCAAATGAATAAACCACATGTCCACTGATCCTCAGAGTGGAAGCTCTCAGTGACACACAAGTCAGTCCTTTCCTTGTGACCCAAGCCTTGGAATGTTGACAATACAATTTTAGCAGTGATTTTATTGGACTGTATGAATAAAGTCATTTGTCCAGATTTTTCAGGTGTCTGTCCACTGATGCACTTGTACTGTACCCTTCAAGAAGACACAGTGATGTGCTGTGTAACATGACAACTCATTTCAGTGCACATGTTATGTGGCCTAGGGCTGCCTGATGTCAAGGGGCTGGACTAGTCAATACAGGCATAATCAGGATTGAGGGTAGTCCTCAGTGTGTAGTAATGCTGCTTTGTGGTGATCTGCATGAGCGCCTTATACATGTAGTCTGTGGACTATTGACGAACATTTATACTAGCTGTCTACAACCTCTGTGTCACCCAAGCAGATATTCTATATCTTGCATGTCTACTCAGTCTCTTCATCTATTACATCCATACAAGTCAATGCCCATCCGAAGGTGTCCATATGGAAAGCCATCTCCCGGAAGCTGCGGACCCTGGCGTTGCTCATCGGCGCAGTTTTCACTGCAGAAAAAAGTAGGAGTGCCTGAGGCGCTAGACACATAAGATCATGGAGGTCCAGCTGGGGCTATCCTCCCCAGGCAGAAGGGGCACGCAACATACCTTGACCTTCCTAATAGCCCACATACTGGCGATGGCCTACCTGGATCTTGATTGCCAGTTGAGAGATCAACAGTAGCTAGGAGGGGGTGAGTATTGGCCAGAGTGAAACATTATACATGACCATCTAACTTTTGTTACAGGCAGCTATTTACCCATCGAGCTTGAATGTGACTCATCTCCCACGCAATGGGAGAGTTGTTGCATGTGTAGGTCTGGTAGTAGGTGGATGGAGGTAAACGTAGACTATTGACCATGTGATCAGGAACTAAGGAGGGTTGACTTAAATGCCAGTTTCCAGAGTGAACATCCACATGGCTACCTGCTGTCACAGATGACCTACATTATTTTTTGCTGCCATGTATGACAATGGTCCCAAACAGGCCACTTGGTACACTTGTGCCTGGAGTGATACTCCCGCACTACTATGTCTCATGTGATGGTGGACCACTTACTTGTGGCATGTCATTCAATGCACACTGGATGCAGACACTGAACACTACTTCCCCTTGGTAAGTGGGGAATATACAGACAGTATTATGAGGTGGTTGACACCACTGGTACCATCTGATTTGATGCCTACATGCTGGTATGTGTACCATTATGTGTTGTACTGTGATGTTTGCAACTGTTCCATACCTGATGTGAGGGTATACAAGGTTTTCATTTTGTTTCCATCACATTTGTATGTATTGGCCAATGTGTACATAATAGTAGTCCATGACGGTTGTACAGAGTAGACGAAACCACATACAGAGGTGTGATGACAGGGGTGGGTGAGTCACACATACCCAAATACATTGATGGATGCCATTAGCCAGATCAACTGTTGAGGCAATGACACACATGGAAGAAGACTTCCAGTACTATCTGGCAATGTGAGCTTCCATGTCATTGATAAGGGTATATTCAGTTAGGTGTGATGCACATGTGCATTTTGGGAGGGGCATTCACTGAATGGTGACATGCATCAGGGAGTGACATGCTGACATGTTGGGGTCATATGTGTGTGTCTGCACTCAGTAGTACCTAGGTATTTGTGTTTGCAAGACAAGGAAAGTACAGTAAATTCCCTTCCCTTTTGGATACGAGTAAGCCCTCTTTTTGGACTGGATATTTCCTACACCTAATGTACTTTCAGTGTTCTAGTGGCATGGCGATTTGCAATGTGAAAAAAAGTGTGCTCAAATGAACCAATCTTGACTGGGAATGTTCCTAGGCTGACTCATGTACAATGTTTCTTTGGGCTGAAATATCACACAACTTGGAGCCACATTCTCTCCATTTAATACTTCTGTACTACATGTGACACCTAGCAAAGCTACTCATTCGCAGCTTTCAACTGCACAGATGTGGAAGTGTCACTTGAGAGGTGTGAACAGTGTGGAATGTGCACTTCCAAGCCAGATTCTTCTTGGTAGTCATATATTGCTGCAACTTAGCTGTGGCAGGTGCCCCTCAGTTCTACATGTTTTGGGTTAGTGACACCTGACCATTTGCTGATTGCAGGGCCTTGTGTAGATAAGAACTGATGCATTCCATGTGGACACCCTTTTTGATTACAACAGGTAACTTTGGTATGCTACAAGGGCCTAGGTTGACAGGGTGATGATATCTCCTGCTACACACACAAGGGTGGATTTGGGACAAGGTTACACATGCAGTTGGAGCAGACTGTGGTTATGACATCATTTTGTGTGAATGTGCGCAGGCAATGGAACACTTATAGATGTGCTCATTCCAATGTTGGAGGCAACATAGCCATCAATTTACATGTTGTGATCTGTACAATTGTATAATGTGTTGTGTTAGGATCTGTTTGCCCAGTGTGTTCTCACAAATGTACTGAACCTATTTCTACTATTATTTTAGCATCAACCCAGGGCAGTGGAGGAGACAGGGCTGAGAATGGTGGTGAAGTAGCTGGCCACAGTGGTTCCCATTGCACAAGTGAAGCAGAGGGAACCAGTGGCCCAAAGGGTGATGGGGTGCCATAGATGAGGCAGGCAACTCTTTTGCATCATCATCATAAGAGTCAAGCTCCTGTGGTCACTCCCTGGTTGGTGATAGACTTCCGTGGACCTGTGTCCGCAACATCTATGTCTGCCACCCCTGTTTCTTCTCCACATTCCCTGCTGCTCCCTAGCCAGCTGTCCGGGCCCACTTTCCTAAAATGGGAGGAGTCACCTTTGCACCAGGTACCTCACCCCCTGCCACTGACTCCCCTGCTCCCCTGAGTGTGGAGGCAATTGACATCCTGAGGCAGATATCTGAGGGTCAGACTGTAGTGCTAAATGCCATCCAGGTGAAAAGTCCCCAGCTGACGCTGATGGTGTCTTGCCTGGAAGGCATTCATGCTGACATGTCTGCCCCACTGAGATCTTTTAAGGTTCTGACTTCCACACTCACTGCAGCCTTCCACCAATTCCAACTTTCCACCCAACCTCCTGCCTCTTCCGCATCCACAGTCCCTATTCACATACCTACCCAAAGCCCACACACACATAAGTGCTCATCCACCGCAACATCAAGACACAGTGCATGCAAAGAGAAACATCTGAAGAAATAACAAACCATAAGTAATCACCTGGCACTCACCACCCTCACCACCACATCCAGTAACATATACCCAGACACCACACTGCTAGATCCAGACACTATAAACATACATTCAGATACCACACCAATAGACACAGCCACTACACTCATACAGCCAGACAACACACCAGCAGACCCAGCCACTACACACAAACCATCAGACACTACACCACCGACACAAGAAACAGCCACCACACACATACAGCCAGAAACCTCACCACCACACACAGCCACTACACACATCACACACACAGACACCATACCAACACACATACCACCAGCCACATACACATTCAACAACCAAACACACATAAGACACACAGACACATATACTCACAACCACACCTCAAACTTCATATCCCTCTACATCCAATACCCCATCCCTTGTCTGACCTTTTCCTCAGTGTCCCAAAGTACTTACTCTGTTTGCCCTTGAGCTCTTTCCTGCCACAGCTGCCCACTCCCTCCCAATCCCAGGGCTGGTTTCCCAACCCTAATCATTACTTCCCCTTCACGATTCACCAAACAAAACCTGCCTGCCCTCCTAAACAACCCACTACCCCTGCCAAACAAAAAGGACGTATGCAGAAAAGAGGGAGAGGTCCCAAAACAGTCCCACCCCCTCCGAAAACCCAAAGGACCTCTTCCCCACCCAACCCAGATGCTCTAAAACAGAAAAAAGGTAAAACACCTGTTCCCTCCTCACAAAACCCATCACTACCCTTCCGGCATACAACAATCCCAAAATTTCATACCCAGCCCTCCTCATCCCGAGACGAGCACTCCCACACATCAGGCCGACCCGCCCAATCCTGAGCCCAGCCCTCCCAAAGATCAACCCAGCCCTCCCAATTCCAGCCCCCACACACCTGAGTAAGATCATAGAGGTGCCTGGATTGCCCACTATATAGCCCATCCTGGTGGGGTACCCCTCGCAGTGTTCTTGATGGCAAATTTGGTAGCTTGGCAGTATGCTGGCCCACACAATAAAACTTTGAATGGCCATTGGCATTTGTTTTCGGACACCGATTTGTTGTCTCAAATAAAAAATGTATTTGTTTTGTAGACCTTTGTCCTGCCATTGCTACTGATACTAAAGGTTATTTCTGGATGTTTTGGGATGTGTGACTAGAGTTGTGTTTGTTTCATCATGATGGCTGATCTTTTTGTAGTGGCAAATATAGTCAGATCATGGGACAAGTTATCGACTTACAGGGTCCGAGGGTCAATGTTCAATGAATGTATATGTAGGATGAGTTCCAATTGGGTCAGATATTGCAGTGGGTAGTATCTGCTATGGGAAGTATTGGAGCTTGCCTTGGCCAATGTCCACGTCTTTCATCTTGCAGTACTTCCTGAGATGTAGGGTGAATATGTGTGTCATTTGTGCAAAGTAGGTCTTTCTTTCTCCACTCATGGTGGTTGTTGAATTGTCATTCCTATTTGGTACTTGTGCAGCACATGTAACAATTTTCAGGTGTGTTTTTCCACACACTTTTAAGAGTCTGACAACTGCTGTATGCTGCAGTGTTTTATGTAAGGACTTGCACTTACAGATTAGCCACATGTGCATGCCGCTTTGTGACGATATTGTTTGCCTCTAACATATCTCATGCTAGAGGACCTGCCCACATAGAGACTTTGAGACAAGTGCAATATGAACTGTGACCTTGGCCCATAGCCTTCCAGGAGCCCCCTTGATTTAGGGAACCAAATCTGCATGGAGGCTTGAATTGTCGTCTTCAAATGTTTTACACTGTGGTTTGTGGGAATACCATTTACCTGACTTCCATTTTTCATGTGGGTGATATTTGAAGGGCAAATAAAGTTCTTTACCAGTTAGGGTGTGTTTTATTTTCCTGAAACATCCATACTGATGTAGGTTCAATGTCACAACAGGACATACTTTATGATCAATGTGATGGTGTCACAGAAGATGATTGCTACATCATTCATAACGAGGTGCTGTTTTGTGACACTTCTTATTGCACACATCAGTACACCAGCTTCTGAGATGTGCCCACATGTAGAGTTTGTGAGAGTGTGATTTTACAATGTCGGTGACGTGGACATAGAGGGCATCATGCAGATGTAATGGAAACATACAATATGTGATGTTGTGTACAGGGGCCCACAAGATATGTTTGGACCAGGGATACAACGCCCCTAGCCTTATCCACAGTCTCGTGGCTCCAGGGGGGTGTTTGTAATGTCACAAACCCATGATTGGTGTATAGTGAGGGACATAGTTAGCTAGGAGTGGTTTCAGTCAGGAAGTGTGTGGAGATTTTCACCTGGGATGTTTTGCTTGCCCACACTGACACATACTTTCTGTATTCTGAGAGGTGTGGTGCATCGGGAAGAGGTGTGGCAGTGTTTTCAGAGTGGCTGATTACGGAGAGCAGCGCTCACTGTTCAATCCCCGGCATCGGTGGCAGTTCAGCTCAGCACCATGTGACTCTAGGCAATAGGTCACTTAATCTCCCCAGGGTCCCAGCGCCTTGAAACCTGAAGGGGTGAAGTGGTTGCACATTACAAATATGGATAAATGAATGAAAGTCTGTTGTGGTGTATTTGATTATGTTGCGAATTTTGTGTGTTTTGTGTTCTCCACAGCAGGATTTTAAGTGGGATGAGTGTACTGGGGGGTATTGCACGAGGGCGTGACTTACAAGCACAAAAGCGACACATCTCTGATTGGCATAGTGTCCCACACTTATGGTATCTTAATACTTCTGTCATTGCACATCATCCAGATATGTGATACGACAAGTCCCATTGCACCTTAAAATGCCAGACCTATTGGATTTGCTAATGGTGGTAACACCCCCCACTCATGCTGACCAAGCTACGCCCTTTGCTTTTCCATGGCGGAACATTGATTTGCTGAGGAGTCTATGTACACGTGTAGGTGTGACACTTACCGGCGGTTGTAACCACAACTGTGTTGATTTGGGGCGTCAGCGAGCAGGTACAACAGTGACCGAACATGTGCGATAGGATCCCTGTCAGCACAGTAAGTGAGAAGCTGTGTACAGCTGAGTTTCGGCCTTGACCTGACCAGTCCACAGGTAGATCGCCCCCCCAGCCGCCACACGGACCTCCGGTGACTCTGTAGCCTGCTGTAGCCTGCAGCCTCTGCCTGTTGCTGCGTGATCCCTTGCCAACTGCATCTCGCTTTTTCCCCTGTACTGCTGTGTTGTGTCCTTGAGCCCACTTCCCTCGCTTTGCTTCTGTGCCCTGTGCCCCCTTCCCTTCGTTTTTGCTTTCTATGCCCTTGAGCCCCCTTCCCCCGTTTTTTGCTTCTGTGTCCTTTCTCCCCCCGCCTCCCTCTGTGCCATTTTCCCGCCGCTGTGCTCCTGCGGCCCCGCCCCCCGCTGTTCCCATTCGCCACCCCGCTCCCGCCTCCCATCTGCTCCTTCCTCCCACAGCCCCTCATATGGAGGCCGCGCAGCAGATGCTGCAGTTGGACCGCCTCCGACAGGAGCACAGAAGTTGTTCTGACTGGAATTGTAATGAGGTTAAACCTCCGACTGGCTCAAACGTGGTTGGTGTATCCATCACAGGCAGCCTGAAACGGTGCCTAGGTCTTAGTTTACATAGACCATTGTACTTTTGGCAGTATTTTTACCTAAATCGTCTCAACTTGATATCTCCAGTTACTCTTATTAGAGTTTTGGCATTTGGCTATCATTTTGCTTGTCAAATTATTCTTTATGTATTATAAATTAGAGTGGAATTTTTATTATTTTGTGTTTGATTTAACTGTTTTGGTTTTACTAAATGCCTTACACATTTTCTTAAGTTAAGTTTGTCTGTTCTTCGCAATATCTTCCAAAGGCTAAGTTCAAGTTTAAGTTACTGAAATCTTTTACTGGACCTAACAGGATAGCCTTTATTACGTTTAGTGGACCTCACATCCACCCCAACTAATCAACCATTTTCTCACAACTATCGCACCCTGGCAGAAAAGGTAGGCTTTCGCCCAGGAATATGTCTGATCTTGGGCCAAAAAGCAGGGTTACATATGCATTCAAGACAATCTGTATCATCTTAAAGTCAATCAACACAAAAAAGCCAGACTCCACAGCTAAAAAATCACAGCACAAGGTAGACTGTACTGTGTATACATCACACATTGTAGACTGAAGATAGAAAAATCCCAGAAGGAAAAGACAAGGAAGGAAGAAGGAAAGGCACACGTTAGCATGTCTTCACTAATTAGGCCTCCAGTCAAGAACAGGGGTCATTTGCATCTGTATTCTTGCTCTGTAAACCTCTCGTTAGGAATGGACTAAATAAATCCCTCTAATTTAACAATTTACATTTTTAATTTAGATAATGTAATACTTAGCATTTCTGTCCAGTTTCTTGAATACATTTAGAAAAATGTTTCACTATGTTTTTTTATTCGAACCAGACCATTCTGATCCCATTATTGCAAAGAAGGATTAATTAGTACCGAATGAACTGATACAAAATAATAAAATTATCAAAATGTTCAGATATTTAAATTATTTCATATCAGTACATTCCTGATTAAAAAAACACAACCATGATGAACTTAAATTGTGTTATAATATTTGTGTGGAGCTGCATCATGACGGACAAATAAGGTGTACTTATTGTGAAGTGGTGAAAAGAATCCTGCACATCTAATCTCAATCTCGACCAAATCAATCAAAGTGATCCAGGAGGAAGACTGAAAGTTGAAGATCTGTACTCAAGACTTAAGTGTCACATTGCAAATCCAAAGAACGAAAACATCCTAATATAGCTGAATGTGTATCTTTCAGAAGTGTACACAATATTAAGACAGAGCACACTGACTGACTTTTAGATTAAAAATCAACTATTTCTACACGCAAAGGGAAATCAAAAAAATACTGCATTGTATAACTTGGCAGCCTAAAAAGAATGGGTCAGCACAAAGTGTAATCAAAATGTAAAATAGCAAAGAAAGAAACTATTACAGAAACCAAGCTGATTCATAAACAACATATGCAGAAAATGATCACACGTGACCTGAAGGAAAGATATGAAAAATGCATAAAATAGCCGAGTGTCACCTCACCTAAACCCTTTTCTTTCCTAAATGAGCTCTATTTTCAGCAATCCATTTTCCAGTATGAAAATTATTTTTGAATATCAAAGTGGCAACTGACATTTGATGGCCTGAAATCTGAATAATGCAAACAACTTCACCCGCCCCCAATCTAAACATGATTTACAATAATCTGCGATATTGGAGTGAAATGCCCTTTCATTCATTCAAATATGAGGGCAATCAGGAGTTGAAAGAGGAAAGTGGCTCACTGTTTTATTATCGGTAAAGCTTGACTTGGTTCAGAGGGTTTTTATGTTCAAAGCAAAACTTTTCAGTGCAGTGCATTTGACTGAACCGAAGCAGTACTAGACGTAGGAAGAGCGAACTTTAGAGTCATCACCACAAAAAACAAGCAAACAGTTAGGTGCTCCTATACCTTTTTTAAAAGTTCTGTGGGCAGAGTTGGGGACAACTGAGCTTCATTTAAATATTCGAATCTTTAAATTTTAAATGTAGACGATGTTGTGTGTATGCGTAAGATTGTTAGTGCCTTTTATGTCATACTTCAGGCATGCCTTACTAATCCGGGCAAATGTATTTATTCATGAACGTGCAGAGTATACTTTTTATATTATTAGAAATGTCAGTTTCAGCAATCCATAACAGATAACGAGGTAGGAGGAATTAAGTTAACTTTCTCATCCAAATTCGGTACTTGGTTACAGATCTGACATGGCTCTACCGAGCACATGCATTTGTGGGTTGGCAGGGTGTGAGGCAGTTTTACTGCTGTTGGGGGCTGGTTTTGTTGCTTGGGTCCATCCGCGTTTCCTGTTAGGAGCTCTTTAGTGCTTTACAAATAAATAATGTAAAACAAATGGTTTTAAAGTTTGTCGGTCATCAGGGCCAGACTGGCCGTAGCGGCCACCGGGCTTTTCCCCGTGGACCGCCAGTGTGGGGGCCAGTTTTGGACCCCTGGGGCCGTTTTCGTTACTGGGGGCCTGTTTTGCTGCACAGCTGCAATAACGGCCCCCTGTAACAAAACCGACAGCGGTGAGACAGAGTGGTGCTTCCAACTAGCACCCCCCACCCCTCCCCTGGGCCAGCCAAGCTGTGTGCCAGGGCCAGTTTCGGTTCCTAGTCCGGTCGTGCCAGTCAGACCACACTTGCTTCAAAACTATTTGTCCGTGGTTGCTAGCAGCACTGATAGTACTGAACTTCCAGGCTTTAGGGGGATAGGGTACGGCTCTTGCTTGGCACAGAGAGAGAATGAGACACTGTGAAAAACTAATTGCTTAGAATCATACAATGTGGTCAGATGGAAGCTTGTGATTTTTTTCTAGGTATCCTGGTGTCACAATGTGGAATTTGATCACCGTGTGGTTATCTTTTTCTCTCAACTGTTTTAGACAACAGCTTAATGTGTTTTGTTTCATTTTTTAAAGGACTAAATCAGCACACTTTGTTAAATACATCTGAACTATGTATGTTATATAAGGACTGGAGGTGGTAGTGTTTAGGGAGTGTAATGTTTTTATGTAGAACCAAAAAATAAAATAGAAACACCCAGACTTGGTCAGTGCATTGAAAGCATTCGCTCCACATAGCTTGAAGTCTATCGGGTATATGTTCAAGGAAGTGGCGGAGAGAGGCATTAGCCGCCATGGCTTAATGCCTCACTCAGCCACTTGAGAGTAACAAGACTGCACCATATTTACAGGGATATGGTGCAGGCTTCAATTTCCCCCTGCGCTGGTGCTACACTTAACAGTGTAGTGCCAACGTAGGCACCTGTGTCTGCGTGCAGAAGAGGATTGTTTATGTGGAGGAAGGTGTCCCTTTCTGCACATAAACACTCCTAAAATGCCATTTTGTCTCTTTTATGGATGCTGCTTCATGCAGCACATATGAAAGTCATGAAAATACATGAAACGGGGACCTTCCTGTCCATAAACAATCCATGGCAGTTTGCTTTTTTTCAATGTGTGCTGCAAAAGGCAGCACACATGGGAAAAGCAAATACGAGGCAAAATAATGCATTTCTCCTCGTTTCGCCAAGTTAAGAGCAGGTTTTCCCTGGTCTTAGTTTTGGCGCTGCCTCCTATGTACGCTGCCCTTGTACATAGGAGGTAGCGTCAAAATCAATCGGTGTTGCTGTGGAATGCCCACCGCAACACCCACTGCCCACCCCTTTCAAGCTAATCATAGCATCAAAGGGGGCATTATTTACAAGGCAGCGTTAAGCCATGTTAGGTGGCTTAATGCTGCCTTGTAAATAAGGATAAGCCCCTATCGCCACCAGAACGTCGTAAAAAGTGACGTTGTGGTCTGGATAGGGGCTTGTGCATATGATCCTGTCGTGTAGTTCCTATAGTACCCATGCAGGACCTGTGCGTTTGGATAACATAACCTGCAGGATTGGTGGCAGATTACCTCTGAGCACCCCCACCACGTATGTTAGCCTGTTTGCATTAGCTAGCTCACAGTGCCAATAGCGGCTCCTGGAGGGAGTGCTGCGGGTGGTGGAGGGGGGGGTGGGAGAGGTGCCGGATGGGGTGTAGTAAACTCCGGCATATGGCCAAACAGAGGTATGTACATAAATAAATAAATAAAACGAATGGCGATGCAGCGCGCACAGTAAAATTCATTTTATTTCTTTATTTCTTTACATTACTCCGGTCAGCAGTAAGCTAGAGTTTACTACCCCCACCCTGCTGCTCCCCCACCCCACTCCACCGCCATGCAGCACTCCCTCCAGGAGCCGCTACTGCACAGTGCCACTATAAACTCCTCTTATCGGAGAGAGAATAGTTTCTGGCAAACTTAGAACATGACAACTCTGATCCCCCAGGATCGTGGAAACAATGTACTACCTTTCGCTTAGTCACTCATGCTCACTTAGTTTCTCTCAGAGAGTTACACAGAAGAAACAGTCGGGCGGGTTACAATAAGTATTTATTGCACAGTTGTTCTTCTAGTGTAAAATATATAAGCTGCGACAACTGTTAGACAGTAGCAGATATATATGATCAGCAGTACAGTGAATATAAAAGCATAGTACAGTTCTACCATTTAGCAATAGTCATGAACACATACATGGATGTAAAATGCATGATAAAATAAATCGTGCATACTCCTACGATGCCTATCTAGATGTACCTATGTGCACCTAGCATTTGAGTAGGTGTGAAGCCAAGAATCCTTCTAGGTTTAGTCTAACCCCATTACCTGAAGTGAGAGAGTGTGGTACCCCGTCCTGGTCTCAAGTTGGACACCATGCAAGGGATGTTTAGACCGCTGTCAGCTGGATCGTCTGCATGCAGGAGCCTCAGCATCTCTGGTCAGTGTGTCGACCTGGAAGTCTCGGTTCCCTCTAGCTAACACTAGCGGGAGGTGCTGTATTTATACAGAAAGTATCTAAGGTTCTTTTGTCCCTTGTTACTTGTATTAGCCATTGTTGGGTTTGAGGATGACGTATGGGATGAACCATGTACGTAGATATGGGGAGAAAGGTGGCGATTCCCCAGCCTGGTTTCCAAGAACCCTTCTGAATATTTATTTATACGGTGTCAGTCTAAAGATGAAGTCATAGACACCATTGTTCAAGGAAACCCTCCTACGGATCCTAGGACTAGATCTAGGTAAAGGTTCAATCCTAAAAGGCTCATTACTGTGTAGTGTAGGGGAGGTGATGTAGGTGAAAGGATATGATGTTACCCGGTCCTATATTAGGGCACCTATATGAAGCATAACACTCCTATATATTACTTGTCACCCATTCTAGTTTTGTTTCAGCCACCATCTTCTCCCCCATTCAAATTTGAATTCATTCATTGAACAATGCTGCCATGTCCTCAGTCATTCATTGCATGATTGGACATGGTTCTGTAATGAGAAATTTGTTGCAAAACGCACAATGCTTGTAATGTTTTCAAAAATTCCCTGAACCATCCTTTGCTATGGCCCGGCTCGCTTTCTGGGCTTGCTCTCTACATGCAGTGTATGGGTTTTCTTACAAAATATGCAAGGGATGCTGTTACGTTTATGGAATTATTAAGTTGTACTCTTTTTATCAACTTTGGGGTGCATCACATTACAGTTTTACATAAACAAGGTAAATCACGCTACTTGATTAATTAGCAAAATACCGAAAAAAGCAAACAACTTTAAAAAGAAAGGAAACTTCAGATATAAATTTAAGTAGTTTCTCATACAGTAAAAAACTCCGGGGTATATTCTTAATAACGTGTGTTAACCATTGCAAAAGTTACTTAACGCAACCCTCAACATCGCAGTCTAGGGGGGCGGAGCCGGACCGGCGGCCAAGATGGTCGCTCGGGCTCCCGGCTCCGCCGGCTCTCCTCTCCCCCCGCCTGATCCCGTCGCCCGCCCCGCACAGCTCCGGTGCCCCCGTGTGTCGGATGGTGCGCTCAGTGGACACGCCCGACTCCGAGTGCTCTCTGTGCTCGGGAGGCGAAGCTATGGACCTCCGTGATTTTGGCCTGCTCGAGACTGGCAGCCGGGACCCCGAGTGATTTTACTGCCGCCTGGAAGTGCGACAACAACGGCTGCGAGGACCCAGAAGGTACCGGTGACCCACTATGCCGGTCGGCCCGCCCCCAAGAACTTGGCGTTAATGTGGCCTGTGGAGCATAAGGACATGACGTATACTGTTCTTTGGTCCCCCCCCCCCCCCGATGGAGTTGGTTATTTGCGGCTGGCTTCTTGCTACTCTTTTGGGACTCGGCTTGGCATGCGACGCGCTGCCTCTACCCCGCATCGCAGTTCCTCGGAGCTGGTTGCGGAGCGATACCGCTGTTCCCTCATCCTGACTGTGGGGGGGGGGCCGTCTGTGCTCCTGCACCACGAAGTGGGGGCGATGCCTCTATTGGACGCTACTGCTTTGGAGCTGTTTTTGCCATCCCCCCTTTTCCCTGCTCCTGGGGCGGGCGGCCCTGACACCGGTCGCTGAGGCTTCTATTGGGGGTCCCTTTTGTGAGTATTGTTGCACGGAGGTGTTTCTACATATGGCGTTGGCAACGCGCCCAATCGACGAATGGGAGTGGGATCTCATGCCTCCCGTGCGCTAGAAGGGCAGGCCTGGTTCTGGATTGCTACAGGGGTGAGCCCGTTATCACCGGACTGGGGACAACAACCTGCCGCTGGTCTCCTGGTTGTGTGACATTGTTTGTGTGGCTCCGGCTCCGCCGTATTCTGCAGACACTATGCTGGGACTTTGTTTTGACTTTATTGGCAGCGAAGGAGAGGTTCGCGTATCCTGGCGAGGAGTCTCACGGTGGGTGCCGGACGCTACAAAATGGCCGTCCTTGTTATTCTACGCATTGTTCACCGGATCGCATGCTGATAAAATGGCGGTGGCTTCACTTTGATGACGCAATTACCTGGAACTTTGTAAGGCTTCCTGTTCTTTTCCGCTCTGGTCTGCCCATTCGATGCGATTTAATTGCCTTCTTCCGCCTCCTGATATTTGTGACATACTTCTGCTCGGGACGGCGTGATTCCTGTGCATCAATGGCGTTCCGTTCCGTGTGTCATCGTGGGGGACTTTCCATCTTGCTCGGATAGTTTGAGGGGCTGGGCCGTAATCCTGACTCTGATCATGTTGCTTTTTGATGCATATTGTCTATCCTGGTAATACTATGATGACGGGGGGCGGCGGGGGGGGGGGCGGAGGCCTGTATTGGGGTCCCTTCCTGTTTCTACCTTCCCCTTTCGTGGGGTTTTGATTTTCTTCTCTTTTTCCCCTTTATTCTTTGTTTTTCTTTATCTTGTGTGGAATATTGTCTCTTTTCTTTCTCTTTATCTCTCTTCTCTATATTTCGGGTTAACATATGGGGCGACAGGCACGCTGCTAGGGGGGTAGGCCGTGGCCGTATGCAGAGGTGCAGGGTGGTTTTTTTTTTTTTTTTGTTCACTTTTTCTGTTCTATGGCCTTGAATGTTCCTTTTGTTTTTTGTTCTTCTCTTCCCTTTTTTCCTTTTTCTCTCCCTTTCGCGGGTCTGCCTGGAGGTAACTCGCCGTGCGTTTTCCTGATTCGAGTATGTGGTGCATGTTTTATGTTGTTTCACTGCACGGCGGGCGGGTATTCTTTTAGGTGGGGACGTGTTATGTTGATCGAATATCCTGTGTCTGCATCCTGACATAATGTCCTGCTTATGGTGCTCCTGCTGCGAATATCCTCTTTTTCATGTTTAACCCCGGTCTTGATGGGGTCTCATTGTGTGGCATCATATCCTGACTTTCTTTCATTTAAAAAAAAGCAAACCTTCCCTAATCCTGTGGCCGTGTTGGTACTTGGATCTCCTGAGTTACAGCATGGATTTACGAGGTGTACTTCCGCATTGCTCCTGTTTTACATTGTTTGTTGATTATGCCTCTGTTCCTATGCTCGACCGTGACGGTTGGTGCACTATGACTGTAACTATCTAATATGAATAAAGGTTTTAAAAAAAAACAAAAAAAAACAAAAACATTATTTGAAACAGAATTTTTAACAAATGTAGATGTTTGTATTTTTATGTTTATCCTTTGTATATGCTAGATCTATTTGTGTCTCCTGAAGAAGGCGTTTCCTCAAAACGCCGAAACGCGCGACGAGAGTATTGACTGCCACTTTCGTGTTTTTTATATTAGATGAGAATACTGTATTAATTTTGTATAATTTGTTCATGTATGTTAATTGTATATAATTTGATGCATATGCTTGTTTTTAACATAATTACTCATTAAAGAGATTAGAACTTTAAAAAAAAAACAAAAAAAAAAACATCGCAGTCTATCGCTGGAAACTTACGCCGTGTTAACCAAGTATTCACAACATGGCGGTACCATGCGATGGTCACCAGATAAAGCGTCAAATGACCACATTAAAATCAAGCCACGGCGCAAAAATGCGAAACGCGAACACAAAAAAAGCTGCGATGGGGCGTAGCATGATACAAAAAGCTGTGAAAACCAGCGGCAGGCCTGCAATTCCCAAGCAGAACAAGAAAAACACACCAGAAACAGCAGCAACATGGATGCACCCTGACCAAGCGTAGAGGCCAACTCGAACCCCACAAGCCCCACAGACCACCAGCAAGGTACAACGGGGTTGGGGAAGGCCAGGGAGAAGAGGGAGAGAAAGACGGGGTGCCGTTCTCAGGAAAAAACGTCACGGAGGTGACAGAACACTACCATCAACTGACCCATAATCACACTACCTGGAATGCAGCCGGAGTGTGGAGGAGGTCGATAGAGGAGGCCAAGAGGCACTGGAATGACCTGAAAACCTAAACCATGCACAACAGGAAGTCAGCAATGGCGACAGAAGGTGGGAGTCTTGCGCCACAGGAGGAGCCGGAGGAAATGGAAGCCAGTCATCAGTGTGGAGATGGTGCAAGGAAGTGGTAGTATGGACACAGCTCAAGAAAACTTGACACAACAACAACAACAGGGTGAGTAACGACCAGGGACTGGGGGGACGGGGGAGATGGGCACAATGGCACACATGCAAAAGTAAGTAGAGCACACTGCACACCCACAATGACCCAGGACCATGTCTCTCATCCCCGTGGCACACTGCAGCACACAGACATAGCAAGAACAGCACATCCCTTGACAATGTGGCACAAAGTGCAACACCAACACTGAAACACAGGGGACACAACTGGGTCTGCACATGCGCAGAAACAGGCCACTCGCATTGAACAGAGCAGGAAACTGTCAAATGCATATGTACGTGTACTACCTCACATCTGTCACGCAGCCCAAATGTCCACTGTCCCCCGTCAAATTGTCAGCACTGCCCAAACAGTCACAATGTACATTCTCGCACAGTCTGCATGTCAACAAGAACAATGCGCCAACATACATGTCAACATGCATCTCCCCTTCACATTGCAGAGGGACAAAAAACTATTCCAGCAGGTCAGACCAAACAACCCATCAGTGATACCTGAGACCACCACCACCCTATCTTCTACACACGCCCTACACCAGCTCATGGACATCACAGGCAAACCACCCCCAGGAGCAGGGCAGCCAAGCTACATAGAGAAGACCCCAACCCCTGCACAGACCACACAGCTGGAACCACCCACCACCATGGCTGCCTCACAACCCTTCACCTAGGCACACATCCCATTCCAACCAGGCATCAGAATGCCAAAAGGTGGTGGCTGAATAGGTGTGGGTGAGGTCAGAGCTCATGGAAGCCGAACTGGACCACATATGCGGATGTCCAAGTCCAATCAGGGACTACCTACGCCCCACAAAGGAGACCCACACTGCGACAGAGACACATGCAGATGGACATTCCCAGTACAGAACCACGCCCAGGGGCATGCACATATCAGTCACACACCCACGTTGGCTCTGCCTACGGTTGCGTAGTCCACTCCCCTTATGAATTGAGTGGGTGACGACAAAGCGACATGTCCAAGCTCTGGCCCGCTGCTTGCGGTGACATGTCTGCATCCACTGTACACAGCACAATGTAATGCCGTAGGGCCCTCATGCATACAACAAGACCATAGGGACACTTGCATATATCATGTAGAACTGTCTACGGGCATGTGCGCCTGGCCCCTTTATTGGCAGTGCCACATGTACAGTGACGCCTGTGCTGGATGTGTGTGGGGTGAGTATAAGCTAGCCCGCACAGAGTGCTTGGTGTTGGCAACAACTTGAACAGTGGACACCAGTGTAATGGAACCAGAAAACACCTGCATAACAGACTCAACTGCTGAGCAACATGGAGGTAGCCGGAGCAAGTACAGAGGTCACCCAACATACAAACAGAAGTATCCGAGAGTCACAGTGCACTGAGGTTGGGGCAACAGAGATGAGGGCGTTCATGTGAAGCAAATGTCTAAGATTGAGTCCCTTTGGGTCATTCCTGAAGAAGCTGCCGTGGGGGGGGGGGGTCACACATGCATCATCTTCCTCATCACCGTCCCCGGTCTCCCACACTGCCCGAGGTGACATTGCTGCTTGAGGTCCCCACAGCACATAAGCAAATCAGTAAAGAACAATGATTTGTGGTGCACTGAGTTAGTCGCACCTTGAGAGGTGAGCAAGGTATCAAGCAAATGATGGCATCCATGACAGGTCTGAGCAACCCCGTTGGTCTGCCAGTACCACTGTTTCGACTCTGGCAGATGGTGGTTGGAGTTTGCCCTCGCAATGGTGTTGTGTGCCTCCTGCGTTGATGCGAGGCCTGAGGCAGCAGACAGTGCAGGGCCACCTGCACATGGCGTTGATGACCCCAAGATCACCATCACAGAGGTCATCCAATATTCATTCAGACAGGGTCCCTGACTTGAGCTGCACAGAGTTAGTGGCCACGGATGCATAGCAGCCGGGACAGGCCCCCCGCTATGGAACGGTGACTTGCGGTGCTGTCAGAAAGGCCACGCGAGCTTAGCGTGTCCTCATAAATGTCTGAGGTGTATGTGGCGGAGGGTTGCGTGGGACAGTGGAAGGTGTCCTCCAGGGCATGATGCAGAGGTTTGATGTTATCTGGAAGCAGCAAATGGTGGGGTGGAAAGCAACAGCCTTGTTGCCATTAAGAATTAGGTATCAGCCACACAAGGATGAAAACTACCTCCTACCCCCTAGTCCATAGACTCAGATGTCACCAATGTATGACCAGAGAGTGTCCATGAATGTCGGGGAGCAAAATTAGTGGCACTGAGCTGAAAGGGGATGCACTCTGCGTTGAGGCCTGTACAATGATATCAAGTCAGCCATATATAAATCAAGACTGAATTTGAATAGTGTGTGACCTACTTGACCCCAGTGGAGGCCTGAGGCAGTGGTCAGCAGTGGCCCACAGCCACGTGTCGTTGGCTCGCAATGCACAGAGTTAGTGACACCAGGGCAGTTGTTCGAACACAGCCGTAACAATGATCCTATTCCCTCCAGACTGCAACGTGTCATCCTCTTACACCTCTCTTTGCATGCAATGACATGTATCCTGCCTTTGAATAATCTATGTTTCAGTTCCAATTCTGTGACCGACTCGTGCGCAGCTTAGGCCGAGGGCAGTAGTCCGTGTAGGCCCATAGACATGTGTGGTTGTAATGCTATGCACAGACTTTGTGGTACCACATTGAAGGGCCTATAGTGACATAAACTCTGCCTTAAATAATGTTCACTGCCATGGTGTAATCAAGACTCAGTTCCAAATGTGTGACCTACTTGACCGTTGTGTAGGACGGGTGCAGCAGTAGAGTACGTCAATGAGAAAGGAGATATGGCCTTTCTGTTGCGGTGATTGTGTGCTGTGTCACCCGGGGGCACAAGTAGAACATGTGTGCTGGGTATTGCCCCCCACATGTGCATGCATCCAGCTATGGCGCATGATCCTTGCTTGGTCTCCAGCGGATCTTGCGCATTGTGGTTGACATATAGATACTGGGGTACCAGGCTGATGATGGCATCCCGGACAGGTGTGAGGGACTTGGATGCGGCTGGCTGTGAGACTTCTCCGGCTGTGGCAGGTGTTGGTTGGGGGGAACCAGAGGCCAACAGATACATCGCAGCCAGCAGCTTTGTGTGGGGTGGGATGTTGGTTGTCCGCTGTGTTGGTGCCGTCAGCCTGTTGGGCAATGATATTCAGGATGCGGAGGATAGTTGTCCTTCTGAGCCTGTAGTGGGCAATGGCATCCTCTGGTGTTGAGTCTGTGAGGCTTGTATGTTTACTGTGGGTCTGCTGTCTATGTCCGTGATACCTCTGAGGTGGTCCTCCTGGGGGGAGATTTTCCGGGGGGGGCTGGGGGGGTTGTGGTCCTGGGTGTGGTGGCAGTGGGGGACTCCTTGCTGCATGTTCAGTTGCTCGGGGGCATCTGTTGTTCTTCATGTTTGGATTTGGGATGTGCTCTCTTGGCTGCTGCCGGTTGTCGTCTGACTGTACACCAGGTCCGAGTAGGTGTACATTTTCTGCTGCTAATGCGCCTTATCACCAGTTTTGTGATCTTATCGCAGATCTGTCTGGTCGTTGAAAATGTTGTGGAGAGGTGTTGTCAAAGCTTTTTGCTCGGCAACACCTACTCTGCATCTCATCAGTGATAGTTGCCGGGGTCATCCTTGGCGATGGTTTTTGTGGTTGCTATTACCGAAAAACTGGTGATATGGGCTGTTTGCACTAGCTTGTGAATTGGGTGGTAAGTTTACCACAAATTTGGCTGCGTTAAGTTGCCGATAACTCGGCGATAGCTCCTTGAGAATATACCCCCCAATTTTAACCACAAATATGATCGCATACCTTTTTTATAGATGCCTTTTTCGAAGATTCTATATAGACTGGATTCCCTTTCATGAAAACATATTGTCCCTGATTCTGAATCGGTGGAGGAATAGATGCAGTTTATTGCCCCTAAAAAATAATAATAGCTTGGGACACCTTATTGATCAGGTGAGATACATCGCACCTATTCTGACTTTTTGGGGGAAAACGTTCATGGTTCTGTGCTTAACACTCCAAAATCTACATGGTGGGCAAATATCATTCACCAGTGCCGGCTTTAGGGCAGTGCGACTGGTGCGGACCAGTGGAGGGGGCGCTGACTTCAGGAGTGGTGCTGTGTTTAGTAATAACTTATGATTGGGGAGATGAGGGGCACTTTTGCCCGGTGGTAGTGAGAGAATCTAAGGAGTCGGTCATGGGAGTGTGGGCGCCAAAAATGATTGTTGCACCAGGTGCCATCAGCACTAAAGCCGGCCCTCTCCTACACTTTCCCCCTGTTCAATCCCAGGAGGTTTGACCTACTAGAATTCAATGAAGGGTAAGGTATTAAATGCGCCTCATGATTGCTAGGTGGAGGAACTACCATCCAACCCAGAAACCCAGCTACTGCACAGACAGGATTGTACATATGGGTCTGAAAATGCTAACCAACTTGGAATCAGGGCCACTGTGGTCTGTTCAGACACAGGGAATAAAAATATCTTGATCACTATAAGTTATGCTATGACGTATGATAGTGTAGCCACAACTGTGTGTTTCTTGACAAAGAAACTAGTAAAAGTCAGCTTTATCAAACATATGAAAATAGATACCCAAAAGATACTCAAACCCCAATAGATGAATTTCTGATTTCTTTAATGTAAATTGGTTAAATGTTGTGTGCAATTGAATATGTAGTTTACTCCAATAAGTTGGTATTTTCACCAACGTGGAACTTCCATCTGTTTGTTCCTATTAAAAGCATGAGAGATGCATTTGTGATTGGCGAGCCAACCTCACACACAGGTCTGATAATCAACTAACATTTCATCCATCAGAAATGTGGCCTTGTCTCTTGCAGAGTCTCTCGCACCATTATGCAAATTGACATGAATGTAAAAGTGGCAAAAACTGAAACACTACGCAGCAAGTGAACATCAGGAGGGCACCTGCTTGGGTCTGATACAAGTTGAGCAGTGAAATTCTGAAAGATCTGAGTTCTTTGAAAGCTCTGAGAACAATGAGTTTCCATTTTCAAAAATGATAACTAAATAGGGCTGACACAGCCGGTATGTTTCCTAGGCAGTAAGAGATAAAATCGGAGGAGAATACTTTGAAGAAAATACAAAAACTGTGTCTCCAACCACGTCCTCTACTTTAAACTAGTATGAATCAGACATGACTTGCTCCATTGGAAAGAATTGCCAAATGTGTTAGAATTTGAAAACGTTATGACTTCTTTTGGAGAAAAAAATTGTCAAGTAATCCGACCCAATTATTTTTGCTTGCCATTGTATAAAAGATTTTAACTCTTCAATTTTCCAAAGTTAAAGTATTGGAGAACAATCTATGGAGATGGAAATTAATATAAACTTACTTTCTGGCATTGATATTGCAGAATGATTATTTGAATAGCCAAAAAGAGTAATCTGTGAATCTGGTAGGATATTTCTATTAAGTGAGAGACTTAAAAATAAAATGGCTGATTCCGAAAGCAAGAAAGGGAAGGTGAGGTAAAAAAGACATGTACCCGTAACCAGTCAGCAGTTGAATTGAAGCAGGATCTAAAACAGTGGTTACCAATAGATAGAAAAATCTTGTGGAAATCTTTTAGACTATCATAAACATTAATTTGGAGAATAAAATTAATTATTCTTAAATTGGTGGCCCGAAAAACTTATGAGCGAAAAAATAACTTTCACGCCATTGGATATGAGAAATTTTGCAGTCAGTTTCTTTTTATATCTTTCTTAAAAAACAGGGCAAAACAAGTGCTTGTAATTTCTGATGCAGAATTTTGTACCAACATGCGTCCATAATAAGTCATTATTAAACAATGATTTTAAAATTGTACACGCCATATCACTCACGGCTGCTGGATAGTCCTGCAATAATCTTCTTAAATTGAGAAAGACGATTGATGTCAAGCAAATTCACTTATTTCCATGTCTTTCAAGAATTGTTAATTTTGAAATCATCTAGAATGTTAAAACCAATAGCATTCCAGCCCTTAATAATTTATTTAGATAATATCTGCTCAGTCTAGCGCAATCTTCAAATGACATATATTCATGACAATCCAGAACCTTAAATCTGACATTATCTCAAGCTTGAATCTTATATTTGCTTTTTTGGGGAAGTTTTCATTCCCAACTACTTAATCATTAAAATGAAAAAATAATTATCATAGAAGGGGAAGATTAAATAATTGGACAGATGTTATATACTACATAACAAGGCTGTCTGATGATAGGGTTCTTAGGGGCATATTCTCAAAGACTTATTGCCGAGTTAGCGGCACTTTATCACAGCCAAAGTGGAGATAAATTTATCGCTCTATTTACAAGCTGGTGCTAACAGCAGATATCACCAGTTTTCCTGCGATAGCAGCCGCAAAAATCATCGCCACACCGGCAACTAACGGTAATAAGATGTAGAGTAGGCGTTCCCATGCAAAAAGCCGCGACAACACCACTTTGCAACATTCTCACTCACCAAGCAGATCGTCGATAAGATCCCAAAACATGCGTGAAGGCGCGTTAGCAGCAGGGATTTAACACCTGCTCTTACCTGGTGTTAAGTCGGACGACATCATTCCAGCGCCTCTTGACCTATTTACTTGTCCTCCTCTTCACTCCGACTGCATTCACCTTGTCCAGGATGGACTGCAATATTGCATTTTTATTTGCCAATGACACGTTAGAGGTGATGAACAGCTGTTGGTGGTGTTCTATCACCTCTGTGATGATGATCCTGTTATCCTGCGGACTGAACTTTGTCTTCGTCTTCCTCGTCTTCTTCTCCTTGCCCTTCGATGACCCCGAGGTCCAAGGCTGGTCCTCCTGGGGGCTTGTGGGGTTCTGGTCATCCTCTCTACGTGATCCGGCTTTCTCCATTGTGCTACACATTTGAAATTACTTTGTTTGTGTTTTTCTCTGCTTTTATAGTGCATGTTCCCACATGACATGTGGGAATTGCTGGCCTGTCGCTGGTTATTGCTGATTTTTGTATCGCAATTGGGATTTTCGCTGATTTTTGTATTGCGATTTGGGACATCGCCACTTTTTTTGTGTTCGTGTTTCGCATTTTTTAGGTGTTGCGTTAATTTTAATATGGTCATTTGATGCGTTATCGTGAGACTATCGCATGGTACCGCCGCATTGAGAATACAACATTAACACAGCATTATTTTCCCTCGATAGACTGCGATATGCAAAGTTGCATTACGCTAATTTTGTGCTAATTATCACACATTCTTGAGATATCCCCCTTAGTGTGGTAAGGCAGGACCACCAATCTCCATATTTAGTTGCAAATTGCTAATTTGCATATGGGAATGATGTTTTTCCAAACAAACTTTCTGATTATTGCATCAATTTGATTAAAATACCCCTGGGTGGTCTTAATAGGAACATTAGCAAACAGGAATATGAAAAGTGGCAAAAACAAACATTTTAACCAAGACAAATCCCTATAAAAATGACAGAAGGATATTTGCCATTGAACTAACAGCTTGCAGTCCTTCTTCAGGTTGCATCTATAGTTTGAATAAATCTGTATAGTTGGAAGTAATGTAATTCCCTAAATATCGAACAGGGAGAGTGGAGGAATATTGATACTTTAATTGATATGGAAGATCCACAGATGAGGCATTGAATAAATCAATCTCTGGCTTCCTTTTATTGATGTTATAACTGCCACTCAAGGAAAAATTAATATTTTCACGAAATACCATTTGAATATTAGATTCCTCTATTAACGAATAAAGCGTTATATAGTTTGCAAAGAGTTCCAGTTTAGGCATACCAAAAAGGGGAGGAAAAATGAGAAGCCCATTACAAATTGAAATAGCCAAGGGTTCAATGAAAAACAAAAACAAAACAGAAGATACTGGGCAAGTGCCCAAGAGATTTTGATGGTCCATCCCTTTTAAATTATCTATGATTCTAGTAGAAGTATCAGCATATGGCTAAATAGTGATATCACCAGCTCTAAGTATATAAAGAAGGCTGGCCAATTGATTAGATCAAACGTTTTCTATCATTAATCATAAGTATTACAGCTGTCGGGTTGGGTTGTGCGAAACCCACTTCATAATCTGGACAGTGGTCAGAGATCCCTGCACTGCCCTACTGCTGCTGTTTTTTCTCCAACTGCCATTCCAGGGGTAGGAGGAAAGCTGTCAAAGTCAGCGGTCAATTAGTGGTCAGTTGGAGTAGTCAATGCATGCATTATAATTCAGTGCTTGGACCGACCGATTCTGACGAGTCAGCAGCAGTCCAACCACCTCCAAAAGGTCAGCGGAAGCCGGACCAATTGGCAATGTAAGGATCCCCATAGTTTTTGTACAGAAATGGTTGCAACTGAAGAAAAGCTTAAAGATAGGAGTTAATGGCAATCTACTGTGAATTAAATGCTAGATCAAAAAAAGAAAGATGTCTTGATAAATAGTGAGAAAATGAGCAAGTATTAATGAAGTATGTCTGAGCACAAATGAGAGGTGGTAGGTAAACACTAGTAAAAATATATTTGAAGAAGCAACATAACACTATTTGTTAGACTTGACCCTTTTTGGCTGGTTCACCCCTATACTTTTTGCCTTTTCTCTGACATGGTGTTGGTTGTTATAGGCCTCTGGGCACGGGAAACATCCTTTACAATGCAACTTTTACAACGCACTACCATTACGACGCAACTTTTACAACTCAAGTTATTACAACGCATTGCGCTGGGGGGCGCTCTAGGATAGGGAATAGTTTAATTACTATCCAACACCTTCCCTACTATTCACGGGGACTGGAGTTGGAATAGTAAATTAAATTATTCACTATCCAGCGCCCCCCAACGCAAGTCGTTGTAACGACTTGCGTTGTAAAACCTGCGTCGTAATGGCATGCATTGTAAAAGCATGCGTTGAAACGTCATACATCCCTGGGCACTTTAGCACTGTTGTCCAGTGTAAAGTGTGTGCACTCTCAGTGTATATTTGATAAGTTTGGCCTGCCCACCCATAGGAATGCATTGGGGATTCCCTGATCAGTGTGTGTCAGTGGTAATTCATGGTATGGGAGGAGCAGCGTGGTCAAATTTAGTATATATGAAATTGTTAGAATAAATGCTGCGCAATGGTGTGCGCAGATTTATTGTGACTATGGGAGAAATGCCACTTTTAGAAGTTGGCTTTTTTGTGTGCTATGTTTCTGCCTGCCTGATGTGAATTGCATGTCCGGCTTGTGAGTGACAGGGGCTGGAAGGTGTGTGTGGCTCCCGGAGGGGCGGGGTGAGTCAGCGCTGGAGGAGGAGTAATCCCCTGACTCTGCTTAGGAGTGTGCCTGCCCTGCACAATGCTGGCTCCGCCCCCTGTGGTGCATCTGATCATCTAGTCTCCACCTGACAAAGGGGAAGAGGAGCTTGCAAAACAAAGTGCTCCAAATACCTCATGAACCCGTTGCATCTGGTTCCCCCATGCCCTGCACTACAGACAAATGAAATAATGGTATAAGTAGAGGGGCTGTGACCCCCATGAATTTGTTCAGTTCTTGTTCCTGAATACTGCTGGGGCGTTCTTCTGCTGGGGTCCAGGAGGGGCTGCCATGAGGGCTTACCTCTCTGGGCCCTGCATTGCCCCTGCATCTCTAAAGACCTTTTGCTGGGACTTATTCTTTTGATGCAGGAGTTTTTGATGCCTCTAGCGCCTCGTGTGCGCTTTCTTTCCATTTTTACCCAGAAGAGCATGTGGGCTGCGCAGCGCTTTTGCTGCAGCCCCCTTTGAGAGGGAATCCATTTTGTAGGGATTCCCCCGTGATGCTGTTGGCGGGTGCCCACCCCGCTTGTGCTTTAATTTAATTACAGGAGCCTACCCCGTCTTATGAGTGTCCTGAATGCGGGTGCCCACCCAGCAATTTCGTGTATCTAAGCGGGAGCCCACCCCACTTTATTATTGCCTAAAATGGCGGTGCCCACCCCTCTTGCGCTTGATGCTATTTGCGGGTGCCCATCCCGTGTACAGTTGCCGAGAATCCACGAGTAGCCCGAGCCACCGAGAGGAGAGCGCAAAATCCGGAAGTCAGGCACCCGCGTCTGACTGTGGGCAGGCCTACAAAAGGAAGTGCAGCCGGAAGCTTGGCTGCATGCCTAAAAGAGGACAGGAGCCTACCCCGCCTCCACTAGGCCAGAGGTAAAGTCCCGGGTCCCAGGAGGGGGCCCGGGTGAAATAAGAGGAGACCGGGAGTCAGGAAATGCCCAGCGGGCTTCCATGAGCTGTTGTCAGCCCTGACAGGAACAGAGACATCACGGTGAGCACCGTCCCGCCGAGGAAACCAGAGGAGTCATGCCCGCAGTCCTGGTGAGTGGGGGCTTCTTCCTTGTGATTAGTGCCATTTGAGGCACAGTATCAGTGCATGGGCGGTCCAGCGAGAGAGCAGCTGTCCCAACAATGGGCATATTGGTTGCAGGAGGCCCAGAGGGGCCCGTGCCTATGATTTTACAGTTGCCATGCTTGACAGAGGGCACCTGCAATGATGGGGGAGCCCCAGTGAGGCCCCGAGGGCACAGTTGTGCCAGGGCCTATTTGCCTATTCACAGCTGCGCCGCACCAGCATCGGCAGCTGCAACCTTTTGCGCACATTTGTTCAGAAGGCACAGTGAGTGCCCAGGCCCACAATTCTTCAAAGCTGCATGGTAAGTAGCATCAGATGCAACATTTAGGCCACAGTTCTTTCGGTGCATGGTTGAAGGCGATAGGAGTGAGATGCACTGCGAATTCTGCTGCATTGGCAGCCACCCTGACATTTGGGACATAGGGCATTTGATCCCTTTTGAGAAGGCCAGTTGGCCAGAGGGACTGTGAGGTTTGTAGGGTGCCAGGCCCTAATGTGATTTATGTGGTGCTAGGAAATGTGATTCATCTACTCTGATTCACGCACCCTATTTTATGTTTCTAAATGTGGTTTTATGATTATGAGGTTATTTGCATACTGTGGTTTATGCTAGTGAGATTACTCTCTCTACTGTGAGTTATGCCTCTAATGTGATTTATGCTAGTGGGGGTATTGTCTAATGCATTTAGACTAATAAGATGATTGCATAATGTATTTATGCTGGTGAGGTTGGTGCAGAATGTAATTCATGCCTAAATGTGATACTGTGCGTAATATCGTTTATCTTACAGGATGATGCTGAGTTTGCCAGGGATTACTGGTTGGGTCCTACATTCATGATATGTCCTACATTTGCTAAGCTCACTTTGTGACGATTCTGACAGTGGTCCAGTTGGCCCTGTCAGGTGTACATAATCCCTTGTAAATATTACCTAGTGCCAGGTGACACATTGTATATCATTTGATTACTATGTGTTATGAGAATACAAAGGCTATTTTTGATGTGGAGTTCCTTTTGTGGTGTGCATGCTATGTTGTTGCTGTGTGAGTGTGCAAACGTTTTACACATTGCCTCTGAGATAAGCCTGACTGCTCGTGCCAAGCTACTAAGGGGGTGAGCAGGGGTTATCTTTGGCCTGTAACTCCCTTGCCCTGACTAGAGTGGTGTTTCTGCCTGGCTTTGGCGCAAGCCTTACCCAACCAGAAATCCCATTTCTAACACTATTTATAAATAGATTATTTTAAAACATAAGAATATTATGTGTCGAAATTGAGAGTGAGTAAAAACGATGGCTTTATGTTTTCCATAGTAAACATTGGCAAACTAAAAATAAATAATGATGGTGTATATATCTATAAATTACATTCTGTTAATAAGTTTGTTAAGATCAAGCACAATGCTACTGAATATTTATGCATCAACTGATTGTCATAAATTCGAAGTTAGTAAAAGTAGGTACATTCTACTGAAGCACATCTATCAATATTAATGAGAGTATGCATTCTGTCACAGAGCTTTGCAAGTTTTTCATCTACTGGGTTGAACTTAATTGCTCATTACATGCTTGTAATAGTGAATTTTTCAAAATGTTTACTTTTGTTTTATTTTTCAAGAATATCAGCAACCCTACAATATGATGCTCCCTTTGCAGTTTAACTGCTATCATGTGAAAACTGGATGCTCTGTTGCAATCCAATTGTTCTTCAACTGAGTTAAGAGGCTAAGGACTAGAGGAAAATGCATTCTTCTATTAGCCACTGCACCAATAACAGACTTTTAGGGCCAAATTTATCAAGGTTTAAGCCGGTGCAGCATTACAAAATGTAACGCAAACCAGATGGAGGTAATGAATTGGGATATACTTTTCAGCATGAATCTTGCTTTGCAATCAAAAGTAATCCTAAGGAAAAGCAAAGTAGCGCTTTGAGCAACTTTGCACTAACTTGCATCGAGTGGGTATTTTATAAGTGGCACATGGGCATTACCATGCAACCACAGACTGATTTTAACAGCAAGGATTGTATGCTAAAAAAGGTAGACAGGGTTTTGCAACAAAAATGTACACCTCCTCGAGGCACGTGTTCAGTTTAAAAAAAACTTCTTTCCTTAAAATGTTTCCAACTTTGAATGCGTGGTGTATTAAACAGCACACATGCAATGTTGGAAAAGATCTAAAATAAAGGCACAGAAACAATCCACTGCAATGCGTTACTCTTTCTTTGTGTGCTGCAAAATGCAGTACACAAAGAATAAAAGAGAAGAAACAAAGTAATTTGTTGAAGTAACACCTCACTAAAAGAGCCTTAAGGTTTTGGCAGATCCACAGATTATTATGGTCTTAGAAATCTGGGGAAGCATCAACATCTATAGTTGTTGCGTGGGAACACCCATGGCAATGCCCATGGAATGCCTTCCTAGCACAGAGTAAGGCAATGCAGCGATTTGCACTGCCTTGCCTTACACCATATTTATGAGGTCATTCAGGCTTTGGGTGGGCTCATGGATCTAATTTCAAGGTTTGCCCCACCGGAGCATCAGAATAAGTGACACTACGGCAGTGCAAGGGGCTCATGAATATTCCCCTAATTTTAAATATAGAAGTTTGCACTGGAATGCTACCCTTCCAGTGCAAAGCATATGTTAGACATCACACATACAACTCATTGCTAAATTGCAAGGGTGTGTGCATGGTACAAGGCAGCCTAAAGAGCTTGGGCAGAGGTTGACACGAGCTATGCCATGTCTAAATAGACATGGTGCTATCCTTATACCTCCCTATAAAATGAGGTAGCACAGAGCAGCAGGTTTGGTTGCTGTTCTGTATTTGCTGAAAAAATATTACATGAAACCCAGAGACCGGTCCTAGGATGCTTGTTTCTGGTCCAGTGAGAACCTGACCTGGCTGTTCGGGCTGGACTGTTCCCACGGGGAACAGGTCAATACTGATTTGCATAGCTTGGTTTAAGCTGGAATGGCATGGGGTGCAAACAAACAATGGATTTAGGCCCGGATGTCTGTAGTGTGGAAAATGTTTGACATTGATCAGCATTCTGTCCATCAATTGTTCTTCTTGCATTTGTCACGCCCAGTGGAATGAGTATGCCCAAACATGAGTCCCATGCTCTCCATGCCACTGGAGTCAATGTAGCCTGGCTGATGAGGGGTGAAGTCCTGAAACATGTCCTAGGATGCTTTTTTTCGGGCCAGGGAGACCCTGGCCTGGTATTTCAGGCTGGTCTGTTCCCATGGGAAACAGGGTCAAGACTGATTTGCATATGCCTGGGTTTAAACTGGATTGGCACAGGGAGCGCAAATACGATGGATTTATGCTCAGATCTCTGTACTGGGGTGAATGTTTGACGTTGATCAGCATTCTGTCCATCAATTGTTCTTTTTGTTTTCTCAATCTGGATGGATAACTACTCGATTTTTTACATGGAATTTCATTGCGGAGTATGGGCTTTTCATTTTGGAGATTGAGTTTTTATTAAAAAAAAATTTTTATCAAAATAATTTACAATGTTGGTTTCCCTGTTTGGATTATTGGAGTACTGTAGACTCTAGGTGACAGATGGTATGATCAAGTCACCAATAGTTGCAGAAAGACTATAACTACAGGTAGAAACCCCAAACTTCGGATGATTTGTAAAAAATGATTTAAAAAATGTCAATTTAATTAGAAACTGAAGTTAAAACAGGCAAGAAATATTACAGGTTGTTAGTGTGTGTTAGGAGTGTAGGATGTATGCAATATTGTCCAGGTAGTCTGAGCACCCATAAATGAAAATTCTTTGATTTTCATTGATTTTTAGGCAGTAATCTCTCACATATCTCTTTACCTTTTTTGTAAACACAGGGGGTTATGTTGCAAAAGTGTGTATTAATTTGTTTGTTCACAATGGACCTGCAAAGGACAGCAAGTTTTGTATATTTACTTAATACATTGTTGTATTTAGAAAAATGTATTATTTTTATTACAGGTGACATTGCAAAAGATTTATATTTTGCACTATGGTGCCTGTGGAAAAAAAGTTTAGCAATATTGAAATGTATTGTTTGTTTCTGAATATTTATCTGAGATGGAGTTAATTCCTTCATAATCTGATTTATTGTAGAAATTATTTCGGATTTGGGTTTTTAAATAGATGGTTTATTGGAGTCCATTCTTTTGCAGTGTGATATGTAAAATATTTTGAAGGAAAATAATTTTTGTAAATGGAAAAGTTTAAAACTTTGATGCAATTTTTAGTGAAGGGAAAATATTTGTGCATGTTTTTTTAGATACTGTATTCAAGGTGGAAAACATTTTTATTATCAGAGTTACGAAACAGAGATGCTTTAGGCCTATTGTTTGCTGTCGGTTGAAAGAAAATTTAGTTTTTGTTATGTTTATTCTTTATTTGAAAATATATATTTTTCTTACCAATTTAAATTTTTTTAATCAACTCTACCTTGGCCCACCCCCTGCCCCCACCCATCCCCACAAAATATAACAGATTTTAAAAAACTGGGCCTGTAGACTTGTGGACGTTAGAATGTCTTGCGCTAATAAAAAAACTTACTAACAAGCTTCGACCGAAATGCCTAATTTCATTTGCCAGTTGCATATGTTTAATATTTTTAAAGTAGAACAGTAATTTTTCCCCAGCCACTGTCCAGCACCTTTCCAGCAACTGCCCTGAGATAAGTGCCCAGCAGAGCAGGAATGTTATTTTCCCCCAGCCGCTGTCCAGCAGCTGCTTCGAGCTAAATAGTTTTCTCCAAACGCTGTGAATTTTTTTTTAAAAAAAGATTCATTTCACTATATAGGACCAGTTTAATTTCACAAAAAATGCTTACAATGGGGGGCGGAGCTAGCAGCCAACAAAGATGACCACAGCCTAGGACGACTCTGTGCCCGATGCTTCATCTCCTGTAATAGATCCGGTGTGAAAACACAGACAAATCATGAGCGGAGACTCCCAAACACCAGAGGAGCAATCGCTGAAAGTTCCAGCCTTGGACGAGGGACTAGAGAGGAATAAGACAAGGCGGAGTAGTTGAGGCCCAGAACCAGCGGCAAAGCCGGGACCTCGTGTGAACTCGGGTCTGATTGCAGTGGGGACCAACCCGCATCGACATCCTTGCTAGAGGCCCCCCCCGACCGCCGGTGCTCCCATCGAGCTCCAACACCTTCACGGAAAAAGTGAGCCAAGCCCAGCAGCTGCCTGGGAGTGCCCAGCAGCTGCCTGGGAGTGCCTGCGCGAGGGGAGGAAGAACACTGAAGCATCGGACCGTAGACCGGCCGATGTGTGTGGGGTGCGGCTGAGTGGTAGATAACGGCGAGTTGTGAAGACCGAACAGAGGGTGACCCACCCTGATAGCCCGCCGACCCGGCCACCCTCACTGCACTCACTGCACATAGCGGGAGCCCGGGCCCTTCCAAGAATAGATAATAACAGCATTGGTGCGGGTGAAAAGGAGCATTAATTTAGACGGCCGGTGGAACACCCACGGCCACAAACCAGGAGACGGAACCCAGCAGAAGGCCTTTGGAACTGCTCTGGTACATAAAAGTCACAGAAAGACAAGGCCGGTAGGGATATCCTTCACGGCCTATATGCATATTCAGTACCTGTTCAAGACTCTGCAGTGGGACAGGTCTGTGGAGGTTTCAGGTGCTACGAAAAATACATAGAAGTTATGCGTGAGACCCAGCAGTGCACATTGTAAGGCACCAACGGCATAACCTCCTGGGGGTGGAACAACTATATATCTAACTCCAGAGGCCCCACCGGAGCTCAGAGCGATTGGCCTATTGTGCGAGACTCAAAACTGGGTCCAGGAAAACGGAAATGCCGTGAGTGGATGACGGTCCCACGGCAGGCAGTGGTGATTACTAGTCTCCCCCTTCATTCCCCCCAGAGTGCCCTGTTGCAGCGCCTCTCGCCTTGGCCACCAAGGGAGGCAGGGGACAACGTACAGTGCCCAACATTAAACTCAACAAATATGCCTAACAAAAAGAGCAGACGGACACGCGGTCTCCTCCCGCAACAAGCGGCACAAGCACACCGCCTGACAAACTGAAAGAGTCCACCCTCCAAGACGTGATGGCTGCACAACACCGATGCAAACATCCATAGGAACAATCTCGATGGATATCACATTACTGTGTGCCGACGTCTCCAAAATAAGCACAAGAATGACGGAGGTCGGAACCACTACGGCCGCTCTCTCCATAGACACAGTGGCACTGAAAAAGAGGATACAAACATTAGAGCTGACGCAGAAGCAACTTATGGACAAGCTCGCCGATCAGGAAGGTAGATCAAGAAGGAACAATGTATGCCTCATGGGTGTCACGGAGAGCGTGAAGGGGTCGGCCCTGGATCTCTTTGTCGAGGACCTCATCAAAAACCAGCTGCAACCACGTGGGCTATCCTGCTTTTTCTCAGTGGAAAGAGCACACCGGGTGCCCGCGGGGAGGCCCGGCCTGGAGCCCCCTCAAAACCGATATCGGCGCGCATATTCAACTTCGGTGATCGGGACACCATTCTACAGGCAGCACGCATAGCCCCACCAATACATGTACACAACTGCAATGTAACCCTATAACTGGACTATACTGTGGCAGTGACAATACAACGCCATAGCTTTATGGAAGTGAAAAGAGAACTCCTCAACCGTGAACTTAAGTACCCAATGCTATATACAGCAAAGTTGAGAGTGAAGGTGGAAGGCAAAACTTGGTTCTTTGGGACACCTGAAGAAGCCTCAAACTGGTTAGAAGGATGGCGACCGGTGGGAGGCGCAAGGAGACAGGGACTCAGACAGAAGCAACAATCCATGACAACCGCATCGCAAAATAGAACATGGCTAGAAGCAACAAAAGGATCACAACAAAATGCCAACGAGAATTCAGACTCAACTGACGACTACGGAACCTACTTATTCATAGACTCTCACTGCAGACTCTATATGATGCTCCAACAATGTACTAGATAAACAGACCTAAACACTTAGAATGCACAGTTTGATCGCAAAGAATTATGAGCTAATTGGTGTGTGAGCTGAGAGCACAGAGAAACTCTCCCCCCTACTCAAGTACAAAGTTATAGGGATAAAATACTTTGCTGTGCAGGTAGTTTTAAATCCACTGTGCAGGGAGTCAGGGTGGAGGGAGGGGGGATGGGTAAAGTTTAAGGGGTTTTTCATAGTTCTAATTTCAATGTTGACGCAAGATGCAGTATCAGAGGATATACCTGGCATTGACACAGTGGGACATAGATGGGCGGCACAACACTGCATCTCGATAGATGACAGATAGGACGCAAATAGACACAATAGATGACTATTTCGACAACCAGAAACAGACTTCTCAACCATATGGCCTTCCATTTAAAGTGCTTTCGTGAAATGTAAATGGCCTGGGAGATAAAATTAAACGGGGATTGGTCCTACAATATTTCAAACTTAAGAGTCCCGCTGTAACGCTTCTCCTGGAATCACATTTAACCGGGACTGCCTGTAAAGCTTTAGACAGAGAGGATTCAAAATGGTAGTACACTCAGACTTTACTTCTGGCTCTCGAGGAGTGGGGATCCTAATTAGCAAACGTTTCCCATTAATAATAACTGGGTCCCGGGAAGACGACCAAGGAAGGTTCACAGCGATTCCATGTCAACGGGACGATAACATTTATAACTTGGTGACAGTTTACATCCCTCCAACACTGCACCAGAAAACTCTCCCAGCCCTTGGAAAATTCCTATGAACACTCCCACAAGGCTATATGGTAATAGGGGCGACATTTTAACATGGCCATGGATGCCTCCATGGACAAAAAAAACCCTAGACACCAGAAATGTCAAACGGTATTCAAGGTGTAAGAACGTGAAGATGGCTTCCCAGATCTGTGCCTGAATTATATCAACCAACAACAAGTGCGTGTGACCATCACAGCATTGACATCAGTCATAGAGATCATTCTTGAGAGGTTTTTAAAAACTTTGTAAACAAGAAACCCTTATTTGAGAGTTCCCAATATTGAGGGCCGGATTTATCAACCTTTTGCGCAACTTGCTGCACTGCATGAAAGTGAGAGGGCAGGAATGAGCCATATGTACCAATATATGCCACATTTTTGCTCTATATCTGTGTTGGTGCACAATTTGTGGTCTAGCACCAATGCAGGCACCCTTGCTCAATGGTGCAAGGGTGCCTGTGTTGCTGGCAGGATTGTTTTGTACAGGAAGGGACTCCTTCTTCCACAAAAATAATGCTCTGAGGCTTTTCTTCTTTCTAAGTGTGCTGGAGAATGAGGAGAAATATAGGCATTTCTCCTTGTTGCACCTCTGATGGGAAGGCATAGCCTTTTGGCACATTCCCAGGTTTTGCAGTCTTGACAAATCTGGAAATGCACCAAAATTCATGAGTGGATGATTTGGAACACTCATGCCACTCATGGAACGCCTTCCTAGGGCAGAGTAACGCAAGGCAGCGGCTTGTATTACTCCAGATTTACCAAGCAGTGCAGTGCTCCACAGGTGGCCTTTTGCTGGTTGGTAAATTTGACTAGAGTATTGTGTTGCCCTTGCAACACCATGAATTGGGAAGTGCAATACTATGATAAATCTGGCTTCATGTGTCACACGGATAGGGAACCATTGTCATTGCTTAACATTACAGTAAATGGTCTATCCCAAGACATAATTTCAGAAGAGAAAGGTATACACAAATAAACAACAGCACAATTCAAAGAAGTAAAAAAATAAATGCCAAATATGTTTATTTGGAACCAGATCGGGTTTGGGTTTTGTTAAAAAAAAGTGGGTGATTTCTAAAGGAGGAGGATTATATTAAAACAAACCTCTAATCTCTGGAGGAAGTCCCGAATCTGAAGGAGGATCCAGATATTGAGTTTTCCCCAGCATAGGAGAATATAGTGTCGGGCAAGAAATCTAATGATTCTTTCCCTTCCCTCAGATATTGGAGTAATTGCAAGTATCTAAAAACGCTTAATCTGCAACATAGGGTCTGATTCAATGCTTGAATTATGGAAACTCTAGATGTTGTCAGGTTTACCACATGTTAGAATTGTCTACATTTATGGCATAGCTGAGATAAATCTATTATTGATATTGATCAAAAATATCAATTTCTCTACACAGATTTACCATCAGAGGGCATACCAGTGGTGCATTTTCCAGTAATGTCTGGTAGAGTTGAAGTCTTTCTGTCCATAAAGGCAAGCACTACAAATAAATGTCTAAAGCTGAGGTACAATGTTAGTCCTCACATTCTCATTTTAATGTGCATGTTCTGTGGGCTCCCGTGCATGATAATTTTCTCATGCATTTCTTTTTCTGATATTTTTATCATATTTTCGCGATAGAGATTTTCAGAGGTACTCTTTTGTTTGGCACATTGTCCACCATAGGTGCAAATAACTCATCTCTAAGGGCTTGGTTCAGATTTTGGTGTAATTTGTCCCACAGATGTTTTTTCAGTGGTCTTCCCACCTGCCAACGTGGTGGTCTGCCTCCCCTATTTAGATGTTGGCAATTGCATTGACAAAATACCGCTGTGCTCCTGCCTTCACCAACAGGAAATCTTGATTGCATTGATGATGGAATAGGTTAAAGCGGCTGTTAGAGGGAAAACACCCAGTTTCTCCGCCAGGCCAATCACGATGTGCCTGCCTGCAGACACAACTGTGCCAGGAAACCTCCACATCTCAGTTGTCAGAATGGAACACATAAAAAGGCACAAAATCAACTTTACTTACCTCCCCACTTCCTTTTCCACCATGGATCTGATCTTACACGTCCATCCTCTACTGCTGCTGGCTGATCATGATGCAAATCAACACTGTCATCGCCGGAAGTGAAGGTAACCTCCCACATATGTTCAGGACTTGTGCTTTATGAAATTATTCACAAAAGCTATAGCAAACCAATCTACAATGCATATGTAACTAATGTTGACGTTCAAGAAATATAAAGTGCCACACATCTATAACCACATTGTGTTCATGAATCAGGTGGCGGCTGACTTACAAAAAAAGGACACTTGCGTAAAAGAATATATATAATAAAAAATCAGAAACTCACTATACAGGAATGTGGAATTAAAGTATGAAAATTGTCACATAAAAAAGTATGCATCACACATCATTGGGATAAGTGCAATGTGGGCTTGTGTAGAAATTGCACTAGACAAGCTATAAGCCTTACCTTATAGATTACATGGAAAATCAATGGCAGTCCCAAATCTGAAGCTCTCTACATATTCATCCATGTAAAATTGCCCCTTTCCTAGTGCAAGTCCTGTATTGAATACAATGTCATTTTGCACATCCCATTACAATATGAAATTCATATGTGTACATACCTATCAATAATGAAGGTAAAACTAGTACACCTGTAGTAAAATATCCTTAAATAATGGCTCAACATCTATTTATAGGTGCTCTCCACTACTATGTTGAATGGCTGCACGAAATTTCAAACCACCATCATATACCATGTGAACCAGTGTATGCACTTTACATAGTAGACATTTAAAAAGTACGTTGTAGTTCCTTATATAATGCTAAAGAAAAATAGGTACTACACATTTTACACTGACACATTGCTAGAAATCTAACATTTGCAAAGAAAACATAATGCCAGGACAGACTTGGTGAACAGATAAATTGTGATTTATTCACAATGAGAGAAATCTCTCAAGTAGTTTGAAATAAGTCAGTCAAATGCCAGTGAAAATGGAATCCTACTCATCTGTGTGCCTCAACTTGCCTCCGATTGCACTGCCAGGGTAACCTCCCCGGGAAGGGGCACCTAGTGGACAGAGCAAGCACCACAAAGATGTTACTTGAGAGGGGGTGGTTGTGTTTGGATTTGGGAGGGGTGTCCTTGGGTTTGGGCGGGGTTGTTTTAGGAGGGGTGGTGTTCAATTTGGGAGGGGGGTGTGGTTTTAATAGGGGGGGTTTGCTTTTGGGCTTGGGGCCTTTCCTTTTTACGGGGTACCATGGGGGTCAGTAGGGGTAGATACGGTGTTTTGAGGGGTGGTTTGGGATGTGAAAGGGATGGGTTGGGGTGGAAGGGGTATGTATGGGTTTGGAGGGGTGGGTGTGGCAGAGCTCAGGGCAAGGGCAAACAGAAGAATTTCATGGGGTAATGGGTAGTTGGAGTTGGGAGGTAGAGGGCATTTAAATGTATGTTGTGAATTTGTCAGTTGATGGTGCAGGTGTCTGTTGATGGCGCAGGTGTCTGTGGTTTAGGTGTGTGTAATGAACATTTAGGTTTGTCTTGCTTTGTTGGTGAGTGTTGTATGAGTGAGTGTGGGCATTTCTGTTTTTGTGTGTACGTGCTGTTGGAGTGCTGGTGTGGGCATGGTGAATGTGACTGTGGTGGGAGCAGTGTATGTGGGTGTGATGGTGGGTGCAGTGTATGTGGGTGTGTGGGGAATGGTGGGTGTCTCTGTGGTGGTGATGTAGAGTCAGTGGTTGTACTGTGGGCGGTAGTTCCATCTGTGGTGGTAGGTTTAGTGTATGCGGTAGTGCTGGGGGTAGTGGATGTGTCTGTGGTGGTGGGGGAAGTATCTGTGGTTGTGCTGTGGGTTGGGTGGTGTATGTGTGTTTGGATGCATGCCTCTTTTTGTGTTGTTTGTGTGTGTGTGTGTGTGTGTGTGCTGATTGTGTTGGTCTGAGTAGATTTGTACAAAGGTGTGAGTGTGCTTAGAAAAGGTCTGGGAATTAGGAATTTGGATTGGGACTAGGTGGGAGGTGGAGCACAAGGTTGCGAGGCTGCTGTCAGTGAGGAGGCTTTACCTTGGAAAGACCTCTGTAGGCCAGACATAGCACTATGAGTGTCTTCCAGGTAGGCTACCATTTGTCCCATTTGACTGACAAGCCCCTGGATGACATTCAGTAGTGCAGTCTGGCCTAGAGAGATATTCCTGAGGAGGTCAATAGCCTCCTTACTCAATGCAGCTGGATGGGATAGGGGCATGGGGTAAAGTGCCAGGAGCAAAGGAGATCCCAGGCCTTTTATCGTGCCTGGGGTACCACAAGGGAGGGTAGAGATGGTAGTATGGGTGCAGACAAGGATGCAGGTAGAGCTGGAGTTGTAGGGCCTCCCACCACTTAGAAGTGCTCACTGGAGGAGGCCTTGGAAGAAGATATAGAGTCATAGGTGGCCTCTGTTGCAGTCCCTTCACCCTCCTGGCCACTGTGTCCCTCTGCTTCGTACTGGAATCACAGTGGCCAGATGCTTCCCTACCTATGTTGGCAACTTCTCCTTTACCTGCCCTGGATGATGCTTAAATGAAATATACAATAGTGTTATTGTATCTGTGTAAACAGAACAAGTCATGAAATTTGACCACAAAATAGTTACCAGGTTGTGAGATTTCACCTACTTCATGCCTCTCAAACTTTGGTACTACATTTGCATAATGGCATGCATGTAGGCAATATTTTCCAAAGACACTTGGTCACAGTTATGTCATTACCCATGATAGCTCCTATATCATGTATGATGCTGTCGCTTATTCATTATTTTGTCTCTTAAGGAACTGATTCATGTCTCAGAATGTTTGGGCTTTGTTGTAGAATAGTGAACTTATGTCACCGAAAAGATATACCCCAACAATACCTATGTACATAGAGTCCGCTAGACCCTCATTTCTTCATACTTTTCATTCTCAATGAATAAAATATGAATCAAGGTCTGTCAAAATATACTGCAATGTTGTACCAATATTAAAATACACTGAAAGACGGTTACCTTTGTTTGACATTTGACAGTGGTAACACTCACCTCAAGTCACTAAATTATATGTCAAGTGTCAAAAAGTATACATAAATTCTGTACTCGAAGTAGCTTAGCAATGTATCACACACTAGCTACATACCTAAACTGTTGAAGACAGTCTGAAACTAATATTTGTGGGGATTGACAAATGACGACTACAACATAATAAAATACCAGAATCAGATTCAAAAGCTGTATGACCCACATTAACATCTGGATGCAAACCAACCATCTACAGCTTAATGCCAGTAAGACTGAGGTCATCCTATTTGGACAGTCACATGAACTCAGGTATAACAAATAGGGGCCCCAGAACCTTGGCCTCTATCCATCTCCTAAACCCATTGTATGTAACCTTGGAGTGACAAATTGATAACAAGCTGTCCAAGAAATACCATGTAAACCATATAATGAGCACCTGCTGTGGCTTAATGCGAAGCCTACGTAAGAACTTTCAATGGATTCCAGTAGAATCAAGAAAACTGCTTGTTCAAGGTCTAAATATTATTCATCTTACTATGGAAATGCTCCATGAATGAAGCGCTTTTCACCAGATTTTAAGTTTTGCAGTACACCCCCGCCAGGCTGGTGTTAAATCTTCCATCACACTCCCTGTCTGCACCCATTCTGAAAGCTCTTCACTGGCTCCCCATTAGAAAACACATTTGTTTTAAAATCATCTGTTTGGTACATAAGACCATGTATGAAAATGGGCCAAACTACCTGGCCAAAAAACATAATTGGTATTTACCTAATAGGAATCTTAGGTCAGGGACTAAACATCTTCTTACTCCACTCAGGGTTCGCACCACCAGGAACGGCGATAGATAATTTTCTCATCTAGCTCCTTTTTTTTGGATTAAATTCCGGTGCAAATTTGTACAATCATTGATCAGAAAATGGTTCGTAAGAAGCTCAAAACATAGCTCTTTTGACTGCTCTACCTCCTCCTGTCAGCCGTTTATCTTCTCCCTCATCTGCATTCGCTATAGCCCTTTGAGAACCCATCCGTTTGATATGTGCGCTCAATAAAACCTAATTACTTGTGATTATAGCCCTTGAAACTTTCTAATACAACTTCAGTCCGTGGCAAAAGAAAGCCTCTCCACATTTGACTCCTAAATATCTATAGTTATTTGAACTTTGTTGTATCTTTGTGAAATGGTTTTAGTAACTATGCTGGCTTTCACTGTAGTCTGAATGTTGTAGAACATCACACTAATCGTTACATACAATGATTCATATATGGTATTTACTGCATGGATTGCAATGTGAATCACAATAGGCAACTGTTAGACCTGACATCTTTGGCGTGGTTTCCCCTGTCTTTTTGCCTCTGCCTCCTGTATTTTTGAATCTGTGCTGAATTTCGTTTTTGCTGGTATAGATGCTTTGGGCCCTTTGCCACTGCTGATCAGTGTCAAAGTGCAAGTGCTCCCTGTGTAAATTATGATGGTAATTGGTTATCCATGATTGGCATATTTGTCTCACCAGGAAGTCCCTAGTAAAGTGCACTAAGTGTGCCAGGGCTGGTGATACAAATGCTACTTGTGGGCCTGCAGCACTGATTGTGCCACCCACCTGAGTAGCCCTAAAATTGTGTCTCAGGCCTGCCACCGCAGTGCCTACATGCAGTCTGTGAACTGCCATGTCCTCCTGGTCAGTGTCCCCACTGACCGGGCTTAACCCTTCCCTTTCTGTACACATTCGTCACCCCTATGGAAGGCCCAGGTACCCCCTTGGGCAGGGTGCAGTGCATGTGAAAGGTAGAGCATGTACTAGTACAGGTGACATGCTCTGGTAATGAATTACAGCCATTTTCGCTTTTCACTATTGTAAGGCTACCTTGCCCATAGGCTATCATGGGGATTACTGGCTACAGTGGCTACCAGCATACCTTCCCATAGGAGCAAGATAGGACATACAAGTCTGGTATCCCTGAACACATCTTTTAGGAAAGGTTGTTTTTAAATCTAGTGTTTGAGAACAACACTATTAGAAAGTTATTTGTGGATAGAGACGGGTTTTAGTAATCAGGAAGTGTTGGCGCTCAAGCAATATTCACGTAATGTATGTGTTGAATAAACCTAAAGGAGTGGTACTAGCAGGAAGGGGAGACCCTCACAAACCCCTTAATCTGTATAGTAAGCCACACAATTGCAATTAACACGAATCCTGCGCGCACATATATAGTCATTAATCCAATGAGTGAATTTCTGGGAAAAAATAGGACAATCCAGGCGGTAGGATTTGTGTTCTTATCTTGTCTCTTTTTTAATCGTGTATCAGGTATAGTTGTACAAACAGCCAGCCGACACGTGTTTCGTTGCGGAAAACAGTGTTCAACAACTCTTCAGGGCTCAAAGGCTGGATCCAAAATTGGAGAGCCCACATCCGGTGATAATTCCAACCCGGCAGGGTAACAAAAAAACTCTTGAGTAGAAGTGTTTTAAGAGAGGGGTACAAGCCATAAATAGGCTAGTCAAAGTAAAGACGCCAGATTTCAGAACAAGGTTGAATGGTATTCAAAAACGGTAGATTCCAACGTAGAATAACATCACGATTGTGCAAAAGAACCTGTTAAGTCCCGGTGAAGCACGGGTGCGTGCCCTCTTGGAGTGCTCTTTAAAATAGAGACTCCTCAGCCTGGCGTCTGGTTTGAACGTGACGTTCAAACCAGAAATCTGGCGTCTTTACTTTGACTAGCCTATTTATGGCTTGAACTCCTCTCTTCAAGCACTTCTACTCAAGAGTTTTTTGTTACCCCGCCGGGTTGGAGTTATCACCAGATGTGGGCTCTCCAATTTTGGATCAAGCCTTTGAGCCCTGAAGAGTTGTTGAACACTGTTTTCCGCAATGAAACACGTGTCGGCTGGCTGTTTGTACAACTATACCTGATACACTATTAAAAAAGAGACAAGATAAGAACAAAAATTCTACCGCCTGGATTGTCCTATTTTTTCCCAGAAATTCACTCATTGGATTAATGACTATATATGTGTGCGCAGGATTCGTGTTACTTTTAGAAAGTTGCTGTTCTCTTGTCTGACCTTTCTGTGTGCCTTGGCCTGTTTGTGAACTGACTGTCTGGTTTGAGAGTGACAGGGGCTGGGGAGCCCCCCAGGAGGCTGGCTGAGTCAGCCCTAGGCTGAATGACTGCATTTGCATCTTGAGTGGTGGGAGGGGATAGCACCTGGGCCTGAATAGGGCTGTGCCTGTCTTCTACAGTGCTGGCTCCACCCCCTGCTGGGTGGCTGACGACCCTGCCCCTCTCTCTGAAAGAAAAAGAGAAACCAGGAAAACAAAGTGCTCAAGGAACACCCAGAACTGGTTCAGACCGGGCTCAGTACCCTCCTGCACAAAGGGAACAAAGACTTTTAGGGGTATAAGTACAGGACCCCAGACTACAGAATATTAGATCATCCTGGAATCAAAAAGGAACCTCTGCCAAGGAGAAAGCTCGAAGACTGAAGAAGGAAGACTGTCCTGCTGTTGCTTTGCTGGACTGACCTGCAGTTGCTTTGCTGTCAAGGAGAGGGGAAGGACTTTGCTTTGTGCTGTGTCCCGTTGCTTGAAGGAATCTCCAAGGGCCTGAAGAAGAGCTGGCTCCCTGTTAAGAAGTCCCAGGAACAAAATGACTTCACCCACAGCTTCCCTGAACTCTGCTGAGAGAGTTCTGTCTTTCTTGGAGCACTTGGCCCATGTGTGGTGCCTCTGGAAGTTGTACCTGTGTTGGGAAGCTGGAAACCAAGATTTAAACAACTGTCTGCAAAGTTTATCGCAATGCTCGCTTGCGGAGTGCGTCCCCGTCAGTGCGAGGAAATTCCCGCCGCTACGAATGCCGAGATCGTCGCAGTGCCTGTTGCTGCTGCCAGAGCCGTCGCATCCTTCGTTTGCGGGACGCACCAGCCGGGTGCGGGAAGATTACCATTGCTGCGAGTATCGTCGCAGAGCCTACTGTCACTGGGTCAGATCGTTGCACCGCTTGCTTGCGGACCGCATCATATCGCTGCGAGAGTTGTCGCAGAGCCATCGCATCGAGGGGCCGCGAGAGGAGAAGATTGCCGCTGAGCCGTGCATCGTCGCCGCACCGGAGATCGTCGCCGCCCCGAAGATCGTTGCATCGTACCTTTTGCGAGCCGCTACCACCGAAACCTGTGCACTGGAATCCACGCAAGGTATCGCATCCCTCCCCATACAGACCGGAGTCATCAAAACACGCCCGCTGCGTCCAGCGGGGTTGTTGCATCGCCTTCCCAGGGTCTCGGGAGTGACGCATCACTTGCTTTTCAATGCTACAGCTTTCACTTGGAACTTTTATCGCATCTAAAGGTACTTTTGGCTAAAACGTGAAGCAACTGTGGATTATTTTAACGCAACCGTAAGAACTTATTTGAAACCATATTCTTGAACTGTGTATGTTGGATTTTTGTTGTTTTGGTCTTGTGTTGTTTAGATTAAATACCTTTATTTTTCTAAACTGTTGTGGAGTCAGTTTGTGGTGTTTTCACTGTGTTACTGTGTTGGTACAAATACTTAGCAAATTGCCTTTGATAAGCCTGACTGCTCGTGCCAAGCTACCAAGGGGGTGAGCAGTGGTTATCTAAAGAGTGCATCCTTCTTACCCTGACTAGAAGCAAGGGCACCTATTTGGACAGTGGTACCTACCTCTGCCAACTAGAAACCCCCAGTTCTAACAGCAACATATTACACCTTGATGCATTTGAACATTTGATTAACAAGTCATGAGTATGGCCTGTATTTGAATTTTCCTGATGGGATACACATGCATATATGTGGTGGAACATTCCATCTTCCAAAATACATTAAGGTTTCCCATTTCACTCCATCATTGACAGTAGATCTAGATATGACAAAGGACATTGAGGAATGGTTTGAAGTATTTTGTACTCTGTTACAATTGTGAACACATTCCTGTCTGTATTTCATCAGAAATGTTATGCCTATCTCAATTATGTAGCCAAAAGTAGACTGCATTACACACACATTTGTGAAGCAGTAGGACATCATGCAAATCTGTCACTGTGTAACATGTATGAAATAGTATTTCTTTTTTTGTGTAACTTTTTATTATTTGAAACACAAAGAAACAAAACATAAAACATACAAGCAAGGCATTACCGTAATAATACAGCCATTAGGTCTGCGCTCAAAGAGGACGGGAGATACATTACAGCAGGAGAAAAGAGTCTTTGAATACAGATAAGGGGAAGGAGGCAGAGGCAGAATTACATATGAACCACACAATACACCATAGCTAGAAGGAATGTGGGTCAGGGCGACTGGGAAGGACTAGGAATAGCGGTGAGTGGGGGGCGCACAAATATCTCCACTGTACAAGTTCCAAGGGTTCCAAATCTTCCCCCATTTTTTGGGCCTGCCTCTTGCCATATACACTGTTTTCTCTCTGAACATGCACCAGTCCAGACTCTCTTTCCAAGCAGTCACTGTAGGCGGCCTTGGGGATCCCCACAACTGAGCAATATCCCTCTTCGCAACCATATTGGCCAGGGTCACCCACCGAAGCTGCGACACATCATAGTCATTCGGACCCCATACATTCAACAAACATTGTCGGGCTTCCGGCATCATCACAACACCTGTAACTTCATCCATAATCCCATGTATACGTGTCAGACGAGGTCTTCCTCAGGATCTGTCGAGTTGATATAGGGGCCCACCTCTCGATACCTCCAATTCTGATTGTAGTAAATACACAGAATATTGAAGTGATCAAGCGGGGGGAAAAGGGTGTTGGGAAAGGAACAGCAGGGAAGGAGATCTGAAAAGGAAAAGTTAGTCAGGGGAGTTGGGTAGGGAACAGCAGGGAAGGAGATCTGAAAAGAAAAAGTTAGTGCTGCAAGTCTATACTAATATTCTAAGAACTCTGCAACAACTTAAAGAACTAAAATTTCACCCCTCAATAAAAGACCTTTTGTCTTTAACCTGGGTTTAACTCCAAATCAACATATATGAAATCATTCCTTTAAATTAAGCATTAAAAGAAAACACATTTGGGTCTCAGATTCAACACTGACGAAATGACACCTTTCTTGTAAATAACCACTTTACAATGACAGTCAAAAATGTCTCTTCGCCTAGTAAAACATAAACTTTTACATGGATAACCTCTGATGCAGTTTTTACATAAATAATCTCAAGTTCAAAACCTTCACTTGAATATCCTTTCTTTAACTAAATAATTCTTTCTTTTGTAATGTCAATTCGTACTGCGACTGTTATGAATTGCGACCAAAGAAACCATAAGAAAAAGACCCAACAAGATAGAGCCTAAGCTCTCAGAGAATTATTTCACAGGGAACAAAGAATGTGTAATTTGCGCAGATAAAAGACTCAAAAACACATTTAAACAAGTTTACTATAATGTGCTTTAAATGTTGGCCCAGAAAATAGCTTAAAATGTCCTACCTGTAGAGTACGACCTACTCTACTGATACACAGGGCGTGGCCGAAGAAACCTAGGCCTCAGAGATCCAACTTACTGGTACTGCAAAGGATTCCCAAATACCTCCACAGCAGGTTGCGCCTTCCCAAAGGACCTTCAGCAGGATTGCCAACCACTTCCGGAAGCAAAGTCCAAGAAAATGCTTCCAATACTCTGAACTCCACTCAGAGCTATTGGAAGACGCTGCTACTCCCTCAAAATCCTAAGAATAGTGAGCAAAGAGGTCTGGGCGTGGTCGCGCACGTTAACGTGGCTACGCCCGATGTTAAACGCGACCGCTTACCGTTTCTCACGCATTTCGCGTGAGGTTTTCAATACCGCTTGCCAAACCTCACGCATCTCGCGTGAGGTCGCCAAACCTCACGCATTTCGCGTGAGACAGTCAAATCTCACGCATTAGGCGGACTAAAGGGTATGAAGAGCATGTTCCAAGTACATTTACATTACACATCAGCATATACCTCTACATATGTTTCTGTAGGTTGTGCAGACGAACCACCAGCGCCCCCTGGAGGGAAAACTGTGAATCTTCCCACACAAATACCTCGAGCATGACTCATGCCGTGGGGCGGGCCCTAGACCGCAAGCCGCCCTAATATTCCTGACAGTACCTCCCCCTCCCAAGAGCGGTCTAGGGCCCGGCTTAGAAGGATGAAGGAGGTGGAATCTGCGTAACAACTGAGGGGCATGAACATTTTCTGCCGGTTCCCAAGAATCATTCTCAGAACCGTAACCTTTCCAGGAAACCAGATACCATAGTTTCGTGCCCCTGCGTTTAGAATCCAATATCTTTTGCACCTCATACTCCCAATTGCCCTGAATCAGGATCGGTGCAGGTTTGGGAGTTACACCTTGTCTAGCTGGCTTTAACAATGACGTATGAAATACAGGATGAATCCGCAAGTTCTTGGGAAGTTGCAGTTTGTATGTCACTGGATTAACTTGACGGATCACTGAATATGGACCAATGAATTTGGGACGAAACATGTTTTTGTGTTTAAACTGTAAGTTCTTAGTGGATAACCACACCTTATCTCCAGAAGAATACACTGGTCCTGCTCGATGACGCTTATCATATTGCTGCTTGTATTTCTCTTTACTTTGTAATAGCCTTTTGTGAATTTTCTGATGAATGTTCTGCATAATTTGCACTGTCTCTTGAACTGCGGGTGCATTGGTCTCTTCTTTGGGCAGATTTAGAGGAATTGTTTTTGGTATATAGCCATATAGGGCCTCAAAAGGAGAGGATCCTGTAGAAGAATGAGGTGATGAGTTATAGGCTATCTCAGCAAACCATAGCAAATCCAACCAAGACTCTTTTGAATCTGTTACATAGCATCGCAAATATTGCTTCAGGGTTTGATTTAATCGTTCGGTTTGACCATCTGTTTGAGGATGATGACTGGTTGACATATTTGACGTAATCTGTAGACATTGACACCATTGTTGCCAGAACTTGGATGAAAACTGAGAACCTCGATCCGATATCAATACTGAAGGCAGTCCATGTAGTTTCACGATATTTTTTAGAAAGATTTGCGCTAACTGTCCAGCTGTAGGCAAACGTTTACAAGCTATGAAATGTGCGTACTTTGTTAAACTGTCTACAACTACCAAGATAACTGAATGTTGACTGTTTTGCGGAAGATTTGTAATGAAGTCCAAGGAAATATGTTCCCAAGGTCTGGTTGGAGTGGGTAGCACTTGCAACAGACCTTTTGGTTTACTGTGATCCGTTTTGAATCTTGCACAAGTTTCACAGTTTTGAGCCATTTGAGTCACATCTTTCTGCAGAGTTGGCCACCAGAATAATCTTTGTATTTTCTCCACTGTCTTCCTCGGACCCGGATGTCCTGCCATTGGGTGAGAATGTAACCAACTGAAAACAGTTCTTTGTAGTTCTTTGGTTGGTAGATAGATTTGCCTTCCATGAAATGGTAATCCCTCTTTGATAGTTTGATTCTCTTCCTTATTCTCCCATTTTTTCCATTGATTAGGAGAGAAGTTTTCGTGTATTTTCTCTAGGAATTGATCGGCTGATATCAAGCAAAGTACTTTATCTGGGCTTATGATCGCTTGTGGATCTCCTTCGAACCTGTGCAAAGAAGAATCTTTCCTAGAAAGAGCATCAGCTTTCTTGTTGTCTTGACCAGGACGATAAGTTACTACGAAATCGTATTCTGCAAAGAACATCATCCATCTTAGTTGTCGGGGTGTCAACATTCTGGCTGAGCTCATAAATTGCAAATTCCTATGATCCGTGTAAACGGTTACCGTGAATTTAGCTCCCATTATATAATGTCTCCATTCTCTGAATGCTTCTAGGATAGCTAGTAACTCTTTTTCTGCGATGATATAGTTTTGTTCGGCTGAGTTCAATTTTCGTGACATGTATGCCACCGGATGCATTTGACCAGTTTTAGGATGCCTTTGAGAAAGAATAGCTGCAATTGCCACATCTGACGCATCTGCTTCGATTATGAAAGGTTCTTTAACATCTGGGTGCATTAAAATTGGAGCTGCTGTGAACGCCTTTTTTAGTTTCTGAAATGCATCATTTGCCTCGGAAGACCATTCAAATTTTACCTTTTTTCTCAGCAATCTTGTGATAGGAGCTACTACTGCAGAAAAGTGATCAATAAATCGACGGTAAAAGTTTGCAAAACCCAAAAAACATTGTACATCCCGGACTGAAGTTGGGATAGGCCACTCAGCTACTGCTTGGATCTTTCGATCAGTCATTTTCATTCCTGTTGGGGTGAGTAGGACACCTAAAAATTCCACTTCAAATACATGAAAGTCACATTTTGTTAGTTTACAATACAAATTATGTTTTTGTAGGGTCTTCAAAACTTGTTTTACATGACCTTCATGTTCTTCCACAGAGTCTGAGTAGATTAAAATATCATCGATATAGACGATAACAAATAGATCTAAAAATTCTCGTAAGACATCATTGAGGAAGAATTGAAATGCTGCTGGGGCGTTACAGAGACCGAATGGCATTACCAAGTATTCAAACAGACCATATCGAGTTTTGAATGCAGTCTTCCACTCGTCTCCTTGTCGGATTCGTACCAAGTGATAAGCCCCTCTGAGATCAAGTTTGGTATAAATCACTGCTGTTTTGACTTGATCCAAAAGGACAGGGATTAACGGCAATGGATATTTATTTTTGATGGTTATTTTATTCAGCGCCCTATAGTCGATGCAAGTTCTTAATTCCCCATTCGCTTTTGGAATAAAAAACAAAGGGGAGGCAGCTGGAGACTTAGAAGGACGGATAAAACCATTTTCTAGATATTGATCTAGATAGTCTCTCAAATGTTGGTTTTCTTTTTCTGATAATGCGTAAATTCTACAATTGGGTACACATGATCCTGGCAGAAGATCAATCTGACAATCATAGCTTCGATGAGGTGGAAGTTTTGCTGCTTTCTCTTCACTGAACACCTCTTGAAATTCTCTGTATGCTTTGGGTAAAATTGTCTCTTTTTCTTCTGCAGTTGCGATTTTACTTACAATTGGTTCCAAGATTTTTAAACAAGATGACTGACAAAACTCTGAGAGGAATACAAGTTCTCTTTTTTGCCAATCGATTAGAGGATTATGCAAGCAGAGCCAAGGCATGCCCAGAATAAACCCATATTGAGGAGCTTGGATCACATCAAATTGCACTTCTTCTAAATGTCTTTGTTTCTTTGAATCGTCACAGATCATAACCACCTTTGAGGTTTGCATTGTAACTGGCCCTCCGGACAAAACCTTCCCATCGACTGCTTGGACAATTTCTGGAGTTTCTTTTTTCTCGCAAATGATACTTAGTCTCTGTACAGTTTCTAGATCAACAAAGTTCCCAGTAGCACCAGAGTCGATTAAAACTTCCATTTGCCAAATCTTAAGAGTCACTTGAATTTGTACTGCCAACCTGAAATGAGCTTTGTAATTAGACACACAAGAGTTTATGGAAGGGTAAGCGATAGTACCCAAGAGATCCCCTTCTAGACATCTCGGGCAAACTAGTTTTCCGACGTTTGATCTGTTTTTTCTAGGATTGCCGCCTTGTTTGCACTGAAGGACTTAGTTTTTGGCTTCATCAAGCAATCCTTCACGAAATGTCCCTTGCGACCACAGTAAAGACATTGTCCATTTTTGCGTCGGGTTTCTTTTTCTTCCTTAGATAATGGTTGTCTAAGAGCTCCGATCTCCATTGGTTCTGAACTGGATTCGGAGTGAGATAGTTGAGTCCGAGGTCTAGGTTCATTCTTCCAATTTGGCTTCTCGCTCTTTCTTTTATCTGACCTTCTTTCAGAGAGCCGATGATCCAGTCGTAAGGTGAGATTAATCAAATCCGAACATGCAGTTGGTTGTGGATCAATTTGTGCAAGAACATCTTTTAACTCATCCCGCAAACCCTGATAAAAAAGAGCAGCTCTCTTTTCTTCTGGCCAAGAGGTTTCGGCCACCAGTCTGTTAAAATGGGACAAATAAGAAATAAGGTCTCTGTTTCCTTGTCTTAACTGCAGTAATTCCCTGTCTGCAGATAAAGTTACAGTTCGCCTATCAAACACCTTTTCAAATTCCCCTACAAAACGTCTCCAGTTATATAATAAGGCACTATCCTGTCTGACCAACGGAACCGCCCAGGTAGCGGCATCTCCAGACAGGTAGGATATAAGGAACGCAATCCTAGATTGAGGAGTAGGAAAGGCTGCAGGCCTGCAAGAAAAATGCAACTCAATTTGTGTCAAGAAGGTTTGCACCTTAGAAGGATCTCCAGTAAAACGTTCTGGGGATGCTAAAGGAATTTGCGGGGGTACAGTAACAGAGATATTAGTGGAAGCTCTAGAACCTGTATCCCGAACTTCATCAGGCAATGGTGTATTCTGAAGTTGAATGTTATCCACTTTCTCAGCCAATAACGCAGTTGCATTCATGGTTTCATTTAGATCAGTTTGCATTTTTACAATTACCGCCATTAAATCATCTAAGGTGGCCATTATAGCAACTCCGACAGATCAGGAGGAAAAGAATTCGTGGGCTCACTATTCTGTCAGACGAGGTCTTCCTCAGGATCTGTCGAGTTGATATAGGGGCCCACCTCTCGATACCTCCAATTCTGATTGTAGTAAATACACAGAATATTGAAGTGATCAAGCGGGGGGAAAAGGGTGTTGGGAAAGGAACAGCAGGGAAGGAGATCTGAAAAGGAAAAGTTAGTCAGGGGAGTTGGGTAGGGAACAGCAGGGAAGGAGATCTGAAAAGAAAAAGTTAGTGCTGCAAGTCTATACTAATATTCTAAGAACTCTGCAACAACTTAAAGAACTAAAATTTCACCCCTCAATAAAAGACCTTTTGTCTTTAACCTGGGTTTAACTCCAAATCAACATATATGAAATCATTCCTTTAAATTAAGCATTAAAAGAAAACACATTTGGGTCTCAGATTCAACACTGACGAAATGACACCTTTCTTGTAAATAACCACTTTACAATGACAGTCAAAAATGTCTCTTCGCCTAGTAAAACATAAACTTTTACATGGATAACCTCTGATGCAGTTTTTACATAAATAATCTCAAGTTCAAAACCTTCACTTGAATATCCTTTCTTTAACTAAATAATTCTTTCTTTTGTAATGTCAATTCGTACTGCGACTGTTATGAATTGCGACCAAAGAAACCATAAGAAAAAGACCCAACAAGATAGAGCCTAAGCTCTCAGAGAATTATTTCACAGGGAACAAAGAATGTGTAATTTGCGCAGATAAAAGACTCAAAAACACATTTAAACAAGTTTACTATAATGTGCTTTAAATGTTGGCCCAGAAAATAGCTTAAAATGTCCTACCTGTAGAGTACGACCTACTCTACTGATACACAGGGCGTGGCCGAAGAAACCTAGGCCTCAGAGATCCAACTTACTGGTACTGCAAAGGATTCCCAAATACCTCCACAGCAGGTTGCGCCTTCCCAAAGGACCTTCAGCAGGATTGCCAACCACTTCCGGAAGCAAAGTCCAAGAAAATGCTTCCAATACTCTGAACTCCACTCAGAGCTATTGGAAGACGCTGCTACTCCCTCAAAATCCTAAGAATAGTGAGCAAAGAGGTCTGGGCGTGGTCGCGCACGTTAACGTGGCTACGCCCGATGTTAAACGCGACCGCTTACCGTTTCTCACGCATTTCGCGTGAGGTTTTCAATACCGCTTGCCAAACCTCACGCATCTCGCGTGAGGTCGCCAAACCTCACGCATTTCGCGTGAGACAGTCAAATCTCACGCATTAGGCGGACTAAAGGGTATGAAGAGCATGTTCCAAGTACATTTACATTACACATCAGCATATACCTCTACATATGTTTCTGTAGGTTGTGCAGACGAACCACCAGCGCCCCCTGGAGGGAAAACTGTGAATCTTCCCACACAAATACCTCGAGCATGACTCATGCCGTGGGGCGGGCCCTAGACCGCAAGCCGCCCTAATATTCCTGACAATACGTTTCCAAAATCACATCACCTCAGGGCATTCCCATATGATATGGAGATAGGTGCCAAGGAGACCACACCCACGTCGACACATGCCATCCGTGGAGTAGCCCATATGGATCAGACGGGGACCGGTGACATAGATTCTGTGGAGGATCTTGAGTTGGACCAGACGGAGGCGGGCCAGAATCGCCACCTCCTTGGGAGAGGAGATCGCGGACTGCCAGTCCTCGTCATCCAGTTCAATACCATCAGCAATCCAGGCCTCACAGAGGCGATCGAGCAGACTCGATCGGTCATTAATCATTTTCTTATAGAACAGTGAGATAGGACTATCCGGCACATAACCGTCCAGTATACGATCTTCGAGGGGGGAGGAATCCGGAATTTCACTACCCACTGGCAACACAGAGTTCAGAGCATGGCGTACCTGGATATAACGAAATTTTTCCCTGTCACTCAGCTTATACTCTATTTGCAGATCCGAGAAGGCCTTCACCCTCCCTTTAACCCAGAGATCACGCACTTTACCAATACCGATCATGTCCCACTTATCAAAGCCCTTCGTCTTCCATAGGCCACCCAGCTTCGCAGAGGCATAGAGCGGTGTCGCACCAGTTAATTTATCACTCCATCCCATAGCCGTCGTTGCTCTATGCCATACCCGCACGGCTATATCGGTAGGTCCCGTGAGTTGTGAACGGGCGGGTCCCGAATAAAGTGCCCTATAGTAATCACCACCCGGGAGCAGCCACTTATCCATTTCAAATGCTGGATTCAACGCCGGGCCATACATCCCGTGGTTGATGGCAGCGAGGTTGGAAGCCCAATAATACCTGTGCATATCCGGGAGCGCTATACCGCCATCATACCAGGGAGGTGTCAATTTCGGAAGAGCTATGCGTGAGCATCCGTCCCATATTAGTTGCCTCTGCAACTATTCTATTTCCCGAAAATATTTCGACGGGATGACATCAAAACTATTCTGGAGGGCATATAGGAACCGCGGTAAGGACATCATTTTAAAAAGGGCCGCTCGCCCTAGGGGAGATAACGGTAATTTACGCCAACGCGCTACATCGGAGCGTAACCCTTGGAGTGGGGGGAGCAAATTACGTTCATAGCGAACCGCCGGATCCATCGAGATAAACACACCCAAGTACTTAAAGCCAGACTGCGACAACTGAATAGGACAGCCCCGTAGCAAACAAGGGACATCACCCGCAAGTACATAAATGTAGGATTTCGACCAGTTGATGATTAGGCCCGAGTTCTTCCCGAAGGAGTTAAGTACATCAAACAATACGTTGAGCGATTTTTGGGGAGATGTAAGGTACAATAAAATATCATCCGCGTATAAGGAAATGCGATCCTCAAATTCGGGTGTCCAGCGTATACCCTTCATTGAAGGTTCCCACCGTAGCCAAGCGGCGAGCGGTTCCAACGCCAAAGCAAAGAGGAGCGGAGACAATGGACAACCCTGCCGCGTGCCCCTCCCAAGGGTAAAAGGCACGGAGATGCGGCCATTAACCACCACCTGTGCCAGTGGCGTTTCATACAGGAGTTTGACCCAACCAATAAAACCTGCGCCGAATCCAAATTTGGCGAGTACCGCCCAGAGATAAGACCACTCGATTGTATCAAAGGCCATCGTGGCGTCCAGGGACGCCAAGATGGCCGGTTCACGCAACGTCGGGCCCTTGCGAGAACACCATGCAGACGTCGCAAATTTAATGCCGTGTTACGGTGCGGGATAAAACCCGATTGATCCGGATGAATCAGGTCGCCAATAACCGTAATCAGACGATTAGCAAGCAGTTTGGCGAGGATCTTGGGCTCCGCATTTAAGAGCGAAATGGGTCTATAAGACAAGCAGCGATCTCGTGGTTTACCCTCCTTGTGGATCACCACAATGGTCGCAAGACGCTGATCTCTAGGGAGGGAGCCATTATCTCGCGCCGCCAAAAACATATCACGGAAATAGAGAGCTAAAGTATCAGGGCGTAACTTATACAGTTCAACAGGAAGGCCATTGGGACCCAGAGCCTTGCCGGAATGAAGGGAGCGTAGCGCGAGAGCCACCTCATCCACCGAGGGCGTGGCATCCAAACAGTCCCGATCCAATTCCGACAAACATGGAAGTGCTATAGCCCGAAGCAACAACTGCGAATCCTCCTCGGGCCTGTCGGACACCCTGGTATAGACCTCTCGAAAATAATCAGCAAAGCATTCATCAATTTCAACAGGGTCAGTTACACTCACACCACCGCATGTCTCAATCTCCGGAACCACTCGATTCGCTCTCTCCCTTCTGTCCAGCCAGGCAATCAATTTCCCTTCTTTATCACCCACATCATAGAGCCGTCCCTGCTGTTCCCGACTCATCGTCTTTGCCGCATCAGTAACCAAAGTTTTATATTCTAATTGTTTAAGGCGGAGAACATGTAATGCTTCTCGAGACACCTCCCGCTTCAATGCAGTCTCCAGGTCTGTGATTTCAGTTTTGAGCGGAACAATTGCCTCATTCTTACATTTCTTGGCGCACCCCACCAAAGACAATGCCTGTCCCCTGATCACAGTCTTAAAAGCTTCCCACAACGAGACAGGCGAGGATACAGAACTAGCATTCTCAGTAAAATACAGATCAAATGATTTAATCAATTCAGTGCGAGTCTTAGGGTTAAGAAGATACCAGCGGTTAATCGGAGCCACCCTCCCTTCGGTCCCGATGCTAAGATTAAAATGAAACCAAATAGGGGAATGGTCCGATATACCCCGAGCCAAGTGTCTAATCTCTCCAACCGAGGGGGACAGTGCTGCCAGTATCAGGATATAGTCCAGTCTAGAAAGGCTACCATGAGCTCCCAAATGGAAAGTAAACTGTGTTTGCTCTGGGTACATCAGTCTCCAACAATCTATGAGTCCCAAGGTTTCCAGGAAGTCACCCAACCAGGATTGCGCAGCAGGAAGATCTCGGGGGGGATAGCGGTCTATCCTGCCAGAAATGACGGAGTTAAAATCACCACCCAGTATCAAAACACCCTCCGGGAGGCCCAGAACCATCCGCCCCAGGTCCGTAAATGTCGTGGATTGTAAGCCCGGGGGGACATAAACCGACACCAACGAGATTGGTTTCCCCTCCCACCGCCCGACCAGTGCAACATATCGACCCCTGGCATCAAAGATCACATCATCAACCTCGAGGGGGAGGGAACCCTAAGCAGGATACCCACTCCTCTAGAACTAGTTGTAAATCCAGAAAGGGCAGCAAGACGATAACCCCGTCTATTAAGAGCGTGACAAGTGTTTCCTATCAAGTGTGTCTCTTGTAGCAAAACGACATCAGGCGAAAGGCGCCGCAACAACTGCAGAACCACCCCTCTCTTTATGCGATCACCCAACCCATTCACGTTCCAGCATAATACCCTCAACCCTCTACCCCCCATCCAGATCCACAACGAACTCCCATCGCAAAACGAGCATCACACCAATGTCAAAAATAATGAAAGTACCTTGCCTTGAAAAAGAAAAAACAAACAATCCCAGAACATGTCCCTCCCTCCCCCCAAGGTTCCCAACACAACTCCCCCCCACCCTGCACCCCTGCACCGACTCAAAAGCCACCCCAATTTGCAGTGTGCCTGTCGCCCTATCAATTACAAACAAAGAACTAATCTACACAAAGAAAACCCCAGAGGAGGAAAGGGTCCCGCCATCCCCGCGACCTCCCAAGATACGAATGGAATGATCAAAAAAGTCAGTGAGCCTCAGCTGGTCACGTTGAGTAGTGTTCCCGACACAGGCATCATAATCATTCTTGGTCCGTCAGTCCCCCTTCAGCACCACCAGCATGTTCCTGGCCAGCACGGCGAGTCGGCAAAGTGTCCAACCAATCACTCGCTTCCTCAGGCCTGACAAAGAAGAATGTTCGATTGTTATATTCAACACACAGTCGGGCCGGGAATAACATAGCATATTTTAGTTCCATGTCTCTTAGTCGCCGTTTCACACCTTGAAATCCCATACGTTGTTTCTGGACCGATTGAGAAAAGTCCGGATAAAAGTTCACAGCAGCGTTCTCGAACTGCGTAGGGCCGCTTGTCCGTGCCGCCTGCAAAATGGCGTCGCGATCTCTAAAGTTGAAGATCCGTGCAATAATCGGACGTGGGGGGGGAAACAGGGCTTCGCCTGTCCCCCTGGCACTCTGTGCGCGCGTTCGATGGCAAAGAATTTTCTCAGGCCCTTGGGTGCCAGATGATTAAGAATGAGGTCCTCCACTCGAAGATCAGTGGCGAGTGGACTAGAATCTTCCGGGACCCCAATAATACACACGTTATTGCGCCGTGCACGGCCTTCAAAATCTTCCAAGCGACGAGCAAAAAAGTAATTAGCAGATCTAAGGTTGCGCACTTCTGTTTGCAAGTCGGACACATCCGTGGTAAGGCTGGATGTCTTTAGGTCCAAGGACTTCACCTTCTCATTCGTCTTGGCCAGATCAGTTCGAATGAGGTTAACATCAATAGCCACAGTGTCCAACTTCAGAGCCAAGGCTTCATATTGTTGGCCAATAGAAGACTGAATACCAGCAATGGCGCCCATCACGTCTTGTAGCGTTAAGTCCGCCAATACAGCAGGATCGTCAACAGCCTCCTCACGAGTCTTAGGTGCGCCACCAGGGGATCCTTTAGAGAGTGTATAACGGTCCATGACATTCGTCTGGGTTGAACCTCCACGGATAGTGGTCTTGACTTTCCGTCTCTCACCCTCAGGCTTGCCCGTCATGGCGAGTCTGGCGCCCCAGAGGGAGGCTTGGGATCTGGTCCAAATGGCTCCTTAAAATTCACACACAAGAATACAGGAGGCAAAATTGAGCCACTTGAGTCCACAGACAAACAGTCGCCAGCTCGAAGCTCAATTAGCTGGTGTCGGAGCTCGTCTGATCAACAGACACACCGCAGATATGAGGCAGTGCGCCGGAGAAACGAAACCGAAAGTGAAGTGAGGCTGTGATCTGATCCCCTCAAGCCGTTGTTGTTAAATTACGACCTGGGCGTTGTTACAACTCAAGGTCCAGGCTGTCCCATGGAGAAGGCCGCAAATTTCAAGACGGCAAAACTCGGGGACCCTGCGTCCGATTCCGACCCAAAAACCTGCTAGTACATCAGCCGGGTTGTGTCTTCAATGATCTTCCATCAAATCAGGATATTGTACAGGATAAATGCGGGAGGCAGCGAGGGTCTTCGGGAGCTTTGTGCTCACGCGGCCATCTCGGTTGCGTGCGAAGCTCCTCCTCCTGAAATAGTATTTCTGAGGGTGAATACAATTTGGATATGTCTTGATACCAATATGTAGCCATCAATTCTGCAGTTACTAGTCATGTTGGATCACATGCTCACTCTGGTTTTTGTAAAATCCCAACGTACCAATGTGATGGTTGGTACATCCACTGTTTCATATGTGCCTGGTATGCTATGTCACCTGTAATAGGGCTGACATGACTTCATTCACATCAGTTAAGGAGCATCACACCTGACACAATAAAGACCAGTTGCCTGTTTGTTACAACTGTCGCTTATTACATCAAACAACATGATGCATATGTGGAGTTTAGCCATGTGTCTGCTAAGAACAGTCCATTGGTTGTGGACAGGAATCAGGTGGGATCATTATCCAAAAACAATAGAGAAAGCAAATCACCAATCACCTTGTAGAAAACGCACACCGTCAAGAACTCTTGCTGAGCGCCGGACATGGGTCACCCTGTATGTTGATGGCAAAAATCCTGACTGTAACGAAAAATGGGTCGTACTTTCTTGCTGCTGCTGTTGAGCACTGAACTGCTCATCAAGCTCCAAATAGGCCACTGCAAGAATGTGGACCATTGGGTAGGTCAGGGTGTAGCGAGCACATTTCCCACGTTGAGAGGACTTCCTGAGCTGGAGTTCTGCGATTTTGCGGGTCCAGATTCTTGGGTCCTCCCACCTCTTGTGGCAATAGATACCAAGCTGCTTGTAGACCCCAAGGGTCTACACCATCCTGGTGAAGGCCTTCCATATGTTGCGCTTCTGATGGGCGTTAGCCTGTATGGATGCATGAAATGAAACAACAAACAATGGTATTGTGACTTTTTGTTTGTATTACTGTCACAAAATGTGTCTACTGCTATCAATAGCAGAACTCATGAGTTACAATACAAAATGAGTATTGTCACAGGCTGACCTAAACCAATATCCTCATACACACTTGTAGTGTAGTTCCTATATTCCCAATAGGCTCTGCACATTGGAATAACATAAACAGCAGTTTAGACGTAGGACTGAGGTCATCTAGGTCTCTACTGACTATGTTAGACCTAATTAGTTTTGCCAGCTAGCTCAGAGGTCACTAGAAACTTTCTCGAGTGAACAGGAAGGGGTTAACTTTCCTGAATAGACAAGAAGGGATTAGTTTCTGACAACCGCATAAACATGACGACTTTGATCCCTCAGAATAAAGAGTATATCTCTAGAGTTGTGTGAAAACAATAGACAGTTAGTTCACTCAGTCAATCGTGCATGCTTAGTTTCACCAGAGTGCAGAGAAATAGAGAGACGGGCGTTTTCAATAAAAGGTGTTATTTATTGAGCAGTCTTCTTTCTCATGCAAGAGAAATTAGTTGCCACAATTGCAAAACTTATCATAAAGTAAAGTGCGTACAGTAAAAGGAGTATTATGAAATAATACTGTAAAAGCATTGATATGGTTTCTTAGCCATAGGATACTTTAAAACGGATAAAATATATACATACATAAAAACATTGACTAACGTACTCAACTGGTGCTTCTAAGATATGCCTACCCCGGTGTACCTGACCTAAGCCTAATACGTGGGAAGGAGTAAGTAAGTTGCAGTTTAAGTTAAGTTGGTTTTTGCCAAGAATCTGAATCAAGAATTCTCTTAAGGGTTTAGTCAGCTCCGTACCTTGGTAATAGAATGTTGGAGGTCTTGTATCTCTCTCTCAGGACTCAATCTCCCAGCAACCCGCAAGGGTGACTGGAAAATCCCGGAGCTGGATTTCTCGGCTTGAGAAAAGACAGCGTCTCTCTCAGTGCGTCAAATGGGAGCGTCGGCTTCCTTCGGCACTCGCATCAGCTGGGCGTCGGGCAAGTACATAGCCGCTCTGCTCCAAACCACCGTGTGTTTGCTTAAGGCAACTGTTGGTATATTTATACCTGAAAGGTGCCGAGTTTGACGTAAGGTTGGACATAAGACGTGACTAAGAACTAACAGTTCTTTCTGGACTCCAGGAGTTCTTGTGCAAATTAAAACAAAAGCAGGGGGATTTCCCGGGCTGCTGGAGGCTTGGTTTGTTTAAAGAACGCGTTGTACTTTCTAGGAGTCTATGGGAGTAGCCTTGCCGTATTTGGACTGCATGGGCTATGACTAGATATGGACATGATTCCTAAGCCTTTATAAGGATATGTTTTGTTATAACCATATAAGGGCATGAATCGGGGATATCTTGATTAGGGTCCTAGATAGATTCACAACACACTTTAATATTGACCTGTTGCCCATCTTCGTTCCATGTCATGGTCTAAACACACAAATCCAGGCCTGTACCATCCTTTAACCCAGGGACCCCTACATAATATGTGATGTGACCTACTTCTGATCAGTGCCAAAGATTTGGAGCTACTGAAGGATAAACATGATTATGACACAGTGAATTGTGGAAACTGTGAATAAGGCGGCAGAAGTTTGAACATGCCGTTCTTTGAAATGTCAGTAAATTGAAAAGAAGGTGTTAGCTCAAGAAGTCCGGGAACTCTCCCTTTAACTGTTGTCCATTTAAAAGCATTCTGGGGCCCATTTTAATCGCACCTTGCATTTTGACTTCAAATGATATATTGTTCTTGACAGCTGTACCTCAATGCATCAGTTGTATGACCCTGTGACTAAGCCCTGGCTTGGCCAATGATTCTGAATGAGCACTGCTCATTTACAGGCCTTGCAATCTGCAGCCTGAGGATCATGCTGTCACATGTACCTTTCCTTTTCCCAACTTTAACATTACAAGGGTCACCTTGTGCCTATCTAAAAAGTGACCTCAAGGCTGTGTGCAACTCTGAAGTGGTCAGGGAACTACTGGTAGCTCCCAAACTACATTTGTAAGATACCTGATCTAGGAAGAGTGCTTTGTGGGACTATATACAGAGCCGAGATCATTTTCAAAAGTCTTTTAAACAGTACATACATATCTCCAGGTGCAAAGAGTATATGATGTGTTTACCATTCACCATGATGTGAATTGGAAACATATCACAAGTGCATTATATATATACATATATAGATCTCTACATAAACACCAATTTGAATCAAGGGCTTTAAACATACAACACATATTGATGGTGTTGCATATTCATTGGAGAGTGCATATACATCCCTAACATCATTGTCAAACCACATTATGTGACACTTAACATCAATCACTACATGTCACTCTAGAACTCAAAGGGACATTATAAACTGTGTAAGTGGAAAAGAGCAAGTAAGACAGATTCATGTATGTATGCCACACATGTACATGTGAGCCATGGAGCTGGCCATACAGGGAAAGGACCTCCTCTACCAGCAACTCCACCTCTTCTTGCATGATGCAGGGGCCCTCTCTCCTGTTGGACCGGCATGGCTGTTCCCAGAGGTGAAAAACAACAGCAAAAGTAGAGGAGGTCTTGTTAGCAACAGTGTTAGGAAGCAAGTGAGCTTTTTTCCAACAGCTGCATACATGTACACATGTATGTGATCTTTAGTGTAGACAAACACAGCCATTGTCCTTCTACTGTTACGTTCACCAATGTGAGCATATGGCTGTGTCTGTAATGGAGGTTAACACCCGCTGCACAGTTAACTTCCGCCACTGCCATCTGATTCCAAATGTTCTAGCGGCGAGTTCAGGCACCAGCCATTCTAGGACTTCAAGCTTCAAGCTAGTTTGTTAGTGACTGTTAAGTGTGCTACCACTAATCCAAATGAGGGCTTGTTTGTTCGAATATTCACACTTCGATGGACACTTATTTTTTTTAAATAAACATTTATGTCTAGTGCATTACTCTGCTGAAACACAATATTAGCACACCGTTGTGTACACCTCCATTGATGGTATTTTTGGAGGAAAAAACATTAATGATAAACAATTAAGTATAAATAATAAATTTCAAATGGATTCTTTACACATTTATTTTTCAGATACATATCAAGTCTATAACTGTCATTTGTGATTGTGAAAGGAAAAGAAGCAAATGTTGCTAACACATATACAGTTTTTCCAAATACATTACTTTTTTGTTACTCATCAAATATGTTGCTGTGGATAATGTAAAAAATGTGAGAGTGAGGAGACGACAGGCTCTGCTGTACTGCTCAATTTAAGACCTTGCCACCATGGAAGAAAGGGATATAATCAAGAAGTTCAGGTTGAATAGGCAAACTATACTGGATGTATGTCACCAGCTCGAGCCAGATCTTCAGACTTACAACTGAAATCCCACATCTATTACACTAATTGTCAAAATCATGTATGTACTTCATTTTGCGGCCACAGTATTCTTCCAATACACTGTGGCAGTATCTGGTGGTATATTTTACAACACAAGGGAACCCAAGGTGCAATCGTTAGGGACCTATGGGTAGTACTTTTTTTCACAGAGACAGTGGTCCCTAAAGAAACTAAGTAGATTCAATACAAAATAGACTAAATAGTTCTATATTGATGTCCAGCCGGACAGTTTAATTACATTTAATGAAAAATTCGTATCAAAAATTAATTTTTTTGTTAAAAGATGTAAGTGGGACACCAGCCGGTGCCCGACTCAACACACTCCACCAAAGGGAGACATACAACATAAATTTTCTAGGCAAAACAAAAAGCAGTCTGATTGGCATAAAATATGTACAGACTATTCATAAACTACACATATGCACACACAAATACTGATAGATTAGTGACATTTGTGTATTTTGTCGACGACGTTTCGAACTTCAATTAGTTAAGAGTTCATCTTCAGGACTATTGATCCTTTGCCTATTTTCAGAAGCTAACATAATTACCCATATCAATGGTACAGTTGTAAATTAGCATCAAATTGGACATACAAATACACATACAGAAAGAAGAAAATAGAACAGAATTATTAGAAAATTAGAAAAATGGCATGTAAGTTACTCACAACTTTGATTACATTAATCCAAAACACTTTACAACAGACAACTTTCCATTGACTCAGTTGTAGGTGACTAGTAACACCAACCCATGCAGCCCATGTGACATGGTTCTCAACCTATACGCAAAATTAAGCAGAAAACAACACAACTCAGTAGACTTCATTCTATACTGGGGGAGTATCTGGTGGTATGGCACAACCAACTTTAAGTGGTGTGGCACAAGAAGTGCTATCTTCAATGATGAGACACATCAACAGCTTCATCCAGTTTCCACAGCAGTAGGATTTAGCCAATGTGAAGGGCGACTTCTACGGTTTGTGTCACCTACCAAATGTGGTTGGAGCAATTGATGGCATATATATTGTCTTAGGGCCACTAAACACCAGAGAACAGGTCTATCGGGATCAAAAGAACTTCCATTCAATTAACATCCAAGTTATCTGCCTGTCGGATTTGTACTTAAGAGTCTATGCCCATTTTGTCTTCTCTTCCCTTTATAATATGGAATAGCCCCTACCTCTGCAACTGTCTCAAATTGGGCTTGGCTTGTTGGTCAGTACAATCTTTCATTATATTGGTTAGGGTATTGCTATTTGCATAATCCGGAATTGTATTTCATTATTTTGGGCCTTTTTATGTCTTCCATCTAGGAGACTCAGCTTATTCCAACCGGCCATGGTTTTTGGCACCCCTGAGGAATACAACAACACCAGTAGAAACCTGCTCTAATGAGGCCAATGCATGAACACGGTGGCCAGAGGAGCAGGCTTTTTGGCTCCTAAAGGCCGGGTTTCATTGTCTTGACAAAACTGGTAGAGCCCTCCTCTCCTCACTCGCTAAGGTGTGTCATCTCACCGTGGCCTGCATGCTCTACAACATTGCCTTGCGACTGAACATCCCTTACAATGCAGAAGGTGGAGACAATGAAGAGGATCCGGGTGAGCATCCTGATATTCCAAATGAACATGATAGCGATGAAGAGAAAGGAGTTGACATACGTCTAGATGCTATTGACATCTTCTTCTCATGAGTGTAATTATATCTTCACATGTCAATAAATCAATCAATCAGGGAATTTATAGAGTGCACTACTCAACTTTGAGGGTCTCAAGGCGCAGGGGGGGATTCGGGCAGCTCTGGTCATTCGAGAAGCATTTTACACCAACTATCGATGTGGTGATGAGAGAAGTATGTGTTGGTACTTTGGAAGGGCAAGATCAGGGAAAATCAGGCCAAAGGTTGTTGTAGATCAAAGTGTGGACATATTGATGACTGTGGTCAGTTACATTGGGTATTCCTGATTGTTTTGTGAAGCTGTGTCCTCAAAACGTTGACTTTGTAATGTGCATAAGAAACAATTGATGAACAGAATGCTGGACAATGCAGACATTCACTCCCAGTCACAAGGATCTGGGTTTCATTCCTTCGCTCAAAACACCACCCCAGTTTGGACCCACCAATATGCAAATCAGCCCTGACCCTGTTCCTTGTGGGAACAGTCCAGCCCGAACTGCCAAGTCAGGTCATCCCTGGACCGGAAACAAGCATCATGGGACCGGTTTCAGGGCATCACCCTTCATCAGCCAGACCGAAACCAGTCCTAGGATGCTTGTTTCCAGTACAGGGAGGACCTGGCCTGGCAGTTCAGGCTGGACTGTTTCCATTGGGCACAGGGTCAAGTCTGATTTGCATATGGCTGGGTCCAAACTGTAATGGCATGGTGAGCAAAAAAACTATGGATTTAGGCCCAGATTTCTGTACTGGGGTGAATGTATGACATTGTTCTGACTTCTGACAATCAATTGTTCTTTTTGACTTTGTAATGTGGCCATCATGTTCTGTGTGATTGGTAATGTTTTATTTTTGATCTGTTGTAGGTTCCTTCACTATGTCATCTTCATTAGGACATTTCAGATTTGTGCCATTTGCAGGTTTTTGGTGCTGTTTCCAAGTACAAAGGGAACCTAGGGAGATCCTGGGAAAGACAGAGACAGACTTTGGATGTACAAACCTTGCACCAAGGCAACTTGCACTAGATTTGAATGGGAGATTTGAAGATTACATTGGACTTGTTCTCTGTCGTGTATTGGTACTAAAGCAATATGTATGCCATCATTAGGTCAAAACACATATGGCAGTGGTGCAAAATCAATGATACACTCCCTTCACATTGGTAAAATTATCATTGTGTGTAAAGTGTATGGGGGTGTTGATGTGTCACCTCATTGTGGGACATACCTCTTGTGGCACACCACTGAAACTTGGTTGTGACATTCCACTGGATGCTGGAAACGTGGTTTGTAGTAATCCGGTGTCTACAAAATGTAATGCTGCCATGGTTTTGTCTCTTGGTGTTATTGATGTGGGATGTCTAGATCTGACTCCAGCTGATGACATGAATAAATGATAACTTTCCAATGATATCTTACTGTTTTGGACATATTCCCTTCTTCCATATTGGCAAGCTCTTGAACTGGAAATGTACCAACTGACACTGAGGGGTCGAATCCGATTTTGGCTGGAAATCCGACTCAGACCGGAAACAGAGTCTCACCGACACCTACAGGCACCGTACGACCCTGTGCAGGACGATGTAAAGCCCGTGATCTACAACCGACCCGTCCAGAAAACGAGCCGTACGATCGAGCCGAACAGAAATCAGCAATCCGGCCGGAAACTGGACATGAGCCGCACTGACCGACACAAACCTGGAATGAACCCGGCCGAAACGTATCTGCGAAGTCCGACACGCCGAGTATGATGCAATGCATTAGAAACCTGACCGACTCACACGGAGCAAAAGCCACATGACCGACACGCACAGAAATCCCGTACCTGAAGCGAGAGAGACACCTGCGACCGACTCGCATGCAACACAGAACAAAGCCAGAGTGAAAGACACGGAGCAGCCCGCACGAGCCAACATGAGTGTCCGACTCGGTCTGAAGAACGTCTCCTACATGCCCACAAAGCATCAAGGAAAAAACACCAAAAAAGAACCAATCAAGCATTGACAAAGTACAACAAAGATATACCAACAACTCCACCTATACAAAGTCAAAAAATCACTACCATGATCCTTTGCAAATACAACAAACCAGCCAGCACATAACAACTTCAGACAGCAAACACAGACAAACACACAACTCACCCATCAAACAACCTTCACACCATCAGTACCCCTCCAAAAGCACTCCCACATACACCTAGCAAAACAGACAGACTTGCACCCACACCCACACATCACTCCCCACCACCACCCATCACCATGCCCCCTAAGAAGAATCCGCAGTTCACAGACAGTGAGTTAGAAGTACTGATAGATGAAATCCTCAGAGTGGAGCCACATTTGTTTGGTACATTGGTACAAAGGACCCCCATGTCACAGAAAACCAAGATGTGAGTGAGGATTGTGGACAAGGTGAACACACAGGCACCAATGTTGCACACAAAGACCGACATCCAGAAAAGGTGGTATGATGTGCGCAGGAGGGTCTAGAACCTCAGCCGCAAGGACTATGAGTTGGCCCATCGCACTGGCAGTGGCCCTCCTGCAAAACCAGTATACTTCAGGTCCTGGGAAGAGAAGCTGCGGGACATGCTACCACCAGAGAGCATGCATGACCTACCAGACATACCAGAGCCTTTTGAGTACATAACCAATAAACTCAATATTGTGTTGCAATACACACACATCACTGTTAAGGGGTCAGTAAATACATGCACTGATAGCAAAGGCAAAGTAAACAAAAGCCAATCAGCCCAAGAGGTGCAGGCTAGTCAACAAATAGAGCAAGCCAGTGGAACCAATCTAAATAAATAGTGTCAGACATTTCTGCCACCAAAACCAGCCACCAAAACCACTACCTCACAGTGAAGCTGACTCACAGGAAGGAATAGTGGGTATGCTGGTGTAGTGAGTGTATCCAAAAGCATAATGGGGTTGTTGCCACAGATAATGCTCCCCCTCCCAATTGGACCATCAACACCTCCCTGAACCATGCTCACCTCGCAGGGGGGGATGTACTGGCAAAAACTCTGGGACTGGGCTCTGTTATGGGGTGCACAAGGCCCTGCAGGGAATTGGCCACCAACAAACACCAAGACTGCACTGTCAGCTATCTTGTCAGCACAGGCACATCCCCTCACAGGGAAGCAGAGTCCAAAGGAGGGAAGTTAGGGCATGCTGTAAATGGGTGTGTGGCCCAGAGCATGGTGGGAGTTGCAGTCACTCACAATCCTCAGCCACCTACATGGCCCAGCAAGCTCACACTGAACCATGCTCACCTTACGGGGGGATGTACAGGCAAGAGCTCTGGGACTGGGCTCTGTTGTGGGGAGCACAAAGCCCTGCTGGGAACTGTGTACCAACAGACAACAGGGCAACACTGTCAGCCATCTTGCCATTGCTGCCACACCCCTCACAGGGAACCAGAGTCAAAAGGAGGGAAGTGAGGGCATGCTGGGAAGGGGTGTGTAGCCCAGAGCAGGGTGGTAGTTGCAGTCACTCACAATCCTCAGCCACCCACGAGGCCAGCAAGCTCACACTGAACCATGCTCACCTCACAGGGAGTGGAAATGGACTGGCAAGAACTCTGGGACTGGGCTCTGTTGTGGGGAGCACAGGGCCCTGCAGGGTATTGGCCACCAACAAACACCAGGACTGCACTGTCAGCCATCTTGTCAACACAGGCACACCCCCTCATAGGGAAGCAGCTTCAAATGTGAACAGGGATGACACTCCTGTGTCAGCCACCTAATGGCCATTGAGTACCAAGGACCATGTACATTAAAATCCATACATGAGCTGGGCATGCACACACTTCAACATGCACATTGAAAGGCTTCATGTTGGCTGGACAATGTGCAACAACAATATCAATCTCTGTCTGTGACGACTGAAGACAATGCAGTGTACAGGCACGCATCCTGATGTCCCGGTGCAAATGTCATGTAGATGAACCATTGTTACAAAAATGAAGGAGGGAGGAATGGTTCACTCATCCTGTGCAACCCGGGTCATTACGTATTGTGTTGCCTCCATTGAAAACCTCACATACGTACACATGCGTTGTGCAAGATATCTTGGCTTTCCGCCTCAGTGTAGTGTAGCAGCATTTTCATTGGTTCACCATTTTTGAAATTATGCTGTGCCTCCACCTGGAGGTAAACTGGATGCTTTCCCAGTAGTGTCCAGAAATGAAAATTAAGAGTGCGTGTCTGTGCTCAAGTGCTGTGAGTCAAAATCAATCACATTACCCAAAGGCAAAGTTAAACATTGTGATGTACGAAGTTACAAACAAAGCTGTTGCATGTGTGGATCCAGCCACTGATCCACCGCGCCAAGGTTGTGCACTGTTGAACAACATGTTGCAGCCCCATGTGATCCCAGAGGGAAATATCCTTTACAACCCAACCATTACATCGCACTACACTTATAACACAGTCATTACATTGCAACATCCTTTACAAAGCATGTCATTACAATGCAGGCATTACAATGCATGACACTACATTGCATGACACTACATCGCATGTCACTACTACCCCAGCATTACAACACATACCATTACAATGCATAGTACCCTTACACTATCCAAAACATACCCTACTGTTGCACCCCCTGGAGTTAGAATAGTAATTTTTACCCCTACACTATCCAACACTTACCCTACTGTCGCACCCCTTGGAGTTAAAATAGTCATTTTTACCCCTAAACTATCCAACACTTACCCTACTGTTGCACCCCCTGGAGTTAGAATAGTAATTTTTACCCCTATACTATACAATACTTACCTTAAATGCAGTTTAATGGTATGCCTTGTAATGGTATGCATTGTAAAGGTATAATGCGCTGTAATGGAATGCGTTGTAAAGGTAGTTTCTAAAAATGTGATGTAGTGTCATGCGATGTAATAGAGTGCATTGTAAAGGAGGTTGTGATGTAAAAACTACGTTGTAAAAGCATGCGTTGTAAATGTATGCGCTGTAACGTCATAAATTCGATCCCAGATCCTTTTTCTGCTCTGGACACTACTGGCAAAGCAGCCAGTCTACCTCCAGGTGGAGGCACAGCATATTTTCAAAAATGGTGACCCAATGAAAATGCTGCTACAGTACACTGAGGCGGTGAACCAAGATGTACCGCACCATTCCTGTGTACGTATATGAGGGTATTTATTAAGGAATGAAAATATGGAAATACCCTGGTTGTACAGGACCAGTGATCCATTTCCCCCTCCTTCATTGTTAGTACTAATCATTGCAAGCTGAATGGATCTGTACCTCTTCCTCCCTCCTCGTTGCAAAATACATATGTGAACCATTAATGCCTGTAGTAACATAACTGAGTGACAATGTCTTTCTCTTCCAAACACAGATGGGCCTGGGGACAAGGCTGCAAGTGAAAAGGAGTCCCTGGCCCAGACTTTGGTGGAGGATGAGCTCTCTGGTGTGGATCTGGCTCTGTCCTCTTCAGATGATGACCAACAACCTGGCACCTCCGGTGTGAGGCACCATGCAGTCCCAGCAGCAGAAACATCTGCACCCCCTGCACCCATGCCAAGAACATCCACAAACAGACCGAGCACCCCCGCCAACACGGACAGACCTAGGACACAGGATCCAAACTGCACAGGGACACCGGCCACCCAGGGAGCTACAGACAGTTACACCACTAGCAACACCCAAGGTGTCCCAGGGTCACCAGTGTGTGGCACTGCAGGTCCTGCCCGTGTGGCTAGGGGTGGTGGGAGGGATGTTAGGCAGAGGTCATAGCCTGCAGAGGGGTCTGGACTGCATGATGACCCCCAACTGTTACGTATCATAGATGCGTACCAGGATAGCACCGGGCGATTCAGCCAGGTAGTGGGGATCCTCAAGGACAAGCAACAGGAGCAGGCTGGCCACCATGCATGCATGGAGGCCCTGTGGGACAAACCTACTGCGGTGCATAGCGACATATTGACTTGTCTCCGCCAGATCAGCAGTAATGTGCCCACATCATCTGTTGTTGCAACATCTGCAAATGCCACAGGGAGAGAGGGTGAATCTGGTGGAGAGGCCGAAGCACCACCAACGCCTGCACTTGAGGATCCCCCCAGAAGAAGAAGGACAAGTGAGCCACAAATGTCCATGCTCATCCCCCAGGAACCCAGAACCTGTTTTGGATATTGGCCTTTGTGTGCAAAGTGTTCACCTTGTTGCACATGACACACCTCCCCAACATGACATGGAGGGTTCATGTTGTTCCAATGTAGGTGACAAATGTGGACTTCACTCTGGACATTTCATCTACCAAGACTTCAACTCATCTGTGAACATTGGATTCAAAACCCTATGTACAGCACACACAATCCTGTGCACTATATCCACACATGTATGTAAATAAACTCACCATTACACTATACTTGCCTATGTTGTGATTCCAACTTGGTATGTGTCATGTACCTGATGATATGCCGAAAAACACAGTGCATGCCAACTACTACAGCAATGTCATTACCGTCATTTGACTCATGTGGATGTGACACATATGAGTGAGACACACCAATAGGGCCCCAGAACACATACTCACCATGGACATCTGACACATTGCCTACAAAGATGTTTGCCAGAAATACAGTGGAATGCACAGACAGCACACCTATACACGGTCAGTGCTAACAAGCCCACAGGTGGGGTATCCACATGTCAGTCAAATGGTGAAGACAAACAACACACATAACTAAGTGAAGCACAGGTTCATCACACATCAGCTACAAGTTTATTATACAACAGTAGCAAGGTATATCCACCTGACAGTGGGCACATGGTCAACAAGTGTCGTCGAATTGGGCTTTAGGGATGTGTGGTACATCACATGGTGGGATATTAGAAGTTCCACCCTGGCATTGGATTCTGGTTGTTGGGTGTCAGAGTTGACCAAGCAACAGGCAAGTACCTTGGGAAGGCCAGACATAAGACACAGTCAGAAGCACAGGAGATCAGGATGTAAATGCATTTAACATGCACAAAACATGTCACAAGAAACCTACACAGTAACAGCTTAGCATGTCGACACAATTGTGAACTACAGACCATCTGACAGGACACTTTACTGCACGCATCCAGTCATGTACCACATGGACAAACTCAAACAGCAACTGAGCAGCACCCACACATCTCAGGCAAAGTCAAGACATTGACATATCAACCCTGGGAACTCACATTCAGCTGTAGAAGTTGTTGAAAAGCTGTGTGCGGACGTCACTCTCATCATCATCATCACTGGCCTCGTGGCCCAGGCCAGGATCCACCACAGATGGGGAAGTTGGTCATCGTCATCCTGTATGAGAGGCACCTTCTTCCGCACTGCCATGTTGTGTAGCATGCAGCATAATATGAACTGCCAAGCCATTTCTTCCCTGGACCGGAATCAAGCTTCCCAGGACCGGTTTCTGGCATTACAGCCGTCTTCAGCCGGGCTTGCTTGAATCCAGAGGCGAAGTGATCAAGGGACTCACGTCTGAGCATACCCTGCCAACTTAGGTCGAACAAAGAAAAACCAAAGGGGATGATGGACGGAGCGTTGACAATATAAACACTCACCCCCAGTCAACTAATCTGGGTTTAATCCATCACCGTTCTTTAGCTCACTACGCCACCCCAGGTCAGACATGGCCATATGCAAATCAGTCTGACCCCGTGCCTCATGGGAACAGTCCAGCCCGAACTGCCAAGCCATGTCTTCCCTGGACCGGAATCAAGCTTCCCAGGACCGGTTTCTGGCATTACAGCCGTCTTTAGCCGGGCTTGCTTGAATCCAGTGGCGAAGTGAGCAAGGGACTGACGTCCGAGCATACCCTGCCAACTTAGGACGAACAAAGAAAAACCAAAGGGGATGATGGACGGAGCGTTGACAATACAAACACTCACCCCCAGTCAGCTGATCTGAGTTTAATCCATCACCGTTCTTTAGCTCACTCCGCCACCCCAGTTCAAACATGGCCCTATGCAAATCAGTCTGACCCCGTGCCTCATGGGTACAATCCAGCCTGAACTGCCAAGCCATGTCTTCCCTGGACCGGAATCAAGCTTCCCAGGACCGGTTTCTGGCATTACAGTCGTCTTCAGCCGGTCTTGCTTGAATCCAGTGGCGAAGTGAGCAAGGGACTCACGTCTGAGCATACCCTGCCAACCTAGGGCGAACAAAGAAAAACCAAAGGGGATGATGGACGGAGCGTTGACAAAACAAACACTCACCCCCAGTCAACTGATCTGGGTTTAATCCATCAGCGTTCTTTAGCTCACTCTGTCACCCCAGTTCAGACATGGCCATATGCAAATCAGTCTGACCCCTTGCCTCATGGGAACAGTCCAGCCCGAACTGCCAAGCCATGTCTTCCCTGGACCGGAATCAAGCTTCCCAGGACCAGTTTCAGGCATTACAGCCGTCTTCAGCCGGGCTTGCTTGAATCCAGTGGCGAAGTGAGCAAGGGACTCACGTCTGAGCATACCCTGCCAACTTAGGGCGAACAAAGAAAAAACAAAGGAGATGATGGACGTAGCGTTGACAATACAAAAACTCACCCCCAGTCAACTGATCTGGGTTTAATCCATCACCGTTCTTTAGCTCACTCCGCCACCCCAGTTCAGACATGGCCATATGCAAATCAGTCTGACCCCATGCTTCATGGGAACAGTCCAGCCCAAACTGCCAAGCCATGTCTTCCCTGGACCGGAATCAAGCTTCCCAGGACCAGTTTCTGGAATTACAGCCGTCTTCAGCCGGGCTTGCTTGAATCCAGTGGCGAAGTGAGCAAGGGACTCACGTCTGAGCATACCCTGCCAACTTAGGGCGAACAAAGAAAAACCAAAGGGGATGATGGACGGAGCATTGACAATACAAACACTCACCCCAAGTCAACTGATCTGGGTTTAATCCATCACCGTTCTTTAGCTCACTCCGTCACCTCAGTTCAGACATGGCCATATGCAAATCAGTCTGACCCCGTGCCTCATGGGAACAGTCCAGCCCGAACTGCCAAGCCATGTCTTCCCTGGACCGGAATCAAGCTTCCCAGGACCGGTTTCTGGCATTATAGCCGTCTTCAGCCGGACTTGCTTGAATCCAGTGGCGAAGTGAGCAAGGGACTCACGTCTGAGCATACCCTGCCAACTTAGGGCGAACAAAGAAAAAACAAAGGGGATGATGGACGGAGCGTTGACAATACAAACACTCACCCCGAGTCAACTGATCTGGGATTAATCCATCACCATTCTTTTGCTCACTCCGCCACCCCAGTTCAGACATGGCTCTATGCAAATCCATCTGACCCGTTGCCTCTTGGGAACAGTCCAGCCCGAACTGTCAAGCCATGTCTTCCCTGGACAGGAATCAAGCTTCCCAGGTCCGGTTTCTGGCATTACAACCGTCTTCACCCGGGCTTGCTTGAATCCAGTGGCGAAGTGAGCAAGGGACTCACGTCTGAGCATACCCTGCCATTTTAGGGCGAACAAAGAAAAACCAAAGGGGATGATGGACGGAGCGTTGACAATATAAACACTCGCCCCCAGTCAAGTGATATGGGTTTAATCCATCACCGTTCTTTAGCTCACTCCGCCTACCAGTTCAGACATGGCCATATGCAAATCAGTCCAACCCCTTGCCTCACGAGAACAGTCCAGCTCGAGCTGCCAAGCCATGTCTTTCCTGGACCGGAATCAAGCTTCCCAGGACCGGTTTCTGGCATTACAGCCGTCTTCAGACAGGCTTGCTTGAATCCAGTGGCAAAGTGAGCAAGGGACTCACGTCTGAGCATACCCTGCCAACTTAGGGCGAACAAAGAAAAAACAAAGGAGATGATGGACGTAGCGTTGACAATACAAAAACTCACCCCCAGTCAACTGATCTGGGTTTAATCCATCACCGTTCTTTAGCTCACTCCGCCACCCCAGTTCAGACATGGCCATATGCAAATCAGTCTGACCCCATGCTTCATGGGAACAGTCCAGCCCAAACTGCCAAGCCATGTCTTCCCTGGACCGGAATCAAGCTTCCCAGGACCAGTTTCTGGAATTACAGCCGTCTTCAGCCGGGCTTGCTTGAATCCAGTGGCGAAGTGAGCAAGGGACTCACGTCTGAGCATACCCTGCCAACTTAGGGCGAACAAAGAAAAACCTAAGGGGATGATGGACGGAGCATTGACAATACAAACACTCACCCCAAGTCAACTGATCTGGGTTTAATCCATCACCGTTCTTTAGCTCACTCCGTCACCTCAGTTCAGACATGGCCATATGCAAATCAGTCTGACCCCGTGCCTCATGGGAACAGTCCAGCCCGAACTGCCAAGCCATGTCTTCCCTGGACCGGAATCAAGCTTCCCAGGACCGGTTTCTGGCATTATAGCCGTCTTCAGCCGGACTTGCTTGAATCCAGTGGCGAAGTGAGCAAGGGACTCACGTCTGAGCATACCCTGCCATTTTAGGGCGAACAAAGAAAAACCAAAGGGGATGATGGACGGAGCGTTGACAATATAAACACTCGCCCCCAGTCAAGTGATATGGGTTTAATCCATCACCGTTCTTTAGCTCACTCCGCCTACCAGTTCAGACATGGCCATATGCAAATCAGTCCAACCCCTTGCCTCACGAGAACAGTCCAGCTCGAGCTGCCAAGCCATGTCTTTCCTGGACTGGAATCAAGCTTCCCAGGACCGGTTTCTGGCATTACAGCCGTCTTCAGACAGGCTTGCTTGAATCCAGTGGCAAAGTGAGCAAGGGACTCACGTCTGAGCATACCCTGCCATTTTAGGGCGAACAAAGAAAAACCAAAGGGGATGATGGACGGAGCGTTGACAATATAAACACTCGCCCCCAGTCAAGTGATATGGGTTTAATCCATCACCGTTCTTTAGCTCACTCCGCCTACCAGTTCAGACATGGCCATATGCAAATCAGTCCAACCCCTTGCCTCACGAGAACAGTCCAGCTCGAGCTGCCAAGCCATGTCTTTCCTGGACCGGAATCAAGCTTCCCAGGACCGGTTTCTGGCATTACAGCCGTCTTCAGACAGGCTTGCTTGAATCCAGTGGCAAAGTGAGCAAGGGACTCACGTCTGAGCATACCCTGCCAACTTAGGGCGAACAAAGAAAAACCAAAGGGGATGATGGACGGAGCATTGACAATACAAACATTCACCCCCAGTCAACTGATCTGGGTTTAATCCATCACCGTTCTTTAGCTCACTCCGCCACCCTAGTTCAGACATGGACATATGCAAATCAGTCTGACCCCGTGCCTCATGGGAACAGTCCAGCCCAAACTGCCAAGCCATGTCTTCCCTGGACCGGAATCAAGCTTCCCAGGTCTGGTTTCTGGCATTACAGCCGTCTTCAGCCGGGCTTGCTTGAATCCAGTGGCGAAGTGAGCAAGGGACTCACGTCTGAGCATACCCTGTCAACTTAGGGCTAACAAAGAAAAACCAAAGGGGATGATGGACGGAGCATTGACAATACAAACACTCACCCCCAGTCAACTGATCTGGGTGTAATCCATCACCGTTCTTTAGCTCACTCCACCACCCCAGTTCAGACATGGCCATATTCAAATCAGTCTGACCCCGTGCCTCATGGGAACAGTCCAGCCCGAACTGCCAAGCCATGTCTTCCCTGGACCGGAATCAAGCTTCCCAGGACCGGTTTCTGGCATTACAGCCGTCTTCAGCCGGGCTTGCTTGAATCTTGTGGCGAAGTGAGCAAGGGACTTACGTCTGAGCATACCCTGCCAACTTAGGGCGAACAAAGAAAAACCAAAGGGGATGATGGACGGAGCATTGACAATACAAACACTCACCCCAAGTCAACTGATCTGGGTTTAATCCATCACCGTTCTTTAGCTCACTCCGTCACCCCAGTTCAGACATGGCCATATGCAAATCAGTCTGACCCCGTGCCTCATGGGAACAGTCCAGCCCGAACTGCCAAGCCATGTCTTCCCTGGACCGGAATCAAGCTTCCCAGGACCGGTTTCTGGCATTATAGCCGTCTTCTGCCGGACTTGCTTGAATCCAGTGGCGAAGTGAGCAAGGGACTCACGTCTGAGCATACCCTGCCAACTTAGGGCGAACAAAGAAAAAACAAAGGGGATGATGGACGGAGCGTTGACAATACAAACACTCACCCCCAGTCAACTGATCTGGGATTAATCCATCACCATTCTTTTGCTCACTCCGCCACCCCAGTTCAGACATGGCCCTATGCAAATCCATCTGACCCGGTGCCTCTTGGGAACAGTCCAGCCCGAACTGTCAAGCCATGTCTTCCCTGGACCGGAATCAAGCTTCCCAGGACCGGTTTCTGGCATTACAACCGTCTTCACCCGGGCTTGCTTGAATCCAGTGGCGAAGTGAGCAAGGGACTCACGTCTGAGCATACCCTGCCATTTTAGGGCGAACAAAGAAAAACCAAAGGGGATGATGGACGGAGCGTTGACAATATAAACACTCGCCCCCAGTCAAGTGATATGGGTTTAATCCATCACCGTTCTTTAGCTCACTCCGCCTACCAGTTCAGACATGGCCATATGCAAATCAGTCTGACCCCGTGCCTCATGGGAACAGTCCAGCCCGAACTGCCAAGCCATGTCTTCCCTGGACTGAAATCAAGCTTCCCAGGACCGGTTTCTGGCATTACAGCCGTCTTCAACCATGCTTGCTTGAATCCAGTGGCGAAGTGAGCAAGGGACTGACGTCCGAGCATACCCTGCCAACTTAGGACGAACAAAGAAAAACCAAAGGGGATGATGGACGGAGCATTGACAATACAAACATTCACCCCCAGTCAACTGATCTGGGTTTAATCCATCACCGTTCTTTAGCTCACTCCGCCACCCTAGTTCAGACATGGACATATGCAAATCAGTCTGACCCCGTGCCTCATGGGAACAGTCCAGCCCAAACTGCCAAGCCATGTCTTCCCTGGACCGGAATCAAGCTTCCCAGGTCCGGTTTCTGGCATTACAGCCGTCTTCATCCGGGCTTGCTTGAATCCAGTGGCGAAGTGAGCAAGGGACTCACGTCTGAGCATACCCTGCCAACTTAGGGCGAACAAAGAAAAACCAAAGGGGATGATGGACGGAGCGTTGACAATACAAACACTCACCCCCAGTCAACTGATCTCGGTGTAATCCATCACCGTTCTTTAGCTCACTCCACCACCCCAGTTCAGACATGGCCATATTCAAATCAGTCTGACCCCGTGCCTCATGGGAACAGTCCAGCCCGAACTGCCAAGCCATGTCTTCCCTGGACCGGAATCAAGCTTCCCAGGACCGGTTTCTGGCATTACAGCCGTCTTCAGCCGGGCTTGCTTGAATCTTGTGGCGAAGTGAGCAAGGGACTTACGTCTGAGCATACCCTGCCAACTTAGGGCCAACAAAGAAAAACCAAAGGGGATGATGGACGGAGCGTTGACAATACAAACACTCACCCCCAGTCAACTGATCTGGGTTTAATCCATCACCGTTCTTTAGCTCACTCCGCCACCCCAGTTCAGACATGGCCATATGCAAATCAGTCTGACCCCGTGCCTCATGGGAACAGTCCAGCCCGAACTGCCAAGCCATGTCTTCCCTGGACCGGAATCAAGCTTCCCAGGACCGGTTTCTGGCATTACAGCCGTCTTCAGCCGGGCTTGCTTGAATCCAGTGCCGAAGTGAGCAAGGGACTCACGTCTGAGCATACCCTGCCAACTTAGGGCGAACTAAGAAAAACCAAAGGGGATGATGGACGGAGCGTTGACAATACAAACACTCACCCCCAGTCAACTGATCTGGGTTTAATCCATCACCGTTCTTTAGCTCACTCCGTCACCCCAGTTCAGACATGGCCATATGCAAATCAGTCTGACCCCGTGCCTCATGGGAACAGTCCAGCCCGAACTGCCAAGCCATGTCTTCCCTGGACCGGAATCAAGCTTCCCAGGACCGGTTTCTGGCATTACAGCCGCCTTCAGCCGGGCTTGCTTGAATCCAGTGGCAAAGTGAGCAAGGGACTCACGTCTGATTCAGAGTGGCACACCGCTTAATTGTAATATGGGGAGCAAACAAAGTCAATTCGTATCCAGTAATAGGCGCACTTGTAAGGTGCTGGGTCTTCGTTTTGTTCAATAATGTGTCCACAGCGTGCGGTATCATCGGGTCAGTGTTCAGAACGAGTCCTGCCGACTGTCGAGTGGCTAGCTCGACCGCAGCAGCAGCCCTTAAACAGTTCGGAAGTGCTCTGGCGAGGTTATCCAGTACCGCCGAGAAATTAGCACAAGGTCTTTGCTTACCACCAAATCCTTGTGTTAACACAGAAAGCGAACAACCGTCCACCTCGTGTACATAAAGCACAAAAGGTTTTCTGACACTCATCAGTCCAAGGTAGAAGTTCATGCATATCTTTAGTGGTTAAATACAAGAGAGGTTTAGTCAGAAGAGAAAAATTAGGAATCCATTGGCGACAGTAAGAGGTTATACCAAGAAATGCATGAACATCACGCTGAGTACGAGGTACAGACATGCTACAGATGGTAGTCACACGTTCAGGGGTTATGCTCCTCCCCTCTTTCGACAGTAGATGACCATGATAAGTCACCTCCTGTCGACTATATTGGAATTTGTAAAGGAATACCTTATTGCCATTGGCTGCCAAGTGAGACAATAATTTAACAGTGTCTTCCTTACAACCTTCCTCAGTATCCGAAGCCACCAACAGATCGTCCACATACTGAAGGAGCACATTACCAGGGGGCAGGGTCAAATCATCCAAGACTGCTTTCAAAGCTTGGCTATAAATGCTAGGACTCTCAGTGTACCCCTGGGGAGCGCGGCAAAACCGGAAGCTGCGCCCAGATAAGGAGAAGCTGAAAATATGACAGCTATCAGGATGGATCGAAATGCTAAAGAAAGCATTCTTTAGATCGATAACTGAGAAATACTTGGCAGTGGGAGGAATCATAGTGAGAATAGTAGTGATGTCCGAAACCACGGGGTACTGCACCACTATTTTATTAATTTCTCGTAGATCAATTACAAAACGATAAGTATCAACATAGTTGGGATCGCTGTCAACAGGGGCCTTTTTCAAAATCGCCAGTATAGGACTAATACCTACATTGGCAGCCGTTTCTTCCACTACGCCCTTATCAATCAGGTCCTGGATAATAGCGAGCAGAGCCCTTTCACCAGCCGGTGAAATTTTGTACTGAGGTATACGCGGTAAACGAGCATTTGGTTTCAGTGTAATAGAAACAGGTGGAATCCTCAAGAGACCAACATCTGTATCCCCAATCACCCATAGCGGTCGATGGGATAGCAGCGAGCTCCAGAGGGAGGGGTTCGTTTTTAGCAAAGCATTGCAGGGTATGTTTACTAGGAGATTGTATGGTCAAGTACACACCATCAGGGGGACAATGAATCTTCACATGCAGATTCTTTAGCAAATCCAACCCCAGTATATTTTTTTCCCCAGTGAGATGTTAACAAGAACGGGGAGTCCACTGTGACGGACCTATGGTAATCGGGATAGGTTTAGAAATGGGGCTCACCACCGGGATTCCAGAAAATCCCACCGAAACATTATTCTGCCCCGACAGAGCAGCCCTTGGGACCAGCGAACGAGCAATAGAACTATTCATTGCACCAGTATCCACTAGAAAGTCTTCAGAAGTCCCCATTAATCGCCCCTTCACATAGGGCCCTCGCTGATCAACGGGTACTGACACCTGGCCCCCACTCTGTCCGTGGCTGTCCTATGTGTAAGTATACCCATCGGTACCATCAGTCACACAATCTTCATTGTAATACTGCCCTCCTCTCGGACTATCAAAGTAATTCTTCTCCGACTCACCGTGCGTTACTTCTTTTCTTCGCATATCACTTCGATCCACACAACCTCGACCTTTCCCTCTCCCTGTCACTGTCCCATTCTGCGCTAGCAACAATGGACACTGAGCTCGCCAATGCCCTTCCTGTTTACAGTAAGTGCATTGGTTTATTCCCAAAGCAACAGCTGGACCTCTGCCTCATCCACTACCCTTCCCCCTCGGGACAGACCCTCTACCGCCTCCGACACAGCCTCGGTCCCTGATTACTTGCTGTAACAATACTCGTGTCTTAAGATCCTTTGCCTTCTTTTCTGACTTATTCTTACTCTCATTTTCCCTATGCTCGTAATACTGAGCCATGCTCAGTATAACCGAAGGTGTGGAAGTGGTCCAAGTACACTCAGCAGCTTGTAGCTGCGCAGAGATCTCAGGTAACAGATTTGTCACAAAACACTGAACGAATAATCGTATACCACCTTCCACTGACAAATCCTGTCCACTAAAGTCAATAAACGCACATTCAATTCTGGTGAAGAAATCTGAAACGCTCTCGTCCTTCTTTTTTCTGTTTGCATGCTGTTGATTTGTCCCAATCTACCTTTTGGGGCGGAATTAAGGAATTCATGTAGGTAATAATCCGACCCGGTAAAGCCAGAATTTCAGGTTTAGGTTTATCACCGGGCTTCCGATCCTTGTCCCATTCTTTAATCTGCTCCCAAGTCCCTCCCAACTCCGTGGCATGAGCCTGATCATGCACCTGATGCCACACATCAACAGGGACTAGCAAACCAAAAAATAACTCTATGTCAGCCAGGGTCATAACAGCTGAAGAGGCAGCCTCGGTGAGCTCTTTATAGTAAGCAGAAGGATTTTTACAGGGGTCTGGAAGTTGCGACTTCAGGGAAAGGATCTCACTCCTTTTCCAGGGGGTATAGACCCATTGCTCCTGAAGTCGTGCCACCACACGTGCTCTAGTTACTTGATCTTGATCGTTTCTTACTTCTGGTATTTCGGGGTGGTAAATAGGATGGACTTCCCGCATAGGATGCTGAGAGTCCCAATTTGGACATTTCAAGAATAGCCGCTCTCGATATTTCAATAAAATCCCGACATTCCTGTACACATCTTCCAATCCTAACTCAAATTTATGGGTCCGATCCAGAATATCATACAACACTTGAGGGGCTCTCCCGTTTGGGAAACACTGTTCCCATAGGGAAATAAGAAGGGTGGCCATATGCTCCAGGGCATGCTGCTGCATAACAGGCTCATAGTCTCTAAGGGTACTCCATATATCAGGTATAGTGTAAATAGTGTTCCGTATCCATTGAAATGCCTGATTCGCAATCATCTGTTTCTCATCTAGCCCTACTGCTGATCGAGTATATAACCGTCGTACGCCAAGATTTCCCAGAACATGAGAGGGAGTTGGGTCAGCTAGGGTTGGGGTCGTGCTCGAAGACTGAGAAACCCAAGCTGGAGTCGGGGGAGACAAAACAACGGTGGACATGGTGGGAGAGGACAACGCATCAGGTATTAGAGTAACTGTTCCAAATGTTGAGGTGGACAGAACATGAGAAGTTCCCAAAGGGGTGGGAGAAATAGATACAACGGGCGCCGCAGTGGCTGGGGCCGTGGCTGTAGTAAAAGGGACCGCTGGATATATACATTGGGGAGCATAGGGGGAGGTAGACGCACATCTAATAAATCCTCTAACACATCTTCGGGCTCAGTCCTAGTTACATACCTTTTATCCACCTGTAACCTGAATTGCCTATTTGCACAATCAATATTTTTCTCAGTCTGGTCTTTATCATAAGCTATAGCTTTCTGTGTAATGGTCTGACCTCCTTTCATCTTACATAACTTCTCCTCCCTAATGCGTCTACGCTTTGCTTCCTTTTGCCACATATTTAAAGAATCAAACATTGCCTGCTGACTACGCTTTGAAAACATTCGATCCTGCAAATAATGCATCTTTTTCTCATCAAAAGACCCAGTTAAAGGCCATTGCAGTTCCACATTGTCTTTAGTATATTTGTGCCACAGCGCATTAAACAAAATGGGTGCAATACCATGTTTAACATACATATCATAGCTCGGGCTACCCTCTGGCGGGGCAGGCTGGCTTTCATCCAATCGCGTGCCTTTTCGGCGGCAACAACATTCAAAACATAATTCACTAAACACGGCATCTTTGTTCACTGACAACTCAATCTCATTCAGAAAAACGATCTTTCAAACATGGCCATGTTCATACATTCTCAACATTCCATTCATCATTCAAAATCAAAAATACAGACAAGACAATACATACATAAGTATTTTCAAAAAGAAATTTTTCAAAACGACCTGTCTTTTCTAAAACAGAAGAACGGAGCCAGTCGACTACCGTTCATGGAGAACTAATCAATTCAGACTTCCAGACCAACAGATACCAAAATCAGGCAGTCCAAAGACTACCAAGAGACCGTCGGACAGGGGTTAACCATAGACCGACCTACAGACCATCCCGCGATCTTCCTGGTTCACCCTCAGGACTATTCTGACTAAGCCCGCTGCCTTAGCGTCGCTTCAGATGTGTCCCAAAGGCTACCCAGGTACAACCACGGGCTTTTCCGAGAGCAGTCCGGCTGGATGCGCACCACACGTGCCACACCAAGGCATCCGATCAATGTCTCTATTATTCACCAAACAAGTCCGTGGAGCATCTGCCCGTGCAGCCACGATGCTGCCCGTCAGACCCCCAAAGTTCTCTCTGGTACACCGACCACCCAATCCAATACAGTTAACTGCTTCAAAGCGCCGCTCAACAGCGCATTCCAAAAACACCATAATCAATACACTCACCTGGTGCACTCAGGTACAATTGCGTATTCTCTACTGCCAACTCTTGAAGACCAACACAGTCAAGTTCCTGGGTTACACCTGTAGGACTCCGGCAAAGGGTCACCAGCAGCTGGGGCTCCCTGATCGCGAGTGCGGAGTAAGTCAGGATCGCTGGTCAGTCCACCCCCTCGACCAGAGCTCCCCATTCTTTGTCCTTCTTTACCCGGTTACGGGAGGACGACCCCAAACGTGGAGTCCCACCAGAGTCGCCAACTGACGTACCAAAAAAATAACATAAGGAGCTATACCTACCAATCGCCCCGATACTAATTACCAAATAACCAGTCAGTTGGCAGTGAAGAAAGTTGAATCGTTTATTATACGAAGATACTCTATAGACCCCCACCGACAGAAGACAACCCGACTGACCTACAACGCCGCCGAACTCATCGCACTCAACACCGGCGGCATCCCTGGATGTCACCGAGCCACCCCGAAGCACACCCCCGGACCCTTCAGCTGCCACGCCTGCAAGTTCACCTGCATCCGGACCTACCCTGCACCAGCACCCGCCAAGCCGAACACCAGCAGCAACCACCTCAAGTGCATCCTGCTCAACACCCGCCCTGTCCACAGACACGCCATCGAACTCTGGAACCTCCTCGACACCACAGCCCCTGACGTCGCCTTCCTCACGGAGACCTGGATGAACACCTCCTCAGCGCCCGACATCGCCATCGCCATCCCAGAGGGCTACAAGATCACCCGGAGGGACCGCACCGCCAACCAGATGGGAGGAGGTATCGCCATCATCCACAGGGACACCATCCGCATCACGACCAACACCGACGACACCCTAACCACCGCCGAACACCTGCACTTCCGGATCCACACCGACCCGAAGACCACCCTCAGAGGCACCCTGATTTACCGACCCCCGGGACCACGCACACAATTCAGCGAGGACATCGCCGACTTCATCAGCCCGCTTGCCCTCCCCTCCGCTGACTACATCCTCCTGGGGGACCTCAACTTCCACCTGGAGAACAACAGCGACCGAAACACCATCACCCTGCTCGACAACCTCGACAACCTCGGACTCAAGCAGCTGGTGTCCACCCCCACCCACCTCGCCGGACACACACTCGACGCCGTCTTCTCATCCAGCAAAGACATCGCCTTCAGCCACGCCACAGGACTCCACTGGACGGACCACAGCTGTGTCCACTTCACCTTCAAAAGAACGACGATCCACCACCACCAGCAACAGGTTGCCCGAAGAAGCTGGAACAAGATCACAGCCAGCACCCTCCTGCCGGCTCAGCGAACCCCAGCCAGGCCGCCGACAACCTCACGAAGTGGATCAGCAACTGCGCGGACGAACTCGCCCCTCTGAGGACCCCGCCCAGCAGACCCGGCAGCAGAAAAGCCCCATGGTTCACCGACGAACTCAAGAGCTCCAAGAAGAACTGCCGAGCCCTCGAGAAAGTCTGGAGAAGGGAACCAACACTGGACAACATGACCACCCTCAAGCTTGCCACCCGGAAGCACCACCAACTGATCCGCGCCACCAAGAAAACTGCATACAAGGACTGGCTGGACAACAACGCACACAACTGCAAGGAACTCTTCAACATCGTGAAAGAGCTCTCCAACCCCAACGCCGGAAACAACGACATCACCCCATCGCAAGACCTCTGCAACTCCCTCGCCTCCTACTTCCACAACAAGATCGCAGACATACACAACAGCTTCAGCATCCAACCAACGCACGCCACGACCGCAGCAACGCCACCCACCACCACCCTCCGCGCCTGGACTCCGATCAGCACCGAAGATACCGTCCGCACAATGAACTCCGTCCACTCCGGATCTCCAACCGACCCCTGCCCTCACCACGTCTTCAACAAGGCCGACGCTGTCATCGCACCCCACCTGCGGGACATTATCAACACCTCCTTCGACACCGCCACCTTCCCTCAGAGCTGGAAGCACGCCGAACTCAGCGCTCTACTCAAGAAACCTACAGCGGACCCCACCGAACTCAAGAATTACCGTCCCATCTCGCTCCTCCCGTTCCCGGCCAAAGTCATCGAGAAGACCGTCAAAAAACAGCTGGCCGCCTTCCTCGAGACGAATGGATCCCTCGACCCCTCACAGTCTGGCTTCCGAGCCAACCACAGCACCGAGACCGCCCTCATCGCTGCCACCGATGACATCCGAGCCCTGATGGACAACGGAGAAACAGCGGCCTTCATCATACTGGACCTCTCCGCGGCATTCGACACTGTCTGCCACCGCACCCTAGTGCAGCGCCTCGGCAACGTCGGAATCCAGGAGAAGGCACTGGAATGGATCACCTCCTTCCTCGACGGAAGAACACAGAGAGTCCGCCTACCACCGTACAAGTCAGAGGCCACCGAAGTCATCTGCGGCGTCCCTCAAGGATCCTCGCTGAGTCCCACCCTCTTCAACGTCTACATGAGCCCCCTCGCGGCCATCGCACGCCAACAAAACCTCAACATAATCTCCTACGCCGATGACACCCAGCTGATCCTCTCCCTGACCAACGACCCCGCCGCCGCCAGAGCCAACCTGCACGAAGGGACAAAAGATGTAGCCGAGTGGATGACGTCCAGCCGCCTGAAACTGAACTCAGACAAGACGGAGGTCCTCATCCTGGGCTCCTCGCCCTCCGCCTGGGACGACTCCTGGTAGCCCCCCGCCCTGGGCACCGCACCCAAACCGACGGACCACGCACGCAACCTGGGCTTCATCCTGACTCCTCCCTCTCCATGACCAGACAAGTCAACGCCGTCTCCTCGTCATGCTTCAACATCCTGCGCATGCTACGGAAGATCTTCTGGTGGATCCCCACCGAGACCAGGAAGACTGTCACCTAGGCCCTCGTCACCAGCCGACTGGACTACGGCAACGCCCTCTACGCCGGAACCACCGCCAAGCTCCGGAAGAGACTCCAGCGGATCCAGAACGCCTCAGCCAGACTCATCCTCGACATCCCACGAAACAGCCACATCTCCGGACACCTGAGAGACCTGCACTGGCTCCCCGTCAACAAAAGAATCACCTTCCGTCTCCTCACCCACGCACACAAAGCCCTACACGATCAAGGCCCGAGCTACCTCAACAACCGAATCAACTTCTACGCTCCCAAGCGCCACCTCCGATCAACCAGCCACGCCCTCGCCGCCGTCCCCCGCATCCGAAGAGCGACAACAGGAGGAAGGTCCTTCTCCTACCTGGCCGCCAAGACCTGGAACTCCCTCCCGACCGACCTGCGCCTGACCCAAGACCACCTCTCCTTCAGGAAGAAGCTCAAGACCTGGCTGTTCGAGCAGTAACGGCACCCCCCCCCCCTAGCGCCTTTAAACCCTACGGGTGAGTAGTGCGCTCTATAAATGTCTTTGATTGATTGATTGATTGATAGAGGAGCCTCTCCAATCCTCACCCATCAGGTGCGCGGAGACGACTGCTGGCTCATAGTCAATACAGCACATATATACTTTCAGTTCAACACATGAAGTCACCATAAATGGAAGAATACTACTTAGGTCTTGGACCCTGAGGAAAGACCATATATGGCACACATGATTAGTTCAAAGCTCTGCTTAGCTATTATTGGGGAAGGTCAGGAGGGGTGACTCACTTCGTCCCGGTGCCTGGGAGTGCAGGCATGGCGCATCAAGGAATGCGCTTATCGCACCCAAAGCCAGATGCAACCTTGAGTCCCAGGGAAGAGAAGAATAGTGTGCATTCAGCTGCTCTCAGTACCTGAACCAGACAGGGACCTAACGACTATTGGAGAGTAATCACGTGATCGCTGTTCGAGTCTAACAAAGGCAGGGCAAAGATGGCGTCTGTGTGGTTCTCGGCCTACTCAATGTGAACAGGACATACGAGTAGCGTATGCCCTTATCAACCTAAATAAAACAAATTTTGTTAGGCCTCATGCCTACTAAAACGTTAAGAATATATAGATACATCATGCTAACAAAGATACATATATAACTTATATTGCTACTATAGGGGAAATCGTTGTTTTATCCCTCAGCTCCTGCCAGCTCCGCCTATTACAGAAACAGCACAATTACAAACCATGAAGTCCCTACATGTGTGGCCATACGGACTATTCCAGGCCCCTAAAAGTGAAGGAATGGCTTGGAAGGCAGGTAATAGCTATTTTAAAGTATGTTGAATTAATAACAAACTGTTGTTGTGCTCATGTGTGTATTACACAAATAGTGCCACCATGTTGCAGACTGTTATAAGCGTTCATATTGACAATTAGGAGCTGTTGCGTGCACCGGAAACCAATAGCTCAAATTAAGCACTGACAGCCAAGATCCAAATAAGGCCCCACGTTTTGGTATATTTACTTATTCTTATTGGCAGTCATAATTACAAACATTTTAGAGCTAGCATGCAAAAACTTCTGCTCATTCACATATCTAAATCGTTTGTATTTCTATTTGTGCCCAATTTAATATTATGTTTTTGGTCACAGAGGGAGGGGGGGCAGCACTTTAATGGTTTGGGCGCGTTGCTTGAATGAAAGAGATATAGCAATTACACTTAAATTCCGTCTGTCTATGGACTCTTAGCGTCTCTAAGAAACATGGACTGCTTCTTGAAAATGGAGGAGACAATGTATGGGATTAGAGAATGAGAAAACCCAATAAATAATAAGCCGGGGGACGGGGATCAGGGCTTTATTGGATCACTTTCAAATAAGTACAACATAATTGGGGTTTGTTATAGTTTCTTTCAACAGGCAACACTAAAGGAGACTATACTATCAAAGAAATGGTATCTGTCAGCGGAAAGATGATGGGGGATATTAACAAGGATGTAACTCCGATTTATCCCCACTCTAACCCATCAAAAGTGGGGATAGATCTAACACTTCATTCACAAGCTGGAGCAAACTGCAGACATCACCTGTATTCCCGTGATAACTGCCCCAAAATGTTTCTCCACGGTGGACACCACCAACAAACTCTAATGAGATGCAAAGTAGATGTTCCCGTGCAAAAATACACAAGGTAACCACAACACCACTTTCACAACGAACTGCCAGATTTGCAAAGCTGCACAAAAACATGTGATAAGCTGCAATAGTACCAGGGATTTAACACCTGCCTTTTGCTGGTGCTAAGCAGGATGACTACCCACAACATGAAAGGGTGCCAAGCCAAAGGCCACACCTGAAGACCCACAGATGCCATGGAGACAATGATCATGCAGCTCCAATACCCATGAGGGCCTCAACATCCCCCTCCACCACCCCGCCCCCCCCCCCGGACATACACATATCGTGCATGACACAAGAGCCACAAGAAACGCATGATGACGCACATTGCCAGAATAAATACACACATGTTTGGCCAGAAGAACGAGAAATTGTCACACAGCACTGAAGTAACAACCAAAAACGTTATTGAAGCACAACACAAAACACCAATGCGGAAGACTCCTGTCGGGTCTGTCAGGGACAATCTCGACGTCACTGCCTGGAAAAGAAAGCACAAATTCAGGACGTGTGTCATGTGCACTCCAAAGGAGCAAGACACAGAGAAACAGAGAAGGAAAGTGAGCCAGAGAGAGAAAGAGAGGAGAGGAAAGGAAAGAAGAGAGAGAGAGAGAGACAGAGAGAGGAAAGGGGGAAAGAGTGAGAGAGAGAGAAGGAAAAGAAGGGAGGGAGAGGGAGAGAGAGAGAGAGAGAGAAGGGAGAGAGAAGGAAAGGAAGGGAGAGAGAGAGAGAGGGAAGGGAGAGAGAGTGAGAGAGAGAGAAGGAAAGAAAGGGAGAGAGATAGAGCGACACCGCTGCACCTGCAAACACAGGCCCCACTGTTCACCTGCTGCCACCGGTGTGTCAATCCGTAGGCACACCACATGCCCGTGCAAGCTCCAGGGCCCAGTCACGCCATAATGGCATGGTCCACATCATGCGGGCCCGACCCGAGGCCCAGCAGGTCCCACACATGATGCTGAGTCCTGAGTCATCAATGGCGGAGACCACATCAGTGCACATGTCATCATCCCAGGCAGCACCCCCGCTCAGCTATTGAGGGTTCCACCAACCCTGTGCAACACCAGTCATCGCCACGTGGTGGTAGGCCCATGACGGCTGCAAGGCTTCGGGTGCCACCAACCCTGTGCGCAGCAACTCATGGGCCCTTTATGATTGAGCACCGTGGAGCATCCATCATCCAGTCACCACCAGCAGAGGGGAATGTGATGTTGTCGGCCCCTTATATTTGCGGGGTCACATGGCCTGTGTTTCCTGTGCTGGATGGGTGTGGTGTGTGTGCAAACCTGCCCTCAGGGAGTGGCCGTGACATGCTGACAACTAGACCAGTGACCTGCACACCACCAGCGAGTACGCCTGTGACAGGTAGCTATGTGGCCCCCCTCAGAGCATAAGTGGAGTGGTCTAGCCTGGCATACGCCGGACCAGCACAGGGCTGGCAACAATGACTCGGGGGTATACATGGCCCGGTGGAAGCAGTTGAGACACCGCTCACCACAGTGACAAGCATGATAGATGCCTGGAGGAGGATAGGGAAAAAACTACAGCTAAAGTTCTTGTACTCCCCATATATGCCACTGGAATACCATCCCAAGATGGCACTGTTACAGGAAACTGGATTTAAAGTTATGTGTAGGCGCCTTGGGATTGCCACATGGGGGGATCTGTTCTTGAATGGGCAGATTCGCAGCAGGGAACAGATGTTCCAAGGATCACATCCCACACCACTAGACATTTTTTATTATGTTCGAATGACACAAGGACTTAAGGAGGTCTTGCCAGATTACCCAGAGGAGCCTGAGATCGTCATTCCACTGCATGGAATGTTGAGCTCGTCAGATGGGAGACACACAGTCTCTGGTATCTATGCGGGTATAAGAGCTCAAAGTCAGGGGGTCAATAGCACTGCTCGCAGACGATGGAGCGTGGACTAGGGACACGATATATCGGAGGAGCAATGGAGTTATTGTTGTGGTATAACTGCTAACATATCGACCAGCTGCCGGCTTAAGATAATCCACTTTAAGATTCTACAATGACTTTACTATACGCCAGCAATGAAACTCTGGTTTTACTTAGCGTCTGACGACAGATGTGCACGCTGTAAGGCAGAAGGAGCAGGGTTTATGCACTTGGTGTGGGAGTGCCCTGCGGTATGGGGCTTCTGGGCGCAGGTACACGAGGGGGCTACTGACCATGATAGACCACACATTTGACAGGGACCCACTCATCATGCTATTGGGGTATACCATGCAGATACCTAAGCAATCCAGGAAACTACTTGACATCGCTTTACTGCATGGAAAACAAAGGGTTGCCTGTCATTGGGGGAGGGGAAGAGCACCGAAATTTAAGGAATGGCCCTCAGATTTAACCTACTGCCAGGAGCAACACGCAGTTCATGCTGAGACACTGCCTACAGCGAGGAGGCCTAAAGATATCTGGGGGCCTCTTCAGACATACCATGTAGGCAGTTCAGAAGAACAGGACAGGGTAGAGGCAGATGGGGACGAAGATGCTGAGGTTCTGTAGAGAAGAATGTAACCCATAATTATGATGTTTATGATAAGGGACAGCACGAGGATGATGCTATACATTGATGCTCTGTAATTAACAGATGTAATATGTTATCTCCAAATTGGTGTATGATGGCAATGGTGGATGTAATGGATTGCTGCTTTGACCTGCTGGCACATTGTGTTTCGAAAAGTTATTTGGCATGGGGCTCATAGATGTGTTCTGTAGTGAAGTCTTGAACTGATGCAGACCTGCGGGGGGGAAAGGGCTATGCTAATGAGATTCGATATGTCTGAGACTGCTCTATGTGAATAACGGAATGGAGATACCACATGTACTGGACAATGATGATATGTACCTATGTTTGTATTCTGATAAAAAAACTAAAAATAAAGGTTTAAAAAAAAACAATGACTCTGGGTCTCTGGGTGTGGTTTAGTCCATGTCCAGACAAGGAAGTGACTAATGCCTGTTACCCTGTTGCAGTGTCCACGGCACCCGGAACACAATAGACAATGTAGTACACAGTGACTGGCATCCCACTAGATGAGCATCATTGACGTAAGGGAAATCACTGTCCCTACTTTCATCGACACATTCATACATGAATGATGAAAGACATGACACAGCAGTGTGTTACTGGATGTTTATTGCAAATCCAGTGGAGTTTTACAGCTGGATTGGTAAGGGGCCATGCCAAGCACACCACACAATATGGGCCCATGTAGGGTCAGCCAGAGTCCATCCGGGGATGATAGGTACTGCGGAAGAGGAAGGGTGCAGTCCGCAGTCTGGTCCCTGTGTCATTGGTAATCAAACAGTATATGGCAGACCATGTCGTGGTCCAAGGTGAGTGCATCGGGGTGTATCGGGGGTCAGTGGGAGGTCATGAGGCCATGTGCGGCACCAAGCAGAAACAGGCCAGGTAGCGAAAATGAATGATAGTACCTCCTTCTGACAACAATGCCTTCCACGTCCTCGTCCTCGTAGGTGTGCTCTGCCCCACCTGTAGGTGTTGCAGTACCGGCTGCGGCACTGTGTGCCACTGACACATCAGGAGCCAGAGGAGGATTGTCGGCCGCACTGTGTGGCAGTGACACATCAGGTGCTGGCACTGACACACCAGGTGGCAGAGATGTGGACAGTGTGAGGGCAGCAGCATTCATCAGCACCACGCCTTGTGGCAGCAATGCCATGATGGGGATCTGCAGGGCATGGTAGATCCCAACTACATTTCGCTGATGTGCAGCGGTGGCTGCCATCCTTTCCACCTCCATCCGCACCATGTCCTCCTTGAGCCCCTGCATGTGTGCCAGCTGATGGCAGGAATTGTTGGAGCCTGTCTGAGCAGACAGGTGTTCTTCTCTCCAAGTCATGACTCCAGCGATGTCAGTCAGGGCTCATTGGAGACCATGGAGCGGACCGTGGGTGTCCCTTAGGGACGAAGGAAGCTGGTCCCTGATGGGACCTAGACACACATGGATGGCGTCCAGTTTGGTAGCCATCAGTGAACAGTGGCTGGGACTGCTGTGCAGGAGGTGGTGACGGTGCCTCTGCAATGTGAAGGGGAGATGGTGTATTACAATGTGTCCACATGTATGTAGCCGCATGGTACATGTTGACATACAGACAGCATGGCATTGTACATTGTGACAGTGTGTAGATCAGGGCCATGACCCAGAGTCATTGTGGGTGTGCACTGTGCTCTGCTTGATTGTGCATGTGTGCCACTGTGGCCATCTCCACCCGTCCCCCCAGTACCTGGTGGTCACTCACCCTGTTGCGGTTGTGTTGTGTCATGTCAAGCAGTGTCTGGTCCCCCGACTCCAGCCACAGTCTCCAAAATGATGACTGTCGACGCCAGCTCCTCGATGTCATCCAGCATGATCTGTGGTACTGGGCTTCCACCTCCAGTCTGCATTGTTGCCTTCTGGTTGGCTGCAAGTTTCTCCTTGGGCTTTTGCTTGATGTCAATCCATTACCTATTAGCCTCGTCCATTTACCTCTTGCGCTCTCCGAGGGCATTCACCTTGTCCACGATATCCCACCATATCCCATTTTTGGTGCCCAATGACACGTTGGAGGTGACAAACAGTTGTTGATGGTGTTCCATCAGCTCGTGACTAGGATCCTGTTTTCCTGTGTCCTGAACTCCGTCTTCCTCTTGTCCTTGCCCTTCCCTGTCCCCGAGGTCCCAGGCTGGTCGTCCGGGGTGTTTGCGGGGTTGCGCTCGCCCTCTGCGCCTGCTCCGGCTGCCTCCATGGTGCTTGGGTGTTGGTCAGTTTGTGTTTGGGTGTTTTTTCTACTTTTATAGTGATTTTTCCTGTCTGCCATGTGTGTATTACAGGCCGGGCGTTGCTTTTCACTGATTTCCTCATCAAGCTTTTTTTTCGCGTTGAGGTTTGTTTTTTATCTCCGTCGAGGTGGTTGTATCGCAGACATTGGTTACAGTTTCGGCAGACTATCGCATGGTACCCCCTTGTTCTGTATTCCTTATTTCTTCTTTATTGGTTATCCACAAAAGTCTTTTAAGAGTGGAAAGTAATCCTTATTCAACAATAGATTTTCTTTTTCCGACCTCCTTTACACCAATCCCTTATACACGTTTTACCAAAAACATCACATAAAAGCTGCAGATATTTAGAACAAATATATTTTAGCCAGGGCTATATATAACCATACATATCTCTTTTCTTTATTAACAGAACTATCCTTTCGCAAAGAAACACTGAACTTCTAGGGTGATGAAAAGTTAGATGGAATGCAGCAATGCAAAGACTGAAGCAAAAGTTTGAAAATCGTCGAACTCTAAAACAACATAGTTAAATGGAACCAAGCCCTGTGGTCTTTTTGGCGTAAATACTACAATAGGTTGATAGAGGGGGAGAAATAGACCAGTGAAGGAATCTTCATTTGCACCTAGCCTCCAGGGTGAGGAGCATGAAAAAGTGGTGCATCACTTAAAATTGCATTTGTTCCCTAATTCCAAAACCTATTGAGTTGTTGCTTCTAGTAAGTCCAATACACGGGCACATAATTGTCTATTACATAAATGTTCTTACTGGTATACTAACTGTTGCACGTCCAAGCATTTTCTTTGACTGAACTTTAGGCCAGGATCACTACAAAACTTCGCATTCACTTCTAAAGGAAAAGCTTAAATTGTTGGGTGTTTTCTACTTTAGAGATATATATTCGTATTGGTCTTATCAGAGGATGCCAGATTTGTTTTCTGCGAACAGGCGAGTACAGAGAAGGAATTCATTTACTCAATGGATTTCAAATTGTGTTTAGCACTCTGTTAAAGGTAGTCCTTTGCGTACAGAATGATAAAAGTCAAAAGCAGTTAATTAATGTTGGGCATATGGAAGGAATTGATGAGAGATAGTGTTGGCGTAAGTGATTTTAGTGTGACGTGGAGAGGGAAAAGATGCCGGCTATAAATGCAAAGTCACAAGAAAAGTTTGCTTGCATGTGACTGCATTGTCGATTAGGACACATTAAAGAGTGTTTCGCATGTGACTGCATCCACATTGAGGCATGCATTGCAAAATTGGTGATAGCGCTAATAAAAGAGTTTTGATACACATGCTCGACTCCAGTTATCAACCCAACTCAGGCTCCAGGTTTTCCTTTGTGCGCCATGAACTCTGCCAAACAGGGCATTTCTAGGAGACAAGGTGGCTGGAACGCATCTGCCACTCTGCTAGAAATGTAGCATACCTGGTGTTGTGGCATTGCAGCTACAGCCCTCATGCACCCTGCACCACATGCACCCAGCTGACTACTCTCACATTTGTGGAGTCACCAGCTCAGCGAACCCCAGCCAGGCCGCCGACAACCTCACGACGTGGATCAGCAACTGCGCGGACGAACTCGCCCCACTGAGGACCCCGCCTAGCAGACCCGGCAGCAAGAAGGCCCCATGGTTCACCGATGAACTCAAGAGCTCCAAGAAGAACTGCCGAGCCCTCGAGAAAGTCTGGAAAAGGGAACCGACACCGGACAACAGGACCTCCTTCAAAATTGCCACCCGGAAACACCACCAGCTGATCCGCGCCGCCAAGAAAACAGCATTCAAGGACCGGTTGGACAACAACGCACACAACTGCAAGGAACTCTTCAACATCGTGAAAGAGCTTTCCAACCCCAGCGCAGGAAACAACGACATCACCCCATCGCAAGACCTCTGCAACTCCCTCGCGTCATACTTCCACAACAAGATCGCGGACATACACAACAGCTTCAACAACCAACCAACGCACACCATGACCGATCAACCACCCCCCACCACCACCCTCCACGCCTGGACCCCGATCAGCACCGAAGACACCATCCGCACGATGAACTCCATCCACTCCGGTTCACCGACCGACCCCTGCCCTCACCACGTCTTCAACAAGGCCGACGCCGTCATCGCACCCCACCTGTGAGACATCATCAACACATCCTTCGACACCACCATCTTCCCGGAGAGCTGGAAACACGCCGAACTCAGCGCTCTACTCAAGAAACCAACAGTGGACCCCACCGACCTCAAGAATTACCGCCCCATCTCGCTCCTCCCGTTTCCAGCCAAAGTCATCGAGAAGACCGTCAACAAACAGATGGCCGCCTTCCTCGAGACGAACGGATCCCTCGACCCCTCACAGTCCGGCTTCCGAGCCAACCACAGCACCGAGACCGCCCTCATCGCCGCCACCGATGACATCCGAGCCCTGATGGACAATGGAGAAACAGCGGCCCTCATCCTCCTAGACCTATCCGCGACATTCGACACGGTCTGCCACCGCACCCTAGTACGGCGCCTCGGCAACATCGGAATCCAGGACAAGGCGCTGGAATGGATCATCTCCTTCCTCGACGGAAGAACACAGAGAGTCCGCTTACCACCGTACAAGTCAGAGGCCTCCGACGTCATCTGCGGCGTCCCCCAAGGATCATCTCTGAGCCCCACCCTCTTCAACGTCTACATGAGCCCCCTCGCGGCCATCGTACGCAAACACAACCTCAGCATAATCTCCTACGCCGACGACACCCAGCTGATCCTCTCCCTGACCCACGACCCCGCCGCCGCCAGAGCCAACCTGCACGAAGGGATGAAAGAGGTAGCCGAGTGGATGACGACCAGCCGCCTGAAGCTGAACTCGGACAAGACGGAGGTCCTCATCCTGGGCTCCTCACCCTCCGCCTGGGACGACTCCTGGTGGCCTCCCGCCCTGGGCACCGCACCCAAACCGGCAGACCATGCACGAAACCTGGGCTTCATCCTGGACTCCTCCCTCTCCATGACCAGGCAAGTCAACAACGTCTCCTCGGCGTGCTTCAACATCCTACGCATGCTACGGAAGATCTTCTGGTGGATCCCCACCGAGACCAGGAAGACCGTCACCCAGGCCCTCGTCACCAGCCGACTGGACTACGGCAACGCCCTCTACGCCGGTACCACCGCCAAGCTCCAGAAGAGACTCCAGCGGATCCAGAACGCCTCAGCCAGACTCATCCTCGACATCCCACGAACCAGCCACATCTCCGGACATCTGAGAGACCTTCACTGGCTCCCCGTCAACAAAAGAATCACCTTCCGCCTCCTCACCCACGCACACAAAGCCCTACACGACCAAGGCCCGAGCTACCTCAACAGTCGCGTCAACTTCTACGCTCCGAAACGCCACCTCCGATCAGCCAACCACGCCCTCGCCGCCGTCCCCCGCATCCGAAGAGCGACGACAGGAGGAAGGTCCTTCTCCTACCTGGCCGCCAAGACCTGGAACTCCCTCCCTCCCGACCTGCGCCTGACCCAAGACCACCTCTCCTTCAGGAAGAAGCTGAAGACCTGGCTGTTCGAGCAGTAGCGGCACCCCCCCCCCCCCAGCGCCTTGAGACCCTACGGGTATGTAGCGCGCTCTATAAGTGCCACTGATTGATTGATTGACTTCTCTGCCCTATGTCGGTGGGGAAGGAGGTATGGCATAGGGCAGGATTGGGTGTGTGGGCTGCACTGCCTCCTGGCCCCAGAGTCTGTCCCTCAAGCAACCGCACCTCCTAAATAATAAGAGGGAACAGGCTTCCTCTGGCAGGCCCCTGCCTCGCAGACCTGTTGCACTGCTATGGCTCTCGGGACCAGCCGCCCATTCCAAGCTCAGGTACATTCCAAATGACTCATTAGCCGCATCAGCCTCCTCCTCCCAAAGAGCAATCTATCAATTTGCGTGTCTGGAGCATACTGCTGGCACATAAATACCACACATTAGAAGAGCATTTTGGAATATGCAGTTTCCTGAAGCGGTTGAGATTCACAAGAGTTTGAAGTTGTACTTGACCTAAGGAATGAAAGCAGCATGTTAAGCGCCCAAACACAAAGAGCGCTTTCTGCAAATTAATGGCAATTACCTTAAAGTGAGACCTCCCCTCACCGCACTAGTCATATGTTTCTCTAGCGCCAAGACGCCCATGGGCATACGCGTGCTTTACAAAACCACAAATCAAATCAAATCATAAAGCCTGTGTCAAAAAACTGCCATCACTGGCTGAGTTGATAATGATCATTCTGAAAAAGCAGGGGAGTCCGCTGTGCAAATCACAATCCTTCGCAGGACAGCGGTTTGTTTCGGCTGGCTTCAGACGCCGAATGGTGATTTGCACAGTGGACTCCCCTGCTTTTTCAGATTGATTCCTATAGCGTGGGCTATCTAGTGATTTACATCTAACAACTGTTTGCCGCAGATCGCAGATTTCTGACGAACTGAAATTTTTTGGAAACCAGACACTATTGACTTGAAGAGATTGGGTGCAGATATAAGGATCATGGAAGACATTATAATACACACTGAAAACGTTGTATCGTCTTTCACTTACGAATAAGAGTTTGATGGTCCTCAGGAGAACCCTGAAAACTACATGGTTCGAAACGCGTCGACCTTGCACACTTTTGGTCAAACAAACATATTTGAATTTAGTTGCTGTTTGTAATGCACTTTATTCTTTGCCAACTTTGTTTATTGTGTTTTTGTGCATTCCTTGATTCTAATTGGTGGCAAATCCTTTGTGTTGTTTGGCTGAGTGCGTATTATTCCCTTCTGGGTTTAGATTTTTAAAATAACTGTGAATTCTTCCGGCTCAACCCGTAGGTGAACTTGATGATTGTGTGGAGTTGGTTATGTGTCAGGAGTGAATGTTGAATGGTTGTCATAGAGTATTGAGTGGTTGTGGTGTCTTTTGATAAATAGTGGATTTTAAAAAAATGGTTTGTTGCATTATTTGTATTATTTTCATCATTTATTCATTTGTATTTGTATGTATTTATTGAAAAATAGACTAAAGATTCCAAATAAAAAGTCATGAGAAATTGATCTTGCGTGGGACCTATGACATATTTGCATTGGCACCAGAGATATAGTGAGTGGTAAATAGAGCTCAGTACTGGCACTTGTTTTGGTTTGTTCTATATTGACTCAGCTTTTCTGAGTAGAGTCAAGGCCCTTGGTTGTTCCTTGACTAGTGGGTGTGCAGCACTAATTGTGCCGCCCACTTAAGTAGCCCCACTGAAACCGTGTCTCAGGCCTGCCATTGCAGTCTGTGTATGCAGTTTTGTACTGCCATTTCAACATATACCAGGCACAAACCTTCCTTTCTCAATATATATAGATCCCCCCCTAGGGTAGCTCCTGAGGAACCCAGAGGGCAGGGGCGTCGTGTATTTAAAAAATGGGACATGTGCCTTCAAGTTTTACATGTCCTGGTAGTGAAAAACTCTTAAATTAATGTTTTAATACTGCAAATCATAGCTCTTCCATAGGATAGCATTGGGTTTCCTTTTTACATTTCACTTGGGAGCAGGGCGAGTTTGGTGTCTAAACAACGGCAATTAAAAACACTCTTTAATGTTAAAGTTGGATGTTAAAACACAATTCCGAAAATGCCATATTTTGAAAGTTACAGAAGTATGCCTACACCACCCTTGCTTTTATACAATTCAATTTATAGAGGCCAAACTCTGACTCTTGTAGTTTGACCAGGTATTTTTATTTTATACCATTCGATTTTTACTTTTTCTTTCAAAACCTTTTTTCTTTTTTAAATGGCAAAAGGGAATGACTGTACATTTATATATTTACACTACTGTACATTACAACTTATACACATTCAAAAAAGCAATACACATATACATTAAAGTTGATTTCTAACATCATACATCCAAAAGAAAATTCTCAAACAAAGACAACACATCATGAGTTCATATACAATTGATTTCAATAAATGTAAGACAAAATCGCAAGGACGAGGAGTATGCCAATAAATGAAGCTTAATCACTATTTTTTAATATACAAACTGATGTTATTTTAAGCTATATTTGGCCATTGACTCCTCTGGTCTGCCGACGCGTTTCGAAGCCAGGAAACCAGTTCCTGGATTCTCATCAGGGCCTTTTTCTTTTGTCTATAAAGTATGAAAAACAATAAAGTTTTTATTAAAAAATGTGATGCTTTTCTTCATTGTAGTTACACCTAGAAGTTTTAGACTACTTCTACCTACCAAATATTTATGAGGCAAGAAGCTTTGTATAGTGCTTTCCTTAGTCTCAAAGGCTTCTTTTTTTCATACTATATAGATCTGGCAGCCGAGTTCTGAATCCGTTGTAGTCTTTACATGGTCTTCAAAGGTGATCAGTGGTAGAGGCTATTGGCGTAATCAGTATGGACAAAACAAGGGAGATGGTAGCCTGAACCTTGAGTGGAAATCCAAAATGGGGGAAGGTTAGTCGGAGAGTTTTTATAGTAACAATGTGTGATCTTGTTAGTTTGTTCACTTGGGAATTCATTGACAGCTTGAAGTCCATGGTCATTCTGATGCTTCTTACTTCCTTTGATATTTTAGGCAGTGTTCCCAGATCATCAGACCACGCGGCGAGCGGGCCGTGATGTTTCCAATTGTCACACGTGAGTATTTCCATTTTGGAAGCATTCCGTTTGAGATGGCTCCACGTTATCCATTGATCCACAGCTCTGAAACAGCTGAAAATTGGCGAGTTTTCAATGTCTTTTGGAGATTGCAGTTGAAGAAGTATTTTGGTTGTCATCTGCATAGTAATAACAAGTGAGGTGAAATTGATTGATCAGTGCCAGTAATGATTCCATATAGATGTTGAAAAGCATTGGTGAGATAATAGAGCCTTGACCCCTGCTTTTATGAAGTATGGTTTGGACAAGAAAAGTGGGGTATGGATGACATTAGTTCTGTTGCGAAGGTAGGACACAATCCAGTCTAGAGTAGTCCCCTCTATGCTGGCTTCGTAGAGTCTATGTAGCCGAATGTCATAGTCAACTGTGTCAAAGGCAGCCAAGAGGTCTAAGTAGTGCAGCAACCTTGTTGCATTCAACTGTGTTCCTCAGGTCATTCCAGATGGCAAGGAGGGCAGATTCTATGCCTCTTCCTGGATGGAATCCCGTTTGGAAGTTTGAGAGTATGCCCATGAAAGGTCCATTTGAAATCGGTCTGTAGTTCTCAGGGTTCAGCTGGTCCAAGTTAGTTTTCTTTAGTAATAGGGGTATGTATGACTTTTTGAGTTCTTCTGGAAATATTCTGGTATTTAAGGAGTTGTTGGTGATTCTCCTGACTGGAGTGGCAGCAGAGGTTGTTATTAGAATTGTCTTGAAGGTTTGCGGTGGACATGGGTCAGAAGGGCTGCCTGCAGGCCTGCTTGCTTTGACCAGGTCCATAAATTCATCATGTGAAATGTGTTGGAAGGAACGGAGAGGCTGGGTTAGAGTATTCTTGGATTGCGGCTTTGTAAAAGGGTTAGTGCTGATGCTTTGTCTCTGTTTGAAGTATGAGTCCAACTTGTCTGCTTTGTCCATGTAATGATTTGCCAGTTTGTCTGTAAACTCTTGAGTAACAGGATGAGCTGCTTCTAGGCAATTTGGGTCACGAGATTCATTGAGAATTTTATAGAATTATTTATTTGCACATTTAGCATTTTTTCTGCATTATTTTTTTTACATTTCTTTTTATTGAAAACAAAGTTTATTGTATTACAGTCATTTTTCATTTAGATGCATACAGAGAGTGACACATATTTATTGAACATTGCTTCATCACATCACATAGTGTCTTACTTCACCTATTTCATGTCTCCTACCTATACTGCTACTCACTACCCCAGGGGGAGGAGGCCCTAGAGTGAGGGGGCGTACAAATGTTCCCGCTGTACAAGTTTCACTTGTTCCATACTTATGCCCATTTCTTAGGGCAGTCCAAGATGCGTACACTGTCTTTTCTGTTACCATGCACCAGTCCATATCCGTCTTCCAGGCATTCACTGTTGATGCCTCTTTTGCTCCCCATGCTTTTGCTATGTTTCTCTTGGCAACTACTATTCCCTGCATCACCCAGACTTTATCTGTACTACTTAGGTTTGTAGGCTCCCAGATATTTAGGAGGCACCTCAAGATCTCTGGTACGCATCTTTGTTCCAAGTACTTCTTCCAAGTAGCGGAGCACACCCGCCCAATATCTTTTAACATGTATACAATCCCAGAGTATGTTGATAAATGTACCCTCCTGGTTACACTGGATCTAATATGCAGAATCTTCCCTGTCTCCCATTTTGACTAGGAGCAATAACTGAAAGATATATTCTGTGTAGTATTTTAAGTTGTTTCAGCCTTAGCCTTGAAGAGATTGCTACCTCTTTCGGGAAGGTCAGGGTCTCCTGCCAGTCTTACTCCCAATACATATGTAGTTGCAAAAGGGGGTCAGGCATATTGTTAATTAATTTTTGATAGGTGAAGGAAATGGCTTTTACAAAGCAAATACAGAATAAGTATGAGACTGCAAAGGAATACAATTATTGGGCAATATTCAAGACGGAAGTGTATTTCTCTGTGTGCTGTGGTATGTTAGGTTTGCATCTCCAAGCTAAAAATTAGATTGAGGGTTCGGGCAATGAGAAGGCAGCACCAGACTTTAAAAAGAAGCAAAAACCAAAACAAAAATGAAGGACAGGATCTACGCAATGTATCTGTCCAGCAGAAGTGTTATAAATTTCAGGCACCTGATAAAATAAAAAGCAGGATTAGTGTCAGTATTCCTCTCTTTCTTTTCAAGGGTTTGGGTACAGTAAAAGGGCAGAAAGCAGTGAATGGATTCTATACAAGTTATTTCAATCAGCTACAATATCAAGATATGCCTATGTAGATCCACAAAGGATAGCCCTGTTTTTGCCATATTAAAACCTGATAGCTAAAACAGAATTATATTAGATTACAAAAATGTAAATACACATACATGCGCATATGCTGCACAAAACGCTTATTGTACTAGGCTGATGAGAGACGTAGTAAGGAAAAAATATTAAAAGACTTTAGATATATCGAATGGATTCTTAAGCTAAAATATAGCACCTGAATCGCAGTTCATAACATTTTTTTAAGCAGTAATTATTTTGTATTCCTATGCGAGATTGACCATGGGGTATACGAAAAGTCCTGGGCTGTTTGCAGCAAGGATTATAGAGATCTCACAAGAAGTTCCTGAGGTGCTACCATATATAGATGACATGTATATTGCTGATTATGACTTGACTAGACAGCTGGCTGGACTTTGGAGAGGATGTGGCCTAACGGCTACAGCGGTCGACCTAGAATCTGGGGAACCAGGTTTGAGTGTTGGCAGGGATGCTTAACATCCTGTCATTCTGGGTAAGTCACTTAATTTCCCCGTGCCTAACAAAATGAATATGTCCATCTGATGCTCATGTAAAGCGCTCTATCATACATTCAGGTCAAGTTCATGCTATATAAAATTTCCACCCCCCAAAAAAAAATAGTCACCTTGGTAGCTCAATACTGCTATAAAATGACCTTTTAAGAAATCTAAAATTACATATTTAATTATGATTATTCTTGGATATGAATTAGCCAGTGAGACTTAAGGATTGGCCCCCAAATATGAATTGTGCTAATTTACAACCTCTTCACACACAAAATATTACAAGCCCTAATGGGATTACTCAACTCAGTAGAGCTTTCTTGCATCAGAATGCTGAGTGAGTGAACCCTGTAAATGATTAAATGACTCCCAGGTTTTCTGAGTTCACTGCTATCTTCCGTGGACTGCAACTAGACATGCTATAGACTACGGGCTTGATTCACAAAGGTAAAGTTACACTTTTGTGTAAATTCACAATTGCTTGCTATTCGCAAAGGTATTTTACTAGTAGTATTTTTATGGCTGCTCAGACTCCGCACATAAAAGATGGGACTGCTCTATTGCGGAGGAGTGCTTCACTCTAACCGAAAAAGCTCTCATTGAAGTATAGGTAGTAATATTAAAAGAGAATCCTTTGGTTCAGGCAAAACAGATTATTATTGTCTCTCCAATATCTACATTAGAAGTAGCCACTGAGGCAAGCCATTCAAATGCTCAGGCTCCACACCTGTGTTGAACGCAGTGAGCCTCTTCTTCACAATGACAATTATGGAAAGTTTGAATGTGACTCCATGCTTTTTACTCAAACGTTTTTGCAAAAAACACAAAAAACATCACAAACTCTGAAGTTTCACCTATACATGAGTACAAGAGTGTGATCTACACAGACAGATCTACAAAGACTACAGGTAATATTTAAAGACTTCAAGCTGATACGCATACACACACTAACGTCTAAGATGATTCAACTGCACAGTTCGCAGAAATTAATGCCCTGTTATTTGCCACACAAAAAGCTCCATCAGTTCCCATGTTTCTTATGTCAGATTCCGCATTTTGTGTTCATATATATAACATAGATTCACTGCTTTGGTACCTAATCTGTTTCAGAAATTCAAAAGGGAAGTCAATAAAGAGTGAGCAACTCTAGGGAAAGGTGACTATCTTAAAGAATACTCTTCCTTTGGTCCATGTACAGCACAGCATGGCCCATAAAAGGAAATATGGGAAGGAATTCGCACTAAAGGGAACTGTTCAGCAGAATTTAGAAGCAAGGAGAGCAATTCAAACCTTCAAGATTGCTACTGCTGTAACCTGATCTCAAAGTGAGATCAACGCAGACATTTTGGCACGAAAACAAATAACATTGAAAGGAGAAAAAACTCCTGATCGTTTTCCTTCTAAATACTCCTAACCCTATAATGTATCCATTATTTTGATACCTGTGGACATATACATCACAAAGAAATATGTGCACAGTGCTTTATTTGTCAACAGATAAAACACTCTACATTTGCAACACCAGTGCAGACTCCATTTACTATCTCTGATAAACCCTTCGGGATATCTTTCTCAGCTATGATGGGCCAATCCCAAGTGTAATCCAGTTCAAATGTACACTGATTGCTGTTGGCACTTGCTCTAGATTCCTTTGGGTCTGGCCACAGAAAAATAGCCACTGTCTGAGCGGTTTGAAAGACCTGCAATCACTAGTGGTAGTGGGAGCAGTTCATACCTTCAACTCATACAACCATCCTGTCTTCACCCCTAAGGTGTACAGGGATTCCGTGTCTGGTCTGGGAGTACAACTGTTATATTTAACTACTATATTTGAATACTTTTCAGATGATTAAACATGCTTTGACCACTAGGGTATTGGATGTTGTTGGCTACATAGCCTGTACGGAGTTCAGCTGCATTGCATCAAAAAGAGAGAGCAGAAATGTACCATATCTAATAAGAAATAGATAGTTCTTCTCTCTCGTAGCACTAGCATACTTCTTGCGGCCTTGCATCAAAACAAGTTCCCTAATACCAACACAGGTGCCCTTGCACCGTGACACAAGAATGCCTTTATTGTGGTCTGAATAGATTTTGTGCAGGAAGAGATACCTTCATAAACAAAAGCTATTCTTAGAGGCTTACCCACTTTTTATAGATGGTGAAGAATGCCGCATACATGCAAAGAGGAAGGAACGAGGAATGAGGAATGAAGATTTTTTCACCTTCGAACTTCAGCCTCTGATAGGTGCACCATTGCGGTGCATACCCATGTTTAGTGACCTTAGTAAATATGAGTTTGTGTCAAATACATGAGTGGATGCACAGGAACACAATTGCTCCATCCATGCTACACTCATGTTATGCCTCCCAGATGCAAGGTAATGCAAGACAAACCTATGACCTGCCTTTCATTACATTTGGGATAAAATCCCATGTAAAGCCATGCAAATCTTTGGGACCCCAACATTAGCAGTGCATCAGTGGAGGGCTAGACTCTTTAGCCCAAATTCCGTTATTTGGCAGGAGATGGTGGACTGCTTCTTTTTGCATTCACTGTGGGACGTCCAGGGGAGCAGTAGAGGGCTAGACTCTATAGCTTATAATCTGTTGTTTGTCTTGAGGTGGGGCTGTTGATTTCTGCATCAGTGTAGCACATAAAAAAAGTGTTCACCACACTGAGTCATAGGACACCAAAAGGAGCACTGGAGAACTGAACTCTATGATCCATAATCCATTGTTTGCGAGGAGGTGAGGCCCCTGATTGCTGGGCCGGTCAGGCGCATACAAAATATTTACCAGCCTACGGTAGAGGAATCGCATGCATTGCACATGGGAGAATGCAAGGGACAAGACCAGGCCAAAAGTGGTTCTGTCTGTTCCCATCTATGGTCAGGCAAGGCTTGGCTTGGTCACCCATCTTTTACACAATTTTCTTCATCACTGGGAGGAATGGGCAAGTGTAAGTTACCCCAGGGTCGACCCATTGATGTAGCCTTCAACAATGAATAAGTAATTTCTAAATCACACAGTGGGGGTGAATATAAAATAAATTGAAATTGCAGAAAGATTACTTTCTCTAAGCTGTGAAGCCCCGACTTCCTTCCTTGTTTTGATTCCTGCCTTCTCTGGTCAAAACACAACTGCATTAGAAGCCCAAATCATCCACCGCCCTGGTAACTCAACTGCTAAATTATGTGCAGCGGCAATGCCTGCAAATTTTCACTCATCCGTTTGGTTACCTATGTCAAACACTAGACCAGATGCCAGGCGCTCTAAAAAACCTTGGAAGAACATAGCTGAAAGCCTCACAAGCCTTGTCAAGCATCTAAGGAGGTAGATTTGGTGTCACCACTTCTAGATTTAAATGCTTTCACTGAACTCAAATATGTTTTAGATGTTAGTCTCAAACCCATGCATGAACATTTAGGGGCTATTAATACATTGCTTGCAAAACGTGGGGGCAAGGTCTTGTATATCATGCCCTGCTTCCATGGCACTCCTACACTTGTCCAATACTGCTTGCCCCTGGAACAACATCTAGGCATGTAGTTGCTCCTCCAGTACTTCCCTCAATTCATAGTTTTAGGGGGAGCTTGCAACTTCACTGCCCTGGCCTGTGGGGTCTTATGTCCCTTGGGGAGGAATTGGTCATAAGAGCGGAGCCAGCTGATGAGGTGGAGTCATCTCATGAAGAACCTTCATTTATTCATATTCCACTGCCTGCATGCCTCTATATTATCCTTTTAATAGATGTACCCCCTTAAACTCTTTAGGCCACAGAAAATAGTGAACAATTAAAAAATAAAGTCTGACATTGGCTGCTAGTGAAATGGTAAGCACAAGAGTTAAGATTACAGTGATATTCTAATGGTGCAGAGATCAGCATAAGTTGGCCTGTTGCCAATGCTTTTGAAGGTGACTGTGTCATAGTTAACTTTAGAAAATGTTATCTGGCAGGTGGTTTGTTAGACGCAGTAAAATTTGGCCTTTTGTCTCTGTGGACTGTCAAACTGTTATCCCGGGCTACTTTCATAGACACTTGAACTCAGCTCTGAAGGATTCCTTCGGTTTTCCTTGGATGTACCATCTCAGGGGTCTATCAGCATTGGAGGAGAACATTGCTTGTATGCCAGCATCCAACCAATTTGCCTTGTGTGCTGGCTCTTTTCATAATGAGTGACTATTACATCCTAAACCTTGCAAATCTGTGGCCATTGCTCAATCAAGGGAGCAAGGTGTTGTTGATATAGCCACCGAAAGCCTTGTGTCATCAAGTGACTGGGAACTTAAATTATTTAGTTGGAACATTGCAGTGGTAAGCTCTAAATTAAATAATGAGGACTGGACCAACTACACCCATTGGTTGGACCTAGGTTTGCTACAAAAGGCCTGAGCACAAGATGAGGGCATTTTTTATCCCTGTGTATGTTTTAGTAAACTTTCAACACCTTTACCAACATGGAGGGGGCAACCAGGAATGACATTATTTACCCTATTTATGTCTCCAGCCAACCGTCAGAAGTCTGATCACTTTAGCCCTACTTTGATCAATTTTTATAATGATGATTTTGTTGACAGATTTAACTTGAATTTTAATGTATAATTTGATTTGAATACTGAGTTGTGCAATAAGCACTTTTCTCTAGGTCAGCCTTTTAATGTACTGATGGAGGGATATCAATGCTAAATAATGGACCACCAGCCTGCTAACAGCAACTAATCCCTTTACCTTGAGGGATCTCAGCGATTAGCCATCTATTAGATATCTCAGAGGCAAGTAGTTGTACAATCTCGTACTTTCACACAATTTATGTATCGCTGTTTAATATGTGGGCCCTTTGTTCCCCAAGGTGACCACTTTTATTGGTTGACGAACCTGTATGAACATTGATTACATCTCTGCTTCCAGGGATGTAGTCAACATCATAGCGGAGGCTGCTAATAATCCCAAAACATTTAGGGCATGATTAGATCTTGGAGGATGCCAGTGCATTATATCCTATGGCACTTGTAATGCGATGGAAAGAATATATGCCATGTTTGTGACGCATAATCCCCTCCACCAAGATCTAAATCAAGCTCTTAGTGATTATAATCCACTTGATACTTCATTTGCTAATCGAGTAGGTTGAAAGAGTTTGAAGTAGGGGGAATTAGGGGGATTTCATCCAAAAATAATGGACATAGGCAAGCATAGAAAAATGCATACCTGGGAAATCTCTTGTGTAGGCTAATTAAAGGTAACCTGGTCATTGTGAGCTTCTGTTTCTCAGAGAACGCAGTGCCTTCTTAAGTAACTGAGGCTTATGTTTTCTTGAGGCAATGTGTAATGGATTAGGGTGGCAAATGAAAGAAACAGGGACAGGAGACAAGAAAGAGTGAAAAGGTCGGTCAGGGCATTTCACAATGCAAGGTGGGATGCCTTGGAGAAAAGATGGAGAGTACAGACAATTGAGGGAGACAAGCTGTACCCACTGATAGTCAAGGAAGGGAATGCCCAGAAGAAGGCTGAAGAGTTAGATGACAGTGATACAGACGATAGCTTGATAGAAAGGCTGCTAACTGAGAGACCACCCCATACAACCCAGAGTCAGAGGGGGAAAAATCAGCCCTGCTGGAGGAAGCCAGTTGAATCACAGGCTCCGCCGAGTGCAGTGGGGAAACTCTTGATGGGAGGAATGGGAACGCAGAATCCAGAGAACACAGATACTAGGAGGTTACTGGATGCCCTTACGGTGCCGGTCACCATTGGTCCCATAGTGTCGATGTATGATCCAGACCAGGTGAGGAGTGGAAATGCATCCCAGACAAGAGCTGAGGGGAGGTCTAGCATAGGAGGGAATGGTGTGAGAACAGGATGGGTTTTAGAGATACATCTGAAGTGAATAGGTGCCGAGAACGGGATAACAACTGTAGAGAGGCGAGTGGCACATGCAGTCGAGGTACACTGAAACAGCAATAAAGGCAATGAGGTTAGATGTGATGCGGTTAAAAGCAGAGGCGGATGAGATCATTGAGGAAAATTTACCACTGGAGAGAGTGGAACTTTATGACCCAGATGAATTGCTGGTTGTGGCAAAGGATTTGACTCGCAAAGCAAGGTCGGCACATGAGAAACTAACTGAATTGGCAAACAGGTTTGAGGTGGCTCTGTCTAAAATAAAGATGTTACAAGGTAGTCACAGGTTGCAGTACATTGACCAAGACTTGGATGAAAAGAGCATCATTGGGCTAAAGACTCACACTAGAGAACTGATCATAGGGATACGAGCATGGAACAGACTTGACAACTGGGAAAAAAGATGGTCCAAGAAAAAGAGTACCAGGAAGAGTGTGGCAGGGCTAGGTCAGAAATAGGGAACTACCCTTTACGAGAAGTAGCTAGTGCAGGGTATGTGCATGTGCCTTGGAGTAGAGGTGATTAAGCAGCATTCACAAATGATTTCCCTACCTAAGCTGAGGGAGAGTCCAGTCGAGTGGTACAAGCAGGTTGAGTGGTTTGTCAAAATTTCGAAAGTGTTGTGGATCAATTTGAATACACTGTTTGGCATTGTAGTCCCAAGTGATCTGTGGGCAGAATGTAAAATTGCAGTTGAGTGACCTGCTTCAGAGCCGGATAGAGATGCTATCACGAATGGCCCATCACCGATTGTTATGAAAAAATATGAGCAAGCGATTACATGGTTGAAATCTAAAGTGTCTCCACAGGATATTGATTGGGTAAAGATAGATCCAAAGGAAAGAGTGCATAAATACTATGAGATGCTTTAGACAGTCTTTAAGAAATATAGTGGCTCGGATACGATGAACCCCAAGGATATGGGACAGTTTGTTTCTTCGTTTGTTCTGGATTTGAGACCTGAGATTGACCTTATGATCCAACAGCATTTGATTTGCTGAAACCGATACATGAAATACTGCGGTATGCTAGGTATTGCAGGGATGAAGTGAATTTGAAGCATAGGAAGCTTAAGGACAAGTTTATGCTAGTTCGGATGCAAGCGGCAGATAGGGGAGCTCAGACGCAGTCAGGTGGAGGAACCCTAGGGAGGAAACAGAATAGCCAGAACGAGGGGAAGGGAAGTGCTGAGGACTCCAAAGTAAGAGTAGATGTGACGATATTGAAAAAGACCACTGTCTGTCACCTTTGTCACCAGGTTGGACAATGGAGACGCGAGTGCCCCGTAAATCCGTTAAATCAGCTGCAGCAGGAAGAAGAAGTAGTACAGGTGCCTGAAGTGGCAAACACTTCAATGAAGCCGAGATCGATGAAAGGGGGGACGCAGGCCCCACAAGTACAAGTACCCCAGCCACCGAGGATTCCGCAAGGGACTCGGGCTTACTAGCAGATGCCTCTTTTTGAGTAAAGTGATGAGCACTACTCAGACCCGTTGTTATGACGGTGCCTGAAGGGGGAGGAAGACTACACTCTTGGGGCAGTCTTGGAGGTAGACCAGAGGGGACCGTTTGTAGAAGCTGATGTTGATGCCTCGCGGGACAATCAATCCAAGTTGTAGGCGTTGCAAATAAATACATTACCAATCCATTGACTGAACCGATTCCTGTGAGAATAGGAACTTTTCGCTAAAGGCATCAATTTGTGGTGTGCGACTCAAGTCCTGTCTGTCTGTTAGGGAGAGATCTCCTGTGCAAGTTCAATTGCACAATATATTACACCCCTCAGGGAGTGGAATTGCAAACCAACGACGACGATGCCACCTTTAAGGTTGTGAACCAGCACTTGTCTGTGGAGATGTACCCTCTAGTGATAGTGGAAGAACTTCCACTTGATTTGTGGGATTCAGTCTCGCAAAAGGTGTGGGACTTCACAGGGGAAGATATAGGATTAATCAAAGGAGTTGGACCCATCAAAAATCAAGTTAAGCAGAATGTTGAGTTCCCAAGAACGCCCCAGTATAATCTGACACCAGAAATGGTTGCAGGGATAAAACCTGTGATCGATTCCATGATTAATCAGGGGATACTGAAGGAGATAATGGGTAGTCCATGTAACTCGCCTATTATGGGATTGCAGAAACCGAGTGGGAAATTAATTATTGTACAGGACCTGAGAAAGGTCAACAACATGGTTGTTTCATGTTGTCTGGTAGTACCAAATCCAGCAGTGATTTTGTTTCAGATCCCATATGAAGCAGAGCAGTTCACCGTGATTGATCAGTATTTTTTTGCTTTCCGGCTTGCAAACCGTGTGTTAACTTGGTGTCGTATTCCTCAAGGGTATACAGAGAGTCCATTGGGTGCACAGTCTAAATATCGATTCCTAAATATCTACCTACAGAAATATCGAGTTGGAAATATCGAAGGTAGATTATACCGAGGTCAATAATATTGACCTCCCCTAGGCATATAACTTCTTGGGGTATAGGGCATTAAGCATGAGCCTCGCATAAGATGTCAGGCCAGCCCACGAACACAATAAACACAAGCCTGAAAGGAATACATTATTAACCACATTAGCACAGGCATCAGGTATTATCATGCATAACATCAGCAATCTCTGCAGCTGGTGAACTCTAGGCCTAAAACTTTCATTAGCCTGACCGCATTCAACATGGGGGCATCCTGCGTTAGCTTAAATCACATTGGTAGGGGGGCATAAGCCATTAGCATAGACATCCACGCAGTCAGCTGGCCTCAAAACCTACAGTCCTTGACCCCTACGCGGCAGATGAATTTCTGGCGCACTACGCAGTCACAAAGGGGTCTCTAACCTCACGAAGGCCCCAAAGTTGCAGAGTAACGTCTGGCGCCACTGCGCCTGGGAAAATGGAGTCCCTCTTCTGGACTCTGCAATTAAGAGTGCCCCACAATGTTGAAGCTGCCCCCTGTCAACCAAGCAGGCAGAGGGGAATCCCACACGCCGGGATCCCCTCGTAGCACTTTAGAATCCCGGCGCTGCAGACGCCCGCTCCTCTTCTCCTGGGCACAGTTGTAGCACCTTGGCAGCAAGCAGAGCACAGTCAATACGAAGAAGGAACTCTGGCAGCACCACAATGCGACGCACATGCAGGGGATTTGAAAAATAGCGCTTTGACAGCACAGCGCTGCAGGCCTCAGCTCCTCTTCCCCTGGCACCCTGAATATAGCGCTTACGATATGCTCAGTCCCACCAGGGGCTTTAGGGACAGCAGGTAGTGCTCCTCACCAGCAATGCGAATATAGCGCTCACGAGGCGCTGGGTAGCTGCCACAGATTAAGGGTTCCACTTAAGGACATAGGGCCCACGCTCCTCTCTGGCCATCTGCATATACCACTTGGGCAGCCAGCGTTAGAGTGCAGGCAGGGGGAGGGTACAGGCTGTCCACATAGATGGCTCACGAGGCACTAGGTTCCACCAGCAGACTCAGGAACAACAGGTTGCGCTCCTCACCTCTTTCTGGGCGCAGTCAAAGATGCTCCTTGGCAGTCAGTCAAAGTGCTCTCCTTTTCCAGGCGCTAGGGAGCAGTCAGGGCCCAGGTGTAGCGCTCACGAGGCGCTAGGGCAGGAGAGCAGGCAGGCAGTGCTAGGCCAGGTCAGCGGTCAGTGGGTACTCATCAGTACAGGGCAGCAGCTCCTCGGAACCATCATCCCCTGTAACGTGGCACTCCTCCTGGTACAGCAGCCTGAACTCCAGCAGTGGGCTCTCACTGGTCCTGTGAACTGTGGAGGGGTACAGATGGGCTCAGGGGTCAGCACACAGGCCCATGCGGCGGCACCCCTGGCAGAAGGACCCCTCACTCTCAAGCCCACGCTCTGACTGAGCACATTGTATCTCTACTGCTCTACAAATACCAGAAAGGCTGGAAGCTTCTAGAAGGTCCCTGGCAGTTCCAGCCTCAACTGTCACTGTGGGGAGTATAGAGCACCTTGTCACTTCAAACACTAGACCGCTAACCCACCTCAGTCAGGCGGCACAAGCAGACAGAAATGGCGTCCATTTTAAAAGTGACATTTTACAAAGGTGCATTTCTACAATGGTGAAAATGACTCTGCGCACGCCACTGGCCAGCATGTATCACTGCATCTCGCACCACACATGGCCAATACATTCCTCTGCCATGGGGGAGATATAGGTGTGTACACCATTGCACAGCATTTAACATTTGCATTTGAAATACATCCACATGACATGTTGCGTCCAACAAAAGCGAAAAAATTCTGAGAAAAAGGGCCAAGTCCAACAGTGTTTACATGAAAAAGTGCCTTAAGTAATGTAGAAATTATTGCTACTTGTATGAGATGTTGCATTAAGTTTAAACGTGCACCATGTTACAAGTTGCACATGTAGGGTTGCTTATTGTGAGCAAATTGTAATGCATTAACATGATTTTGAATCTAACGTTCATAATGTAGTTTAGAAATGTGTTTAAGATGTGTAAAGGCCTAAATGTATGAAAGCATTAATAAGAGGCCTAACTGTGGTTCTTAGCTTGCTGAGAAACTGTAGGCCTGAAAATTTATTTTTCCTTGGGATGGCTCTTTTCTTAGTCGAATTTTGCATTGCAGATCTGTGTGTGTACAAGGCTAATTCGTTCACAGGCTTCCTGTTGCAGGTGCAAGGACACACGTTTAGTTAGGCAGAATAACTCTTCATTTTAGGAGTTAGGATGGTAGGAGCGAGAGATGTGGGAAGGTACTGGAATGCGGAGAAGATACTTTTGGCGGAGAAGGTGCCTGGGACCCAAGGACACACCAACGGTTTTTGGACAAAGATGCAGTTTCGATGGAAAAGCACAGCCTGAAGACCTGCCGAAGGGGTGTGTTTAGGGCGTGTTTACAGTTTTTGGGATTTCGTATTAGGGACAGTGCCCTGAGGGAGGAGAGTCAGTTGTTGTTCTTAGTTAGTTTAGATTAGCAGGAGAAGGGCAGGAGAATAGAAGGAGCATCTTAGAACAAGCTCAGTAGCTTAGGCTGCTTACCCATGGAAAGTGAGTTTACTTCTTAGGAAGTCTTCATTGGTGACACCTTCTTCCCTTGCCTGGAAGGGATGCTATGTGGGGATGCCACTTGACTTTAGTATTAGTGTAGGGACAGACTAATGTTCTTTTCTTTCCTTTGATCGAATGCAGTCAAAGCTTCAAGCAGGGACTGTCATCATTTGTGTAATGCTTTTGGAGATAACTTTAGTCATTATCTTAAGTCGTCTGAGACTCTTGCGTAGGATTATGTTTGTATTAGTGCCGTTTATTTTCTCAACCTCTTGCTGATGTGCCTGTATATTCAGTTATTTTTGGCTTTGTAATAAACCCCTAAAAATTTATTCTGTAGTCAGTGGTTCTTGAGCTGGATTAATTTGGTCGTTTCTAAAGTTATTATGAACCTGTTGTTCTTCCCTTCACACTTCTTAGCAGACCAGATGGTCCAGTCGACCAAGGATTCTTAAGATTGGTAAGAGAAAACCTGGATAAGAATCCGCCCTCCAACACTTCCTTGCTAACAGATAGGCAGGATATGCCAATGATCAATAGCAGACCTGTGCCAGTCCTGCTAAATACAGATGATGCCATTATTATGTCCAGAACCCCCAATGGCTTTAAAACATTCCTTGGTTCATCTGATCAGAATATTTAGAGGTTACATTTGGAGACAAATGTTAATAAGTCATGCACTATGGCCTTTCGTCCTAAAATCTGATATCCCCTTGCGATTCAGGGCAAACATATAGCAAGGACCCCATATTTTCCACATGTAGGGGTGACATTTGACACTAATTGTACTTGGGGCGCCTGCCTGCTTGTCAGAAACAAGTGTTTTGCTTCCTGCTTTGGGTATCATATTATCTCATGCCAAAAATGAAAGGAAAAAACTATTATTCCCCACTTGGAAGTTTACAATCCTAAATGTCTCCAAAATATTTACATTTGCGGCTGGAATATGGGGTAACTGCAATGTTAGCACCCTACATGTTGAAGAAAATCAGGCCTGTCAATGCATTTTTAGACTTCCACTGAGTATTTCTACTTATGTAATGTATGAAGAATTGGGATAGGATTTGTAGAACCTAGTATTAAACTTGACCCACACTATTGTGGGTTTATAAATGGCATAACAACTGTCTTTCTTGTGATCTTGGTCATTCTATTCCATAGTTTCCGCATATAGAAATTGCTGCTGAGAATTTAGGTTAACCTTCTTTGTCGCAAGGGTGCATGCGTTGGCGCATGGCAGCCCATTGTGCATCAGCACCAGGGGAAAGGACATGAATGTGCCATATGGCATTCCTGGCCTTTTTTCTGGATGCAGGGTAGCTCGGCAAGATTCTTTGTGGCACTGCCCTGTGCCAAAACCCTGCAAATGAGGCCCTATATTCATGAGAAGTGCAGTTTTCTATGGTTTAGCAAATGTAACCCCATTCTTCTTCTAATAGATCACGTTTTTATTGTTATGCTGTGAATAACACTGCATATCTTGTGGTAAATGGTTTTATTTGGGAAAAGGTCCCTTATTTAATGATGGTTCCAGAGGAAATGTCTTATATCTCATATTTTTTTAAAGACTCTCTCGATGTTGTTATAATTCCTGGCTCCTTTGCAAATTTTTGTGCTATAAATGCTGTTGAACAATTCATTTCTGATTTTCCTTGTGTACTAACTTAGATACTGAAGATTCTTGTTTAAACACTGAGAATCCCCAAGAGTTGTTCAGTTTTCATCACAGAAAAATATAGTTATACACAATGGGAGCATTGTGGGACTTAATAATGAATCGTCAGGATTTCCAGAAAAGATTCCTTTATTTTAACGGAGAGGACAGGTCAGCCCCATCACAAAACTCCTAGAGACTTTTCAAATGAACTGATCAACAATCACAGGTTCATATATTGTGCACAATTTATTGAAACACTTGTAGCAGGTTTTGTGCTGTTCCCTTTCTTTGCTGCCACGGGACTGGAGACTCGGAAATCCAAGGACCAGGAGCCCCGTAATCACCATCACCTGTGTGCCTGCCGCCGCCTACATACTGCTCGCGGCCCCCGCTACGCGGGACGCGTGTGGGTGCGTGCCGGGTGAAGCCCGGGCCAAGGGCGGGCCAGTTTGTGCCCGTTGGTGACCGGTGGAGGCTGGGCTGGGCCACCCCTCTAACTCCTGGAAGATAAGGTCAGCAATTTGTATTTCCATCCCTGTTGGCGATTTAAACATGTTTGCACCTCTTTCCAGTGCTTTCACTAGCTAGACCTAATGTCTTGTTGTACAGGAAAAAGCAGGATAGTGGGGGCTGGGGGTCATGTAGCTGGAACCTTGGATCAATTTATTACAAGGCTACCTCTGTTTTGGAACATGAAATTGCTCTGACTGAGCACAGAGTATCCCAAGAGTTCGAATTTGCCAAACGTATGTCAATGGGAGAGCTGATCATAGCACGAACACCAGTGAGAGCTAATGGTGGGACTGTGGTCCATCAAGCCCCGCAATTGGGTGGTAGATCTCCCTCCTTGGGGGAGGTGGTGCGCCACGCTACGGGGGGAGCATGATCGCCCTAGTAGAACTATGCGTAAGAATACCCAAGCTCCTACCTTCGATGTCCACGCTCCTACTGGCCCAGCTCTAGGGGGAACCCCGGAAGCCCCACGGGACAAGTCTGTAAAGAAGATTGGGACAATTTCAAAAAGGAAGCGAGGAGAGGGCATACAGAGGGGCAAAACCCCCAAAATCCCGAAGTTGAATGATCATGGAGGATCACTTGATGCCAACTATCCAATTTCAGTCCTGCCCGAGGAGAATATGGTATCTGTTGCCCCTCTTCCTGGTCCTTCATTGCTAGTAGATGATGGGCTTTTGATAAAGATTGGTGGCTTTATTACCACCACTATGCAACCTCTGCTTGATGGACTCTTAGCAATAGAGGAGCGGTTGGTGAAATTTGAATCTTTGGCAACAACATATTTCGATGGGATACAGAGCAAATCACCGGGGAAAAATCTGGCTGCAAACTCATCTACTGAGGGGTGTAGGGATCACATTGCCACCAACATGAATACAGCCCCCCATGCTGTAGGATTAATGGGGGCCCCAGTGCGTGGGAATACCGCAGCAAGCGGAACGACCGGCAATGGCAGACCGCCTATGGGACACAGTGCCCCCTCGAGGGGAGGGATTGAACAACTCCAACCCATGGAAACACACTCTGTAACAAGGACACAGGGGGGTTTGAACGGCTCTGATATCCATGTGAATATTTTATCTCACATTGACTTGCCACTGGAGTCAGTGCCATATGTGGTTGTATTGGCCGGGGTCCCTGAGTTAGCCGAGGGCAGGTCAGAATCTTACATTGAATTGAAAAACAAAACCTCCCATTGGCTAAATACCCACAGGCCCCTTTCCCCAAATATACGCAGCAAAATTTTGTTTGCGCGTAGAGTAAGCTGGTGGGTTGGAGGAAGAAGGATATAGAAGGGGGCTGCATAGTAGTTAATTTTGGAGATAGGTGGGCGGCCCCCCATATTTGTAAGGGTCTACATTGCAGCCCCAAATCCTCCATACAGGCCCTGGATCTCAATTACTTCTATACTACCTCCTTACGAGGTGAGCAATCAGGGCATCAAGATACGATGGGGGAAGGGCGACATTATAGTGGAACTAGGACCAACACTTTGGGGCGGGATGGTTTTAATCCAGTATTCAACATTCCCCTGAGAAATAGATATAGCATCCTGGATATTGTTGACTGACTGGAGCCTACTCAGGCATATTTGCTCACTACCTTAAACCACCCTGTAGTTTCTATTCCGGGTGTAGAGGATGAGCCCTTGGGTCACCCACTCCAAGGTTGGGACTGTTAATGTATGTAAAGGAGGGTTTTCTACAACCCACTTCAGTGTACCTGAGGCTGCTGGCCACTTGGTGGATGGTCCCAACTTTCATAGTCTACTGGTTAGGGAGGAGGGTACATTTTATCAGTCAATTGTGTCCTCATGTGGAAATATGGGTATTCCACCTAACCCCCCTGGGCAAGAAATAGTCTCTAAACCTGAGGGTGGGTTGGAAGGATCCATAAAGGGCACCAAGGTTATGTCTTGGAATATAGCAGGAATTTGTTGGCAAATTAGAGCAGCTGGATTGGGGCAGCTTTGTAGACGAGCATGAAATATGCCTCTTTCAGGAAACCTGGGCCTTAAAATCACTACATACAGTAGGATTCCTAACATACAGTGAGCCAGCAGTGAAAGGGCCAAGAGGTAGACCATCTGGGGGTCTATGTATTTGGGTGGGCTCTCATTTGGGCTATACAGTAAAGCGTTTTGACACTCATACGCCGGATATCCAATGCATCCTCATCTCCAAGGCCGACCTACCCAACTTGGCTATTGTTAATGTATACTCTAGACCAGTAAAGTATGGGTATACATCATCGACGCTGGACCATTTGGCAGCCCTGTTGGAAACACTCCCAGGGGAAGCACCTTCCATCATAGGTGGTGATTTCAACTGCCACTTCGAGCCCTTAAATGGTCTACCTTTATCAATCTTGTCCGATGAAGATGCAACTTTACTGATTCCTGCAGCAAATGCTTATCCTATTGGGGGATGGACCCCCCTGGTCCTACAACTGACCTCCCTAATTCTTACACATTCACTGAGGGCCAGCAATGGCAGGTTCTCTGATTATAATCCGGGCTACTTTACTTATAATAAACCAGCCCATGAATCCATAATAGATTATATCTTTATACATACGGAAATTTGGCATAAAGCTAAAAAGTTTCGTGTCCTCCCCCGGCCAGAAAGTGACCACAACCCTCTGGGTCTGTGTTTGGACATATTAGTCCCAGAATTGGGGCAAGCTGTGGAACAAGATAATTTAATAGTGGTTGGCGGAGGCAGACGCATCCGTTGGGGTGCAATATCCCAGACCCAAGAAACAATAAGTAAAATCTATCTATGTGTCACCACCATGCTGGAAAATATAAATCTTCTCACCAGCTTTGGAGCTTGTGAGATGCCTAACAGAGAGTTAGCAACCCTCCACCAGGAATTTGTTACATCATTGGCACCCTTTTTTATACTAATAAATTAATGAAGAGCAACCGACCAAGGGGTAAAAGTCCCTGGTTCAATATGAAGTGCAGAGATGCCAATAAGGCGCTCTTGATATCCCTTAAAAAGGGCGTTAACGCAAATATTAAGGAAAGTAGGTCATTTTTTAAAAAAAAACAAGTTTATGTGCAAAGGCAGAATGGGAAATGGAAAGATGGCAGGCAATAAAAAAATGCCTTAGACCAAAAAGATTTTAGAGGCTTTTGGAACTTGATCCACTCGGGATGTATCGAGGGCAAGTCCGCCATAGAGCACAATATCTCTGAGGATGCCTGGCGTCTTCATTTTAAACAACTATATTCAAGCACAATAGGAGATCGATCAATGAACGGCAATATAACTGATACCCTATGTTTAGCCGTTCCTATAGATCAACCCGTTTGCACTCTGGCTGAGGTGTCCATCGTAACTGCGAAGATCTTACCAAATAAAGCCCCTGGGTTAGATAGAATCCCCGGGGACCTTTATAGAAGTGAACAGGCAGTGTGGGCCCCATACTTACAAATTCTTTTTAATTCAATTTTAAATGGGATGCTGCATCCTGCTACATGGGCCGGGGCCGAGATCCTCCCGATTTAAAAAAAAGGGTCCCCAATCGATCCTGTAAATTACAGGCCGATAAGTCTGATAGATGTGTCTCAAATAAAGTGTTGCTAGCTAGGCTACACGAGTGGATGGAGGACCACGATATTTTGACCACCCTCCAAGCGGGCTTTAGATGCAAAACCTCGACTATTGATCAGTTGTTTAGGTTACAACTGATCCACTGGAAACATATAGTCTTGGAGGGTGGAAGCCTGTACCTCACGTTTGTTGATTTAAAATCGGCCTTCGACATGGTCGACTGCGAACAACTGTGGGGCATATTGTCAGACATGGGAGTCCCCCCCTATCTATGCCACCAGTTTAGGCGTCTCCATGTAGGGACCTTTGCTAGGGTGAGGTTTGGCAAGAATGGTAATTTGACTTCTCCTTTCCCCGTTGAGAAAGGGGTGAGACAGGGGTGTGTGCTTGCCCCAACCCTTTTTTCCCTCTTTCTCAACGGGTTAATAGAAGACCTTCTTGCTGTTAAAGATATAGATCCCCAAAACTGGCAGACAGCAAAATCCCTGCATTAATGTTTGCAGATAATACCCTTCTCCTCTCGAAATCACCTATGGGGATGCAGCGTGTCTTAGAGGAATTCGGCCAGTTTTGCAAACGGAGGAATTTGGTGGTCAACATTGCAAATGCATGGTCTTTAATGCAAATTCCACCAATTGTCCCCATCCCACTCTGGTTGGCAGACCACTAGAAAGAGTCTCTATTTTGGACTATCTGGGACTCTCTCTAAATGATAAAATGGGGTCGTTTTTATTAGGGACACGGCAAGAGCATTGGGGATGGGAGATCTATGGTCCACAACTGAAACTGCATCTGCTGAAATCTAAAAAAAAACGTTAGCATGTGCCTTGAAGGACTACAGATTGGCATGTATTGTGCAGATAGTTGATACCTCTAGTCTAACTTACGAATTCTTGGACCATAAGTGCCAGTACAAATTCGAACAAGTGATTGATATTATGCAACCAGTGCTAGTTAAAAAGTTGTATCTACAATTTAGGTATGGGACCCTCCCACTCAACGCACGTACAAGCAAATGGGAAGGTGGGGCAGGCCGCCTCTGTCCCGGGTGCACAGTGGAGGAAGAAACCGTATTCTTCTGTCCAGCATATAAGAGTCCCAAAATAAGGTGGGTGATCCAATTTTGCAAAAACATGGGTATCAGTAACTATAGAGAAACTTTCAGAATTTTAAAAGCAGACACTGACCCAGTTACTGTTGCTGTAATATCGATATTTTTTTTTGCAATGTGGACCAAGAGAGGGTACCTTCTTAATGCTGGCACTGCGAATATGTAATATTTGCAGTATATAGATCTACATCTATGACAACGTGCTAATAAAGAGGTCATCTTCTGCTCTGTTTCTAAACTTCAGCCCAATGCAATCTATCAAAAAAGAGGGTAATTTGTGAATGGACTTTCCTTCTATAAGTACAGCTGTACACTATTCATTGGTAGGGTTTTCTATGCTTGTGATGTTTTTACAAACATTTGGTTTGATTGGATTTTAATATTTACATACTAACTTATATTCTTAAGATATACTTTTATAAGCGTTCCCCAGACTGCCGCTTTTAATGACCTTTTTCCCTAACTGGAAAAATTTTATTTTTATGGTGTCTGTATATCTCTGCATTTGTGAACAGGACTCTTCATGTTTCCTCTATTTGATTGTAATTTTTTTTTAATGTACTTTAATGACCATTTTGGCCGAAATACAGTTATTATGATGATGAAACAATTGTTCAAAGTTACGAATATTGGGACAATATAAATCAAAAAAGTATTTGGGGTACCACGTTCTGGAATATTAAATGTATATAAGTTTTCTTTAGAGCATGTACAACACCTAGAAAAAATACATTTCTAAACAAAAGGATTCAGCAGGCAACATGTATGGGATTTGCGATCACTACAGACTAGGAAATACCATTCTTTGAAAAAGTTAATTTGACACAAGTCCTGGGTTGGAAGTGAAATGAAAACTTTACTAATTCTGAATTCAAAATGATAATTATAACCTGACTGCATTTGAAACAGATAAAATCGCCCTATGGCCAATATATACTAATATGTGTATGAAAAAATGTATTTCTAAAAAAGAAATTCTGGACTCTTAGCAATTAGACCAGATCCCCTATATAGTATATATTTTCCCTTTGCAGTAACCACCTACAGTATGGGTAAATTGTGCCAGGTGTGATTATCTCATTCTAATCTGACTGCTGCACACCGAAAGGCTGCTAAGGTGATGCAGGCAGCAGTGATATGTGGACTACAGACAACACAATCTGGCTCTCTTTCCACCCTCAGGAAAGAGGAGAGGTGACTGGGCGGTAAAGGAATGCTCTAAACCATGCTGTATGGTACACAGAAACACTGCTGGGGAGGCAGGCTGTTCTTCAGCTGTGGACATCTTGTGGGTTAAGTTAAAATACCACTTTTATTAATTACTAACCGTAAAGGCAAAGTTAGGTACGGTATTTTTATAATTAATTGCTATAAACATTTCTTTGGTGCTCAATAGACAAAAATTGTTAATTGCACACTAGCAAGATCTAGAGAGCCACCTTTTGAGAAGCTACAAAGATTGCTATGTTGTTTCGGCAGGTATATTTATTTGTCACTTATGTACTCTTGAATCAAAGGAGGTTTGCAGCCTTGAGAAAAATCCGTGAGATAGTCAGCCACACTTTGTCTATAGGGCTTATGGCGATACATTTCTTTCTGAGATTTAATTTGAACTTACCATCTGCTTCTAACCTACTTCTCCCCTCCTGAGGCGGAAAGCCGGGAGGTCTCTCCACTTTTCTTTTACTTTGAATACTTTGAACACTTGACTCGTGTATTTTAAAACGATCATTTTATTGTGTGCCTTTTTGCAGCGTGTGCTCGCGCTTGTGTTAAAAGCGTGTAGGAGCACAGCGCTGCCTGCTATTTGACCTTCCAGCGCTTGTAAGCGCTTCGCTTTCCCCCCCTCCCTTGCCTGGGACTCTGAGACCGCCCTCGGCTGAGTATTGACGCCGAGGGCTGGGATCTCATTTTGGCCGCCATCTTGGGGGTAGGACTTCCACCCTCGCGCTCTAGCAGCGCTACAAAAGGGAACCGGCTCATCTAGCAGGTGATTACCATCTGCTTCTAACCTACTTCTCCCCTCCTGAGGCGGAAAGCCGGGAGGTCTCTCCACTTTTCTTTTACTTTGAATACTTTGAACACTTGACTCGTGTATTTTAAAACGATCATTTTATTGTGTGCCTTTTTGCAGCGTGTGCTCGCGCTTGTGTTAAAAGCGTGTAGGAGCACAGCGCTGCCTGCTATTTGACCTTCCAGCGCTTGTAAGCGCTTCGCTTTCCCCCCCTCCCTTGCCTGGGACTCTGAGACCGCCCTCGGCTGAGTATTGACGCCGAGGGCTGGGATCTCATTTTGGCCGCCATCTTGGGGGTAGGACTTCCACCCTCGCGCTCTAGCAGCGCTACAAAAGGGAACCGGCTCATCTAGCAGGTGATTACCATCTGCTTCTAACCTACTTCTCCCCTCCTGAGGCGGAAAGCCGGGAGGTCTCTCCACTTTTCTTTTACTTTGAATACTTTGAACACTTGACTCGTGTATTTTAAAACGATCATTTTATTGTGTGCCTTTTTGCAGCGTGTGCTCGCGCTTGTGTTAAAAGCGTGTAGGAGCACAGCGCTGCCTGCTATTTGACCTTCCAGCGCTTGTAAGCGCTTCGCTTTCCCCCCCTCCCTTGCCTGGGACTCTGAGACCGCCCTCGGCTGAGTATTGACGCCGAGGGCTGGGATCTCATTTTGGCCGCCATCTTGGGGGTAGGACTTCCACCCTCGCGCTCTAGCAGCGCTACAAAAAGCTCACCCCCTTCTCCGCGCAGCGGACGCGATCAGCGGCCGCGCCTGATCCGCGCCGGAGTCGTGCCAGAGTCCTGCCCGTCTGCGCCCGTCAGCGTCCCGGAGGCGTTCGGCGTGGCAGGCAGCTCTGGCCACTATGCGTTCTTACTCCGCTCAGGAGCTCCTTTCGTGGCGCAACTGGAATGCGTCATGCCTATCAGTCTTCCCAGGCCGGCATAGGGGTAAGCATAAGTGCCCTGCTTGTTTGTGGCACCCTGTCCGTTCCCTCCCTTCCCCTCTCCCTGTTAAGGAGAGCAGCACAAAACACCTCTGTCTACTCCTCAATACGAGGTCGTTGCATCGCCACACTCAAGAGATCTTTGATCTCTTGTCAACCACCAGTCCTACCTGTTTGATGCTTACCGAGACTTGGCTTAATGATTCTTCCAACCCGGACTTAGTGGCTGCTATCCCCACTGACTACACCATCCATCGACAGGACAGAGACAAGGGTAGAGGAGGAGGAGTTGCCTTGGTTGTGAAGAGCTCTCTTCCGTGCACGGTCACGCATACTCACACCATCGAAGGGGCTGATTCATTAGCCTTCACCATCTCCTTATCGCCGCAACAAGCACTGAAGGGCATGATTGTTTATAGACCCCCGGGCCCTGTGGGCTCCTTTCTTGATGACCTTCAACAGGTCATGTCGGTCCTTGTCCTGAGATCGGAGCACTGCTTACTTGCGGGAGATTTCAACTTCCATATGGACGACCACAATGACCAAAATGCCATCAAACTGTTGGATATCGCATCCACCCTGGGTCTTTCCCCTTATCTCTCTGGTCCAACCCACGATAAAGGCCACATGCTCGATCAGGTTTTTTCCACCATACCTATCACGAATATTACACTTCTGCCTATCATGTGGTCCGATCACTTTCTGGCCCATTTCGAAATACATTCTATCGCGGCCCCCCTCGCTAGTGTCACGAGACAGCAGGGCAGCAGCTATAGGACACTTCACCGGGTGACCTCAGATATGCTTACACATGCTCTGACTGATCACCCTGTGGTCTGCACTGGGGATCTGGAGAAAGATCTGGAGAGCCTGCAAGACTGGCTTCTTGCCAGACTAAATGAGTTCGCTCCCTTACAGCCGCCCAGGTCCGCTGCTCGGCGGGTCTCTGCTCCCTGGTTCACGGAGGAACTAGCCCTTGCCCGTAGGCAATGTAAAGTGGTTGAGCGTGCCTGGAGAGTCCAGTATGAGCCCGAGGCCAAACAACGATATAAAACAACGATGAAGTCATACCATGAACTTGTCCTTCAGAGCAAGAAACGGTATCTTGCCAATAGGATTGACGATGCTGCTAACTCCTGTAAGGAGATTTTCTCAATCGTGCGTGAATTTACTAGCCCCCGGTCCATCTCTACTCAGGGTGCTCCGGCAGAGACCTGGGCTAACACTATTGCCAATTTTTTTACCACCAAAATTAGGCAAATCCAGGTCTCTTTCCCGCAGAGAGACCCAGATGATGTGTCTGTGATGCCGATTGAGGCAGCGTCTCTGTCTCCCCCGGGACCAGCCCTGCTCGATTTTCCTCCTCTCCCGGCTGCTACATCTTTAGCCCTGATGAGGAATCTTAAGTCGGGCTCACCATTAGATCCTTGCCCGGCAAAATTTCTGGCAAAAGTGGCAGACGCCATAAACCCTATAGCCAATCCCATCCTTAATCTATCTTTGAGCGAAGGCTTTCTGCCTCAGACCTGGAAGCAAGCCATGGTCATTCCTCTGATCAAGAAACCCAATCTTGACCCAGAGGTACCCTCCAACTACAGACCAATTTCGCTCCTTCCAGCACTGACCAAGATCCTGGAAAAACACGTGCACAGCGTGCTTTCCAACTTTTTGGAGTCTAATGATCTGCTCCATGAATCCCAATCGGGATTCCGCTCCAACTTAAGCACCGAGACGGCGCTCCTGGAAGTCTCGGAGATCATTAGAGAGGTGCTGGACATGGGAGGCAGGGTGTTGTTAGTCATGCTAGATCTGTCGGCGGCGTTTGACACCGTCCCCCATGAGGACCTCCTCATTAGGCTCCATGACATCGGGCTAGGGGGGACGGTGCTCAACTGGTTTTCTTCCTTTTTGGCCAACCGCCGCCAGACGGTCTGGGTCCCACCCGGATCCGCCGAGATGCCGTCATTGGGAGTCGGAGTGCCTCAGGGTTCTATCCTGAGTCCCACTCTCTTTAACATCTTGATGACCCCTCTGGCGACATTGGCGGAGTCCTATGGGGCCCGGATCGTCTCCTATGCTGACGACACTCAGCTCCTCTTCACCTGTCGCAAGGGTGAAGAGTTCGATGGCGAAGGGATCCGCGAGTGCCTTGGGGCTGTTTTCAGCTGGTTCTCTCAAAACAGTCTCAAGTGCAACTCGGACAAGTCCGAAATACTATTCTTCGGATGCCCCTCTGAACCAGATTGGCGAGGATGGTGGCCTGCCGACATGTTCCCTCCCTCACAGTCCTCTAAGTGGGCCAAGAACCTGGGAGTCAAAATTGATAATGAGCTGTCGCTCAAATCCCAGATTTCCATCCTTACGGGAACTTGTTTTGGGATTCTGAGAATGCTGCGCAAGTTTTTCCCCCTTCTGTCACAGCATCACCGGAGGATCACTGTTCAGGCTCTCATAGGGTCCAGATTGGACTATGCCAATGTTCTATATCTGGGCCTGCCTGAATATCTCCTCCAACGTCTGCAGATCACCCAGAACGCGGCTGCGCGTGCCATCTATGGCCTTCATCGTCGCACCAGTGCCTCTAATCTTCTTGTATCCCTCCACTGGCTTCCGGTGCGGAAGAGGATACTGTTTAAGACCATGACTCTTGCCCATAAGGCCTTACATGGCACTGGTGCCAAGTATCTTCAGAGGAGGCTGGACTTCTATCGACCAGCACGATCCCTCAGGTCAGAAACCTTGGCCTTGGCTCGGGTACCACGCATTAAAAAGGCTCGGCTAGGCGGCCGGTCTTTCAGCTTCCTTGCTCCTCAGCTTTGGAACTCGCTACCGTTGTCTCTGCGAAGCACCTCTAATCTGCTTGTCTTTAGGAAAGACTTGAAAACTTGGTTGTTTGCTGGATAGTTTCTTCCCCTCCGGGTGCCCCTTCTCTGTTTTTGTTATGTTTCTTGCTCTTTTCCATGGCCAGGAGCTCAAAGCGCCGGGACACTCCTTTGGAGTAGCCGTTGCGCTATAAAAGTCCCATTTTAACATTAACATTAACATTAACTTTGGCAATGATTTACAGTACAATACCTCATATTTTCTCCCTACGTTTACCGCAAGTATTATCGGTTTTATTTTAACGTTGGATAATGTAATTTCTTTTTTTTATAAAGGATTATAAAGTAATTCTCTCTTGTTTAAATGACCATACTATTCTTACTCTTAAACAATGCCTAGAATTGTGCATTGATAACATTGCAGAATGTGTATGTGATGTGGAAGCTTCAAAAATAAATGGTGTTCATATGACATGGTCTGGTGTAGATCCTATTCAATTTACATATAAGCTTGTTCTTTGTTCTATACCGGATATCATGTTGGTTCAGCATGGCTTGCCTGCAGGCAGAAGTTAATAACCAGGCGGTCAAAACATATTTTGAAAGAATTTGTGCCTCTGCAACAGTCATGTTCACAAAAGATGAATTAGCTGAGAAGAGCCCGTAAAAGGTTGGTTTGATTCCGCTAGCAGGCAGGCACATATTAAGCTAAGAGATTCCTCACATAGTCAGTGTAGCGATGGACATTGGATTGACAATTGAAGGAAAGGGTATACAAAGGCCTTACAATGTAGGAAGAATACAATTAGTGAAGAACATTGGATGAATTTGCTGAGAGTGAGTGAATCAGATACCCCAGTCTATTTTGGGGTGCTATTATTAGAGATCAGGCAAACATACAATAGAAACAGGTGTTTTGGAAACAGACTGGATTAAGCATTTTACTAAGAATTTTAATTTGGTAACTGATTGTTCTAAAACGTTGATATCAGAAGTCGGTGCTACTCATGAATTTATTATTTATTCATCATTCACTCTGACTGAAGTTTAAGTAACTTTGCTCAATAGATATTTTGGGAAAGCAACTGGCCCAGATGGGGTACCTATTAACATATTAAAAGGTAATTCGAACAGCTGGGCACAGGTGTTAATCCATGTTTTTAGAGCCACAGGGAAAGAGGTTTTACTTTGTTCATGGTTATATACAGCAATAGTCCTGGTATTCAAAAGTTGTAATAAATTGGATCTCATGTGTTACAGGTCAATTTCCCTGCATGACTCATCACTTAAATTATTTGGTAAAATTATTTTGAGGAAATTGGACGCATGAGCAGAAGATAATTCTATTTTATCGGACCTACAATTTGGGTTTAGGAAGGGGTTGGGCACTGTAGAGCGGTGCCTGAATGTAAAACTTTTCATTGGCAAATATGTTAGGGCTTCAACTATTTGAGTTTCATGAACCTTAGTAAGTCTTTCAATTGTGGTAATGATGCAAGAATGTGGCAGGTAATGGTCTAGGTCTAGTGGCAGATGAAGCGATCCTTTATCTCCTCCATTAAATTTATCGGAATGCTATTTCTACTGTCTGATTAGACCCAAATGGGGATGCACTAAGGGTCTTATTACGAGTTTGGCTGTCCGACTGCCCAAGAACTGTATCTGCATCGGTTACACCACTGCTGCGCTGGGGATCTAACGCCCACCATATTACAAGTTGTGCTGTCTGAAATACGGGCCACAGTGATCTACCTGGCAGACTGCAGCGGTCTGCAATTTGGCAGTGCGTCCACCGATGCTGCCAGGTCCGTGGTCCTCCTGCCAAGTGTATGACAACTACGCAGTCATACACGCGGTCTCCCATCGATGCTCAACAAACAACAGTTACCCAACGGTGGTTGACTGCCACGGTATGCAACAAAAAACAAAACAGTAACTATTGGATGAATTTAATGCATACATCATTCAAATTGATGACAATACTAATCTCTATCTATTTTGGTCCATTCTAGGTCCTAATTTGCCTTGACACAAACAACATGGATGTAGATACTTCACTTCCACCATTAACCATGTTCTCTTATCTCCCAACAGGTTGATCCACCACTGCACCTTTACAGAGGTTGGAAATCCAGTTCCTCTCCACCCCAGGACGAAGCCCACAGTGGCAACAACGTCCCTAAAGAGGTAGGCAGGGATGCCAGTGACATGAAGTGATGGATCTGCTTCAGGATGTGTGTGAAAGGGAAGGGGAAGACGATCAGTTCACCCCCTATATCACGCCTCTTCTTTACTTTTAGCCGCACCGCCCAATTACCACCTACCTTCCAGCAGAAGAACACAGCAAAGACAATGGACCCTTTAAGAATCAGGGCTTCCAGGACTTCGTACGTCCTACTCTCACAGCGTCACAGACACAGGTGGACCAATCAAAAACAATTCCCACCAAGCGTTTTTTTTAACCCCAGAAGAACAGAGATGGCTGGTGCCATAGGAGCGAGGAGGAAACACCAACTCGGCAAGAAAAGAAGAAGAAGGATGCATGCAGATCTTGTGGAATCGAGAACAAGCTGAAAGCCACATTGGAGGAGCCACGACGACAAAGCCCTTCATACCCTGATCTGAGCTTGACTCCGATTTACCAGAAGAAGCAGTGGAGGCACAAGGAAGCTAATGGTGTCACAAGCTTTCCCGCCACATTCATGGAGGAGCAAGGAAAGAGCGAACAAGCCTTAACTTGAATACGGGAGGAGAGAAACAGTTTTGAATAAAGCATTACCGCACAGGTGGAGGAACTTTCTTCAAGGATGAATATCCCAGTTCACCACCCCGTCCTTAAGACACTGTATAAGAAGAAGAGAAAAGAGTACTTAGCAGGGTCTCTGTCTTTCTGAGGCAAACTAGACCATCTGGCATGCAGAAGAAGAAGAACCTCACAGGGCCCTGATGGGAAAGAAAAGAAGCAAAGAGGAACACTTTAAATGTGATAGCAAGACTGTCCACTATGAAATAAAATAGCGGAAGCCAAAGCCATTTACAATCTTATTAATTATCTTATTAATGCCTTATTAGTAACCTGCTAAAATCTTACAGACGGTCCTGGCCCATCTAGTCAGCCTGGGTGGATGCTTACTGTGCCCACTACAACACCTCCCACCACCTGTGCAACATCATAGCCAACCACTTTCCCCTCAGCCTATGCACCTAGCACAGTCAGTACCATCCTTTGCCCCAGTCCTGCATTCTTCGATGGTTGTTACCACCCCAGTCACAGGTGAGACAGGACCCAGTGGGAGGATGCAGTCTGTGTCAAGGGCAGAAGGCTGTGGGAGTAGTTGTAGTGGGAGGGTAACTGTGGGCTCGCAGAGTGAGCTCACTGAGGCCACGGACACCCAGCCTGCTTTCACCCACGTCCTGGGACTCTACCAGGACTCCCAAGGTGTCATGGGCCAGGCACTGGCCAAAATCTGGGAAATGAAGGAGCTGCAAAGGGACTCATACCGGGAGGTTGCTAACATCTACACATAGGTGGCCGCCATCCAGAGGTGGCTGGCAACCACACTGAGATGGCTGGCATGCACACCAAGGTGGCCTTCCTCCTTGGGGTACTATGGGAAATTAACACCTCCCTTTGCAGGGCTTTTCCACCTGAATTGACCTATTTCGTTGGCCCAAGTACATCCCCACCATCAACATCTGCCACAACAACAGAAAGGGGGGCTCTGCAAGAGGATCACATGCCTGCACGCACCCTTTCCTCAGTAGTTTCAGATCCACCCTGTGACAGAGGGAGGGGATGTCCACAAAAAAACCAAGGAGCTCAATATTTCAAGATACCCACCACCACCAGTAAGAGACCTCATCCCTAATGTCCTCCTGTGTGGATGGATATTCAGTTTGTTGGACTATTCCTGCGCACTTTTTGATATCTGATGGGAGGAGAATAGACTCTGGACTCCTGACCATTTGGACTCTACTACAATGGTTTCATCCACCAAGATTGAAGAATTCACTTTTTGTTTTCACTGTTTAATTTTAAGTTAATTTCTTTATCCTATCATTGTTCTCTTCATTAAAACACATGCCACCAAAGCATTGTCTCTGATGTGAATCTACTACTAGGTGCATTTTGCATTGCCAAATTAGGGACTTCTGGAACCAAGCATATGTTGTATGTAAACAATGATCAACCCAGGATTACTACCATGTCGCAACAACACATAGATACAAGTGACTGGGCTGAGAACATTTGTATTCCATTGTTCAAATCATAGGCTGACATGATGTCAGAAATATAGCAAATAAGACATGACTGAGTTATTCTGGGTCAGTGATTACATAATTACTTTCAGACTTTCACAACATGGAAGGGGTGGATACATCTAACAATATCCCACTCAATAGGCAATAATCAATTGGCTCTACATCATCAGCTGGAGCCATATTGCCTACCTTACAAATGGAATCCTACATCAAAAAAAATATCGAATGCATGTCAGCACAGCAGTTTCTGACCAAAGGGTCATTTCAATCAATCCAGTGTTGCTTGCATGTGGTGAAATGTTGTAAAGAAATGTCAGTGCTATAAGCACTTTGGACTAGAATGAGGAGACACACCAACAGCTGCATCCAGTACAGAGACAATAATGAATTAGACAATGTGAAGGAAAGATCGCTCGAATTGGGCACAACAAACATTGTGTTGGATCACATGATGGAACACATATTACATTAGGACCACAGCACCACAAAGAACAAGTCCAATGAAAGCCATGTAACTTCCATTCTATCACTGTCTAAGCTGTCTTGGTACTGACTTTGTACACCCAAGCTCTGTGACAGACATTCCCAGGACCAATCCATAGCTACTTCGTACTTCTGAACAGCATCATATACCTGTTCATGTCACAACTCTGAAATGTCCAAATGAAGATGACATGGTTAAGGTACTTAAAACAGACCAACACAGAGAGATTAGCTAAGAGAACATACATATGACACAAATCACATTGTCAACTTTTAGAGAACACAGTCCAATACAACATTTACAGCTACACTTACAGTACAATCACCTTTCCCCAGATATTTCCAGACCCATATATTACTGGTATGTATCATTAGTATACTCCACACAACATCACTACAAGAGTTGCAAGACTCAGCAAAGTCATCACATCTCACAACATACTTACACTCAGGAGAAGTAGCTCTGAATGAGATCCTGATACTAGTCAGCTCCTTTCTCTTCACCACTATCTTTATCTTCATTTGGTATTTCAGGGTCTCCAACCGGTGGGTCTTTATGGCCTGCATCCTCTACGATGTAAGGTACGTTTTGTTGCAGGGCAGCATTGTTGAGTATGCAGCAGGCCATGGTGATCTTACACACCTTCCCAGGTGAGTAGAGAAGTGTTCCCCCAGTACAGTCCGGATATATGAATCTGGCTTTTAGGAGCCCAAAAGGCCAATCCACTGGCTGCCGTGTTCTTCCATGGTCCTCATTGAAGCAGACTTCCCCTGGCATTGTAGAATTCCTCAGCGGTGACAACAACCATGCCCAGTTGGAATAAGCTGAGTCTCCTAGATGGAAGACAGGCAGAAGGGCAACATTTAGTTACACACTTTTGGATCATACCACCTAACATTCCCCACACAAAGTTAGTACAGATCACACTTACCTACAAGACAGACCCTCTCCGGTGGAAGTTGTGGCATCAGCTGGGTTATGGTGATGTTCTGCAGTATGAGGGCATCATGTGCAGATCCTGGGAACCGGGCACCGATGTTTGAGATGTACAATTCCGGTAAGCAGACAACTTGAATGTTGACAGAATAGAAGTGCTTCCTGTCTGGTAGAGTCTCTCCCTGTTGTGTGGTGGTACTAAGCCAATATGGGTGCCCTCAATAGATCCAATTACATTTGGGATGTGACCAAATCCTCACATCTGGGGAACTGGATGTAGCTGTCTATGTGTCTCAAAATTGCTGCTAGTGCTCTGTGAGGACCTGACTGGTTGTAAAATCTCACCAGAAATAGCAACAGTTAATTGGAATGAGCCTGTGTCCAAATAAAGCAAAGCTGACATGAGTTTAACTACTGGTGGTACTGATGTAGGATTTTTTGAGTTGCGGTAGTAGGCCTGGCTCCAACTGATGCCATAGATCCAGTATTGTTTTCTTATTTAAACAGAACTTCATGATGATATGCCATTCTTCCATTTTGTGTAGGTCTGGAGATGAGCAGTAGACTGGAGGCTGGAGACTCTGCCCCCTCCCAGGGTACCTATGAAGGAGTATCACAAAAATATATCTTGGTCATAGACCTCGTATTTAGAGTACATGTAGGTGGGGTTGGGAAAAATAGCTCACTTGCCTACTGACACTCCTGCTATCAACACCTCCTCCATTTTAACTGCTGTTCGCCACTTCTGGGAGCAAATAGGGCAAGAACTACAGGGGAGAGGGCCCATGCCTTCACTCAGAGGAGCTGGAGACCTCAGTAGAGGAGGTCTTTCATCTGTTTTCTCAGGTCTATGGCTCACCAGAGGAACAGGAAACTATATCAAATCCAGTTATTTACTCTGTTCAACCTATTTCTCTCTGTTCCCCTAATATACAATGTGGCTCTGAGTTCCAGACTGTAACCGTATTGTGTTGTTTGTTGAAATGCAGTAGTCCTTACATTTTACACACGTGTAATGGATTATGAGGCACTGTACTTTGTGGCAAGCATGCCACCATTGTAATGTGTTGTAAGAGTGTTTTGTATTTGTGTTACATGCATATCTCTATGTAGGGCTCAAATTCCTAGTAGCTACAATGAGTTATCAGGTAAAATCATGGTATATCTGCATTGCTATGCATGGGTTCACACCATGAGCCATGTCTGTAGACAGTTAGAAGCATTTGAGGATGATGTTAGCCAAGTGTACCGGCCCACATATCACTCAGCCAATATCAGACTTCGTAAAATAGTGACACCTCACAGACCCCTACAGAGTACCAAACAATTATATTTTCACATATGGAATGACCAGATGTTTGACATTTCAGTACTGAATTGGTGGAAATGTGAGGTTCATGTGGGATAAGTAGCCTCAGCCTGCAGAAAGCTTGGCCTGACATTATTATGTGGGCAGTCTGGGCCATGGCCCAACCTGGGCCAGAGTAATTTCTCTGTAGATCTGCTGATCCAAGGATGTTCCCAGAAAGAGTTATATGTCCCACTAGTTGGACTGATAGCTGTTATATGAATGTTTTGAGACATGGTGACTGAGGCGACCCACTGACCTAATACTTCTAATACTTCTTTCCAATGACCCAGAGTGTCAATATGTGTCTTTCACTAATGACTGTTCCTTTGCTAACACATGTCTGTTTACACTTTACTATTAGTGTTGCTTCCATTGTACATGTTTATTGCATATCTGAGACATGAACAGGGTAGACAGTAGGTTACGTTTGGAGAGATTTAAAAATGTGAATCATCTGCTTGGCTACAATTTCCCCTATCACACAACACATATAAGGGTATGTTTAATATCAGCACTGTTACAGTGCTTCATGCAACAAAAGGGGTGCCATATGATGACAGTACAAAAAATACAAATGTATTATGACTTACTAGGATACTTAAAAAATGTGTCCACATGTGTACACATTCCCCAGAGAGGTAGCTCTGAGTGTCACACATACCAACCCTCACCTCTGACTTTAGCCATAGGATTGTTTATACTATAGTACTTGCCTCAAAGGACCATATGCATCAATGCGGTGGGCCTGGGAGCAAAGGTGTCTGGACAGTCATGCACAGGTATTTTACCTTTCAGAAGGTACAAATGGTGCATTGTGTGTTATGGTACCTCACCTCGTATTTCATGTAGAATGGCCCTGTCCTGCATGATGTTAGTGGCCTGCCTCAGTCAGTGTGGGTCTTGACCAGGGTTGAGGTTAGTTATCAGATGACCACAAAAGTGTGCATCCATGCTTTAGTTGTGCATAGCATGTGACATGGACATATGTAATATGTTGACTCTTAGTGAAGGCATGTGCTGGAAGTCAAAGTAATGAGTATCACGTTGACAGTTCTCCTCAAACTTTCAGTTACAATCTGTTTCAATATCTATTACATCTATACAGATCAACACCATCAGAAGAAGGACATTTGGAGAGACATCCCACAGAATGTGTGGACCCTGGGGGTCTACACCCGGCATAGTGCCTACTGCAGGAAGAGATGAGAGAACTTGCGGTACTTGACCCGGAAGATCATGGAGGTCCAGCTGGGAAATTCCTCTCAATGTGGATCGGCCACATGCCAGACCCTGACCCCACTGATGGTCTGCATACTGGCGGTGGCCTACCCAGGGATGTACGTTGTTACAACGCATGCTTTTACCACGCATGCTTTTACAACGCAGATTTTTCAACGCAAGTCGTTACAACGACTTGCGTTGGGGGGTGCTGGATAGTGAATAGTTTAATTTACTATTCCAAGTCCCCGTGGATAGTAGGGAAGGTGTTGGATAATAAATTAAACTATTACCTATCCTAGAGCGCCCCCCCCAGCGCAGTTCGTTGTAATGACTTGCGTTGAAAAACCTGCGTTGTAAAGGCACTGCGTGGTAAAAGTTGCGTCGTAAAGGATGTTTCCCCCTACCCAGACCTTGATGGGTAGTTGAGGGCCCAACAGCAGTGACAAGGAGGTGACCAGAGTCATACATATTATATTGCCACCTTTGAGTATTACGGACAGGAATTTCACTAACCATATTGTTGGTGGCCCATGTGACACACACAAGATGAGTCATTGTTAGTGTAAGTGTTGTAGTAGATGCATGCAACTGTGCTTTGCTATTATCTTTCTGACCTGAAAGTCATCAGAGTCCTGTCCACATCCAATTCTCTCCATTTTAGCAGACACTTGGCTGAATGAAGTGAGTAATCATCTCATGTTTTCAGTAAATCTGGGTGACAATTGTACCACACAGGCATCGGGTCTTACTTGTGTGAGCAGTAAAATACCCTCACTACTGTCTCTCATGTGATGGTGGCCAAATTTTATGTGACAAGACATAGAGTTCACTGTACCAGCAGGGACTGTGCAATAGTTCCCATTGGTAAGTACTGGTCATATAGTGAAATGAGAGTGTAAACATCACTGGTACCATCAGCATTATTGCCTACCCATTGGACAGTGTGCATTTTCTTGTTAATGGTTCATCTGCAGTAGTGTTTCAAAACACTCATTCCCTGATTGGTGTCATGCATGAGTGAGTGAGATGTAGAACTGTGGGGATCCTATGTGAGTGTCTACACTGATCCTTCCAACGCAGTCTGAGAATGCAATGCCAAAGAGTGGTGTGATGTGCCTGCCCCCTGGGACTCTAATTATCCCACATTTTCATGCCATAGATGTTCAGTTACACCTAAAAACTTCAAAGGTGTATTTTCTTGTGGATATACATTCTATGACTGGCGTCATCACCTGTACCAAGCAGGACTGGGTATGTTCATATGGCTATATGGAGTGCTGAGCTGTGTGAATTCAGAGTATCTACCTTCAAAATGTTAGGACCTCAATGTATTCCGGGAACTTTATCAGCTAAATGTGATACATAGCTAAACTATAAATGTCCAAATTTCAAATGACTTTTCACTTAGTGGTCATATGATTTAATTTGGAGTGCAAAGTGTCATCAGTGACCAATGAGCATTTGCATGTGACATGATGTCTGCCACAACAGTATTTGATGGTTTAAATTGATCTTCATGGATCATAATGTCTCATGAGTAATAGTTAGATTAGTCTTACTCTGGCCTTTTGTGGGCATTATGTCAATAACACACTTAGATCCATCCTTTTTAGTTTTATCTTTTTAAAATAGTAGATAGTAAGTGCCAAAGTATACAAGGTTATCAACTATCCTGGTATGGACATACGTATGGAGTGTAGACAATTCCATCCATGCATTAGGGCCTGTCTGGGGTTATCCCATGAGTAGACCAAATGTTTGCTGGCCATGTATCATGCATGCATGTGCTCATGGTAACTTGGAAGCCTACGGAGTGAACCATGGAGCTGGTGTAATACGTGGACTTTTTCAATGGATTTGTCTGGTGTGGTAATACAGTTGCAATAAGGCCATGCTACATCTCATTTCAGGGACATCCAGGGCAAGCAGAGGAGAAGGAGCCAATGCTGGTGAAGACACAGCTAGTCACAGCGGTTCAGGACAGAGACGTCAGACAAGGAAGGACCAAGTGACCAGGAGGGTTCTGGGAGTTCCCCAGAGGACATCAGCAAAAGCTCATTACATCTGACTATTCCTCCGGTGGACATTCCCGAGTGGTGGTGGACCAAACTGGATCAGTTCAATCTTGATCCTTGTCTGCCACCCCCAGTTCCATTGCCACCCTCCCTGTTGTACCCCCACAATTTGGCTGTTCTCACTCCCCTAGGAAGGGAGCAGTATTTTCCATTCAAGTCACCTCAGCTCTTGCTCCTGTTAGCCCCACTGCCTTGAGTGAGGAGACTATTCACCTCCTGAGGAGCATCTCTGTAGGTAAGAATGTAGTGCTGAATGCCGTCCAGGGACAACACACCCAGCTGACCCAGATAGTTGTCTACCTGGAAGGCATTCACACTGCCATGTCTGCCCTACAGAGATCTTTTCAGGTTGCGGCCTCCTCCCTCATGACGGTCCTCCACTCATCCCAACCTTCCACCCCCTCCTGCCCCATCCACATTCCCTCTTCCCAATCCTATCTCAAGCACACGCACACCTAAACATGCACCCACTACAGCAGACAGAAGCACCATACAGAAACACAAGACATCCAAGAAACTCGAACATAGATGCATTCAACAGACACCTCTCTCTACTCCCAGCATACCCCCAGGTAACACATCAACACATATAGAGCCCTCCATAGATCCACCCATACCAAAATACACCACACCAACACACACTGACCCCATACCCACAGACACCACACAAACACACAGTGACCACTACAGAGACACAGCCATACCCACAGACATCACCACAACACACACTGACCCCGTCACAGGCACAGTCAAACAAGACAAGAGCAAATGTTTGATGAATGTCTATGTGGGATGACACCCAAGAGGGCAGAATTTGCATTGGGTGTCATGTTATGTGGCCTGGCCACTGTCAACATAATTTAAGGTGCATTTCTCTCTATGATGTAGGTTGGATGGGTATGTGATATGTTGAAGTTAGGTATTTGTGTATCCACACATGGACGGTATCAATTTGTCATACATTGGTGGAGTTCTGCATGGAAATGTGTGTATTTTGCAGTGTGTACCTTAAAGTTAGTTCATCTAGATATATGCCATATACTGTTATTGCTGTGGTTGCCTTCATAAGTTGAACTTACCCACTGCCTACAAATGCATAGCACTTTGTTATGCTATTGGTTGTCCCTTGCATGCTTCAGTTCCCAGGTCCAGTGCACATGGAGTTTGTTAGATATGTGCAAAATGTACTGTGCCCCAGACCCCCGGCCTTTCAGGGTTTAGAGTGTTTCCAGTGTGCCCTTAGAGTGGTTCTCACACGTATTCTGTGTAATCCCATTGACTGACATTGACTTTTCATGTGGGTGATGTATGAGAGTCCAGTATAGAGTTGTAGAAGAGAAGGTGTGTTTCGGCATAATGACACATTCATACAGATGTTTCTTTGACCTCACAACAGTTCATGGAATGTGTGCAATGTGAGGATGATGCATTCACTACAGCATCTTGCTCAGAGTTACAATTACAAGGCCTCATGGTAGTTGTAGTCACGTCAATGTCACTTTAGCAACAATTGACAAATGGTAAGCTGCCTGACTAGTGAAGATCAGTAGTGGCATGGCAGACAACTGAGAAAAGGTAATAGATTAATAGGTGGGATGTTGTTGAGGTGGTGCTGTAGTGGAACTCAAAATGATGCACACATCATTATCAGTCTATAAAATTTGCAAATACATTTCCATCTGTGTACAGTGTGCCTCTGCAGTAGCAATATTTTGTCCTTGGAGGGCATCCTACAGATATATTTTTGAATATCAGGCAGGGTTCCTGTATATGTTCAACGTATTTAGGGACCCCAACTCCTCTCTTGGTCCATGGCAAGGCATTGTTCTGCAGTAGAGTCTATGGCTGCAGGTAGCTGTGGATATACCGCTGATTTAGTCTGTGACAGACTGGGTTTTGAACGTGGTGTCAGAGGTAGAGCAGTGGCAGGACGTGTCCGATAGGCTCCATGATACTAGAAGACGAGTGACCAGTGAGTGGCGGTGAGTGGTGAACTTGGGCATCTGTTTGTTGCCTCCACGCTTCTCCCTTGGAGTTGGAGTTGGTGTTGGGTGGCGGTGAAAATATTGGAGGTCAAGCCCTTAGACATAGCCCACAATGTACAGCATACAGCTGACAGACTACAGCTTACAGCACGCAGTATTGGTGGCAGAGGCAGTGGTCCCAGAGGGGTATACGCGTGCAGGTGCATCCAGCCGATTGCCCATTGCCCATTGCCTAGGAAGTGTGGGGTGTGCATTGCCCAGTAGCATACAGCATATAGCACACAGAGGCCCTGCAAAAAGAAGGCCAGTACAACTAGTCTGGCCACACACGCCTTCCAGACACAGGTATTTCGGAGACACTGCAAAAGAGCGAGATAAAAAGAGCAAACATCCTAAAAACAAACCGAGGACAGGCGCTTTGGCCTGGCTGGGTCAGATTTGATGCCTGAAGTGGTGTAAAAAAAAAAATAAAAAAAAAAGCGAGTAGCTTTGGGTGAACCCGATAAGAACAAGTGGAAATACAATCGGTACTCTCAGGGAGGCATATGTCCACTGCAACCACCGTGGCTGGTTAATATCAGGACTATGCTGCTGTATTGTTGTCAACTATAACATCGACTTCAAGGTACAATTCATTTTTATTAAATAAGAAATAAGAAAACAAGAGGAAAAGACGCATTCCACATATATTATGAGGTCAGGGCGAGAGAGAGCCATATTTCCATCAACAAAAAGGAAAAAGAAGTCTCAAGGCTCAACCGCAAAAAATAACAAAGCAAAATCAGAGGGTGTGGCGCAGCCTTTAATCTTGCCAGTGTATAGAATGTTTGCAAAATCGATCAGCATGCCAAGCAAGTTAAATTTTTTAAAAGATCCAGCAGATGCAATGTTATCCCATCACGATGAGCAGGAAGGATGGGATCATCAACTTTAAGTGGGTCCCAGCAGGACCAGGAACGTAAAGAACAAATAGCCCAATAATGGGGGGGTCTATCATGGAGCTGGAACTCCTGACGAACGGAGACCACTCTTTACAACAGGACAAATATTCCACTGAATCTCCTGCTAAACAATTGTTACAAGAATCCCAAGAGCAATTTCAGAGCAACGGGACCCACCAACCAATTGAGGTACATGTAAAAATCAACAAGCACTCCTCAAACCTCAACATGTGGAAATAAGTGAAATTGATAGTAAAACACAAACATCGACTTGTACAGTACCGTCGCCTAGTTCACAAAACACCACAACAAATGAGGGACCAGGAAGAAAAAATCATGGTGGAGAGGGAGCAGAGGCCCATAGTAGGCTGGTTTAAACATCGGAACATACTTTCCCATATAGTAAAGACAACACACAAAATCACCCAATAGCCAAAAGTAAATCATCTTTTAATAACACTCCGGCAAAGGACACCTACGGCCAAAACATTGATATTACACACCCAGTAGTGACGACAGACCAAGGAACAATATGGGATATTTTCTTTAAAACATCTCAACTCACACTTGAGGCACTGAACTATCAATCAAAGAAGATGGATGTCCAAGTGGACTTACTCAACATCATGGCAACAACAATTTCAGGGATTGATCAAAAACTCGCTAACTTGAACAAGTTGATAACAGGAGCCCAAGTATATGCAACAACTTTAAATACAGACTGCGCCTGTAGGCCAACAATTGACAAATTGGCATCAATACCGGAAGTGCTTTCTACTCAAATCGAAGAGCTAAACACATAATCAGCTCAAATAGTAGGTGATAGAACATCTGTGGCAACAGAGCAAATTACCAGAGAAAAGATTCCAAAAAAGGACTTTACAAATTCAAACACAAATATAAACATGGTTCCAACAACCATTACTCAATCAATAGTAACTAGCGGAATCCCAGATAAGGAAAAGAAGCAGGAAAATCCAACTAGTACTACCAATTCAAATCTGTCACGACGTATGAAGAAAAAACAAAAAATAACAATTAAAGCGCCAAAAGTCTACACAAATCAGAAAGAGATGGGGTCTGTCTATGCATGTCTCTACTGAGGCTACAATTAACTCTCCTCTAAATCAGGAAAGGCAACTATCAAATAAACTATACCCAATACTCATTAAGACCCAAAAACAAAGTAAATCTTTGGGTGAAGGTGCTCATACAGAAAATACTACATCAAACCCACCAATGTTTCAGCAATCAGTGCCCACTGAAAACAGTGAAGGAGGTAAGAAAATTGTACAAACAACAAATGAAACTGTTAGGGATAACATTTTACGTGGATTGTTTAAGGAAATAATGGGAGATGGATCAAAAAACCAAAAAATTGTGTACACTAATACTGACAATGCACCAGGAGAGACACTGCCCAAAGAAACAACACACCCTGAACCTGTGTCGGGCACAACACCAACCACCGCCCACACTAAAAATATGTGTAAAACAGTTCTTCAACCCAATACAAATCAAAGGGGAGACACGATACCCTGAACAGAGGGAATTTACTAAGGCTCCTTCAACATATACCTTCATTGTCTCACATAAAAAGTGAGAATATAGTTTGTGTTCAATTTGAACCAAAAGATCAAGACATCTGTAAAGAAGATACCAAGGTGACCTGGTCAAACTATAACACGTCTGAAGCAGTGCTTAGAGAAAAAGATATTTTCAAAAACTGGGGTATTGTTGTAAATGCATCAGAACAAGAAAAGTATCCATCAATTCTACTGGAGCCGGCAAACACAACAAATCATGCAGCAAAAGTCAAAGAGCACTCACAAGGGATATTGCGAAGCACATCAAAAATAAATTTAGACAAAAACTGTCAGAAACTAACCATATCAGTAAGGAGACAGGAGGACATGACCACAAATAGGACAGTAAAAGACGATGTGCTACTGAAAACTCAAAGGAATTATCAATTCAGTAGGGTAAGCCAAGAGTTACAATGTGGCACTCTTTATTACTGATGACCAAGTGGTCATATCAGATACTTTTTGGAATCAACAAGGGTTGCCCACCGCAAATCCCATAGTATTAGAAATGTCTAGTACACCCTACATTAACCATAAATTACTTTCCAATCTTAAAATAATTTCTTGGAACGTAGCAGGAATATGTAAAGCCTTTAAACATGAAACAGTAACAAATATATTGCAGGAAGGAGACATCGTATGCCTACAAGAGACAGGGGCCACAGATCATGTACACCTCGAAGGCTGGTCGGTTTTCACAAACTAGCAACTAAACATAATCGGTTTGGTAGACCATCAGGTGGAAACTCGATTTATGTAAAACATCTAAAACAGAAAACAGTAAAAAGGGTAAAAATTGTGTCAGACGTGTTACAGGCACTCGTAATAGAGGGAAAAAGTGACAGAGATTATAGTTCCTCAATCCTAGTCATAAACACATACCTAAACGCATACGGTCAGAAAAAATTAGAAGCTACAAAAATATTATAAATTTAATACAATAAATTTTACATACTAATGCGCTATCAGCTAAAGTGATTGTAGGAGACTTTAATCTGCACTACCTGGGAACAAATAAGAGTGACAGGTCGTGTCCAACCAGCTCTGAAAGAATTTTCAGTTCCTTTCTGCAAAATTATGACTTAAAGTCTGCCAATGAAACCTGGAAAAGTTTGGATTCCAAACACTCAGGTACTGCCACATTTAGGAACTGTTCCACAATCGACTACATCTTTTTATGTAGCCTTCTCACTCAGAAAACAGTTAACTTTGACGTTAAATCACACGAAACTAGCGATCACAAACTGCTGCAGGTGGAACTAAATTCCAGTATCACACAGAGGGAACAAGCGACTGTAGTATCCCATTCAATAGGGATTGAAGAACACACACTAGTTAGCAGGTTAAAATGGGACAAGCATCTGGCCACGTTATTTGGAAAGAAAAACAAGAGTGTAAAGGCAAGCATCCTGGAAACTAACCTAGTGTGGATAACTGGACAAGGTGGATTTGTGCTCTAAAAACTATACTTAGCAACAACTACAAAGTCAGCCCACATGGAACAACAATGTACTCCTCACAACGTAGACACAACAACATAAAACTAAGCACAATAATACGTAAGCTGAAGAGGGCAAAAAGAGCAAAAAGGATTGCAGGAACCCAAGAAACAAGGCAAATGTGTAAATACCAATCCAAAAGGCGCAGATATCTGCTATGGTATCTTAAACAAAATAAAATAGAGAAAGACTGGATAACGATACACAAGCTCTCAAAACCACACAAACAACGTCAGCTTTGGCAATTCATAGCCAGCCTGGAGAAAGGTAAAGTAGACAGGCACAACTCTGTACTCGCAGATGCAGGGCTGAGACACGTCGCTACAATCTATATTGAAAAGGAAGGCTCCATAGACCCTGGAAGCTCCGAGGTTTGTCCCTTGGCTAGCGCAAATACAGACGGAGAGGCCTCAGTGGAATTCTTGGGCAAAGAACAAGACTGTACCACAGTTGAAAAAGTAATAAAAAAGATAAGAAAATACGGGGCACCCGGGTCCAACGGTCTTCCAGGAGCCATCTTTAGAGAAGATCCAGTCTATTGGGGAAAATTTGTATCCAATCTGTTTATCGAATGTTGACTGAAAGCAAAGGTGCCTGATTCATGGCGAGGGTCATTTTTACATCCAATTTTCAAGAGAGGAGACAACACAGACCCCAAAAATTATAAACTAATGACCCTCGTTGACATTGTAGGTGAAGCCTACGCCAGCACCTTATTGAATGAATTCAAAAGATGGATTAAAGAGAATAAAATCCTCCCCCCCTACCAGACCAGATTTCGTAAAGGCTGCTCCTCAACTGATAACATTGCAACTATGTCATATCTAAGCCAGCAAGCAAACAGCAAAAATAATAAACCAGTCTTTGCATGCTTTGTTGACTACTCAGCTGCCTTTGATGGGGTGCATCGACATAAGCTTTGGGAAAAATTGCGTAGCAGGCATATCCCAGTAGGTCTTCTCAACGCCATTATTTCATTGTACAGTAACACCTGGATCTAAGTGACGGTAGCAGATAACACCACAAGAAGAAGTGCTTGACAATTCGTGGATTAAAACAGGGATGTGTACTTGCCCCCACATTGTTTAAATTATACACCGCTGACCTGGGAAAGAAGCTTAACAATGCCAGTCTTGTAACCCCGAAAATTGGAACCAACAAACTGCAAATATTACAATATGCAGACAATTTAGTGGTAATGGACCACACAGAAATTGGGCTACAAAGGGGCCTAGAGGCCCTCAATAATTACAACAAAAGAAATGAGCTGATAATAAAAGCTCCAAAAACTAAAGTAGGTATTTTTGGACATTTCCCCAAAAAAGCTCTATTGAAATGACATGTGGGCAAAGAAATCATCGCTACTGGGAAATCCTACAATTACCTTGGGTGCTGGCTAAGTGAAACGGGTAAAGCAATGGTACATCTGCACAAAATGAAGGCCAAAGCACAGACAACAACTTATGCCCTATGAAAACTAAATGAGATAATGCAAAGCTCAACAATAAGCTCCTATCAGAAAAGTAATACAAGCCAAAATCAGGGCAACTGCAGGTTATGCACAGCAAGCATTCCTGGGCAAAATGGAATCAATGTTAGACAAAGCACAATGCCAGGCCTATACACGCATTTTCAAATTGCCTAAATACACTCGCAGCAGCCTAATTCATTTGGAATTCGGAGTGAAGCAATAAAGTAAAGAATGCTTGGGAATGCATGCAAAATATTACAAAATTCAAGTACTAACAGCCCCAGCCGGAAGCTTAAAGAGCATGCGGAAGTCAATCTACGGGGGTCAATCAACCCGTGGCAATGTTATATGGACGTAGCAGTGGAAAAGTTGGGTATAGCAATTAAAAACTGCGACCAAGGGACAATAAATTATCTGGCCATTAAAAACTCAATTAATAAACAATGTTACCAACTGTTACATAGAAATGACCTAGCAGAATATGTAACAGGAAGAGGTCCACCAGGGCTGATAACATCATCTGCAGGGCACAAAATCCAGCCCTATCTCAAACAAGCTCTGGGAAGGAAAGCACTAATAAATATTGTACGGGCCAGATTAGTGCCCCTCCCAATTAAAGAATTAAACCCTGGGTGGAAGTACCTTGAACACAAAATCAGATATAGAACCAGCAACTTTAAATTTGAATCTCTGCTACACTTTATTTGTTGTTGCCCTGGTATGCTACAGAACCTTTTAAAACAAATATGGATGCGTAACGGGGTCCGGACAGTGAAAGAAGCAGCCTCGGTTCTCTTTTCCTGCACCTTACCACCAGACTTGGCCAGATTTGGGAGATACATGGCCGAGATACATCTTATGCTTATGGAAGAAGAGGGGCCAGGCAATACAAAAGGCAATCTGGTTTGTTAAACAATTAGTCTCCAGTAACCAGCTTGTGAAGACACTGTTTTAACTTCTAAACCTTAGTACCTGTATCAAATTTGCAAAAAGGTTGAACTGGCAATCTCCTCCTGTTTTATTATTGTATATAACATCTTTTTATTCGGTTTTGATAAGACTGTACATAAACCCATTTTTTACGAATGTTTTTTAAACAATTGTTGTTCTAACTCTCTTTTTAATTGTATGTAAGTCATATTGCAAATGGTTTCAAGTAACTGTGCAATATAAATAAAAACTCATTCATTCATTCATTCATAGTTTCTATCTTTCATTTTTTTCTCACTATATAATTGTACACCATGCTGCATTATTTAGTAATTGAATATGATCATCAGGTTTCCTTCATTTTTTTTATTACTTTTTTTTTTAAAGACAAGGTTATATAGTACAAACACTTTTCAACATAGGCACCCAAGGGTGCTTCGCGGGCATGAATTCTTACAACAGACCATGTTTCATAGCAGCTCTCAGACTATTGCATATTTAACCAATTTACGGTTATTCTACCCCGGATCTTGTCTCTGTTTAAGCTGCGGGAGCTCACAAATCCCTCCCCTATACTCATTCCATTAGGTTTCCTTCATTTTTAATTGGGCATATTAGTTTGTATTATTATTTTCTGAAGTGTGATGATCAAGCATGCATGGATATATTTGCAATGTCTTATCCTAATGCAAAATGCTTCATTCCCAAGGTAGTTTGTTATTGATTTCTATGAGTGTCTAGAAGGTTGAAACTACATGCCTCACCTTGTTGATATTCAAAGAACTGAAGATCATTGAATGAAAATAATTATAAGGGCATCAGGCCAATTTCTGACAGTTGCTTTCACCAAAAGTTTTCAACAACAATGAGATTATAGTATACAATTTGAGCACAGAAAGTGAAGGGCAAATGGCTGTCTTTATATCAAGTGACTCTGGGATAAGCTGTACAGAATGGAATCTCCAGTTCCTATTGAAGGTTATCGGAACATAAGATACTTAACCTTCAGGCACTGAGCTATCAGTGCAGCTGGCCCTGTGAGATGAAACTAGCAGGCCATGCTATTTACCTGAACACAGAATTTCATTGTTCAAATAGGTATCAGTTTGTATAGCATCTTTGCAATTCTTAATGGATTTTATTTTCTGTTTTACTAGAATTCTAGATCTGGACTAGATTTTAGAAGTAGTAGAATGTATGTCCATTTTAATTATAATAGCCCAAGTGGGTGCATTTGCAAAAAGAAGGTGTATAGGAAAGGTAGTATGTGTTAAGCACCCCACTTCCTGTCATATAGCAGAAGAACTCCTGTCATGTACTCTTGTGTAAGGGGGAGAATAGAGTCATGATCACTTGAGCATATTGGTATGCTAAGGTAAACAACAGAATCATGTACTCTAGAATCAAAAAATCTTTTGGTAGAAGTCAATCCAATCCACCTGTCAAGATGGCTAACAAATGGAGTGTCCACTTCTTAAACTCTGTGAGCTGTCATGTGCTACAGTACAGTCAATACAGTCCTATTTCTGATGTTTGGATTTTTTTTACTTTGGCGAAGACGTCAGAAACTAACACCACCCCAGGCGTGGCGGTAGCGAGGCGCAACAAAGAGAAATTATTTATTTCTCCATGTGCTTTCCTTTTTCTATGTGTGCATTCTGTAGCACACATAGAAAAAGGAAATCGCCTCTTGTGATTGATTTTAGACAGGAAGGAGTCCCTTCCTGCACAAAATCTTCCAGCCCACAACGCAGGCAACCTGGCACCATGGTGCAAGGGTGCCAGTGTTGGTGCATGGCAGACCACTGTGCGCCGGCCCTTGGGAAAAGAACAGGAATGCATCATATCACATGAATACAGCGCATTCCTGCCCTTTGTTTTGAAGTAGGGCAGCGCAGCAAGATTCCTTGCAGTGCTGCCCATTGTCTAACGTCATAAACAAAGCCCAGAGTAGTCTTTGGGTCAGCCCCTTTCTAATGATTGTATGATTCTCTTGGGTCTCATTTATGAGGCCCCTTGCATCAACGCAATGTCACTTTTTATGACTTTCCGTGGCGCAGGAGCCTGCTCCATATTTACAAGGCAGCACTAAGCCACTTTTTTGGCTAAATGCTGCCTCGTAAATATTGTTCCCTTTAACACCGTTTTCTGCATTAAAGGGCGTGCAATGGGTATTGCTGGGGGCATTCTAAGCAACATCCATGCCTTTTTGATACTGCCTCAGATTTACGAGGAATCGAAAACCTGAGGCAGCACCAAAAACATACGCCTTCCCAGGGGAGGTATAAGGGAGGCGCAACAAGGAGAAATGTCTTTATTTCTCCTCGTTTATCCTTTTACTTTGTGTGCTGCATTCCGCAGGACATACATAAAGAGGAAAAATCCTCTTGTGATTGTTTTTGTACAGGAAGGTTTACCTTCCCGCACAACAATCATCATCCCTGCAATGCAGGCACCCTTCACCATGTTGCAAATGGGCCTATGTTGGTGCACGACAGCCTATTGTGCACCTGTTCAGGGGAAAAAGGACAGGATGCATCGTATCTGATAGATACAGCACATTCCAGCCCTTTTCTTTTGCCATAGGGCAGCACGTCAGGAAGGCCTGCAGCGCTGCCCTACGGCAAAACCTCATAAATGAGGCCCCCTTGTCTATCTCTATTTCATGCTCATTATTCAATGTCTTTCCTCTCTATTCTTGTTTTTGTCCTGACCCTAGAGCATTTCTTCTTTTTTATTTATTTGATGAGTTGCATCCTTCCACTGATGACATCAGGAAGCGTTTTATTTTCATTTAGTTCTCCATGGGAGTGATTGGCTTTCCTTGCTTGCCCCCCATCTACTTGCTCTTTCTGACCATCCTTGCTTGCTCTCTTGAGACTTTTCTACCGTCATTCCTGCTTGCCCATTGAGGCTCTAACCCTCCCTCTCTCTCCATTAACGCCTTTTATTTGTTTGGTGTTTATATATTTTTTTAATTAAATTGGTTTTGAAGGAGCCTGGCAGCAGCACACTGATATCGGGTGATTCGCATCATTACACTGATAATTTTTCCTTTTTTATATTAACTTTTCTAAAATGGCTGGTAAGTTAACATTAAAAAAATCAGCTAAAATGAGTGCATGGACATGTATGCGGATACATTAGAAAGTCATCTTGAAATGCGCTTTCGTTAGTAAAAAAACCTATTCCAAGATGTCTATGACGGGATGTACATGCTTCTCGATGCATCAGCAGCCATTGTGAAATGCTTTTTCTTTATTAAAAAACAAAACTCTAAAAGACAATGCATGTGTGTGAAGGGATTCACCAGCAGTCATCTTGGGATGTTTATTCTCGTAAAGAAAATGTAATCCAAGATGACCACCGATAGCTCACAATGCATTTGCCAACTCTAGCACAAACAAGCATGGTTAAAACCAATGGCACTGTAGTTAGTTTTGAAGGCAACAACTATTAGCTTTACCAATGCATTTAATTGGTTATCTTAATTTGAAGTGCTTCTAGCAATTCAATTAGACTCTTACTTTTACCAGTTTTATTCAGTGGTTTGTACTTTTATTACAGTTATGCTTGTCCTGTCTGCTTTCTGTGTTCTTGTATGCCTAACTTCCCTTCTGCTTTCCATTGCATTTATCTACCAGACATGGGGACATATTTAGAAAGAGTTAACGCCACCAGAATGTCACTTTTACGGACGTTCTGGTGGCGTTGACTCCTTTCCCTTATTTACAAGGCGGCGTTAAGTCACTTAACAAGTCTTAAGGCTGCCTTGCAGATAATGCCCCTATTCATCCACCACTTAGCTTGACAGGGGATTGCAATGGATGTTGCAATGGGCATTCCACCACAACATTCATTTCTTTTTGATGCTGCCCCATTTTTACAAGGTATGGGGCAGCACCAAGAATACTGCCATGGATTACCTGGTCTTAAGCAGGTGTTACGAGGATAAATGTTTGCTTTCTCCTCGTATTTTACTCTTTCCACATGTGATCCATTCTGCAGCACACATACAAAAGAGCAAATTGCCTGTAAAGATTGTTTATGTGCAAGAAGGTGTCCCTTCCTGCACATAAAGAATTGCCCCTGCAGAGCAAGCACCCTAGCAAAATGCTGCTATTGTGCCAGCGCTGGAGCTCGGGCTGCACTGTTCTAATGGGGAACCGGGTCAAGACTGATTTGCATATGGCTGGCTATAAACTGGAATGGTATGGGAACCAAAAATTAGGCCCAGATATCTGGACTGGGGTGAATATTTGACATTGTTCAACATTCTGCCCATCAATTCTTCTATTTGCGCTGGAGCAGGCAGCTTTTTTAGCGCTAGGGGTAATGCAGGGTTGTGACACATTCCTGTAAATACGCGTATCCCTGCATTTTGAAACTGTCGTGCGTAGCATTACCTATTTTGGTTTAACACCGCTCTCCACCAGTTTCTTGTAAAAATCCCCCACAGTGTGGCAGTTGTAACCACAGTTTTACAACTGACTTACCTTCATGGATGCCCCATATATATTGATCAGCCTTTAATGTGAAGCTTTTTTACACCTATCAACTATGATTCGTATTATTTTGATGTCTTCACATATGGATATTTTCACTTATTCTTAATAGTCAGTCAGTCAAAAAAACAACTTTATTTGGTTTATCATAACCATAAAGCATGAAGTAAAAAAAATATAAATAGCACCCAATAGATAACGTCATATTTTAGTAAAACTTCTAAAACATATTACCAAATCTGAAAAATCCCTAAGCGGATCCCCCATGCATTTATTCATTGTCTGCTTTCAATAAGAGGGTATCGACTTGGATCATAAATTTTGCACCACGACAAATTAAAATATTGGAAGTGCCTCTCATCCAGCTTATTACCGCCTGCCTGCAGTTACGGATTTGTAAGTTCCTTAAAATGTGCCAATAACAGCTTCCTTCGTTCTATTTTTAAATGATCACAAACGCACATCAAATGACGTATTGATTCCTTACAGTATCCACACAGCCGGCAAATTTCTGTTAGTTATTTTCTTTTCCAGGCATGGACTAAATCCTTTGTATTATAGTCACCCAGTCGGTATTCAGTAAACTTCTTTTTTAAAAATAGCCAAAAATGGTTGCGGTTTTAATGTGGCATATGAATTTATTACCGCCCATGCATGGCGTCGTTTGGACAATCTTCTTTTGTCTTTTTTGCCTTGGCGTTACATGCTTTATTAAATGTAGTTCTTGCCATCTTTTGATTCCAGACTTCTTCCATGTCTAGTACCGCCAGAGCAGTTCGCAAGGAATCGCCCCATGTGTTTGTTTTTCTTTCAATATATTGACTTTGTATTTCCGTCCAACATAAATAGTTCAGCGACCCAGGTTCAGATGCTCTAAATTTCCAGCACAATTTTACAAATGTTGCTTTTCTTTGGTATTCCTGGTTCTGGAGGCCAAATTCCAAGCGCACCTGTGCTGGTGAAGCTCCCTTTGGGTGATTAAAAACTGCTTTGAATGTTTTTGTCTGCAGGTCATTTAAAGTAGTAGTTTCTTGGCCGTACCAGATTTCCAGGCCGTAGGAGAAAGTCGGAAGCAATTGCGCTGCCATTATTTTCAAGAGATGATCATGTGAAGGGCATTGCAATTTCTTGTAGAGCGGTTTATAGGCAAAAATCAATGATTGGGCTTTCGCTTTAATATCCATTTTTTGCTCCATAAAAGACATTCTTTGGCCCAATTTAATGCCTAGGTATTTATATGATTTTGTTTCCTCGATTTGCGTCTCCTTAGAGTACCATTTATATTTGGTCCCGGCGTTGGGGCCTGCTAGTCGAACCACCTTCGTTTTTTCTTATTTATTTCCAAGCCTAAAAGATCCAAGTACTCAATCAATTTGTTTATGGTTCTTTGCAGTCCTATTGGGGTTTGACTCACCACCACAATGTTATCCTCGTACTGCAGATACTGAATTGGCTCATTTGCTATATTGGGTGGGTGGCCGTTTGTCGTTAGCAGATAGTTGTTTAAATCTGCTAAATATAGGTTAAATAGACATGGTGATAGCACACAGTCTTGTTTTAAGCCATTGGTTATTTTTATCTTAGCGGATAGTCTGCCGCCATCTCCTAGCTTCACCCTAGCCCATGTTTTGCTGTATAGTGCCATTATCGTATTTAACACATCCTGCGGTAATCCCCTTTCTTTTAATTTCAGCCAAAGTTGGTCTCGTGGCACTCTATCAAACGCCGATTTCAGATCGATGTAAAATGCCAGTAGACTGTTTTTTTTCATTATAGCTTTTTCGATTAAGATAGCCATTGTTGCCAGATTAGTGGTGGTGCCCATACCCTTCCTGAAACCAGTTTGACATTTTGGGATTATTCTTTTTCCCTCCATCCACTCCTGTACATGTTGTAAAATGCAGGATGAGAACAATTTTACCTCAACATCAACTAAGGCAATGAGCCTGTAATTTCCGAGTTCAATTCGGCTTCCATTTTCATAAATTAGATGGAGTAAACTTTCTCTCCAGGAAGCTGGTATCGTGTTCTCTGAATGCGGCTGGTTAAAAAGAGGAGCAAAATAATTAGCCCAAAAATCCAGGTCTTGCTTAAAGAGATCATTCAGAAGGCCATTTGGCCCTGCTGCACCAGAAGGCTTCACATTTTTGTTTCAACACCCCTAAGTTTTTCGTTGTTATGAAGGTTTTTAGTTCTTGTATAACATTAAGCCGTTTTTTTCAAAATGGGACTTCCAATTGAGGTTGATTTCTGATTTACATCCACCGTTTTGTCAGGATTCGGTGCTACACATCTGTGAGTTCTTGTTTGCATGTTACAAATTACCTATGTGTATGGTCCAAACTGGCTCACTTATTCCGGTGTTTTGTAGAGTCTCAGTTTCATTTGACTGTTTCCTTTGACAGTTTATTTATTAGACCCCAAAATTCACTGCTGTTTGGTAATTTGCTTGCCCATAATAATTTCCCCCAGAGATTTTCAGTGTGAACCCTTTTTGCCTCTCTACACCTTTCTTTATATGTCTTTCTCATTTTTGTGATCTTACTAGAATCTATCTCATTTCCCAATCTGGCCTCTAAGGCAATTACTCTTGCTTCCTTTGCAATAATTCTCTTCTGGTCTCTCAGCTTTGTGTTGAACCATGGTGCCTTTCTCGATCCATACAAGGATTTTCCTGCTGGGCCTGCTGGAAATTTCTCTAGCAGGAACGTACTCAGGCTCTCCCAGTCCTGTACTAGTGAATGAATGCATAATGTCTCATTATTCCCCACATATAGTTTCACTGTGTTCATTATATCTTCTATATTTGTCCCACTCCAATTTAGTTTCCTTTGATTATACACTTCTGGCATTATAGCTATGGATGCTGTACACTTTTTTTGCATCAAGTTCATGGACAATACTATTTCTTGGGGAAAATAATCACTCTCTGGATGAGGTTTTATGGAAAAGGATTCCACTAAATTCAATTGATCTTTACTAATTATGGTATACTCGATCGTAGATTGATTCTTTCCCCTTAGGTAGGTGCGTCCCGCCGTTTGGTCTCCCTTTGTGTTCCCATTCAAAACGACCAGTCCTAGGGATTCCAAGTCTTGCTTCCAGTTATGGAATTCAGGCATACCTTGCCGACCTTTCTTGTTTAAAAGGACCCTTTATTAGTTTACAATTGAAATCGCCGGATATTACCATACCGTAATTTTGATATATTACTTGTAAGGTTTTCATTAAGTTTGTCAGGTTTGTCAATCTTTCCAATTGTTTTTACTTTTCGGATGGATGTAAATATTTAAAATCAGTAATTTCCATGAAGCTGTGTGGCAGGGTGTTTTACATTCCAGTTTAAACGCTTGTAACCAGTTTACTCCGGTATCCAATTCCTCTACTTCCCAGTTATATTTTACCTTTAAGTACATTGATAAGCCCCCCTAGGATGTCCATAGTTTGAAACTTTTTCTGCCATTACATGGTATTCTTCGTATTCTGCTATGTGCCTTGGAGTTAGATTCCAGGTTTCTTGCATTAGAATTATTGCAAAGTTTCCCAAGTAGGCAATAGTATCTTGATCCTGTTCCATTTCCCTAAACCCATGAGTATTCCAGGAGCAGATTCCTATTGTTTCTCCTCTTTTTGTAAATGACTGATTTACTCCGCACTGCTCCCTCCTATCCCTTTTATTTTCGTCAGGGTCGACGTTGATTTAGGGTGTATGGAACCCACGACCAGTCTCTCTGTTTTTCGGTTCCCAAAATCTCTCTTCTGATGTGGGGGCTATTTAAATGCTTATCCTGATTAGCTTGATATGTTGAGTTTGTGCTTCTTGCCCCCTTCAACACCGAAATTGTTGCTGTTTGATTTACTTTCGGCGCCCAAGTTGCCTCCTCATTTAGTAGCGGATATGGATATTTTGTGCGCTTTGGATGTGTTAATAATATACCCCACGCTTCAAAGACCATTATTGCAGAATATGTCAGCTCTATTATTTCTTTTGACGCCTATGTTGTACAAGTTGCTTTTTGTTTTGTTCCATTGTCTGCTTCCATAAATTCAACCACCAAGAGGTCTGCTGTTGTTATTTTATTTAATTTTGGAATTTCCTTGAACAGTCTCAATAGGTTTCCCCTATTTAAAGTGTCCAATCTGCCTTTAGATGAATATTCTGGCAGAAAAATCTATTTATACCCCTGCTCTTCGACCTTACTTTGTTGATTTCGGTCTGGGCCTAGTTCCAAGTCTTCCCTGCTTGGTGCTTGATGCTTGTTTGGTTGCTCCCTTATAATCTCAACCATGGACCTTTCTTGTATGGGTGGGGTTGGACTTAGTAGTATTAGGTCCACCCTGTTGACTATTTCTTTTACTGTCTTTAATGTTTTCTGGCTTATTTCTGGCCAAGAATTATCCGCTATTTTTTCCTTTTCAGTAGGTAACTTACATGTCCTTCCTTCCTTATTGAGGGTGAGTTTCATTTTCTTACTAGTACTTTTCACATGTTCTTTTTGCATTTCTGTTTGTTCCTCCGGCTAAAATTATTCTATTCGACTCATCTGCAGCCTCCACCTCTAGTTCCTCTGTACATCTACTTTCTTGGTCTTTGTTTTTTCTTTCTCTGTTTGGAAAAACATTTGGATCTGCCCGATTCCTTTCTTCTTCCTGATGTTTTGTTATTAATTTATGTTCCAACCCTTTTTCCTCCACTACCTTTGTGTTATTTACCTTACGCTCTCCTTCCTCCGAATCCATAGATGTTTTCCTTTGAACCCTTGTATGTGCCTTGTGTTTACTTTGTATTGACGTACTAGGATTCCCTGGTCTGTCCGGTATTTTTGTTCCTGGGCTGTATAATTCTCCCTTTATAAGATTTCCATCCTGGTCATTGCTTTTTTTACTTGACTTTTGAGTAATTATTGCATAAGTTTGACCTCTGTCCTTAATGACCTTTTGTACGGCATTTTTCCTAGCTTTCCGCAGTCTCTTCCGTTGTCTTTTTGTTGGATTGACTAATGAACTCTGTGTGTCTATTGTTTTATTTCCGCATTGACCAATACTTTCTTCATTTATTATCTTAGCTTCTCTTAGTTTTAAACTATCTTCATATGGAGGGTTAAGCCTCCTTTTTTCTTGTCCTCCCATTTAAATTTTTTCCTTGTTTTGCTCTATTGAGGGTTTTTCTCCTAACTTTCCTGAGGATTGTGCAACACGCAGAATTTCAGTCAGTATCTCAGGTAGGGACTCCAGTATGTCTATTATTTGCCCGCATCCGCAACTTTGATCCAGCAGTTTGTAATCCAAGAGGAGTCATTATGTATGTTTTGGAATACATCTATCTACTGAGAGTCCTACAGGCAGCCAAGCTCAAGGGCCGAATAACCTGGCAGGGTACTAACCTCTTTTTCTCGCAGGACTATGCGAAAGAAAGTGCAGACAAAATAAAAAAAAAATTGAATTTGTGACCAGCATTGCGTGCCTATTCAAGGTAACCTACAAAAATAAAACATCGACCTTTGAGGATTCAGCTTTGCTGAAACGTTTCATTGCCAGCTGTAGAGTAGAGGACATGGACCTTTCCAGAACTTCCAATGCTTGATGTTTTTGGTGCTTAATTTTTCTCTTTTGCAATAAAGTTGTATATTGCTTTTCTTATGCCTTGGTATTGATTGTTCCAGTTTAAAATTGTTATTTCATGTTTCCTTGTTCTCTTGTTTCTTCTATTACGATTAGGTTCAGAATCCTATTTATTTGATTACTGGTTTTGTTTTGGAGTGTCTCCCCCCTCCCCGACTTTTTCCCTGGGATGCCTGGTCAGTTGTGTCGTCTTCCTTATGTGGCTTTACCCCTCTCGTTTTTGGTACAACTTTTTTGAGTTTTTTTTGGTCTTGTTTTCTGTATAATTAGTGTTTCCTTTCTCTTTTTTCCCTCTTTTCTTTTCTTTCTCTCCTTTCCTTTTTATTTACCTTTCCTGACAATTCTCTCTTCTTTTCTATCATGGTCCTTCTCGCTTTTTTCTTTTCTCTTTCTTCTTTTCTCATCCCCTTTTTTCCTTTAAAATCACATCCTATCTTTTATTCCGTGTATCTTTCATCCTCTTTATCTCCCTTTGTTTCTCTATGATTTTCTCTACTTTATCTTTTTACCAGTTCTCTTTCTTGTCTTTCTTTTTCAACTTAAATTGTATAACTTGTTTTTCCCATTTTAAATGACTTTGCGCATTGTATCATGGAATGTTAAAGGTTTGGGTTCTCCCATAAAACGTCAAAGGGTGTTAACTTATCTCTCCAATTCTTAATGTGATATTGCCTTTCTTCAAGAAATTCATACTGTAGATAAATAAATTGCTAAGCTTAAAGGGCAATGGGTAAGTCATGTCTGTGCCTCACCAGGTAATGGGAAGCATAAAGGTGTCGCTATTTTATGTCACAACCGTTTAGATGTTCAATTACTTTCTCAAGCCTCTGATGACCTAGGTAGATGGGTGTCTGTTTCCCTCTTAATCAACAAAATTACTATTACACTTTTCAACTGCTATGATCCTACCTCTCCCAATAACTCATTCTGGCTGACAATTTTGTCCAAATTGATGCCCTATAAAGATGACTAATTGTTTGTGGGTAGTGATTGTAATATGATTGTTAATCCTATACTTGACCACAAGTCTAAAGCAAAATGTATTCCATCTCTTAAGCATACCCAATTTACTTCATCCATTATTTGCCCGCATCCGCAACTTTGATCCAGCAGTTTGTAATTAGTTTGTATGACATTATTGTTACCATTTGTAATTTGCGCTGTGATTTTGTCCAGTTTTGTATTTATTCCTGCAATGTGCACCGCGATTAGGTTCATTGGGTCTACTTGAACCTCTAATTTATCCGATTGAAGGTTTAAAACATCAATTGCTTGCTGCAGGGACTTTAACAAAGATTCGCTCCAAGTATTTGTTACATTATTATTGGGTAGCATCATAATCCCTGAAATTGAATCAATACCACTGACTGATGAGATGGTAATTGGTGACTGTACTTTCTCTCTTTCTTTTAGTCGTCCGTTGTTCTCCTTGTTTTGATTCTCCCATTGATCCTTATTTTGTGGGGGTTTGATAGGTGTTGAAGCTACACCCCCTTCTTCCCCCGTTATCCTTTTTTGAAATGTGTCAGGTTCTGTCATATCCATCTCCTTATTTACCTGTGGCACCACTTCTGATTGTGTATTGCTTTCTAGGGCTTAAATAAGTTCTTTTTCCTCAGAAATTGTAAAAGATTTTGACCATCCTAAGGATTGCGCATTTTCTTGTTTTCTGTTTGACCTAAATATCCTTTTTTCCATTGCCTTTTTTTACTTTCGTCATTTACTTCCTCCTCATTTTTTTCCTGTATGTTCAATGAGTGATGTACCTGCGCTGTTGTTTTCATCAGCCATTTTTTTATTGAATTTTCTTTCTTGAATAGCCACTCCTGTACTTTTTACATGTCCACTCTTATCGATTTTGTGTTGATTTATTTGTAATTCAATATGGAAAGGGCTAATTTCTACAGATTTTTTTGGAGTTATCAAGTTTATTGGTTTTATTGGGCTTTGCCAGACGTTTCTCCACAGGGCACGTAAATTTCCGCCATTGGGTCTTTTAGGGGATTGGTGTCACTACAACGCATGCTATTACCACGCATGCCTTTACAATGCGGTTTTTACCACGCAGTCCATTACAACGCATAATGCTTTTAGGCGCTGGATAGTGAATTATTTAATTTACTATTCCAACTCCAGTCCCCGTGGATAGCAGGGAAGGTGTTGGATAGTATATTAAATACATTCCCTATCCTAGAGCGCCCCCCAGCGCATTGCGTTGTAATGGTTTGCGTGGTAAAAGTTGCGATGTAATGGTAGTGCGTTGTAAAAAATTCGTTGTAACCGTGCTACACCCTTTTGGGAAATGAAACTTCGGCGTCTCGTTCTTCCCCCCAAGCTTAAATGGTTCTGTAGTTGAAAGCGAGACCAATCTCTTTTTTTGTATAAAATCCTCTTTAATTTTACTTTTGTTTGCAATCTGTGTTGGGTCTTTTGTAAGCACCTTCCTCCTGCTTTTGCGTATAGGTGCTTGCCGAATTTTTCCTGACCTCATACCCACTAAAATTCTATCAGGGGCTTTTGCTGTGATGTGTTTTCTTTTGAGTGCTCGTACTTAAATGTCGTTCCCAGATGGTCCAATTTTTAATCTATTGTACTCCCACCGCTCAAAAAATTTGATGGAAAAGGAGTCTGGATAAAGAGCCTGATTCACAGCTCCTCTACTTTTTCCACAAGCTCCACTCGCTACACTAGCTCTGCAGACTCCGCAGACTCTCTGATGCCCGCAATGCCCACAGCGTCCTCAGCACTCCCGCTGTCCCGGCATTTGCTGCTATGAATTATTTGGCCACCAGCCAGCAACTGAAAGTAGTAGTGGATTGGTTGGTGCTTTCACTAGTGTGCAACAGAATAGACCTGGGAGAGCTGGGCAGTACTAAGAGGTTATGCCCAAGAAACAAATCCACAAAACAAATCCACAGGGCCTCGAGACCTCAGTGCCTCTCTGAGCTACTCCGTGCTACTATGTCTCAATGCCTTGATTCCTCCAGCCCAAACTCCTAGCTCACACCTCCTCCAAAGCTGGGCTTTTGTACCATGAGGACCACGGGAGACTTTCTGAGACGCCTTAGGCGCCAAGTTCGCAATACAATGTTATGGAATAGGGAATAGGGAGGCAATAGAAGCAAAGGAAGAATTAAACAGGGAATGACGGGGGAGCCTGGGGAGCGTGGAGCAATGAGGAGCAAAGAGTCTCACAGCCTCCCCCACCTCCTCCCCCTCCCCTCACCAGGGAGGCAGCTTTTTGGCTTTTACAGCAGTTTTTGCCCTTTTCTCCTGATGATTCTAATGCCCCACTTGCCTCTCCTCCCTTCAGTCACTTCACTCTCCAGCAACTCAACAGTATTCAACAGTAATCAGCAACAACTCGCTGCTGCCCAGAGTACAGAGCCCAGAGCAGCTGCCTCCACGTGGGGCCGGACAACCAGCTGATCCAAAGCTGCCCGACTGTCACCGACCGTCACCGACCGTCCCTCCTACCTGTCTGCTTGTCTGCCGCCGTGGGTCACGGTCGCGGGGGCGGAGGGTGGGAGCGCAGTCACCGATGAGCTCAAAAATCTGATGGCAGGCGTTGTGCAATGTTTTTTTTTTAAGCGGCAGTTCCACTGTGTTGGAGACGCTTCTTGCGCCTCCTGCCTCCTGGAGCTCTTGCAGCTTACCGCCGAATTTAACAACAAGCTAGTTGCAGATTGCCGATTAAAGGTCTCGCGTTCAACGGTCGAGCTCCCGGCTCCTGCCGCCTCACAGGTTTTCTTGAGAAGAGCGGCTCTCCCGAGGCAAGCACCCTCGCCGCTCTGCACTCACAATGAGCCGCACAACGAACCGCAGCTGCAGTGAATCGCAACTGCAACGGCGTCTGCCGTCACTTGCAGTCACTTCCGTTAATACTCATGCGTTTGTTACTTGGGCCAATGACCATGACAGACCAACATATGTCTTATTTTCAACGGATTCTTAGAAATTGTAACAGGGTGCAATTTGTTCTAGTTGTGCCCTTCCATGCTGTCATATATTTCCTCATCACACAACAATCCCTTGTAATATGCCTTGTGATCTTATTTTGAATATGGTGTATTTTACACCGTTTACATGCTTCTTATCTGTGTTGTCCTGCCTCTTCCTCCATCAGGACTGTACTTTTGCCAACACTTTGATATTTCTTTTCCATGTATCCGTAAGACTATCTCTACCCCTTTTGCTTAAAGCAATCATGCATAGTCTGCTGTCATGATTTGAATGATAGTGTTGGTATATGGCTTTCTGTTTGGCTGTTTAGCTGGGCCCTTTGGTTATTTCAATCTTATTGTGTGGCGTTGTGTCAAGCACTGAAGGATCCATTGGACAGCACGTGGAGAGTAGACTTGTGCTGTTTTTAATTCATTTATTAGTTTATTCTGTTGCTTGTTTTCACATTTTAATCTAAGCAGATTATTCCAAAAAGGCTTTCCTTTGTCTTCATGACATGTAACACACCTAAATATCAGGTCATTTGAAGGTGGTTTAGAAGAATAATTGTGTGCCACGGATTGTGGTTTTTAGTAGCAAGCCATGGAACAGCATTATCATAGCATTTTAGTAATACAAAAAATAATATCGGACTCGAAGCTTGGGAGCATTCATGCCACTGTTCGCCACTGTTCGCCGGCCTGTTGTGCCCTCCCAGTTTCAGGAGATCCTTGTTCCTTGACACTTGCACCATCATAATAGTACATGGACTACAGTTGCAGCCTTTCATTCACAGCAAGACTTACTAATCTCCATGTCTGTGCTCTCCGATCCTCTACAACAAACTCTTCTCTCTTGTAAATGTTCAGTTGTCTACTTTTGCTAGGGCAAACAACAGATCATACTGCCCCGTAGAAGGCCGATAGCTCCATTACCTTACCATGTACTTTAACATTTCAGTGTGTATGGAGCCTCTGTGGCATGCAGGCCTTCTGAAATTCCTTTTCAATATCGTCATCAAGCACGTTTTCCTCACGGGATTCGCGTCCGCCATTTTATGTTCCTTGACGAGGTCCCAGCGCTCACCGCAACATGTATGTTTCTTCTTACCTGTCTCCTTCAGCCCAATTTAAGTATTGCTCCTTTTCACCATTTTAAATGCATTGGCCAAATTTGAGCCTTTCATTGGCAATGCGTGTGTTTTTTTGGTTTCTGCATTTCTACCTTCTCCAGCATGATTCTGCAAAGGCTTTTTCAGTCAATTTTTCCACTTGTTTTTTTGGATCGTACAGATACATCATTTATAGTGCTTTTCATAATTCAAAGGATATTAATATCTCAATTTATATACAGACATTACATTTTGATACTTAGTGTTATTTTTTTAGACAGATTCTTCATTATCTCTTCTTTTTTGACTCTCAGTGTATTTACAGGTTTGCAAGAAGGTGTCTCCTCTGGTTTGCACACTTGTGTTGCTCATGAGGTGCTCTTCTCTTCAAAAGTTTTGTCCTCCTTCAAATATTATTTCCCTTGTTCCTATTAATGGTTTATAGGGAGAACTAAATCTCCATGACAATCTACACAGTCAACTACTGTGTCAACTCCTTTGGAAGATTACAATCCTTTTATTAACATCCTGCAATCCAACATGGAAGAATCTTCCAGCACGTCTTATCCATTTTCAGTGGCTGCCTCATCATCACCCTCAAATATACATCTTCCAACCTCAAAATGATTGCTTAAATCAACAGTCTCCTCTGTTCTCTCATCTGGTAAACATGCCAAGAAAGATCCTCCATTACCTGCCGCTTTTCCTCCTCCCACATCCCTTGATGTACCTTTGGATGAAATCCGTGCTCTGCGTCCTCTCATGGAGGAAACCAACAATCATCTGCAAGTTTTAGAAGGCATGTGGTCACACATGGAGTCTAAAGTAGTGCAAGTGGATCAATGTGTTGACTCTCTTCAGGTTGTAGTGGACCAAATTCCTGCAATGCAAACTTAAATTACCTCTCTCAAAAAACATTGAAAATCTTGAGAACCGCAACCGCCATAACAATCTGCGCTTATATGGTCTGGTGTAGGGCCAGGAGGGTTCGGACCCTATATCTTTTTTCAAATCCTTCATGCTGAAAGTTCTGGGTTTCCCTGTTTCTCCACCTCTTAACATCCAAAGGGCACATAGTTTGGGACATATTCCACATTTGTCATCCTCTTCCACAAAGCCAAGAGGAGTCATTATGTATGTTTTGGAATACATCTATCTACTGAGAGTCTTACAGGCAGCCAAGCTCAAGGGCCGAATAACCTGGCAGGGTACTAACCTCTTTTTCTCGCAGGACTATGCGAAAGAAAGTGCAGACAAAATAAAAAAAAAATTGAATTTGTGACCAGCATTGCGTGCCTATTCAAGGTAACCTACAAAAATAAAACATCGACCTTTGAGGATTCAGCTTTGCTGAAACGTTTCATTGCCAGCTGTAGAGTAGAGGACATGGACCTTTCCAGAACTTCCAATGCTTGATGTTTTTGGTGCTTAATTTTTCTCTTTTGCAATAAAGTTGTATATTGCTTTTCTTATGCCTTGGTATTGATTGTTCCAGTTTAAAATTGTTATTTCATGTTTCCTTGTTCTCTTGTTTCTTCTATTACGATTAGGTTCAGAATCCTATTTATTTGATTACTGGTTTTGTTTTGGAGTGTCTCCCCCCTCCCCGACTTTTTCCCTGGGATGCCTGGTCAGTTGTGTCGTCTTCCTTATGTGGCTTTACCCCTCTCGTTTTTGGTACAACTTTTTTGAGGTTTTTTTGGTCTTGTTTTCTGTATAATTAGTGTTTCCTTTCTCTTTTTTCCCTCTTTTCTTTTCTTTCTCTCCTTTCCTTTTTATTTACCTTTCCTGACAATTCTCTCTTCTTTTCTATCATGGTCCTTCTCGCTTTTTTCTTTTCTCTTTCTTCTTTTCTCATCCCCTTTTTTCCTTTAAAATCACATCCTATCTTTTATTCCGTGTATCTTTCATCCTTTTTATCTCCCTTTGTTTCTCTATGATTTTCTCTACTTTATCTTTTTACCAGTTCTCTTTCTTGTCTTTCTTTTTCAACTTAAATTGTATAACTTGTTTTTCCCATTTTAAATGACTTTGCGCATTGTATCATGGAATGTTAAAGGTTTGGGTTCTCCCATAAAACGTCAAAGGGTGTTAACTTATCTCTCCAATTCTTAATGTGATATTGCCTTTCTTCAAGAAATTCATACTGTAGATAAATAAATTGCTAAGCTTAAAGGGCAATGGGTAAGTCATGTCTGTGCCTCACCAGGTAATGGGAAGCATAAAGGTGTCGCTATTTTATGTCACAACCGTTTAGATGTTCAATTACTTTCTCAAGCCTCTGATGACCTAGGTAGATGGGTGTCTGTTTCCCTTTTAATCAACAAAATTACTATTACACTTTTCAACTGCTATGATCCTACCTCTCCCAATAACGCATTCTGGCTGACAATTTTGTCCAAATTGATGCCCTATAAAGATGACTAATTGTTTGTGGGTAGTGATTGTAATATGATTGTTAATCCTATACTTGACCACAAGTCTAAAGCAAAATGTATTCCATCTCTTAAGCATACCCAATTTACTTCAACCATAGCATGAAGGTCCTTTGTAGATGCTTGGCGGCTCTGCAATCCCAATCTTTTAGAATACACATTTTTCTCCCCATTTCACTGCTCTCAATCCTGTTTAGATTACTTGTTCCTTTCCCAGCCCCCAGCACAACACATCACTCAATCAGAGATTGGCCCTATTCCATTTCAGACCATGCTCCAGTATTTCTAAACATGGACCTCCTTCCCCTACTTCAGGGCCTCCGCAGATGGAGATTTTAACAACTGTCTTTTATTGATCATAATTTTATCTGCTCCTTTGAATCCTTTGCAAATACTATTTTTCTTGAAAACGAACCCTCTTACCCTTCTCCCCAAATTATATGGGACACTTTTAAAGAGAGATTTTATAATTTCCTTTGTTTCACGCAAGAAGAAATCTTCTCTAGCTACTTTAAACTCACTCACTCCACGTATTTAACAATTAGAGCACTCCTATTACCATACAGCCCATCCTATTACCATACACATTCTAAATCCGCTTTGGATGATCTTATTAAACTTAAGTTCGCTTTTAATAAGTTGTCCACAGACAATGCCAGCTTATTTTTACTTAATGCTTCTGTGAGATATTATGGAGGTCAAAGTATATCGGGAACACTTTTAGCCAATTATCTTAAAATCAAAACAGAAAGATTCCAAATTAATTTGATTCTCTCTTCCTCAAATCACATGCTTTACAAAAATGAAGACATTCTAACAGAATTCACAATTTTTTATCAGGAACTTTATACACCTGACTCCTCCATTTCTCAAGACAACATATATCAATCTTTGTCCTCGCTTGCTCCCCCTTCACACCTTAACCCCTTCGATGCTCATGACGGAACAGTTCCGTCATGAGCGTCGGTTGGCCTGTGCTCCTGACGGAACTGTTCCGTCATGAGCCCGTTGGCTCATTAGAACGTTCAGCACAGCGCAGGAATCTGCGCCGCACTGATGTGGATAATGTTGATTTCTCTTCTTTGGATAAACATATTCAAACGCAGGATATTCTCAACGCGATCCGTGCAATTAAACATGGTAACGCGCCGGGTCCTGATGGCTTGACCATCAAATTTTAGTCTAATTTTTCTCAGTTACTTCTTCCTAAACGTTATCAATTATTTCCCTTCTTCATCTCTTCTACATCCTCTGGTGGCTCTTTTCAGGATGCTCTAATTTGCCTTCGTCCCAAAGAAAACAAGGACTCCTTATTGTGAAAAATTATAGACTCATTTCTTTGATCAATTTAGACTATAAAATGCTTGCAAAAATGTTAGCCCTCCGTTCAGAATCCTTATTACCTCAATTAATTGGTGGAGAACAATGTAGTTTTATCAAAGGTTGTCATATTTCCGATAATATTAGATTATTTTTTAATGTCCTTAGTAAATCCAAATCCTATAAACACTCTCTAGCTGATATCTCTTTAGATGCTGAAAAAGCACTTGATAAAGTTAGTTGTCCATTTATTTTTTCTACTCTCTCTTGGTTTGGTTTTGGCAAACCTTTTATTGATTATGTTTCTCTTTTATATTAATCTCCCAAGTCTTCTATTTTAGCTAATGGTCTCGTCTCTCCTCCCTTTTCCTTATATTGTGGCATTCAGCAAGGATGCCCTATCTCTCCTCTCCTTTTTATTATTGCCCTTGAACCATTTCTAATAAAGATCCGTACAAATACCCAAATTTCCGGCTTTTAATATGGGAAAAATCATCTTAAAGCTTCTGTTAATACTGACGACATTTTACTTTTTCTTTCACACCCTCAGGCTTCTTTTCTCGCCTTCCTCTCTGAAGTGTAGCTTTTTGCTTCCGTTTCAGGACACAAATGTAACTCTGACAAATATGAAATACTCCCCTTAAATAAACTATCTTTTAATGCTGACTATCTCACTTCCAATTTTAGTTGGAAATCTGATAACATTAAAAGTCTTGGCTTATGGTTCACTCCCACCATTAAAGAAACAGTATCCATTAATTTAAAAGAATTGCAATCATCCTTGAAAAGTCTTACTTCCAGATGAAATACTTTGTTCTTGTCCTGGTGGGGCTGTTTAGATATGATAAACATGATGTTGGTTCCTGTGATTCTTTTTTATATTTCTAATCTCCCTATAAATATACCACTTTTGCAATATAAAGTACTTTACTCTATTTTATCAAAATTTCTGTGGAACAAAAAGAAACCATGTATGTCTCTTCAGAAACTTAAACGCCGTAATTATATGAGTGGCGTCAACTTTCCAGATTTCCACTCTTATCATACTATATTTTTCCTCAAACAATCTGTTCTTCTTTTACAATATGGTGATCTCTCTGATTTACCTTTATGGGTCTCTGTTTAAAAATCTTTTCTGCATCCATTTTCTCTTAGAAAATTCTAATATTTTACAGGTAGACCTTTATCCTTGTCCCTTCCTATCTTCAATAACATCTCAAAATCCTATTTTCGTCTCTTATAATTCCCCATTGATTATTTTTTTCATTCCACCATTTGGTACACCATCATATCCGACTTCATAATAGGACACTTTTTAAAAAAGATTGGCATGCAAAGGGTCTTCGTTGGGTTCCTCAACTTTTTCAAGATGCTGCTTGAATCTCGTTTGCCACCGCTCAAATAAAATTCTCGCTCTCCTCTTCCTGGGAATCTAAATTTAATTATTTAACTGCAGAAATTCAAGCTACTTACCATTCTCTTTTACCGTCCCCTACTTCTTCTATTCCCCTTTCTAATATAGCTTCAGCTTCCCAATTATACACATTTTTTCTTCCTTATACATCTACTAGAGAGAATTGAATTGCTCTGGAAAACCGACCTTCATTCTACTTTCCCTATTCATATTTGAAACAAGATTTAGCAAACATTACGACGATCCTTCAGAGCAGCTAATACCACCCAAACATTATTTTATATATACAATAGACTTATTTTTTTACCCCTGTTTCATTAAACAAAATGAATCCATCTCTTTCTCCTTTTCGTTGGTCTTGCTCTTCTGCTAATTCTGACCTATGACATATGTTATTTGATTGTCAAAATGTTCTTTCTTTTTGGACTCAAGTTTGGCAACAAATACATGATCTTTTTCACACGCACGCCCCCCTTACATTTTCCAACATTTTCTTAGGCAGATCCTCCGAAGATTGGTGAACACTGACTACTAATTGCTGTTAACATATCTTACAGAGCTTGGTGGTATGCAGTTTGTGTTCATCATAGATTGGATAGGACATACCTCCCTCCCACTTCCCTTTGAACGCGACACTCTTTGGCAACCTATAACTACTTTTCTCGATTCCTCTGCCATGATTGCTTCCTCTCATAATCCTCGTATTGAGGAAGTACCTAAACCTCCATTATTGTATTGTTCATTAGAACATTGGAATGTTGGGAGCTCCATTGAAAACAATGGAGTGCTCCGGGCTTCTAATGGCTGGTATAAGCCTGGAGCTCCAACATTCCAATGCTTCTTTGTTCACAGCTCTGGCTGTGAAGAAAGGCTTCAGGGACGCTGAGGGGATTCCAATCCCCTCGCGCTCCCATAAGGCTTTGTTCTTTTTTGTTAGAACATTATTCCCTCTAGTGGCAGAATGTTCTAATAGCCTTATAGCCCTTCGTAGTTGGGCTATACCGGCTATTAAAGTCCCACTCCCTTGTTAAAGGCCCTCACCTTCGGCTCGGGGCCTTTAACGCTGGAGAGGGCCTTTAATAGCCGGTATAGCCCTCTACGGCGGGCTATAATGCTATATTATATACCTATTGTGACATATCAACTATTGTTTTTTCTTTGTATATTTATACACTCAATTGGTGATGTTATTTATTTGAACTGTGATTATGAGGATTTTTGGGATCTTGATAAATATTTTTTCTCCCCCCCCTCCTTTCTCTTTTCTCTCTTTTATTATTTCATTTTACTTATATGTATGACTTTACTATTGTTCTGTAGATTCTATTGTATTTATTTATTTGCAAATGAGAGCCCCCTTTAAACTAAAGCCTTCAGTTTACTGAGCCAGAATAGCCACCTCAAAACATATCACATTTGACTATTATGATTTTTATAGATGTTTTGACTGGGAATACCCACCTATACCCTATGTTCACAGGGACTGCATCGACTCTGTCACTTACATTGCAAGGTAATTGTATGTTGAATTAACAGCAGGTATTATGTACTTACCTTGTGATGCATTGATAGGTGATGCTGTGGAAGTGATATTGTTTTAGGTTGATTTTCTTAACAACGATATATGGCTATTTAACCAGCATCGCACACTGCTTTTAAGCAGTGTAACTGAAGGAAAAATAAAATGATAATAACTCAATTTTATTATCATTTTATTTGTGCCAGCTGCTTTTTGGGCGGGGCTGCTCTGCTCTCAGAGCAGGGCCGAGGGAGGAGTGATTTGCCACACCAAGTGTGCATTAATGTTTTCCACGCAGGCTGCATTACAGCCTGGGTGGAGAACATGCCATGGCCCCCAGTCTCTGTCTGACAACAAACCATGTCGTCCAGACCAATTCCAACGTGAGTCCAAAGCGGAGGAGAGATGCAGCGATAAGGTACAGTTTTTTAATATTATTTTTTTACATTCCGTCCTGCCACCCCTGATGCGTGCTGTCGGCCACTGCATTTAACCCTCCCCAGCACTGAGCAATGTAATCAATGACAAAGCACAACACCTAGAGAAGTATCAATTGTTTTGTTATTCTTTGATTCACATTGACATTTTTTTGACCAATGAAAAAACCAATGTGTGTTAAACTGTACACTAAGGGCCAGTTTTAGTAACCTTTCACTTTCTATGCTGTGCTGCGTGAAAGGGAGAGTAGAAAATAGAGCTGGGCGTAATTTGCTGTAGGGTAATTAAGCGACATGACAGCAAAGTTATGCAGAATTTTGTGCAGAGGGTAACCCACCATTTAGCGGTATTTCCGCCCTCACATCCAAAATGGACCCAAGGATTCCTCTGAGTTAAATGCAACAGAACACGACCAGCAACAGTCTGAAGCCACTCATGCTCACGAGGGGGCATATTTACAAGCCACTTTCGCCATCGGGAGCATCACTTTTCTTTTACACTTCGGCAGTGCATCGTGCTGGCCCATATATACAAGGGAACACAAAGCCACCCTGCGTGGCTTTACATGGCCTTGTAAATATGCCCCCTTTCACACACTACTCTGCATGAAAGGGGCATTCCATGGATGTTTCTGCAACATTCTGACACGTTCCCGGATTTACGAGTTTTCGTAAACCTGGAATTGCGTCAAAGTCTAACGTCTCCCTGGGTGTGGCATAAAACTGGTGCATTCTGGAGAAATACCTTTATTCCTCCCTGTTTTTTCCTCTTTCTGCAGCACACATAGAAAGATGAGAACACCTCGTGTGATTGTTTTTGAGAACAAAGTTGTCCCTTCCTGCACAAAAACAATCACCTGTGAAACGCAGACACCCTTGCATCATGGTGCAAGGGAGTATACATTGGTGCAAGTCAGCCCATTGTGCGTCAGCGTCAGCTAAAAGGACAGGAATGCGCCATATCGCATTGCTAGCCTTTTCTTTCGATGCTGGGAAGCGCAGCCATCAGTGATTGTTTTTGTGCAGGAAGGGGTTCCTTCCTGCACAAAAACAATCGTCCCTGCAACCCAGGCACCTATAATGCAAGGGGGCCTGCATTGGTGCTAGGCAATCTATTGTGAGCCAGTGCTGAGGAAAGCTAAGTGATGCATCGTATTGTTGTAAATACGATGCATGGCTGCACTTTCCCAATGACGCAGCTTGGCGCAGCAAGAAGTCTTCCATCGCCCACGTTGAGTCATTATCTTGTAAATGTGCACCTACGTTTGTTGCTCCTGTCTCCTGCAGTAGGAGATATGCGTAAAACTACTCAAAATTACATGAATGGGTGTAATTGTGTAATTATCAGTAATTTCACTTCAAAAGATTAAAGCAAAATTACACAAATTACTCCAATTATTCTGATGTAATTAAAATTGCGCCCAGGCCTGGCAGAAAGAAAGATATGGCACACTTTTGCTCTCTCATAGCACTAGCACACTCCAGGCGGCCTAACACTAATACATAGGCAAGGGTGCCTATGTTTTAGGCACATATTGTTTTCTATGTCTGCAGCGGAATGCAGCATACAAGGTAACAGCAAGTAACAATGAAACATAAAGATATTTCTCCTCAGTACCCCATGGTCAGGTAGGTGCACCATTTTTACACAGACCCATGCTTACTGCTTTTAGTAAGCCTGGGCATGCTTCAAAATTGTTGGGTGAATGCATGGAAATGTCCATGCCCCATCCATGTAAAGCCTACATAACGTAGAGTAATGCAATGCAGCGCAAGGTGCTGTGTTGTGTTACTTTTTTTCACAAAGCCATGCAGGGGTCACAAATAGGCCATTGTGTGGTTTTGTAAATCTCATCTAGCATGTTGCAACATGGCTGCGCCAAAAAACATGGCGCAACCAGGATGCAAAATGCTACTAAATCTTGGCCCAGCTTTATATTGTCGGTTCTTCTAACACACAGTAGAGTTTTAGGTTTGTAACTTAATGTAATAACCATAAACATTATTAAAGCTCGCAGTGGGTCAATGTGTATGTATATGTATATCGGGTCTTTATCTTTAGGGATGTTTTGAGCAGGCCCCCGAACAGACATTTACCTCTTGCCTCTTACATTCATCTCGTTTCAGACTAGTAGTTTGTGTTCACCTCACTGGTTTAATTGTGCTCCAGAGCTCTTTTTATTTAAATGAACAATTCAACTTAAACTGAAATAGGTATGTGTGACACATTGCTAACTTGTACTAAAGCTTTACAACTGGAGATATCCAATTATTCCACAACCAGGGGTATTTTATTCCATTAACTTTCAATTAACGTAAGAGATCGTTTTAATTAAAAGTCAGTTGAAATTATAGGCACGAGTTTTCATTCCTCGTAAAAAGAGGATAGGTTGAGAAATCCTTATTTTAATTACTGTTGACATAAGAAAGGCCCTTTTTCTCAAATTAATTTGATGTTTAAAAATAAGCAATGTTTTCAAACCAGTTTAATATATTGCTGCAATTTTGTATCTGCGAACAGTACATTTCATGTGTTATAGACAAACACAAAGATTAAATATGATCATTGGGGGGTGACAGCTAGGTGGCTATCATGGGAAAATGAAACAGCGGGGAAAGATTTTAATTTCATTAGAATTTCCTCTAAAAGACTCGACTTCGTTTCCATTATTTTGATGCCGTGATGTGATAGGAAAAACTAACACTGAGATATGGGCTTCAAAGTTAAAAAGATATGTATATTTTTATTTATTGTGACCTTGTTCTCGAAAACGAATCTTTAGCTATTTGTTCTACTGATGTAAACAGTGAGCAGAGATACCACTACTCCCCTCTGGCACCCCTCACTGACTTCTCCAGCTGCTGGTAGCACTCAGCCAACTTGCTGCACCAGAGTGATGGAAGAGAAAATGCATTTCTGTGGTGCCTTGAAAAGCCATTTTAAAGTATCTGCCAGCGTGAGAGACACTTTTTTTGTCGCTCTTTTCTCTGTTAGAATATTTTTATTGAATCGTTCATAATGCCACACAATAGGCCAAAAGTAAAGAACTTTATGAACAGGTACACTCATACACACATTATCCAGCTTGCCATTTAAATTTCATCTATTTTATCCTGAATCACAGAGTAGAAAATGAGCCTGCAAAGTTGTGCAAGAACTTCTAAATAATGCATCAGAATGTTGTTGGCTAAACTCAAGGATTTGTAGGTGGTCCTCTGCCTAGCAAGAGTAATCCTGACTGCTGTAATTACATCCCCTTAAATATTATTGCTATGCACATGTAGTTCTCAAATGATACAAATCAATGTTCATCCAAAAATAGTTTATTTCAAAATACACTCATTCTTCTTAGATCAAAACTCATCTAATACAAACAAATAAATTGAAAGAGGATATTCATCAAATTAGCACCCGCTTTCAAACCACATCTTCCAATGACTCAGATCAATCGAATGATTTCTCTCTTCATCCTGGCTTCCATTTTTTGCATGCTCAACCAAACATGCATAGATGCTGTTTTACTTGCAAAGTTAGGTTTTGTCTTGTACTGCACTTTCTTTAACCCATCTTCAGGACATAGAATGAGACATACGAATAACATTTTCAGAAAAAATGATCGCAGTTTGTGCATCACTCTCTGGTTACCAATCTTTGATTTTGCAATGTGATCTGTATACTGATAGGTCATGTCACAACATTTCCAGTCACATGGAGTCGAAGAATGATGTGCTAAAGAATTATTAAAAAGGCAATCATTATTTGAGGCCTCCTGTGATTGGCTACCAACACAGGGATGGTGTATTCAGGGAACAGCAGACAACCACCCATGTGCTTGTTTTCACAAAAGGGAAATACATTTTGTTTTGCAAAACATTGGTGGGAGCAGGTACTCGCCATCTTGACCACTGGGCGCTCTTCTGAGGTGATCAGACTCATTCTTAGAGGGACAACTCTCCAAGAGGGGCAGATACCCCTTTGAGTATTTCTTACCACTTCCTTGAGGAGCCAGTTTGAGGAGTTCAGTGCTTTGCAACTACATCTGTGATCACAGACCATAGAATCATCAAATTTCAAATTACAAATTAGGGAGGACATCCCATCCTATTTGTAATGAGTCATAATGCCAATTTTGTGATTTAGAAAAACTTTGATGGTTTAATGCTTGGGAAAGGAAATTTTTGAGGTTGCAAATCCTGTGCTGTTGTGAGTCGCACGTTTTGCAACCACAAAATAGTTGTGTACATCTAGCCCATAATGCTTTATAAATAATCATTTTTTAAAAGCCCTGTTGAGTCATTGTGATTAAATAGATGTCCCCTCCAACTTTTGCCCCCATTTAGACTATTAGGGGCAAATGCATCATTGTAAATTGCATTCGCAAATGGTGCGAATCTCAAAATTTCGCCGTTTGCGAATGCAATTTCAACTTTTGGGATGCATCATAATTTTTGTACTTTTCGCAATTTAAGAAATCGCAAAATTGCGATTTCTTAAATTGCGAATGCATTTAAGGAATATCAAATTGAGATTCCTTAAAAGCAATGCATCAAACGTAAAAAATTTGCGATTTCGCTAATAAGGGGAGCAAATTACCATGAAGTTGACCTTCATGGTAATTTGCAAAAACTTTGAAAAATGCACTAAAGTGCATTTTTCAAACTTCCATTTTACACACACACATGCCCTTGGGGCATGTGTGTGTGCAAGATGTACTTATAGGCAGATTTCAGGGGTGCAACAGGGTGTCCTTTGGACACCCCTGCACCCTTGAAATTGCATTCTCAATTTGCTATTCTCTAATGGAGAATCGCAAATTGAGAATGTCTTCCCATTCATTCCTATGGGCCTCTAGGCCCATTGGAATGAATGGGGAGGTATTCCTTAATTGTGATTCTCAATTAGAGAATCGCAATTAAGGAATTTTAAGAAATCGCTATTTTTTTAGCAATTTCTTGATGCATTGCAGTTTGCAATTCCTTAATTGCGATTCCTTATTTTTTCACAACTAAGGAATCGCAAAAAGCAATATTGATGCATGTGCCCCTTAGATGCTGGTTTTCTGACTCTGACTGTACCCTGGGCTCTGCTAACCAGGGCCAGTGCTCTGTTTAAAAGGTACATGGTAATTAGGTGAAATTACGATTTGAACTGACAACCTACCTGTAAGTCCCTAATATATGGTTGGGAATGTAAGTTTAGAGGCCCAGTATATTTAATGCACTTAAGGGTGCACTGCTAGGGTGCCTACTTTAAAGCCAGCCGCCTTGCGGGCTGCTTTTAAAATAAAACTATGGAGGCGTGGCCAAGATGGCGGCGAGGTAGGATGTGCTTTGCTACCTCTCCACCGACTGCAGCACTATAGCATCAGCCAATAACCCCATGGAGCATTGCTGTCAGGGGTGATAACAACTGCTTGCGACTCTGCACCGGGGGGCCATGCAGAGCAGAATTCATCCTGCCCTAACACCTTGGAAGGAGGGGGTTGTGACCGGAGCTGGTGCCTCTGCAGCAGCGGCGTGGCCTACTCTCATGCAACGGCCGTGCCACGTTGGTGACCCGGCCCCCTCGCACCACGTAGCTGCCTGGTGGCCGCTTGACTGGAGATCGCTGCTGGGTCAGTGTGCTGCCTGCTGACTGGGCTCTACTTTCAGCTCCATGGCCAGTAGACCTGGGACCGGGAGAGATGCCCCGCCAGCTGAAGTGCGCCCTACGCCCCAGTGGCGGCGGAGCAGCATTGGTGGGCCGTTTCCTCTTTCCTGCACAACCACCCTGAGGCTCGTGGAGGGGCATGGTCCCACAGCAGCGGGACCCTGCCACCAGAGACTGGCCCGATGGAGCTTGCCCTGAGCCGTGGGCGTCCCTGCAGGTGAGGAGGACCCGCGAGGGACCCAGAGCTTGGGCCACGCATTCGGGACAGTGAGGGTAGCAGCTATACGGGGCCAGCGCACCTGAGGTGGGCCTAGCTGAGAGCTTGGAGGGTCCCTGCATAGCCCTTCTACCTCTTTCCTGAGAGCGATGGGACTCTAGATGGCTGGTTGGACCTAACCACGCCTTACTTGATGTACATCAAGACCTGCCATGACCAGAAGATCCTGGGTCTGGGAGAGAAGACGTGGGCCCCGGCTCACAGCCTGGGTTGCACGGGGCCTGCAGGATATCAGCCCCTGACTGCCGACACTGAGGCAGGCGGTAGCCAACATTTGCCGCCGCTACCCCGACCCCTCGGAGTGAGCCGCCATAGGCCCATGGTGCCTGGACTTGAGACCGTTTGGCGAAGGGCCCTCACCGTTTGGTGTGCGCCACCCGTGGGCAGCGGAGCGTGTCCGGCGCTGCGACATCCCGACTGCTGCCCCCCTGGACTCAGACCGCTGTGAATCCTGGGCTGGGCCCTGGTGTTTAACAGGATGGTCCCTGGCATGCTTGCTTGACTCACGCAGCCTTGCCCCGGCATACAGCGGGAGCGGGCCCGCTCTACTCGCTCCATGTTGCGGAGGCCTGGGATATGACCTCTACCTGCGCTAGGAGGGACAGAATCCAGAGGGACTCCAAACCCGACCTTATGGTGAAGGACCTCTTCTCTTGTGCTCAGCCGGGCCCCCCCCAAGAAGGCTTACTGATCCCAAGAGGCCGCATCCACCCTAGCACCGAGGGATGATCGAGAGGAACCGGTGACGCGTACCTTTCTTGACTCCCTCTACACAGCTCTCCGGGTGGATCTGCAGACAGTGAAATGCGATCTCACTTCTGAGATAAAGGACATTCGCAGGGATGTGGATGCCATTGGGGAGCGTGTTGCAGCACTGGAAGATAAAGGGGACGATAGAGACACAGAACTCCCCGTGCTTCAACAGGAGGTCATTTGCGTCTATGACCAGCAGGTAGACCTCCAAGCGCATCTCGATGATCTTGAAAACCGATCCCGGAGGCACAACATAAAGGATCCAGGGAGTGGCTACAAATACAGAAGTGCGAGACATCTTTGCTTATGTGAAGGGACTGTTTAACCCTGTGCTAGGGAACTCGCCTGAATTCGATATCAAGATCGACAGAGCCCATCAGGTGGGGCCCCCTAGGGTGGACAGGTCGGCGCCGGCTAATATCCTGGCCTGCATTCAGGACTTTCGCACAAAAGAGGAGATCCTCCGTTAGGCCAGGACCATGCACCCGATCATATAACAAGACAAACGCCCCACCCTCTATCAGGACCTTGTGGCAATCACCTTGCAGAAACATCGACTTTTCCACCCTATCACGTTTCATCTCCACCAATGGGACATTTCTTACTCCTGGGGACACCCGTTTCGACTGATTTGCCGTATGGACGGGAAACAGTATCAGCTTTGCTCCCTGTCGGAGGCCTGCAGACTTCTTGGTGTCAATATGCCAGAGGAGGAAGAGGGAAATCACAGCTCAGGCCCACTGCTGGTGCTTCACCATTGGGCTAGCAGCGACAGTGACGCCGCAGATGCCCTAAACGGCCGGATCCAGCAGAATTCGCCAAGAGTCAAAGGGCTGCCCTGCAATCCCTCCCAGGGGACCTAGCAAAAACTCATTCCTCATGACTTTAGAAGGGGCTGTCTGCTCTTTAATCTACTAAGGCGGGTGGCGGGGAGGGGGTAATCTTGGCCACTCTATGGACCTCTCAATTGACTTTTTCTGTTCACCTTGGAATGACGGACTACCATGTTTCAGATGTTGGTTCTTTGCTGCCCTTTCTTTCCCCACCGGGGGAGCTTGCCTTTTGGCTTCCCTATGGGATATACAGGACATCCCATGCACTAATGACAATATGGTTCTTATTTTTGTTGGGGTTTTCTCTTCCGTTTCCCCCCCCTTGTTTTGGGGGCCCTCGTCCTATGTTTGGGGTTGTTTGCTCTGGGTTTTGGGATCCCTCGTCTACCACTCTTTTGTTCAGCACAGGGCTGTACACTGGAAGTGCACCTCCGGGCAGTCCCAGCCCCTTGCTACCGCTCCTTCCTGACTTTTTACCAGGTAGATGCCCCCCCACTGTTCTTAAGATCCTCACCTTGAATGTGCAGGGCCTTAAAAACCCGTTAAATGCAAAGCGGTCCAATCCTTCCTCAAGAATTGCCCTGAAGTACTCTGCCATGAATGCACCGTGTAGGGTGATTCTGACCCATTCTCTTTTCATGTCAGATAAAGATTGCCAGTCCGCAGAGTGTATTCCTGTTGCAACATCGGTCTCAATGTCTAAAATGGAAGGAGTCCTAAGGATTGCTGCTGCGTCATCCTCTCCGTTGCTTAGCCCATGGCCATCCATGGCCAGTGACTAATACGGTCGCCTGGGAGAGATGAAGGATGGACCTAAAAAAGGATCCTGTAGTAGAGGGTTGCCACTCGAGGGTGTTGTAAAGAGGGGATGGGGGATAGAACCGGTCTTACCCATCTCGGGAAAATCTGACGGGTTTTAGCCCTGCAAAGGATTATATTCAAAGTAGGGGATGGACTGGGGGGGGCTATTTCCACATAACAGAAGTGGGATGTCCAGCACAAGCAGGTGCCCCGAACAAGACGTCAAAAAGGATTGTAGTGCTGTTCCTCTGGGAGAGGTTGTGAAAGTCACTCGAGAACTAGGACCCACTGAGTCTCACTGGGATCTACAGGGGGAATCCATTTGTTGGATTAGAATGCCCTCACACACCCTTTCAGGTGTCATGCTTCATCATCTGGGCTGCTCCTTGTCGGGTCGGCGGTACAATACCCAATGGGCTCACCTCAAAGAGGGGCACTTTGGCGGAGATTTTTTATCCAACAGCCGTTTAGTGAAGTGCGGGTATGGGGCCAGGACAGTGTAGCTGTGAAAGTAAGTTTAAAATGGGGCTGGGAGTACCTGAAAAAACTTTATTCTGGGGGTCTCCTGCCTCAATTAAAAGCAGTGTAACTGGCACTTTTTGGGGTTTACTGTCCCCTAATAATATGTCAGTTGTTAAGACTTATTGAAAATAGTCCTAATGAGAACAGTCGACATGTTTCTCGCGTATACGTCAATTGACTCGCGATTCTTCAGGACCAGAAGTTATAAACTATCTACACTCAATTGTTTATATGTATATGTCAGTCTATTGGTTCAACAGAATCATAAGGAAAACATTGTGAAGTGTCAATGTACCTGTGATGGGCTGGATCTGCCTGTTGTAGGGAAACAGAATGTTGCATTCATTACAAGTTTGTACATAAGTGAACCAATGACAAGTGGTGACTTTAGAAAACAGGTGGTGACTTTCATTTGAAAAACCATTCAGTGGTATGTGCAATTATTGTTAAGGCACAATAAGTAATACTAAAAACCGTTGTGTGTGGGTGTCTACAGTGAGCTATGGTGGTGATCCAAGCCTTGCGGGGTGTTCTTTAAAAACAGCAGACAATTGGTTTAGGACTCACCTAATGGTTTAAAGAATCCATGCATCAACAGTACCCGGCAGTCTACACATAAGGCTTGCACTCCCTTGTAAGTGGAGCTACTCATAGTTGCAAACAAATAAAAACAGATAAAAAATATAGCAATTAGTTGTCACAGACTCCTAGTTAGTGCGCTCTCAGCGGTTATTAGAGTAGGATGTCCTTTTTTACTCTTTCCGGGTCCTTGGGGGGGTCTCGGCCCATGCTAGCTTGGATCTTAGATGACATCTCCTGAGCAGGCAGATTCTACTCTATGTTGGTTAGTTTACCCTTGCCATAAAGGGATTGAATATTGACCACCCTGTCTATCGCTAAGATATTGGCTTCAGCTCTCATTGTTTCTGACTTGTTTCCATGGCTATATATATGCCAGAATGTGGCTTGCTTTATGGTTTTAATGACTTCCAAGATGCCCCCCCTCATATTTGAGAATCCTTTGGTGTTTTTAAGGAATACTTTATACCTGGTCCTTGCTTCCTTGATTAAGGATTGTTGGCCATTTTTGATAGATTTAACTAGGGAGGTTTGGGCCTCTCTACCCTCTTTGTTATACCGGGAGTGATTATTAATATACGTGCGGTTGGTATTTGCTATAGTTTTATCAAAGCAAGTACTCCTGGGAGTGGTGAAACAATCACCATGGAGATTTATTACATCCAGGCGGTTATGGTTGTGGTCTCTCAGTGATGCTACAAAGTATATATTTGACTTAGAGAGTCAGGATTTGAAGAAATATTGTCCCACCTGACATTTCTCCTGTCATTGGTGACAGCCAGGGACACTTTGGGCAAATCTTTAGCCAGGTTTTAAAAAAAGTCTGTCCTCAAGAGCAGAGGAAATTGGTCAGTTTTATACCTGTTCTTGACCCTCATAAAGATCAGCACAGGCAACGAAAAGAGGTCTAAGAAAAAATAGTTGATGTTACTTCTAGTATGTCCCCTTCTAGATTGGGCTACTTTTTTAAATCTGCGGGGTGTGGACATTACAAGTTCTCAGTTGACATGAGAGAGAGATCTGTCAGTTGTAGAGCAACCTTAGAGGTGGTTGGAATAAAAGCTCCTTGCTGCTGGGGAATACTATGGCAGCCATCTTCATTGCTAGCTATATCTCTAAATAAAACTGAGGGTTCAAAAGATATGTTAAAATCACCCCCAATTATAATAGAGGTGTCCCTGTTAGGGACATGTGGGCATTCTCTCAGGTTAATTATAGCTTCTGAGTCTGCTGCTGCGGGAGGGTTCCTGCTAGACACACTATACAAAAATAGATTTTTGCCATTCCACATCCCTAGTAGTAGCCCCATGATATCCTTGGAGTTGATGCTTAGTTGTAGCCCCACCCTCTTCAACATCTACATGAAACCTCTCGCAGCCATCGCACGCCAGCACAACCTCAACATCATCTCTTACGCCGACGACACCCAGCTGATCCTCTCCCTCACCAGAGACCCCGACACCGCCAGAACCTGCCTACACGAAGGGATGAAAGACGTCGCCGAGTGGATGAAGGACAGCCGCCTGAAACTGAACTCGGACAAGACGGAAGTCCTCATCCTGGGATCTTCGCCCTCCGCCTGGGACGACTCCTGGTGGCCCCCAGCCCTGGGCACCGCACCCAAGCCAACCGACCACGCACGCAACCTGGGCTTCATCCTGGACCCCTCCCTCTCGATGACCAGACAAGTCAACGCCGTCTCCTCATCGTGCTTCAACACCCTGCGTATGCTTCGCAAGATCTTCCGCTGGATCCCGACCGAGACCAGGAAGACTGTCACCCAGGCACTCGTCACCAGCCGACTGGACTACGGAAACGCCCTCTATGCCGGAACCACAGCCAAGCTACAGAAAAGACTCCAGCGCATCCAGAACGCCTCCGCCCGACTCATCCTGGATGTCCCCCGACGCAGCCACATCTCCAGCCACCTGAGTAACCTGCACTGGCTCCCCGTCGACAAGAGGATCACGTTCCGGCTCCTCACCCACGCACACAAGTCTCTCCACAACCTGGGCCCCAAGTACCTCAACGACCGCCTGACCTTCTACACGCCCACCCGCCAGCTACGGTCCACCAGCCTCGCCCTCGCAGCCGTACCACGCATCCGAAGAGCCACCGCCGGAGGAAGATCCTTCTCTTACCTGGCTGCCAAGACTTGGAACTCCCTCCCCATCCACCTTCGGCTGACCCAGGACCATCTCGCCTTCTGGAAACAACTGAAGACCTGGCTGTTCGAGCAGTAGCATACCCCTCCCCCCAAGCGCCTGGAGACCCTCCCGGGTGAGTAGTGCGCTATACAAATGGCATGATTGATTGATTGATTGATTGTTTCACCTGGCATTCTAACCTAAAACTGACCCATATTGTGAGGCCCCCAGAGGCTCTGCCTGAATGAGACTTCTGCTCTGGGACCCAAAAACTTTTGAAACCATGCTTGTCAGAAGCCGTTAAGTCCCAAGTCTCATGGAACATGGTAATATCAGCCTAGTCGATGAAGACCCCTCAATAAATTTGGGACAGTTTGCCTTTTATGCCAGCCGCATTCCAAAATACTATCATCAGGTTGTGGGCCCACTGTTGATTATTTGATTGAGCCACCTCGCTGAATGGGTTTGATGTTGACTCATAGTCTCGCATGAGGAGCACCCAATGGTGCCACACCTATGCCTGGGTCGGAGAGAGAAAGGGTTACAGGCTGGGACACTTCATTTTACGGGTCAATTGAAGGTGCTGCTTTGGGCCCCAGTCAGTCTAACCCATCAAGAATACTTAAGGCAGTAAACCTATCACTCCATACAAGCTGTGACAGAAAATTGAACTGGTTTTGAGAGCTCAAATAGGTATCTGGTACATTGGGTTTGTAAAAGTACCCTAGTGGGAGCAGACATATGTTCGTGTTGAATTGGCCAGAAGTCTCATGCAATCTTAACACATTTTTTACAGACAGGGATCTGCAAAGATTCAGCACAATGCAATCCCCCTCAATGTCTTTCTTTGACCGGACCACCCAACCCACCCTTCACACCATCATAACCTCATTTATATTTGCGGGGTTGAAATGTTTGTGCTTGGTAAGCAAGTCTATGCTTTTGTTTCGTAGCTCGACCCCGGATTCACGCTGTGATTCCTTTAGGGGAGAGACTCCGACCAGGTCTAAGACATAGGGGCAGGAGGCTGGGGGCAGGTCCAATCTGCCTTTGCTTGCAATAGAGTGGGGTCCAGAATACACTGGCTTGGCTGTGGCAGACTCTGACAAGCCCGGGTTTTGTGTGGCCATATGACCCAAACATGAGGTACTACCTTCTGTCACCTGTGGGCCCAGTTTGCTGATTTCCTGCTAGGCCTCCAAGGTACCATCAGAGTCTGCAACTCTGATACTTGCTGCATTTCAATTTATGGTATACACCCTGCTATGACTGGCAGGATAACCATTGTTGGTTGTGGTGTCGTCAGAGCATTCTCATAAGCAATCATCTTTATAGAGATGGTCGTCAATCTACTAAATACCGCTTCGCTGCTCCCTGATTGGTTTGATTTTATCCTCTAGAATAGTACACAGCATGTTGAAACTAAACAGGAGAAAGGGGGGTCTGAGTTGGTTCAGCAAGGCCAGAATTTTGTATCACAGCTGCAAGAAGAGCTGGTTGAAGCAGGTAATCCAGAGTTTGGAGTTTTGGGGATTTTTGCAGTTTTTGTCGGGCTTGCCTAGCTGATCTATGCTTAGAACCAGGTTTTATGGTGCTGGTTGATGATGGACTTGGTATTTATTCCCTTTTCTATTTTACTCCCAGCTCAAATGGGCTGTGGCAAGGGCTTTGAATGAGGCTGTGTCTAGGGCTGGGGGAGGAGCCGGACCATGGGTGTGATATAGCACATGTTGGGCTGGGGAGGCTCGATAGAATGGATAATGGTTCTTCTTCCATCTCTCCCCCTAGCCCAGATACGAGTGGCGTGGGGGGCAATGTTCTTCCAGGTACTGTCTCATGGGGGGCAGATTTTGTAGGCTGCAAGGGGCTCAGCTGTAGAATACAAAGGATTGAGCCTTCCAACCCGAGAGACAACTGTCTCTCCATCAACTTGATCTCCTTGGACACCACACTGACAGCCTGCACTAGAAATGACTCCAGGGTGGAACTAGATTAGGGTCAGGATTAGGGCTAATTATAGCAACATCCTTTCCATCTGTTATCTTGCATTTTCCTATTCTGTATAGGGATGAACTAGACTGGTTTGTGGGTTGAAGAGGAATTGGAGGATAAGAGTAAATCTGACAGTGATGGATCAGAAGAAAGACAACAAAATCAAGACCAAAATCAAAATAAAATAGGCTGTTTGGCGAAGATAAAATTATCTATCGGGAACTTTCCTCCTCCCCTAATCCAGCTGCTGACTCCGCCTTACACATCACACGCTTGAATTAAATAATTGAAAGGCTGGAAATGGACCGCCTGCTGAGAGTCTCTGGACTCTGCACTTTGGACTCTGGGCCCATGCTAAGGCACTCTGGACTGGTCCAGAAGACTTTGACAGGGCTTTGAATTCTGGGAGACCCCTTTCCACTGACTCCAAATCCAACTCCTGGCAATGGGCTCTGTCTGAAACAATCCTAGGTGTCTGAGCAACCTCCTAGCAGGTCACCAGGTCACCAACTGAGGGGGCACATAGCAGACACCTGATGGTGATCACCTTTCTGCCCTGCTGCACACCTGAGCCCATTCACCTTCGCAAGGAGGCCAGACACAGTGTCAATTGCGGGCCACATGTGGTGCAAGCTTTACTCAGGGCTCTGGATGGGAGAAATGGAATCATAGCCCCCCCTGTCACAGTCCTTTACAGCCTTCACAGCAGTGGCCGGTCCCACCCATCGGTTTACCTTTCCCCCTTGGGTTTACTTCTCCTATCTCCTTGGTGCAGTGTCCTTGGGGAAAGAAAAACAGCAAGCCGCAGAGCGGGAAACATGGACAGGGTAGACATAATCAAAGCAGCAGCACTGCGGAGAGACTTCCTGGTTCCCCTGGAATCCTCCGGCTCAACCTGCGTGTGATGCAGGTGTCTGGGCGGGCACGGGTGCTGCTGATGGAGCAAGGTTTCATACGTACCAAAACTTGCGTGGACTCAGTCCTCTCGAAATAACTTGTAACTAATTAGTCAACATGTTTTGTTTACTAATATTTCATTTCACAACATATTTAGCATCTAGGGGAAGCTTGCCTATGTGCTTTTACTAACAGTAACCTGAATGTCCTAAAATGGCTGCCAAGAACGCGGGAACTTTACAGGGTCGGACTGGCTACCGGGCAGTTGTGTGTGCTGCCGAGCAGGGGGATGATTTCTCCGTGGCGTGGGCTTATTATGTTGATGGGGACCTGCGTGCGCTTTGAAATAAAAAAAGCAGAACGAATTTGGTTTTGCACACACAAGTCCCCCTCAACGAAATCATCCCCATGCTCGGCAGCACACACAACTGTCCGGTAGCCAGTCCGGCCCTGGAACTTTACTGCGCATGCGTCCGCCACATGTACGTGGTGTGACGTCTTTAGCTTTGGTGGGAAATTTCTTGCTTCTGCGCACTAGTGTCAAGATGGCCGCTTCATGCTAACTCATACTATCGCACATGCTGCTGCTTGTACTAAACTTTGTTCGTTCTGCTTACCTATTAATGCTATAGTATTAATAAAGTAATGGGGTTAGAGTAGATATAAGTGGTACACAGTGCATTCATTTATTTTTGTATTCTAATATGTTTTTCTTTGACTTTGTTATCAGTTCTTATTTGGGCCTAAGAATGACACAAACTCCATATTGAAAAGGCTGCGCCGGCGCAGAGAATCCCTGAAAATCCTGAAGTCACTGTCATTGACTGTCTGCCAACACCCATCTTACCCACGATGTTCCTGGGAACCTGCACATTTGAACTTAGGAGAGGAAGAGAATGAACTGTATCAAATACAATGTATTACATTTTAAACCAAAATTGCTGGGTGGAATAAAAGTGTATGGGAAAATAAATTATGGGTGGGAACTTGATCAATATAACTCAACGCAAAATTACCTCATCTTAGTATGGTGTGATGACCTCTCCTCGTCTTTCTTTTTTTTTTGTTTATGCAAATACAGAAGATAACAGACAAAATGGAAATAAATAAGAATAAAAGAGGGGTAAAGGCCATAATAAAACATATTTAACATAAGTAAAATAAAATAATCAGGCGAATAACATATGGTAAAATAGTAATATTGTGATTAAAAGATAGAAATGAGAAAGGATAGCAGGAAAGAGAAAGAGAGAGAGAGGAACAAAAGAAAAGAGGAAGAAAGAAAGAAAAGAAAAGATGGACTAAAATGACATAGGAGAATATTATAGAAACAGAAAGAAAAATAATTAATGTATAGGAGAGTGAGAAGAAAGGTAAGTAGTAAAAGGAAGCCAAAGAAGATCGGATTTGATTTTGTGAGAAACAGAAGAAGAGGAAACAGTAGCAATCCTGTGTTCATCACAAATAAAATTCCACCAAGAAGGTAACGATAATTTGGAATTATCTTTCCAGGGTGATAAAATTCCCTTGAAAGCTAAAGCAATAAAAAGATCAAATAGTCCAGAAACAGAAGATACAAGATCCACATCAGGTGATAAGGATCCTAAAAAAACATGCAATAGTGATAAAGTAGCATTGAAGTTAAATATTGACATGCAAATACTGCAAAACTGAATTCCAAAAGGATAAAACAGAAGAACATTCATAAAGTTGATGTTTTAACATGCCCATTTCACTAGAACATGACCAACATAATGGAGAGGAGGTTGGTGAAAACTTACAAATGCTAACAGGAGTAATAATAGCTCAATGATACATAAAATACAAAGATTGAGTTATACGAGCACCAGCAGAAACTTTGAATAACTTGGACCACAGTTTATCCCAGGTTATAACAGGAAGAGAAACGGACAGATCAGTTTCCCAAGCAATCTCAATATGGGACTTAGATCGATCAGTAATGTTTGATAACAATAACTTATATTCAAGAGCGGCTTTAGGTCTGTGGGTTGAAAATAAGAGAGATAGAGGAGTAGAAGGGGACAATGATGGTGTGTCAGGTGGAAGGGAAAAAGTAGCTAGATGAGATTGTATGGCATTAGTAATAATATTGTATTCATTAAGAAGGGAGTCAGGCAACTGATAACGTGATTGTAATTCATGAAAGGGGACAATAGAATAATTATGGAGAAATTGATAAACAAAAGTGATATCCTTTTCCTTCCAATATTTGTAGTAAAATGATTTGCCTTTATATTTAAGAAACTTATTATACCATACAGTAGAGGATAAAAAACATTGAAGTGGAGTAAAATCCTTAGAAAATGTATTATAGACTAACGTTTTGGAGTATTTCAAAACAGGGTTTTTGGACCAAAAGGTGCATTTTGACATAAAAATAACAATTTGAAAAGAAAAATCTTTTAATAAGGAACGTTCAAATAGGATCCATCTGGGGACAGGGATATCCAGAAAATCATAAGCTAATGAAAAAGATTGCTTAAGCAAAAAAGCTGAGTGATAGGCTTTAAAGTTAGGGAAACGGACCCCACCTTCATCTTTGGGTCGAATACGTTTGTTTAAAGCAATACGTGGGTGTTTATTGTTCCACAAGAATTTTATACACATGGAGTTTATTCCTTTGACCCTGTCCTCAGGTAGGTTGCCCCCCAGCCGCCATACGCTCATCCTGTGATGCTGCCCCTGCCTTATTATTGTCGCCTTGCTCTTGCCATTGCCTGTGACTGTTGTTGCGTAAGTCCTTTGCCTCCTCTGATTTTTGTATCCCTGTTGCAATTGTTGCCTGTTTGTACTGATTTTCCACCACTGTTGTGCCCTTTGTGCCCCCTTTCCCCCGTTTTTGCATTCTGTGTCCCTTTCCCCCCATTCTGCCTTCTGTACCACTTTCCCGCCGCTGCGTCCCTGCGGCCCCCCCGCTGTCCCATTCGCCGCCCCGCTCCCGCCTCCCAGCTGCTCCTCCCTCCCACAGCCCCTCATATGGAGGCCGTGAAGCAGTGAAGGGAGCGACCTTTGACCCTGTCCTCAGGTAGGTCGCCCCCCCAGCCGCCACACGGTCTTCCAGTGACGCTGCCCCCGCTGATTACTGTCGACTCGCTCTTGCCATTGCCTGTGACTGTTGTTGCGTAAGTCCTTTGCCTCCTCTGGTTTTTGTATCCCTGTTGCAATTGTTGCCCGTTTGTACTGATTTTCCACCACTGTTGTGCCCTTTGTGCCCCCTTTCCCCCATTTTTGCATTCTGTGTCCCTTTCCCCCATTCTGCTTCTGTACCACTTTCTCGCCGCTGTGTCCCTGCAGCCCAGCTGTCCCATTCGCCGCCCCGCCTCCCAGCTGCTCCTCCCTCCCACAGCCCCTCATATGGAGGCCGCACAGCAGTGAAGGGAGCGACCTTTGACCTTGTCCTCAGGTAGGTCACCCCCCCCAGCCGCCACACGGTTCTCCTGTGACGCTGCCCCTGCTGATTACTGTCGCCTCGCTCTTGCCGTTGCCTGTGACTGTTGTTGTGTAAGTCCTTTGCCTCCTCTGTTTTTTGTATCCCTGTTGCAATTGTTGCCCGTTTGTACTGATTTTCCACCACTGTTGTGCCCTTTGTGCCCCCTTTCCCCCGTTTTTGCATTCTGTGTCCCTTTCCCCCCGTTCTGCCTTCTGTACCACTTTCCTGCCGCTGCTTCCCTGTGGCCCCGCCCCCCGCTGACCCATTCGCCGCCCGCTCCCGTCTCCCAGCTCCACCTCCCTCCCACTGCCCCTCATATGGAGGCCGTGCAGCAGTGAAGGGAGCGACCTTTGACCCTGTCCTCAGGTAAGTCGCCGCCACTCGGTCCTCCTGTGACGCTGCCCACATTGATTACTGTCGCCTCGCTCTTGCCGCTGCCTGGGACTGTTGTTGCATAAGTCCTTTGCCTCCTCTAGTTTTTGTATCCCTGTAGCAATTGTTGCCCGTTTGTACTGATTTTCCACCACTGTTGTGCCCTTTGTGTCCCCCTTCCCCCGTTTTTGCATTCTGTGTCCCTTTCCCCCGTTCTGCCTTCTGCACCACTTTCCCGTCACTGCGTCCCTGCGGCCCCGCCCCCGCTGTCCCATTCGCCCGCCCCGCTCCCGCCTCCCAGCTGCTCCTCCCTCCCACAGCCCCTCATATGGAGGCCGCGCAGCAGTGAAGGGAGCGACCTTTGACCCTGTCCTCAGGCAGGTGGCCCCCCCAGCCGCCACACAGTCCTCCTGTGACACTGCCCCCGCTGATTACTGTCGTCTCGCTCTTGCCGTTGCCTGTGACTGTTGTTACGTAAGTCCTTTGCCTCCTCTGGTTTTTGTATCCCTGTTGCAATTGTTGCCCGTTTGTACTGATTTTCCACCACTGTTGTGCCCTTTGTGCCCCCTTTCCCCTGTTTTTGAATTCTGTGTCCCTTCCCCCATTCTGCCTTTTGTACCACTTTCCCACCCCTGCATCCCTGCGGCCCCGCCCCCCGCTGTCCCATTCGCCACCCCGCCTCCCAGCTACTCCTCCCTCCCACAACCCCTCATATGGAGGCTGCGCAGTGGCCGCGCTGCGGCCGCGCGCAGCGGGCAAACCAAAGGCATGCCGAAGGTGCGCCAAAGGCATGCCCGTCTGCGCTCGTCCGCGCCTGGACCGTGCCCAGCGCCAGAACCCCTGGCCCACACCGGAGCCAGGGCACCCGACTGAGTCACGACACCACCACCCTTAACGCAATCAACACCGGACGACCACCCGCCTGCTACCGAGCCACCCCGAATCAAACCCACGGACCCTTCACCTGCCAAGCGTGCAAATTCACCTGCCTCCCAACCTGCACCCCGCCACTCGAACCCAGCAACAACAACAACAATAACCTCAAGTGCATCCTTCTCAACACATGCTTCGTCCACAAGCACACCATCGAACTCTGGGACCTCCTCGATACTACAGCACCAGACGTCGCCTTCCTCACGGAGACCTTGATGAACGCCTCCTCGGCCCCTGACATCGCCATAGCCATCCCGGACGGCTACAAAATCACCCGGAAAGACCGCATCAACCAAACCGGAGGGGGAATCGCCATCATCTACAGGAACACCATCAGCGTCACAACGCCGAAGACACAATCTCAGCCGCCGAACACCTACACTTCCAGATCCACACCAACCCCAAGACCACAGTCAGAGGAACCTTCATCTACAGACCCCCGGGCCCGCGCACACAATTCAGCTAAACCATCGCCGACTTCATTAGCCCGCACGTCCTAGCCTCACCCGAATACATCCTCCTAGGGGATCTGAACTTCAACCTGGTGAACAACAATGACAGCAACACCACCACCCTGCTCGACAACCTCGCCAACCTCGGACTCAAGCAACTAGTGAACACCCCCACCCACTACGCCAGCCACACGCTCGACCCCATCTTCTCCGCTAGCAACCACGTCTTGTTCAGCCACTCCACTGAACTACACTGAACAGACCACAGCGGCATCCATTTCACCTTCAAGAAGACTACATCCACCCACCACAGGCAACAGATCCCCGCAGATGCTGGAACAAAGTCACCACAGACCAGCTAACCACATCGCTGAGCCAGAACCCACCAGTCGACACCCCTGACACCAAAAACGCAGCCAAAAATCTCGCAAAGTGGATCACCAAATGCGCCGACGAACTCGCTCCTCTAAAGAACCCCCCAGGCAAGACCAGCACCAGGAAAACCACATGGTTCAACGACGCCCTCAAAGACTCAAAGAAATCCTGCCGAACCCTCTAAAAAACATGGCATCACAAACGGATGCCAGAAAACATGACAGCCCTCAAGAACGCCACTCGCGAACACCACCAGCTGATCCGCACCACCAAAAGGACATCGTTCAAAGAGCGGCTGGACAACAACACCCACAAGAGCAAGGAACTCTTCAACATCGTAAAAGAGCTCTCCAACCCCAGCGCCAGCAACAACGACATCGCACCGTCGCAAGACCTCTGCAACTCGCTTGCCACGTTCTTCTACCACAAGATCGCAGACATACACGACAGCTTCAGCACTCAGACTCCGCCCCCAGCCACCGAACCAACAATCACACCCATTACCCCCAGTGCCTGGACCCCCGTCTGCACTAAAGACAGCATCCACGTCATGAACACTATCCACTATGGCTCTCCCTCTGACCCATGCCCTCACCACATCTTCAACAAAGCCGATGCCATCATCGCACCTCACCTCCGGAACATCATAAACAACTCCTCCGCGTCAGCCACCTTCCCAGAAAGCTGGAAGCACACATAAATCAACGCCTTTCTGAAGAAACCCACAGCCGACCCAAAAGACCTCAAGAACTTTCGCCCCATCTCTCTCCTTCCCTTCCCGGCAAAAGTCATCGAGAAGACCGTCAACAAACAACTGACTGCATTCCTCTAAGCAAACAACTCGCTCGACCCATCCCAGTCCGGATTTCGAGCGAACCACAGCACGAGACCGCCCTCATCACAGCCACCGACGACATCAGGACCCTGAGGGACAACGGGGAAACAACCGCTCTCATCCTCCTGGACCTCTCGCCCGCCTTCGATACCGTCTGCCACCACACCCTAACAACCCGCCTTTACAACACTGGGATCCAAGCAAAAGCCTTGGACTGGATCCCCTCGTTCCTCTCCGACAGAACCCAGAGAGTCCGCCTCCCTCCCTTCCGCTCTGCGGCCACCAAGATCATCTGCGGCGTACCCCAAGGCTCCTCGCTCAGCCCAACCCTCTTCAATATCTACATGAGGCCCCATGCCGCCATCGCACGCAAACACAACCTCAACATCAACTCCTACGCCGACGACACCCAGCTGATACTCTCCCTCACCAAAGACCCAGCCACCACCAAATCCAACCTCCAGGAAGGAATGAAAGATGTTGCGGAATGGATGAAGCTCAGCCGTCTGAAACTGAACTCAGACAAGACGGAGGTCCTCATCCTCAGACAATCCCCATCCACCTGGGACGACTCCTGGTGGACCACTGCGCTGGGCACCGCACCGACACCCACGGACCACGCACGCAACCTGGGATTCATCCTGGACTCCTCCCTCACGATGACCAGACAAGTCAACGCCATCTCATCTTCATGCTTCAACACCCTGCGCATGCTCCAAAAGATCTTCCGATGGATCCCCAACGAAACCAGAAAGACGGTCACCCAGGCCCTCATCACCAGCCGCCTGGACTACGGGAACGCCCTATACGCAGGAACCACAGCCAAAATTCAGAAACGACTTCAGCGCATACAGAATGCCTCCGCACGACTCATCCTCGACATCCCTCACCACAGCCACATAACTGCCCATGTGAGAAACCTGCACTGGCTCCCCGTTAGCAAGAGGATCACGTTCAGGCTCCTCACCCACGCACACAAAGCGCTACACGACATGGGCCCCGAATACCTCAACAACCGCCTTTCGTTCTACGCTCCCACCCGCCAGCTTCGCTCCACCAGCCTCGCCTTCGCCATCGTCAAGGCATGGAACTCCCTCCCCGCACACCTACGACTGACCCAGGACCCTCTCACCTTCAGGAAGACCTGGCTATTGGAGCAGTAACAGCACCCCCCGCCCTTCAGCGCCTTGAGACCCTCGTGGGTGAGTAGCACGCTCTACAAATGTACTGAATGATTGATTCGTTTTATAGGAAGCATAGACATTGTGTACAACACGTGAGGAACAATCATCATTTTGATAGTGTCCAATCTACCCCATCAGGAAAGATGCAGGGGAGACCATATAAGGAGGAGTGATTGAAGCTTATTTATTAATGTAGTAAATGTGAATTTAATGGTATCATTTAAGGTTGATGAGAACCAGATACCAAGGTATTTAATTTTGGAGGGACACCAAGCAAAATTAGTATCATTAAACATAAATTGATAGCAGATAGAATTTAAAGGTTGAACTTCTGTTTTTGATAGATTGCGTTTATAACCAGAAATAGAGGAGTATAGTCGAACTTCATTCATAAAATGTGGAAGGGATTCAACAGGATTAGACATATAAATCAGAATATCATCTGCATAAGCAGACATTTTAGTTTCAACGGAATTACTTTTAAAGCCAGTAATCTGAGAATAAGTCCAAATACATTCTAAAAATGGTTCAAGGCATAGGATAAATATTAAAGGAGAAAGAGGGCATCCCTGACCTGTGCCTCTGGAAAAAGAAAAAAAATTGGAGAAATGATTATTAACAAAAATACTGTCTCGAGGACAAGAGTACAAAAGTTTGATCTAAGAAATAAAAGAGGGTCCAAAACCAAACCATTGGAGAGTTTGAAACATGAATTGCCAATTAATACGATCAAATGCCTTTTCAGCATCTAAAGATAAGGCTGCAAGGGGAAACTTATATTTTTTGCCATATGAAATGATATTAGTAAGCATCCGAGCATTATCAGATGCTAATCTACCTTTCACAAATCCAACTTGATCAGTTTTGATCAAAAAAGGAATGATGCTGTCAAGTCGGGACGCGAGAATCTTGGCAAAAATTTTGCAGTCATAATTGATTAACGATATCGGACGGTCATTTTTACAGTAAGAGTGGTCCTTATCAGGTTTAGGTATTATAACAATTAAGGCATCCATAAAAGACCCAGAAGCTCTAGCGTCAGCAATAATGGAGTTGAAAAGTTGTAGGAGTTTGGGGGCAAAATTGAGTTAAAGGTACAGTAAAACTCTACAGGTAACCCATCAGGGCCTGGTGCCTTTGATTTTTTCAGAGATTAGATCGCATTGGTTACTTCCTGTAGAGTAATATCTTTCTCTAATGCGTCTGATTCTTTAGAAAGAGATGGTGGGGGAGGGAGACCTGAGAAAAAGTGCTTACATTTTGAGTGGGGGAAATGTGTCATCAGAGTAAAGAGATTGATAATATTCATGAAAGACTTCGGCAATGTCTTCATCTAATGCGACTAGTTTTTAAGTAGATTCATTAAGAATAGTGCCAATATTCTTACGTTCAGACCTAACCTTTAAGTAATTAGCTAACATCTTGTCCGCTTTATTCTGACCTCCATGATATTTAGATTGAATTTTAAGCAGAGTGTTACATGCTTCAACCGTTGCTAATTTATTAAGTTCAGTTTTTGCTGCAATTAAATCATGAAGGGCATTAGAGGAGCGAGAGGTGAAATATGTTCTAATCCTTTAATTTTTTGTAGTTGATCCTCATATTTGTTTCTTGTGGCCTTCTTCTTTTTTGACACATAAGAAATGGTGAAGACACGGAAAGCAGCCTTAAAAGCATACCAATTATTAGGGACAGAAGTATCTAGTGGGTTATTGAAACTAAAGAATTCATTAATAAAAGTGGTGACTTATTTGATAAAAACCGTGTCAGATAATAAAAAAGTGTTAAGTTTCCATCGGCTAAATTTAGAGGAAGTAAGTGAAAGGTCTAAAACAGCATAAACAGGGGCAACTCTCTCCTTGTCTTTCTGATCAATTACTGAAGGGGAACACATAGATTTGCAACATTTAGGGATGGTACATTGCCCTGGAAATGGTACAACTATAATAGGCTTAGCTAGAGAAGTTATCCAACTTGTCCGATTATCTGACCTGTCACTGACCTAACACATGCTATAGGAGATCGAGAACAGAGGTGCTGGCGGAGCACTCTGTCAGAAGAATCAAGAAATTGCTGAGGGAGAGTTCTCGATTACCCAATCGGCGTATCTGAATTTGGCCTAGAGAGAGGGGTGCAACGCTGGCGTTGCACTATTGGAGGTTACCTGTCCTGATCTGTACCTGTCCTATCCTGTTGCCACCAGCTTAGTCAGGAGCCCTAGCTTTGCCCCAGCCCGTGGCCAGAATTGGTCCTTGCTCCATTCTAGGTAAATATAATCCATGTGGTATGTCCTTGTGCTATTTCCCTTTTTCACCTTTCCCAGGTACCAATGTCTAAAGGTGTTACTGTAATTTCTTGCAAACTTTATGTCCTATTGATTATATTCTTGCTTGTAAAATTCATGGTCACCGTATTGTGGCCCCTGACTCAGAAAACCTTTCATAGATAAAGTGTTTAAAACTTCTCCCGAGTCTGTGGTTATTTTCAGGAAAGGTAAATTATTAGATTAACTACCCATTATGCTAACTCCCTTTTCCATCCCGAGGACTTATAACATAGTGACAAGGATTGGTAAGTCATGGTGTATAGGTATAAGTCCTGAAATATAAAATTCTGATAGGCAGGAAATGGAAGCAGGATTACAGGTTCAAAGGTGTGAATGTTTATGGGCCCAGGTGAGTATGATTTATTGAGCTGGTAATCCCGCGCGCCATCACTGCTATGGGGGTGGAGGCATCACAACCTTCCAAAATGGATAATAAATAAGTAACTATTATGCAACCAAATGGGATACATGCTGTTAGAATTAGAAAGATAAATGGCAGAGTGCAATTGCTGATATTCAAACTTGTATCAATCATGTTACATGTATAAGTCTGTAGTCACAATTAACTTTCTGATATTGCTTGCCACCGTATCCAATTTCATGATTTAATATTTTTGTCTCAGCTCCTAGGCAGCTGAGACATATTTTTATGGTATGGAATCTGTATGAAGATGATGGGATTTTAGTGTTCTCGCCACCTGATATCATGCTTTTTAATAGTTTTTCTTATACCACAGTCATATTCGTTTGTCTTTGATGTTTCACAACAATTGAATTTTACTTTGATATGTGGTACTAGAGTTTTGAAAGAAGCATAATTGTATTGCCTTTTAAAGTGAGCACCCTTGCTCTTCTCTTCTTTCCAATCTTATGATTGCAAGACATATACATTTTTATTGGTAAAAGATTCATGATTTAGACCAGGTTTACTGGAATCCACTAAGGAGTTGACAGAAAGGCATGTCCATGTCTGCAGGATGATCCCTGTGGAGAAGGTGAGCTCTGCAGTGTGAATGGTATTTATCAAAGAATGTCAATTGGGTCAAATTGTATTCTCAAAGGTTCAGGTCTAACCACTTTTCTAAAAAATAAAAAAAATAAAAAGTAAAAGTTCTTCAGTCTCAAGACAATTAATCGTTATTGTCCCTAGAAAGAATGACAGATATCGGTAAGACATTTTTAAGAGTATGGGCACTTTCTGAACATTAAATATAATTGCCTACACTAGCAAAATGATCATCAGTGGCTCTCTTGTCTCAACACAATTCAGTGCTGCATTCCTGTAGCTCTCATAACTTCTAGTCTTAACTCACAGTTTCATTCTTCAGTGTCATTTCCATGTAGGTTTGGGCTTGTGTACTGGTGCATAATTATTATCATAACTGTTTTTTCTCCAAAAACACTTTCAAATTGCTACGGACAAAAGTGTGTCATATATATCAGGATCACCAAGGGTGTGTTTACGTGTTGTTTTAAAGGAAATGTACGCTGCCTACCATATCGAAGCAAATGCCCAGCAACTTAATATCCAACAATTTAAACTGCTCTTGATTCTTCACTTTCAATATCTTGGAAAATTCACTTGTTCCATATTTCAGTCTCATTGTGGAAATAAATGTAGGTATTTGATGGTGTATATTAGTTTCATTGTTTATTTTCATTTAATTAGTAGAATTTAACATTTTTTAGTAGCCACATACAAATGGGTCACCGGTGGACCTGGTGCCCTAAAATAAATATTGAATTTATTAAACTTTTCAATGCATAAACCCTCACAGGAGTGAGGACCCCAGTGTTTATTATAAAGTCAAAGGAACTAAATTTAGAAGCCATTACTTGCTGCCAATGTTTGGGGGTATGCACCAGAGAGTGAATGTGCCCAGGGCCGGACTAGGAAACAAAACTGGCCCTGGCAAAGTGCTCGGATGGCCCCCCTCCCCACTCGGGAGGGGGTTGGGAGTGCCGCCGAGCTCTTTGACGGGCCGGTTTTCGGCCGATTTTGGTACAGGGCCGATTTTGCAGCAATGCTGCAAAAACAGCCCTGTAACAAAACCGGCCCCCACCCGTGCGGCGCACCGGGGGATTGCCCGGTGCCCGCTATGGCCAGTCTGGGCCTGAATGTGCCTACAAGCCCCTCGAAGTATGATAATGTTTGACAAAGACAGCATTAACACTGTGGCATCAACCTCATACCCTTGTTGTTTTGTTAGGGGGGCATTGTATTATTCTTGTGCCCCCTAACGGTGAGGGGCCAAGGGATCTTTAACTGATGGCATATCTGATATCACTCTACACCCAGTGGTTGCCAGTAGAGGAGCATCCTTTTAATGAATGGTGCTCAAATTAGGCAATGTTTGAATAACTTTTTATTACCAAAAAGAATGGAAAGTCAACTACTTCAATAAACTGCTTCCTGTTCCTCACCCATGTGCCACTTTCTTGCAACAAAAGCCCAGTAATGTCTAAAAAAGTTCTCAGTACTAACTACGGACACGTACTTCAGAGAAGAAAAGTATCCTATAATGACCAAGTAGGCAAATCATGACGAATATTCATTATCTCGCCAGTTACTTCTCAGTTTTGCCGTTTTATATATATATATATATATATATATATAGTTTCCCTTGAAACTGACTCAGGACATTTCTATAAACTTAATATCCTCATTAACCTATGGATATCACATCCAATATTGACACTGTTGCAACTAGCTCATGGATGCTGAGACTAAACATAAATAAGTCCTGCCTGTTTTTCAGGACCACATCAATGAGAGGTAAAAGGACAGCAAATATCTGCATATTACATAGATGCTAAAAGCATCATCTCAATAGCTTTTTCTCTCACACAAGAGACCAACCAGCAGCCTTCTAAAACCCATTCAAATAAGGACATGCTGTCATACTTACTGGCATAATTATTGGCCATCCAATCAGTAAATAGTGTCCAAGGAGCCAACATCACACTTTTCTGGAAACAGGCACTAAAGTCTCCTTAAATCTTTAGACACTCTAGCACAATTGAAAACTATGTCTATAGTGACCTCAGTAGATGAAGGAATGGCTCACGTGTTTCAAATCATTTAATACTCTATATGGCAAACTTTTATCACTCCTAAGTAAATATTTCAGCATACTCACAGAAATTGCTATCCCAATGCATAAAAAACATATTTTTGAAAGCTTTATTGCTGAGCCTCAATGATGATTAAGCTTAGAATGCACCAGCATAAGACTTGAAGACTAGTGGGAGTCATTTGGTTGTAACGAAAAACAAGATAAAACAGTTATACATCAGAGTGGCATATATTGGCTGCGGGATGCAGCTGACTTAAGGGTTAGCTCAGTACTCAAACAGTGGCATCCGAACCACACGTTTGGCTTAGCTGATTTTAAGTGTAAGCACTGTGTGAATTATCTTGGAGACCCGATTGGTCTTTGTCTGCGAAATAAGCCATCAGGTCACACACCATAAATATCTAGATAACTCCAGGACTGAGGCTGCCCTGACTAGCAGTACCTTATCATGCAATGCATCCGTGAATGATAAAAGCCTACCTGCATCATCAGATTAGACCAGTGCTTCTCAAACATTTTAGTACCATGGCTCACTTTTTAAAACAACAGCATTTTGTGGCCCACCAAGTTTAATGGACATGAGGCAAAAGTGAGCGACGTTTGAAAACATCAATCCCCATGTTAAACAAAAAAATAGCAATTTGTCATAAAACATAGCCTGGCATATGACCTTTGTCTTTGAAGCACAGCAAATGTGACAAGATGAATACAGATTTTAAAGGCATCTTTATTTAGTGCTTGGACTTTCAAGACCCACCAAAAATGGTCTTGTGACCCACCCACAGTATGAGAAACACTGGTTTTTAGACACTTTTATTGAACAGTCTACCTCCACCCTATAGAGTCTTCTTGATAATATGGCTGCAATAATATGTGCCTCCTGTCAATATTAGTCACTAATAATAGAACTGGGAGATCTGGTGTCAAAAATAAGAGCCATTACCTCATTTTCAAGAACGTATTGAAGTACGATGAACTGCCAGCATAAAATCAAGAGCAAACCCCCACCATACCGGGCACCGAATATGCATTCTTCTTCTTCTCTAAATGCAGCACTGGTGGCACAATTCTTCTATCTCTCTGACTGGACCGGTGACAATGATTTATTATTTTATTTATTTATTTAAGTTTTAACCCGAAGGTATCAGAGCGCTTTACAACATTTATCGTGATGCAATCAAAAACAAAGTATAACAATAATAAGCACATTGATTCATGACAAATCCTGTTCAGGTAGGGGGGGGGAACAAAGGAGCAAGTCCAGAGGTAGGTGATGTAAAAACCTTCTTATCAAAATGACTATATACTGCAATGGGCGGGATTCTTCGTTAAGTGGCAACTATACATTCTGAAGAGTTCAGTTGAGGAAGAGGTCTTTGAGCAGGCTTTTTAAGTTTACGAAGGAGGGGTTAGTCCTGATATGAACTGGGAATGGAGTTCCAATTTTTGGGCATATTTGCAGAGAAGGAGCGTGATAAGGTTTTTTGTTTGTGAGTTTTTGGTGGAATGAGAAGTAGAGTGTTAGTACTCCTGAGATTCCTTGTCTGATGATGACTGAAAATGTTGCAGCATCCAAAACAATGGCATCTTTGAAGTAAGATAAAGTATTTCCTGGATTATTGTTACTCGCAGGAACATTTGAGCTCTGAATTCCTGATTGGCTTTCATATATACTAGCACTAAAGTCTTAAGAAATTAAAACCTACTGCTGGCTTTCTGATTGTCAAGGCCCTCTACTACCTTTCGATTGTAGGACCGGAATACTCAACACCTGCCAAGCATATGTTGATGTGTCCAGCAACACATATCCATTTACAAGGGAATCGTCCTTCCCAACTAAACCCCAGAAGGATTTTGGTGTCTGCCACTTAAATCAACGTGTCTAACAAGAGTCTGCACTCAGTCATGTATGAAACCCAAATCATTGCATCTAGGTGTGAACACAAGTGATCATATGCACTCCACTCTTCCATTTCTGATGGCACAGTGAAACCCTCACATTTAGCTGGGAGAGAAGGGACAAAATACATCTCTATGTCAAACCCCCTCCTAAGACCCATTGGGAGTACAGCACTCTTTCTGTACAGTCTAATGTCCAAAATCCCTTATGTCACAACTAGAACCAGTAGAAAACAAATATCACTGGTTAACTGGAACTCCCCGCAGGTTGTTTTCAAACCCTTTTTAAGAAATCAGGGCCTACATGTATCACCTCAGTCATTTCTTCATAGACACAGAAGAGTAAAACTCTATGATACACCAGGCCCAACATTATGAATATGATTCTAATGGCTAGGGCGGTCGACCTCCAATCTGGGGAACGGGTTTCAAGTCTCGGCAATGACGCTGAACATCCTGTGATTCCGGGCAAATCACGTAGGGGCTTATTTATGAGCCCTTGCGTCACTTTTACGCCGCTGGTGGGTCACTCTTAGTGACGCACCAGCAGAGTAAAAAACGTACCTTGTTGCACCATATTTACAAAGTGACGCATCTAGGTAGATGCGTCACTTTGCAAATCTTTGCGCCAAATTATACCTGCGTCAGGTATAATGTATGCAAGGGGGGGCGTTTTGATGCAAGAAAGAGTCATAGAAGTGACGCAGTGAAATCTATGAGATTTTCTGCGCCATCTCTTGGTTGCTAATGCGTCAAAATCTTTCGCCTGCCTCATGGCAGGCGTAAGACTGACGCAGGCACTAACAACATGGGACTTGCCCATGTGAAAGTACACATTGCTGGAGTTGCGTCAATTTTGTGACACATTCCAGCAATGCGTACTTTTGCGCCTACACATACGTCAGAAATACTGACGTATCTGTAACTCCTTGCGACATGATGCATCATCCTGTAAATATGACGCATCATTAGTGTAGCAGGGAGAGCGCAGTGAAAAGTGACGCATCGCTGTTTTCACGCAGTGATGTGTCACTTTTCATAAATGAGGCCCTTAATTTCCCCGTGCCTAACAAAAATGAATGAGCCTGATTCACAGAACTAACTTAAGACAAAATCTTAAACTAACTAACATTTTGGTATTCACAGAAGGCACTTACTCATTTCGGTATTCACAGAAGTTAGGAGTCCTAACTTTAGGACTCCTAAATTCCTTCTGTGAATACCAAAAGTCTTAAAGTTAGGATTTTTCTCTGTTTAGGAGTAGTAAAGTTAGGACTCCTAACTTTACTACTCCTAAACTGAGAAAATTCCTAACTTTAAGACTTTCGGTATTCACAGTAAGGCATTTAGGAGTCCTAAAGTTAGGACTCCTAACTTCTGTGAATACCGAAATGAGTAAGTGTCTTCTGTGAATACCAAAATGGTAGTAAGTTTAGGATTTTGTCTTAAGTTAGTTCTGTGAATCGGGTCCACAGTGTCCTCATGTAACGCAACTGGTGCTATGTAAAGCGCTCTGATACCCGATACAGGGTCAAGTTCGCGCTATATAAAACTGTTAAAAAAAAAAAAAATTGAATATGAGATGTGAAGCTAACCAAAACAGTTCAGCTCTAGAAAAGCATGCACAGATTGAAACTTAGAGGCTGCCTGGATGTGAGCAGAGACGGAATGAATATTGAGACAAAGGGAGAATTACCAAACTTCTGAATTTGCAGAAAATACATTAAAACAATAGCAAATTCAATCAGTCACGTAAGAGAGCCAAAACTGTTTTATATTAACAGTAATGCGGGACTGCATATAAAACATCAAAGCAGTTGAGCTCACAGACATTAGGAGGAAATGAATTCGGGAAGGTAGATTTGATTTTGCACTCAAGAATGCTGATGAAAAAAGTAATCAACTGTTCAACAATATATAGTGAGCGCTTCATTGCTCAGTTGGAAGCATCTCTTTTTCTATTTTGCAGAAACCCAGATGGCGCCTTTTAATATTCTGGCTTCTCTGTCTTCCCCTCCTACATCATCAATCAGGTTTGCATGTAATTAGATACAATTATCAGCAGAAAATGCCATTTCTCTTTCAACAGTACGTTATGGCCTCCGTGTACATCAGGCTAATATTTTTCTGAAACAAATGACGCACATAAAAAAGCGAAACAACAAGGCAGTTTTACACGCATCTTGTGTTACTGAAGCCAGTGTGATAATCAGTATCCTTGAGGTGCCGATAATGGAAAACACACGGGAGCGTTTCCGGAACTACTCAGCGTAATGTGTTTCTGCAACTCATTAATTATGTATTCATGTTTATCTTATTTTGAAACTACCAAGGATACATAGGAGGTCTGAAAATCACAAAATTACCGTTTTAACCTCTTACCGCAATTGTAATGTGTATTATCTGGAGGAGGTGGCAGGTTTACTGAGCGGAATACTTACTGTAACACGATGATTATTCTGCAGCATTGTCTACGCATGTAGGGGCATATTTACAAGGGAATGGCAAAGCGTGGCATTAAGCAAACATTGGTAATGCCCTTATACCACACTCCTCCATTCTGAAAATGCAGGGATGCGCCGTATCCACAAGAATGCGGCACACCCCTTTGTTTCCCCTAGCGCTGGCGCTAAATCTAGCTGCCTAACGCCAACGCAGGCACACCAGCACCATAATGCAAGGTTGTTTGCGTTTGGGAAATGATTGTTTATGTGCAGGAAGGTGCCCCTTCCTGCACAAGAACAATCATTCATGGCAATTTGCTCTTGCAGCACGTTAAGACTTTCTCTAGTTTTAATGTAGGTGCTACCTCCAATTTTCGCCACCCTTGTAAATAAGGGCAGTTTCAAAATCAATAGGTATTGCGGCGGAACGCCCACAGCAACACCCATTGCACGCACTGCAGAATGCAGCACACATTGAAAGAGCAAACAAAGAGGAGAAATACACGTATTTTCTGAGGCATTTCCAGTTTTACGACACTTTGTAATTCTGACTTTGTAAATCTGGGAATGTGTCAGGTTCCACAGATGTTGCGTTGGAACACCCACAGCAGCACCCACGGAACACCCCTTTTACCCAGAGTAATGCGTGAAAGGGGCCCATACTTAAAAGGCCGTTAAAAGTCATGCAGGATAAATTTACGTGGCCTTGTAAATATGGGCAGGCACACTGCACTGCTTCTGAAAAAGTGACCCTCTGGTGGCGCAATAGGCTTGTAAATGAAACCCTAGATGTATAATATAGGGTTACGTCAGGCTGAGCAGCCAGGAGGCTGCTCCTGGTGGGGCTTATATTAAGACTTGCATTGGAATTTAACAAGATGTAACTTGAAGAATAAACTACAACTACAAGAGCGGTCTACCGGACCTTACTGATTTCTACATTGGCGACGAGGATGGGATCTCCCATTACAATTATTTGGGAGGTTACTGCAAGTGTGTGGTTTATAGGGAGGTGGATTTCCCCTTTACAACTATTTGGGAGGTTACTGCTAGTGTGTGGTTTATAGGGAGGTGGTTTCCCCCATTACAATGATTTGGGAGGTTACTGAGAGTGTGTGGTTTTGTGTGATTTATAGGGAGGTGGATTCCCCCTTTACAATTATTTAGGAGGTTACTGTGAGTGTGTGTTTTTTAGGGAGGTGGATTCCCCCTTTACAATTATGTGGGAGGTTACTGAGAGTGTGTAGCAATAGGGAGGTGGATTCCCCCTTGGGAGGTTACTGTGTGTGGTGGTTTATAGGGAGGTGGATTCCCCCTTGGGTTACTGTGTGTGGTGGTGTATAGGGAGGTGGATTCCCCCTTGGGTTACTGTGTGTGGTGGTTTATAGGGAGGTGAATTCCCCCTTTGGAAGGAGGTATGTGTTCTCTTATTGGGAGGTTACTGTGTATTAATGCGTGTGAGGTCCTACAATAGTATACAGACGGAACATAATAGTATGTGCATTAGAGGATATGTAAATGTCCCTGGTCCAGCAATATTATGCAGTAGAGGGTGTTCCTGGTAAGTGGACGGTATATTATAGTGTGTGCAGTAGAGGGAGTATGTTATTCCCTGGTCCTGACATTTGTTTAAGTTTGACTTCTATATTACTACTTTATTGCTTACATTACTATTGCTACATTTACTATGTCATTATCATTATTATTACATAGAGAAGTTTATTACTTACATTATTACTATTGCATCGTTATTATTACTATAACATAGGGAAGGCTATTTTATTACTTACATTACTATTTTCTCATTATCTCATTGCTTTTACTTTATTATTTTTACATAAGGAGAGTTTGGCTCATGTTATTATGGTGTTCTTTCACGTTTACTTCTGGAATGTTGATCTTCTCTTCCTATGTTTATATATGTGTATACCTTTTCATTTTGTTAAATATTATAAAGGGGAAGATGTGTAGTAATCTGCTTCTCATGTAATGCATCTCACTGGCCCTGGTTCTCTGCCTGATGCTCTAGCTATATGATGTCATTTGGAATGTTATGGATGTTTGTACTTGAAGGTGGAGCTGTTGGAGAAGATGGGCTGAGCAGCCAGGAGGCTGCTCCTGGTGGGGCTTATATTAAGACTTGCATTGGAATTTAACAAGATGTAACTTGAAGAATAAACTACAACTACAAGAGCGGTCTACCGGACCTTACTGATTTCTACACATAGTCCAAGATTTTAAAAGGATTTACGTCAGGTTTGCATTACTTAGTTAATGCAAACCTGACCCAAAACCTTTTTACAGATTTACAGACCAACACAAATTGGTGGGTTTTTTGTTCGTAAGGAAAAGTACTTAAACCAGTGTGAAGCTGGGGGTTACATGGGTGTTTCAATGCAACCACCCATGCTTTTTGACACAAAACATATTTTAAAAAAATATGTCTTTATTGAGGTTTCATTCTGCAGTCTTTACACAAAAGATTACATTTCACTCTAACATATTACTGTACTTTGCATTTATGACAGCAAATAAGAACACAAAAACAGTAAAAAACTGTAAAATGTCCCAACTTCCCATCATCCCACCCTTCCCCTGAAGCTGCCACATGAAGAAGGTTCTTGGAGTCCTATTGTTCCTTCCCTCTATATCCTTCTACTATTGTGTTTTGTTTTATTTCCCTTGTGTGTGTTGTATATGGGAAAACTAGGACCCGTGCTGTGGGTTGCTTTGCAATCCCATCTATCAATCTGAAGAGTTTCTAATCTCACTCTCACCATGTCGCACCCTCTCTCACCCGAGTCTTCCAATTGACGAGGCACTGACCCTGAGATCCGGCCGGCTCCAACAAGTCACTCATCATTGTCTCCAATGCAAGCAGAACCTCTGGTAGCCTGTTGTCTGTTCTTGTCTTTCGTTAATGTTCCTCCTCTGCCCCAGCACACACCCTCAGATCCTTCTCCCATTTCTCCCTAGTCGGGGGCACATCGCTCATCCAATCGATCGCTATGCAGCGTTTTGCCACTGCGAGACCCAGCCCTGCTCTTCATTGGTACTTCCCAACTCGTTGCCTGCTTAATCTGTGTCAGTATTTCTCCCCAGAAGGTAGATATTGGAGGGCAATACCAGAGCACGTGCAAGTAATCAGCCTCAATAGCCTTGCATCTCAGGCAACGGGACTATCTTGTTGGACAAATAGCATTCAAGCACCTGGGGGACAGGTAGGTGTAACAATGTAAGACATTCACAGGATTAGGCTCAGTAGGTAATATTTATTCAGCCCCAGCCAACAGTCAGCTAACAACTGACAAATATGGAACTTTCATGTTAGAGGAACATTGGTGTCATATGGTTCCAGGCTCTAGGTTCCAACATGGAACCAGAACACAGAGGGAGACAGGTCATCACACTTCTCCCTCTTAAACACTAAACAGGTTTACATGTCCAGCAATAAAATAGGCAACAGAAAGATATAAAAAACAAAGAAGAAGCTGCTTAGACATAATCACGCAAGTGAACAGGAGGCCTGCGTACTCTCACACTCTTGCGAGAAGAATCAGAACGCAAATCAGGAACAACAACAATGTCATCACATTTCCCTTTCCCCCCAAAATGAGAAACACGACTATTGTTCCAGATACGACCATCCTCCGTCTTTACAGCATTTTTGAAAATGTTCACGATGGTTCTAGGAACAGAAAACTTCGACCAGTTTTGACAGCCCACAGGAGCCCTGATCTTTACTACCTCCCCCACCATGAATTTTGAATCTTTTGCAGAATTTCTCCTATCTACATATATTTTCCTTTTCCTCTGTAGTTTCAATTCTCTTTCTCTCCATGCACCCACATCATTATTTTTTACACCCTTGTCTGCAGCCATCCAGGCAGGACATAAACAAGTATTAGGTGCCCTACCCTTGAAGAGTTCAAACGGAGTTTTTCCTGTAGTTGAGTGAGGAGAGAATCGATATGCTGAAATTCTGTTCTGTAACTCCCTTCTCCAGTCCAAATTGTTAACCCTTGCCAACTTTATGCTTTCCTTCAAAGTTTTGTTGAGTCTCTCCAAAGCACCATTTGCCTCAGGATGATACAAAGAAATCCTCTTGTGAATTATTCCACACTTACTGAGATATTCCTCAACTTTCCCTGAACAAAATTGCAGCCCATTGTCAGAACGAATGGAGTTAGGGAAACTCTCACGTTTAAAGACAGACTCCAAAAAGGAAATAACAGACTCACTTGTAATCTCCCTTACTAAACTAACTTCAACCCATCTTGAATACAAATCCAATAAGACCAACATAAACGGAGTTTGATGCTCACCATGTAAAGGCCCCACAATATCAACTGCAATTTCATCCCAAGGGGACCTAGGCAACCTCCTGCAAACCATTGGGGAAAACCTAGTCCTCAAAACTTTATCACTTGCCTGACAAGAAGAGCAATCCCTAACAGTGCGTTCCACCAACAAATCAATACCTGGCCACCAGAAGTCCATTCGTATGCGTTCTTTCGTCTTCGAAATTCCCAAGTGTCCCTCATGAGACATGTCCACCAGAACACTTCTGAGATTAACAGGTGGAACTAACCTAGTACCTCTCATGAGTAAACCATCCACCACTGCCAACTCATCAGCAATCAATGACCAAGGTTTCTTTAGAGAACAAGACCTACCACCTTCCAACAATTTAATGACTTCCTTCAATTCTTCATCCTTACTCAACTCTTCTCTCCAAGCATCTTCCTTCACCGCCCCCAAAGTAACGTCACACACCTTTAATTCACCCTCAAAATCGTCAACCAAAGCTTCCCCAACATTTTCTACAACATCCACCAGCCTTGACAGACAATCAGCCGAAACATTAGTTTTTCCTGGAATATACTCAAACCTGAACACAAACTCCTGCAAAGAAATTACCCATCTCCTAATTCTCACTGAGATTGAGTCTAACCCCTTCTTTTCAAACACTTCCTTTAGTGGCTTGTGATCAGATCTGATGGTAAAGGAAGAACCCCAAACAAACTTCCTGAATTTATTCACAGCCCAAAATATTCCTAGCGCCTCTTTCTCTATGACAGAGTAATTCAACTCCGCCCCTTTCAAACATCTCGAAGCACAAGCTATTAGGACCTCTTTGTCTTTCCTCACCTGTAACAACAAAGCACCCAGACCCTTACTGCTAGCATCTGTTACAATAAACGTTGGATCCCCTGGAACAAACGCCTGCAAATTTGGTGCATTCCTCAGATCCATCTTCACCTGAGCAAACTCTCTACTACACTCCTCAGTCCAATTAAACACAGAATTTTTACACATAATTTTCCTAAGATTAACAGTCTTATCTGCGAAATTTCTGACAAACTTATTGTAAAACTCCGCCATGCCCAAAAATGATGACACCTCTTCTTTTGAACATGGCTCTTTCAACTTTTCAATTGTATCTACAAGATCCTTTTTTGGACATATGCCCTTCCTTGAAATGTGGTGGCCCAAATAATCTAACTCATTGACACCAAACTTGCACTTGCTCAGTCGTAAAGTTAATCCAACATCCATCATCTTCTTCAACACAAGGCAAACCCTCTCATCATGTTCCTGTTCATTCTTACCAGAAATGAGAACATCGTCCTGATAACATCTTACCCCCGGTATTCCTTTGAACAGATCTTCCATAATTCTCTGGAATACCGAGGCTGCCAATACCAGCCCAAAAGGCATTCTTAAAAACTTGAATGCACCCATTGGTGTGATAAAACTAGTAAGCTCTTGACACTCTTCTTTTAGCGGAACTTGGTGATAGGCCGAAGCCATATCCAAAGTGGTGAAATAGCATGCCCCATCTAATGTAGAAACCAGCTCCTCTATGTTTGGCAAAGGGTACTTGTCAACTATTACCTCCTTATTTAAAGCACGAAGGTCAACACACAGCCGAATCTCATTATTTGGCTTCCTCGCGACCACAATTGGTGCAAGCCATTCAGTTGCTTCTACTGGTTGTATAACCCCAGTCGACAACAACCTCTCAATCTCTTTTCCCACAGCATCCTTTACACAAATTGGAATGCGCCTTACTTTAGCAGCAACAGGCACCGCACCCAACTTCAGTTTGATGTATTGATTGTAACCTTTTATACACCCCAGTTTTTCACTGAACAAATCTTTAAAATTCTTTACGAACTTGTTCTCTTCATCATCCACAGCCTGTACTTGAATAACTGGATTTGCATTTGGATTGAGACTCACACCCAACCTTGCCTGATAAGACCAACTCAACAAGTTGTCTCCCCTGTTTGCCACATACATTTTTGCTTCCACAAACCTCCCTTTATATTCAATGCAGTCAAAAAAGTAACCCATTATTTTTATGGGATGTTCTTGATAACCTGTTGGCCTTATATCCGGTTTACACAAAGTCTTTTCTTTTCCAAACACATTTTCAAACACTTCGTTTGAAATGAAAGTAACATGTGAGCATGAATCAAATTTCATCAACACACTTGCTTCCCCAATCAACACATAATCAAAAGGATGTTCTACAACATCATCAATAATCTGAAAACTAACTAACTTAGTCTCAGTCCTCGTATCTCTCCCAACTCTTGTTCTGCAATTTCTACCAATGTGTCCCTTTCTACCACACACATTACAATTGAACTTAAGAGCAGGACACTCTCTCGCATTAGCCATATGCCCATATTTCCCACATCTATAACAAGTCCCTTGAAAAGGCGTTGTGAATTTCTTACTTGTCTGTATTTTTGGAATACCACTGTCAACCTCCCCTTTCAACTTTTCTCCCTCGCACACTTTTTTTTTTCTTCTCATCATCTCTCTTCACAGCCTGACACACCACTTCTTGTGTTGAAGAACAACTTGGTTTTTCATCCTTTTTCTCCTTGCTCAGTTCTCCAACGCATTTTAACATGTGCTCAACCCTTTTTGCAATACCTATCACCTCTTCAAGTGCAGGTTCATCCTTTAGCCACAATTCTTCCCTTATTTTATCACTCACACATCTCAAAACGAACTGATCCCTAATTCTTTCTTCCACCAAACCCCCAAACTTACAACTCGATGCTAACTTTCTTAGTGCAGTAATGTATTCCTCAACACTCTCTTCCTTACCCTGCTCTCGTAACCCGAAATAGTACCTTTCCATGATGGTACTCACTTTAGGAAGATAATGTAAATCCAACTGCCTAGCACATACCTCATACTCATTCAACCCTCTTTGTTCTGCCTGTGGAATAACTGGAAGAGTCTCCAAAATCTCCTGACCTTCTCCGCCCAAACAATGCATCAATAAGGCATGCTTCCTTTCACCACTCAAATTCGCACCACACACCCTTGCGTAATTTTCAAATATTTTCTTCCATTTTTTCCACCTAATCAGTGGTTCCCCTGGTTCCATCAGAAAAAAAGGAGGTGCAGTTACATTCTGCATTTTGCTGCCCCTATTCCACTTAACACACTTTAACCTTAATCACCTTTAAACTTTAAACATCAATGTTCTTCCTCCCTTCCCTCAAAAAGGTGTGCCCATCACCGTTGATAGGCTCCAAGTTTTACAATGTCGATCTAAAAATTTTAGTCTGGTTTTCCTTTCCAGCACCGCACGACACTTCTTCAAGTTTGCGTTCTTTACTCTGTCCAACAAGCTCTTCCGACTTTTACTCTTCCTCCCGTTTTCACACGTTTTTCCTTGTGTACAACAGGTCTTTCTGTCCTCCTTTACCATTCAAAGAAGAACTCCTACAATGTCACGCTCCAAACCGCCGCTTTACCTGTTGTAGTCTTTTTGAAATAACAGAAAGAACGAGAGAATTTTTTTTTTCTAAGATGGCTGCCACTAATCCATCACAAACATTCGGTCTTCTTTCTAAAGTGGATTGAGCTTCTTTTTTTTTTTTTTTAAACCAAGTCAAAATGGCCGCCAAGAAACAAAAGCGCTTTTTTCTTTGGTTCTTCGAGCTTGTTTTTTCAATTCTCGACTCAAAATGGTCGCCAAGAAACAATTGTATCACTTTCTTATGTCAATCTCGCTTGTTTTTTTTTTGTGAAAATCTCCCATTCAAAGATGTCAGCCAACTTTCCTTTCAACAAATAGTCTTTTTTCTTAGGGAGATTGCCCTCGAAAATCGACGTCACATTCAAACTCCGTTTTTTTTTTATTTTTCTTCATAAATCATTGAAAATGACTACCTTTGCCGATTTTCGTCGCGTTTTCGTCTTTCTTATCATTTCACACCGCGTTTCCTTCGCTGAGCCACAGTAGTACCTGGAAGGTGTGGATTGAGCTTCCTTCTTCGACACAGCAGTTAGGTGAGTTTCCTTCTTAACCTTCAGCTATTCACCTGTTGTTGAGGCTAACTTGCACAAGTGGATCCCATCCTCAAACGTCGCCAGTGTAATAATGTAAGACATTCACAGGATTAGGCTCAGTAGGTAATATTTATTCAGCCCCAGCCAACAGTCAGCTAACAACTGACAAATATGGAACTTTCATGTTAGAGGAACATTGGTGTCATATGGTTCCAGGCTCTAGGTTCCAACATGGAACCAGAACACACAGGGAGACAGGTCATCACAGTAGGTAATATGGATTATATGAAATTGAATCTGCTTAAACTGACGGTCACTGATACCCATTGGACCCCTGCATATGTCTTAGACCAATCCACAGGAGATAGGGGTAAATTGCTAAGAGATTGCCATCTCTCTTCCACTCGCAGCGGCTTAAGCCAATTATCCTTACACAGTGCTCGGTACAGATGTGTGACCAGCTGCCGGCTCCCAGCCATGGAAAACATAATCACTATTGTGTGGGTGGGCTCTGGTGCCTCTAGGAAGGTCAGTCATAATTGATGCGCTCTGGCTGCTACTTTTGCTTGTTGCAGAAATTGTACCGGGCCAAAAGCAAATGTAGTTATAGCATCCTGCATTATTATAAACCTCCCTCCTGGGTACAGGTCAGCCAGTGTCAGGCACCTTCCCTCTTTCCATTTTTCCGTAGACATCAATTGAGACATTCTATCAAAGGGTTGAATGATCCAGACATCCATATCCAGGCATACAGAGCTCTCTTCAGTAACCTCTGGGCCATTCTCTCCCAGAGTCTGACCATCAGAGGTCTGCCACATATAAATAGCGTCACACTCCCAGCTTGGTTCAGCATCCAACCAATGGATTGCATGTTGCAGCTGAGTGGCTAAAGAGTACAGCTCCAGATCATGTTCAACTCCCCCGATCACCTTCTTCAGTCCTTTTGCAAACAATTGTGTGTAGATCTTTTAGTCACAAATTAGCAATGAGACTGGCTTGCATGACTCACAGATTTTGGGTTCTTTGTTGGGCTTTAAAATTTCACTAATTGTTGCCTCGTCCCATGATTGTGGCTGGGCATGGCCTTCTGTAAATAGTGCAGTTAATAGCTTAGCCAACACCAAGGCAAGCTCATCTTTTAAAACCCTGTACAACTCTTTCAGTTAGCAGTCAGGGCCCGCTGCCTTCCCCTTTTTTAGTCCTCTAAGTGCTCCTTCCACTTCCTTTATGTTTATATCCTGATTTAAGTTTAGCCTCAATTCTGAGTTTAAAATAGGGAGAGTATCTTCTTTAAGCCTTCTCATTGCCAAATTTGCATCTCGGTTGTGGGATTAATTGCAATCTTGATAACAGGTTGGTTGTTTGGAAAAATTGGCACACAATCACAAGTGCAATAAGTGAGAAGTTTACGGAGTGACCTGATATATCTGTAGAATACATTAGTATGTGGTATAGTTTCAAGATGGCGGCCATATACACATCTCTACACTGCCCTATAGCAGAAAGGTTCATATGGAAGTCTGGTCCGTTGCTGATCTTTATGCGGAAGGGCACGGGACTCGATTTATACAAGGAGACACAGCATGATCTCAGGGTGCCCTAATAATCCGTGTACTTGCTTCGATTTGATATTTCGCAGTTACACAATTGATTCAGGTAAGCGTGTATACTTACATAGCTAACAATGAAGGCATGGCAGATTTGGTGGGGCTAGCCTGATAGCAATTACATTGTGAACCTCTTTTTTGTAACAGGTAAAACAAACTCAAGCAAAGCAACAGCCTTATATCAGAAGATTGTTTTCCATACAACACTGATGATCTTTCAAGTGACTTGGTGAGTTTTTGCACTTGACTTAGAGTCTGTACAGGGCCAATTCTATAATGTAAAGGGGTTGGCTTGCTTAAAGGAGACTTATAGACATTAGTGATGCAGTAAGAACCATTTTATTTTTGTATATGTTTAGCATTCAAACGAGATATACTTCAATTTAGGATTTCCGTGTCGGATTTAAAACCGGGTTAAAGGTATGATTAATGTTGTCTGAATGAGTGAGAATCGAATATGGATGAATGAAAAAAAATTGGTAATTAGGTTTGGTTAGTCTCCGTACAGGTTTCTTCAAGAGCACAGATTTTCAAGCTATCAGGTACTTGGGGAAGATTGCATGGTATTATAAAGAAGTTCGGCTAACAGTTTAGAGATTGGCGCACAGGTAAATCTTATTTTAGTTAGAGGGGAAGTACTGGAGATGGTGCCACGCTCCTTAGGGTTTCAACAAACAAATATGATTGCTTATTCAACAGTATCAAAGCCGAATAATTACAATTAATGTAAATAGGCAAAGTCCTAGTATCTGCCTGTCAATGATGCATGGGTTTCCACAATACTTTTTACATGGTACTTCAACATTTAGAATCCAAACAAAAAGTCACCGGACTTCTGCGACATGTAAAGGATTTAAGTTATTGAATGTGCATTATATTTGGGAATGTTTTATTGTTTTCTAGCCTTGAAAAAATTGTGACGCACTCCCTCACATGACAAAACACGTGTTGTCTGGCAAAAAAAATTAATGAAGATGCCAATGGTCTGAAAATAAAAAAATATATATTCAAATGATTACTGTTGTACTTAAACATAGACAAGGATTGCGTGTGCTAGAGCTCTGTATTGTGTTTTTCCGACCTAAAGTATTGGTTATGGGGAAGTAGGGTGAATCTTCCTCCTCTTTAAGCACTGCAGGTGAGATAAAATTCATGTATAAATAGTGTAAAACAAGTCAAGGAACGCCATATACCAAACAAAATCACCACACAGATTGCTAGACAAAATACCTTGAAACACATGTTCATTTCACATGGGAAAACATGAAATAATGTGGCATAGCACACGTTCCCAGTCATGAAGGAGGGAGGGCAGAACACAAAAATTGAGAACTTTGGTTTAAAAACTGATTTAAAACTAGACAGCCATCAGGCTTGAACGCTGATGAAGAACTTCATGTACATCTATAACTGCTGAAGAGACAACCTGGAATTACTAAAAATATGAAATATTCCTGGACAATAATGCAAATCATAATATTCCGTCAAATCCATGAGAACAAATATATATGTGTCTTCACATTAATGAATCCCAGCCACTTAAGCAGAATCATTTCTCCTTTTCTCTCTTGTTAAATGACGATAAATTACACAATTATGCCTTATTACAATTATGAAGTCACTAAGTAAACTTGCTCTTGACAATACAACAAAAACATTTTTGAATTGTATAGATTATGCTTGTTAATAATTGTGAAGTCTCAAAGACAATCATTGTATATACTAATGTTATATTAAGAGCAAGGAGTATATAATTTTATGATTTGACTGGCTCAATTTACTCGATACGTAATCTAGTAAATAATTAATCACATAGATACATTATCTGCATGATCCTTTATTTCATGATTTTATGCAACATGAAATCATATCTATGGAACAAGATAAATTGTATATATTTGTATATATTATAGTCTAAACTACAAATCCCACAATGCCTCAAATGGGCTTATGTGAGAGTATATAATGGTAAAGAAAAGAGGACTTTCCCAATCGTGAACAAGCCCTTGTGGTGAAACGTGTTGGTGGTAGTGGTGGTATAATAAACAACCTTGAAACATATATCTCTGGAGTGCGGCACCTGATTTTGCTTATAAAATTATTATCTGGCTGGATTCCACTAGTTTTTGCCTACTCCTGTTGGTTAGGTGCACTGGCATTTGAATCAAATTTCTGGTATATTCAAAACAACTACAGCATCACCCGGTTTCTCTTTAAAGAATTGAATAGGTGTCCCCAACTCAACACAAACTTGCAACGAATGTGCGAGCAACGAATACAGCGTACTGTGGAAAAACATCTTTGCTCAGTGAGTGGAAACGAAAGACACAGGCCGTTTGAAAGAAGAGAAAAAGAAGTACAACTTTTGAGAAATCCGCATGGCAACGACCCACGCCTGGAACTCCGATTACCAACTGCCAAAGCGGAGAAGCGACATCGGAGGATGCTGCAGAACCGTAAGTAACCATTCGGGAAAGGAGGGAGAGCAAAAAGAATAACCTGTTACTAAATGTGTTCAGAGTGTGTAGAAGGGATATAATGATATCATTAAACAACAGAAACCGACATCGACGGCCCAACATGAGAGATAAGGACAGTAAAGAGAGAGAGAAAAATACAGTTGAACCACTGCTTCTGGTAATTATTGTTCCAGAAGATACCAAATGTTTCGCAACCTTATATCTTTGTAATCTGAGGACACATTTCCTTGAGGTTAAGCATTTAGTCTGTTTTTGTCGTTTGAGCTCATTTTGAGTATTCAATTCATTGTAACTTTATTAAATTCACACAATGGTGGCAAGAGCAGCTAAACAATTTGTAGTGATGAAGGTCCACACAGGAGGTAGTAATGCAAGATGATTTATTTCATGTATTTAACAACTAGTAAGGTACAGGACATCAAGTTGAAATGTGGCAGATCAGAGCCCCACTAGGAGCTGCCTGTCAGCTGCTCAGCCCTTGACCAACTGTCACTCTGCCTCTCTCAGTCCCAACATTCCGAGGCATAATCAGACTCCAACGTTCCAATGAGTCAGAGCACAGGCACTGGCTGAGCAGGGGAGGTAAAAAACCCTACAACACATATGCAGGATACTACACAATTACTAAAAGCTGAAACTATTCACAAAAGACAATAAGGAAAAAGGACCATCACTTACAACATACAACTAAAAATGATACTACTGATAAAGAAAAGAATGGCAAAACATTATTCATACAATTAGAACGCCTTCTAAGGAAAGACATCTCAAAGAGTTGGGAAATCATTACGATGAAAAAATATATAGAATTAGAAAGAGTTACACGAGGCTTAAGAATTTTCACTCTTCCAATCCAGCCTGAGACGAGACCGGAAATGCTTGAAGAATGGGGTATCAATAATATGCATTGCTCCAGAATCATGAAGTTGATCATATTCAAATATGCCACATAAGACATTGAGGAAATTCATAAAACCATTAATTCCATAGAAACTGAAATTCAATCTTTAAAAAAAGGTGAAGAAATCAATAAATTGAGAATAGAAATGGAACAGAGACTTCATAAACATGAAAATGAAGTTGAGGAAAGAAAAAACATAAATTCCAAAGAGATGAGCGTGATTATGAAATTGGAGCAATACTAACGTTTGCCAAAAGATTAATGTTTTAAAACAGCAAATGAAAAATCAAAAAACAACTGCCAATGCATCAAACAACACTATCAGTGAATCAGACACAGATAGAATTAGAAAATTGAAACTTGCAAAAATCTTTGCCAAGAAAATTAGTAGCGATATGGCAACAGAAACGGAACCTTCTAAAACTAACATTACAATAGAACAAATACCAGATGTAGTCACAGCATATGAACTAATGATGAATTTGAAAGACAATCAAGTAACCACAAGCCAGGTTCTCAATACCCTGGAAATAGACACATGTGGTCATTCAAACACCACATTTAGAAGTAAGTCCACATTTTGTCCAAGTTTAGCACCAGGGAATAGATTGGATACCTATCATGAATTGGTAATATTGGACGTAGAGAAAATGAAAAACAAAATAAATACTAAAGAGTAGAATCTAACCAATGGAGAAAGAAAAGCATTGGAAGAACAATCGAAATAAAACCTGCTGGTAAGGGAGGGAGCATAGTTATTATGGAAAAATCTCAATATATCAAAAAAGCAAATAGACAATTTAATTATGCAAGCAAATATAAAAAACTTAAAACTAACCCAATCAATGAACTCACCATTAATGTCAACCAAAAAATCTAAACCTGGTCAGATAAAGGCATCATTAACCACGAAGAAGCATGTTACCTCAAGAATGAAAAACCAATATTCCAATCATATACTTTCTCTCAAAGGTGCCCAAAACATTGATCAATCCACCATGCAGGCCCATCAATTCCAGCTGTAGGTAAATCTATGAAAACATATCTCTTTATATAGACAATCTGATAGCACCTATGGTCACAACATTACATTTGTATATTTGAGATACAGGAGACTTCCTTAAATACCTAGCTGATATCAACTGGCAGATTGGTCTACTATTAGCCACAATTGATGTAGTTTCTATGATACACATCAATAAATCATGAGGTAGGGCTAGAGGCAATGAAATATTTTATAACTCGACGTAATGTCCAATACCTGGAACAATCTGAAGTACTTTTGGAAATTACGGAACTGTGTCTATGCAACAACATTTTCCTCTTTGATAAACAGACATTTTTACATACATGTGGGGCAACCGTGGGAGTTTCCATTTCCCCTTGTTAGCCGAATCTTACCATGGGATGGTGGGAGAGAACAGTGGCTTGGGGAGAAGGCAACAAAAAATACACAGAAAATGCGAACCGGTGGCTGCGTTATATAGGCAATTTATTTATAATTTGTAATGGCACAAAAAGCGAATTCTTAGAATACTTTTCCTGTTTGAATCATAACGATGTCGGTCTGTCTTTTACTTTTTTTTTTTAGTCCTCATACCCCAAAGATATTCTCAAAGTTCATTCAACTGTTACCGTCCACTGATAGCAACTGTATCCAGGAATGCTTATAAACTAGGAAGATCTTATTGGAAGCACTTTTTGTAGATACCCAGCTGACATAGTAATCAATTCATTTCATCTAACTTATCACCATGGAACTGATCTTAGGGTACATTAATCCACAAAAAGGTATAATCATTGGACCTTGTTCTTAAAGTTTATCCAGCCAGGAAATGCACGGAATCCAGAAATGTTTTTTACTCTTCTAATTTATACTATCTAATTTCAAGCTATATTTAATTGAATAAATTCAGTCTAAATAGGTTGGTGCGGTATCTTTTATCCACAATTTACAGATTTCTCTTCGAGCTAAAATAACTAAATAGAACAAAAACTTGCTAACATCTCGAGAGAGTGATTCGAAGGTATGGAAAGTATTTTGAAGCTAAATATACAGGTCAGTACTTTACTTATATTATTTGGTATTTCTTTGAACTTTGAGTCGGCCTTTCTTTACATATATTATCAGTGAAAAAGAAGCACAATTTATGGACCTTAAAGTCTACATAGATAATGATCAAATAAAAACCACATTTTATCTCAAACCCACCGCTACAAATAGTATTTTACATGAAAAAAGTTTTTGTCCTCGGCAGCTAAAGAAAAGCATTCCATATGGGGAATTCTTGCGGAAGCGAAGAAACCGCTTGGATGACAATGAATTTAAAGCAAAAAACTGATGAAACACCTAATAAATTTAAACAAAGAGGCTACAGGACAGTTGACATTGAAAAAGGGGAAAAAACTGAATATCTTTTACAATCAGAAACACTAACAACAACAAAAATGACCCATCCAAAAAAGAGTTGAAGAACAACAAGATCAGACTCATAATGACATACAAGAAAGAACATGAACCAATTAGGAAAATTATGAATAAATATTGGGACATCTCTTAAGGACAAACTCATCAAAAGTCATTTTTCAAGATCTATTAGTAACACTTGGCTGTCAAACCATCGAAAAGGCTTCACAAGGTGTCATAAGTGCAAAGCCTGTAAGATTGGTAAGAATACTAAACATCTTACAGACTTTAATGGTAAACAATTTAACATCACATATAAGATCACTTGTGAAACCTACTCGGGGTATACATGATTATATGTGACTGTGGAAAACAACACATTAGAAGTACAATCTGCCGTCTTAAGAAAATAATACTAGACATATTATAGTGGTATCAAACAAGGATATTAACTATGCCATGACAAACACCTTGAAACACATGTTAATTTCACATGGAAAAACATGAAATACTGTGGCAAAGCACACGTCATCAATCATGAAAGAGGGGGGGACAGAACACAACAACTGAGACGTTTGGAATCTAAAATGATTATCCGATTTAAAACTAGACAGCCATCAGGCTTGAACTCTGATGAAGAACTTCATGTACATCTATAACTGCTGAGGAGACAACTTGGGCAAGTTTGAGATTTAATGTTGATATCTCATTCAGAAAGGCTGCATCTCTTAAGGACAAACTCATCAAAAGTCATTTTTAAAGATCTGTTAGTAGCATATGGATGTAAAAACATCAAAAAGGCTTCACAAGGTGTGATAAATGCAAAGCCTGTAAGATTGGTAAGAATACTAAACATCTTACAGACTTTAAAGGTAAACAATTTACCATCACACATAAGATCACTTGTGAAAAATACTCGGGGTATACATGATTATATGTGACTCTGGAAAACAATACATAGGAAGTAGAATCTGCCCTCTTAAGAAAAGAATCCTAGAATATATTACAGCGGTAGCAAATAAGGATATTAACTATGCCATGACAAATACCCTGAAACACATGTTAATTTCACATGGAAAAACATGAAATACTGTGGCATAGCACACATCCTCAATCATGAAAGAGGGGGAACAGAACACAAAAACGGAGACGTTTGGAATCTAAAATGATTACCGATTTAAAATGACAGCCATCAGGCTTGATTGCTGATGAAGAACTTCATGTACATCTATAACTGCTGAGGAGACAACCTGGGATTACTAAAAATATGAAATATTCCTGGCCAATAATGCAAATCATAATAATCAGTAAAATCCATGAGAACAAGCATATATGTGTCTTCACATTTATAAATCCCAGCTACTTAGACGGAATCATTTCTCCTTTTCTCTATTTTTAAATGACTAGAAATTAAGCAATTATATGTTTGAACAATTATTAAGTCACTACATTAAATTACTAATGACAATACAGCACAATAATTTTTTAATTGTATAGGCTATGGTTGTTAATAAACGTGAAGCCACTAAGACAATAATTTTATATACTAACGTTATACTAAGAGCAAGGAGGGTATCATTTTATGATTTGACTGTTTCAATTTACTAGATACGTAATCTAGTAAATAATGAAGCACATAGATACATGATCTGCATAATTTATTATTTCATGATTTGATGCAACATAAAATCACATCTATGTAACTAGATAAATTGTACATATTTGTATATATTATGGTCTAAATTACAAATCTCACAATGCCTCATAATGGGATTGTATGGGAGAATATAATGGTAAAGAAAAGAGGACCTACCCAACTGTGAAAAAGCCCTTGTGGTGAAATGCGTTGGTGTAAGAAACAGCCTTGAAACATATACCTCTGGAATGCGGCACCTATTTTGGCTTCACTCTCTCTCTTTCTCTCTCTTTCTCTCTCTTTCTCTCTCTCTTTCTCTCTCTTTCTCTCTCTCTCTTTCTCTCTCTCTCTTTCTCTCTCTCTCTCTCTTTCTCTCTCTCTCTCTTTATCTCTCTCTCTTTCTCTCTCTCTTTCTCTCTCTCTCTTTCTCTCTCTCTTTCTCTCTCTCTCTTTCTCTCTCTCTCTCTCTCTCTCTCTCTCTATATATATATATATATATATATATATATAAATATATATATATATATATATATATATATATAAAGAACTTCACCACCCATACAAGCCTTTCCAAGCCAAATGACGATGAGAGGCCCCAAGTTTCTGGTGCCAATTTAAAGTGCTTTTATTGTGCTTTTCTTTTGCCCAGCAAAATCCGCCATATATATCAGGCAGTAACTAGAACAACAAATGGAGGTACTCTGGACATTGGTGGCAGACAAGAGGAGCATGCAAATCTTTGGGGGTGCCCATCATGGAAAACAACATGCAATGCTTTGCGAAGCCGTGAAGGCTGGATTATATCGCTAAAAACTCACCATCGTTTCCCGAAAAGCACAGAGGTAAAAAGACATTGATGAGGGATTGACCAATCCCCATCCGCCTCTTGCCTGCCACACCAAATGGGAACGGAGTTGTGATTTTAAAAGTACTAACACGAAGTTTCTGCCAGTTGTTAAAGCGAGCTGGAAGCAGGCAGACACGCCGAAATGAGTCCTCGAAATAAAGTCTTCTAAAGTACCCTGTGAGTGCTGTTTGTCTAACTGCAAGACAGGAGCCTTGATTGATATATATTACCTACTGGCGGTCGCCAGTAGGTATATATAGTTAGGATTTTTTCCCTATGGGATTTTTGAAAATTCTATGTCTAATAACTTTGGCGTTTGTGGACGGAATTGGCTGTAATTTTCAGGAAAATGGCACATTTTGTTTCTGAGCAGCCCCTGAAAATTTTGGGGGGGTTCGTCAAGGGGGGGCCGAGAAAAAAGGGGGGTCCCAAAACACGTTTTTCCCATGTTAATTTCCATAGGGCGGTTGGCCTCACTTTTAGCCCGAACGGCTGAATGGATTTGCACGAAACTTGGCAAAATTGTAGGGACTGGTAGCCCGATGTGCCTTTTGTAGGTCTCAATATATGTGCTCCAGTGGATTTTGAGAAATTAACGTTTAAAAAAAGATATATATCTGTAACAGCGGACCGGTTAGCGCTCTGGTTCGCGGACTTTTCGCGCAACGGAGCTTTGTGAAGCGAAGCTGATTGGTTCTCCGGCGTCTGTCAACATTCCAAAAAGTCCGTAGCGGCCGCCATCTTGTCTCTCGGTAGGATCGAGAGACAAGAGGAGGTCAAAACAAAGGGGGAAATAACTATAAGGGGGCATAGTAGATCCTCGCTGACCCCCTAGGTTTGATGTGGAGGTTTTAAAAGGGCCCCGCGGGGCAAAAAAAAATAATAAAAATAATAATTGAACGGCTGAATGGATTTGCACGAAACTTGGCAAAATATTAGGGACTGGTAGCCCGATGTGCCTTTGCTAGGTCTCAATATATGTGCTCCAGTGGATTTTGAGAAATTAACGTTAAAAAAAAGATATATATCTGTAACAGCGCTCCGCTTCGCGTAACGGAGGTTTGCGAAGCTGATTGGTCATTCTGTCACTGGGCTATAGTTGGGCTACATCTGGCTGATATTTGGGCTACATTTGTTTTTTTGTGTGTCTGGCGGCCATCTTTGGGCTACATTGGGCTACATTGGGCTTCATTGGGCTACATTCGGCTAATTAGCAAATAGCTCATCGCAAACTAGGAATGGTAAAGAATCGCTATTTATTCCTTAAAGTTCGCTATTTAGGAAATGCAAATAACTTTGATGATACATATGGCGGTTCATCTCTAACAAGATAAGAAGCATAGGGATAGATTTATGATGACTGGCGCATCACCAGGGATGTGTTAGTCATTCTGTGCCGCTGTTCCGTCACCTATGGTGTGCTGCATTTACAATGCGGCGCATCATGGGGCAAAAACAGCACAGATGCGTGATGTATCTGTGCCGTAAAGGTGGCGCATTGCTGGAGTTGTATCGCAAGTGTGATGAAGCTCCAGCAAGGGTCGGGGGTGCCCCTGTCGCAGGGTTTCTGTTCTCACACAGAACTGTGGACAGAGGATTGGAACCTCGGCGAATTAGGGTGTCCCAAAACTCACGTTAGTAATCAAAAACTATTTAGCAAGCTAGGTACAGTGTCACATTGGATATAACAAACTCTCAATGTTTAGACAATCCAGAATATGAACTTATAGTACCTCAGGATACGTGGAACTCATGAACAGTCGGTCGTTATATATTTCTTAGAAACCAGAACATGGAGTTAAGAAGAACACATGTGTATTTGAAATGTTTATTTACTAATGCCGTCTTCTCAGGCGTAGTACCTTAGATAATAAAAGTACACATATTATCAGTAGCAAAATTACCAGCATAGTTACTAGTACATAAAAAGTGAATGGTGATAGTATGTTAACATGCTGTAAATGAATAAGAGTTAGCAACACTTATAAGCAGCCGCGGGCCGTGGAGGGAGTTACGGTGAGGCAGGGAGGCGGGGAGGGGGAGAAGCAGGGTGGAGAATACAAGTACACATATTATCAGTAGCAAAATTACCAGCATAGTTACTAGTACATAAAAAGCGAATGGTGACAGTATGTTAACATGCTGTAAATGAATAAGAGTTAGCAACACTTATAAGCAGCCGCGGGCCGTGGAGGGAGTTACGGTGGGGCAGGGAGGCGGGGAGGGGGAGGGGCAAGGTAGAGAGGGCTCCACCCTGCTTCTCCCCCTCCCCGCCTCCCTGCCCCATCGTAACTCCCTCCACGGCCCGCGGCTGCTTATATCTCACCCTCCCTAATACACATATTATATTATTTGCTAAGAAGGTCTCTTTGTGTTGGTTTAGGGCGTGTCCATACTTTAGTGTCTTAGATTTGAAGGAATCACATCAGCATACACCAGCTCTCTCTTCATGTGAACCGCATCAACTGTTGTGTATGTGTGTTCGGCAAAGCAATATAAAACCCGCCTCATGCCCAGAATTGGCAGAAGTTGCACTTATGTTATGAGTATGAAGTCGTGGAGATCAGACCTCATAACAATTCTGTATCGTGTTGTTCTTGAAACTTTAGCACTCGCTGTACAGATATAGTTTAACAAGTAAAGCAGATAGTAGACCAATAACATATTATTCTCATGTAAACCACGATGAACTACTAGGTGGAAAGCTAAAGCAACAACTAAGTGTCGTGTGCAGAAGTTGCAAAAAAGGAAAAATGGCGTTTAAACCGGTAATGAGCCCATGCTAACTTAACACGGTGTAAAGATATCCAGGACCTAGATGACACCTCCTCATGATCCGGAAACGAACTGAATAAGATAATAGAAGTGCCATCTCATGAGAGCAGATTGCAAGTTTATATGTGGACGGTCCGCAAGGTAAAGCATTAAAAACTAGGAAAATTCAATGCTAAAGAAAAATAAAACAGCCAAGTACTTTATCGAGTCTTAAGCCAATAGGCAAGGTAAATAATAAAAACTTGACAAATAAGTCAATGAATTGTCAATGAAATGCTAGTACTCAGCATATCAAACATGAAAAAGGTCTATGACATAACTGTGTATGCAAAATAAGCTGCAACAGCCTCCAATAGGAAGTCACCGTCTTCATCCGAAAACAGTTCAGCCATCCAATTTAAAAGCGGAAAAGAACATACGTGCTCTCCCAGCACCGGATCCTCTATCACCATCAGAGGACAGCTCGGTGGGTTTTCAAGAAAGCTGTGTTCCAAGAAAGACTGTGCTGCCGCCAGTAAATTCCAGGGACCAAGTAGTCCATGCATCAATGCCACAGCCATAATCCTTTCGCCAGGACAAATCAACTCGTGAGTAATGATAGGAGTCATCAGCTGATTAAAGTCGACGTCAGGAGAAACCGGTCCGCAGAGACACAAATCAATGGCCCAATCGAAATCACAGGTCAGGCAGTGAAATACAGGCTGGACACAGGTGAAGTAGGAGAACCGAAAAGATAATCCATATGCCGTGCTTAATATCGCCAACGGCATTGTGCCATAATATTCTAGCATGCGATTGCGGAACAGTGTCAGCAGCTGCAGGGTCGGAGGTTGCATAGGAGGGACATCCATATTTAAAAATGTAAAAAAGCACAAGAGCGTCCGCTGGTAATGCAAGTAAAAATGCAATCCACGAACCAGAGTGGAGAAAATGGAATGAAAGGGAGCAGGGATGACTCCAAAGATTTTCTCAAATGAAGTCACGAGACCACTGGTAACAACTTTAAAAAAGTGTGCCAGGGATTTTGTGGAGGATGCGTTAAAGATAGTCGGAAACATGTTGCTGAAATTGAAAGGCAAACCTGTGTACGGGTGTTCGCTATGTGAAGTACGAAAGTTTCACGGGCCGAACTCAAGGCCACCTCTCTCTGAGACAAAAGAGCTCTTATTCTTGTCATGCCGTTGAAACGTGTCCCAAGGTTGGTATTTGTGGCCAGATTGAAAACTCCCTATGTTCATGTGTGGGAGGAAATAGAACATTTCTGCAGCAAATAACCCGTTCACTTACTGTTACGATAAAAGGAATACTTTTTAATTAACTCAGAACAATCTTCATTATTGAGCATCAAATAACTACCATTTTCCAACAACTTGAACGTGGGGATGATAGCAGGAACTGGCGTGCCTTGCAACACGCAAGCCATATTTGGTCGGTGTTTGTTGCATGAATCGTGTAACTGTATGTGCCTACACATTAGTGAATGATCTGGCGTCTCAGTGCATTCCTCTCCATTCAGATAAACTTCTTGATCATTTTTGAAACATCTGTATGTGTATGGAAGCGACCAGACCTCATGAACAAAAGCACTACCTAAAGGTTCATAAAGACCTATTGGTATATATTTCATACAATTTGAAAACTTATATAAAGCAAAAGGCAGCGTTATTAAACCGTGGATAAGGCATGTTGCCAAAAAACCCGCAATCCTCTGCTGATGATGTCACTGAGCATGTCATGAATGATGTAATATGTGACATCATCAGTAGTGGATTATGGGTAATAGTATCTCTAGTTTACTCCCCTATAGCTGTCTTTCTTTTAACATAAGTGTGTGTTTCCTTCCCTTATACTTACTGTTTTTGGTTCGCTTCCAGTTCGCGTACCAGCGAGCGAACTAGGAAGCGAACTAAGAGAAATAGAGGTTGGCACAGTTCCAAATATTGTACCAATTTTTTAATAACGGGGAGGTAGTTCTGAAAAGAACTTTTTTTTTTATTTTTCTGAACATTTTTTTACTGTTTTTGAATTTTTCGGAACAGTTTTATATTTTTTTGGGTTTTTCTTGGAGGGGGCAATGAAAACGATTCATTGTAAAGGGCTCAACAGGAGCAACAAAACAAAAAAAAGAAGTATTTATTATTTTGGGCGTTTCGGACAAACTTGCATATGATAGTCAATAGCTCTGTTGATCAGAGTGATGCTTCTTTCTCCGTAGGAAATGAATCCATCGCAAAATACGCAGGTGTGTTTTACTTCACCAAATCTCATTTGTATATTTGGCACCATCTCCCTGCCCTCTGGTCCCGTTACTTCCGGTACAACAGATCTTCTGGCCATAATAGGGAGATTATCTAGGTCGTTCCGAAACTGTGCAGCACTGTAGTTGTTAGGATGCCACCTAGTCATATGGCGATGCATTGTGTAGTTTCCGAAACTGTATTTTTTGTCGGTCCCTCTGGACAGTCTATCTTGACATATAAGGCAAGTTACGTATCTTGCATTTACTTTTTTCTGACCTTTGGGAATTTTAAAAAATTGCCAAATGAAGTTTTCTTTCCGGTGAGACGTCTTGGGCTGCTCAGGCAAAAACTGCCTCTCTTCGTGCTCGTCCTCCTGTTCCTCTTCTTCTTCTTCTTGTTGAATTACAACTTGAGCAGGTGGTCCACTCTTCCTTGGATGTGGTGGAGGTGGTGGGGAAGCACCAGCTGAAGCTACTAAAGAAGCCATTGCTCAGTGATCACAAAGGGTCTTTCTCTCACAATGATGAAAGTCAGAGTGAGGAAAGAAGGAGGGATTTTCATCATTTGGGAAAAACAAGAGTTCTCAACCAATCAAAAGTGTTCATTTTAGATTATATGACCTAGTCTTACATCATTAGGAAACCAAAAGTGAAATGAACCAATGAAAAGTGTTATTACCAAGTCACATGACTTGCTGTGTTTACGTTAAGCGCTTTGCAGGGCCTCCCGGTTTGCTTCCAGAAACCTGCGCTTTGGCACTCGCTTCGCGTACCAGTTTGCTAACGTAGCACGTCATATGACGTATCAAGCGACAACGTGGAACGTCATGCGGACGGGAGGCGTCACGATGTTGTTTTCTAACGCGGCACTTGCGGTAAAGAAACGTTTACCGGCTCGCGGTCTATTTTGCGGCATCAAGGTCAGCTAATGGGAAGCTTCCCGATTCGCGAAGCGGGAACGAAGAAAAAAAAATATTTTAAAAAAAAATTATTCATAAACATATAAAATATATTTTTGGATTTAAAGAAGAATACATTTTACAGCTACAGATATTAGCTGTTAAAAAACCAATGAAATTCACAGAAAAAACCATAGGTTATAGACCATATATAGTTAGGAATTAGCATTTACAAAACCTTGAAAATTCACTGAAAAAACCATAGGTTATAGACCATATATAGTTAGGAAATAGCATTTAGAAAACCTTATTTTACTCACACAAAACCATTGAAATTCCATATATAGTTAGTTGCACTAACTATATATCGCGCACCTGCAATCCACTGCTGATGATGTCACATATTACATCATTCATGACATGGTCAGTGACATCACTGATGACATCACTGATGACATCTCAAATGACATCACTGATGACATCACTGATGACAACATCCAGTGACTGTATGCTTCTGTAAAGTTAAAATATGTCTTACATATTGAAGAATGAGTGGATGTATAAGTGTCTGGATGAAGGATTTAGTAGGTGCGTGACTGACTGTATGAGTGAGTGATTAAATGTGTCTCACTGAGTGCATGGGTTAGTGACTAAACTGTCTTAATGTGTGCATCATTATGTCTGTTGTTCTGTAAACTGCTGCATGTGTTGATCAGTAGCTATATGAGTAACTATATGGGTTATTGATTGATTGCCCAAGTATTTGTATGGGAGACTGAGTGTGTGTGTGGCTGGCTGGGAGGTGTGTGACTCTGTGCAGATCAATGTGTACTTGTATCAATGATTGTATAAGAGAGTAAGTATGTGTTAGTATATGTTTCAAAATGTAAGGTGCTCTATGTTTAACTGTATAGATTAGAAAATGGAAGTGTGATTGATTATTTACAGGACTGACTAGGTGTGTGAGTAACTCCATGGATGAGTGACAGAGTGTGAGAGTCTGTATAGGTGTATGAGTGCATATGATAGTGTTGTAAAGATGAGTGATTGTATGTATGAATGATTCTATGGGTAAATGAGTGAATGTGTGTGTAAACATAGGAATCACTGAGTGCGTATGTAGTAACTAGTATTGGTGTGTCAATGGTTTCAAAAATGATACTCTGTATTTAACACTGGGTGTAACAGAGGTTATATTAAAGTGTGAGGAGATGCATTGTATTGTCACATGAATGATATCATCAGTGATGTGGTCATTGATGTCAAATGAGATGTCATCAGTGATGTCATCAGTGATGTCATTTGAGATGTCATCAGTGATGTCATTTGAGATGTTATCAGTGATGTCATTTGAGATGTCATCAGTGATGTCATCAGTGATGTCATTTGAGATGTTATCAGTGATGTCATCAGTGATGTCACTGACCATGTCATGAATGATGTAATATGTGACATCATCAGCAGTGGATTGCGGGTGCGCGATATATAGTTAGTGCAACTAACTATATATGGAATTTCAATGGTTTTGTGTGAGTAAAATAAGTTTTTTTAAATGCTAATCCCTAACTATATATGGTCTATAACCTATGGTTTTTTCAGTGAATTTTCAAGGTTTTTTAAATGCTAATTCCTAACTATATATGGTCTCTAACCTATGGTTTTTTCGGTGAATTTCAATGGTTTTTTAATAGCAAATATCATAAGCTGTCGAATGTCAAGTACGTGGTAAGTAAAAACATTTTCGTGTTTATGCACACTGATCTGCTTTGAATGCTGCCCCCCCCTCCCCCTCATTTCTATTAGGAGTACTCTCTCTTTGCAGATAGTGAAGGGTAGTTAACGCGGGCCTTTGCCCCCGTTGTAATCCGTCGTGCCTGCTTCTCTCTCCATTTGATTGATTGTTATCCAAGCATTTACTGTTTTAGAATTGGTTCTCTTTGGTTCATTCTCTATTTACAAACAAGCACAGAGTCGCAATACTCTGTTTAGTCTTTGCAGATAGTGAAAAATCGTGTAAAAAAACAAAAGGAATCGAGCAAAATCAGTAGGCCACTAATGGGATCTCTTTTTGACCTCGCTAAAATAGAAACATTAGGAACAACCCCTCATGAGAAATACGAAACTAGTGAGATGAACTGAGCTCCACACCATGATGGCTGCAAGACAGCTCGGCTCCGCCACCCACCCCGCCCAAAATAACGATAAACTCTATGCAAATATTACAAATATATACAATACACCAGCAAAGTAACAGGGTAAAACATTTTATTAAATAACTATTTACATAACTATTTTATACTTTTTGTTGCCCGATCCGGCTAGCTCAATCGATTGAGCATGAAACTCATGCACTCTGATAATTCAAAGTTTTGAGGAGTGCTTGTAACACTGTCTGAAGCCTATTTGCACTTGCTACAGCTTCACTATTCTCAATGTAAGTGTGGGCTGTTTGAGGACGTGACTGCATTTGAAAACAATGTGATGCAGTGCCACCCTGAACCGCTTGACGGAGGCCCCCGAGGGACGGTGTCATGGCGCGGACTCGGAGGGGGCGCTTGGCTCCGGCCCCCTCCGCAAGTCGTGTTGCCCTGGTGTGGCCTGAGATCGCCCCCGACATAGGTGGCCGGCTCCCGGGGTCAAGCGGAACTTTTTGCCTTTTGGTGAGTCTTCCATTCTTGACCTTGTCCCACAATCCGTTTCACCTAAAGACACGCTGTAGTGGGGCGCCCCTTTACCGTTTCAGTTGCCATTCCGCCCGCTTTTGCTACACTGTGCCTCTTCCGCTATTCAGCTGTTTACCGCCTGCTCTTTTGACTACAGCGTCTCGCTCACAATGTACTTGAGTTGCTCCCGCTCTTGCGGTGCAGCGATAGGCGGCTGCCACAGGACTCTCAAAATGGCGGCCTTCAGATTTGGGCGTGGTCCACTAAAATGGGCCTGCAACACCTTGGAACTCGGACGCTTGTCTGCTAGGTCTTGGACCCCATTCTCGAAAGCGTCCCCTCAGCCTTGAAGATTCTACAAAAGTCTTGGGGGCCCCCGACTCCCGCAGGCTTCTGGTGGGGAGCGGCTAGCATGATTGCTCGTGGAATGGCCACGACGGAGCTACGAAATGGTGGTGCTCTCATGCTAACGCCAGCTTCAGTCTGAAACATCCAGAAACACGGTAGACTACCAATTCGATCAGTTCCGGTAGCGCCCCAACGTGACCCGGTAGAGAAGAACTTGCCCTCCCCTCTTTGACTGATGGTTCTTGTTGCCCGTCCCTTCTGTTGTCATTTAACAGAACTATTTAGCCTGCTGAAAGGGGTTGTGTTCCGACCGCTGGTTGGTGGAGACATTTTGACTATATTCTGGACCTGCGTTGTCGCGTAATGCGTCATATGACGTGCGGCGTTAGCGCATCCGGAAGTGCTCCAGTGCGCGAAGCGCAGCTTCCCGGAAGCGATCTGGGGCGCGGCGCGCAGCGCGTAACGTAAGCATAACAGGTCATGTGACTTGTTAATAAAACTTTTCATTGGTTCATTTTACTTTTCTTATTCTAATGATGAAAGGCTTGGTCATATGACCTAAAAATTACGCTTTTTATTACTTTCGAACATTATTTTTTCTTAAACATATGTTATAATGTTCCAGGCTAATGTACTTTCCCGGAAAATTTACAACTGTCCTGCAAGTAAAATATATTCCTGATTCGAGAAAAAGGGCGTTTCTTCGTCCCATGACGGAGCCGTTGAGCAAAAGAGGCTCGGCCTGCTGTCTTAGTCGCCGATAAGCCTGAATATCAGATTCTTATCGATCACTTTATGTTGCAGAAGTAGAAACACAACAGCCCTTGACCATTTATCTTTACTGCGTTCCTGCGTATTATACCTTTTACCCTTCATGTAATTGGACTGCTTTATTTCACTTGCCTTTTACTGATTCTAAAACAGTGACTATTATTAAAAACTTTACCAATGTAAATACTACTACCATGTTTTCTTTTAAAAACCTTTATTGTGAAAATGTCAGTATACAAATACGGGCCTATAACCACGTGGGCCGGCCACGGAGCAAACTGTAATCATATATGATGAGTAGACATTTACACTGTAGAGGAACGTAACGGGCGGGCCATTAGGTTGCAAGAACTAAGGTGTCTAACAGTTGCGGAATCGGTGGACGTACATTTTATAATTAAAATACGACAGAGCCAGTTACAATAAAATTATCTAGATATACATTTGCGGGCAAGTACCATGGGTGACGTTAATTCGAACTTTCAATAGTACAGTAATCAATAACACATCAGAACTTAATATCAATAGGGATGTCGAAATATTCAATCAATTCTCGTCCCCGCCCGCCATGTGCTTCAAAACTGCATACGTATCTCGTGATTTCAAGGTTCAGCAACCAGTACACAACAAGGAGTTACGAGTCCCATTTATTCCGGCGCCATTTTGGGCGAGGACGGGCAGGTCCAAGATATAGTCAAAATGTCTCTACCAACCATCGACTATGATTATGTTCATATGCTGTATTTATTAGAGTAACACTCATCTGTCCACATGAAATTAATTTGCCACAATCTAAACATGTCATTTTAATCTTTCCAAAGTTCTTCTAAATATTTGGGACCGTTTCCCTTGCCTCTGATGCTGTCAGTGCCACTTCTTTGGTGAATGTACTTGCAGGTCGGGGGTTCTCCTCCAAATCTCTCTTTTGTGCAGCACTATAATTAATCGGTGCCACCTCTCCATATGACGATGCATGGTATAGTTACCATAACTATATTTTTTTTCGGTTCCTCTGGAGAGTACATCGTGGCAGATGAGGCAGGTAACGTACCGGGCATTTACCTTTTTTGCATGTAGAGGAAAGGAAAAAAAATTCGAGCGTCCGAGTTCTAAGGTGTCCCAGGGCCATTTTAGTGGACCAGGCCCAAATCCAAAGAACAGGCCGCCATTTTGAGAGTCCTGTTGCAGCCGCCTGTCGCTGTAGCATCAAGAGCGGCCGAAACTCAGCTGAATGGCAACTGAAACGGTAAAGGGGCGCCCCACGACAGCAGACGAGCCTCCACCTGGGAAGGCCCGTTCACGCCGCCTCCCCCCCCTCTTCGGGCACCCCACGCCGTTATTCGGAGCAGGACTGTAGGATGGCCACACCAGTGCGGCAATTTGCTAGACACCACCTCGGTGCCAACCGAATCTCAGCGCCTTGTGGTGTCTTCTATTCAGAAAACATTGTTGTGCTGCCTTCGGCCTATTCGCCGCAAGTGCGCACGCAACTCAGCTGCATAGCGAGTGAAACACCAAGGGGCGCCCCACTGCAGCCGAGGAACCTTCATCTTGGGGGCGACGCACAGCATCACATTGCTTTCCAATGCAGTCAGATCCTCAAACAACCCCCACTGACTGATGCGAACTCACAGGCCAACGGAGCGCCCCACGCCGACTTTCGGCGCAGCATTGTAGGATGGCCACACCAGTGCGGCAACTTGCTAGACACCACCTCGTTGCCATCCGGATCTTGGCGCGTTGCGCTGCCTTTGGCCCTATTCGCACATCGGTCCGCTACTGACGCCATCTCACAGGCCAACGGGGCGCCCCACGCCGACTTTCAGCATTGTAGGATGGCCACACCAGTGTGGCAACTTGCTAGACACCACCTCGGTGCCATCCGGATCTTGGCGCGTTGCGCTGCCTTTGGCCCTATTCGCACATCGGTCCGCTACTGACGCCATCTCACAGGCCAACGGGGCGCCCCACGCCGACTTTCAGCATTGTAGGATGGCCACACCAGTGCGGCAACTTGCTAGACACCATCTCGGTGCCATCCGGATCTTGGCGCGTTGTGCTGCCTTCGGCCTATTCGCACATCGGTCCGCTACTGACGCCATCTCACAGGCCAACGGGGCGCCCCACGCCGACTTTCAGCATTGTAGGATGGCCACACCAGTGCGGCAACTTGCTAGACACCACCTCGGTGCCATCCGGATCTTGGCGCGTTGTGCTGCCTTCGGCCTATTCGCACATCGGTCCGCTACTGACGCGAACTCACAGGCCAACGGGGCGCCCCACGCCGACTTTCAGCATTGTAGGATGGCCACACCAGTGCGGCAACTTGCTAGACACCACCACGGTGCCATCCGGATCTTGGCGCGTTGTGCTGCCTTCGGCCTATTCGCACATCGGTCCGCTACTGACGCCGCCTCACGTGCCAACGGATTTTCTACGCTTTTTATACCCTATGCCGCATAACAGGTCATGTGACTTGTTTATAAAACTTTTCATTGGTTCATTTTACTTTTGGTTTCCTAATGATGGAAGGCTTGATCATATGACCTAAAAATAACACTTTTCATTGGATGAAAACTTTTTTTTTTTCCCAAACGATGAAAGCCCCACCTTGTTTCTGGATGGTTCAGACTGAAGCTGGCGTCAGCATGAGAGCACCACCTTCTCGTGGCTCCATCGTGGTCATTCCGCGAGCAATCATGGCAGCCGCTCCCCACCGGAAACCTGCAGGAGTCGGGGGCCCCCAAGACTTTTGTAGAATCCTCAAGGCTGAGGGGACGCTTTCGAGAATGGGGTCCAAGACCTAGCAGACAAGCGTCCGATTTCCAAGGTGTCCCAGGGCCATTTCAGTGGACCAGGCCCAAAAAGGAAAGAGCCTGCCGCCATTTTGAGAGTCCTGTGGCAGCCGCCTATCGCTGCACCGCAAGAGTGGGCGCAACTCAGCTGAATGGCGGATTTTGACACAGTGTACCAAAAGCGGGCGGAATGGCAACTGAAACGGTAAAGGGGCGCCCCACTACAGCAGACGAGCCTCCACCTGGGGAGGCCCGTTCACGTCGCCTCACCCCCCCCCCCCCGGGGCGCCCCACGCCGTTATTCGGAGCAGCATTGTGGGATACCAAAACCAGTGCGGCAACTTACTTGACATCACCTGGGTGCCATCCACATCTGAGCGCGTTCTGCTGCCTTGGGACTATTCGCACAACAGACCGCTACTGACGAGCCACCCCCCGGGACGCCCCACGCCGTTATTCGGAGCAGCATTGTAGGATACCCAAAACCAGTGCGGCACCCAGGCAACATCACCTGGGTGCCGTCCAGAACTCAGGACGTTGTGCTGCCTTGGGACTATTCGCACAACCGACCGCTACTGACCATTGTTCCTTCTTTTTTCCTAAAAATGTTTAAATGTTTTTACTGTTTTTGTTGCGTTGTTTATATTTATAAGTTATTAAAGTTTAATAATCCTACTACTTTGTTGGAGTGCTATATATTTTTAATGTGACACATAATTGTAAAAACTTTGATGTACAAAGAGGCATCCCTGGAATCTTCCGCTTCAGGCTCGGTCCCCTCCCCAATCACAATACAGGATGGTTTTCAGATAGTAGGAACGCGTGTGGTGTGACGGATCTCATCGGGTGGGGGCCTTGATCTACTGTAACTCCTTTGAAGAGGGGTGATTCTTTACAGCTGGGGCCATAAAGTACATCTGCAGGGCTACCTGATAGCCTGGGACCGGCCTGGACAATCGGACACAGAGGAAGAGGAGTGTCAGAGGGTGCGGTAGTGAATAGGGCGAAAGGGAGGTGTCGGGCGGGCACAGAGTGTGATTCTCAGGGAAGAGCAGCGCAGATGGGGGGAGGTTTATTGCCCATGCATAAGACAGAGAGCGGGGGTGACCAGTGCCTGGGGGAGATGCTTGCGAGGGTGGGGAGCCATGCTAAGGATCGACAGCGTGCAGAGAGTGGGTCTGGTCAAGGCATCTAAAATGGCTGCCGTGCACGACAAAAGTGTGGCATTTGAAAAAAGGCAAGATGGCGCAGACAATGTTTTTCAACACTTCCTGATTTCCTTCGAATCGAACATTAACAGACGTTATCTCTCCCACACTACCGGTCCCCCTGGGCTTAAACGCCGAGATGGTAGGGACTGCATCCCGTGGAGATAGGCCGAGACGTCACTCAGCAGAAAAAAAAGTTTAAAAAAGTCTATAAACATACAATAAGTTAAAAGTCAATCATTCTTGTTTCCTTGTAGTACGCTCCCCAGTCCGCTTCCCGTTACGCTAACCGGGCGCACCCCACCAAAAAAAACGATTTTTTTTTGATTTTTTTTGCCCCGCGGAGCCCTTTTAAAGCCTCCACATCAAACCTATGGGGTCAGGGAGGATCTACTATGCCCCCTTATGGTCATTTGCCCCTTCGCTTTGGCCTCCTCTTGTCTCTCGATCCTACCGAGAGACAAGATGGCGGCCGCTACGGACTATTTGGAATGTTTTCAGACGCCGGAGAACCAATTAACGTTAATTTCTCAAAATCCACTGGAGCACATATATTGAGACCTAGCAAAGGCACATCGGGCTACCAGTCCCTACAATTTTGCCAAGTTTCGTGCAAATCCATTCAGCCGTTCGAGCTAAAAGTGAGTCCAACCGCCCTATGGAAATTAACATGGGAAAAACGCGTTTTGGGACCCCCCTTTTTTCTCGGCCCCCCCTTGACGAACCCCCCCCCAAATTTTCAGGGGCTGCTCAGAAACAAAATGTTCCATTTTCCTGAAAATATCAGCCAATTCCGTCCACAAACGCCAAAGTTATTAGACATAGAATTTTCAAAAATCCCATAGAGAAAAAATCCTAACTATATATACCTACTGGCGACCGCCAGTAGGTAATATATATATATATATATATATATATATATATTTTCACGATTGATCCTGTCGCAGAGGGAACTCCACAAGTTGGTGCTGGGTTCGGGACCAGGACCGGATCCCGTGAGTTATTTTTCACAAACAGAAAACCAGCACTCCGCATTCAGAATTAAACTAAAGGTTTTATTTGAGACACTATTACAAGCCTACGCGTTTCGAACCAGATGGTTCCTTTTCACGGCAGTGTTAGCAGTTGTCCTACTTCACTTACAATTATATAGTTTTTAATGCTCATCCTGGTGCATTGTGGGACATGCAGTTTTAGCATTATGTATTTACATTTATACAATTTTAACATTTGCATTCTTAACATTTTGATGCATTTCAAATGTGGGCTAAGTGCCCAATGTTCAATTTTAATGGCACGAGGAGAGAGTGTCATGGCAGTGTAGTAAGCTGCACGGGCAATTATATTGTTCTCGTTAAGGCCATGTGGTCATCAGTCTGGCTGTGCAGTCTACTGCTTTTTACTCGGGCTGAGTGCCCTTTACACTGCCATATCTGCAGACACTTACATGTGCATGTGCATTATTCTGAGAAAGCGGTTTGTTCTTTCCAATGATTGTTTGATGATGGCAAGTTAGTGTTTTAAATCTCATTTTCGGCAATTTGCTCAAAGCAGCGTTTGTTCATTTTCATTTTCAGAGATGGAAATAAAGTTCCTCATTTTCGTTTAATCCCATCGGCTGTCTCGTTTTGAAGCGTATTATCAATCTTGATTCCATTCTTCTTAGATTTTGCTTCCTATTGCCACCCCGTTCGTGTTGTTTTGCCGTGGTCAACCCAAAAAAATGAGTATCTTTCCATGTTTTGTTTGTATGGGTCATTAGATGTTTGGCCATGGCATACGTGGAGTCTTTATTTTGAATTGCACGAATATGCTCCAACATTCTTTTCTTTAGGGTGCATGTGGTACTGCCAATGTATTGTTTTCCACAATAGCATTGTAGCATATACACTACAAAACTTGTTTCACATGTGATGTGTTCTCTTATGGTGAACGTCTTGCCTTTTGGATCATTGATTGTCTTCATATTCTTGCCTATCTTACATGCTTTACAGGTATTGCATCTAATGAATCCTTTCTTTTTCTCGGTGAGCCAGTCGGTCTGTTTCCTCTCTTCATAGTGACTGTGTACCAAGTGATTGGCTAGGTTTGGAGGTCTTCTATACGTTATTGAGGGTCTCTCTCCAATGTTTCTGCCTATATCTGGATCTTTCTGTATTAGGTGCCAGTATTTGTTTAGTATTTTACGAATTTTATAGCATTCCTTACTGTAGGTGATGATCATTCTTGGGGGCTCAGTCTTGGTTGGTTCTTTGCCCTGGGCGGTACTTGACGGTTTGGGTAATAGAATTTCTGCTCTAGTTTTTGTCCTGGCTTTCAGTTCTCCTTGGTGAATGTCCCGGTACTTATAACCACGTTGCTCGAATCTCTTCTTGGTGTCTTTGAAGTTTTTCTCCATTTCTTTGTCTTCTGAGCAGTTTCTCCGCATTCTTAATAGTTCCCCATATGGGATGCTTCTCTTGAGGGGTTCAGGGTGGAAACTTTGTCCATGCAGGATACTGTTTGTGGCTGTCTTCTTCCTGAAGGTAGTAGTATGTATTTGGTCGTCTTGAACATATACTTTCGTGTCCAGGAATTCAACTTCCTTACTGCTTATATTGTAAGTGAATTTTAAGCCGACCTCGTTGTTGTTCAATTCATCAAAGAAGATCAAAAATTCAGATTTTGTTCCCTTCCATAGCAGGAAAAGATCGTCAATGTAGCGTAGCCATAACGCTACATTGCCCATGTGATGGTCGTTTTCTTCTCTCCAAGCTATGTTCCTCTCCCACCACCCCATCATGAGATTCGCATAGCTTGGAGAGAAGGAAACTCCCATTGCTGTACCGCACTTTTGCCTGTATACTTTCCTATTGAACAGGAAAACATTGTTGTATAGACATGTTCTGATCATGTCTATGATCATCTTGGAATGTTCTCTTTCAGTTATTGGTCGTTGCTTCAAAAAGTATTGGACTGCCTCAATACCTGTTTCGTGTTCTATCGATGTATATAATGAAACGACATCGATAGTCACGAGCATGTAAGTAGATTGCCATTGAGTGTCTTGTAAGATACGCAGAAAATCCCCGGTGTCCTTAATATAGGAACTGAGAGTTGTTACTATCGGGGCAAGGAAATGATCAACATATTCCGATATATGTTCATATAAACTGCCACAGCTTGAAATGATCGGTCTCCCTGGGGGTTTGTTGAGGGTTTTGTGGACCTTGGGAAGAAAGTATATGGTTGGTGTAATGGGATGTTCCACCATTAAAAATCTTCTTTCTTCCTCTGTTATTAGTCCCATACGTTTCCAATTTTGTAATTTTGTTGCCAATTCTGTTTTAAGTTTTAACGTTGGGTCATTGGTTATGCGAGTGTAGTTCTTATCTTCACCTAATTGTCGCATAGCCTCTTCCACATAATCCTCTCTTTGCATAATCACGATGTTGCCACCCTTGTCGGCTGGTTTGATCTCGATGGAATTGTTGTCTTTGAGAGTTTTCAATGCCGCGCGTTCTGCTTTGGATAAATTTTCCATCTTGTTATTTTCAGTTTGTGTCATTTCCTCTAGGTCTGCCAACACCAGATCATAGAAGGTGTCGATTTTGTTCCCAGGGTTTAGGATGGGGCAGAATTTTGATTTATTTTTGAATTGTGTTGATATACTTTTGTTTGTTGTCATTTCCATGTCTGTTAATATCTGTGTATCTGTCACTGAGGATGCCTGTGTTTGATGCGCTAACTCGTACGCTGTGCGTAGACACGGAATTTCATCAATTGTGAACTCTTTGGACGTGTCAGTGGAATCCGGACTGGGTGCTTCCTGTATATGCGAGGGGCCTGGTTCTTTGGACATTTTTGTAAAGTATTTTTGCAGTTTGAGTTTCCTCACATATTTGTAAAGGTCAATTTTGGTGTCCACAATGTCTTGGTGCACTTCCGGGCAGAAGGACAGGCCTTTGTTGAGAAGTCTACGTTCGTCGTTTGAGGGTGTGTATCTCGAGAGATTGATTATCAGATCTGGTTGTTTCTGATCAAATGGATTGGCACTGTTCACTTTTTGGGGGGTATGCGGTTGCGCAGGTTGTATCCACTTTTTTTCGTTGCGCTTTCCTCTCCTGGTTTTGCGTTTCGTCCTCTTGGCTGGTAAGTACCCCTTGGCATGGGTTTTGTTGGATATCTGTTTTTGTATCTTCCCCTTGGTGCTAGTTGTTCCTGGTGTACCAGGGTCAGTTCCTCTAAAAAAGAGAGCCTGCTCAGGTTTCTATTAGTGCGTTGTTCCCCCTCGCTAACTTCAGATTCTGGTTCGCTGGACGAAGGTGTGTCAGTCGGAGCACCTGGCTGTTTCCACTGTTGTTTGAAAGTATCATATTTCTTGGCAAATGTTAAGATTGTGCCAAATTCATAGTCGTCTTCGTCTCTGCGGAATTTTCTCTGTTTCCGTAGTTGCACTTCCTCCTCATGTTTATCTAGGTTTTTTTCCATATCCACACGTAATTTCTTGATGCTTGCGCTGTCTTCTTTCAGGGCAGCAATTTGGTTTTCGATATCTTTTATTTTCACATGGAATTCATCCACGTCAATTCTTGCGTATTTGATGATAATTAGCATCATATTGTGTGAGCATTCCATGTTGTTCATGCCCCACTCCTCTAACATCTCAGGTTTTGTATCGGGGTGATTTGGGAGAGTAAATATGCGCAGACCCCTTGGAACCATTTTCTGCTCGATGTATTTTTCAAGTGTTAATATTTCCCATGACCTCGAGATTTCTTTCCTCATCAGCTTTTCTAGTTGCATAAACAACTGTTTGGCTGTGGTGATTGTGGGTTGGGGTTCCTTTCTAGCTTCCTCTCTGCCGCGATCTGTTCTGTCTCTCCCTTTTTGGAAAATGCTCTCAGCAAGTGTTGCTCTTCTCATAGCGCGTTCCTCCATTACAAGACAATTATAGGCACTGGTTCTTGTTTGTCACTTGTATCGCTTTCTCAATAATTGTAAGTTTTTCAGTACACTGTAACCAACGTTAATATTTAACGTCCAAATTATTTCCTCCTTTTCGGGTATAATTAATTTGTTTGCAGTGTCTCATTCAGTTGTGTAATTCCGAGTGCGAGGTCCTTTCCTTAGAACGGAATCAGTTTCGTTCCTCAGATTTGAATTGGAAAAAGTCAATGTTTTCTTAAGACCTCACTTCGACATACATACGGCAGTATTCTCTCACACGCCCGTTCCCGCTTACCTGGGAGACTCCCGGTAGTGACAGCGCCCTCCGACTCAGCACTCCGGCGCTCAACCAGTGGGTGTGATGAGAGCGTTTCTCGATGCCCTTCGATCTCTCCTCCTGTGGGTGTCCGGGCGTTTCAGTTGGCCGGTAGCTGCCTCATTCCTCGCAGCTATGCAGCGTCTTCACAGCCGGTTTCCCACTGTTTGCTTTGTCCGTTGATCGCCTCCGCCTGGCCAGTTGTGCACGCCTACGCCAGGGTTTCACGGCGTTTCCCAGCGTTTCTGCAAGTCTTGGCGCTGTTGATCCGGGACTCTGGGGAGGATTCGTAAAGGTATGTCGGGTTCCCCTCTGTAGGCAATATTTTCACGATTGATCCTGTCGCAGAGGGAACTCCACAAGTTGGTGCTGGGTTCGGGACCAGGACCGGATCCCGTGAGTTATTTTTCACAAACAGAAAACCAGCACTCCGCATTCAGAATTAAACTAAAGGTTTTATTTGAGACACTATTACAAGCCTACGCGTTTCGAACCAGATGGTTCCTTTTCACGGCAGTGTTAGCAGTTGTCCTACTTCACTTACAATTATATAGTTTTTAATGCTCATCCTGGTGCATTGTGGGACATGCAGTTTTAGCATTATGTATTTACATTTATACAATTTTAACATTTGCATTCTTAACATTTTGATGCATTTCAAATGTGGGCTAAGTGCCCAATGTTCAATTTTAATGGCACGAGGAACACTTAAGAGCAATCGTATCCTGCATGGACAAAGTTTCCACCCTGAACCCCTCAAGAGAAGCATCCCATATGGGGAACTATTAAGAATGCGGAGAAACTGCTCAGAAGACAAAGAAATGGAGAAAAACTTCAAAGACACCAAGAAGAGATTCGAGCAACGTGGTTATAAGTACCGGGACATTCACCAAGGAGAACTGAAAGCCAGGACAAAAACTAGAGCAGAAATTCTATTACCCAAACCGTCAAGTACCGCCCAGGGCAAAGAACCAACCAAGACTGAGCCCCCAAGAATGATCATCACCTACAGTAAGGAATGCTATAAAATTCGTAAAATACTAAACAAATACTGGCACCTAATACAGAAAGATCCAGATATAGGCAGAAACATTGGAGAGAGACCCTCAATAACGTATAGAAGACCTCCAAACCTAGCCAATCACTTGGTACACAGTCACTATGAAGAGAGGAAACAGACCGACTGGCTCACCGAGAAAAAGAAAGGATTCATTAGATGCAATACCTGTAAAGCATGTAAGATAGGCAAGAATATGAAGACAATCAATGATCCAAAAGGCAAGACGTTCACCATAAGAGAACACATCACATGTGAAACAAGTTTTGTAGTGTATATGCTACAATGCTATTGTGGAAAACAATACATTGGCAGTACCACATGCACCCTAAAGAAAAGAATGTTGGAGCATATTCGTGCAATTCAAAATAAAGACTCCACGTATGCCATGGCCAAACATCTAATGACCCATACAAACAAAACATGGAAAGATACTCATTTTTTTGGGTTGACCACGGCAAAACAACACGAACGGGGTGGCAATAGGAAGCAAAATCTAAGAAGAATGGAATCAAGATTGATAATACGCTTCAAAACGAGACAGCCGATGGGATTAAACGAAAATGAGGAACTTTATTTCCATCTCTGAAAATGAAAATGAACAAACGCTGCTTTGAGCAAATTGCCGAAAATGAGATTTAAAACACTAACTTGCCATCATCAAACAATCATTGGAAAGAACAAACCGCTTTCTCAGAATAATGCACATGCACATGTAAGTGTCTGCAGATATGGCAGTGTAAAGGGCACTCAGCCCGAGTAAAAAGCAGTAGACTGCACAGCCAGACTGATGACCACATGGCCTTAACGAGAACAATATAATTGCCCGTGCAGCTTACTACACTGCCATGACACTCTCTCCTCGTGCCATTAAAATTGAACATTGGGCACTTAGCCCACATTTGAAATGCATCAAAATGTTAAGAATGCAAATGTTAAAATTGTATAAATGTAAATACATAATGCTAAAACTGCATGTCCCACAATGCACCAGGATGAGCATTAAAAACTATATAATTGTAAGTGAAGTAGGACAACTGCTAACACTGCCGTGAAAAGGAACCATCTGGTTCGAAACGCGTAGGCTTGTAATAGTGTCTCAAATAAAACCTTTAGTTTAATTCTGAATGCGGAGTGCTGGTTTTCTGTTTGTGAAAAATATATATATATATATATATATATATATATATATATATATATATATATATATATATATCCGCGCTCGCCTTCCTGTCAGTCTCTGGGAGCACTCTCAGACGGGTGCGTATTTGCGGTGGCAGGACCCACAAAAATATGACGCTCACGGTTTCCCCACAGTTTGTAGGAACCACGCACTCTCGGGTCGTTTTACTCCAAACAGTTTATTTCGTCGTTTGTAACAGACGCGTTTCGGCGCTCCGCCTTCCTCAATGTTTCAAACATTGTGGATAGGCGCCATTTTTTTATATTCTACACATCAGTCTCAATTGTTAATGGAAACAAACAAGGGACTACCGTTTTAAACCCATCACATTGGTTACATTTTAATGTGTGCAAGTTGCGATGCCCATTTACAATCTGGTTCTTTAAAGAGCGCAATCAGTCCTGTTTTCAGATTGCGATTCACTTAAAGCTGCGTTGTTTAAGCAACTGTATAAAGTTTTTTCCAAATCAATCAAATACAAAGCGTGACCTCATATTTATTTAGAGTATGTCGACGCCATGTTTGTAGTTGGTTTATAACTACGATTGTAGGGGAATAATGCCGTGTATCGGCTCGGCTTTAACCAGATTGCAGTGGCAAAAATCAACTTTCAAATGTTTCAATGAAAACCCTGATCCACAACTATTGACGGACTGGGAGGAACTCACCTCACATTACTGCAAGGGTACCCTTGGTCTCCTAATCAAATATGCATGGAGCGACCATGATAAGGCGTTAGCAGAGATAAAGATCATGGAAGAAGAGCTAGCCAAATTGGAGGAAGACAAAGAGGTGATAGAGAATATCAGGACACAGATGAAAGTTAGACTTGGCAAATATGAACAAAAGATCAAAACGCGGAAACAAGAAAAATTTGACCGCGATGAAAGAGACTATTCCCAAGGCAGGATTCTGATATTTGCGCGGAAATTCGATGTACCCAGAAAAGAGCTAAAGAAAAAAAGTGGGCAAAAAGCGACAGCTATAGTAGAAACTTCGGAATCGAGCGCAATAGAAAACGAATCCGCAGATGAAACTGCAACGAGGGATAGAGGCCAAGTGAGAAGTACAAATATGACACCTTTTCAGGACGAGTTTCGAGTCATCAAACAGGCATGGTTACGGGATGGCAAGACCAAACCCCCAGAACGAGGAGAAGAAAAACCAGAAGAGGAGGGGGGGGGCAACAAGAGGAAGAGGATGCGGAAGACCCAAGAGTTCCAATCACCATCATCAATTTGACACCTAGAGTTTTAACCGCAGCGGAGAAGAAAGTCCTAAGCTTAGGATTAACATTTTGCCCCACAAGCCACCTAGAGTACACCCAGACACGCATAGACCTGTTTAACTTTGTCCGAAGACTAAAATTACACAAATACTTTAAAATGAGACCAACTTTAAAGAACACGACTGGGGTACCCATGAGAATTACAGCAACTGATGCACTAAAAGGACATGACTTACCTGCAGTAGAAATTATGCAGGAACTAGCCCTCGAGGAATACGCAAGTCAGCGTCCTTCAATCATGGATGAAGCTTCAATCAGGGCAGCGGCCATAGGCATTGAACAACAAAGAGAGGAGAGTGGATACAAACCGAAATCAAATTTTAATCCACAGCTCAAACTAGATGCCATTGACGTATTCTCAAAGGCAACGACTAATGATTTGGTGAAATATAGACAGAGAAAATCCAAAATGGACAAACAGGGTAAGAACAAAAGCAACATCAACCAAGACGAAAGGAAATCTATCACAGATTTAATGCGAGACAAAAATGTGGTAATAAAGCCCTCTGATAAAGGCGGCAACGTCGTTTTACAGACTAGAGGCAACTACTGTAGAGAGGCAAATAACCAACTTTCGGACACCACAAATTATGAAATCTGTACCAAGGAGCAATACCTAACCAGCATGCAACAATATGATGAACTAATTTATAAATGGTATCGTAAAAACATGCTGGGTAAAGAGGAGTACCTATTTCTGAGAAGTGACAATCCGATAACACCTACCTTTTACCACATTCCAAAAATCCACAAAAACTGCATTGACCCTCCTGGGAGACCCATAATCTCATCCCAGAACAGTCTAACCGAACACCTCTCTGTTTTTGTTGACCATTTTCTTAGTCCTCTTGTGCAAGAATTAGACTCATACATAAAGGACACTAAAGCCTTTTTGTTAAGAATTGAAAACGTGAACTGGGACCCAAGTTATAGAATGCTAGTGCTGGATATAACCAGTTTGTACACGTGCATAAGCCATGTCAAGGGCATTGAAGCAGTAAGACATTTTCTGAACAAACGACAGTTGAGGTTCTTGGAACACAACTCAATGCTTGTAACTTTTGTAGATTTTTGTTAAAGGAACAATATTTTCATGTTTGGAGATATATACTACAGACAAACGTCCGGGACCGCGATGGGCACCTGCTTCGCTCCCAGCTACGCAAATTTATTCGTGGGCTGGTGGGAGGAGCAGGTGCCCAGGACGGTGGAATTGGATGGGGAAAATGGCCAAGTTATTGAATGGTGTCGATATATAGACGACTTGTTCGTAATATGGCAAGGATCGGAAAGAACAGCCATGGCCTATATTGATATCCTCAACAACAATGATGTAAATCTAAGATTCACGGGATGTATAAGCAATGAATGTGTGGAATATCTAGATTTAAAAGTGTCTATTCTGGATGAAAAGATTGAAACGTCTCTATTTAGAAAAAGCACGGCAGGGAACTCTGTACTATATGCAACTAGTAATCATCCAGTTGCACTAATACAGAGTATCCCTTATGGGGAACTACTGAGGCTAAAAAGAAATAGCACGAGAGACTGAGACTTTCAGATAGCAGCATCAGAATGTATCTCCAGATTTGAGTGTAGAGGCTATGCAATGGGCACATTAGAGAGCGCTTTGAATAAAGTAAAATCCATACCCAGAAAAAACTTGCTGAAAGAAAAAGATAAAACAAGTGACACTAGAACAACTGAAATGGGAAAATTCCGGGTGGTAATTCCCTATTCCCCTGAAGCCAATCACCTCAAATATATGCTCAGAAAAAATTGGCATATATTAAAAACAGATACTGTCATAAAAGATGACATCCCAGATTTTCCTTTGGTTACTTTAAAAAAATCCAGATCCTTAAAGGATATTCTGGTACAAAGTCACCTAACTAAAGTGGAAAAGAAATCCAACACCTTTGCAGACTTAAAAGGCTTCCATCCCTGTTATAAATGTAAAGCCTGTGCACACAGTAAGAGAGTTAAGAGCTATGAGATACCGGGCCTAGGGATCAGGAAAATCATTGATAAATACCTTACCTGCAGTACCCCCTATGCAGTTTACTGTCTCAAGTGCCCAGGTGGACTGTCCTATATTGGAAGCACCATCAAACCCTTGAAAATGCGAATTTTGGAACACTTAAGAGCAATCGATAAAAATGATCAAACATATCCGGTTGCTCGGCATTTTCATGAAAAGCATTCGAGCAATAGGCACCAACTACAATATTTTAGATTCTGTAGCAGAGAGTCCGAGGGGAGGAGACAGGTTGCATAGATTGAGAAGGTTGGAGTCCCGGTATATAATAGATCTCATGACGAAACACCCTAAGGGACTCAATGCGGGAGAAGAGCTAGCATCACATATCGGATTTTAAACAATGTGAACCTTACTTTACAAAGACTATAAGCAACTGAGCAATAGAGGGAGACTGAGAATATGAAAATGCTGACAGTGCTTTCTGAACTATGTTGGAATCTCCGGGTATTTGTGAATACAAAGCACATGGAAAAATTTACCACATAAAACATGTAATGGAACTTGGGTAAAACTTCTGAAAACTGAAATGTATCCTTGAAAGATTAAGTTCTTATTATTATTTTTTTAACTCATTGAAACCTTCTTTGAATGAATTTTTTGTCAGGAATGCTTGTCTTAGAGAAAGAATGATAGATTAAGCAACCTGTCTTTAGGGTTTACCCCCTTGGAAATATGGACATCCTATTAAATGGAAGTATGGGAACAGTATAAGTCAAGGGATTCAGGCCGATCCACGGCCATATAACATTTGACATTTGAAAGTTGATTTTTGCCACTGCAATCTGGTTAAAGTCGATACACGGCATTATTCCCCTACAATCGTAGTTTTTATAAGCAAACTACAAACATGGCGTCAACATACTCTAAATAAATATGAGGTCACGCTTTGTATTTGATTGATTTGGAAAAAACTTTATACAGTTGATTAAACAACGCAGCTTTAAGTGAATCGCAATCTGAAAACAGGACTGATTGCGCTCTTTAAAGAACCAGATTGTAAATGTGCATCGTAACGTGCACACATTAAAATGTAACCAATGTGATGGGTTTAAAACGGTAGTCCCTTGTTTGTTTCCATTAACAATTGAGACTGATGTGTAGAATATAAAACAATGGCGCCTATCCACAATGTTTGTAACATTGAGGAAGGCGGAGCGCCGAAACGCGTCTGTTACAAACGACGAAATAAACTGTTTGGAGTAAAACGACCCGAGAGTGCGTGGTTCCTACAAACTGTGGGGAAACCTTGAGCATTTTATATATATATATATATATATATATATATATATATATATATATATATATATATATATATATATATACATATATATATTACCTACTGGTGGTCGCCAGTAGGTAGTTATAGTTAGGACCTATTCTAATCCGCAACATTCTATTTGGAATACATTACGAATCTTCGTGAAATTTTCAAAACGTATGGCCTGCTCCGATCCGCTCCTATCCTGAAAGTCTCGGGGTGATTCGTCAAGCGGGGACCGAGAAAAAAGGGGGTCCCAAAACGTGTTTTCCCCATACGGACCATTAATTGCAGCTACAGCCCGAACTGCTGAATGGAATGACACCAAATTTGGCAGAGAGATAGACCTGGGTTCAGAGTCATGCCTTTTGGTTAAATGGTGTCAATCCGTTCAGTAGTTGTTGAGAAAATCAAAAGTAAAATCACATATATATCTATGGCCACGGTGGATCTGCGCATCCTGAGGGCACCCTGAGCGCACCATTATGATCACAAGCTGCATGCTAATTGGCTGTCAGCTGTCAGTCAACACTCCAAACCAGGAAGTGATGGCAGCCATTTTGTTACTCGCTAGGAGCGAGGCTGTAGAAATCAGTAGAACAAGTGTGCAAAACATATAAAGGGGCAGGGTAGAAATACCCTGACCCTCTAGACCTGCTTAGGGGATCCCACAAGGACCCCCCAGGGCCCCCCAAAAATATATATATTTTTTTTTAACCGACAAAATACGCGCAAGGTGCGCGAATCTTGCCGTAATAAAAAACAAAAAATGAAGCACGCTTCTTTAATAATTAGCCCCGGGGGGGCCCAAATCCCGGGAGCAAAAATATAAAATGTTAGGGGGCCCAGAGGGGCACCCCAGCCCTGGAGACCACCACCCCAGGGATACAAAATAAATGTTGGGGGGCTTAACCGCCACCCCCCAGCAACATACATGGGTGGGGGGCTCAAATGCCCATCCAGCCCCAGGGACCGCTACCCCCGGGGCTTTGTAAAAAATGGTTGGGGGCTCAAAGGCCCCCCAAACCGGGGACAACCCCCCAGGACTTTGTATATTGTGGGAGGGGGCCGCGTGGCCCCCCTCCTGGAGCCGTTGAGGGCCCTGGGGACTGCCACTCCTCAGGGCCGGCTCCTGCAGTGACCCGGGGGTCTAAATAGTGGGAGTTTTCCACAAAGGTACTTAGGCAGTTTGCTACAAAGGCCTCCAGAATTATTCCCAAGAAGGGGAGTAGCGAGATAGGGCGGAAATTACATAGAGCCTTAGGGTCAGCTCCTGTTTTTTTAAGGATTTGGGGACCACGCCGGAAGTAAGGGAGTTGTTGTGGAGAGAGAGGTGGGGTCGGGATGTTGAGAAAAATCTCCCGGGCAATGTGAGGGGGATAGCTGTCCCGCGGAGAATTGGAGCAAACTTTCCTGAGGAGGGAGAAAAAAACCTCTTGAGTGATCATAGGAAAGTTGGAGAAGAGAGAGGAATTACGGGGTGCGTCACCTAGTCAAAGTGCCTAGGTCATTGCCATGCACAGTGCACAATTATGAGGTCTGGGTGTTGGAGATGCAAAAAGGATTTAACCAATGGCATCAATTGGTGCCACTTTAACCCTCTCTGTCCAATCCATTTAATGTCTACTTTTGGCAAAGCTAGGTCTTTTAAATTTACATTTTCTGCATACCTTTGGCTCCAGAAAATATAGCTGTGTTCCACAATCCACACTCTAAGCATCTTGAAAGGAGGTTTGGCTGCACTCAGATGGTCTCTGTAAATGAAATGGCAGGTTGAAAAGTAAGATTTTTCTAAAAAGGTGGCTAAGATGCAGTTTTGAAAAAAGAAAATAAATGATTGGCTGTTCAAAAACATTCTAGACTGAAAAGTAGGGTGTATGTTTCTGTTTTTTAAAAGCATTTTTCTTATTGGTTAACAAAAAGTGTTTGAAAGGAACATTACATATGATAAGCTGATATTTTGAAAAGTTAAGCACACTTGCTGTTTGGATTAGAAACATTGTGTGCTGAACTTGTGACCTGTGTGCTTAGTTGAGTGTACCTTGAACTGTTACTATGGTAACAGGCAGTAAGCAGATTGGGGTTAGAGTTCAAACATGTGTCAATTGGAAATGGATACAATGTGTTACCTATAGAAATGTGTGTTAGCTTTTGAATTAATGTGGGAAGCAAATGTGTTTGGTAAAGTCCAAGGGATAGTGTTGCTTGCCTAGAATCATGCTGCGAGTCTGTATGCATTTGGGAACCATTGTGACAGAAGCATTGTGGTACTTCATGTTTTTGAAGACATATAAATGTTTAAAAACCTATCCTGTTCTCAAGTTTTGGTAGAGTTAGAAACCAGTCATTGCTTATGTATTTGCAAAAGAGTCAGGCTTCCACACTAAATTTCGGTTCTAAGATATGTGGAATGTGTGCAGTCATCTTACCTCTTCCAGAATATGGCTACAGGGCTACAATTTCCCAGGCAGTATCCATGCACTCCAGCAAACACCCTGTCCCCTCTCTTGCAATCCCATAGTAACCATTTCAGCACCATGTACTAATCCATTCACTGAAAAAAAACTGAACCAAATATATATTCACCCAGTGTCTCTCCTTGTACTACTCTAATCATTCAGTCAGTATTCATGAACTCATGCAGCAAGCCAGGCCTTAGGACATGGCCTGTTTCAAACTCCTAAGCACTATGCATGAAGTGCTCTAACCACCTTTTACATTTCTGTAGTGACCCTTTCAGCTCCATGTACTAATCTGTTCACTGAAGAGAAACTCAACCTATTATAAATTCACCCAGTGTCTCTCCTTAACCCCTTCCCTGTGGGGGTAATTCCCCCACGGTGTGGTGGGGGTGAGCGCAGAGCCAGGGGGTTCGTGACAAGACCAGCTCGTCATGAGTCACAGTGGAGTTGTGCTCATGACGAGCTGGTCTCGTCACGACGCCGCCCACTGATTAATTCGCCCGCAGGGAATCAATCGCGTGTGGGCGGATTGGAGCCATTATGACGAGCCCAGCTCCATTGTAGCTCATGACAAGCTGGGCTCGTCCAGAGCACCGAAGTGTTTAAAGTAGTGTAATTATTCAGTCAATATCCATGTGCTCATGCAGTGAGCCAGGCTTTAGGACGTGGACTGCTTCAAACTCCTATGCACTATGCATGTAGTGCTCTAACCACCTTTACACTTGTGTTTCAGGCCTACACTTCCTTGATCAGTATCCATACACTCTAACAAACATCCTGTCACTGCTCTTGGAATACTATAGTGACCGTTTCAGCACCATGTACTAATCCATTCACAGAAATAAAACTGAACCAAGTATGAATTCACCTATTGTCTCTCCTTGTACTACTATAATCATTCAGTCAATATCCATGAAGTCATGCAGCAAGCCAGGCCTTGGAACATAGACTGCTTCAAACTCGTAAGCAGTATGCATGCAGTGTTCGAACCACCTTCACACTTGTTTCAGGCCTACAATTCCCCAGTCAAAATTCATACACTCCAGCAAACACCCTGTCACTGCTCTTGCAGTTCTGTAGTGACCCTTTCAGCTCCATGTACTAATCTATTCACTGAAGTGAAACTCAACCTATTATGAATTCACCCAGTGTCTCTCCTTAACCCCTTCCCTGTGGGGGTAATTCCCCCATGGTGTGGTGGGGGAGTGAGTGCAGTGCCAGGGGGTTCGTGACAAGACCAGCTCATCATGACTCACAGTGGAGTTGTGCTCATGACGAGCTGGTCTCGTCACGACCCCACCCACTGATTATTTCACCCGCTGTAAATCAATCGTGCATGGGCGGATTGGAGCCGTTATGACGAGCCCAGCTCCATTGTGGTTCATGACAAGCTGGGCTCGCCATGAGCACCGAAGTGGTTAAAGTAGTATAATTATTCAGTCAATATCCATGTACTCATGCAGTGAGCCAGGCTTTAGGACATGAACTGCTTCAAACTCCTATGCACTATGCATGTAGTGCTCTAACCACCTTTACACTTGTGTTTCAGGCCTACAATTCCCTGATCAGTATCCATACACTCTGACAAACACCCTGTCACTGCTCTTGCAATACTATAGTGACCGTTTCAGCACCATGTACTAATCCATTCACAGAAATAAAACTGAACCAATTATGAATTCACCCAGTGTCTCTCCTTGTACTACTATAATCATTCAGTCAATATCCATTAAGTCATGCAGCAAGCCAGGCCTTGGGACATAGACTGCTTCAAACTCCTAAGCAGGAAGCATGTAGTGTTCTAACCACCTTCGCACTTGTGTTTCAGGCCTACAATTACCCAGTCAGTATCCATACAGTCCAGCAAACACCCTGGGGCATATTACCAACAACTAGCGATAATTATCACTGTGTTGGCTTAGGGGGAATATTTATATCGCCGCCCTTCACCTGTTTTATCACTGAGATACCTTGCTATTAGCAAGGTTTATCTCAGGAGCGATAAAAAAACTGCGTTATGCGTGAATATCGCTGTCAATACAGCGATATTCAGGCATTACCGTGACAATGCTCTTAGACATGTTATCCACCTCTCATTGGATAACATGGCTAAGAACTGGTCAGGGCAGGCGTTAGCTTTTGGAGATAATTGCGCTTAGCGCAAATATTTCCAAAAGTACGCATCTGTAGGTAATAGGAGATAGCGATGTTAGCGACTGTTTACAGTCGCTAACATCTTGGCACGCCCACTTTGCATTTCATTAGCGATAAATATCGCTGACATGCAAAGTGGGCCCCAAGATGATCGCTATCTCCTACTAGCTGTCGCTAACTGGTGTTAGCGACAGCTAGGTAATAGGGCGATAAAATTATCGCCGCTGTAGAGGGAAAAATTCCCGCTAAAGCGGCGATAAGGCCCTTAGTAATATGCCCCCCTGTCACTGCGGTTGCAATCCCATAGAGACTGTTTCAGCACCATGTACTAATTCATTCACTGAAGTAAAAGTCAACCAATTATAAATTCACCCAGTGTCTCTCCTTGTACTACTCTAATCATTCAGTCAGTATCCCTGTACTCATGCAGAATGCCAGGCCTTAGGATATGGGCTGCTTCAAACTCCTATGCACTATGCATGTAGTTATCTAACCATCTACACACTTGTGTTTCAGACCTACAATACCCCAGTCAGTATCCATACACTACTGATAACACCCTGTTATTCCCCTTGCATTCCTATACAATTATGTATAAAGCTTTAAATTACAATTTGAATAAGTAATGAGAAAATAAAGTGTGTTAAATGATTTTTATATAGAATGTGTTTGTTTAGTAATAGAAAGTATATTTTATATATTTATTAAAATACATGTATTTATGTTTATTTTTTATAGATACTATTTATCATCATTAAAATAAAGTTATTATGCCTGAAAGATCAAGAAGAGAAAAAGACAGCTAAAGGACAATTATTTGAAAAACACTCAACATCATGTGGGTAAAAAGAAAAAATCTTCTGGTAGGACAACTAAGGAATTCATTAAAAAACTTTCAAAGCCTACAAACATTGTGCAGAATGTACAAAGTACTGAAAAAAAATCAAACAGAAAAAATAAAAAGAGTAACAGGAAAGGAAAAAAAGTAAATTCACAGTCAGAAGATTTGATGTATGGTAAAAGAAGGCAAAATCAGTATAAAGAAATCCGTAAAAAATATGTTTATATTAGAGTGGTACATAACTTGCTGAAAGAGATGAAAAAATATAAACAAAGAGCACTATTTCACAAAAAGAAGAAGCATATTGAATCCATTGTTGAAAAGGCTTTTGAAGTAAAAAGAAAACTATTCATTTTAGTTTTAAACAGAATTCAATCACCAGATAAACAAATCCTTTTAATGAAGGCCAAAAGTAAGAGGAAAAGAGTAATTAACAGAACTCATTTTTGTGATTTTTTTTTTTGGGTGAGTGGAAACACAGCTCAAGTTCAGAACCTTTCTTTAATGAAGAGAGTTATTTTCAGACCAATGATTTATTGCATGCAGTTGATACCAGTTGTCGAGCTTATGAGGTTAGAAATGGTTGTCCAATTGAGAAATGGTTCCCAGAAATGCAGAAGAAGGGTTAGAATTTCTTACGACAATACAGTAAAAAAAGTGTTAAACAAAAGATTAAGATGTTGCAAGGATTAGACCCTTGTAGAGTGAGAAAAAATACTGATTTGAAAAGCCATTCTCTGGCTTGTCTTTCCAGAAAAGTATGTCAAAGTGTTTTACATCATTTCAGGATGTTAGCAGTACATCATTGTCAAATGCAGAAGTTAGTTACAAGATTGTATTATGCAGAAAGTCCAGCGCTAAAATTAAATGAGTTGAACAGTGCTCTTTTAGGTGGGTCAGTATCAGATGTGAAGAAGGTTTGTGATGAAATTGAGTTTAGTTACTTTGGTCCTGAACAAGAGAGTGCAGAAACTGACACATCAATAGAAGGAAATGTTGAAGAGAATGTGCAATATAGTAGTACAGAAAATTTTGAAGAACAAATTACAAAGTTTAAGGTGATTTCTGGTGAAAGACCAAATTATTCTTGTATTTGTTGTCGGCAAACGTACTATAAAAATCAGACAAGGACTGTTGATTTGTATTTAAAAAGTGAAAGAGAAAATATTGATAAGTGGAAGGAATTTGCAACTTATTTGTTGGTAGAGAATTGTTTTGATTTGGGTTCTGACCAGCGTATTTGAAAATATTGTTATAACAAATTAGATGAGAATAAAAAATGCCCACTAGAGCTGTCCATAATAATCTAGAGTTGGTAACTATTCCTCCAGAACTGATAGATTTAAATACTTATGAGTCTATTCACATTCAATGTGCATACCCATTTCATTCTATTGTTCATATGGAGCCTAAAACAGGTAAATTGCCTCCTACAGATTTACAGAGAGGATTAAAAGGGAGAGTTGTATATTTACTGCTAGATTTAAAGAAAAATGCTGAAACTATTGGTGAAGAGTGTGTAGAAAATGAACCATTAGGTATTCTAGTTAATGGCATGCCTACTAAGAGTAAGAAAATCTGGCAAGAATGAGTGGATGTCTGGAGAGTGCAAAAGGCAACTTTCTATCTGATAAAAACAATGAGTACTATAAAAATGTGTATATGGGAGAAGAAGAAATGGTTTTAGGAGATTAAACTGAAAGTCAAGTGGGCAAATTGAAAAAATGGACATGTCCAGAAGAGAAGAAATCTATGAACATTACAGTGTACATCCACTTCATTCAAAAGAAGTGATGGGGAATACTATTGAGTTATTCCAAATGAAAAAAGCGAAGGGAAGCCACATGAGTTTATGGGAAGAAAGCTCATTGTTTTCCGCAGTTGTTTACAACAGGAAAAGGAGGACGATATGATGAACGACCTGTGCAGATTCCTGCATCTGAATATCGGACAGCAAGATTGTATGTAGAAGATCCACGATTTCGACAATGTATCCCATATATATTTCATCTTTTGTTTGAGAGTGACTTGTCTGGACTTTCATATGCAGTTAACTAGGCCTGGGCAGAAAATTCTGTTCTGCTCGTGGAATTTGCGAAATTTGGGTAATTTTGCATTCCACGGAGAACGCGAAATTGCCCAAAATTCGGCGTTCCGCAACTTCGTGAAATGTTGTGCTTGTTCGCGTTCTCGAAATGCGTGTTTGTGAGATATTTCCCCCCGAGCACGCAAACAGCAATTGCGAACAGGAAAAAAGCACCGCAAACACGCAATTCCGCGTGTTCGCTGAATTTCTGCGTGTTCACGGAGATTTTTTACTGTTTCGCGAATGTTACGCAAATTATGCCCATCCCTACAGTTAACAACATATATAAAACAGGAGTATATCTGCAAAATGTTTCTGCAAAGGATTTTATGGATAAAGTGCACCAGAGAGCTGATCATTTAGAATCTCAGCTGATTAATCTGATGACATGTCACCTGGGACTAATGAATATTAGTACCGTTGTCATGGAAATCTTAAATGTATGCTAAGAAACTTAGGGGCATATTATCAAGCATGGCGTTATAATTATTGCTGCTTTAGCAGCAGAAAACTGCCGCTAAAGCGGCGATAATGGGCTTGATAATATGCGATGGAGAATTCCCATAGAAGCCCATGTTCACATCAGAACATGGACTTCTATGGGAATTCACCAGGGCATATTATTAAGCCCATTATCGCCGCTTTAGCAGCAGTTTTCTGCCGCTAAAGCGGCGATAATTATAATGCCATTCCTTGGTAATATGCCCCTTAGTAACAACTACCTGGTTCCTTACCCTAAGCTGTGCTGAGTACGCTTAGGATGATTTACTTGAATTTCTTCGAGAGGCAAATTCCAATATACAAAATATTGAATACGAGACACTAGGAGAATTGTGCTCAATAAGTCATACGATTCAAAGCCTTCGAAGTGGAAAATACTGTCAACGAAAGTACAAGTCTAAGGATAAGTTCTATACTAAATGTCCATTTGCATTTCCATGTCCTGTAATATCCAAAGGAAGATTGAACAGTTTTATGTTAGCTATGTGACATACCATCACAAGAAAGTCTCCCAAAAATACCTTCAATTTCAGAAGAAGCGAAGAATCAAAATACATAAATGATTACAATCTGGTTATTCTGTCCATGTGGAATGCAAACATGGATAATCAGTACGTTGCGGACAATTCCATTTCTGTTGCTCGATATGTAACATCCTACATTACAAAATCAGAAAAGACGGAATTGAAAGAAATGTGGGAAGAGATTTCTCACGAGAAGTCTAAGTAAGAAATTATACAGTTTCAGTTTGAAGATGTTATCCCATCGAGAAATCGGAGCACATGAATGCTCAGATCGGTTATCATCTGCAAGTCTATACTCCAAATCTAGAAGAATCATTTGGGTGAGTCTAGGTCTCGCTGCATTTCGAAATCGAGTACTTAAATCTGTACAAGAAATTGAATATGTAGCAGACAAAGATTCAGAAAGATCAGATATTTTGAAAATGAATATGTTGGACACATATTACCCAAACAGGAGTCATCATCTTGAGAACATGTGTCTCTATGAAGTGCTGCAAAACTACACTTTTAAAAGGAACACTACAGAGAACCTCAAGGATGTACGTCAGTACAACGCGGTCAAAATGATCGCGGTACTTTACGACGCAGCCATTACAACGCAAGTTGTTACAACGACTTGCGTTGGAGGGTGCTGGATAGTGATTAGTTTTATTTTCTATTCCAACTCCAGCCCACGTAACAGTAGGGAAGGTGTTGGAATAGAAAATCATATTATTCCTTTAACAAGAGCACCCTCCAGCGCAAGTTGTAGTAACGACTTGCGTTGTAATGGCTGCATAGTAAAGGACGCGTGGTGTAAACACCGCGTTGTAAAGGATGTTTGCCAATTACACGACACTGAGTTGCGACACTTCTGATAAAAAGGAATTTTACTATTTAGCCCTTTTGCAACTGTTCAAACTGTGGTGTTCAGAATTGGAATTACTTAGAGATTTTCAGAGCATGACGATTCCTTCAGTGCTTATAAAGATACAATAGAATGTACTGTTTTCTCAAATTATGTGAAAATGTTGAAAGATGAAAATGATCAAGAAGCTACTATTGCAGCTGAGATTGCTAGAGACAGTTCTCAAGACAGTCAAAGTTCTGTTCCGCTGAGTCAAGATCCACTAGGACAACTAATTGTTGAAAATGAAGCAGCAATTGCACCAGAACCTTTTTATTTGTCTCGAATGGCTTCCCACTCTAGGTACACAGCCCCAAGCCCACTTTTGCTAGAGCTCTCTTTAGACCTGAATAGTGCCCAGCACGAACCAGCTAACGAATTGGGGCATCTTAATTTAGGTAGCCCAAGTGTGAAAATCCTTAGCTGGAATATACCTGGCCTCTCAAAGAAATTATCCCTGCCAGATTGGAACAGTTTTATTGAAGGCTACACTATTTGTATCTTTCAAGAAACATGGAGTCTGGTGCCCCATTATAAAGGGATGTATGACGGTAAGACGCGGGCTATTACCACGCGTACCGTTACAACGTGTGTTTTACAACGCAAGTCGTTACCACGACTTGCACTGTAGGGTGCGGACTTAGGAATAGTTTAATTTACTATTCCAACACCAGCCCCCGTGGATAGTAGGGAAGGTGTTGAAATAGTAAATTAACTATTCCTTGTCGTTAAGCGCCCACCAGCCAAGTCGTGGTTACGACTTGCGTTGTAAGAGATGCGTCGTAATGGTAGCGCGGGGTAACATCCGCGTAGTAAAGGATGTTCCCCATTATAAAGTAGGCTTTGCATCCTACTGGGTCCCAGCAGCTCTATCGCTAACAGGGAAGGGGCGCCCCTCTGGTGGCCTTCTAATATGGATTAGTATCTCCCTAGACTGTTCAATGAAACAGATCTAATGTTTCTCTCCTAACCTTACAAGATTAACTATTAGGGATAATCAAAGAGGCAGAACCTTGGAAATTTTCAACATTGACGTCCGAGCAACAAAAGCTGGAGCACAATCCTCCATAGTTACATCTTTGGAATCAGAACTCTCTAAATGCCCTCATAATTGGCACATCCTGGTAGCGGGAGATTTCAACTGTACTTTTGAACCTCTCGCTGCCGAGGATGTGCTTAACACTGAAGAGGATAACACAAATCGGGGAATTCCCCCATTGACTATTCCCCCTATAAAAAGGTGGACCCAACTGGCTGTTCAGCTGAACTCCCTGGCTGTTGAATTTGGGCTGAGGGCAACAAATGGTAGGACACTGTCTGATCCTAACGGGCCAGTCTTCATGAATTGATTACATTTTATTAAATTATGAAATTTGGCAGCATTTGTTGGATATGGTGATAACACCGACCGTCGATAGCGACCGCAATACTCTGTCTAACTCTAAAGTCTTTTTGGTCGCCCAAATCTGTAAATGTAGATGCAGGAAATGTAATGTCAACAAGGGAAGTAATCCCTTCTAATTGTGGCAGGTACTTGAAATGGCACAAAATTGTCATAGACGAGAAGAAAGTACACGGCATTAGAGAGGACCTGACAGAGGCCTTAAGTGAAATGGGTGAGGCCCTCACTGGTCAAGATGCTGCAGAAATGGTGCCTAAAATCTATGAAAAAACTATTTAGTACTCTGGGAAAGTTCCTTTGTACAGCCGCCGGAGTAGGGCTTAGCGTAGCATACAAGAAGCCCTATGGTAACGACCGGTGGTACACGAAAAATTGCTGACGAAAGAAAACTGCACTGGTCGAGGCAGTTAAAAATAAATCTCTCCCCTCGATCCAGTCAGCAAGAAGGGACTATAAGGCGGCCATGTCCAATGCCAAGAAAGAGTGGGAAGAGCAGCGCTGGCAAGCTCTGAAGGCGGCCAGTGCCGAGAAGGATGCTGGCCGTTTCTGGAATTTGATTAGGACTAAGACGAGACCTGATTGCGAATTAATAACTAGCAATATCACTAGTCAAACCTGGCACTTTCTGAAGCTTTATTCCAACCCGGTGGAATCCCTGAGGGAAGCACCAGTCATTGACTTTAGAGTAAACGCGGGGGAATCTATTAGATACCCTTTTACTGAACTGGGAGTGGAAACTGCTATTCGGCGCATAGTCCCAGCTAAGGCAGCGGGCCCGGATGGCATCCCCGAGGATCTCTTCCAGACTGATCCGGCCAAATGGGCAAAGTTTATTACCATCTTAATGAATGCTATTGACAACGGTTCCTCGATTCAAGATTCCTGGAAAGGGGCCGAAGTCGTTCCAATTTTTAAACAGGGGGCTAGGGATGACCCCGCTAATTACCGTCCCATAAGCCTGATTGATTCAGCCCAAAAGGTTGTTGGAAGGGTGGTATTGGAAAGGATTTTGGAATGGGCTGATGAAAATTAGGTCCTCTCTGACTACCAAGCAGGCTTTAGGGCTGGCACTGGGATGGTAAACATTGTTTACAACGCGGTGTTTACACCGCAGTGCCTTTAAAACGATGCCATTACAACGCATGTCGTTACTACGACTTGCGCTGGATGGCGCTGTTGGGCAGGGAATGTTGTAATTTTATATTCCAACACCTTCCGTACTGTTACGTGGACTGGTGTTGGAATATAAAATTATAACATTCCAAAATCCGCGCCCTCCAACGCAAGTCGTTGTAATGACTTGCGTTGTAATGCCCGCATTGTCAAGTACCGCGATCTTTTAGATCGCGTTGTACTGACATACATCCACTGGGACTATCGAGCAGGTTTTTCCACTATTTCTTCTTTATTGGAAGGTGGTCCATATAGGCAAGGGCAGTCTTTATCTTGCGTTCACTGACCTAAAGACTGCCTTTGACCTGGTCCCTAGGGAGCGCCTGTGGCAGGTATTAGCTGAGCAGGGGGTCCCCATGAATATCCTTAATACACTGGTTCGGCTCCACGAAGGCAGCTTTGCGCAAGTGAGATGGAGTTCCCAAGGGCCGAAAACCGCTAGGATTCCAGTGAATAGGGGTGTCAACCAAGGCTTTGTTTTAGCCCCCACTCTATTCTCGCTGTATGTGAACGGGGTGGTCAAACACGTACCATCTGACGCTCCAGCCGTGGCGGGCGAAAAAATTCCAACTCTCCTATTCGCTGATACCCTCCTCGTTTCAAAGACCCTGAGGCACCTGCAGAGTCTCCTGGATAGCTTCCAGTCATTTTGTACCACTAGAGGGCTTGTCATCAACACAGGGAAAACAAAGTACTTAGTGTTGAACCCACCTAAAAATCTAAGGTCCCCACCTGTTTTTAATTCTGTTCCCTTGGAAAGGGTCTCTGTGTTTGATTATTTGGGTATTTGCATTTCAGACTCCATGCTTTGGAGCTCTCACGTGCAAAAAATGCTCCTGAACCACAAAAGAGTAGCGGGGGCAATTCTTAAGGAGCATCGCTCCTCAACAAGTAGACCTATTGCCCCCGCTATTGACATTTACAAGGCTAGAGGAGTGAGTTTGGCCATTAATGGTGCCTAACTTTGGGGTTTCACCAATTCGGCCAAATTGTGATATATGAGAACAAATTTATAAAAGACCTTATGATGCTCCCCCAGAGGACCCCTACTAGGCCCTTGTGGCAGGATTTATGATGCCATTCATTTAAAGGCTTAGCAAGACTTCACCCCCTCTTGTTGTGGGCCCGCTTGTGGCGGATGCCAGAACTTTCAAAGTATGCAGAGGGGTGAACAGAAATTATGTCTATGGATGGGTGGCAATAAATAAAATGGCTAAAGGACTTAAAAACTTTATTGTACGATCTTGATCTCAAAGAGGCATGGAAAAACTGAACTGCCCCACCTAAGGCAGAGCTCAAGAAGGCGTCCTGGTCCTGGGTCAATAGCAAGGGTTTTCTTGATCCTAAATAGGCAGACTGACAGAGGAGTTTATGCAACATAAGCATCTTACATGTTATGAACCATACCTAGATGTCATTCAAAAACCTTTTGACAGGGCTCTTTTTTTTTTGTTTAGGGTAGGCTCACTCCTCACACGTGAATTGACTGCGCAATGTAAGGCTCCGTATCAAACACCATCTTCTTGCCCGAATTGCGAGGTCAAATCCGAGTCAATTGCGCATGTCCTTTTCGCCTGCCCAGCCTATAAAGCGCCAAGGGAATGTTGGCTTAAACCACTCTGTAGAGTGTTGGGTACCCGTAGTCATTCTGTGGCACTGTGCATTTTTAGGTCTGATGCGCGAGACCTGTATGCATGTGGTTTGGCCAAATTCTTGAGATGGGCTTGGAACATTAGGTCGAGAACATTGAAAACCATTCCTTAAGTGCCTCTCATTTTTCTTGCTGCTATGTGTCCCCCTCCCCTTTAGAAATGCACTTTCTCATATTTTTAATGCTGATAAACTCGTTTTTTACTATTTATTAAAAGGTAGAGGATGATTTTTGCTAATAGGATGTGTGATGTACAACTAATATCTGCTAAAATGTACTATGTTTTTAATAGTATAGCTTTTTTTATGTATTCTTGTTCTACAGCTTTTAAGATATGTTTTTATCGAAATAAAGCTATTTACCTACCTACCTTTTGCAACTGTTCAAACCGTGGCATTCAGAATAGGAATTACTTAGAGATTTTCAGAGCATGAAGATTCCTTCAGTGCTTGTAAAGATACCATAGAATGCACTGTTTTCTCAAATTATATGAAAATGTTGAACGATGAAAATTATCAAGAAGCCTATTGCAGCTGAGATTGCTAGAGGCAGTTCTCAAGACAGTCAAAGTTCTGTTCCGCTGAGTCCAGATCCACTAGGACAACTAATTGCTGAAAATGAAGCAGCAACCGCCATGAATGAGGTGGAAACAGCAATGTATCAAGCTCAAGAAGATATAATGGACTTAGCAAACTGGGAAGAACAACTAAATATTGAACAGAAAGAAATATATCAGCAAGTGAGACAACAGATTGACCATGGATTTCTTCATGAAAAGAATCACCAGTTATCTACAGAAAACAACTGAGTCAGATTTGTCTTGTGTTGAAACTGCTCCAACTGGGTTGGCAGCACACAACTTCAAAGGAATTACATTACATTGTTTACTTATGCTACCTGTGGAGCATGAAAACAAACTGGAATATCACAAGCTATCTGGAGAAGCTTGTTGTGAAGTTTCAAGAGTGCTAAAGAAAATTAAACTTCTGAATATTGATGAGGTAAGCATGTCTCAAACTTGATGCTTGCTTTTGTGCATTTAAGAATGCAGCAAATTCTTAAAACAGAGTACGATGTGTTATTTGGTGGAAAACATGTCATAGTTTTTGGAGATCTATTGCAACTTACTCCCGTAAAAGGACAACCAGTATTTAAAAAAATTGCGCATGAAGACATCAGAAAGTCTTTTTCGGTAGCGTTGAAAAAGTTAACATTTGGCCATATTTTGAATACAAGGAACTCAATACAAATATGCAACAGGCAATTGATGTTGATTATGGAACTATTTTTCTAGATATAAGAATTGGGGTACTGATAGAACATGCAAACTAGATTTGCATAGTCGATTTCCTTTCCAATTTCTTTCCAAATGAAAATATAGTTCCTGAAAAAATTATATATGAAAATTGCAGAAAACAATTCTAAAATCTTCTTAATGCCAACACTGCGCGAGTATTCTATATTCAATGAACAACTTTTGAAGCTGGAAAATGAAGAAATACTAAAAAAGGAAGCCATTGATAAAATACAGCATGAAGGAATCACTATTATATTTGGCAGAAAAACTCAAAACAAAATTGAATTCTTTAGAAAAATCGGTATCTAAAACTACTGGTTTAGAAAATAATCTATATGCAAGCATAAACTGTCGGGTAATTTTAAGGCGAACTTTGGATGTAGAAAAATGTTTAGTTAATGGAGCAATGGGCAAAGTTGTGGATTTTGTTAATTATCAGAAAAAAGATGGAATTGAATTTTTAAAAAATTACATTTGATCAGATTGAAGAAGTAAAACAAATTGGTTGTTGTTCAGTTTGTTATTTGCTTGTTAAAGATTTATGTCCGTAGAAAACAGTTTCCATTTTATTTGGCATATGTAGTGACTATTCATAAATCTCAAGGTTTAAGTGTAGACAGTGCTTTGGTGAACATTGGAAGTACAGTGTTTAAAGAGGGTATGACATAAATTGCTTTGTCCCGAGTCAGAACTTTATCTGGTTTGTTTTTGATTGTTTTTGACGACACAAAGGTTACTGCAGATGTAAACTGTATAATAGGTTAAGACGAGTGTATGCTCCTAATTTGGGTCAATATCTTGTTTTTGAAAAGTTTGTGGTAGGTTGAAAAAGAAGGTATGAGAAAATCTGTAGTGAAGATATGGAGAAGGAAAAAAACCACGATAATGTGATTGCAAGAAAAAGGATACTCTTGAAGAGATTGTTGGTTATCAGTTTGAAAATAGTTCAGTTGTCACTGCTATGCTAATCTAGTGGTCAGTGTTGTTTTGTTTCTTGAAAGTTTGCAACAGGAAATTATGGAGAACCAGGAACAAATATTTTGTTCTTTGTTGCATTGTATTTATGAAAAATTGAGATCTGATAAAAGTAAAATACAAAGGGTTTGTGATATTCGTAATCTTTTGGATTGGAACATCATTGTATAAATAGTATGTATACATGTACCACTAATATAGACACTGAAAGATCTATATATTTGACATCACCAGACTGTAAATCAGTATCTTTCAATAAACTAGTTAAAGCAGCAAATCAAAACATGGAGTGTAGCCAATGCAAATCAGAAATGTTATCAACATTATTTATACAAAGATATGGACAATATATAATTTTAATGATGCAACGTTGTACAGCTGATGGAAGAAAACTGGACACTTTAATGAAACATTTTGTGGCAAGTCAACTATCAACATCAGGAAGGACTTTTGCAGCAGTAGCAATAATGTTCCATGATGGTTCTTCTACAACATCTGGACATTACACTGCCTATCTAAAATATGATAAAGGCTGGACATATTGTAATGATGCTCAGTTGGTTTTTAAACAACGTTTGCCAAGCGAATTACCAAATTCTTACCTAATATTTTTAAAGCCAAAGTTTTAGGAACATAATTCGGCCTTTGAGGAATTTATTAATATGTTTTAATACGATTACTTTTGGACAATTTCAATACAAAGGATTTCAAGAATACTATTTGGCCAAGAGGAAATGTGTATGTTTGAATTACGGATTTTTTCTTGCACATTCTCTCAGCGTATATTTTTAAATATTTACAGTGTATATACATTTAAGTTAGAAAATTTTCTTAGGAGTAAGCATTTTATATATGTGTGATTTGCACTATATGGTATGTTATTGAGGATGTAGTCTTGTTTTTTTTAAACAATGTTATTGATTGTTTTTTTTGCCCGCTGTTATGTGATGAGTACGATTGAAATCACTGTTTCTAGTGAAATTCAATACATTCTGAGAACAGCAAAAAAGGCAAAGAAAATCATTTGTAAAATGTTAAAATTATGCTGTATTGTAAAAAATATAATATTATATATTATAACTGTATTTTTTCTTCTCTTTCACAGATCCTAATTCTAAAATATCACATTTTTAGAAATGTAGATTGTAAAAAACAACTGAAAAACAATGTGTAGCATTTTCTATTTCTATTACTGTGAAGGTAAGTTTAACTAAGTATTAAAATGCACAATGGCCTGTGTTTGCACACAGGTGAAGAAAATGGAGATGGACGGAGTAGATATGTGTTGAAAGATGCTCTGAGGGCATTTTAAGTTACAGGATAAAGTTAACATGAATACTGAGTGTCACTGGGGGACAACTAACCCACCAGATAAGTGCAGAAATTGCCTGAGAGTTGAATTGCAGAGAGGTATAAAATGGGATATGGCTTCAGAGCACCTCTCTGCAACGCAGCTATATGGTGTTCAGTAGAGAGACATAGTGGGCTACTACGGTCCAAGGTGTTTGAGGATTAAAAGTGACTAAATTCTTTAAGTTAAAACATGTCACAGAGTGTGTTTGCACATGTTACATGAGGCTGCATCCCTTCCCTTCAGAACTCTATAAACATGTTCTATCGCTTTGCTAAAACCTAAGTACTTATAAATGTACCTTTTTCTCTCTTTGCAGTACGGAAATTACTCTACTTATTAATCATATACTTAAGGATTGTCCTAGCAATTAACCTTAGTACAAGTTAATTTCTTTATATACTATGCCACCAGATCTGCAAGAAGCTACAAATTATTAAAACAGTCTTGAAAACACCCAGTTTATAAACTATGTAGTTTTGGAATCTCCCTGTCATGGGATATTGTATGACCTGAAAAAAAAGATTTGATTTGTTCATAATATTTCGCATTGTACTCATTGAAAGACCGCAATCATTTCAATCATTCTTCTTTGACCATCTTTGGAGACATAACTCTATGCTTACATCCTATCACTCTCATGCAATGTTTCAGATAATTAACTAGCAATATGTTGTTATTCTAACAGTCTGCCATTACCTAAGCACTTATGTAGCAAATGTAGAAGCATTCTGTGCTAACAATATGTCACTATTTGTAACATAGTGATGGTGCCAGTCACTCTTTCATATTTACAAAGACAGGAAGAGGTACTCTGTGTACCTATTCTTCTCCATGTAAATATGACCTCATCATACACACCAGTTTGCGTTGAAAGGGCATTCCATAGGTGATGCTGAGTGTGTTTGCCAGAACATTCATAGAACAAGACACATCTCCAGATTTATTATAAATCATAAATCTTGACATGTGTGTGAATGCTGCACCATCCTCCAATTGGTGTAGCAAGGCACAACAAGGAGAATTGTTTTCATTTCTCCTTATTTTTTTTCTTTCAATATATGCTGCAATGCACAGCATACATTGAAGGACAAAAATACCTTTACTGATTGTTTGTGTGCAGGACGTTGTGTCTTCCTGCACAAAAACAAACTCCACACGACGCAGATTTCCTTTCACCATGGTGCAAGGGTGCCTGTGTCACCACATGGCTGCAGTTTAAGCAGCAGTGCAGAGAGAAACATAGACTTGCAACTTATTTATGTACATATGTTGCATCTCTGTGCTTCGGAAGTATCACAGCACACTGGAGCTAAAGAGCTTACAGTGTCATGCTGCAGCACTTCCTTATAGTTCTGCACTTATACATTCACCATACACCACAAATGCATTATTTCAGTCAATTAAGCACTACACATACATTCATGTAAACTTTCACACCATCATACAAATATAGCTCTTTTTTAACCAGAGTAGTTATTTCTGAAAATAACTTTTTTTTTAATTTTAGTTTTTGATTTTTTTGTTTTTTTTTAAAGGGAAAAAAAGTCAACGGGACGAACAAAACAATGAACTTCAGGGCAAAAAAAAACCAAAACTCTAACTCTGAGGGTTATCAAGTGCCCTGCAAACTACATCGACAGACTGCTCCCCGTAGCACAGCAATCTATTGCATTTCACGCAGTGTATTTTTGCGTTAGCCAATTGGGGCCGTATGTCTAGATTTGAGCTGGAAGTGGACGCCCCAGTAGTGCTCGGAACTTGTAGTGTTGGTGGTAGACTCTCCTGCAGTCTTTTGCACTCCTCCTTGGCTAGGTTCACTGGATGCAAACATTGCAAGTGTTTCAGCATGCTTGCGATGCCACATAAATATTTTTTGTTGGGGTCTCCATGTTATAATACTGCTTTGCAAATTTTGCAAGTTACTTTTATTGCGTTGACTTTTTTAAGTCCCTCTGGAAAAGTATAACATTTCCAGACGATTGAGACATATTTTTGGGGACGAGGTGGTTCTGGTACAAATCCTTCTTCGTTGGACTGTTCAGATTCTGAAGATTAATTCTGTTGTGAAGCCATTATTTTCAGTGAAGGCAAAACCAGGGCTGCAATCCAAAAACAATGTGGTACTTCTTCGCACAGGTCTTCTCCCAAGGAAGGTCTAAGAAGAGTGATTGAAATGGGTGGGGTCCTTCAATAGTTAGAATAGGAAGTGTTATGAACCAATCAAATCTCTTTTTTTCTGGTCACATGGAGTCAGCGTAGGGTGCGCACACACAGCACGCACCCGACGTGACTTTGCAAAATAGTATTTAAACGAAATATAGGTTGATTAAAAGTAAAGGTATATTATTTTATGATTACATCAGATAATGTCTTGCCCTAATATGTATATTAAATATATATATTTATGTTTTTAGACATTTAAAAATTTGCGTGAGTCGCACACCCACCACATCCAACACGTATATGACGGCACGCCGAACCGCGCAAGCGTCACGTAACGTAATATGTACATGTCGCGTGTGCGTTACGAGTCACGTACCGGTCGCATAGCGCTTGCGCCGGAAAATGCGTACCCGTCGCACACCCTACGCGGATCCTACACAACACACAACAATCCTAACATGGCCGTTAGGTCCCATGCAGTGATTGGGAAAGGTACGCTTTGGGTGCGCGACTCCCCCCCCAATTTTTATTTTAAACCAATAAAGAAAATAATATAAATATATTAAAAAAATATATTAAAAAAATGAGAATTTAAATATTTTTTTTTGTTTTTATTAAAAATATGTAATGTGATTTAAAAAATAAGATATCTAAAAATAAATAAATTGAGTCAATATAGTAAAACATTATTAAAAAAATAAATATAACAATACATTTAAAAATTATCATTGAAAAAACCTTAGAAATTCACTGAAAAAACATAGGTTTCAGGCCCGTTATAGTTAGGAATTAGCATTTATTTTGTTGGACATGTATCATTGAGAAACATATTTACTCATTATCTCACCCATAAAGATGCTCACTCACTCAAACAACTCTTTCCCATGCAGTCATAACCTCATATACCTACTAAATCAACTATTTACAAATCTTTGGACAATCACACACCTTCCACCCAACCACACACACATTCACTCTCCCATACAAATAGTCACTCAACTAATTAAAAACTAATATAGAGTTTCACATAGGTAGTAACCAACTTATGCAGTAGTTTACACAACAAGACAGAGTGATACAGATAGTCACACACTTTATTCAGTATCCCATATATTTAGTGAGACACTTTAAATTAGTCATTTAGACAGTCAATCACACTACTAATAAATTCTTCATACAGACACTAATACTTCCAGTCATTCTTCAATGCAGATTCCTATATATATAATATTTATTTAAATATCAAACCAAACCACATTCACTGGATGATGTCATCAGTGATGTCATTTGATATGTCATCAGTGATGTCACTGACCATGTCATGAATGATGTAATATGTGACATCATCAGTAGTGGATTCCAGGCGCGCAAGTCATAGTTAGTACAACTAACTATAACGGAGGAATTCCAATGGTTGTGTAAGAGTGAAATGTCCAGCTAACTATAACACCTCTAAAACATATGTTTTTTTCAGTGAATATATGTATATATTACCTACTGGCGGTCACCAGTAGGTAGTAATAGTTAGGACCAAGTTTCCATAGGAAGAACATTTTTTATTTTGCTTATAACTTTGGTGTCATTTGGCGAATCTTCGTGAAAATTTCAAAACTAATTATTTGTTGCTATCAGCTCCTATGTTGAAAGTTTGGGAGTGGTTCGTCAAGGGGGGGCTGAGACAAAAGGGGGGTCCCAAAACATATTTTCTCCATGTTAATTTCGGTGGGAAACTTTAGACAAGGCTACAGGTCGAACGGGTGACTAGAATTACCCCAAATTCGGCAGGGAGAAGGGTCTTGGCCTAGAATGCACGCTTTTGTTTATGTGATGTAAATTCATTCAGTAGTTTTGGAGAAATATCGAAATTTACAGATTTCGATATTTGGGAATTCTGCCATCTGATTGGCTGAGGCGTTACAAGCACAAGCTTGCTGCTGATTGGCTGTGAGCAGTGAGGGCGGTTACTAGGAAGTGTTGGCTGCCATTTTGTGATTCCGTTGAAGCGAGTAAGGGGAAAAAAGTGGGAAATAGGGGGTAGGAGCACTGTAACCTCTGTGGAATGTGTAGGGTGTGCTATAGAGGGGGTGCGAAGCAAAGTATTCACCCCTACTGGTGTGTAAGTGGTGGGCTACAGAAATTAAGTGAGGTATTGCGTGGAGTCTGATGCGGGTAAGGTGAGCTGGTGCGGGACTCGGGGATTAAAGCGTGAGTCCAAATTGTGTGTCTTATGCTGTGAAGTCATGTGCCGTGGCCGCTGAACTACAGTTGTGGAAGTAGTGTCAGCATGTGTTTATAGCTACTAGGATGAACTACTGACCTGTACTGGTATGAAAGTCCTGGGGCATGGAATATATGTGAGGTATTGTCTAGAGTCTTGTGCTGCTAAGATAAGCTGCTGCCAGAGTCGGGGATTAAAGCGTGAGCCCAAAATGTGTGTCATATGCTGTGAAGTCATGTGTTCTGGCCGCTGTGCCACATCTGTGCAAGTAGTGTCAGCATGTAGTTATAGCTACTTGGATGAACTTTTGTTTAGAACATTGTAGCTTGTGTATGGTGCTTAGGTGGTGTTGTATAGGGAGTGCGAAGGTAAATCAATATGGTATTTGTAAAGTGCAAACTACTCACCCCTATGGGTGAGTAGATCTGGGGATCAAAGCAAGAGGTCTGTGCTGCAAAGTGAGATGGTGTGGCCGTTGCACCACAGCTGTGTGGAGAATACATTTTGGCGAGGGTGCGGAAGTTGGCGTTATATGGCCTTAAAATAGCGTGCCTAAGTTGTAAGTAATAGGGTGGATTGTGTTCATTAGTTGAAGCTACATATAAGTGAGGAGGCTTCAAGTTATTCAGGAAAACACAGTTTCTCTGATCTGTGAAGTGTACTCCATCACTTTTGTATATATCTGCCAGATCAAAACATATGTTGTTGTTGTAGATGGAGCCCATTTTGTGGTCTCTGAGGTATGCAGATACAGCGTTGTTGAATTTTTTTCCAAGATTTATCAATCTGAGGACAAAATTGTTTGGACCATTTCCACTTTCTATCTTTGGCATATATTGGAATATACAAAGACAGTTTGAGGCAATTGTCCAAAGGTGTCCTTCATAAGCGTTTCCAAACCTACTCAAGTCAATGTGCCTAGGTTGTTTCCACCACAGTGCACAATCATGAGGTTAGGGTGTTGAAGATGCAAACAGGCTTTAAACAAAGGCAACAACTGGTGCCACTTCAATCCTCTCTGTCCAAACCATTTACTGTCCATATTTTGTAAACATAGGTCTAAGTCAATACGTCTCTTTTCTGCATACCTCTTGCACCAGAAAACATAGCTATGTCCTACGATCCACACTAGCATTTTGAAGGTATGGCTGGAAGGTATGGAAAGATGTCTGTAGCTCATGCAGTTCCTTCATAGAATAAGAAATATGTTTAAAGATGGGGAACTAGTTTCTTTTCGCATACAAAACGGTACCTGATTGGGTGATTAAAAGCATTGTTTTTTAAAAGTAGGGTGCACATTCCTTTTGTGGAAAAGTATCTTTGGGATTGATTAAGAAAAAGCAGTTTGCACGTGGATTATATAATAGGATACAATTTGTTCAACTCAACCACACCTGCTACTTGCATTTGGAAGGAACTGTTCGAACGTAAAATAATTGTGAACTTTTAACCTGCACGTGCCGTTAAATGTTTGAGAAAATGTTGCAAAAAATGATCGTTAGGTTTAAAAAAATTGATGAACTTTTAACCTCCACGTGTTGTAGAATGTTCTAGAAAGTGTGTTGATATAATACGTTGCATTTCTGACTTTGATGTGTACTTGAATATTAAAAAAACTGTTTATATGGAAAAGTAGAAAGACTATAATAGAGAGAAATTTGAAAGCTAAAAGAATCAAGGAACTATTGTAATTTGTTCTTGATTTCCTACTGGCGTTCGCCAGTAGGTAGTTATCACTGTTACCGGTCTGAAAGTGCGGTGTTGCTCAGAGTGGCATGGTGCTGATATGATATGGTGCTACACTTGGGAGTGAAACCGAGAGTCTAAACCGTGAGGTCATTGCTGTCAAGTGATGTGGTCTGGTGTTTGTAGCATATGTGTGCAAGTAGTGTTAGTAGGCTTTCATACCATACAGGGAGTGAGAAGCAAACTACTGACCGCTACTGTGTGTTGATAGTATACCAGAAGCGGGAAGCAAAGTAGGTACGCCTAAGTGTGTAAGTAGTGTTAGTATGCGTTTATAATATATAGGGAGTGGGAAGCGAACTACTCACCCCTACTTGTGTGAAGACTCGGGGATCAAATTGTGAGCTCATTGCTGTAAAGTGATGTGCTCTGGGTGCTGTAGCACACCTGAGGAAGAAGTGTTAGTTTATGTTCATACAATATAGGGAGTGTGAAGTGAAATACTTACCTCTACCAGTCTCAAGACTCCTGGATGAAACCATGAGCTCATTGCTGTAAAGTCAAAGTCATGTGCTCTGTGTAGTATTTCAATGGAAGTCATAGTAGAATGTTAGTATGTAATTCTACTAGAATCTAAGTATGTAATGTTAGAATGTAGGGCTGTCATGAGGGGAACCTTGTGGAGTTTATTCACGGTGCTGGATTAGACGGTTGCTTTGCTGTCTGCTCCTGTTGGTGGTTGTTTCAGGTGTCATGTTTTCTTGTAATAAATCTACTTATTGGATCCACTGCTGTCTGCCTCTTCACTACATAAATGTGGGGACAAGCGGGAGAAGGCAAAAAGAAGGCACCACTCACCAATATTTTAAAATTGATTGCGTTGTGCCGTTTCCTTCGTGTAGCTGTTTCTACTCATGCCATGGCCGTCGGCTCATTGAACTATGTCATCCGACTTCTAGTAGGATTTATATTTTTTGATTTTGCGCTTCCTTTGCTTCTTCACTACATTCTGGTCGCTGTACTACACGTGTGTTAGTGTGTTAGTATGCGTTTATACTAACAAATGCATCATGGTCCTAGAGAGGGCGACCTCTCAGGCGCAGCTCATACAATATCCCAGAGTGTGCATTCGCAGGACATTTGTGATTGCTATTAGAGGGTGGTGTATGGTTTCCACCCTATGATAGCAAATACTTTTTCGATTATGTGAAGCGAGAGGAGGAAAACTTCGTATCTCTGTAATAGAGGGGATGCGGATGGTAAAAATAGAGAGAAAAGAAGAAGAAAAAAAAAAGCGGGGTCTCACCTGTTCTTTTAAAGTAGGCCCCTGGTGGGTAATGTTCCGTGGCCAATCCAATTATTATATTGTGGGGTCTTTGTAAGACTGGGGATCTTAATGTCACATGTAGATTAGTTGAGCAAGGGCACAGAGACGTTTTGCAACCTAGGGGAGCACCACCTTCCCGAGTATTGGTTACTAATTGTTCGAGGGTTCAAGGCCAACTGAAGTCCGGGGATCGCCACACGCTGGGTCTTTATTTAAATATCTTTGCTGGGTTTGTTTCAGTTTGCGTAGCAGTATCCTCTGAGGTTGATGGTCACTTTCCAGCTGGCTTCCCTGTTCATAGTTTGTAACTATTTGAAATAGGGCTAAAGGAACGAAAGTGTAATTAATTGTTGAATTGGTGGTGGTAAATGGTAGATTGGCTAGCTGGAATATCTGGGTTAATGTGACCATCCAAGCTCTCAGAACCAGGTGCTCCGCTTTGATACCTTTTCGCTGCACAAATGGTTGAAATGTAGGAATATGCCAAATCTGATCAAATATATTGATTATTTGGTCCTTTGATGTGACCTGCATTAAGTTCATATTAAAATTGCTGATCATTAAAATGAGCAGGACTGGAATTATTGTTATTTGGGCTGTAATAAAGGCCAATAACATGTTGATTGTTTCTTGCTTTTTTGCAGCCGAAAGGTGGATATAAATATTAATGATCAGCAGAGGAAGAGCACTCAATGGCAAGCATTCAGAGAGTTTTACCACTTGCAGATTAGGGTGGTCAATGTTGATCGCCTCAATTTTAGTCTTAAGTTCAACCACTACATAGATGGCTAAACCCCTGCCTGCTTGCTGTAGCCAAAGAATGATGGAAGGTTTAGAGGCACTAGAGACCAGGTTTCTTGGAAGGTTACCAAGTGGAAGAAGTCTATCTAGGCAATAAAGTGCTCATCCTTGATTTTATTGGAAAGCTGCTCTATGCTCCATGTGCAAATTGAGAAACTTTCTTTAGGGTGGCCATTGGTAAGATAATTACTCTATCAGTACTTCCTGTGCTTGTGTGGATCCGGTAACAGGGCACCTGGAAGGCAAGCCCAATCTGCTATGTTGTGTTGGGGTTGATTAAGTGGCCAATCAACTTTTTTGAATCTATATTTGTCGAAGTTGTATCCATATATCTTGTTACAAAAGTGACTCTGAGTCCCTCTGAGGACCACCTTTGGCTGGTGTTGCTCATTAGCTTCTAGCCCCCTAGTTTGTTCTTGCTTGACCTGTTTTCCTGAATGATTTTGGGAGGTGTGGGCTTTTTTGGGGCTACGAGGCAGTAAGAATTGACGACAAGCTTCAGCCAACTCACAGAAGATCTCAATGCTCCATTTTGTGAATGACTGCCCACACCTGCTCCATGAGTCTACCAGTTGCACAAGTCATTACTGTGGCTTTTTTCCCAACAGGAGTTAAGGAGCTTGACAAAGAAATTGAGTGGATGTCAGATGATCTAGTAGGCCTTAGAGAAGCAATTTCCTGCACCAAGTGAAGCATATTATCTTTGTTGATTTTGTCACAATGTCCCCTCAATTTATATTTTTGTATAAACATGAGGTTACAGGATTTTTTATCAGAACAGACCTGTCTGAGCATTGATTGCTTTGTAGGTGGCAAGCTAAGATCTAAAAGTGATTGTGTTTTATAGCAAATTGCGCACTAGGTCTTACAACATAGCTGGTGATTGGGAAGGGGCCAGTGTTGGAAAATGTGGCTGCTAGCTAGGTACCTCTCCTTGTCTTTTGATTGATTAGGTGCAGTTTGTAGTCCTCAATACCACCACAGAAGTGAGTGTTACTGCCTATGATTGTAAGACCTATCACAGCCTTAGTGGATGTTTATAGATTTCTGTATTGTTGTTCGCTTCATTATCGATGTTTGTTCCTCTGGGCAGCCCCTCTTCTTTTCCCAGATCATTTTATTCTTGGGGATTAGAGGGCAATCTAAAGAGTGAGTAGTCTTGTTCAATCTGCACCATTGAAGGTCATTTGACGGTTTGTTTATTTAGAGATGTTCTAAACCTCTTGAGCTGTCTTTTCATCAGTTAAGTATTACCTGCGGCATGATCTTTTGCTGGTACAGGGCTAAAGACTGGATAACTCAAAAGGGAATGGAAATGAGCTTGAGTGATTGAATTAGTTAGGTATTGATTGTGTCTTGCCCAAGACCAGGAGCAGACATGCTAGTAAAAGGGCACAAATGTGTGCTGCACTGTTAGTCAGTGTTCCTTGCTCCCGAGTTATTAATGTGCTGGTATTAGAGCTTGCCGTAATTATGTGGCAGAGTGCAAAGGGTTGTATACTTAGTTTATTATGTGGTCAAGCAGAAATGTGTTGACTTGAGAGCTGTGGGACGTTAGGAGAACAATTGTCAGATGTTAAAGGCTTTAAAGACTTAATGGAAGCAGTGTTTTGCTCAACAGGGGGATCAGGTTTCAACTTTAATTTGGTATCTGATAGAACAGAGCTTAGAGTGCCCGGACGACTTGCCAACTTATCAAGAATCAGGTTGCATGCACAAGATAAAACTGGTTATACCGCATCAGCTTGAGCATGTTGTATCAATGAATTTAAAGCTCCAATTTATGAGTCAATAGCTGTGACATAAACTGACATGCTGTTAAGGAGATCCACCAGCAAATGTAACTTACTTGTTTGGTATGTTAGAGCATTTACAACAGACTGGAATGAGCAGAGCAGGACATCCCAAGCATTACTTGTCTCACCTTCCTGCCAAAGCATTGAGCTTTGGAGAATGTCTGATCTACAGCTGTGGAGGGAGATGTTAGAATTTGCTGATAGGTGTGAGCCTACAGGATGCCTCCTTAGGCCAAATGATGCCATATTCTCAGCCTAAGATGAAGGAAAGGTCTCGTCTAGCAGTTGCAAAGAAGGGGATCTGCTTCTTAACTGGGCTAAGGCTGCTGTATTTTGAATTGTCAACAGGGCTGTCAGCCAGGGGGTTTCTCTATGATTAGCTCATTATTTTTGTGATTGTTTAAGGAGGAAGTCAGCTGATCAAAAGATAAAAGATGATGTACCTCACACTGATCTGAAAACTTTTCCTTTTACCTAAGGATTCATTGCGTCCGTGATGCCATTGGTCGACACTTTTGCAGAGAGGACTTAGGCATGTTCCTCCTTGACCTTTGGTGCTGCTGGCTGTATTGGCCTCTTTTCCCTGATTTTCAGACCCTTTTTGCCCAGTTCTCCTAGTGAAGGGAGGTCTCTCTCTTTGTCATAGCTGGATATTGAGACCCAGCGCTCCCATGATTGTCCGCCGGCCGTGTTGCAAACATACTGGGCGATTGTGGCTGCATGGGCATTTCAGGCCACATGCATCTTTATTGTGTGTGAGCAATATGTCCAATGGATCTTTTAAACAAGAGAATTTATTCCAAGAGTTAGTCTGTGTGTCTAGGGGTTGGGCTGCCCGCACTGGAGGTACATGATGGAGCCCCACCTCCTGTTGGGGAATGCCTTTCACAAGTCCTATGAAATCTCTTATATCATTAATATTTGTAGGCTAGTAGCAGTAGACTGGTAGCCTGACTATGACGCCCAAGCTGATGGTAAGTGGGGGAGCACTCAACGTAAAGCAAGCCTCACCACGGTCCTAGCTGGGCCACTTCCACCCCCTGCCAACTCTACCGTCAGGAGGCATGCCACCAACCTCCAATGCCCCTCATCAAAAATAGCAATTACAACTAGAGATATCAAAAGGCAGAAAACAGCAGACAGTTTTACAAGTGGCTTCACGGTAGACTTGCAATGACCCCTGCATGTCACAAAGCTGGAAATATGCTGCCAAGGGAGTAGAGATACAGTGGACTTCAACGCAATGCAATGTTCCACCCTTCCAGTGCTAATGACTAATGGTGGGCGATTGAGCAGGACCAAGCATGAGCAAACAGCAGGCAACACATAGTCGCACCAACTCATACCAGCAAGAAGGCCCAGTTCCCAAGCTTCTTGTCGTCCAGATTTAGTTGGAGCTCGATTTGGTCCCACTTTTTGCACAGGCTGGGTAGATAATAAACCCCTGTATGAAACATTAAATGGGGCATGCAGCAGGGAGTGTGGGTTGCGGTCTCTCTGAAGAAGCAAACCGCAATAGACTAACACTGGCCGCTTCCGCCCCAAACAAAAAAGACTGCAGCCCTAGGGCCTTACAGCACCACTAACCGGGTGCTCAAAGGCCGCACCCTGAACTGGGGGGGTTGAAGATAGGGCCAAAACCTTAGTCCTGGAATTGGAGGAGCCAGGTATCAGCTGCTGGGGGTCACCTGAGCCACAGAAGAGCTGCTGCAGTGCTGCTCGTCTTTGCTGGAGCTGCAAGTTGCGGCGTTTGACATTAACAGGTATCCAAGCATATTCTCCATAGTCCCATATCACAGATAAGTGGTTGGCCATGAAAGGACCTTTCTTGAAGTTCTGCCTTAGACTGAAAGGGGCCGAAGGCCATACCTCAAAGGCTTGCATTTGGTCAAAGCTATCCGCAGACTTTGCCAGAAAAAATAACTCAACTCATGGTGGATATACCTCGATTTGCCTTATGCATGTTTTAAAAAAATTAACAAAACACCATTTACCTCTGGCTCCTTAGCGATAAAACAGCATTTTGGAGCAGAAGCCATGCTTGGATCACAATCAACAGCTACGAACAACTTCGACCACAAGATTATCTTGGTGAGCCCTTTTCAGTATTCTATAAACTAAAGCTAATGCTTTTGAGACTCTGGCTTACTTTCGATTTTATATTGCCCAGACAGCCAAAACCGAGCTCATACGAATGCAGGCTGTGCAACTACACATATGATCACCTGCTACACATCATTTGTACCTGACTGGCGTCTGGCGTTACTCAATGAGCAAAGATTATGGCTCAGACCACTGTTACTTTTGCATAATACCCATAATTGTCAACATGTGATCATCTTCAGTTTAAGTGGAGGGCATCCACAGGCAAGGTATGAGTTTCATCAAATACGTCCTGTGTGTAACTGCTTTAATGTGAATACATATTGCTTTACTTTGCATTAAAAATGCAGAAGTCACTGTAGAAAAACTATGGACCATATTTACTAACATTTGGCGTCAAGGTTGCTCGACTTTTTTATTTCATCCATGATGCAAAATGCTAGTAGATATTTACAACTCAACACACAAGATGATGGATGGAATGTTGCACAATGGCAAAACATTCACCTCCAGTCACAGATCTGGGTATAATCCATCGTTATTTTGCTCACCAATCCACCCCAGTTCAGACATGGCCATATGCAAATCAGTCTTGACCCTGTGCCTCATGTGAACAGTCCAGCCGGAACTGCCAAGCCATGTCTTCCCTGGAGCGGAATCAAGCATCCTAGGACGGGTTTCTGGCTATCATCCGTATTCAGCCAGGAAAGCTTGACTCCAGTGGCGTAGTGAGCACGGGACCCACATCTGGGCATACCCTTCCCACATAGGGTGAACAGCAAAACACACAAGATGATGGACTGAATGTTGCACAATGGCAAAGCATTCACCCCCAGTCACAGATCTCTGTTTAATCCATCATTATTTTGCTCACCAAGCCACCCCAGTTCAGACATGGCCATTTGTAATACAGTCTTGAACCTGTGCCTCGTGGGAACAGTCCAGCCCGAACTGCCAAGCCATGTCTTCCCTGGACCGAAATCAAGCATCCTAAGGCCAGTTTCTGGCTATCAGCCGTCTTCAGCCAGGATGCTTGTTTCCAGTCTAGGGAGGACCTGGCTTGGCAGTTCGGGCTGGACTGTTCCCATGAGGCACAGGGTCAAGACTGATTTGCATATGGCTGGTTACAAACTGGAATAGCATGGTGAGCAAAAAAAGGATGGATTTAGGCCCAGATCTCTGTACTGGGGTGAATGTATGACATTGTCTGCATTCTGTCCATCAACTGTTGTTTTTGCATTTGTCACCCGAGTGGGACGGGTATGCTCAGACATGAGTCCCGTGCTCTCCATGCCACTGGAATCAAGCTATCCTTGCTGATGAGGGCTGAAAGCCCGAAACCGGTCCTAGGATGCTTGTTTCCAGTCCAGGGAGGACGTGCCTTGGCAGTTCGGGCTGGACTGTTCCCATGGGGCACAGGGTCAAGACTGATTTGCATATGGCTGGGTTCAAACTGAAATGGCATGGTGAACAAAAAAACGATGGATTTAGGCCCAGATCTCGGTACTGGGGTAAATGTATGACATTGCTCTGCTTTCTGTCCATCAACTGTTGTTTTTGCAGTAGATATTTACAAAGCCACTGAAGGGGCGATTTGCGCTGCCTTGCGTGGCTTTGTAAAAAAAAATGTTCTACACTGCATTGCATTACATCATTCTGCGAGGCGTTCCATGGGTGGAGGATGGGCGTTCCTATGCATCCACCCATGAATTTCATGTAATCCCCAAAGGTTTGTAAACCTTGGATTGTGTGAAATCCCTACGCCACCCAGAGTGTGGTATAATGAAGAGAAAAATGCCCTCATAATTTGCTCTTTCAAACACACACATAGAAAGAGGGAAATGCCTGGGGAGATTGTTTTTGTTCAGGAAGGTATCCCTTCCTGCACAACAAATGTTTTCCTTGTAACAGAGGCATCCTTGCACTGTGGTGCAAGGGTGCCTTCATTGGTGCTAGGGTGTATGAAGTGCACCAGCGCAATGAGAGAGCAGAAGTGAGCCATATCTTGGTAGATATGGCGCTTTTCTGCTCTCTACCTTTCAATATACGCAGCACAGCAAGTTGTCTTGCTACACTGCGTTTCAGGAAAGTTTAATAAATCTGCCCCTATGTTTCTAGCTACTAACCTGGAGTACAGCATCAATTTACTGATAACAACCTTTGTAACGTCAGCGTTTACTGTGGTGAGTCGTAGAGCTGAGTTTTGCAGGAATGCAGAACTTAAATAGAAGTCTGTTTTTGCTAGTGGAGGTCTTTTAGTACAAGCATTGATGCTCTGAACTTAATTATAGCATTTGCACAGTGAATCTCGAGCTTTTATATATTTGTCTGTAAAAAATGTATTCGAGTATTGCATTTATTATTGTGATGGGTGTATTTAACTGAACATTAAAAGAGCTATTTTACGTCATTCACGTGTAGGGGTTTGATCAGGGTAAAGGCAGTAGAAAATATCAGGATTCGAAATCTAAACTATTTAGTATTTAATGCCTGTCATGTAAAGATGGATCCTCTTTCTCATACATCAGTACTGGGAAGAGAGATGGAATTAGGAGATGACAAGTTTAGCAGTATGTGTCCATGTTTTACAGACCTTGCACTCCCAATAATCTCAATAGCAGCTCAGTACTTTGGCTGTTAGAAAGACCACTGGCCCCATGGTGAGCACCTGAAGGAATGAGTACATTGGTTGATGAGTGAGAAGGAGTGAAAAGGAATTAGTAGCAAAACACCACAAAGAGAATACACCCATGTTGGCACGATTTACAAAGATTTTGCTAAGGTTCTTTGTGACATGCTTTTGTAGTACTCTGGCTTCCTCCTGAAGTCCCAGAGTAAACCAGGCATATACCTAGATTAATCATGGCCCACACTTACAATTCAGGAGCAAGCCAAGAGTACGGCAAGTGTAAAGCTACAGTAGAATTCCTGTAAATCTGGCCAACTATTTACTTACTGTAAAATCAAAGAGTTTAATGGAAATATGGCACCTTAAGTACATTGCCTTCTAGTTTGACCTTCAGCAGAAGGACACATCATACTCAATTAGACTGACACACGGGATCCAGCAGGCAGACAATCAGGAAGACAAGGAAACAGACAGCAAGAGGTACAGCTAGTCAAAAAGACAGAAAGATGAATAGAAAAGATTGCTAGAAGGGCATGCAGAAAAACAGAAACTTCTCACACTCTGATTAGTAACAACAACCGCCGACAGCGTTCTAGATCAAATGTTGAGTGCTCGTTTGGCAATTACAATTCCTGTGCAGCAATTATGACCAATTTCCCAGATCCAGTTGTAAAATATAGAGACATTTCAAACTTGTAAAAAATGATATGCATTCTTGATAGTCTATTTCTGTGTCCATATAAATCCTGCTCTGATGGAGCTGTAAACCAGAAGGTGACCATGTCAGCTTTCTCCAGTGCAATAATGAATAGAAGCATGCAATAAAAAAGAAAGTATTTTCCCTCATCATTTATTGTTCACATAAAGATCTCTCAGACTGCTGGGGTCCAGCAAAGTACTAAATGCCAAATGAAGTTTTATAGCAGCTGTTTTACTAGTGCATGCTAACCAGTCTAGAAAAATGAGCCTGTAAATTTCGCAGCTACATTATAGTGTCATACATTTTTTTGCAACCTCCTTGCATAAGCAATTCTAAAACGTGGGGAGGCATGATATACTGTTAATGTTTTAGCTGATAAAGTTGGAGTGATAAAAATCATTAAAATAATGGACCAACTCTAACACGTGCTTGCAATAATTCACGGAAGCTACTGTATAAACACATTGCTTGATTTATATTTCAATTTAGAAAGCATGTATAGTAAAATCCGGCTTGAAATGCCGCTAATATTTTGTGGCTTCAATGTGGTTATATATTCGCCGCATCGGAGGTTTTAGAATAGCTTTAATTCTTTCGTTAATGCAGCGGTATATTTGTGGCTTGTCTGACAGGTTTTAAGACCTGAATGAAGGCATATAGTTAATAGCAGAAATGCGATGGCAGCCACAATGAGGTGCGTAAAACAGCAAAATAGCTGAATCATGAACGTGATTATTAAAATAAAAAAAGGAAACGGCAAATACAGTGGACAGCAAACCAAAGTTGTTTTTCTTTTAACTTTGATCAGAGCAATAACACAACATGGATCAGGCTGCATTCACGTGGCAAGGAAGTGTACTCAAATCGAAAAGTACAAATACAATATTTACATTAAGCAACCAGGGAGAAAAATCTAATTTTCACTGACAGGCGCACAATTCAATTTTTACCTTTTCATTTTTTCCGTAGTCCGTTGTGCAAATATCAGTATAAAATTGCCCTATTAACGTTTAAATTCTTATGTGCTCTTTGTGTATTTTAATCTAAGGGCCTTATTACAGTTTTGTTGGTCCAAGGGACCGCCAAACTTGTGGTGGCGGTGCGCCGGCCGCCAGACTGGTGGTTTGCCAGCTGCATTAGGACTGAGGCGGCTGGACTGCCACAGGAACACTGCAGTCGCCAGGGATCCACGATACCTGGCGGTGACGCAGCAGTCAGAGGCGCCTAATATGCTGGGGGTGCTGCTGCAGCACCACCAAAGCATATTAGGAGTTTCCTCACTGCCACAATTTTCATGGTGGTGCGACCGCTATCAAAAGTGTGGCAGTGAGGAAACACAGGTGTGGCTATACCACATGTGGTGCATGCAGGGGGGCACATGGTGTGCCCCACTCTCTGCATGGACCCCTTTGTTCCTGCATGAAATGAAAGGGACAACATTGTGCCTTTCGGTCCATGTATTGACGTTCCCATTGCGGTGCCTATTTCAAAGGCACCACCGTGGGAATGACAAAGAACTGCCTGCCAGTGACTTAGAAAGTCTTAATGTGACGGGCGGTCTAATTATGGCTATGGCGGTGTGGGAGTGGGTTGCTTGTGTGGCGGCCCACAACACTAAAGTCATAAGTAGACCCATGTAGGAACTTCCCGCCAGATCAGGAGTTTTTTACTGGTCTGCCAAGCGGTTCTTTAGCATTCCCAGGGTTATGCCTATGAAATAGCCTTGACACCGCCGCATCACCCCCAGGGATCTCTGATCCTTGGGAGTTGTGATGGTCCCAGGGTGGCATGACCGTCCTGGCCATAATAGGGTGGTCAGAAAACCGCCACTGCCGTGACGCCACAAGTCTGGCGGTCAATGGACCACCAGACTCGTAATAGGCAGAGATGTTTTAAGGCATGGGCAAAGTGGGCTCTGGCCCAGGGCTCCACCATTTCAGGGGGGGCCCTGATAGGGCTAGCTGTTTTCTGCAGAGTCTTGCTCTGATGACCTTGAGTAATGAGTAAACATATTGTTTTAAATATTATTTCCTTCAATTTATTTTAATGTGGGTGATGTGTGAGAGTTTATCATAGACATTTTGCAGAGAAAGCTGTTTTAGGATTCATGCAACATCTATAAAAAAGTTCTTTTTAGATTAAAAGAGGATCTCAGATACGAGAGATGGGAGGGTGTCCCAGAGAATATTTGAAGTAATATCAGTGAGTTTCTTCTGTGTTAAAATATTGAAAACACAGAGCACTATCTCTGAATGTTAGCTGTAAACATATTTAGATTTTGGAAAAGTGTGCCTGTGCACTGTCAGTTTCCTGGCCAAGGATGGCATGAAAGAGTCTGTAGTATCTTACGAGTTTTATGACGGAACCCATTTAGTTTCTACCAGACTCCGTAGAGCTGTGACATGAGTTTTAGAGCGGAATAATCAAAATGAAGTATGCAGTTCCTATTGAAGGGTGAACATCTACCAGGGGGTTGAAAGATCTTTTAAGCGTAACAAAGGAACTCAACGAATACAATAGTTTTTTTGGCTCCTATAGTTATTTTAATACACTTTTTTCAATCTACTCACCTCCATTCACACATTTCACCACACTCCATGCTCCACATCTGCAAAAAGGAAAGAACTCCGGCAAAGAGCCCCTTCACAGGGCCTGTTAGGCATTGCAGCAACAGCCCAAGGAGGAGCAGCCCTATGACAAAGTTTGAAATCCCTTGGAGTGTGTGAGGACCCTTGCACCTAAAGAAGCACTCCCCCTCTTTAACCCCCTCCTCTTCCAACCCACAGAAATGGGAGGAAAATGTGTTTTCTTAAACTAAGTTTTAGGTTTGGAAGGGATTCCGGGTAACAGAACCTGGTGAGAGGCACACAAGTCACCCCATCCTGGATTTCCCTTGGTGTATAGTTTAAAAGAATTTACAGCTTTACTAGGTTTCACTAGCTGCCGGCTAGGCTAGGGCACAAAATTAACAGCTAGGCCTACTGGGCTTTCTGCCACCTTGGGGGGGGGGGGCAGATTGGGGGCTATTTCCCCGATATACCCCCAACAGGGGCAGAAAGACTGTAGGAATTTATTTGGGGGGGGTGGTAGCATTGGTATGTCCATTCTGGGCAGGCCCCACCCCTACGTATAAAAAAAAGCGAAATATTTAATAATGAATTTAGCTATATCGTGCGGTACTCTTATATGTGGCACTATGACTATTATGTCATTTCAAGCAAAAACGACAACTGGTCACAATTTATAAAGAAAGCATCAAACACACATGTGATTTGTTCCCACTACTCCCTGCTGAATGCACTGCATTTGATGCATTTTAGCACACCACCTTACAATCTAAACCTATAAAAGATTAATATCAGCAATCCAGATGTTCCTGAAAAGGAAAAGTTTTAATATGCAAATAAATATATGTCATAACATACAATAGACACGCTTTCAATTCCTTAGGTGCACTTTATCTCATTAGTATTATTGCGTCACATGAGTACATGAGTCCAGGTGTAAATATATATATATATATATATATATGGCATAACAAAACCTAAAATGATGGAGCCAAACTTTGCTGCTCGCTAGCTAAGGTCCTAAAACACCTCCCTACACCCACATTATCAACATTGGCCATATGGCAGAGCCCTAAAACGATTGAACGACACAGCATACCCACACAAGAGACTACCCTCTGGTTGGGCAATTGGTTCCACTCTGGAGCCCAGGCACTTGAGTTCAAAGGGTGGGTCAACATTGATATTTCCAAACTAGGAGCTGTGTGGTAAGTAGACCCTATTTAAATCCTATTATGAATCACAATAGGATTTCCTCCTACATAAATCTCAGTTCTTCCACTTCCTAGAGCTACCACATGTACTCTCCCCCCTCAGAGATAAATAGTTGCATATAACATATTGTAACCCATGGAAAGCTAAACTGATGATGGGAGAACCCCTTGTGAAACGTAGCATGTTGAGGCTCTGCCGCTCATAAATTGCAAATGCTCCTGATCTAATGATTCACTTGTGCAGCCCCTGGAAACCAGATTTGGGAAAATTAGATGACCATGAATGAAGGGAAGCAAAAAGAACAATTGATAGACAGAACTTTAAACAATGTCAAACATTCACCCCAGTACAGCGGTCTGGGCCGAAATACATAGTTTTTTTGCTCCCAATCCCATTCCAGTTTAAACCCAGCCACATGCAAATGAGTCTTGACCCTCCTCCCTATGGGAACAGTCTAGCCTGAACTACCAGGTTCTCCATGGACCAGAAACAAGCATCCTAGGACCGGTTTAGGGGTTCACCCCTAATCAGCCAGACCAGCTTGACTCCAGTGACGTGCAGAGCACGGGACCCACGCCTGGGCATACCCGTCCCACTCGGGGTGACTGAAGGAAAAAGACCAATCGATGGACAGAATCTTGAAAAATATCAAAAATTCCCCCAGTTCAGAGATGCTTGCCTAAATCCATTGTTTTTTTGCTTCCCACGCCATCCCTGTTTAAACCCAGCCATATGCAAACCAGTCATGACCCTGCTTGCTATGGAAACAGTCCAGCCTGAACTGCCAGGCCAGGTTCTGCCTGGACCAGAAACAAGCATCTTAGGACCGGTTTTGGGTTTTCACCCCTCATCATCCTTGCTAGTCTCACTCCAGTGGCATGGAGAGCACGGGACCCACGTCTGGGCATACCTGTCTAACTCAGGGTGACAAAAGCAAAAAGAACAATTGATGGACAGAATGATGAACGATGTCAAACTTTCACCCCAATGCAGAGATCTGGGCCTAAATCCATCCTTTCTTTGCTCCCCATGCCATTCCGGTTTAATCCCAACCATTTTCAAATCAGCCCTGACCCTGGTCCCTATGGGAACAGTCCAGTGCAATATGCCAGACCAGGTTCTCAAATATTAGTAGTATCTTCCCAGCTTTGGCTCATTTAGTGGCGCTATTTATAGAAAATAAACTATACCTATGATCGAAAGCACAAAATTCATGCCACATGCCCACCTACCTGCACTAGATATTAATCCTCCATAGGCACGTTGATTCTTATGATCTGGAAACACCCTGCCATACAGCTATATTGGAAGAAAATCCAACAAACAATGGTCATGTTCCTGGGGCTCCCAGTCGACTTCACATCTAAGGTGTTTCTATTTAGCCTTATTGAAGAAACTGGAGGTACCTATGCAACCTCAAGGTGAGCTTTCATTGGCCTCAGTTATTTAATTGCCCAATGTGATATAGCTCAGCAAAAGAGAGTCCAACATCCTGCCACCCTGCAAGAGTGGAATTGGGTATATATCACAATTTGACACTTAAACATGACAAGATTTGGGGTCCATGGATATGTGCATCTTATATGTAATACTCTTGTGAACCTTGCTATCTTTACTGACTTCCTGGCAATACTACCGAGCATGTTTGTAAAGTTTATGATGAGACTCATTCTACAGAATCACATGTAGGGGCTTATGATTCTATCACTTAGTACCTGTATCTATAACCTGAAGCCGTACTTGGATACTCTGCTCATTTTTACTCATCTTTCATTGGAATTATTTGTGCCACACATATATGCCAGACTTGTTTTTTTATTTTGCATTGAAAACAATAAAAATATTTGTAAAAAAATGAGATCGTATAATTTATTAACTCAGTACCCGAAATGGATATCTACGTTGCAAAGGGCAACAATGCAAGTATTCCAGTCCAAACCCTTAATGATTAAATGTGTAAATGCCTTCATCAATGTGTTTATGTTAGCTAAATAAAAATCTTTTACAATAAAGCTCATTTGAAATAGGAAAATAATTTTTTTTAACACAACTATACAAGTGCAGCAAGTTAATCACTTTGATTACATCCAAGAGTAAAATCTTGATGCACAATTGGATGCAAACTACAAGTACATGAATGTATATAATGTGCATTTTCATTTGCTTCCAAATCCACAAGAAATGTCATAAGAATTGAGGGCCATATTTCTAAAGGGGTTGTGTCGCGTTTGCACTGCACAATGTGGTGCAAAAGAGGCACAACCCTCAAGATGCCATTTATCAAGCTGTGCAAGGCACCCTTGCATGGCCCTGAGTGGCTTGATAAATCCAGAGATGCATTCCATAGGTGGTAGGAGGAGAGAGCGTGTTTTCCGACAGTGCATATCCCTCATTAACCTCAGAGAGGAGGAGGTCATACAGTTCTATAGACTCATGGGGGAGTCCATCATGGAATTGATGGAGAAGAGTGGGCCTAGTCTCCAGCCACCAACTGCAAGGCCCAATAACATACCATCATCTGCACTCCACATGTTGGCATCCGATTCCTTCCAAGTCAAATTGGCTGAAATTTCACAGTGAGCATTTTCTGCCTTTCTCCCATCTGTTTTGGATGCCAACATTAAATTCACACCTCAATACCTTCTTACAAAAACTGGTTACCAAGCAAGGATTGTATGCCACAGCTGGCTTTCCTCATGTTCTTGGTGGAATTGATTGCACATATGTGCAATTTGTGCTGACTCCTGCAACATCCCATCAGTACAGAAACCGCAAGCACACCTACTCCATCAATGTCCAGGTCATAGTGTACCATCAGGGAATGCTCATTAATGTACTGGCAAAATATCCTGGAAGTCCACATGATGCATACATCTTCTGAAACTGTACCATCAATGAGCAGTTTCCAAGAAGCACATATGGGAATGGTGTTGTGTGTTTCAACAGGGAACGTGCACAAAAGCTTACATTTTACAAGTTCATGTTTAAACTTGATATCTTTTTAAACAGTAACTTTTAGCATACTTTGTTCATACATGATAACATACTCAGAAAGTGTTTTGCTTGCAATGCTTTTTTCTCCATAAGCATTTTATCACGAACCTCTACATTATGTTCAAGGATAAAGCACACTGAGCGCTCTGCCCTTGTATGTTGTTGTCGATTTGGAGACAGCTCTGAATCGGAAATACAAACAATGACTTAGCACAGGACCTCAGACACAGTGCGAACAAAGCAAGTTTTATTATATAAACTGGTTCCTAGCTTCAGCCTGTGATAGGAGCACTTCCATGGATTATCATAGACATTTGCCTGTGACTGATTGTCAGCCCTGCTGACCTCCATCACTATCATGATAAGAATAGCGGCCTGTCTGTACCAGACTGGCTTCCTGATACATCACACATACAGGGAAATGGGGAGTTAAGCTGCTCCTAAAGATCTGGCTGACACTTATTATTACACGCTAGTATAGAGTAACGGCAGGTAAGGGTTTCCTTATTGTGATATATTCATATACTCACTGCAACTTTATAATTGTTGAATTATTCATCTTCTTTGCCATTCCTGTAATGCTGGTAACAATGCTCTGTATCCTTCCACCGATAATTAAGGCTCATGTACTTTACACAAGAATCCAGTTGCTTCAATAAAGGTTTAAAATGCCAAGTTGGACATGCCTAAGGTGACCACGAAAGGGTAGATCTGTTTCCTTAATTTCATTGGGGAGCCAGAGTGGTCATGTTCTGAGGTCGCAGACACCATCCGGTACCCTGTCAGGTTAAGGGGTTCAGATGGCGCACTCTGAGCTAGCCAGGAATTGGGCCAGCATATTCTGATGATATGCATGGACTAAGTTCCTATATTTTGATGCATATGATGTCCAAACACACAGTCTTACTTGATTCGCAGGAAAAGCAAGAAAATGTCCTCCCTATTGGTAAGGAACCAGAACTATACATTATACTAACTAAGAAGTTGTACTGAATGACATAATAGCCACCTCTGTGTGTGTGTATAGATCTTGTGTCAAATCAATCAATCAATCAAGATTTATATATTGCTGCTATTCACTCGATAGGGTATCCATATGTTTGCTGGTCCTGGAAGATTAATTTGAACAGCCAGGTCTTGAGGGCACTTTGGAATTCCAGAAGTGAGGTGATGGTCATGAGCTGCATCGGGAGGCTGTTCCAGGTCTTTGCCACGCTGTAGAAGAAGGAGCATACTCCACTAATGCTTCAGTATATGCGGGGAGTGTGGGCCAGTGAAAGGGAGGCAGAGCGTGGTTTTATCGATGGTTGGTGGAAGTTCAGGTGGTGATTAATGCATGTGGGTCCTTGATTGTGTAGAGCCTTGTGTGCATGGGTCAGCAGCTTGAATCAGCATCTCTTCTGTATATGGAGCCAATGTAGCTACTTTAGATGTGATGTGAGTTTATCGAGGGAGGTCAAGGATGAGTATGGATGCAGTGTCCTGCATTGTTTGAAGTCTCTGTAGGAGGTATGTAGATATTCCTATGTAGCGAGTGTTGCCATGATTCAGTAGGCTGGTGTCAAGGAGCATCTTGTGTGCAGGGTAGCCTCTATAAGGTCTACTATATCAGTCGTAAAAAGAGCAAGCAGGTGGAGGATATGGCATTGATCAGTGATTTCATGGTGAGCTTGTTATCAATGATGATTCAGAGGTTTCTGGTGTGGGTGGCAGGTCTGGATGCAGGTCCTAGGTCTGAGGGCCACCAGGAGTCATTCCTGGCATCACTGTTCTTGTAGAAGATCAGTACTTCCGCCTTTTCCATGGTCAGCTTCAGGCTGTTCTTCTTCATCCAGCTGGCAATACTTTTCATGCAACTGTGGAAGCTGGTTGGGAAGTTGGTAGAGTTGTTGGTGGGGGAGAGGATGAGTTGGGTGTTGTCTGCATTGGATATTATGTTGAGACTGTGAGATCTGACAAATGTGGCCAATAGGGTCATGTATGTGTTGAAGAACGTAGGGCTCTGGGATGAGTCTTGGGGAACACAGCAGACAATATCCTTGGGTTCTGAGGTAAAAAGTGGTAGAACCCTATGTGTTCTACTGACCAGCGATGAAGGAGGTCATCCTTCAGAGTGCGTTCCCTGGATGCCAATGTGGTGGAGTCCTTCGGTCAGATTGTGGTGGGATATGATGTTGAAGCCTGTCGAGAAGCCAAAGAGGATCAGAGATGCTGTTTCTCCTCTTTTGAAGAGGGTTCAGATGTTGGTGGTTGCAATCTGACAGACATGGTGCTGTGATTGCTGCGGGAGTTGCATTGGGAGGCATCGAGTAGCTGGCTTTGCTCCAGGTGTGTCTTGAGTTGACTGTTAGTCAACTGACAGTCTTTTCCAATTTCCTGACTTGGAATGGCAGGAAGGAGATTGGTGGTTATTTTGTGAGTTCATAGGAGTCGGTGGAGGGTTTTGTGAGTAGCAGTGTGACTGAGGCATGTTTCCAGGTGCAAGGAAATGTTGCAGTGGTGATTGAGGTAATGAGCAGTGTGGGGAGTTTGTGATCTATCCTTTGGTTTCTGAGGTTGAACATGTGGTGAGGGCATGAGTCTGTGTGAGCTACTGAGTGGATGAATTTCATGATGGAAGTTATGCCCTTGGTGGAGAGCTGGTTCCAAGTGGTCAGTCTGTGGTTCGTGTCGGTTGTGGTAAGGGTTTATTAGTTGAGGAAGTCCATGGCTGTATTTTGGGGGTCAAGGTTTCTGTATATGATTGCCATCTTGTCATGGAAGAATTGTGTCATGTACACATACTGAGAATAACTTACTCTAAAATGTAGACAATGATGTCCCATTGTGTAATTCCCTCCCTAGTCCTGAAATGGAAGTAAGAAAATATGCACAGTGTTGGACAAATCAATACCCAAATCATGTGGTTCACAAATAAATTAACATTTAGTAGAAAGGATACATATTAGCTAAGATTCCGATGTGTGCACGTGCAATGGTTTCTCAAGGGTGGATTATTATTTAAAGGTCAACTCAAATAGTGGTTGTTGAACAAATCATGTGTTCCTAAGTAAATGTCACATATGACAGAAAATGTGTATGTTGACCAAAGTATCAGGAGCAGAAATTGAAGAAGAAGGTGTACATTCTATGTATGTCATGCACAGTAAGTGTATCATAAATTCATGTGTAAATATCAACTCTAGATACATATGTGATACCAAAATCGCAACGTACTCCTATTTTTCAGTCTTTCCAACATTTTAGGCCCATGCAAACACATAGATAATAACCCACATTGACATACTTCATCAATATGATAGATGAACAATGTAGTGACTCCAGTTGTCTGTATTTCCTGCCTCTCGCTACTTCAATATAGAACTGACACAGTCAATTAATATGCTGTGAAATGTGTCATACACTAGGAAATAGCATGGGAGGGAATGCAACAAAGGTAAGGTATGTACACAGTGTACTCAGGAGCCTAAACTGAACTCTATCATGCTACATAATAATGGCAGAATCACCTACTAGGCAAACTCACATACATACTGGTGAAAAGTGTTGTGTACAGTTTAACACCTTAAGTGCTAATAGTATAGATTTACCAATGTTTACATCATGTTGTTCAATATGAAAAATCCCTACGTTCCCTCACCAATGTGTCAACCTAGGTTCAGCATGACAATGTGCCATACTAAAAGCATTAGCTGATGTTTATAAAAAAAATAAGTAAATATCTATGTCACATGTTGGAAATGGCTTACATTTCCTAAGCAAACAGTCGTGTTAAAATAAGTAAACAAATCAAAGGCTATGCAAATGCCATGTGGGCAAGCAAGGGCATCATAGGTAAAAAAAATGTATGTGTGAGTCAAACCTGTTGGCACTGTCACAACCGATAAAGTTCTGAATGTCTGCAAGAGATAATGATCATAAGTTTGTTACTATGCAGACACATTGAGCGTGAATAACAACACTGTTAAGAACATTCAAAAGTAGGTATCATAATAATCCCTGTTTAAACATGAGAGTCAGCATATAGATATGTCCTACATTTCACAACATAGACAATATGTCAAATGGCACAAAGAAGTTGAGCATACATGTGTGAAGCAATGGACACAGGTTCCTAAAACTCCTTGTGTTTGCTTTGTTCGACTTAAGTTGGCAGGGTATGCCCAGACGTGGGTCCCTTGCTCCCTTTGCCACTGGATTCAAGGTATCCTGGCTGATGATGGCTGTTAGCCCAAAACTAGTCCCAGGATACTTGTTTCCAGTCCAGGGAAGACATGGCTAGGCAGTTTGGGCTGGACTGTTCCCATGAGGCACAGGGTCAAGACTGATTTGCATATAGCTGTGTAAGAACTGAGGTGGCGATGTGAGCTAAAGAATGATGATGGATTCAACCCTGGACCTGTGACTGGGGTTGAGTGTCTGAAAAGCCTCAGCACTCTGTTCATCATCTCCTTGTGTTTGCTTTGTTTGCCCTAATTTGGCAGGGAATGCCCTTGCTCACTTTTCCACTGGATTCAAGCTAGCCTGGCAGATGAGGGCTGTTAGCCCGAAACTGGTCCCAGGATGCTTGTTTCCGGTCCAGGGAAGGCATGTCTTGGTAGTTCGGGCTGGACTGTTACCAAGAGGCACAGGGCCAAGACTGATTTGCATGTAGCTGTGTCTGAACGGGGGTGGCCACCCCAGTTCAGACACAGCTACATGCTAAAGAATGATGATGGATTCAACCCAGAACTGTGACTGAGGGTGAGTGTCCGAAAAGCTTCAGCGCTCTGTCCATCATTTCTTTGTGTTTGCCTCATTACCCCATTGAGCAATACACAGACTGCTCTGACAAAGACAAGGAATGTCGCTGAGATGATATTGGAGGTGTAAAGTCCCGGGTCCCCTGCTTGGACATGTCAGGTGGAAGCCTCTTTTACTCGCCTCATATGTTGTGCAAATTCTTCCCTGTGTGTGCATTATTACATATTATCTGCTTAAAACAAATGTGCAGTGGGACCATAAGCCACAAATTCAACAGGGACTGGAAGAGTATGCAGATAAAGATGCAGATATAGAGCACACACTGTCAGGCCAGCAGAGACGGGTACACATAGTTGCCAATATGTTTGCATATTGAATAGCAAATTATGGTAATACTGACAAAAAATATGTCACGGTATCATTCAATAAATATCATTTATTTTAACTCATCCATTGTGTTGTGTTTGAGACAGAGTCAATGTACATATCTAGTCACCTACATCTTCTGAGCTAGATGTGGGCTTCAACACCTATGAATCATGATTTCTGAGCTGTTGATAAACAGGGGACCATATCTCCAACTAAGTATACATCAATGGAGCAAGCCAATACGATGCAGTGCACTGCATGAAGGGGACATGCCTGGATTTGCACTTATCTAGATAGATATGGGCCATTCCTATCCTCTGTCTCTTAAGTAGTGCAGTGCAGCACAGCACACTGTATTGCTGTGTTCAGCTGCATCAAAGTGAGTTTCATGTGCACTAAGTGTATGATGGATCACAAATCACCCAAAAAGGCAGTCCCTCAGTACATTTCCTAATTGTAATGTTTTTCACATATGAACTTGCGTGCAGAATGGCAGCACTTTGCTGGAGCAAATGTAGCAGCAGATACCATTGCAGATAATGGGAGACAGTTGTCATGGCCAAAGGCCTAGTATAACGTGTAGGTGTCAAAATGTAATTTGTAAAAAATGCATTTGTGTATGTGTGGGGATCCACAACACACATGTAACACCTTTCCTGGGCTGATTGATATTAAGACTATGTGTGCCCACACTTGAAACAATACACATTTACCATGCATAGCAGTGCAATGCAAGGAATCTCAAAGGCCAGTAACAAAACAAAATAAACTGCTGAAGTGGCACAAAGTGGCAATGTTCAGAAAAGTAAGACCAGGGAGATGTTTGCCAACCATCACATCATGTCATGTCAGGAAGACAGATCAGTAATGTGTGAAGCGTGTAGGTCCAAAAGAAACCATAAGTGATTGTGAACATACACATTTTCATTAAATATAGTGCATTGGTGTTTATATGTGGAACATTTACCCTGTAAGGTAAGACGTGAGTACCCCTGGCCTGAGAGCCCAGCTATGTTGTTGTCTGGATCACTAGTGCTGGTATGTTCCTATGGAGTAATGAGGAACATGTGTGTGTTCCCTGACAAAGGCCTGTGTAATGGGTTTCAGACGGGTTGGACAAGGAGGGATTCACAAAGACCTACCCTCATAGATGATGTAATTTACTACTTTCGCCAGTAGTGAAACAGAGCAAATGTTTGGTTAAAGCAAACTGTGTAGTGATTAGTAATAGTGAACATGACCATTCAACATTGGGTCACTGCAGTGAGGTTTCCTCACTCAATCACCTCTTCTAAAGTAATGCTACAGTGTTTTTTAATTACACCTTCCCAACATCAGGTGTGTGCATGATAAAATCCTGCCTGCATGGGTGTTAGAGCTGACAGCCTTAGGGTAGTCTTCCCCCAACATGTTGCCTGCCTTACTCCATTTTCTGACCTTGATTTAGCTGGTTTTAGGACTCTGTGGACTTTACTATTGCTGACCACTTCTAAAGTGCTTGTGCTCTCTCCCCTAAATAGGGTAAAAGTGGGTCACATCCAATTGGCATTTTTATTTACTTAAATGTCCCTAGTAAAGTGCTCTACATATGCCAAGGGCTTTTAAATTAGATGCTACTTGTGGGCCTGCAGCACTCTTTGCACCACCCACTTTAGTAGCCCTCTAACAATGGCTCAAGGCCTGCCATTGCAGACCCTGCATGTGCAGTTTATACTCCAACTTCAACCTGGCAAGATAAACCTCTTGCCAGGCCTAAACCTTCCCCTTTTATGCATGTAATTTACCCCGAAGTTAGGCCCTGTATGGCCCACAGGGCAGTCTTCCAATGTCGTCACCAACTACCCAGGCAATGTGCATGATTCCTTCATCTTCCGACAGTCTATCATCAACCAGCGCTTCCAGGATGGCTCCTACGACAATGCACTGCTAGTTGGTAAGTACCAAATGAACACACCACACACCTCAACTCCACAATCATGCAACTCACAACTCTGGGAATGCACATGTTACAAACTCACATACAACATGCCAAACAACATGCCCACTCACCAGACATGATAGCACAACTTACTGTTGGAACCTGGGCTAGCCATGTGCATAAGCCATCAACGGCATGGCACCTCTGCCACACAATAGCAGATTTTGGGGAGAAGTGGGCACCAGGCATGTGCGAAGGGGACAAGTGGCCGATGAATGAGAATGTACACAATGCCAAGTGTGGCGTGGATAAGCTGGATAGACTGAAGTATGCAGACCACACACATATCCATGTTGACAAACAACGCTGGTGTTTGGAGTGTAGTGGACAGTGGACAAAACCATGTCCCCCCAGCCAGTGGGGAAGATTGCGGAAATGTAGCTTGTTACGTCCCCCCCTGTAAGTGTGTGCAAAGTGGGCTGGCCCGGTGGACGCCAGGCCAGCGCAGGGGTGTGAATAAAAAGGGTGTAGAGACAAAATATCGAGTTTTTTTATCGACTAGACATAATATCGAGTCAAAAATATAGAATAGACATAATATCGACAAGACATAATATAGACAACAAAAATTTCGAATTTTAGGTAAGTTAATATTAATTTTTATTTTTTGTGTAATATAATTCTGTAGCGGGTTGTGGGTTTATAGGGGAATAGGGTGGGAAGTAATTTAATTATAATTAATTAAACATGTTATTTTATTTATTGTTATTTATTTAGAATTCATTGTTAATTAATTACTAATTGGTAATTAATTAAAATATAATTGGTACTTAATTTTAATTGATTAATTGATAAATATTGTAATTTTAGTAATTTATTTTCTGTAGCGGGTTGTGGGTTTATAGGGGAATAGGGTGGGAAGTAATTTAAATATAATTAATTAAATATGTTAATTAATTAATTGGTATTTATTTTGAATTAACTGGTAATTAAGTTTTTAATTCATAATTAATTAATTGTTAATTGATAATTAATTTTAATTAATTGTTTAATTGACAATTATGTGAATATTATTTTATTTTCTGTAGCGGGGTGTGGGTTTATAGGGGAATAGGATCGGAAGTAATTTAATTATAATAAATTAAATATGTTAATGAATTAATTGATTGGTATTTATTTTGAATACATTGTTAATTCATTTTTAATTGGTAATTAATTAATTGTTAATTGATATTTAATTTTTATTAATTGATTAATTGTTCATTATGTAAATAATTTTATTTTATTTTTAGTAGCGGGTTGTTGGTTTATAGGGGAATAGGGTGGGAAGTAATTTAATATAATTAATTAAACATGAAAATTAATTAATTGGTATTTATTTTAAATAAATTGTTAATTATTTTTAATTGGTAATTAATTAATTCTTAAATGGTAATTAAAATGTATTAATTGTTTAATTTATAATTATGTGATTTATATTAATTTATTTTCACTAGAGTGGGGATATTAAAATTGATCCCTACGCCATCCAATGTTTTCCCTACTGTTGCACTCACTGGAGAGGGAATAGTAATTTTTACTCTTACGCTATCCAACAGTTTCCCTACTGTTGCATTCGCTGGAGTGGGAATAGTAATTTTTACCCCTACGTTATCCAACGCTTTCCCTACTGTTGCACTCTCTAGAGTGGGAATAGTAATTTTTACCCCTACGCTATCCAACGCCTTCCCTACTGTTGCACTCTCTGGAGTGGGAATAGTAATCTTTACCCCTACGCTATCCAACGCTTTCCCTACTGATGCACTCGCTGGAGTGGGAATAGTAATTTTTACCCCTACGCTATCCAACGCTTTCCCTACTGTTGCACTCGCTGGAGTTGGAATAGTAATTTTTACCCCTACGCCATCCAACGCTTTCCCTACTGTTGCACTCTCTGGAGTGGGAATAGTAATTTTTACCCCTACGCTATCCAACGCTTTCCCTACTGTTGCACTCTCTGGAGTGGGAATAGTAATTTTTACTCCTACGCTATCCAACGCTTTCCCTACTGTTGCACCCGCTGGCGTTGGAATAGTAATTTTTACCCCTACACCATCCAACGCTTTCCCTACTGTTGCACTCTCTGGAGTGGGAATAGTAATTTTTACCCCTACGCTATCCAATGCTTTCCCTGCTGTTGCACTCTTTGGAGTGGGAATAGTATTTTTACCCCTACGCTATCCAACGCTTTCCCTACTGTTGCACTCGCTGGAGTGGGAATAGTAATTTTTACCCCTACGTTATCCAACACTTTCCCTACTGTTGCTCTTGCTAGAGTTGGAATAGTAATTTTTACCCCTACGGGATCCAAAGCTTTTCCTACTGTTGCACTCGCTGGAGTGGGAATAGTAATTTTTACCCCTACGCTATCCAACGCTTTCCCTACTGTTGCACTCTTTGGATTGGGAATAGTAATTTTTACCCATACGCTATCCAACGCTTTCCCTACTAATGCACTCGCTGGAGTTCGAATAGTAATTTTTACCCCTACGCTATCCAACGCTTTCCCTACTGTTGCACTCGCTGGAGTTTGAATAGTAATTTTTACCCCTACGCTATCCAACGCTTTCCCTACTGTTGCACTCTCTGGAGTGGGAATAGTAATTTTTACTCCTACGCTATCCAACGCTTTCCCTACTGTTGCACCCGCTGGCGTTGGAATAGTAATTTTTACCCCTACACCATCCAACGCTTTCCCTACTGTTGCACTCTCTGGAGTGGGAATAGTAATTTTTACCCCTACGCTATCCAATGCTTTACCTGCTGTTGCACTCTTTGGAGTGGGAATAGTATTTTTACCCCTACGCTATCCAACGCTTTCCCTACTGTTGCACTCGCTGGAGTGGGAATAGTAATTTTTACCCCTACGTTATCCAACACTTTCCCTACTGTTGCTCTTGCTAGAGTTGGAATAGTAATTTTTACCCCTACGGGATCCAAAGCTTTTCCTACTGTTGCACTCGCTGGAGTGGGAATAGTAATTTTTACCCCTACGCTATCCGACGCTTTCCCTACTGTTGCACTCTTTGGATTGGGAATAGTAATTTTTACCCATACGCTATCCAACGCTTTCCCTACTGTTGCACTCGCTGGAGTTCGAATAGTAATTTTTACCCCTACGCTATCCAACGCTTTCCCTACTGTTGCACTCGCTGGAGTTTGAATAGTAATTTTTACCCCTACGGTATCCAATGCTTTCCCTACTGTTGCACTCTTTGGAGTGGGAATAGTAATTTTTACCCCTACGCTATCCACAGCTTTCCCTACTGTTGCACTCTTTGGAGTGGGAATAGTAATTTTTACCCCTACGCTATCCAACGCTTTCCCTACTGTTGCACTCGCTGGAGTGGGAATAGTAATTTTTACCCCTACGTTATCCAACACTTTCCCTACTGTTGCACTTGCTAGAGTTGGAATAGTATTTCTTACCCCTACGGGATCCAATGCTTTTCCTACTGTTGCACTCGCTGGAGTGGGAATAGTAATTTTTACCCCTACGCTATCCAACGCTTTCCCTACTGTTGCACTCTTTGGATTGGGAATAGTAATTTTTACCCCTACGCTATCCAACGCTTTCCCTACTGTTGCACTCGCTGGAGTTCGAATAGTAATTTTTACCCCTACGCTATCCAACGCTTTCCCTACTGTTGCACTCGCTGGAGTTCGAATAGTAATTTTTACCCCTACGGTATCCAATGCTTTCCCTACTGTTGCACTCTTTGGAGTGGGAATAGTAATTTTTACCCCTACGCTATCCACAGCTTTCCCTACTGTTGCACTCTTTGGAGTGGGAATAGTAATTTTTACCCCTACGCTATCCAACGCTTTCCCTACCGTTGCACTCGCTGGAGTGGGAATAGTAATTTTTACCCCTACGCTATCCAACGCTTTCCGTACTGTTGCACTCTCTGGAGTGGGAATAGTAATTTTTACCCCTATGCTATCCAAAGCTTTCCTACTGTTGCACTCTCTGGAGTGGGAATAGTAATTTTTACCCCCACGCTATCCAACGCTTTCCCTACTGATGCACTCGCTGGAGTGGGAATAGTAATTTTTACCCCTACGCTATCCAAAGCTTTACCTACTGTTGCACTCTCTGGAGTGGGAATAGTAATTTTTACCCCTACGCTATCCAACGCTTTCCCTACTGTTGCACTCTTTGGAGTGGGAATAGTATTTTTACCCCTACGCTATCCAACGCTTTCCCTACTATTGCACTCGCTGGAGTGGGAATAGTAATTTTTACCCCTACGCTATCCAACACTTTCCCTACTGTTGCACTTGCTAGAGTTGGAATAGTAATTTTTACCCCTACGGGATCCAACGTTTTTCCTACAGTTGCACTCACTGGAGTGGGAATAGTAATTTTATACCCCTACGCTATCCAACGCTTTCCCTACTGTTGCACTCTTTGGATTGGGAATAGTAATTTTTACCCATACGCTATCCAAAGCTTTCCCTACTGTTGCACTCGCTGGAGTGGGAATAGTAATTTTTACCCCTACGCTATCCAACGCTTTCCCTACTGATGCACTCGCTGGAGTGGGAATAGTAATTTTTACCCCTACGCTATCCAACGCTTTCCCTACTGTTGCACTCGCTGGAGTTGGAATAGTAATTTTTACCCCTACGCCATCCAACGCTTTCCCTACTGTTGCACTCTGTGGAGTGGGAATAGTAATTTTTCCCCCTAAGCTTACTTCCCGCATTCACTGCGAGCACCAGCCTTCCGCGATAGTGTTCATCGCTCCGACGTCCTAATTTATTCAGACGTCGGCAACCCCCTCTGATCCAAGCCTTCCAAATTGCTATGCAGCATTGGACCCGAAATACCCGCCTCTCCACCCGCACGACTCTGCCTTGGGTGGACATCACTGCTTCATCGACAACCCAGTCCTGATGACGATCCCGACTGACGGGGATCGAAACGCCGTCGACCACACAGCTTAAATTTTTATGGCGCCCACTATGTTTTGTACTCCTGGAAAATTGACCCATTCCTGTTTTAAGTGATTGCAACTTGATCCTTGGAGCCATTACTTTGTAAATTTCACCAATTGTCACTACGCGCCGACTACGCTGTCTCACCCCAGCACTTGCACTATCACTACCACTCACTGTATATATTTATGTATATATCACCTTTCACCAAGTGCCACCGGGTTGTCACACGATTTGATCTGTACAATGCTGTTTAACTGTATTATCATGCAATAGACCCGCCTTGCTTTTTAAAGTGGTGAATAATACCCCTGTTTTTCAAAAAATTGCAGAGACTCCTTCTTCTTCCTTTTGTAATGCATATTGCATACACTGTTTGAAACTGTCTTCCAATTGATACCTGTTGGGAATTGTTCTAATTTGCATTATACACCCATCCCAACGTGGTTTATGGGTCCCCTCCTGTTAGTCTTACACGCAGCCAACTAGGTGGCATTTTTGAAACTGAGTCTTGATATCTTCATGGCAGTGTTCATGTCACAGTATGCTGTGGAGAAGAGTAAGAGGATGACACGCTTCAGTCCGGAGGAGACAAAGCTCATCTTTATGGAGATGATGGAACACTACCAACAACTGCACTGGTGCTACTGACTCTGTGCAGCACATCCCTACCACACGTGGCTGTGGGCCTCTGTTGACTTCTGGCTCCGGCAGGCACTTTGGTGGGGTAGGTCACACATTTTGAACTGAGTCTTTCCCCCTACATGGCAGAGTCAATCTCATCGTACAGGCCTCATCGCGGACTGCATCTCCTTCTAGCTCTGGTGCCCCTGAGTGTGTACCCTGAAAATCATGGTCGATCTCTGTACGTCGGTGGCGTCTGTGCCTATGGTCTGGAAGTTGTCGTCCTCTACATGTAGCTGATACTGACAAGGTGGAAAAGTAGAGTCTGTAGCATTCAACTCCACCATTGTCCTGTTCCTGCTTGCTTCTACCCTCTGCATCATGCCCTGGAGACCCACCTTCCACTGTCCTACGCAACCCTCCACGATATTCCCCTTGGACATTGACGAGTACACACTCAGCTGGCGTGGCCCTGCCTCAGTGCACCGCAAGTCACCGTCCCATGGCGGTGTGCCTGTGCCAGCCCCTGTGCATCCGGGGCCACAAACTCTGTGCTGCTCAAGTCACAGACACATAATGTCCGTACTTTGTACTGCTGATTGTCTGCTCACTGTGGTGATTGTTGCCAGCACCACCCAACCCCTGAGTGGTGGCTTACACTACTCAACCCACATCCAGCACAGGCGTCACTGAAGATGCGATCCTGGCAATAAAAGGGGCCGGGCGCACATGCCCGTAGCCAATCCCACAAAGTCACTCAGTGTGTCTGTGTGGTCATTATGTATGCATGTATGTATGCATTACAATGTGCTGTATACAGCATGTGCAACCATGTCACCGCAGGCAGTGGTGTAGTCCTGGGACATGTAACCGTGGTGTAGCTTCATGTGCGCGTAAGCGGGATGGACAGGTGTACAACAGTTCTGTGTAGGGGTGTGGTTCCTCCACACGTGGATCTGGGTGTGGTTCAGCGTGGGCCTTGCCAAGGATGTGGCTGAAGTGTGTGCTCTGTTGTAGTGTTTGCGCCACACATCCCGCAATGGACAATGTTGCTATGTGGCATGCCCCTGGTGTGCGTGGTTGGCCAAAGGAGCACATGGGGGAAGGCATGCCGGCTCATGGTCAGGGATCACACATGCCAACTGTTGTGTGTGTCGCTATTAGCGCAGCATGAGCCACAGATGTACCCTCAACTGCATGTCGAGTGCAGCCAGGCAGGTGCTCCACATCTGTGTCAGCCCTGTCCGTGCCATGGGCCTACACACATGTGGCTGGCCACATTCTGTGCAGCATCATCACTGTGTCGTACTCAGGATTGTAGACATGCACAGACAGGCATGTCAATGGTGTGTTGCATGGGTGCATGTGATGTAATTGCGCAGTGCACACTAGTGAATATGCTCGGGGGGAGTTGCAGCAGTGAGGCTACGTAGTACACAGTGATGCAGCTCATGACCAACGTGCAGTACATGGCATTCAGGAATCACTAGGCCCCACATATCACACACCAATGAACCAGTGGGCCTGCCAACACATCATGCAGTAGGTAGTCATGACTCATGTCTCTTTGCACTGTCACAGGTGACCAAGGATATGCACTCTGCGCTTGGATGATGACACCCCTCTGAGCCTCGAACATACAGGCCCAGAGGCAGTACAATGTGCCAACAAACGCACCAGGAGCATTGTGAGCGCACATTTGGCATGTTGAAGTCACGTTTCAGGTGCCTGGAATCACAGGTGGTAACCTCCTGTACAGCCCAGACCTTGTGTGCAAGATAATCGTTGCATGTTGTGTGTTGCACAACATATGTGTATGCAGCAAGGTCCCATGAATACGAGTGCCAGATGCACCGGACGATGATGATGAAGATGAGGCAGGTGGACCACACCCCACTGCAACCGCAGCAGGAATAGCCCGTAGGGACTACATCATTGACAATTTCTTCTCTGGTTGACGTCACATTGTGTGGGTCCTTAGCAGGCATGGAACAGTACCTTTACTGACCACAAGCACTGCATGTGCTAATAAAAGTATTCCAATACACATTCCCTGCATGCTTGTCATTCATTTGTACAGGCACTTCACTCAGACAAGTGAGGGTGTGACATGTTGTGCTGTCAATTGAGGGATTTGTTAATGGTTGGTGGGTGTATCACGTCTGTGCAGTGAGGCTGTTTATGGTGTCACGTATTTGAACTGCCAGTTCTGTGTGTCACAGTTGTTTAGGTATCCCACTTTTCGGCATTTCACATGTGTCCCAAATTATTCCATTTTGGCTTTCATATGTGGCCTACAAGTGACAACAGGAATTCTTTTGTGCTCTGATATGTGCTGCCATGGTGCAGGGATGCACCCTGTGTTTCAAGTCCCATGAAATGGGCAGCATGTACGTAAGGGGGAGTCACTGCCCCTACATTTGTCTGTGCTTTCATTCTTGTTTGATTATGGACATGGCACGTCGGTGTGCAGGGGTTGTTGTTTGTCCCTCTGCAATGCAATGTGTGGGGGGAGATGAGGTTTCACAGTGTATACCATGCTTGTTTCCGCATTGGCGCAGGTTACATACTGAATGCATGTCGATGTACATTGTGGCTGTTTGTGGGGAATTGCATATCGGATTTGGACAATGGTCATTTGTTGGGTGTCACAGCTGTGGGGTTGTGCTAGCAGGTTGTCATTTCACTGTTTATTTACCCTGCATTTATGGTGCTTTTTCCCTCCAGACCCATGGGATTTGCAGGCCGGGTTGCTGGTTTTCGGTGCTTTTTGTGCTGCGATTGGCCTCATTGCAAGATTTTTTAGTGTTTCGCATTTTTGCGGCGTAGTGTTGATTTTAATGCGGACATTTGACGCGTTATCTGGTTGGGCCAATTGCATGATACCACCGTGTTGAGAATGCTTGGTTAACTAAACGTTCATTTCCCACGATGGACTGTGTTCTGCTCAATTTTCCCGGCCCTCTTTGGAGGAAAGGTGACTGATGGTGACTTCAGTCTCTTATCATTCCAGTACATGGGTTAGAATAGTGGATAGAGCCTATTTACAAGGCATTTTGACATGATTCTGTATCCTATTCCCTAGATTAGGGCTTATATATATAGGCTAGGGGATAGATTCGCTAGTATTAGGGATAATTCGCCCTTTAGTTAGGGTATTAGTATACTTTCCATGGAGTTATGCTGAATTCGGGCCAGGTAGGCCTCAAACGGGAGAGACTCCATCTTTCTTTCTGCCCCGGCAGCTTGGGATGCTTCTAGGTCAAGTGTAATGTTTTAGTTACGAGGTGTTGTTCGCTTGGAGAGAACCGGTTCAGGCCGGCCCTTGTCGAAGGATTGTATTTTTCTTCATACTGAAGACACAACATCAGGCCGGCCGGCTGGGAACGTGTCCTTGGTACGGGGAGGTACAAGAATTTGGTGGGCGGCAGGTTGCTGGCTGGAATTTTCCATGAAGAAACACGCCTCTATATTAGTGAAAGCCCGAGACAGTTGCGGAGTTAGTTTTGCAGGCGATATCTGGCCGTCAGAAGAAAACCTATCACTTATTCCAGGGAAGACAGACACCAGTCCAAAGGCGGAGAAGAATCGAGAGACAGACACTCTCCTAGCAGACCAGCAAGGAAAGGAGAGTAGCTGATGAGAGGAAGGTCCCAGGGGCTTAGAGAAGAGTGAAGGGAACAGTGCATAGCGGTGCAGCCGTGTATCCGTGATTGCGGAGGTGTGACTTCAAGACGAACTAAAAGCCCAGACGAGAAGGGAACCTAGATGATTGCTGACTGTGGACTTCATATTAATAAGTTGATGTCGACCCTTTCTTATTAGAGTGTACAGCCTAATCTTTTACTTTCCTTTGCAGGCTATGTGTTGTAGTGTGGTATTATGTGTTTATGTGTAACGATGAGAAATAAAGTACTTAGTGAACCAGTGTGCAGGCGTTATTGTCCCTAGTGGGGCTAACCTTTCTTCTAGTCAGGTGCAGGTGAACGGATGCATCTCCCGTCCATGTGGGTCTGAACAAGGGGGAGAGGAGGGCTTACATTTGATAATAACCTTTGCATAGTGTGCTTCTTATTCTTGCATGAAAAGATAACCTATTCTTCTAGTCAGATGCTACTATGTGAACAGACGCTAATCCTGATCAGGTAAGTGGTAACTGAATAAGGGAGAGAGGAGCTCTTGGATTGAGGGATAGGTGGTACATCACCTAATTTGGCAACTATTGTGTGATCCAAAATAATGTAGTACTATACCCCTGATGAATAGTGAGATCGATCCCTTTGTGTAATGCTAATCATAGGATAAGCTGCCGGTTGGGCAGGTTGACTGGGTTCGACTGGGACCGCGAGATCATTGATTCTACTGCTGCCGAGTGGGTAGGTTGACTGGGTTCGACTGGGACCGCGAGATCATTGATTCTAATGCTGCCGGTTGGGTAGGTTGACTGGGTTCGACTGGGACCGCGAGATCATTGATTCTACTGCTGCCAATTGGGTAGGTTGACTGGGTTCGACTGGGACCGCGAGATCATTGTGTTTCTAATGCTGCCGGTTGGGTAGGTTGACTGGGTTCGACTGGGACCGCGAGATCATTGTGTTTCTACTGCTGCCGGTTGGGTAGGTTGACTGGGTTCGACTGGGACCGCGAGATCATTGTGTTTCTAATGCTGCCGGTTGGGTAGGTTGACTGGGTTCGACTGGGACCGCGAGATCATTGTGTTTCTAATGCTGCCGGTTGGGTAGGTTGACTGGGTTCGACTGGGACCGCGAGATCATTGTGTTTCTACTGCTGCCGGCTGGGTAGGTTGACTGGGTTCGGCTGGGACCGCGAGATCATTGTGTTTCTAATGCTGCCGGTTGGGTAGGTTGACTGGGTTCGACTGGGACCGCGAGATCATTGGTTGAGGTACCGGGTATGTATCTTAGGAATTCCCTGTCCTTAGGGGGTAGATACTTGTTCTGAATAGGCAATAGGGAGGGGAGAGAGTAACGTTCTGGCTGGGTTGGTGAGGCTCTGATGGGCTGGGTCCATCTAATCTGAGAACCCAAGCAGAACATTTGGCGTCACGAACCGTTTACGAAACCTGTGTGCGTTGTTGTCTTTTTATTTGTCCTCGGTGTATACGTGCTTGCGTTTGTCGTTTCGTTTTCTATTTTGTGTGTATAGTTTTCTTTTCTCAGGATGTTTTTGAAAAAGTCTAAATCTGTTTTTAAGTTGCCTGTTGATATTCCCGGCTGGGATTCAACGCCTTATGAGGCTTTGGCCCGCGAGTGGGCTGATTCTACTGGTTTGAGTGAAAATTGGAATTCTTGTCTGGAGCTGGCGGAGCCGGCTGATGTGATTTCCTGTTTGCAGAAGGCGCCAGTAGCGAAGGGTGATGAGCTTCCTATTTTAGGTCGCAGAGGTTGGATTGTTTTGTCTGCGTACAGGCTTGTACATGAGAGGTTGTTGAAATTGCGGAGGGAGCATGTAGAAATGGAACGGAAGTTTGTTGAAATTCAGAATGCTCATACTTTGTTGCGTTGTCAAAATAAATTGCTTGCCGATAAGCTTGAGACGTACCAGACTGTCGCCGAAAGGTCGGCTGTGCGGATTGCGCATTATAAATACAAGCATCGTCGGGGTCGTGTTTCTAAGCGGAAAGTGCGACTGGTCGTGGCGAAAGCCGGACTGGATTGGAATCCTGATGAGTGGGATGGTAATATCTGGAATTCGAGTGATTCCCTTTCCTCGGATGAGGAGCCTAAGGATCGCGGGTCTTCTCGCTCCGGACAGGTTTTTAAATCTGCTTCTTGTGCTACGGATGTTGATTCCCGCGACTGCGATCGCTCTTTGCATTCGGTTGCTACTTTTCATACGGATTGTTCCCCTGAATTTACTGATCGGGCTCCTTCTGGTGCCCTTCCTGCAGTCTCTGCACATCCTGTTTTTCGTAGGAAGTTGCAGCAGGCTCCCGGTAATCCGAACGGTATTCCTTTGGATTCTTTGGAGGATTTTACTCAACAGGAGATTAGTGATATTTTGCAGCGATTTCGACAGCGCGCTGGTGAGACCTTGCTTACATGGATGGTGCGCCTCTATGAATTGGGCGCTGCTGGCATTATGTTGGATGCTGGCGATTCTTTGAAATTCTGTTCTTTGAGTTCGGATTCTACTGTACAGGACCATTTTCGTACTTATAATGGTGGTGGTCAAGTCAGTTTGCTTCAGTTGGCGACTGAGGGGTGTAATCAGAAGTACCCTACTGAATCTGACTGGCCTGTGAATGACAAGCCGTGGTATACTTTGCGCGATGCTGCACAGCGTCTCAAAGAGGAGGTGATGAAAACTGCGATTTTTCTGAGTACTGCTGACAGATTGCTTGATGGGTTGTTAACGTCTTCTGTGCGGAATCGTATTATTCGTTCTTCCCCGGTTGCGTATAAGCAGGTCATGATGACCTTATTGATCAATCAGACTGGTAATGCATTATCTATGGTGCTGGAATCTGTACGCCAGCTCGGGGAGCTGGGTGAGTGGTTTAAGCCTGAACGACAGTCTCGGTCTGACATTCGTACTCCTGGTGACAATAGGATTACTAGACGTGACATGTTTATGGCACTTTTGGCTGATGGTGTGAGGAGGGAGGACATTGATGGTGAAACTACTTCTCGGTTGTGGGAATTGTTTCGCAAGCGCGGTTTGGACAGGAAGGAGGGTGCCCGGCGTGTGCGAACGACTGAGTGTGATCGTGAATGCTCTGATGACGGCGGTGATGACAACCGCCGTGTGCGTTCTGATCGTCGTGATGATCGACGGCTTGAGCGTGATGTGTCCCCTCGTCGGGGGAGAGAGAGAGAGAGAGAGGGGGAGAGAGAGAGAGGGAGAGATGAGTACGGTAACAACCGACGCAGAGATGAAAGGGATCAGTCCCCTGAGTTGAGGAGGAGGGAGGATCGACACAGATTTTCCGATCGAAACTCACAATATAATACGGAGGATAGGAATCCATTTCGTAAGGGAGATGGATATGAACACGATATATTGATACCTGAGAAACGTGAGAATCTCTATCCTGATTTGTCCTGGCTGACAGAAAGCAGTAAAAATGACTAGGAAGTAGGTCAAGCTCCCGTACACAGATGGGCTCATCGAGATAATAGACCCTATGTCGATATTGAAATTTTTTGGAGACATCGTAATATTCAAAGGGCCCGAGCATTAGTAGATACAGGAGCGGAGGCCACCCTTATTCATGGAAAATCGAAGAAATTTAAAGGCCAATTTTTTACCATTACTGGTCTGGGTGGGAAGGAAACTCCCGCAGTACAAACTACGATTGAAATGAGAATAGGCAGGATTCCTAGAAATGAATATTCTGTATTGGTCGTGCCCCTTGTAGAGTACATCATTGGAATTGACATTTTGAAGGGAATGACTTTACATTTGGATGATGGATGTTATCAATTTGGAACTAAACATTACATATCATCCAGACCCGTACGGGTTGGTCGTTTGAGAATGCCCCCCGTAAAGATTCCTCAGGCGACAAAAGTGGTTTGCCAGAAGCAGTATCGTATCCCAGGTGGCCATGAAGAAATTAGTACCACTATTCAGGATTTGGTGGATGCAGGGGTTATAACTCCGGTTACCTCTGCCTGGAATAATCCTGTTTGGCCGGTGCGTAAGAGTGATAACTCTTGGCGCATGACTGTTGATTATCGAGAATTGAATAAACATACGCCCCCTTTAACTGTCGCAGTACCGGATATTGTTACCTTAATTGAAAGAATTCAAAAGCATCCAGGTACATGGTATGCGTCCATTGATATTGCTAATGCTTTCTTTTCAATCCTGATTGCCAGTGAATGCCAGGATCAATTCAGTTTTACATGGAACGGACGTCAAATGACGTTTAGAAGTCTTCCCCAGGGCTATGTGCATAGTCCCACGATATGTAACCGGCTAGTGGCAGAGCATTTGGCTGAGGTACCTGTACATTCGAAAATTCAAATATGTCATTATATTGATGATATTCTGATTCAAGGTGAAACACAAGATGAAGTTCAGACCCAATTAGACAAAATTCTTGAATGCTTACGTGAAAAAGGTTGGGAAATCAACCCGGATAAATTACAAGGTCCATCCCAGACTGTAAAATTTCTGGGTATTAATTGGCATGAAGGTCACAGAGAAGTAATCCCACAAGTAAAACAAAAGATTCTTGACTTTGCAGTTCCGAGGAATAGGAAAGAAGCCCAAAGCTTTATCGGCTTATTTGGTTTTTGGCGCCAGCATATTCCTCATTTGAGTCAAATATTGGCCCCCTTGTATCGAGTCACTCGTAAAAAGAATGCGTTTGAATGGGGTAAACCACAGCAAGATGCGTTTAGTTTGGCAAAAGAAGCGATTCAGTATGCCTTAGATTTATGGCCTGTGTGTGATGGTGATGTGGACTTGAATGTGTCTGTACAAGGCCTTTATGCAAATTGGAGTTTGTGGCAGAAACAAGGCAGAAGTAAAGTACCGTTAGGTTTTTGGACTAAAAAGTTACCTGATGCCGGTGAGCGTTATACACCTTTTGAGAAACAGTTGCTTGCATGTTATTGGGCTCTGGTGGATACCGAGCAATTGACTTTGGGACATGATGTGGTTCTGCGACCTGAGATTCCTATCATGCAGTGGGTTTTGAGTTCGCCGAAAACTCACAGAATTGGACATGCTCAGGAGGCGAGTGTGATTAAATGGAAGTGGTACATACAGGACAGGGCACATGTGGGACCAAAAGGAGTTGCATCCTTGCATGAGCAGGTGGCGCGGGCACCATTGGTTGAGACAGAGAGTGAATGCTCCGTACCTTTAGTACAGGAATCCCCTGTCAAGTGGGGAAGGCCATTTGATGATTTGTCCCTGGAAGACAGAAACCATGTTTGGTTTACTGATGGTTCAGCAAGGGTCATAGGGACAAAGAGACATTGGAAAGCAGTGTCCTATAATCCGATCACACAAAGGTTGTTGAGTACAACGGGTGAGGGAAAAAGTAGCCAATTTGCTGAGCTTTATGCTGTTTATCAAGTTCTGAAGCAAGAGTTACCTGGCACATGTCATATTTTTACTGATTCCTGGTCTACTGCCAATGGATTGGCAGTCTGGTTACCGACTTGGCATTCCCATAATTGGGAATTACATTCAAAAGAACTGTGGGGGAAAGAATTATGGCAAGAGATTTGGGACATGCTCCCGCAGAGTACTGTTACAATCTTTCACGTGGATGCTCATACCCCAATAGACTCCCTTGACAAATTTTTTCATAATATTGCAGATGAACAATCTAAAATTGCTAAGGCAATGGTGGACACGCAGGATTCTGATATGGAAGGATTGGCGAAATGGGCCCACCAGAAGGCAGGACATTATGGAGAGAAAGCCACTAGCAGGTGGGCTGCTGATCGAAGAATTTATATTCCTTTAGATTTAATTAAAGACATTATTTTGCATTGTCCCATTTGTCAGCATGCTAGGCAGCAAAAAGTGCCTCAGATTGTTAAAGGCCATTTACATTGCGGGAAGCTGCCCGCTCAAATTTGGCAAATTGATTATATTGGTCCGCTTCCAATGAGTAAAAACTGTCAATACATTTGCACCATTGTGGATACATACAGTGGCCTGTTAGTGGCCCTCCCCTGTAAACAAGCTACCCAAGTGAATACAATTAAGACATTGGAATTGATTATGCTCTATTATGGTGTCCCCTTCCAAATTCAATCTGATAATGCATCCCATTTTCGTGGAAGATTGGTACAGGAATTTTGTGTGGAGAATAATATTGAATGGGTGTTTCATATACCGTATTATCCTCAGGCCTCGGGCCTGATTGAAAGATTGAATGGTTTGCTGAAAAATCAACTGCGTAAATTGACTGATGACAGATATAAGAATTGGAGGGATTATTTGTTCCAGGCGCTGTTAATTTTGAATAATCGTCCCTTTCTAAATGCTGAATCTCCATTGATGCGTTTGTTTCCTCCAAATGTCAATGCGAAGCCCAATCAAGTTAAGACCCTGTGACATACTGGGAAATTACCCCTGGAGCATTGGCTCCATGTAGAGCGACCCCGGGGTCGGCAGGTTTAGACTTGCATGCCATGAATGATACTATAATAAAGAGTAAAGATCGAGTTATCATTGAAACCGGTGTTGGTGTCTGTATACCCACTGGAAATTTTGGATTAATCGCCCCCAGATCGGGGCTGGCTGTAAAGGGCATTCAGGTACTTGGAGGAGTCATTGACAGTGACTATCAGGGAGAGATTAAGGTGCTCCTGCTGAATAGCAGTGAGATTGATGTACCGATTCATAAAACTGACCGGATTGCTCAATTGTTGATAATGCCTGTTTTCAGTGGTGAGATCACAAAAGGCGCTGCCCCAACGTTGCTAACTGTACGAGGACAAAAAGGTTTCGGCTCTACGGATAATCCTGGAGCTAGAGTTTGGGTGCAATCGCCTAAGAATCCCCCTGAACAGGCTGAAGTCATTGCTACCGGTCATGACAACACAATTCTTGTTATGAGACCAGGGAAAGATAGCTGGGAAGCTGTCCCAGCTGACAAATGTTACCTACGAGAATGAATAATGCCTATTTTTGATCTTCTTTCAGATCATTCTCTGGACTGTTGCTGCAGGATGTGTCGGCGTTGGACTCCTTTTGGACTGCTACGACGGGAGAGGCGGAAATCCATCGACCCGGGCTGATTTGAGAACCCGGATGCCGCGTTCCTTTGCTGCGTGGGATTCATCATCGAACTTTTGGACTACTTTGGCCAAGCGGGTGACCAATGCCCCTCATTTTTGCTTAACGCCGATGCGGTCGGTGACTGACATTCTAGCGACTTGTTTAGTTGCTGTCCCTGCTTCATTGGAAACTTTGGCTCACATTTTTAATGTATCGAATGCCCGTCCTAATGTCCTTTTGGGAGATGTTGCTACACATGAATACTGCCCTTTATGTACTGAGGTGTCCGATTCAACACCCTTGATCCAGTCCCAGATAATAACTTATAATATTACGCAGGGTGATTTATGCTTCTTTCTTACTTGTGATCCCAATGCTATTTCTGAGTGTGTACGTTTAAAACTGAAAGGCGCTACATCGTTCACGGCTCATGAAAGGACTCTTTGCTTCCGGAGATCGCCAAAATCATGCACTTCTGTTCAGAATAATATGACTTGTAAGAGTTTAGTAGTGACTCCTAGTCATTACCGTACAATGTTGCTACCCTCTGGTTGGCTTTTTTCTTGTGGTAATACATCCTGGCCATATATTCCCGCGAACATTTCCGGAGGCCCTTGTGCCATTACTAGACTGAGTTTGTTGATGTTCTCCTCACATCCCCATGCTAATTCCCGTGTGATCCGAGATGCTGTAATGCTACAAGAGGACTGTGATTCGTCTATGCATTTATATTCTAAATCTGAATACCTTAGCTTAGCCTTCTCAATTATTGGTGTTCCTGCTTTGGCGGTCTATAATGCCAAGTCTATCGGGAAAATGGCCTGCTGGATGGTGAAATCCATTAATCATACTTCTACGATTTTGTCTGACATACTACTAGACGCCCAGGGTGAACGTAGAGCTATCCTGCAGAACCGGGCGGCTATTGATTATCTTTTGCTTAAACATGGACATGACTGTTCCGATTTTGAGGGTCTTTGCTGTTTTAACCTATCTGACCATACGAAATCCATTCAGGCTCACATAGATAAACTTCACGACCTGACAGAAGAGGTTAGAAAACACATTGACCAGGGCTGGTTTGACTGGCTCTTTAATTGGCTACCTGATTTACATATGTTGCGTCAAATATTAGGGGGTATTCTGATTACTATTAGCATTTTGATTGCTATCTGTTGCTTTATTCAGTGTATTCCTTCTCTACTTCAATACTGCAGCCCCGGTACTAGACGTAGATCAGTTAGTTTTGTTTCCTATTATTCCTCCACAGATGTTAGTTCCGTTTGATGAATGTATAATAGACTGAAGTCAAGGGTGAAATGTTCTGCTCGATTTTCCCGGCCCTCTTTGGAGGAAAGGTGACTGATGGTGACTTCAGTCTCTTATCATTCCAGTACATGGGTTAGAATAGTGGATAGAGCCTATTTACAAGGCATTTTGACATGATTCTGTATCCTATTACCTAGATTAGGGCTTATATATATAGGCTAGGGGATAGATTCGCTAGTATTAGGGATAATTCGCCCTTTAGTTAGGGTATTAGTGTACTTTCCATGGAGTTGTGCTGTATTCGGGCCTGGTAGGCCTCAAACGGGAGAGACTCCATCTTTCTTTCTGCCCCGGCAGCTTGGGATGCTTCTAGGTCAAGTGTAATGTTTTAGTTACGAGGTGTTGTTCGCTTGGAGAGAACCGGTTCAGGCCGGCCCTTGTCGAAGGATTGTATTTTTCTTCATACTGAAGACACAACATCAGGCCGGCCGGCTGGGAACGTGTCCTTGGTACGGGGAGGTACAAGAATTTGGTGGGCGGCAGGTTGCTGGCTGGAATTTTCCATGAAGAAACACGCCTCTATATTAGTGAAAGCCCGAGACAGTTGCGGAGTTAGTTTTGCAGGCGATATCTGGCCGTCAGAAGAAAACCTATCACTTATTCCAGGGAAGACAGACACCAGTCCAAAGGCGGAGAAGATTCGAGAGACAGACACTCTCCTAGCAGACCAGCAAGGAAAGGAGAGTAGCTGATGAGAGGAAGGTCCCAGGGGCTTAGAGAAGAGTGAAGGGAACAGTGCATAGCGGTGCAGCCGTGTATCCGTGATTGCGGAGGTGTGACTTCAAGACGAACTAAAAGCCCAGACGAGAAGGGAACCTAGATGATTGCTGACTGTGGACTTCATATTAATAAGGTGATGTCGACCCTTTCTTATTAGAGTGTACAGCCTAATCTTTTACTTTCCTTTGCAGGCTATGTGTTGTAGTGTGGTATTATGTGTTTATGTGTAACGATGAGAAATAAAGTACTTAGTGAACCAGTGTGCAGGCGTTATTGTCCCTAGTGGGGCTAACCTTTCTTCTAGTCAGGTGCAGGTGAACGGATGCATCTCCCGTCCATGTGGGTCTGAACAAGGGGGAGAGGAGGGCTTACATTTGATAATAACCTTTGCATAGTGTGCTTCTTATTCTTGCATGAAAAGATAACCTATTCTTCTAGTCAGATGCTACTATGTGAACAGACGCTAATCCTGATCAGGTAAGTGGTAACTGAATAAGGGAGAGAGGAGCTCTTGGATTGAGGGATAGGTGGTACATCACCTAATTTGGCAACTATTGTGTGATCCAAAATAATGTAGTACTATACCCCTGATGAATAGTGAGATCGATCCCTTTGTGTAATGGTAATCATAGGATAAGCTGCCGGTTGGGCAGGTTGACTGGGTTCGACTTGGACCGCGAGATCATTGATTCTACTGCTGCCGAGTGGGTAGGTTGACTGGGTTCGACTGGGACCGCGAGATCATTGATTCTAATGCTGCCGGTTGGGTAGGTTGACTGGGTTCGACTGGGACCGCGAGATCATTGATTCTACTGCTGCCAATTGGGTAGGTTGACTGGGTTCGACTGGGACCGCGAGATCATTGTGTTTCTAATGCTGCCGGTTGGGTTGGTTGACTGGGTTCGACTGGGACCGCGAGATCATTGTGTTTCTAATGCTGCCGGTTGGGTAGGTTGACTGGGTTCGACTGGGACCGCGAGATCATTGTGTTTCTACTGCTGCCGGCTGGGTAGGTTGAGTGGGTTTGGCTGGGACCGCGAGATCATTGTGTTTCTAATGCTGCCGGTTGGGTAGGTTGACTGGGTTCGACTGGGACCGCGAGATCATTGGTTGAGGTACCGGGTATGTATCTTAGGAATTCCCTGTCCTTAGGGGGTAGATACTTGTTCTGAATAGGCCCTAGGGAGGGGAGAGAGTAACGTTCTGGCTGGGTTGGTGAGGCTCTGATGGGCTGGGTCCATCTAATCTGAGAACCCAAGCAGAACAGACTGCAATGTTGGAAGTTGCGTTAAGTAACTTTTGCGATGGCTGTCACACGTTCTTGAGAATAAGCCCCAAAGTTTGATATTCCAGCAAAGCTGCAAGCTGGATGGGACATACACTGAAGTATTGAAGAGCCAGCCTGTATCTGTGCTGCCCTAAGTGTGTGTTGAATCCGTGATAATACACAAGGTTGGATCCTGAGCACATCTCAGGAGCAGAGAGATTGGGCTAAATGGAGAATCTAAAAAAGTGGGACAGAGGCCCATGATCAACCTGTAAATGCACATATGACTGTAGGTGACAACCAGGTGTTTACCATGGTAACTCATATGAATTATGATGTAGGAGCAGTCAGCTTTTGAGTCCTGTCTTGCTGTTCTGCCCTGCTGCCTGATTATCCCCTGGTTGGGGGAAAAGGACTTCACATGCAACCTTTGAAAAGACTGTTTTGCAGATGGCCAGGTCCAAACTGAGGTGGTATACATAGTGAGCAAAAGAACAGTGGATTAAATCCAGATCTCTTGATTGGGGATGAGTTGTTGAAAAGGGTCAACACTCCATCCATCATCTTGTTGTGTTTTTATGTGCAACCTAAGTGGCCTAGGGTATGCACAGACGTGGGCCTCTTGCTCGTTTGGCCAGTGGATTCAGGCTAGCCTGGCTGAAGAGGGGGGATACCCTGAAACCGGTCCCAGGATGCTTGTTACCGGTTCAGGAAGGACTTGGCATAGTAGTTTGGGCTGAACTGATCCCATGAGGAGCAGGGTCAAGACTGATTTTCTTATGGCAAAGTGCCTGGCCTCCTGTATTGAAGTCTCATGGACATTAAATATATCGAACCAGCCTGCTTCAGCACAAGTATTATTATTAATATTGAAGTGTAAAGAGCGCACGGCTACCTCCAACTGAAGTGACCCGGCCCTAGCAGCACATCCTACCTGGGGGCAAAGGAGGCCGGCATAGACCGTTGACTCTAGGGCAGGCCGAATAGCCACGTTTTTAATGCTTTCCTAAACACGATTTCCGAGTTGATGTTTTTCAAATGATTATGCATGAAATTCCACAAGGTAGCGGCTTTTACCGAAAAAGCACAGCCACCTATCCTGGTATTCGCACAATGGGGAGTGACCAAAAGATTCAGACCATTAGATCTGAGTGCTCTAGATTGGCTATATTTCTGAAGTCTCCGCCACAGGTATTGAGGACCAGTCCCTCTAACTGCTCTATGTGCCAGGACCAAAGCTTTGAACTCTACTCTTCTCTTCACCGGGAGCCAATGTAGACTGCGCAGGTGGGGTGTAAAATGCTGTCGTCAGCACATTCCTAATCAACCTGGCTGCCGCATTTTGGATAAGCTGCAGTCTCTTAATCAAGTACTCTGGAAGACCAAGATAGAGGCTGTTAGCATAGTCAAGTTGAGAAGAGACCAATGAGTGCACTACTGACTTTCTGCAATCCATGGGCAGGAAGTAGAGGAATCTTCGCAGAGCCTCCAGTTTCCAAAAACACTGGGAGGAGACATGGGCACTTTGCACCTGCCAGTAAGTTGGGAGTCGAACTCGATCCCTAGGTTCCTAGCCAAGGGAACTGGTAATGGAGGCGGATTTAATCAGTCAGCCACCACAGTGTGGGTGGGGGCAGAGTAGGTTGATTAAAAAATAAGACCTCCGTCTTGTCAGTGTTTAATTGTAGGCAGCTGTCCTTCATCCAACATGCGATGTTTAAAAGACACTGTCAAAAATTGGTAAAAACTGTCTCGTTGTGTTCTGTAAAACAGAACCCCAGTTGTGTATCGTCGGCATATTTGATAACTTTCACCTCACCCTGCTCGACAATTGCCGCAAGGGGAGTCAGATAAACATTAAAAAATGTGGGGCTCAGAGTCGAGCCCTGGGGGACACCACACATCAGGAGACTGGAACTAGAGACATGGGAAAGAAGAATCACTTGTTGATGGCGACCCTTGAGAAATGAACGGAACCATGGCAGAACAGTTCCTGTCACTCCTAAGTGATGGAGTCTGTTCAGGAGGATCCTGTGAGGCACCATGTGAAAGGCTGCGGACAAATCCAACAGCACCAGCATTGCACAGCTGCCCTGATCTAAGGTTTCACAGATCGATTCGGCCACTTCAAGTAGTGCTGTCTCCGTGCTGTAACCCGACCTAAATCCAGACTGAGAAATGTGAAGATGGTTGTTAGATTCCAGGACGTCTGAGATTTGTCTCTGGACTTCTTTTTCCAGAATTTTTGCCGGGGCTGGGAGCAGAGATATAGGCCTAAAATCATTTTGTTCTGCTGGCTCAGTGTCCTCTTTCTTGAGGATAGGCTGAACATAGGCTTTTTTCCAACTAGTTGGATAGACCCCAGTCTCAAGTGAAGAGTTCCAGATAGAGTTTAGTGTGGTGTTGAGCAAGGGGGCTAATAGCTTTAAAAATCTGGTGGGCATGGGCATGGGTCTAACGCAGAGCCTGACTTTATTTTATTAGTTCCCCTAATGACGCTTCCGTCCCAAATGGGCGAAAGGCCAACCATGTATCCAGTGGGGAATAAATTGTCATATCGGGCAATCCCGATGATGGAAAAGATGAATAAATAATTGTTTTAATTTTCTGGAAGAAAGTAGCTAGATCTTGACAGAGAGCCAGAGATGGGGCGATCATGCTCTTCAGGGCTTGTGGTTTCATAAAGCCTTGGACTAACTTAAAAACTTCTTTTGCAGAATTATCTGAGCACTTGATCTGCTTTGCAACATAGTCCTTTATGAGCTAACATTCAGGCTATGGAATTTCTTCAGTGCAGGTTTGAATACGCATTTTGCTGAGGGTTCATAATTTGTACGCCAAACATGCTCCAGCCTCTTACATAGGTTTTTTTTTATGTACAGTGCTCCATGGTAAACCAGGGAGCCGTAGGTTTATTCCTTGCTGTTTTCAAAGTCTTGATAGGGGCTAATGTATCAAGGACTGAATTAACCCATTCATTGAAGGAAGAGGCATCATGGCTCGAATCATCTGAAAGTTTAGGGGGAGTTTTATATAGCTCACAGCCCCTTAATTCAGGTGGAATCTTCCTCCAGTTTCTCCTGTCCTCAGAAGTAGAACTAATGTTGTTATTAGATACAGCCCAAGTAAGCTTAAAAGGGACCAACCAGTGGTCTGACCAGGTAATCGGTGAGGGATCCTCTACCTGTAGTGCGTTATCATTTATACAAAGTAAATCAAGAATGTGGCCAGCTTCATGTGTGCGAAGGAGTACGTTTTGAAACAGGTTTAACCCTTTAAGGGTGTTTCCCAGTTGGACCGCTAAGGGGGAGTTCACATCGTCCGTATGGACGTTAAAGTCACCAAGAACAGTGAAATTAGTATGCCTCAGTGAAAGATCGGCAATACTATCATACAATTTCTGCCAGTGGGCAGTCAAAGTATTTGGACCAGGAGTCCTGCCATCGTGGAGGACGTGGTGAATTTAATTAAAAAAACATGGCCTCTATTAGCCCGTCTTCAATTTTCTTATATGAGATCTCCTAGCCTTCTCTCATGATTATGGCCAAGCCGCCACCAAGCCTATTGCTAGTCCTATCAATCTTGGTTACTCTATAGCCTGTAGGGATGGCCAGGGAGATGTCTGGATTTGAACTCTCCCTCAACCAGGTTTCCGTAAGAAATAGGACATCCAAATCATTAGTCTTTAAAGAGAACCAAATATCACATGCGTGTTAAGGGAGAGATCTGCAGTTGATAAGGCATGCCCTTATAGACGAACTGGGACTAGAGTTGGACATAGGTCCTGAGATCAATCCATCCATTGGATTGTGGATATCTCCCCCCTTTCAGAGATGCCATGTCCAGTATGAAAGTGCAAGACTTACAGTGTAGCTCATGATGGCCGCGATCCTTATCCCCTCTAAACCAGGAAACACGTAGGCCTTATACAACCTGAAGTTGCAATAGCACATAACTGCTCTTTAGTCCAAACAATCCGGGCCCGGAGGGGCCACAAGTAGCATGGCTGGCGCTGGCTGCGTTCCGGACGCGGACGGGCGCAGACTGGCTTGTCTTTGGCATGCTTTCGGCGCGCCATCGGTGAGCTTGCGCCAGTCTCCCCTTTTTGTAGGACAACCATCAAAACAACTAGTCCGCTGACCGCACTTCCTAAAATGGCAGCCGGGCATGACATAATGCTAACGTGAGGTGCATGTGCAGTAGCGCTATCACCAAGAGCACAATCAACTAGCAGCGTAAGGTAAAACAATATAATAAAAACTTTTTCCCAAAGCAATGGGCAAGTTTACAAGCAGCCCTCCAGTACAGATTAAAAATAATGTGCAAAATTCAGCAATTTCTAATAGGTGTCTCTCCTGGCTCAAGCCTCAGGAGTATGCAGCTGTGTGCGCTCACGCTAGTCTCCCCTTTTATAGGACAACCGACAAATCAACTAGTCCGCTGACCACACTTCCTAAAATGGCGGCCGGGCATGACGTAATGCTAACGTGAGGCGCATGTGCAGTAGCGCTATCACCAAGAGCACAATCAACTAGCTCCGTTGTGTCACTGTTGCACAATGCAACATGGCGCAAGAGCGATGCAAGGCCAAAATGCAATTTATAAGCCATGCATGGCCACCTTGTATGTCCCTGCATGGCCTCATAAGTCTGGAGTAAAGTAATTCAGGCAAAATTGCTGTGCTGCATTACTCTGCCCCAGAGAGGCCTTCCATGGGTTTTGTGTGTGTTCTCCCACACAACATCCATGATTTACAAGAAGTGGTAGACATGGGAAAGCGCCAAAAGACCTACGCCTCCTCAGCAGAATCATAATGTTACCTCCTCTTTCTATATCCACTGCATTCTGCAACACATTGAAAGAGGAATATGCCTCAGGCAATGATGTTTGTGGAGGAAGGTGCACCTTCCTGCACAAAAACAATCTTTCAATATTGAAATGGAAGCACCCTTACACCATGGTCAAAGGAACAAAGGAAGGAAGGAGTCACATTTGTTTAAATACAACACATTCCTGCCCTTTCCCTGTGTGTCTTTTGCTTTCCCTGTGACACAGCGTAGTGCGGCGCAGCACATCACAGCACAGACAAGCAAGGTGACTTTATGTGCTGCGCTGCATCACTTGGCCATAAATATGGCCCCTTGTCTCTGCCATCTGTCAGTCTGCCCAGCCAAGTGGTACCACCCAAGTCCTGTAACAATGGAAATGGGCCTCAACTGTTTGCTCCAGCAGAAGCTACACGTCTGCTGATGTTTCTGCACATCGCCTCTGTTGCATCGGTTAGAACCCGTACATTGCCCCTGTTGCGTGGGTTGGAATCCGTGCATAACTGCCATTGCACAAAACTTACCGTAGCTGCAGAAATGCTGTGGCGCAGTGCACCCATCATGCAATGTTCTTTTGCATTGCAATGCGTCAGAAAAATAGACGGAAATGCCGAAAACGTTTTGGTTACACCCAGAAAATTATGCAATGGCTGTGGCAGGCTGTATAGCAGGAAATGTGAAGATTAGTTTCACTTTCTGTCACCATCTGCTAGATGGAGCTAGTTGCTGGTGGTGCTGTGAGAGTGTTTGGAGGATTTTCGGCAGTTTGTGGTCTAGTCGGTGTCTGGTGTGTCCTTGTCTTCTCTTTGTTGTGCACTTTTTGTGTCTCTGTAGTAATTTGTATTAGTATTGTCTCTGTATTATTGGGTGTTTGCAATTTTGGGGGATTTTGTATATTAGGGGTAGGTCATTGTTTAAGGGGTGCTCTTTTTTGGATTTAGTGTGTCAAGAATTGATTGGGTCATGTCGGGGAAGAGTAGGGGAAATTATTTTTCAGAGGGAGAGGTTGGAGGCTTTCTTTGGCTGGCAATGCACTACCTGCTACACATGATAGCCTCTGGAAGTCAGATGAGCCAAGGGTACACACCCAAGGACAGAAGATACCGATGTAACAGGGTTTGATGGCACTTGTTCCAGCACCAGGACGCCGACTGCCTGCTGGAGGACGCTGACCGTTGTTTGCCTTGCAAAATTTCTACTGGCCGACTGCCAACCCCGGTGAAGTCCAGCCTAGGATCATACGGATTTATCGAGACTCAACTATCCGTGAGCTTTCTCAGAGTTACTACGCTCATCGTAGTCGGCTTCTCTTCATTGACTGCCTTCTAGCCCTTATTCCCTGCTTATGTCCTGGACAGTCGCTTTACCCCTGTTGAGACATCTTTGCCTCTTGAGACTTCCATGTAGAGTTATTCACCGGACCCTTTTTATTACTAAGATTTCTATCTTGTATTAACCGACATATCCAGTCACCACGACTTTCAGCAACTTTAGGAGGACTTCTGTATTATGGGCCTCATTTATGAAAAGTGACGTATCGCTGCGTGAAAACAGCGATGCGTCACTTTTCACTGCATCCTCCTTGCGACACCAATGATGCGTCATATTTACAGTATGATGCATCATGTCGCAAGGAGTTACCGTTTAAGCGCAAAAGTCACGCATTGCTGGGGTGTGTCACAAAAGTGACGCAACTCCAGCAATGCGTCCTTTCACATGGGGAAAGCCCCATGTGAAAGGGCTTGCGTCAGTCTTACGCATGCTGTGAGGCAGGCGCAAGATTTTGACGCAACAGCGTCCTAAAAGTGATGCAGTGAAATCTCATAGATTTCACTGCGTCACTATAACGAGGCTTTTTGCGGGTGAACGCCTCCTCTGCATACATTATACCTGACGCAGGTATAATGTAGCGCAGGGGTTTACAAAGTGACGCATCTGCTTAGATGCGTCACTTTGTAAATAGTGCGCAACAGGAGGCATGTTTTACGCCGCCGATGCGTCACAAAAAGTGACGCATCGGAAGCGCAAAACTGACGCATGGGCTCATAAATGAGGCCCTATATTCCGCTCTGCAACGTATTCCTTCATTGTTACACTTAGGAATTTTTGCGATTGGTTTTAAACTACAAAAAGAGCTCCTGATTTGAAAAGTGTTAATTTGTCACTCAGCCCACTTTGTATCTGTACAAATTTCCCCTCCCTGCCTTAGTGCTCCCTTCTTGATTACCCACCTACTAGTGCCCTGAGGAAAGTGACGGCTACAAGTTAGCCTAGTACCGAAACGTGCGTCGGCACCGTGCAAGACAGAAACCACAGGGTGGGATATACCATAAAGTACCAACTGGATGCACCCATGTCAACCTACCACTACTGTTGCGTAATCATTATTTGGTTTCTGTCTTATTTTTATTTGTAATCTGTTTTACTGGAAATGTGAGAGTGTGAAATGTATGAAATGGTTTGACTGTTATGTGCTCAGTTTTTTGAGTCTACGGTTTTATAGAGCTCTATGTCAGTGGGGTGGGAGATTCTTTATTTATGTATATGTACCTGATTACTCTTTGTTTAACTCATTTATATGATTATTGTATATTTTGTATGTTATTCCCTTTGCTCCATGCTCAGTAATGAGAAGTAGAAAAGATTAATAATTATAATAAATATTAATTGTATTACACATGTTTGAATCACGTTCATACTACCAAACAAGCAGCTATTTTCGTTTCTCTTTCTGTATTCACTGTTGTCTGCATCTTAAAATGTTTATTTTTCTTCCCAGGATGATTTTAACTTTCCCTTTATTAGTTAGAGACGTAGTTACGTCCTACCTGCAACCTTTGGCAGGTGACACCTTATTCCCTTGTCCTGAGGTTGGTATTTGATAGTACACCGAGGATCACACAGCATCCCAGCTGAAGCATCGTTGGGCAAATGTGGCAGCCTGTGACACTGATCTGGTGTAACTGATGGGTATGGAGACTAGGGGCCCCGTAGGTGTGTATTTTTGTACCATATGCATGCGCTAATGATGCCATATTAGTTAAAAGAAACTTTAATATCAAAGAGGCTGCTTTATTAATGTGTTGCATTGATTTAACAACATGCAACGTGAAACGTGATTCAAGCATAATGCAACCCTTAAAGAGAAAATTATCAAACAGCACAAGGTCACTTGTGCATCGGAATGGCATAATAAGTCCAATTTAATGCAACACAGGGCAAATTGCTCCATTGTTATACCCTCCCCCAGGGGACTGTTCCATCGGTTGTGGTGGGGTGTTTTCATTTAATACATATGGATTTAGAAACATTCCCAGATTTAACAGAGAATGCGTAAACAAAAATGCTATGCATCCTCAGGTGATGGGTAGCAAGGTGGTATATATTATTTCTCATTTTTTTCTCTTTCTATGTGTGCTGCATTCTACATCACACGTGGAAAGAGGAAAATTACTTAGTCAATTGTTTATGTGCAGGAATGTGCCCTTTCCGGCTCAAAAACAAACCAGCTTACAATCCAGGTACCTTTCCACCAATTTGCAAGGGTGCCTGCATTGCTGCTAGACAGCCGTTTATGCACCAGCACAGGGAACAGACAGAAATGGTCTGTACAATTTTAGATACAGAGCATCCCTGACCTTTCCCTGTCATGCAAGCTGCACAGCAAGATGACTTGCTGGCCAGAGCTACATGACTTCTTGTTAAATGTGCCCCAGGATGTATCTTCGAGATAGAGTGACTGACTCCAAGTGGCAGGAGTATCAAAGGGTCGCACTGAGCAGCACACATGCCATGCATTCGGTCTTGTGTTATATGGGTCAAGCACTAATGTGTGAATACAGATTTAGAAACAGATGCTCAGCCTTCTAATGGGTACTGTGAAGTTGTTGTTAGTTTAATACATTAGTTGCTTTTAAGGTGCTCCAAGGGTGGCGTCCTCCGTCATGGACGTCCTGTCAATATGCCCAAAAAGTGCTCCTAATGGTACATTAGTTGCATCCCCTTTAGGCACACAATCTTAGGTTCCTAGCAAATTAGGACTCCACAAGTTGCATTGCGTTTTATGTTTCTTGTTTTATTTTTGTGTTGTTCTCAATTGTTCATAGTTATTAATAAATGAAATTCGTAAGTCATTCCTTTCTTATTCGATTATTCATTCTTTCATGATGTCATAAGTTTGTATTTGGCTCCAATGCATTTCAGGCATTCCTAAGTCCTTCCTCAGGGAGCATCACTGTAAGTATGAATTATAAACAAAGTCAAAAATGAACTTAAATATAAGCACAGACAATATGCTATAATATCATGTCATGCACAATATGTGCTGCCTTGTGTCACACAAGATGAGTTCTGCAATGCAGAAAAACACAAGCTGGACTAGTTTACCTTATCATCGATCATGCATTATGCCTCCCCATTGCATGATGCAAGACCAACACAAAAATTGTCCATATCTGGACCATGTCTACACTTTCCTACTGACACATCATCATGAATGTGAATCACTTTTATGAGTGATAGGCTTATCATATTGTGATTACATGTCCTTGTTGTACACTTACATTGACCTCACTTGGGTCACTTTCTCATGTTGTATTAGGCGTTGTCTTTGTACTGAAGTAACATTGTCTATATCTCTTTCTCAATGTTTGGTGTAGGTCTGGACTTGCACTCATTATTGCATTATGTCAGCCACATGTAGGAAAACATTATGTACATTTACAACATGAGGTAATATGTGATTCCTTTTACTCCCTAGATAACATGACAGCAGATATAACAAGGACCATTGAGTTTAGAAAGGACAGTTATTGGCACTTACACAACATAGCCAAGGTCTATAGAAATATGGCTTGCATATAAAAAAGGGCAAAGTCGAAAGGAACATGGAAGACTAGACGTAGGTTAGAACCTAAAAAAATCAGCAGCACCAACACATTTGGATGGAGGCAAACAGCAGTAGCAGGTCAGCACACAGGCCGCACAGGGACTATCAAGTGCATCTCAGCATACAGCAACACAGCAAAGGAGGCCTAGCTATGCATGAGCCTCCACTTTTCACTATCAATTGATCCAACAGATGCAGAGAGTAAACAAGAGGTTGGCTGGTATAGAACAGGAGTTTGGCGATTTTGTTAACCTGTCTGGTGTCATTGGAAGAGATTTAGGGCAAAATACGACTCTCTCCCTCAGAACAATCAATTTCCCAGTTATTTTTTGGGGACTATTTATTGTAGTTAGTAGATATGCATATTGTTAGTCAGGGTTTAGTATACGTGTAGGTTTAGTGTCTATAAGTTTTAGGAAATTAATATTTTTAGCAGGCACTAGGTTTATAGGTGTAAATATATTGGTAGTCTTTTATGCTGTGGTGGTTAATGTTTTGTGGGTATAAAAAAAACACCCAAAATATATATATTTGTTTAGGATTATATGTGCAGGTAGTATATGTTTAGGATGTAGTTTATGTTTGCATTGTACCCACCTATGTGTAATAAGGGGGATGGGGGATTGATGTTCAACTTGTCAATTTAAAAAAGATTAAGATAAATTAAGGTATTATAGGCTAGTGTTAAGATTAGTTGGTGTAGCCTAGGTAGGTATAGGTAGCTTTAATAGTTAATAGTTTTATACATTAAAATACATTTCTATGGGACATATTAGCAAACGGCAGCGATAATTATTGCTGACCGCTGCTCGCGTGAGTAAATCTATCGCCCGCTATCGCTGGCGATAATCTCCATGTTAGTTTAACGCCATGGAGATAAAAATCCCAGCGATAGCAGGGATTATCGCCGTTTTCAATGGAATATCGCTGCTTTTCCAGCGATATTCCATTGAAGATGGTGATAACCTTGTTGATAGGGCAGGGTAATCTTAGCCATGTAATCCACCTCCCATTGGATTACATGACTTAGTCAGGTCACAAGCAGGTGTTAGGAAAGTAGCGTTAACTGTGGTTAGCGCTACTTTCCCCAATGCTCTGATTGTTAGCGTGCAGCTTGATAATAGGAGAAGTGTCGCTTAGCGACATTTCTCCTATTATTTTGCACTGGAACGCCCACTTTGCATCTCATTAGAGATGCAAAGCTGGGCATTGTTGAAAAGGGTGCAAAATCAGCAAAACACGCGATAGCGTGTCTTTGCTGATAAGGCAATGAAATTATCGCCGCTTTTCGGCCGAAAAGGGCCGCAAAAGCGGCGATAATTTCATATCACCGTCTTGCTAATATGCCCCTATGTTCTCTAGTTAGTTATCATTTAATTCGTAAGAGTTGGTAGCATTGTGTTAGTTGAGGTGGGAACATGATGTACCAATTGACTTGAGGTTTTGAAGGTATATGTACCTTTGTCAGAGGCCTATGGACAACTGTTACTCTTCTTCACATTTAAGTCATGTATAGACCTATTTCAATACTTTAGACACTGTAAGTGGGCTCAGTATTTGATATTACACACAGCACAACACAAGTTGTAGCCTACTGTAGCACCTTGTGTAAAAGTGATAGGGTAGGGAAAAGGTTGGATTGTAATTTCCCTACAGATTGCGGCTCCCTGGCTGTGTTGGAACACAAACCACTGCCTTTCACTACCGCATGCACCCTTCCACCATTGTGCAAGGGGGGTCAGTGCTGTTGACTGGGTACTAATTGTGCAGAAAGTCACACCTGCCTGGAAAACCCCCATCAACATTTGCATTAACTACTTGCTAAGTGTCCACATCATGTAGCTCACTTAGGTCAACTAAGTACCCAATTAAATGCCCATATATCTCCCATTTTCTCTACCCCTGGGGAGGGATTGCATTGCTTTTGTTTCCCTGGTCTGGCACTTATACAAAATTGTATGTACAATGAACGTTAGATGTAATGTGTGGTTACACTCACACTCAACAGATATTTCCCCGGTAGGCGTTCCATGCTCCCCAAATTTATCCCAGTGTAGCTTTATTCAACATTTATCAGGTAACACAGGGCCCAGACAAGGTGCCCTTGCAGTTCCTGGTTACTGTCATTCAAGGATATTGGGTAGGCCTTGTACATTCCTGTCTGGCGCAAACACAATGCAATTCCATGAGGAATATGGGCATGAGTATCTGGCAAGTATTAGAATAACCATGCAGATTTATGTAGAGTTGATTCTCTTTAGTGTGAGCAGTGAGGTATTCACATTATGTAACATAATATGTGTACTTGTAACTTCCAACTCAATGTCACTCATCTTATCAACCTCAGAATGATGAAAGGCTGAGTGGACCCACTGGGATTTGAACCTGTGACCATAAGGTCAAACACAAGCCCCTACAGTGGGCGCATTAGTCCATGTTGTTGTCATATTGACTTTGCAACAGGAAGGCAGGGAAGAAGGGAGAAGATTTTAATATCTTAAAATGTATAAATTCAGCAATTTTTTAATGATTGTGACGAGAACATATAGAAAATTGAAATGATTTAATAAGTAGATTGGTTGTATTGCCATTGAAAACCCTTAGATGAGGTGTTTTGTTTTTCCTTCCTTTATACTTTTCCCTCAATTCTTATTTGAGTATGTAATAATATCAAGAGAGTGTTAAAGCTGGGCGTGACAGGGTGTGACGACTATACGAATGAACTGTGTATAAAGATGCTGTTGCTAATAATTTTGATGGATTTTTAATGGATTTTTAGGTGCTTTTTTTATTGTACTTTATGGTCTAACCGCTCCTGGTTCTGTGTCCTGAGGGCACTGCAAAAAGCACTGCTACACTTCGCACCGCAACCCAGGTCTCACAGACCACGACCGCTGCCGCCACCCAGCCTATGCTCGCACCGCAATCTGTGGACACCACACTATGCACCGCCTTGCTTCCCTCCACCACCCTGGTCTCACCGATGCCGCCGTTGCATACTGACTTCAACACCCATGACTGCACCGTGGTTTGTTGGCACCACTTGTAATTCACACGACGCACCGCCCCGTCCCACACCGCAGCCTGGGCCTACCAACACCATCTCCCATCAATATGCACTGTTGCTTGCACCGTGACCTGTCAGCACCACAAGGAGCATCTCACCAATTCTCACCATAGTCCTGGTCTCATCTACGCTGCTGGACGACCGCCAGCGAGCCACTCCCTGCACCACGACTTGAGGACATGGCAGTCTGCACCTCTACACTTCAAATCACAACCACAATGGTTGCTACAACCAGCCTACACCGGCGCAGCCAGACGGATTCAAAGTTACTTTTTACACCCAGCCGCGGGCCGTGGAGGGAGTTACGGTGGGGCAGGGAGGCGGGGAGGGGGAGGGGCAGGGTGGAGGGTGCTAAAAACAGGCATATGGATCATTGCAGGTAAGTACACAATTTAATTAATAAAACGAAATTCGTAGAGCGCACAGCATTGCTTTTTGCCATGCAGTGCGCGCTACGAATTTCGTTTTATTAATTAGACAGACATGTCCATGTGGCCACATTGTGCATTTGTAGTTGTCCAGCCAGATGGCAATGACCGCATTGGTGACTGTCCTACCTGATGTGGGGTGGAAACAATGCAGGCCACTGCATAGACCTATTTGTGCATGGAGAGGGAGAAGTTGAGTACGATGCCTAGGTACCTAGAGTTGTCGTGGGGGGGCTGCTGAAGGCAGTGGCCCACCAGATGTTGCCACATGCTGATGGGGTGGTCACCAGTATGATGTCTCCTCTTTGAACAGCAGGGGACCGAGACAATCTCTGGGGGCAAGTTGCTCATACCTGCTGACTCCCGAGACCGCCGTAGGATTCCCTGTGATCCGCACTCCCGCCGCCGCAGTCCACATCCAGCAGCGGCTGCAGCGTGGAGGGGGGACCTCTTTGGTACTACAAGCCCCAGACGCCCCAGCGGCGGAAGTAGCCGCTACAGGTAATCTTCGCGCCAGGAGGCGCACAAAAGGGAACGTAGCCCCGGTGGAGCGGGGGACCGAGACAATCTTTGGGGGCAAGTTGCTCATACCTGCTGACTCCCGAGACCGCCGTAGGATTCCCTGTGTCCCGCACTCCCGCCGCCACAGTCCACATCCAGCAGCGGCTGCAGCGTGGAGGGGGGACCTCTTTGGTACTACAAGCCCCAGACGCCCCAGCGGCGGAAGTAGCCGCTACACGTAATCTTCGTGCCAAGAGGCGCACAAAAGGGAACGTAGCCCCGGTGGAGCAGGGGACCGAGACAATCTTTGGGGGCAAGTTGCTCATACCTGCTGACTCCCGAGACCGCCGTAGGATTCCCTGTGCCCCGCACTCCCGCCGCCGCAGTCCACATCCAGCAGCGGCTGCAGCGTGGAGGGGGGACCTCTTTGGTACTACAAGCCCCAGACGCCCCAGCGGCGGAAGTAGCCGCTACACGTAATCTTCGCGCCAGGAGGCGCACAAAAGGGAACGTAGCCCCGGTGGAGCGGGGGACCGAGACAATCTTTGGGGGCAAGTTGCTCATACCTGCTGACTCCCGAGACCGCCATAGGATTCCCTGTGTCCCGCACTCCCGCCGCCGCAGTCCACATCCAGCAGCGGCTGCAGCGTGGAGGGGGGACCTCTTTGGTGCTACAAGCCCCAGACGCCCCAGCGGCGGAAGTAGCCGCTACACGTAATCTTCGCGCCAGGAGGCGCACAAAAGGGAACGTAGCCCCGGTGGAGCGGGGGACCGAGACAATCTTTGGGGGCAAGTTGCTCATACCTGCTGACTCCTGAGACCGCCGTAGGATTCCCTGTGTCTCCCGCACTCCCGCCGCCGCAGTCCACATCCAGCAGCGGCTGCAGCATGGAGGGCGGACCTCTTTGGTACTACAAGCCCCAGACGCCCCAGCGGCGGAAGTAGCCGCTACACGTAATCTTCGCGCCAGGAGGCGCACAAAAGGGAACGTAGCCCCGCGTCGCTGAGGGCCCTCTTTGGCCCTCAGTGGCCAGAAGAGGACGGGACGGACCACGGACCCCGGCTCCAACCTAAGGACCTGGGACACTTAAGTGAGACTTTGATTTGTTTTATTATATGGTACTTCTATTTTATTCTAGTCCTATAGGGAAATAGTGCATTATATTGAGATAATATAGCTTTTGCATTACCTGCCAATATGCCCACAAAAAATACGGACACATCGATAGCTGGCCTACGCACCATGGACAATTTCCTGGTTAAAAAAGTTACGCTAATAAACAAGGAACGTAGGGCTTCATTGGGCAGTAAAAGTTTGCCTCCTGTCATGGATATCATGCCTAATGAAACTGCAGAAGGTCTAGAAGACACTTTAGAACATGCCCCGCACAGCATTGAGGGACCCAGCATAGTGATACAGGCACAGGTACACTCTGAGAAGCCTGTGGACGTGTCTAACACCTCAGAAGACTCAGCAGTGGAAGAGGCCCTAGAGACCCCTTCTACACAAAGACCAGTGAGGAAGTGCAGAAAGAATCAGGGCAGACGTGGGGGGAAATCTACACAAAACAAATCTCATACCAATCCATCCATTAAATCCAAAGCCACTAACACTAACAGTGCTAGCAACCAGGGACCAGTAGAAGCTACCCAAGAGGGCAGTAATAATGAGGGAAGCTTGATCTTGTCTGACTCTAACCTAGAAGCACTAATTAACACACTAGTAGGAACGTTAGAGGCTAAAATTTTAGATCTAATTAGCCCGATAATGTCCAGACTGGACACAGTAGCTTCTGAGGTAGAAAGACTGGGCAGTTTGGTGGCGGCACATCTGACCCCCGCCCCAGGAGCGACAGCCCCAAAAGTTTTTCCTGCTGGGGATGGGAAGGAGAATGCACCCAGGGGACAGAGTGCGCAGCAGCAGCAGCTAAATCCACATAGTTTAGCTGGCGCAGGGGCGGCATTGGCAGCACCGTCAGCTCCAGTAAACCAGCCACTACAACAGGCCCCTGTATCCCTAGGTACCCGTGCAGTGGCCCCTCAGAGGGCTAGACTCAGGAATGTAAATCTCCCTCCTGACTGTGTGCCATATGTGGTGGTGCTAACCAATGTTCCACGTTATGAGGAAATGCCAACCCAACCACATGGAGAATCATACGACTCCCTAAAAAACAAAACGGTGGCGTGGCTAAACAAAAACTGTGGTTACCCATCCCACTACTATGACCAAATCATATCTACTGAAAGGGTAAATTGGGTGGGCCCTTCGAGGAAAGCGACCACGGGGGATTGCGTGGTTGTTAACTTCCAGCACCCCCAACATGTCGCAACAGTTTTACTGCGTGCATCCTCTCTGGTTTACAACGCAAACAGTGTCTGTGTGCGCCCCTTGGGATACTTTTACGCGCCAGACCAGAATTGCATGAAAAATTTGAGTCTAAAACCTCGTGGGTATAGGCCTACATCACATGCTCAGACTCCAAGTCCGGTAGCACCACATATGTTTAGCAATAATATCAATGGGCTGATTGGTCGGCAGACACCGGCAGTTAATTTTAATGGTTGGCAGACACCAACAGCAAACCATAATGCGGACAACCAGAATCTGAGAGGGTACAATGTTCCCATACATAACCGTTTTGAGATGTTCTCAGGGCTGGATGCCTGCGACTGACTGAGGGCCCCGGAGAGTCTGAGTACCGTACAGCCTCCTGCAGCACAACAGACTGAGGTGATTTCACCATCAATACCAAAAAATAATGTTATATGCTGGAATGTGGCGGGCTTAGAAAACAAAATGCAAGACGAAAGCTGGCTATCGTACATCAGGGGCTTTCAGATCATATGCCTACAAGAGACTTGGTCTGTAAAATGTGATATGTATATTGAAGGTTATAAGGCATACTTTGTACCCGCTGTATCAGCAAATCGGGGAAGACCAAAGGGTGGTTTGGTAATGTTTTTATCGGTAGCACTGAAATGTACAATTGTTAGTAGGCCTTCAAGCAATCTTGGTATACAAGGTCTAGTTTTATCTGCGGGCAATTGTAAGGTTGGTTTGATAAATTTGTATAATTCTATTAATAATGTTACAAGCTATGGCAACCTAGAAATCTTAAGTGATTACATAGGCACATCAATGAGGGATTGCTCGCATAACTTGTTGATCATGGGCGATTTCAATATTCACCCTTGTGGTGACCCCCTAGGGAAAAACCTCCAGGAGTTACACTGTCCCAGAATAAATGGTCTACATTTAGAACATACTGTGGAGGGGGCTTGTTTTAATAACTTTCTCAATGATCACGATCTCACTATAGCAATGGGATTATGTGACCCCTCAAAGCGCTTTCTAACCCCTACTTTTAAAGGGCATGGGAAGGGGACGTTTATTGATTATATGCTGTTAACTTTGCCCATGCAGGTCTTTGTCCGTTCATTCTCTATAGACAATAACCCACTTAGTGATCACAACCCTTTGACTATACACTTAAGGGGGCCCTGGATGGTTAGTGAAAGTCGTAACCGGGTTAAGGGCAGGGTAATAGCAACGGACGGTAGACGCCGCCTAAAATGGTCCATGTGCTCCCCGGACCTCATATATCAGAACATCCAGAATAACTGCAGGGACATAATCGCTAGATGCACCGAGGCTGATTCTGATCCAACTCGGGTTCTGTCTGACTTTCAGAGTTTAACAGATAAAATAGCTATCTCAATGACAGAACCTTCAAAGAGTAGTGGGAGGGAGGGCCCGAGATGGTTCAATAAGGAATGCTCTAAAGCAGCTCGTGATCTCAGAGTGGCCTTGTCGTTAAAACCTAGAAACAAGGAACTAGTACAGAGATCACGAAAAGAGTATAAAACAGTCATTGCCTCACGGAAGGAGGTATTGAAAAATGAGGCTTGGGATGAGATTCTGGAACCACAAACACTGAAAAACAGTGCTAGATTTTGGGCGGTGCTCAAGAAACCCTTCCTGGTGAAAGATTCGGGGGAGGGGCTAGAATGTGTCATAACAAAAGATGAATGGGTTGCACATTTTAAACAACTGTACGGGAATTGTGAATCTAATGCGGTATCCTTTGAATTCACCAAAGGGGGTCCTTGCTTGAATGTTAATATAGGAGAGGTTTTGGTGGGAATAGAGGGGCTCACAGCGGGTAAATCGCCAGGCCCTGATGGGATACCTCCGGATCTCTTTAAATCTGATCTTAACTTCTGGGCCCCGATTACTGTGGCGGTTATCAACGCAGCTGCGAGAGTTGGTTGCCCGTTATCTTGGGGGCTCTCCACTATTGTACCCATATTTAAAAAGGGGGACAGGGATAGCCCCCTCTGTTACAGACCTATCTCCCTGAATAACTCCATGGCGAAACTAGTGGGGAGAATTGTATTGCGGCGACTCTCTGAGTGGACACGGGACAACAATGTTATGTCTATCACCCAATACGGTTTTTGTAATGGCCGCTCGACCACAACCCAATGTCTAAATCTCTTTTTAATAATTAGTAAATATACCATTGCCCAAAAGGGCACAGTCCATCTGGCCTTCATGGACCTATCCTCAGCTTTCGACTGTGTCAACAGGGGGAAGCTGTGGGGGTCCATGAGGGATAAGGGAGTAGACAGCGGCATTATAAATTTTTTGGTCGACCTCCACAGCAATACAAGTGCAAATATAAGGTATTGCCAAGACCTGTCAGTAACTGACGATTTTAGAACTGGGAAGGGGGTGCGGCAAGGCTGCATATTAGCCCCTTTTCTTTTTAACTTTTATATAAATGAGCTGGACGGCGTTTTGCAGGAGGTGAAATCAGACAGTCCTAGAGTGGGGAAAAGAAGTATCCCTGTTCTGCTATACGCAGATGATGCGGTGTTGTTAGCACGAACCGAAAAAGGCCTCCAATTGCTACTCAATGCTTTTAAGAAATTTATGGAAGACAGAGATTTGTTAGTGAATAACTCTAAATCTTTCATTATGCAGGTGGGGAAACAGTCAAAGAGACAATACACCTTCAAACTAGATAAGGCAGTAATACCACTTTCTAATACATTCTCCTATCTAGGAGTACTCTTTGACTCTAAATTATCTTGGGCCCCGCAACTTGCTAAGAAAAAAAGTGATGTGACTAAGGTTAATGCCTCCATTTTCAATTTTGCTTCAAAGCTTGGTAAAAAGCCTACGGCTGCTATGATTAAATTATATGACGCAAAATCTGTAGCAACAGCAGCCTACGGGAGTGAGCTTTGGGGCTATATGGTGGGGGAACAACTACAGACCACAGAAAATTTATTTTACAAACGGCTTCTGTGTGTTCCAATGTCCACTTCCAACTTTGTGGTTCATGAGGAACTAGGAGTGGTGTATTTGAGCGATATCCTGTCCCTGCGACCTCTGTTCTGCTGGCAGAAAATGTGGTTATGCGACGAAATTCCCCTAACACATCTAATTGCTAATGATTTTATGGCCCTCTAGAACGCGTCAGGCACTCCCTGGCTGAACTACCTAAAAACCTGTTTCACTGAAATGGGTCGCCCTGATCCGTTCAAACATCCGTCAGGAATTGTAAAGGCGGACATTGATCTAGTCAAGCAGGTGTTCTTTCAGCGTAAGAAGGCGGTGAGGGAGGGTGCTGAGCTACAAAAAGCTAGTGTAAGGAAATTCATCATGGTTAAAACATGTTTGACAACAGAGCCTCATCTACTCGGCACTTTCAGTACCCACGAAAAGTTTATGCTAACAAGATTTAGATTTAACCTGTTTCAACATCTGCTTATTAGACCTAAAAAGGAGAGTTTCTGTAAAAATATATCACCCTGTGGCTGCGGCGGAAAGTCTCCACAGGACATGATGCATTTTATGTTTTTATGTATATTCTATGAATTCCCTCGTAAACGCTTTTTAATTGCTCTTTTAAAAAAATGAATTTTAACCAGATACGACCAGCCTTTTTATGTTTACAATTGCTACACAGTAATAGTGTCCTTCAAGTCCTTGAATTTCTAAAACTGGCTCTTAAACTACGATTGTGTCTGGACCAATGAATGAACCGACGGATGTAATGTTTTCAGTTTTTTTTATCATCTGTAACTATTTATTAACAATGATATTTTAAATATGTACTGTATGTTTAATTCACTTTTATGGTTGAAATACACCGAATAAAGTTCTTTTGAATTTGAAATTTGAACAGCAGCCCCCAGCTGTTGAACATCCATGTTGCAACTTGCTGCAATCCTCCCTGGATCCCCAGTCTGGTGTGTGTTGGTGTCTTATTGAGGGAGAGTAGGGTTACGTGTCCTTGTAGTTGGTGATGTCCATTGGTTCCCTTCATGTAGCTCCAGCTCTACTCCAGGCCTCTGCAGATGAATCTGCAATCTTGGATGTTGTTGGTTGACCGAGGTGGCATTCATTGTACGCTGTATGTTGGAGTTGCATATTGGGGCAAGTGTGTATGCGCAGTTGGAGATACATGTGTGGAAATTCCGGCCAGTGCTGATGACATTGCGTGCAGCGGTGTGGGTGTTGCTGTTGATGGTGAAGTGTACCAGATCCCTGGTGACTCTGTTCCAGTAACTCTGTGTGGCACCAGCTGTGGGTTTGGGTGTCATGGGGTTTCACGAGGAGGAAGAGTTGACTGTGCTGGTCAGACCATGGGCGTTGGGTGGTGTTGATGAAGTGGACGCAGTTTCCATATGTGAAGATGGGGTCAAAGGTGTGCCCTGCCTTGTGGCTCAGTGTTGAGAAGAGTTGGCTCGGTTCGATGTTAGCAAGTATCTGCCAGAGGGTACTGTGGAGAGTTGTATTGTGATGATGGTGATTGCCAAGCTTCCCTGCCCTCTGTGGGTCCTGCAGGTGAGGGTGCGGCTGACTGTTGCTTTGTGGCAGGTCTGGATCAGAAACTGCAGATGTTGGGCGGTGGGGAAGGTCTAGTGGCAGCTGCAGCAGCTGAACTGAACATGAGCCGTGTCTGGTGTGGGCCATTGGCATCTAAACGTTCTACTGGCGTGGACTGCGAGGAGAGCGGATGAGTGGTAGCACTAGATGTTAGGAGAGACAGGGACCCTGCTGGTGTAGGTGTCAGGCTTGCGGACATGTGCAGACAGACCTGACATTGGTGCACTGTTGGAGTGCTAGTGATGCAACCGTGCAGCGCACACAAGTAAATAGGCTTGGGGTAGGGATGAGCAGGTGTGAGGCAATGTAATTCGCATTGATGCTGGTCATTTTGCCAGAAGCTAAACATGGCAAACATTCATCCCAACATAGCACCAATCACACACCCAAATTCTATTAACACTGCCCACACAGAAGGCATAACTACTAATGGACACATCTCTCCATTACATGTTACAGGTGATCAAGGGTATGAACTCACCCCATAGATGATGACACCCCTCCTAGCCACCAATACCCAGTCCCAGAGGCAGTGTAATTTGGCTCTTGGATGCACCAGGGGCATTGTTGAGTGCACATTTGGCGTGCTAAAGTCACGTTTCCGGTGCCTTGACATCACAGGTGGAAGTGTGTTGTACAGCCCAGAAATAGTGTGCAAGATTATCATAGCATGTTGTGTATTGCAAAATATATGTGTACACACCAATGCCCTATAGATCTAAGTGCCAGATGCACTGGACGATGCTCAGGATGATGAGGAATCTGAGGCAGGTGGAGCACACCCTGCAGCTTCTGCAGCAGGAACAGCCTAAAGGAACCGAATCATAAACAATTTCCTCTTGTTCCAGGACCGTAGATACTATATACTGACTTTCCAGAGATTCATGAATTCAAACGGTCACCACAACTGATTTTTGCCTTGAAAAAGCCCACGGCCAATAGGCCACTAGGGCGAAACACATGGCTGTCCTTTTTCCGCAGATGTAATATGAAACGTGAAATTTTCAAAGAACGTTTGATTTTCCTTTTTGAACTATTGATGACAAATCGTGAGGGCACATTCCTCCATTTTTCCTCTACACTTACCCTTACAATGGCTCTTGGGTGAAGCCTTTCGCGAGGAATGTGCCACAACACAAATGGGCCCTGACAATTGTAGCACCAAAGCCCAGAGATTTCCACCCAAACAGTTACCCATAAACAATGTATTCACCTGAGCACATCGCATTGTGACTGTCCTCAGTAATCAGATATCAGTTCAAAATGACCCCAAGCACAGTATATGTAAACAAATAACACTACACACATACCCTGTGTGCATGTTTCTCCTCCATATGAGTACATCACTCTGACAAATGTAAGTGGAACATTAAGTGGTAACAATATCACAATTATAAACTGATGGTGAATATGGCACTTCTGAACAGAGATGTTGTTTAGGGTAACATTTGTTCTGCCCTAGACATGTTAGGGTTGTCAATTGTCATACGAAATTCTGCTGTTCAACGTGTCATATACGGATAAAAATCACATATAGGGTGTCACTAGTTTTAAACTGTGAATATCAGGGTGTCATTTTGGGACACATGAAATGCAGGGTATCATTTGGGGTCAAATAGGTAATTTAGGGTTTCATTTGGGGTCACAATAAAATTTAGGGTGTCATTTGAGGTCAATTATGAAATTAAGGGTGTCATTAGAAGTAAAATCAAGCTGTTCATGGTGTTCTTTAGGACAAGAAATAACATTTCATCTAAGACTGTTCCTCTGTGTAAGAACTTGTACTTAGAATGTAAAACTGACCGCATTTTGGAAAATAGTAGTGATGGAAAATTCATCGCTAAACACATTGAACTATTCGAAATGTTACCCCAAAGCCTTTTTGCATGCAGATTTTAATAGCTATGCCAAAAAATGGGCCGCAAACACACAGGAAGTGATGACTGCATACTGCTTGTTTACTGGAGGAGTGCTGTGCACTTTCGCTTTCTATTTTGAGCATGATGCTGGTGATTGTGGAGAGTGCTGGAGGTGTTTGGTAGTGTGTGCTGCAGATTGGTGATTTGGAGAGTGTTGCTGTATCCTGTGTACTTTCAGTAGTGTCCCTGTGAAGTGTGGTGTACTTGCTTTTACATGTTTTATTGTCTCTTTTCCTCAATCTTGGCGGGTGTTTTCTTGGGGTAGTTAACTTACTTTGTAGCTGTTGGTTCTGTTATATTGGGTTTTGATTTGTGGAAGTGGGTTTAGGTGTGTGCAGGAAGGTGGTGGGTTTAGGCAGGGAGGGCAAGATGCCTGAGGGGGCATTAGGGGGCTTCTTCTGGTAGATACATTTTTACCCGCCTCGTATGGTGAAATGGTAGGCCGTATCCTCTCACGATATGACGTCAAGGTGTGGAAGGTCAGCTGGGAGCGTGTGCAGGCGCAGATGCTACGTACTTTTGATGTGGACTGGACTGTGCACCAATGGAAGCACTGCTGGAAGGATTGCCTGGTCCTTGAGGGTGACCTGCTGGACCACCTGGGCGTCATCGTTGGCCTACAGTGTGGTAAGTTGAAACTCCAAATTTAATGATGAATACTGTAATGTAAAGCTAGAATTTACGTGTGTGAAACACTGGTGTCCAAGTGCAAAAATGTGGCAGAGTGAGGCGGCAGATGTCATGCATTCACGCCCAATATTGGCACATCAGAAACACACCGCTGCATCATATTGACAAGCATATGTTGCAGGTTGGTGTTATCCACTGCACTGACACAACACAGGCTGGCACTATTGTGCAATACTGTGTGCAGGACAAAGATTGTGCACAGGAAGGGTGTACATGAACAATTCAAGGCATTGTTACTGGGACCTGTGTGCTGCACAAAAGGTAGTATATAAATGATGTGCACATGAATATTTGTACATTTGCTACGCTTCCATTGTACATAGTCTCCGTATGACAATCTTTGAAACATGTACAATAGCACATAGGTAATAGGACATCCCCAGAGTGTCATACAGCACCAACACCTGTGAACCAGCCTTGTGCACAGAGCATGTATAACATAATGTTGCGTGTAGAAATGGGGCGCTGTGAATGTGTCACACAACTAGAATGTGCAAGTCTGCTAGCATTGATGTATTGTCTGGCCCAACTCAGCATTCACAGTTCTTGTGTGAATGGCAGCCAAAGTAGACCCAATCATTTAGCAAATATGTTACGCATCAGTACAGTTACAGAGCATTGTCTGTAATGGTAAAGACATGTATGATGAATATGACACGTGTAATTTCAAGTCTGGTACTAACCCATATTGGGTTTTAAGTCTCACAGCTGGAGGACCTCTCATCACGCAGGGGGACATCAACAAGTTCAAGAACCCACAAGCCACTGGTGAGTTCAGACATCATGTTTTGGCATAGTGCGCTGTCATGAATCGCTGGCTAAAACAAGCAACGGCGTAGTATGCAATATGGGTGTGTATCACATGTACCTTGCCTACAGTGTGATGATGTTTTGTTGAAGTCATAAGTGTGTCTGAATCAGTAGATTAAAGTAGAGCGATGCATTTGTCTTCCAGTTGTAACTTTTCACATCCCTAGTCAGTGATACACATGTAAATTAGGTCTATGGGCTCTGTCACTACAGCACATGCATATGGATGACAGAATGCACTGATGGGATAGGGGACATGTAAGTGATGAGTATCAGCAGACATGGAATGTATGTACATCCTTGACTGAGATGACTGTGCAAGTTTCCCTGATCATGCACAAGGAACCTGTGGTTTTCAGGCCGTGCGTGCTCAGACACAGGTCAGCAGAGTAATTTTGCAGGCATGCTGCATACCAGCTTCTCAGAAGTAAGAGTGCGTAGTTCTGAGCCAAGCATATCATGGCACTTTCCACAAACACCTAGCAAAAATGGCCCAAAGAATCACATAGGCATGTTTGGCCACTGCAATGGTGGTGTTATGCTTCCGCCTTGGGGTAGTTCCCTGGTCTACTCTGGCTCAGGTGGATGAGCCCCTCTGTACGATTTGGTGACATTACTCTGCATGCATTTACATGCATGCTTTAGTCCTGCATTTATTACTGTTCCATATATTTTACAAAGCAGGCCTCTACAACGCTATCTGTGAGAATGCATTGCCTATTATAACACAATAACCATCATGACTCCAGGTTGACGTTGTAACAGTTTGCATTGTGAAGGACTTCGTAGTGAAATTTACTACGGAGGGACAACAGTGAATCCAAGAAATGCATGGTTGACAATTCATACGAAACTAAGTTTCCCCCTCTGGGCAGCAACGCATCACCTATTGTGAAGTAGTGGTGGAGAGAGGCCCAGAGGATCATGTGCGTACAAGTCAGTGTTCAGCCACCCCTTGTGTTTCCATGTGTGCTGCATGATGCAGCACAGATGAAAGTGTGAGTAGGGCTGTCCTAGTATTGCTCGTGTGCTGGTAGGGTAACCTTCCTACACATTAACAAGCCTCCCTGCACACAGACACCCTTGAACTCTTATACAAGAGTGCCTGTGTTTGTGCAAACTTGATGCACTGCACACAGTCGCTGGGGAACACGCAGGGCTGCACATGAGCATCGTACATATGATGCTGCACTGTGTTGCAGGAGAGGATGAGGGTGGCGCTACACACGGAGGGATAATGCCTCCCTCCTCCAATTCCTTGTACATCACCCTCATTCAGGGTATGTCACAGCACCATCATTTCACACTGACAGTCTCATTTGGTTGTGACTGTATATGTCCAGTGCCATGCACTGGCATGTCAGTCTCCCCAGCATGTAGTCACTGATCCGGGATGCAACATTTTGGTTGCAGGTCACTCTCTGAATACACATAGTTACGCCAGAGTGTAGGCTCCCATTTTCAAGTGATCTTGTATGCCAGATTTGAATGGAGAACATTGACATATTCCAAGGGACTCACAATTTCCCATTGTTCATATTTTACAGACAACATGACGCCAGAGGAGTCCCACACCATCCAGGTGAGGAAGGGCCGTTATCTCCACATAAGGAAGGTTGCAAAAGGGTACCACAACATGGAACAGAGCTACCAGGAGGAACAGGAAGCTGGCACTCCAGCCCGTCGTGTTTCCAACTCCACTACCCCCCTTCCTGCCCCTCCCCCGCCATGTACCTCCATGCTGCACCATCACCTGCAACACTCCCACTGTGAGCCATCACTGTGTACACAGGACTGCATCTCATGGACATGCAGGCAGATACATTTACTGGAGATGTGGCAGGATGTCTACATGACCCCCTTGACACAACAGCATGCATATACAAATCGTCTGCACAGGGCAGCATCTCTCTGATACTAAACATGAGGATGCACTGTGTGTGTGACTGATCATGTGAAAGAGTGGGCATGCCCCCACCAATGTCAGCATACATGCAGCATTGTGCACGTGTGTCTGGTTTGTGTGCAAGATTGTGTATGAGCAGTTGTGTCACCCTTTATGCACAGGTACATTCTTGCACACAACTCCGACATACAGGCACATGCATATGCGTGGTGTTGAGGCAAGGGGGGCCATTTTAACAGCCTGCTGCATCTCCAATCAATGCGGTCCTTTGCTCTTTCACATAGCCCTCATTTTGTGGTCTGATATGATACTTGGACTATATTTGTTTGACTCTGGTCTGTGAGCCTACCAACATGTGTCTTGCAATGTATTGGTTGAGTAGCGTGATATGTGTCAATGCCACCAGGGCCAAGGGGATCTGGGACATGATCCGCAGTCATTGTAGGTGTGCATTGCGATATATTTAATTGTGGATGAGTGCTATTGGGCCCATTTCTCCCATCCCCCAGTCCCTGGTTGACACTCACCCTGTTACTGTTGTGTCTGGTTGTGTTGAGCAGTGTCCTGTCTTGGAACTCCAACCACCGTCTCCTCGCTGATGACTTGGGACACCTGTTCCTCCAATGCATCCAGCTCGTCTTGGTGATGCTGGACTCCCACCTCCAGTCTGCATTGTTGCTTTCAGGTTGGCTGCAAGTCTCTGCTTGGTCTTGCGTTTAGCATCATGCCAGCGCTTCTTGCAGTCGTCCACTGTCCTCCTCACCTCTCCAATGGCATTCACCTTGGCTGCAATGTACTGCCATATTGCATTTTTGGGTACCAATGACACAGTGGAGCTGACAAAAAGTTGTTGTTGGTGTTCTGTCACCTCAGCAATCAGGACCTGGTTTTCCTGCTGACTGAACCAGGTCTTCCTCTTCCTCTTCTCCTTGCCCTTCCCCTTGGTCTCTGGCTGGTCCTCCTGGGTGTTTGTGGGGTTGTTGTTGGCCTCTGTGCTGGGTCCAGCTTCCTCCATGGTTCGGCTAAAATGTTTCTTTTTTTTGTGTTTGGGCTGCATAGCGGGCATTTTATAGTGTTTTTTCCTGCCTAACGTAAAAAAAGGTGCGTTGTCGCTAATTAGCATGCCATCCCTGGCCGCTAATTGGCACATTGCCACTTTTTTCATGTTAGCGTGACGATTTTTATCACTGTGCCACTAATCTTATCACCGGACATTTCATCCAATAGGGGAAACTATTGCCTGTTAGTGGTGTGTCGTGAATAAGCTGCTGACACAGCAATAGTTTCCTGCGGTACACAGCGATAAGAAAACACACGCTAACTTAGGTCAATGATAGTTTTCGCCATTTGTTGAAAGTATCCCATTGAGAACCATCCATGAAGGGGATAGCCTTTGTCACACTTGGAAGTATGCACCAGTTCAAGCTCACGCCATTTCCTCAGGACCCAAGGTGCTCATATGCAGAATTCCATATGTCTCTTCACTCAGCCTTACTCTGAACCTTGTACATGATTCCTCTGGCATTCATCATTCAGACCCAGGGCCTCTACATCAGTTCTTACACTCATGACACCCAGATCATAAAAATAACTCTTAGGAGACTTCAACACCGCTAACAGTTGTTACTTTATTTCATTGACTAGCATGGCTAACTCTATGTGAGAGTAATAGCTCAGCTCATACTCAACCTCACAAGATAATGGTGTTAATAATCTGCTAACGTGGAGTCACCCTGGTTTCCCACATGACTAGGCCCAAACTCCTCAAACTTCAACCCTCCCAGAAATCTGTCCAACATACTGGACACCTACCTCACCATGAGACTTCATAATCCCAGTATCAACTCCACCTCTTTCCACATTATTAGCATGGTCAGACATTTCTTCATATGGCTCCCTTCTGAGACCTGTGAGACTATCACCCATGCCCTCGTCACATGTAGACTGTAGTACACCAATACCTTCTACTACAGCATCTTTGCACAGCTGCTATACAAGAGTCAAACTATCCAGCACAGCACTGCTAGACTATTAATAAGCCTACCTTGCGGCACACACATCACACCTCAAATCATCAAAATGCAATGCCTCCCCATTCACACACACTGGCAGTTTAAGATGCTCAGCTCCACTTACAAGGCACCACACTACCAGGGACTTACCTAGCTCACACACCATCTATGCTGCCACTAAACAATCATGGGCCTCCTTTCTCCATCACTTGCTCTCACACCCAATATCCATATGAGCAAGACAGGAGGTAGGGTGGTACATTACATTGCAGGAAACTCCAGTAAAAACATCATCCAACATATTTAGGATGGCAGCATGCAATATGGATTTGTGATAGTGACTGTACATCTGGCTCTTCACATGATCCTCCTTGAAGGTAATGTACAAGCTCAGCACCTAGATACCCTCTCAGGTGCAAAGTTGACCCTCTGCCAAGACACATTACTTTGCATTACATTACTGTAGGAAGCTGGCTCTGCATATACTACACTGAAGTAAGGTGTAGTGTGCACATAGTTCAGGGGATCCCCGGAGTTATAGCAGAGGCTAAATGAGATAATCACTAAATGCTCTATTTGTGGTGGTGTAGTTGAGCATTTAGGCTTATCAGGAGGGTGTGTTAAGCATTTATTGTATTCACTCAGTCAAGGCTGATGTCATACACTCAAAGACAGAATCCATATCAACTAGGTAAGGTATACTTATGGCTCATTTATAGAACCAAGCACTTTTAAATGCACCCCTGTTCAAGGGAATGCAGTTGATCTTGTAATTGTAATAGTTACAGGTTGATGTCACTTTCAGAATACTTGACATTACACAGTAAATAATCTTTGATTACTTTCAGATTACGTTACAATAGTTCTCACTTTCCCCCCTTCATTAGCAGTTCTACTTACAACACTTCATAGACCCAAAATATCATACTAAAATGGTTTTCGAGCTCAGAGGAAAGTATTGGACTTGCAAGTTTGAGGATTCGGGGTTAGGACCAAGATTCCTCAAGGTCCAAGTGGACACTCTGGTTGCACCACCAGTGGCACTAGGGTGGCAGAGTGCAAAGTGCAGGGGCCCAATGTTAGCCAACAAGCTAAATGCCTTTGGTTGGGGTCTGCTGGCAAGCAGGCCACTTGAGTGTGGTAGCAAAGCTCGTAAGGTTGCGGTCGACACTGCAGGGGCCAACGACCAACACAAGAACTGCACCGCCAGCGGCACCAAGGTGGCCGGGTACCAAAGGTAAAGCAGATGTTGGGGTCCCTTGGCTTCTCAATGGAGACCGTCAGTTTCAGAAAGTTGCAAGCTCGGTTGGGAGGACTTCTTGGAGGCGACCAAAGACTGGGAAGGCAACTGGGATTTCAGAGGATGTTTGGACACCTTTGGTTGGACCACTCCAGGCATTGAATGCTGAGGTGTATTAGACGTCGGTTTCCTTAGGCTGTGATCAGTCGCGATCTGCATCAGTTCGACAGACGTGGTTGGACTTTCTGGACCGCTTTCGTCAGGGAGCAGTTGTCTTATCGCCTTCAGTCGCGGTCAGGGTGACCCTTCAAGTAAAGGCTGCAGGTGTAGCTTCAAAGCTTGTGGGAGGTCAGGGGTCACCAGATCCCAACCTAGGATTGCCATGGGAACCTCCTTGAAGTATGGGGCCACTCCATCTTGGACCTGCCAGTTGGGTGCAGAGTGGTGCAGAATCGCGGAGTCCGGACTCTGACGGTTTTGTCATTGGTTTGAGAAAATCCGGTGCTCTGTTAGTTAAGTTCAGCGCACATCCTCCAGGCCTGCTGCTGTGAGAAACACTTTTTTTTCCTTTAGGTAGGTCGTGGGTGGGACAGGCCAGAGGGCTGAGACCAAATCAGTTGGTGCCATAGGTTTCTTCCCGGGTCCTTCTTCTTTAGTCCCCAAATCTAAGTGGGCAAGGTTCAGAGTCACCCCTAAATACAAAACTTAGTGGTGTTAAATGGGTGTGTAGTTTGGTACCATTGGGTTCCCTCCTTGCGGTGGGTACACCACCTATTATGCCACCCTCAAGTGGGAGGGGGCATAAACCTCTTCCTAATTGGCTGAGTCCCATCATCTTCAAGATGGAGGGGACTGAGATGGCTGCTTCACCTTGCTTCCCACAATTGAGGGGTGGGGTTGGAAGTGGTAGGCACACCTCTATCCCTATCTTGGATTTCCTGTTGATTCTGCCACCCAAGTGGGAGTCAGAACCAGTGGGAGCCACTTGATGGGGGCAGCAAAAGGCAGGGACAGCATCCAAAGGCGGCAGGCCTTTAAAGCTACCCCTTTCGTGGGCACACCCCATCCTGGGGGAGGAGGCATGGCACCTCTACCCAGGATGGTTATGGTTTCTTGAACCAGAGAGCTGAGGCCCTCCACCCATTGGTCCTGAAACCTGTCTGGTGGTGGCAATGGTAGGCAGTTGTTCAGGAAATACACCAAGGCTGGTTGGCTTTCAGGGGGCATCTCTAAGATTCCCTCTGAGGGCGTTTTACATTAAATCCCCAACTGGAATCATTGTGGGTTTAATGTGCTGAGATGTTTGCTACTAAACTTCACAGTGTTTAATAAAGCCGTTATGGAGCTGTGGAGTTTGCAGTGACCAACTCCCAGACCACATACTCTTTCTAGCTTAACTACACTTACAATGTCTTTGAATGGAGTTAGATACTGTAGGGGTACAGGCTCATGCCTCTGTACCCTCACCTTAGGACTAGAGCACCCTCCCAAAGGGGTGACTTACCTAGGTCTTAGGCAGTCGATTGCAGGCATGGCACACAGAGGTATGTGCCATGTCGACTGTTCACTTTTCTCTGCACCAAAACACATGGCCTGCTGTGGAAGAGTGTGTGGGTTAAGGTACAGGGTGGCACAACAGGTGCTGCAGCCTTCAGAGGCCTTCCTTGGTCCCAGTGTCCTTGTTACCCATGGTACCTTTTACAAGGGACTTGCCTGTGGCCAGGGAAGTGCAATTGTGGATACAAAGGTACACATTTGGAAAACAACACAGGCCCTGGGAACCTATTTGGCAGGGACCCAGGGCACATCAAGTCGGATTGCATCAGATGTCAGGCAAGAATGGAGGGTAACCATGCAAAGAAGGGTCACTTTCCTACAACTACTTACACCTTTAGCTGTCTAGCCCCAAGACAAGCACCCTTGCATCTTGGTGCAAGGAGGCTTGCATTCGCACTGGCGTTTCTGTCAAGTTTTGAAGGTACTTTCAATATGTGCTGCTCCTGTTTAGATTTTTTCCTTTATATTATGGAACTTGAAGTCCTGGTCAATAAGGTTGTAGATCACACTACAAGCCCCAGTTTTCAAAGGACAACCTGGACTGGGGCAGCACATCACATCGCACATGAAACTCAGAAACCTGGCAGTGCTGGCCTGGACAGCATACATGTTGACTGGCCAATAAGATTAAAGTTATGTGATGGATGTGTTAACGTGTGAAACGTTCCTGCTCTTTCCCTTGCACACAGCGCAGTGCTGTGCAGCAGAGGGGCATAATTACAAGGGAAGTTTTGTCACTCTTACACCACACAACATGGTGCAAGTACGACACAAGCCCAAAATGTTATTTTATGCAGCCACGCAAGACCACCTTGCATGGCACTGAGAGACTTCATTAGTTTGAAGTAACCCAACACAGCACAAATCGCTACATTACTCCGATCTGAGAAGCCATTTCATGGGCGTTGCATTAGTATTCCCATGGAACTCCTATGGTTTTTGATGAATTCCTCAGCTTTATCAAAAGTGGTAGACCTGGGAATGCACCAAAAAGATATGCCTTCTAAGAGGAGGCATAACGAGGAGTAATTTCTTTATTTCTCTGTGTTACTTACTCTTTCTATGTGTGCTGTATTCTGCAGCACACATAGAATTGGAAATCTGCTGCTCAGGATAGTTTTTGTGCAAGAAGGTGCCCCTTTCTTAACAAAAACAATCCTGCATGCAACACAGGCACCCTTGCACCATGGTGCAAGCGTGCCTGAATTGGCACTAGGCAGCCCATTGTGTGTGTCTGCTGGGGAAAGGATAAGAATGCACTATACTGTAATCAATAAGATGTATTCCTGCCCTTTCACTGAGTATGTGCGTGTGTGTGTGTGTGTGTGCGTGTGCGCCCACGCACACATGTGTGTGTATATGGAGGTGTGTGTGAGTGTGTGAGTGTGTGTATGATAAAAATAGGAAGTCTGAAGTCTGGGGTTTACACAAAGAAAAACATACTTCCATTAAAAAAGGGCACTTGGGAGTTATAGATAGATAGGATAAATGATTCATGTGAAGCCTTCAGGAAACCAACAAAGATACCGTAACTCTTTTTTACATTTATTTAATTTATCCTTAAACAATATGAATCAAAGGGCAATTCCAGGAAAAACGACAATCTGTGATTTGGTTTATATGAAATGTTAAATGCCGTTTTTCATGAAATAATGTAGGGAAAATAGTTTCTCTGTATGTATACCATTATATTGATTTCCTATGAAAACGCATACAACCATCACGCCTGTTATTAATGGTTATCCTTCTGTAATTCTATTTGTTTTCCACATACAGGAGAACATTCAATTAAAGATCTCTACAGGTCCAAGATTCAATGATTTTGATCTCTTTGCCACAGAAACTGTGACTTGACAATTTCTTGTTTTATTGTCAAACATTATAACAATTTTTTTTGCGCTGCCCATAGGTTAGCTGTGACTTAGGACCTTATTACGAGTTTGGCTATCCATAGGTCCGCCAAACCCATGGTGGCGGTATGATCACCCCCGCACTACGTGCCCGCCGCATTATTATAAGTGTATCTCTTGAACGCCACAAGACCGCAAGGCACTGCTGGGATCAAGGATCCCTCTGGGCTTGCGGTCTTTCACCAGGATATTCCGAGTTGCCATTGCACCGTCCTTTTCATGGTGGCTAACCCGCCATGAAAAGGGTGGCAGAATGGCAAGGGAGAGGGCCCTAACATGGCCCCCTGCCAGAATTGGGCTTGGGGGTTAAAGCGGGGGGGCACATTTAGTGCCCCTCCCTGTATTTGCACCCCCATTTCCTGCAACTTGTGGCATGTATGCCACACCGTGCAAGAAGGTGCAGTAGGCATTCTGGCAGCGGAGGTCTGCATGCAATAAGACTCAGAGACCCTCATTGTCAGACCGCCGCAGGACCGCCTGCCAGACCAGGATTAAAGTCCTAATCCAGCAAGTGACAGCACTATGACTTAGGTGGTCCTGCAGCAGACGGTACGTTGCACTCCCTGCTGTTGGACCACCAAATTCGTAATAAAGCCATCAGTGTCACAGATGGGTCCTCTGTCACATATGTGAGGGATATCATGTCTGCCTAAATAAAAGTGCATTATATCCAAATGTAATAAGGTGGAAGGGATATCTGTCACGTTTGTGATTCATTACCTGTCCACCAAACTTTGAAATCAGTCCCTTTATCTGCATGTGCTTCCACATGAATTACACACCAATAAGCCATTTACTGAAAAAACTACCTTTGTTTCCTCATCTTCAAATTAAAACATTGCAAAGTTACGTTACAAAGAAATTACATATTTCAAAAAAAGCATTACATAGGATTAAATAAATATTCTTTGGATCATTTCATAAATGTCTGTTAATATGCAAACATGGAACAAGAAAATACAAATTAAAACCACGTTGTTACAGAGAAATAATGCTAAGCGGTTCGTTTTGTTTTAGAGACATCTAAACGAATGTTATTACCATTGCACAGATTTTTTATCTTCCAGGGGATGGCGCATTAAACACTGAGTCGTTGATTCGTCAGCCCTAGGACTTGCATTTACTATTGCTCTCAATGCAATTTATATAACACATTGCTTTTCCTGTGTTCTGCTTGGCATTCTTAAAAAGTACATGGTCCAAAGTATTAGACGAGTTGAGAGGAGAGACTAATTCAAATTGGTATGTGTATTCATCAGTAGAGACTATCCTATGAAGCAGGTCTCCAGGGTATAACTTTACAGTACACTACTCAAAATGATCTTTTGTTTAAAGTCTTATAAAAACTCATACAAAGCAGCAGGAGAACCATTTCAAAACATATGAGATAGGGAACGTTCCCTTCATAGGGAAGTTAAATGGTCCCAAATCACAGAATGCATTAATCAACCCTATTACTACATGACATCAAGCAGAATGTTCCATTTACCAGGCAGGTCTGCAAAGTGGAGCTGACGTGTTCGGAATAGAAATTATAATATATTTGTTTCACTCTCAGAACAGGATGTTTCAGACAAATGCTAAGTGTCCAGCATTAGACCTGGGGGGACCGTGAATAGATTAGGAAGCATCTGGAACCAGTAGTAAATTACTTGAACATTCAAATATAATCTGTGATTTATAATGCTCAATCATACTCTTCAATTTTGATGGTGTCATTTATGAATAGTGGCGTTTGCTATCAATCGCTTCTTACGTGCTTCCTGCCCACTTCATGGAAAGGAAAAAGGTGAAAAAGGCCACTTAGTTCCCCGTTCACATTGATGAATGGTGTCCATGCCAGTCTCACTCAGTAAACAACCAGAATATATGATAGGCACAATATCAATATATGCAAAATCTCAAAGGCAGAAACATTGCGATATACATGTAAATATAGTCTTATTATACTTAACTCCATTAATATGTGTCTGCATATGTATATTACCTACTGGCGGTCGCCAGTAGGTATATATAGTTAGGATTTTTTCTCTATGGGTTTTTTGAAAATTCTATGTCTAATAACTTTGGCGTTTGTGGACGGAATCGGCTGAAATTTTCAGGAAAATGGCACATTTTGTTTCTGAGCAGCCCTTGAAAATTTGGGGGGGGTTCGTCCAGTGGGGGCCGAGAAAAAAGGGGGGTCCCAAAACGTGTTTTTAACATTGAGTTTTCCATAGGGCGGTTGGCCTCACTTTTAGCCCGAACGGCTGAATGGATTTGCACGAAACTTGGCAAAATTGTAGGGACTGGTAGCCCGATGTGCCTTTTGTAGGTCTCAATATATGTGCTCCAGTGGATTTTGAGAAATTAACGTTTAAAAAAAGATATATATCTGTAACAGCGGACCGGTTAGCGCTCTGGTTCGCGGACTTTTCGCGCAACGGAGCTTTGTGAAGCGAAGCTGATTGGTTCTCCGGCGTCTGTCAACATTCCAAACAGTCCGTAGCGGCCGCCATCTTGTCTCTCGGTAGGATCGAGAGACTAGAGGAGGTCAAAACAAAGGGGGAAATAACTATAAGGGGGCATAGTAGATCCTCGCTGACCCCCTAGGTTTGATGTGGAGGTTTTAAAAGGGCCCCGCGGGGCAAAAAAAAACCAAAATAATAATAATCGAACGGCTGAATGGATTTGCACGAAACTTGGCAAAATATTAGGGACTGGTAGCCCGATGTGCCTTTGCTAGGTCTCAATATATGTGCTCCAGTGGATTTTGAGAAATTAACGTTGAAAAAAAGATATATATCTGTAACAGCGCTCCGCTTCGCGTACTTTTCGCGTTACGGAGCTTTGCGAAGCTGATTGGTTCTCCGGCGTCTGTCAACATTCCAAACAGTCCGTAGCGGCCGCCATCTTGTCCCTCGGTAGGATTGAGAGACAAGAGGAGGCCAAAGCGAAGGGGGAAATGACCATAAGGGGGCATAGTAGATCCTTCCTGACCTCTTAGGTTTGATGTACCATTTTGCCAAGTTTGGTGTAATTCCGTTCAGCCATTCAGGCTGTAGACGTATGTAAATGTCCTATGGAAAATTGCATGGGGAAAACACATTTGAAAGTGTTGAAATTTAGAACCAATTAAAATGTTACTTTGGTTTTGTATTTGTGTGTGATGAAAGTTAATTGGTTATGTATATATGTCAAATGAGAGGAAACCACAGCCATTTTGTGATACTACTGTCTGAGGTACATTTGTGAGGAATTTTTGGTGGTGAATTTCTGGTGTTTGATTTACACAGTACTAACACTTCTGCTACTTTTAAAAAGGTGAGTTGTTAATTTGTAAGGGGAACTATGTTGTACACTTGAAGATAATTTGAAAAATGTTTTCTGTTATTTATTTGCTGTCCTTCTGTTATACTAAATACTTGATGAAGTTAGTTTTATATTATGTATTACTAAAAACGATAAATGAAAGTGATTATTTTTTTCTGCAATTTACAGCAAGCAATTTCAAAATAAAATGGCTCACAATGAAGAGACCGTGGCAATTTCTTTTGAATTGTCCACTACATTGATTGAAATTGAGAGCACCAATAATGAAATATTGTCACAAGGAGGACATGACTTGTATGATTCCATTAGATTGATTGAAATGGACAGCACCAAGAATGAAATATTGTCACAAGGAGATGACTTGAATGATTCCACTACATTGATTGAAATTGAGAGCACCAATAATGAAATATTGTCACAAGGAGGAGATGGCTTGTATGATTCCATTAGATTGATTGAAATGGACAGCACCAATAATGAAATATTGTCACAAGGAGGAGATGACTTGAATGATTCCACTACATTGATTGAAATTGAGAGCACCAATAATGAAATATTGTCACGAGGAGATGACTTGAATGATTCCACTACATTGATTGAAATTGACAGCACCAATAATGAAATATTGTCAGAAGGAGGAGATGACTTGAATGATTTTTTTGATCAATCTCTTGATGGCGAATTTATCGAGTGTTTGGAGACCATAGAGTTACAAGAATCATCATTGCAGACTTTTAATGAGGAGATTCCAGATGAGATGATTGAAGAGGAAATTACTGATGAGGACATGTTAGTAGTTGTTTCAAATTTAGAAAATTCTGAAGAATAAATTTATATTTAGAAATCAAAAATTGTTTGAGACATTATTTATTTTTATTTTTAATTTATGAGGTTGTAGCGAAGTGATTGTAGTATAAAATGAGACTTATAGTATAGAGTGCAACATTTTTATGTTACATGGTAAGTTTACTCATATTTACTTCCCTTCTGCCACTATATTATCTCCAATGTGTATTTGACATGTCTTCTTCATCTCCGGCCTCCTTTCTCTCACTGTGTGTCTCCGATGCATCTTATCGCTGGTATTTTGTGTAATTACAGAAGAGAGTAAAATAAAATAGTTCGGAACGTGAAAAGGGGGCAAAGTAGAGTACTCCTCACCCCCTAGGCCTTTTTAGGCGGTCCCAAAAGGATCAGTTTCTGCTTTCCTGAGAGATTATGGTATGAGTTCCATATACCACAATAACTTGCATTACAACATGCAAGATATCTATCTCCTATTACCAACTTTTGGAGATATTCGCGCTAAGCGCGAATATCTCCAAAAAGTAACACCTGCCCTGAGCAGTTCTTAGCCATGTTATCCAATGGGAGGTGGATAACATGGCTAAGAGTATTAGCTCGGTAATGCATGAATATCGCTGAGTTTTTAGCGATATTCATGCATTGCGGCCGTTTATTATCGCATTTGCGATAAACCTTGATAATAGTAAGGTTTATCTTCGATAATTTCTGACGATGCTTAGTGGTAAAAAATTGGTTGGTAAGCATCGTTAGCGATAAATATCGCTTAACTTTGGTAATATGCCCCAACGTCTGTTAACGTTCGATTCGAAGGAAATGAGGAAGTGTTGAAAAACATTGTCTGCGCCATCTTGCCTTTTTTGAAATGCCACACTTTTGTCGTGCACGGCAGCCATTTTAGATGTCTTGACCAGACCCACTCTCTGCACGCTGTCGATTCGTAGCATGGCTCCTCACCCTCGTAAGCATCTCCCCCAGGCACTGGTCACCACCGCTCTCTGTCTTATGCATGGGCAATAAACCTTCCCCCATCTGCGCTGCTCTTCCCTGAGAATCACACTCTGTGCCCGCCCGACACCTCCCTTTCGCCCTATTCACTACCGCACCCTCTGACACTCCTCTTCCTCTGTGTCCGAATGTCCAGGCCGGTCCTAGGCTATCAGCTAGCCCTGCAGATGTAGTTTATGGCCCCAGCTGTAAAGAATCACCCCTCTTCAAAGGAGTTATAGTAGATCAAGGCCCACACCCGATGTGATCCGTCACAGCACACGCGTTCCTACTATCTGAAAACCATCCTGTATTGTGATTGGGGAGAGGACCGAGCCTGAAGCGGAAGATTCCAGGAATGACTCTTTGTACATCAAAGTTTTTACAATTATGTGTCACATTAAAAATATATAGCACTCCAACAAAGTAGTAGGAATATAAAACTTTAATAACATATAAATATATACAACAAAACAAAAACAGTAAAAACATTTAAACAACGAAGAGACCGTGGCAATTTCTTTTTAATTATCCAATAGATTTATTGAAATTGACAGCACCAATAATGAAATATTCTTGTCAGTAGCGGTCTGTTGTGCGAATAGTTCCAAGGCAGCAGAACGCGCTGAAATCTAGATGGCACGAAAGTGATGTCTAGCAAGTTGCCGCCCAGCAAATAACGGCGTGGGGCGCCGCGGGGGTGAGTGAGTCCAGTAGGCACCACAGCTATTCTTACCGGCATTGCAGAATTACTGCTGGGGACAATGCCTGTGCTGTAGCAGGGTCACAGCAGAAACAAAAAGGATTCTGTTGAAGATGTTGTTGGTTTTCAATTTGAAAACAGTTCTGGTGTCAACTGCTATGCTAATGTAGTGGTTAATGTTTTGTTTTCTCTAGAAAATGTAAAAGAGGGGGAGGCAGTCCAAAGTTCCGTTAAAAGGGCAAAGGAAAGGATCGGTGGTTTGAACTATCAGTCAAAAAGGGGAGGGGGTGCAATAATTTTTCCTACCGGGTCACACTGTGCTTTCACCGGAAGTGAGGTCTGCAGGATTGTAGTAATTCAAAGTGAGGCTGGCGCCAGCATGGGAGCGCCGACGTCCCGCGGATACAGTTTCGTCACTCCACGGGCGATCATGGCAGTCATTCCCCATCGGGGGTCGGAGACTCCCGCGGCTCCTCTAGAATCTTCAAGGTCGTGGAGGACTACGGTGGTGGAGTCAACCAGTGACCGGGCCATTTCTTTATGTTGGGCCCGCTCTTGCCAGGTCGACCGCCATTTTGAGAGTTCGGCAGCTACCGGCGATCGCGGGGTCACATGAGCGGACGGGCTCCACCCTGCCGGGCGAGACGTTGCAGCATGGCCACAGTGGAAGAACCGTTATCTAGGTCGTTCCGAAACTGTGCAGCACTGTAGTTGTTAGGATGCCACCGCCTGGAGCGCTGAGGGTGCAGTTGGGAAGCCTCCACCTGGGGAGGCGGGAGAGGCCTGTTCGCACCGTCTCTCCCTCCCAGTGCACCCCACGGCGTCTCGCTTGAGATTTGTTATGGCCGGACCAGGCGATGAGGACGAGGGGGGGTCGGAGGCATGTGCAAGACATCCCCCTCCAGTGTTGTCGCAGCCATTATAAAAGAAAGAAGTGTCCCGTCCGTCTTCGGGCCGGGCTTCCGGTGGATGTCGGCCGGACGCCCCTGGCTCTGGCCCCATGAACGGGTTTCTTGGTTTATCGGCTGCAGCCGGATCCCGTCGGCCTCGGCCCCCCGACCGTTGGTGGTCGGACCGGAAGAGCATGTGGCGGGACTACCTGCAACTCTCAAGGGCCACCGCGGCCGGACTGGGAGAGAGAGGGGAGGGTCGAGGAGACATTCCCCCCCCCTGCAACTGTTCAGCGTTGTAAAGGCAATCCCCTGGCCGGGTCCCGCTGGTCTCGGCCTCTCCTCCGGCTACACCCTACGTTAGGATCTCCTGTCCGAGGCGTGGCAGCAGAACCTGCCTTATATGGGCTGCTCCCGGCTGGGCGTAGCCGGAACCCTGCCCCACCTTGGAAGTTTCCAGAGTGGGGGTGGATGTTCTACTGACTTGCATTTTCCCTAGTCTATCGATTTTTTTGGCGTGGCAGGCGGTGGGACAGCGAGGGGTGATTTGGTTTCTCTTACTGTTTTTCTGGTCTCTCACCACTGGCATATTTTAACGTTTTCTTGTTTCTAGGACATTAATAGGTTTTATCATTACGTTATGTTATCGTTTCTTTGTTCGTTGTTTAATAAAAGTTCATGTTCATCAGTGGCCTACTGATTTTCGTTTTCCTATTTTTTTCTTTCCAGGTTGTTTCATGGTAAAGTTTCTGTTAACAGGATACAGTGATCACTTCGTTATTATTGCATATGTCCTTTTCACTAGGGGTGCTCTCTGGTCGGGCCAGATGACGTATCTCTAGTAAATGGTCCGGGTGAAAAAGGTGCATCAATCAGTGGGGAGTAGATAGGCATGACAGATTACAACGGGGGAGAACGGTCCGCATTACGTACCCTTTCACTACTTGCAAAGATTTTCCTACGTTTATTTGCAAACAGGGAATACCTCCAAAAAGAACTAATTCCCAAACAGTCAATGTTCGGACAATCAATCAATCAATGAGGAATGAAATAGGTACGACGTGTTAAAGGCTTGCGTTACCTACCCTTCACTATCTGCAAAGGGAGATAGAATATTCCTATTCTTCCTCGTTTGCAGGTAGAGAAGATCGTTAAGAGAATTAACTTCGAACAATTCAATGCTCGATTGAAACAATCAACAAGGGGTACTGTGAACACAAATGAACGCCGCTTATATACATACGCATTGCTATTTTCAACAGGTTGTTCCTAATGTTTCTATTTTAGCGAGGTCAAAAGAGATCCCATTAGTGGCCTACTGATTTTGCTCGATTCCTTTTGTTTTTTTACACGATTTTTCGCTATCTGCAAAGACTAAACAGAGTATTGCGACTCTGTGCTTGTTTGTAAATAGAGAATGAACCAAAGAGAACAATCAATCAAATGGAGAGAGAAGCAGGCACGACGGATTACAAAGGGGGAAAGGGCTGCATTAACTACCCTTCACTATCTGCAAAGAGAGAGTACTCCTAATAGAAATGAGGGGTGGGGGGCAGCAATCAAAGCAGATCAGTGTGCATAAACACGAAAAAAAAAATTCTTACCACGTACTTGACATTCGACAGCTTATGATATTTGCTATTAAAAAACCATTGAAATTCACTGAAAAAACCATAGGTTATAGACCATATATAGTTAGGAATTAGCATTTACAAAACCTTGAAAATTCACTGAAAAAACCATAGGTTATAGACCATATATAGTTAGGAATTAGCATTTAAAAAACCTTATTTTACTCACACAAAACCATTGAAATTCCATATATAGTTAGTTGCACTAACTATATATTGCGCACCCGCAATCCACTGCTGATGATGTCACATATTACATCATTCATGACATGGTCAGTGACATCACTGATGACATCACTGATGACATCTCAAATGACATCACTGATGACATCACTGATGACATCTCATTTGACATCAATGACCACATCACTGATGATATCATTCATGTGACAATACAATGCATCTCCTCACATTTTAATATAACCTCTGTTTCACCCAGTGTTAAAAACAGAGTATAATTTTTGAAACCATTGACACACCAATACTAGTTACTACATACGTACTCACTGATTCCTACGTCTACACACACATTCACTCATTCACCCATACAATCATTCATACATACAATCACTCATGTTTACAACACAATCATATGCACTCATACACCTATACAGACACTCACACTCTGCCACTCATCCATGGAGTTACTCACACACCTAGTCAGTCCTGTAAAGAATCAATCACACTTCCATTTTCTACTCTATACAGTTAAACATAGAGCACCTTACGTTTTCAACCATATACTAACACATACTTACTCTCTTATACAATCATTGATACAAGTACACATTGATCTGTACAGAGTCACACACCTCCCATCCAGCCACACACACACTCAGTCTCCCATGCAAATACTTGGGCAATCAATCAATAACCCATATAGTTACTCATATAGCTACTGATCAACACATGCAGCAGTTTACAGAACAACAGACATAATGATGCACAAATTAAGACAGTTTAGTCACTAACCCATGCACTCAGTGAGACACATTTAATCACTCACTCATACATTCAGTCATGCACCTACTAAATCCTTCGTCCAGACACTTATACATCCACTCATTCTTCAATATGTAAGACATATTTTAACTTTACAGAAACATAGTCACTGGATGTTGTCATCAGTGATGTCATCAGTGATGTCATTTGAGATGTCATCAGTGATGTCATCAGTGATGTCACTGACCATGTCATGAATGATGTAATATGTGACATCATCAGCAGTGGATTGCGGGTGCGCAATATATAGTTAGTGCAACTAACTATATATGGAATTTCAATGGTTTTGTGTGAGTAAAATAAGGTTTTTTAAATGCTAATTCCTAACTATATATGGTCTATAACCTATGGTTTTTTCAGTGAATTTTCAAGGTTTTGTAAATGCTAATTCCTAACTATATATGGTCTATAACCTATGGTTTTTTCAGTGAATATATATATATATATATCTGCAGTGTGAACAAGGGCTCTTGTAGCCTGAAACGCGTAGCTGTTTCTCCTTGTGTGATTAAATCATCGTTGCACCTGATCCTGTGGTCCGTCTCCTTTCTCGCTGGCGTTGCAACCTTGCTTGCTTGCTGGATGTTTTGTGGAGTACTTTTCAATATATATATATTTATATATATAAATATATATATATGTATTCACACAAAGAGTTACCACTTTAGGAGTGCTGCCTGAAGTCTCGCTACCTATGCCACTGAAGAAAGGATTTTCATCCTGAAACGCGTCTGGCGCCTTGATTTTAAGAAAGCAATGCTCTGTGAAAAGGTTCCAGCTGGCAAGCTGTTCAATAAAGAAAGTTTGAGCAACATTTCTCCTGTGTGGCTCCACTTCGAATGGGTTCCTGCGGTGATATATATATATATATATATATATATATATATATATATATATATATATATATATATATATATATATATATATTACCTACTGGCGGTCGCCAGTAGGTATATATAGTTAGGATTTTTTCTCTATGGGATTTTTGAAAATTCTATGTCTAATAACTTTGGCGTTTGTGGACGGAATTGGCTGAAATTTTCAGGAAAATGGAACATTTTGTTTCTGAGCAGCCCCTGACAATTTGGGGGGGTTTCATCAAGGGGGGGCCGAGAAAAAAGGGGGGTCCCAAAACGCGTTTTTCCCATGTTAATTTCCATAGGGCGGTTGGCCTCACTTTTAGCTCGAACGGCTGAATGGATTTGCACGAAACTTGGCAGAATTGTAGGGACTGTTAGCCCGATGTGCCTTTGCTAGGTCTCAATATATGTGCTCCAGTGGATTTTGAGTAATTTAGGTTCAAAAAAAGATATATATCTGGGCGGAGCCTAACCACACATCTGATCTGATTGGCTGTCAGCACTTCATCCAAGAAGTGTTGGCAGCCATCTTGGGACCAATATACATGATAGCACCTCATTAAAAAGCATTGTAGTTAATAGAGGGTTTTAGGACTTTAGTTACATTATAAATCATTTGTTGATGGTACCGTACTCGTTTTAGGAATTGTGGTGGGTTCTAAGGTGATTTTACCATGTGAAAAAACCTTCTGCTGTGATATCATGAATATTGTTTGAAAGAAAACTAATATCTCATGATTTTCCCACAGTGGTTTGGAAGGGGATCTATAAGCTAAACTGAAAGCATATTTTCTGTAAATTCACATTATCTTTCTCAGTCATGTGAAAATGAAGTCTGACATTCTCAGTAAAACATGTACATCCAACAAGGACAGAGACTGTCAGTTGATTCCTTTGTGTTCTACTGCAGCCTCCTAGAGTGTTCTGAAGAACAACTAGAGCGCTAACAGTCCTACTTATTACAAAGGTATGGCACACCTGAAGCCATCTTGATTGGAATAAAGTGGTAACTCTTAAAACATTTAATTTAAAAAGAAACATGAGGGGGTACATTTTGCCATAGAAAGTATGATTAGTGCTGCAGAATGAAAAATTAGGGCACATTTTGAGTGACTTTTCAAATCCTCTTCTATTTCATTAAAAAATTCTGACATGCAGTCTCCCAAAATGGCCACCAGAGACAAAATAGCCCAAATGTAGCCCAAATATCACCCAGATGTAGCCCAAGTGTAGCCCAATGACAGAATGTCCCAGAGTGTTCTAAAGAACAACTAGAGCGCTAACAGTCCTACTTATTACAAAGGTATGGCACACCTGAAGCCATCTTGATTGGAATAAAGTGGTAACTCTTAAAACATTTAATTTAAAAATAAACAACATGAGGGGGTATATTTTGCCATAGAAAGTATGATTAGTGCTGCAGAATGAAAAATTAGGGCACATTTTGGGTGACTTCTCAAATCCTCTTCTATTTCATTAAAACATTCTGACATGCAGTCTCCCAAAATGGCCACCAGAGACAAAAGAGCCCAAATGTAGCCCAAATATCACCCAGATGTAGCCCAAGTATAGCCCAATGACAGAATGTCCCAGAGTGTTCTAAAGAACAACTAGAGCGCTAACAGTCCTACTTATTACAAAGGTATGGCACACCTGAAGCCATCTTGATTGGAATAAAGTGGTAACTCTTAAAACATTTAATTTAAAAAGGAACAAAATGAGGGGGTATATTTTGCCATATGAATTATGATTAGTGCTGCAGAAAGAAAAATTAGGGCACATTTTGAGTGACTTCTCAAACCCTCTTCAATTTCATTAACACATTCTGACATACAGTCTCCCAAGATGGCCACCAGAGACAAAAGAGCCTAAATGTAGCCCAAATATCACCCAGATGTACCCCAAGTATAGCCCAATGACAGAATGTCCCAGAGTGTTCTAAAGAACAACTAGAGCGCTAACAGTCTTACTTATGACAAAAGTATGGCACACCAGAAGCCATCTTGATTGGAATGAAGTGGTAAGTCTGAAAACACTCAATTTAAAAAGGAACAACATGAGGGGGTTAATTTTGCCATAGAAAGTATGATTAGTGCTTCAGAAAGAAAAATTAGGGATCATTTTGAGTGACTTCTCAAATCCTCTTCTATTTCATTAAAAAAATTCTGACATGCAGACTGAAACATGCACTTTGAATACCAGCAGCAGACGTCCCTGGTGAGCAGTAGCTTTACTACAGTGATCTAATGTGCAACTAGAGTGCTAACATTCAGAATTTATGGCAAATGTGTGACACATCTGAATGCCTTCTTGATGGAACCAAAGTAAACAAGCATTGAAAATGCAATAGATTTCGCCCTCGTTTAAGTTAAAGCCATTCTGTTTGTAATGAGGTGGCTTTTTAGCTTTGCTTTTATTAGTGTTTTTTCAACTTTCATGTAAATAACATGCATCTGTATGCATATAAGTATATGTATGCATGCATTTATGTTTGTATTTATATAGATATACAGATGATATATGTTTATATATGTATGTATATATATATATTCACTGAAAAAACCATAGGTTATAGACCATATATAGTTAGGAATTAGCATTTACAAAACCTTGAAAATTCACTGAAAAAACCATAGGTTATAGACCATATATAGTTAGGAATTAGCATTTACAAAACCTTGAAAATTCACTGAAAAAACCATAGGTTATAGACCATATATAGTTAGGAATTCACATTTACAAAACCTTATTTTCTCACACAAAACCATTGAAATTCCATATATAGTTAGTTGCACTAACTATATATCGCGCACCCGCAATCCACTGCTGATGATGTGACATATTAAATCATTCATGACATCACTGATGACATCTCATTTGACATCAATGGTCACATCAATGATGATATCATTAATGTGACAATACAATGCATCTCCTCACACTTTAATATAACCTCTGTTACACCCAGTGTTAAATGTAGAGTATAATTTTTGAAACCATTGACACACCAATACTAGTTACTACATACGCACTCACTGATTCCTACGTCTACACACACATTCACTCATTCACCCATACAATCATTCATACATACAATCACTCATCTTTACAACACTATCATATGCACTCATACACCTATACAGACACTCACACTCTGCCACTCATCCATGGAGTTACTCACACACCTAGTCAGTCCTGTAAAGAATCAATCACACTTCCATTTTCTAATCTACACAGTTAAACATAGAGTACCTTACATTTTCAAACATATACTAACACATACTTACTCTCTTATAGAATCACTGATACAAGTACACATTGATCTGCACAGAGTCACACACCTCCCAGCCAGCCATACACACACTCAGTCTCCCATACAAATACTTGTGCAACCAATCAATAACCCATATAGCTACTTATATAGCTACTGATCAACACATGCAGCAGCTTGCACAACAACAGACATACTGATGCACACTTTCAGACAGTTTAGTCACTAACCCGTGCATTTAGTAAGACGCATTTAATCACTCACTCATACAGTCAATCACGCACCTACTAAAACCTTCATTCAGACACTTATACATCCACTCATTCTTCAATATGTAAAACATATTTAAACTTTACAGAAACACATAATCACTGGATGTTGTCATCAGTGATGTCACTGACCATGTCATGAATGATGTAATATGTGACATCATCAGCAGTGGATTGCGGGTGCGCGATATATAGTTAGTGCAACTAACTATATATGGAATTTCAATGGTTTTGTGTGAGTAAAATAAGGTTTTCTAAATGCTAATTCCTAACTATATATGGTCTATAACCTATGGTTTTTTCAGTGAATATATATATATATATATATATATATATATGTGTATATATATATATTCACTGAAAAAACCATAGGTTATAGACCATATATAGTTAGGAATTAGCATTTACAAAACCTTGAAAATTCACTGAAAAAACCATAGGTTATAGACCATATATAGTTAGGAATTAGCATTTAAAAAACCTTATTTTACTCACACAAAACCATTGAAATTCCATATATAGTTAGTTGCACTAACTATATATTGCGCACCCGCAATCCACTGCTGATGATGTCACATATTACATCATTCATGACATGGTCAGTGACATCACTGATGACATCACTGATGACATCTCAAATGACATCACTGATGACATCTCACTTGACATCAATGATCACATCACTGATGATATCATTCATGTGACAATACAATGCATCTCCTCACATTTTAATATAACCTCTGTTTCACCCAGTGTTAAAAACAGAGTATAATTTTTGAAACCATTGACACACCAATACTAGTTACTACATACGTACTCACTGATTCCTACGTCTACACACACATTCACTCATTCACCCATACAATCATTCATACATACAATCACTCATGTTTACAACACAATCATATGCACTCATACACCTATACAGACACTCACACTCTGCCACTCATCCATGGAGTTACTCACACACCTAGTCAGTCCTGTAAAGAATCAATCACACTTCCATTTTCTACTCTATACAGTTAAACATAGAGCACCTTACGTTTTCAACCATATACTAACACATACTTACTCTCTTATATAATCATTGATACAAGTACACATTGATCTGTACAGAGTCACACACCTCCCATCCAGCCACACACACACTCAGTCTCCCATGCAAATACTTGGGCAATCAATCAATAACCCATATAGTTACTCATATAGCTACTGATCAACACATGCAGCAGTTTACAGAACAACAGACATAATGATGCACAAATTAAGACAGTTTAGTCACTAACCCATGCACTCAGTGAGACACATTTAATCACTCACTCATACATTCAGTCATGCACCTACTAAATCCTTCGTCCAGACACTTATACATCCACTCATTCTTCAATATGTAAGACATATTTTAACTTTACAGAAACATAGTCACTGGATGTTGTCATCAGTGATGTCATCAGTGATGTCATTTGAGATGTCATCAGTGATGTCATCAGTGATGTCACTGACCATGTCATGAATGATGTAATATGTGACATCATCAGCAGTGGATTGCGGGTGCGCAATATATAGTTAGTGCAACTAACTATATATGGAATTTCAATGGTTTTGTGTGAGTAAAATAAGGTTTTTTAAATGCTAATTCCTAACTATATATGGTCTATAACCTATGGTTTTTTCAGTGAATATATATATATATATATTTATTTCACACAAAAGCGCCCAGATTTGTCTGGGCGCTTTTGTGTGAAATATATATTTTGTGTGAAATATATATATATATATATATATTACCTACTGGCGGTCGCCAGTAGGTATATATAGTTAGGATTTTTTCTCTATGGGTTTTTTGAAAATTCTATGTCTAATAACTTTGGCGTTTGTGGACGGAATTGGCTGAAATTTTCAGGAAAATGGCACATTTTGTTTCTGAGCAGCCCTTGAAAATTTGGGGGGGGTTCGTCCAGTGGGGGCCGAGAAAAAAGGGGGGTCCCAAAACGTGTTTTTAACATTGAGTTTTCCATAGGGCGGTTGGCCTCACTTTTAGCCCGAACGGCTCAATGGATTTGCACGAAACTTGGCAAAATTGTAGGGACTGGTAGCCCGATGTGCCTTTTGTAGGTCTCAATATATGTGCTCCAGTGGATTTTGAGAAATTAACATTTAAAAAAAGATATATATCTGTAACAGCGGACCGGGCAGCGGCCCAGGACGCGTACTTTTCGCGCAACGGAGCTTTGTGAAGCGAAGCTGATTGGTTCTCTGGCGTCTGTCAACATTTCAAACAGTCCGTAGCGGCCGCCATCTTGTCTCTCGGTAGGATCGAGAGACAAGAGGAGGCCAAAGCGAAGGGGCAAATGACCATAAGGGGGAATAGTAGATCCTCGCTGACCCCCTAGGTTTGATGTGGAGGTTTTAAAAGGGC